>NC_081414.1:103226802-104711802 GCF_030272615.1 Cryptomeria japonica
TACCAATCCAAAAAAAGGAAAGAAGAAAGCAAAATTAAATAAAATGAAAAAAAAAAGTAACAATAATAAGAAAATATTAATGAGATAAGATGTCACTAATAAGATATTATTAATGATTTATTGTCTAATTAGTGTAATCATCTTAAAGAGGACCAATTCAATTGACACTACCTAAATAAAGGAAACATTAATAAATAATTAAAAAGAAAAGAAATATAACTAAGCAAAATGTACCTCATAATATAAAAAAATCAACAAGAAAAGGAAACAAAGAAAAGAAAAACAAAAATTAGAAGAAGGTAAGAAGAGGAAAAAGTAATGAGACCTAAAATTAAATTAAATACCAATAAACAAAAACTAAAACACTAAAAAATAAAAAGATAACATTCCTTAGATAAGATATGAATACTAAGATAAAATTAATGATTACTTATTGAAATAATTTTGTTTTAAAAAATGAAAATGAATTGCAAACACGCTATCTAATAAATTGATAAAAAGACAAACACACAAATCTCAAAGGGAGAAAGGAAAGCCTGAGACGAAAAAGAGAGAAGAAACCTAAGGCAACGAGAAAAAAAAAAGTGGAACAAGCAAAGAGGAAAGGGGGGAGCGCTTAGTGGAGGAGAAAGAGGAAAGATGAAGGGGCAAACATGGAAAAAAGAGAAAAGCTAGGGGTGGAGGTGGTTACGAATTTTGAGGATATTTAATAGAGGTAGCCAAGAGAAACTTAGGTTCCAATCTTCATCCCTATTTTGATGGCTTTAAGTTTCTTCTTAGCTGTTCTTTTTCATCCTGATGATGGTTCACAAAGTGTGACCAGAAACGTTGATGCAAAAGCTCTTACATAGTTGACTCCATAAATCAATTACAATAAATTGATTGATTAGTTAACTAGTTTGATTGTTTTGTTAAGTGAATTGATGGATTTGTAAGTGGATTGATTGATTAGTTGAACTCAAAGTATGTGGGAGTTTGAGAGGTGGAAGTGGAAGAATAAATTGGCATTAAATAATTATTTAATTGTGCATGGGAGAAGTAATATAAATAATTTATTTTTTTAGGAGAATTTAATTTAGAAAAGAATTATTAAATAAATTAAAGAATTCATTTAATTATAGAAGGTAACTAAATAATTAAAATAATTATTTAATTGTAGAAGATTAGAATTAAAGAATTGATTAAATAATTATAATTATTTAATTAATATACACGATTATGGTATTGCTATTAGGATTCAACTATGTACTACTCCAACTCAGACACATTTAACCACAAAGTTTCCTCCAAGGTTAAATCCACTTAGTTGGTAACCTCATTTGCAAAACCTTCAACAAGTGTTGTTCCTTATGATGGAATGAATGAATTAAATAAATTATTTAATTCATATGCATGGGTAAAGAGTTCGAAAAAAATTTAAATAAATAAATTATTTAATTCATGTGCACGAGAAAAGAATTAGAAAAATAATTAAATAAATAAATAATTTAATTCATGTGCATGAGAAAAGAGTTAGAAAAAAGAATTAAATAAATAAATTATTTAATTCATGTAAGTGTGGGAAATAAATAAAATAATAATTTTATTTATTACTAGAAGAAATATATCTAGGAAATGAATTATTAAATAAATTAAAATAATTTATTTAATTATAGAAGAGAATGTTAGATAATTAAATAATTAAAATTATATAATTAATAAGGAGAGAGGAAAAAGAATAAAATAATTAAATCATAAAGATTATTTAATTAGTGTGCAAGAATAAATTAATTATATAATAAAAATCATTTAATCAATATTAGAAGAAATTAGGATAATTATTTAATTATAAATGCAATGGAGGGAAATTTGAATTAGAAGAATAATGTTAGCTTAATTAAATAATAAAATTATTTAATTAATGTAGAGGAATAACTAATGAAAATGTCGCTAGCAGGTGCTGGACAATTTTCAACGTTTGCGTCAAGGATGAGTAATACTGGTAATAGCCCAGCTGCTCATTGGAGACTGATCATAGTGAAGATCCTTAGCAAGATGGAAAGGGCTTACAAACTCCGAGAAGTTGCAAAATTTGTTGCCCCTAGCTAGCAAAGGACCCCAATTATTACAACACCTACAATGGAAGCAAGGTCTTCCAGAAGCAAATATAAAGGTAAAAAACCATATGAACCTCTATCCCATACCTACAAAAGGAAAAGAGAACCTCATAAAATGGTAACTCTATCATCTTTAAAAGAGAGAGAAGAGGAACAAATACCCATGCAAAGGAAAATGAGGATAAGTATTGTGTTATAAATTGAACAAGAAACTACTATTCCTTCTCCTACCCCTTCTCCTACTAAGGACCAACCACCACCTCAACAAGAAAAACAACCTTTGCCTCCTCCCAAGATACATTCTCCACTTCCTAAAATTCACACACCTACTCCTTCCAAACAACCTTCTCCACCTAAGGATGTTGTTTCTCCCTCATCCACCCAAGATGAACAAGAAAAGACTATGGATGAACAACATGAGCTTGAAGAAGGAGAAAATCCTAACGAAAGATATGTAGGAGAAGGAATTGATGAAGAGAAACAAGAAGAGGAGGTAGATGGTAAAGTTGTAGAGCATAGAGTAAGATAAGAAGAACGTAGGAAGGAAAATGAAGAGGATAAATGTGAAGAGCATCAAGAAGAAGAGAAAGAACAAACTCATGTAGAGGAAGAATCGAAGCCAGAAGAAGACATGGCTCGAATTGATGAGCAACAACAACATGAAGCAGAATAATTTGGAGAAGATGTTTTTGATTCTTGAATAAGAAGAAGGAGCCTTAGAGGCACTAGGCACTTCACTTGATGTTGCACACTGGCAACTCCTTGTTTGGTTAACCCAAACTATAGAAAATAGGCAAAGGATACACAAAGAATGAAGGAGGAAGAATTTTACATTCTAGAAGAAACCTATAAGATACCAGAGTCCAAGAAGAATAGGGCAAGGACAGTCTCTGTTGTAACAACTGATGTGCAAGGTCATCAAAAGGCACAAATACTTGTACCTCTAATGGATAAGCTTGAAGATGAAATGCAAATTGGATATTATCAAATGCAAGAAGTAGACCTTAGGGTAGAAAAGAGGGTTGGCGAAAAATATTCTTTGCAACAAGCAATAGGGGAAATATTTAGAAGAATGGATAAAGATGAGAATAAAAAAGAAGAGCTCATGAATCAAGTTGAAGAGATAAAGAAATATATTAGTAACCTTGTATGACCCTTGGATCTTGTTGCTCCTACAAAAAGCCTCCGAGTCGCATTAACCTTGGATGCAATACTTCAATATGTAGATGGCTTCTTAAAAGCTGCAATGCAATGGAGATTAGATATTGAAGATTTAGGTGAGGAAATCATAAATGGATCTATCAAACTTTACAATTCCATCACCAAAGAATTAAACCTTTTGCAAAAAAAGCTAACAAGGGAAGATGGATAATTGGGCATAGAAGAAAGTATTCTTGTGTGGGAGAATTGTATCCCTATACTTGGTATAATTAAGGCTGCTAATGAAGATATGTTACTCCAAGCTGCAAGATTAGATGAGTCAAACAAAGGTATGTTGACAGAATGGCTAAAAACCATCAAAATGGTTATCACTACTTATAAAAAGTCAAAAGATAATATATTAGAGAATTATGAATATGGAACTACATTATTGCAAAGGGTAGAAGAATTCATAACATCACCCTCATGCACATTTTGGGATATTATAGTCAGATGAATGATACCCATGGTATTGTGAAGGTATTCAAATATTATCTACATAGGCAATATGCTAAAGATAAAATAGACCACATGATGTTAATCAAGGGTGAATTGAAGAATATGCAAGTGGAAATTCCTTAGTTCAAGGAAATGAAGATGAAATAAAGAAAATTGGGCAAAACTCAAGCAATCAAGTTCAAATACATGAAAACCTAGATTTAAAAGAAGTAAATGTAGTTGTTAGAGCCTTCAATTAGGAATTTCCAAAGATTGTGGAATATTTGTAGTTATTATTTAATGTTAATTCATTAGTCTAATTTTTTTTAATGGATTCTTGAATGTTCGAGAAAGTTTTCTAGCTGTAAAACATACTTAGCATTTGTAATCTAATGTTTTCAAAAATGTAGCAATTCGGAGGAAAGTTTGACTTCATTTCCATTGGTTCTCACATTCCACACGTCCCAACTACATCACAACATTGAACAACTGATAACTCAATGATGAACCGTGAGTACCAAACCGATACTGAGAGGGGGGGGGGGGGTGAATCAGTACAGGCACAAAAACTTTTCCTGAACCGGTTTGACTGCAAACAATGAACTTGACTGGCAATCACTAACACCAGTCTTAAACCAGATTACTACCGGTTAAGCACAATGAGACTGTGAAAGATACAAACCGGAAACACTTATCTTTCCATACAACCTACACCCTCATTTCCATTTTATCCTTATGCATAAACAGGTAATCTACCATCAGAAATATAATAACTTGCTAGATCAACATGATTCACCGCTTGATAGAAAACAACAAAGCATCACATGAAAAAGACATCACATATGACACACATATTTTTCACGTGGAAACCCAACTGGGAAAAACCATGGTGGGGATGAATACCCACAAGCTATTTTTGAACTCTTTAGAAGTCCGCTCTGTTAGGAGCCTCGTCTGGTTAAAGACTGTTACAACAGGTTCTGTTAGGAACCGATCCTGTTAGGGATCACCCGGTTAAGGGATGGCTAGAATACCTGGTTAAGGATGAAACCCTGTTAAAGGTTACCTTGTTAGAGGATTTCATGAACTCAATGGCTTTGAGTCACCCTGTTAAAGGATTTACAACAAGCTGGTTAAAGCTACCCTGTTAAGGGATTTTCCAACTGTTGAAGTGGTTAGAGATCAACAGGTATTGCAATGATCTGGTAACAACACTCAAAGCCAATGCAGATCCACTTCAATTCCTTCCTTCTGCACTCACACTCTGCAGGTATTTATTCTCATATCTGGTCTGGCAAGAATCACGTATCTTTGCACTTAGATACACACACAACATTTTCCAACAACCTTAACATGAAACACAACATGGACCTTATAGGAAACAGATAGGTCGGTAGCATAAACCCTAAACCCTAAACATTTAGGTTGAGAAATTAAGTCAGTTCAATCCTAACCATTGAACACTTTGCATTTGAATACAATGGTCTTGAACAGATCTCAAGACATTCTCCATCGTTCGTTCTTCACTGCTTCTTGGAGGCGATAACCCATCACGCGTTCTCCATCATTTGCAGAGACTTCGCACATTCCTGAGGTAGATAGGATCAATCTCCTTCATGCAAGATCCTTCACGCACACGGGGCTGATGTGGCAACATGATCTGATCTCCATTACAATGCTAACTCATCATACAATGCCATCGATTGAATCACACAGGCTTGAAACACTTTAACCGGAAACCCTGAAGTTGAGACTACCAACCGGTAGTCATACCATAAGAAACCTTGATACAAGACATTCCATATACTGGTTCATATTCCTACATACCGGTTCTCTTGGACAAACATACCGCTTCACTTGTTCACATATACCGGTTCACATTTTCACATATACCGGTTCACATTTCAACATACCAGTTCACTTGGACAAATATATCACTTCACTTTTTCACATATATCGGTTCTCTTGCAAGTGCTTACTTCAATATACCGGTTCACTCTTCATCATATTGACATCAATGATAACATACAATATCATCATGTCAACATACTCTGCACATATGCCAACAACAACAACAACCCTTTGGAATGTAGATTGAGCCACATGGATGACATTTTCACATCCAAAAGTCGTGTTGAGTCCCAATGTGCACACTCCCAGTTCTGGCCACTTAAATAGGGCCACATTTTTTATTGATTATGGTTGAAATAGAGGCACCTACCTCTTGAAAGAGGCATGGCATTAGATAAATCAAGTTAGAGATCAATTTTAAATTAGTTTCATTACAATTTTATTCCAATTTAGATGATAAAACTCCCAATTTTCATGCCAAAAACCCTAGCTATGGGTTGGTAAATTTCAAATGTAAACTCTATTTAAGGATGTTCATTTTACATTTTAAGGGTTGGAAACTCTTTATGCATAGACTATAGGCAAATGTAATGCAACTTTAGTGTGTTATATTTTTGAATTTGTAAATTTTGGAAATCAATGATCAAATTCAAGTATTTATAGTCTGCAGTTTGGTGTTATCGAATCACTCGATATTGATAGATTCTTATTTGATTTGTGTGATTGGATAACTTGTTTGAATCATGATTTGAGTGTGCTTCATATGATTTTATCTCACATGTGCGCATGGGTATGGATTTATGATCTTTGATGAAATCTTAATATTTCATGTGTTTTATGATATTCCTTTGATGATTGCACCACTCAATGTATGGATTGTGGAATATGATTTATATGTTATTGGTTTCTTGAGATTCAATATAACCATCTATTGTGGAAAAGTGACTGTGTTTGTTACCATTGTCTAGATAGAGTGAACTTTAATTCATCTCCCATTACCCTTATCTCTTTTATTATTTATTTTCTTATTAATTTAAGATTAGTAAGCTTTTATTTTAAGATTCATGATTGCGAATGTTATGTTATTGAACGGATATAATCATTATTTCATTTTAAAAATCTATAAATAATTATATAATCATATATTTATTTTTATAAATATATAAGAATATTTCTATTCATTTTAAACTAGCTATTTCTCCTTGAACTTGAAATCAATTCTCTCAATTATGACATAATGCAAACTAGCACGATACTAAGAATGTCTCCACTTATATATATTCGGATGGATTCTTATGATTATATATCTGACATATATATATTATATATAGTCTTCGGCAATACAAATTCTTCTATTCAAACTTATTTTATTTGTTGTCCAACACAGAAGAAAAGGGTTTTAGATGATTTTATACACATGTAAGTATACAAAACTAAACTCATTCTCTAATGAACAAACATATATTCCTATGTATAAACTTTATTTTTCTATCAAAGTTCAGATTGCATGTCATTCTATTACAAGGAAAATGAGAGAAAATAGATAATAAACATGTTTGGAATATATTATTGTTCCTCTACAAGATCAAATTTCCATCTCCTATGTGTAATCATACCGAATGGTACACCCAAATTTTGCTCTCTTCCACATGAACAAGAAAAAAATGACATAACAAAAAACACACTTCTTTGTCTTCCTCGAATGCTTGGTTTCTAACACAAAGAGAATGAATATTCTCACTATCCTTGCACACGTGCAACAGTCCTTACACCATGATCTACTCACACTCAGATTCCTCACGAATCATTCTAATCTCTTCCACATTAAACAACTTTTCCAAAACCATCCCCTTTTCACTTCACATGCATCTCTAGTTAAACCTGGGAAAAATAAACCTCTCATCATTCATGTGACAACCACCTACTTGGTTGTTTATTGCACCATAATGGATGGTGGTTCAATCATAAATTAAATCCAAAGAATATTGCCAACTAAAAATATATATTTTCTCCAAATTGTGCAATATGTGAAAACAAAAAGTAAGTTTTTGTTGAAAAATCCTTCACACAAGCTTCATGGTGCATTAATTGCAATAATTTTAATGAAAGTGATGCAGGGGCATCAAGAGCCTCATAGTAAGAAAAGTTGTCATTTATTGGTTATAGGTTGGATAGGTGTTTTTACTTATAATAAGGTCATTTGTGACCATTTGGAGCCATATTGAACCATTTTGGAAAGTTTTAAGTTCATTGGTCGAAAATTGTAATAGTTGTCATGTTGCTCAAAACAGTTGTTAAGCAACTTTCTAAAAGTTGTCAAAAAGTTGTTTTTGTTAATAAAATGGTTGGTTGAATGGTTGGAGTAGTTTTTAGGGTGGAAAATTTATAAATTTAACCTTCCAACTCGCATTTGGGTTTGGGGAAGTTGTATTTTGCAAGTTTGATGAATAAAACCTCTTTTTCTTTGTGTTTTCATACATTATAGTTTGCAAAATGCTTTTGTATGGATTTGCACATGTTTTTATGGCACAATAATCAATTGGAATAGATAGAGGATTTTCTTACCTTTCATTTTTGAAGTAGTCACCGGTGAAGAGGGACCTCAAAGAGATCAATCTGGGTCGGTCAACAAGAGTAAACACAACAGAAAAAGAAAGATATGATGGAGGCAATGCATAACAGATTGATTTATTTCATGAAAATTTATTACAACCAATTGGGTTACAACATAACTACTTCACAGACCTGCTAGAACATGCTCAAATACAGAATAGGTCACAACCGGGACCTTGAATCTTAAGATCTATCTTCTACGCTCAGTCTAGCTACTTGATTCTTATATTCATTACAATCTAATGCACAATTACAATTATATACGATCCAAGGGATCCGGTTGGCCCAAAAAGGGATAAAAACCCAAAGAATGAGACCTAACATGTAAAATCAACAAGGTCGGCCTTCGCCAAGAGATTCCTCCAGAAAATCCAAAGGATGAAGTGTAGATCATAGGAAAAGGTTGGCCACACACCAAGGAACATCGGAATCAACGCCCAAGGCTCCACAAGCTTCGAAAGGGGTTTTAGTAGATCACCAAAATAGGTCCAGGCAACTGGTAACAAGAAAATGTCAACCGGTAATAGGAAACTGTCAAGGAAACCGATAGCGATAACTTGCCAAAAAATGATCCAAATGCGATGCGGTCTAGAAATAAGAAAGATGATCAAGTATTCAAGTAGAACCCAAATCCACAGGATCCAGTGAGCCAAAACCGAGACACACATAAATAAATGTTGAAACTGCAAACAAAAAGAAAATGTTTTTGGTTGATGCAAGGTTGCTATGAATTGGGATGCTCCTGCATCAGACATACGGGGTTATTGAAAAAGTGAGCCTCTCATTTTGCTGGGGTTAGAGGAAAACCAAGGTGGTCTACCTCTTCCTGAGAAATCCAAGATGAATCTTCAACTGGTCTATCCTTCCACTTCACAAGATACTCCTTATACTGATTGCTCTGGGTACTACGCTCAATCCTATTGTCCAAAATGTCTTCAATCCGATCTAGTTCCTTCCGGGGCAAATGTTTCTCCAAGTTTGCAATATTGTCCTCACTAAATTATGGTTCATGATACTCATGAAGATCTACAATATTAAACATAGGTGAAATACTTAGACTATCCGATAACTCCACTTCATATGCATTTCCAGAACTGAACTTCCTCAAAATCTTGCAAGGTCCAAAATTTTTCATTTGCAATTTGTTATAAGTTCTAACCGAGAATCTCTCTTTTCTCAGATATACCATCACTTCATTGCCAAATTCAAATTCCTTATGTCTCCTCTTCTCATCTGCCTTCTACTTATACTTGTTGTTCATGTTCTCCAAATGTTGCTTAATCTGAATATGCAAGGCTCCCATGTGATCTACAAAACCTTCTGCTTCTGAACTTCTCCGGTCTTCACTGCTAATGTCTCTTAATTCTGATATACCTCTAGGATGCACTCTGATAATTATCTCAAAAGGAGTTCTTTTGGTACTCCTGTTTACTGAATTATTGTAGGCAAAATTTTCTTGTGCAAGGATCAAATCCCAACTTCCGGTTTTATCTCCAACTAAACATCTCAACAAGTTTCCCAAGCTTTGGTTAACTACTTCTACCTGTCCATCAGTCTATGGATGAAAAATAGAACTGAACTTCAAATCTGTCTTCATCTTCTTCAAAAGTATTCTCCAAAAATAGCCAACAAACTTAGTGTCTCTGTCTGAAACTATGCTCTTAGGTAATCCATGCAATCTCACCACTTCCTTGAAAGATGGTTCTACTACATGTAATGCATTTGATGTCTTCTTACAAGGTATTAAATGAGCCATCTTCTAGAATCTATCCACTACCACAAATATAGAGTCATTCCTTATCAGTGTTTTAGGCAATCCAAGTACAAAATCCATGCTTATATCGTCCCAAGGTCTTACCAGTAATGTCAAAGGTTTATACAATCCCACATTCTGACTAGTACCCTTTGCAACTTGACAAACTCTACAACTTTGCACATATTTCTTAACATCCTTATGAATTTGGGGCCAAAAGTACTGCTCACTCACCAATGCTACTATTTTGTCAATATAAAAATGTCTAGCTCATCCTCCACCGTGTTTCTCCTTTATTTGATTCTCCCTCATAGAACTCTTAGGTATGCACAACTGAACTCCTCTGAATAACATCCCATCCTGAAAGAAGTAATCCAACCACTTTCTTCTATCTACCATAACTAGTTCTCTACATGATTTCCAAGAATCTGCAAAATCCGGGTCATCATCATACAAAGTGTTCAATTCTTCAAATCCTAATACTGTCACTCTCATCTCTGTCAGCAAATTCCTTTTCCTACTCAATGCATCAAAAACTTTGTTATATTTTCCACTTCTATGCTTCAACACAAAGGTGTAACTCTGCAAGAATTCTACCCATCTCATATGTCTTTGATTCAACTTACTTTGACTGTTCAAATACTACAAAGCTTGATGATATGTATACAACACAAACTCCTAAGGAAACAAGTAATGTCTCCACTTCTTCAAGGCTTGAACTATGGCATAAAACTCCTGATCATACACTAAAATAAGCTACTGCTCTCCCTTTCTGACTCAAGACTGCTCCTATTGTTGTTCCACTTGCATCACAATCCACTTGAAAGACTTTATTGAAATCCAGTAAAGCTAACATAGGTTGTTCAGTCACTTTCTGTTTCAACAGTTCAAAACTTTTGTTTTCTCCGGTGGTCCACTTGAATTCCTTCCGATCTCCCCTCATGGTATTAGTCATAGGGTTACAAACTGAACTAAAATTTCTGATGAACTTCTGGTAGAAACTAGCCAATCCATGAAATCATCTTACCTCTCTAATGCTTTCTGGTGTAGGCCACTCAACAATTGATTTTACTTTCTCAGGGTCTATCTTTTCAAACCATCCTCAGATATCACAAATCCCAAATAGACTAACTCATCCTTCATGAAAGTACACTTCTTGATATTGATCAATAACTTTTCTTCTCTCTACCTCTACAAAACTTGTCTCAAATGCAACAAATGCTCCTCTTTTGTCTTATTGAAAATCAAAATGTCATCCAAATATACAATAACAAACTTACCCAAAAATTTCTTTAATACCTCATTCATCAACCTCATGAAAGTACTCGGTGCATTAGTTAACCCAAAAGGAATCACCTACCATTCATACAGTCCTTCATTTGTCTTGAATGTTGTCTTCCACTCATAACCTTCTCTGATCCTAATCTGATGATATTCACTCTTCAAATCTATCTTTGTAAAGTATTTTGCTCCACTCAAACAGTCCATTATGTCATCCATCCAAGGCAAAGGAAACTGATATTTCACTGTGATCTTGTTTATTGCTTTTGAATCAGTACACATTCTCCACTCTTCATTCTTCTTAGGTGCTAATACTTTTGGTACTGCACAAGGGCTCAAACTTTCCCTGATCAAACCTTTCTTCATTAACTCCTACACTTGTCTGTTCAGCTCCTCATTCTCTGTCAGTGTCATCCTGTGTGCAACTTTGTTAGGAAAACTAGCTTTGGGAACCAAGTCCATACAATGACTAATACTTCTCATAGGTGGCAATCCATCAGGCACATTATCTGAAATGATATCTTCATATTATGTCAGGAAATCTTTTATCTCTTCAGGTTGTTCTCCTTTCGGTTCCACTTTCTCAGTCTTCTTAGGAATTAAGACAAAACACACATTCTCATTTATAAATCCATCCAGGAATTTCGTTTCATCTACCAAACAGATTCTAGCATTTGTACAAACTTCATTCTTCAAAGGTTCCTCCAAAGGAAACAAGGTTTGCTTCATCCCATTGGAGACAATAGTGTATGTATTCTTCCTCCCAGAATGTATTTTCTATCTATTAAACTGCCAAGGTCTACCCAACAAAAGGTGACAAATAACCATAGGCATAATATCACACAAGACTTCACCATGATAATTCCCAATTTTTAATTTCACCGAACATTGCACACTTACTAACAACTTATGTTCATCCTGAATCCATGCTATCTGATAAGGCTTAGGGTGTTTCAATCACTCCAAATTCAACTTAGTCACCATCTCTTCTGAAACAAGATTATCTAAACTACCACTATCAATAACAACTTTACAACACTTACGGGATATCTTAAATCTGGTCTTGAACAAATTCTTCCTCTGCAAGGGCTCTTCATCTCCTCCGATATGACACAAAGCTCTCCTCATCATAAACAATTATCCATCTTCCGGTTTATTGTCTGCTCTGATGGGATTTTCTTCCACCACTATTGCTCTTATTGTGTTCTCTGTCTTCTTACACTATAAAGCATGATGTCCTTCTCCTCCATACTTATAGCAAGTTCCTTTGAATGTTCTCTTGTCTTGTCTTCCAAAATTCTCATTCCGCTAACCATTCGGTTCTCTCCGCTGGTAGAAATTTCTATCATCCTTCCGGTATGAATTAGCTTCTTTGTTCACTTTCTTGTCCTTGCTTTGATCTATACATGTTCCTCTACCTCTGTTGTATCCTCTTCCTCCTTGAAATCTTCCTCCGGTAAACCTTCCACCTCTGCCTCTCTGCCTCTGCTCATGTCTTTTGTTTAGCTTCTCTTTTGCCTTTAGGGCATACTGGTAAGCCTTTTCAACACTCTCCAATTTGATCAAATTGAGTTCATCTTGTATAGACATTCGTAATCCATTCAAATATCTTGCAACTTGTTCAACATCATCATCAACATGTTCGATTCTAATATTCAACTTGTAAAATACCTCGGTGTATTCCTTCACACTAGATTCCTTTTGTCTCAAATTTTGCAACTTCCTGAACAAATTCACTTGATAATCAACTGGCATAAACTTTGATTTCAATTTAGCAATCATCTGATCCCATGTCTTAATCTTCTCTTTACCTCTTCTCTGTCTATCAACTTGCAAATGCTCCCACCAAAGAGATGCATGACCTTTCAACCGGGTATAGGCATATTTCACCTTCCTTTCTTCTACAATGTTTTCAAAATCAAAGTACTTCTCCATCTCTGATATCCAATTCATCAATTCATCTGAATCCAACTTCCCATCATATTCTGATGGGGTAAAATGAGGTGTAGTATTTGCCCTACTCAAAACCCTAAAAAACCTTTCCTCACCCGGATCAACTGTCAGTGGGTTTACTTGTTCTATCGGGGCTTCTTCTCCTTCATCTTCACTTACATTTTCAATATTTCAGTCTCTTCTCTGGGCTGTCTCCGCGGTTTCCAACTAGGTTTCTATACCTTGCAACATTTCCATCATAACATGGTTTGCATTCCCACGCGCTCCACCATTCCTAGCTCCTCTTCATGCCATCTTTCATGTCGGTCCTTTGCAGCTGCAGGTCAGATCCTCAATCCGCTACCCTACAACAAAATCTCAAGACACGCAAACCTCCAGAATGAAAGCTCGCTCTTATACCACTTGAAGTAGTCACCGGTGAGGAGGGACCTCAAAGAGATCAATACAGACCGATCAACAAGAGTAAACACAATGGAAACACAAAGATATGATGGATGCAATGCAGAACATACTGATTTATTTCATGAAAATTGATTACAACCAACTAGTAACAGTCGAGTTACAACATTACCAGCTCACAGGCCCGCTAGAACATGCTCAAATACATAATAGGTCATAATCGGGACCTTGAATCTTAAGATCTATCTTCTATGCTCAGTCTAGCTAATTGATTCTTCTATTCATCACATTCTAATGCAAAATTACAAATATATACTATCCAAGGGATCCGGTTGGCCCAAAAAGGGATCAAAATCCGAAGAACAAGACCTAACCTTCGAAATCAACAAGGTCGGCCTCTGCCAAGAGATTCCTCTGAAAAATACAAAGGATGAAGTGTAGATCGCTAGAAAAGGTCGACCACATGCCAAGGAACATTAGAATCAACGCCCAAGGCTCCACAAGCTTCAAAAGGGGTTCCGATATAGGTCCAGGCAACCGGTAACAAGAAACTGTCAATCGGTAACCAAAAACTATCAAGGAAACCGATAGCAATAACTTGCCGGAAAATGATCCAAATGCGATGCGGTCTAGAAATAAGAAATATGATCAAGTCTTCAAGTAGAATCCAACTCCATAGGATCTAGTGAGCCGAAACCGGGACACATAGAAAGAAAAGCTGAAACTGCAAACAAAACGCAAAACAAAAAGAAAATGTTTTTGGTTGATGCAAGATTGATATGAACCGGGGATGCTCCTGCATCAATTTTCTTCTAGTTCGGGAAGATTTCATTGAGTTTTGAGTGAGAAATGGAAAATTTCATTGAGGGTAGGTCTATAAGTTTTATTTTTCCAAAAAGTTGCAGCCTGCAAAAATGAATTGTACAGTCTTGTATGTTGTAGTAAAAACTTGAAAGGTCAATGGGAAAATATGGATACATGAGTCTAGTTTCATATGCTTTTGGTTTAATAAAATTTCATAAATTTTTGCATGAGTTATGCCATTTTTGGTAAGAGTCAATCTGTGATGAAGCTAGGGTTTCCAGCAACACTAAAAAAATCATATCTTGTATTTGGTAATGATGAAAAATCCTATTTTTTGTGAGAAAGTTTGTTTTGACATGTTTTACAATATACCAATGTTGCAAGGCCTGAAGATATGGTTTGCATGTGCTACCAATTGATAATTGGTCTGATTTTTCTGGCATATCAGACTAGAAAGATAGTGAATGGGTAAGTTTGGATGTAAGAAGGCATAGTGTTGGATTCTTGTGAGTAGGAAAGGTGATTAGGATGTGTGAGAAGGTTCTATAGACTTGTGCAAGGTTTTGGTGATCAATTGTTGGCAACCATATGTCAAATGACTATCCTAAAGGAATGCATATGTCAGTGATAACCCAGGAAGGGGCTAGTCAAGTTTGAATACTTTGCTATCTATAAACCTTAAACCATTCATGAAATAACCTTTAATCTAATTTGTAAGGCTCCTCAAGGTAGTGATTGAGTGTTAGAAACCATGTGTTCTTGTTTGGCCTAATTCTGAAAAAGTTGTCATTCCTAGTTGCAATAAAACAATAGGTGTAAACCCTAAGAGTGAGTGTGATTGAAAGCCTTCATGTAGAAATTGTTCATTGTCCCTTAGGTCACATTTGAAATTTTGTTCATGACATGGGAAAATATCAAGTATAGTAATGTCCAATTTTTCTAAAGTGAGTCCCAAGATAAGGGCCCAATGGGAAGCCCATGAGAAAATTTATGTTGGAGTTTGAAGAAGCCCCTTTCCATTTGTGTTGTTAATCCAAATAGGTCCTTCCTCTACATCTAATTGGTATAAGAGCAAGGAAGATCAGTAAAAGGGTACAAATAAGTTGATTTTGAAGTCAAGCCAAGATGCCTCAAGGGTAAATGTGGAAAGAATAGTCAGAGAGGTGAGAGACTCTCTTGCCCAAGAATTGAGAGCCATGAGGGAAAGCTTTGATGCAAGACTCATAATAGTTGAGACCAACTAGAGAAGAGGAGTGATCACAAGAGATTTGAGCGACCAAGAAGAAGAAGAAGTGGGTGAAGAAAATACACCACGAGAAGAACATGAAGAAGAAAGAGATGTTGAAGAGATGAGGTTGGAGAGATTGATAAAGGAAGTTAAGAGTGATGGTTCCAAGGTGAAGATGGAACTCCTTGTATGTTCAAGAAGTCTAATTGGAGAAGAACTCCTTGATTAGATAGGAGAATTAGACAAGTATTTTGAGTTTGAGGAGATACCTAAGGGGCAAAAAGTAAAATTGGCAATAACAAAACTAAAAGGACATACATCTCTATGGTGGGATTATGTACAAGAAGAGAGGAAGAAGAAAGGAAAAACAAAGATCACGTCTTGGGATAGAATGGTTGCCAAATTGAAGAGAAAATTCCTACCTGGTGATTATGCCATCCAGTTGTATAGAAGGTTGCAAAATTTGAAATGAAAGACATGGATGTGAAGACATACACAAAAGATTTCTACAAATTGAGCATTAGATTGGGCCACATGGAAGAAGATGTTGACAAAGTTGCAAGTAAATTCAAGAGGAGATTTTGAAGAAAGAAGATTCAATTTTAGGGGCAGATTTGGGAGTAGAGGAGGAACAATTGGCTTCACTAGAAAGTGTTACAAATGTAATAAATTTGTAGGTCACCAAGCATGGCAATGTCTTGAAGAGCGTTCATCTACTTCTTTTAGGAGTGAAAGAAGGAAACAAATTGCACAAGGTGATGTTGCTGAAAGTGTGAATTCTTCATCACAAATGACAGAACCACAAGTTGGAGAGTCTTTATTGATAAGGACTTTGGTCAAAGTACCTATGGAGAAGGAGCCACCCCAAAGGAAGTCTCTATTCAAAACTACATGCAAATGTCAAGGTAAGTATTGCAAGGTTGTCATTGATTCAGGTAGTATGGGTAATTTAGTTTCCATTGAAATGCTTGAAAAGTTAAAATTGAAAAGGTTTCCACATGCTACACCTTATAAGGTTTCATGGCTAAACAAAGGACAATAAGTGTTGGTGAATGAGCTGTGTTGGGTTGAGTTTCAAATAGCTAGTTACAAGGCTAGGGTCTTGTGTGGCATTATTCCCATGGACATGTTCCATATGCTTCTAGGTAGACCATGGCAATATGATAGGAATGCCAAGTATGATGGTAGGAATAATTCTTATGTGATAGAGAAAGATGGAGTCTCCTATACTCTCATACCCTTGAAGGATGAAGACAAAGAACAACAAGCGAAGTAAAGTGTGATAGTAATGGGTGAGAATAAGTTGTTAAAGATAGTGCAAGGGAAAACCATAGATGGTATTGTTGGTTCCCAAATCAACAGATCCCCAAACCCTAAAGATTTAGCCACTTTCTTATCTACGGGTTCAAGGTTGGATTTGGCCAACGAATGAGTTTCAGCCTTAGGACTGAATACTCCTACAGTTTTGGCTCTACAAAACCAAGGCGAGCAGACCTTAACAATGCCTTTAAGATACTAAACATACATACTAGTCGACACTATTATGATAAGCAGATGTCTCAATGAAAATATACCAAGGAAAGTGATAGTCCTAAAAATCACTACACTAAAAATCTTCATGCCTTCGTCAAAATTCTGATCATTTTGAATTAATCTTGCTCTTTGTTCTTGCCCTTAGGGTTCAAGGTTTAGGGTTTATACATTTTGTTTAAGTCTTTTATTAAATCCCTAAGATTGTTCTATTTCTGCATTACCTATTTTCCACTTAAGCCAAGGGTCGGTTACCGTTGGTGGGGCCATTGTATTTCCTAGGCATTAAGTTGTTTTCGGCTGGCCCCTTTATATTTTCCTAAATCTGCATGTAAAATCTCCCTATGGTCAAGCCCCCTTTAATATTTATGCCAGCACCTATTAAATTTTTTCCTAAGTCTACTCTTTAATATTTTTGTCGATAACTATATGGTAAACCGCGAGCAGATCTTACAGCCCATGCTCCCTCGCGGTCGAAGGTGCGCAGTGGTTAAGGACTGCGACATCACAAGATGATGCCACGTGTCCAAGGTGGACCGGTTGAGCTGGTTGTTTGACCTTTCAAACATTTGATGCTACTGGTTCCCAGCGGGTAAATTCTGAGTTACTAAATGTGCATGTTTATGCACGTGGTAAAATTAAATGATAATAGTTTAATCCTGATTCAAGAAGTGCTCGAGAGTTAGCGGCCATTGTTAAGTGATCATTGCGACTAAAAAGTAAACAGAGAACAGATCTAACGACCCTCGCAACCCCACGAAGGAAGATGAACAAAGTTTAAGGACTGTGACATCATGAGATGATGCCATGTGTCCGAGGCGGGCCAGGAAAAGCAGATGGTGGGGTCACTAATCGAGGTTAAGTAAGGGTTGAGTTGGAGGTGCCACATCATAACTTTCATGGGTTCACTTGCCATGTTTATGGTCAATGTCAGATTGACCAGTATTGATCATTCGATGCTCCAACATGAGGGAAGATCAACGATTCAAATTTAAAATTCTTTTAAATGCAGTTTGGTTCCATTTCTTCATGCGTGTGAGCAAGTAGTGGTGGACAGGGTCTAGTATGCTAATAGAGGGATGGTAAAGGAGCATTTTCTGCTCTTTTTCAAATTACAAGAGGTTTTTCATTGAGGGTGGAGACTATTTTGAAAACCAATGGAGATTATTCGAGCTCTCTCAATAGAGTTAGGGTTTTATGGTGAGATTGATGCATTTGGCAGGTAGTTTTGTTCTCTTGCAGCGATTGTTTCCTCAAGGAGCGAACCCATTATGTTGTGAGCCCATATCATATTTTCAATTGACAACAACAAAAGGCATAAAGAATATCAGAGAGGCATTTGGGATATTTTGAGAAGCTATGGAATATTTTGTAACAGAATCAAGTGTGACTGGTCATTTTTGAATGGGTGTCTCTTCTAGCTCGTAGCTTGTTTGCTCCCTTTTTTCTATAAAAGTGATTTCAAGGCCATGAGACAGGGTTCCTTTTTGGTCCCTTTAGGGTTCTGAATTTTGGTCCCTTTAGGGTTCTGAATTTTGGTTCCTTTGGGTTTTTTTTTTTCCTAGTTCCAGTAGTGAGTCTAGGTGAAATGAGCAAGCTGTAAAGTCATTTATAGAGCAATGAAAAGCATTTAGTGTCAAGATTTGTGCAGGTTCTTGAAGGAGTTATATGTAAATTTTTTTGTGACAAAAGATAGTTGATCAAGTCAATAAAATAAAATTAAAATCCATTTCTCTAGTGTATAATTCTATCATATTTTGAATGAGTAGAATTAAGGGTTTTTTTCATTCGTTGCACTGTTGTGGTGTATGTATTTTCTGTTCATGCTTCGATCTAAGGGGTCAATTAAATGCTTGAGTGGAATTGTAGAGTGGTAGGTCTTATTAAGGGATTTAGATAAGTAGTTTGCGTTGGGATTGCAGATGAGATATATTGTAAGGAACTAGTATCTTAGATCCTATGCTATTAGATAAAATTCTATCCTCTGTTCATTTTACATCTTGCAAATTCAGGTACCCAATGGAGTAAGGCACTAATCACAGCTTGTAACTATCTTTAATGTCAGTTTTGTGTTCAAATTCACCAACAACTTGCTATAATTTGTTGAATATTAGAATACCTTTTCAATTCATGTATGGTATTGTGTGTTCTACCCATCTCATGCTCTAATTAGGTTGAGGATCACTGAAGGATTTGCCATCCTTGAGCATTCTCCCTGTTGTTGAGCCTGCGTATGACATCATCTGCTTTGTTTTAGCGAATCTTTGAGTATGGTGTAGAGATCATAAAATTCACTAAGGGATCACCCTCCCGGGTTTTGCAGAGCCCAAAGTGTAGAAGGATTTGCAGAATCCTTGTCAATTGGTCCAAGTTCTTGAGGATTTTAATAGTTGGAGTTGGCTTCTCCACAGATATTTGAAGAATCAACTTGGTTTCTGCCTCTCACAATGTAAACCCATTTGGGAACCAATAGAAAGCATCAACTCCTCAAATTTTTGCTATGATCTTGGCATACTAACTCTCACTTAACGATTGAGACTGGTTTAAGACTATGTCTACTCCTACTCCTATTACAGAAATATAAAAGGTAAAATAAGAATATAAAAGGTGAAATAAGAATGATTCTAAAAGTCTAAATATGACCAATGCCTACTTTGTGTAAAGAGAGTCCAATCTACAAACAATCCACACTAATTACAACATGCATTCAATAGCCACTGTCAGTAATCTTATGACTTTCATAATTTGCTCAGAAAATCACTACAGGTTGAATAACACTTCAATCATGCACACATTGCAATAAATTTGAAAATAGACTTTTAACTCTTTCATTAAAAGAGGCCCATTTTCAAAATCACACATTCCTACTTGAGGTAGACAAATTCATATGCTATTAGCATAAAAAATTCATGCAACATGTGGACATAAAGCATGAGACAATCTGAGAATGATCTTCTTTCATTAATATTCAAAAACATATACATACATCATAATAGTGGATATTTGTAGAAAGGAAATGTTCACTTTCTCTATTCCTCTTACTGGTTCCTATTACCTGCTACTTGAAATTTTTCCAGAATCATGTCACAATAGCTCTGAATTCCCTTTTATAACAGAAAGGGAGCAAAACAAGCTTCTGGTCATGAGTGACACATGTCAAAATTTCATTGATTACAATTACAAAATTGCTACAAAGTGGCTCAAGGCAAAACTTGCATGCAGATCATCATGGCTCATTAATAGCAAATATCTGCAAGGATTGCATCTGGGAGTTGGAGCTGCATTTTTATTGGGCCTCATTGGGTGGTCCCTCATGTACTTTTACTTGCTACAATGAAGATATAGACTTTCGAGCTGGAGTAGGTGCACTGGGACAGGTACTAGGTGGTTGAATTCTCTAGTCATCTTGCCAAAAATGGTAACCTACATAGGAAAAAGAAAATTGCAAAAATAGACGCAATTTTAACTACTCCTCTTCCTCGGGTTGGTCTTCTTCCAAGGAGCAGTACTTTTTATGCCAAGCTTCAACTTCATTGGTTGGCCAGACAAAAGATCTTAAGCTTTGCAGTTTGTTCATTACATCTTTTGTTCTGTAGGTCAGTACAGTAACAGTCTCCAATGTGAACTTATGATACAGATAATCTACATCAATGATTTTATCAATAATCAAGTGATAATTATTCTCTTGATTAGGTGCATTGGTCAATGTATCTAGGACTACATTTATTGCCTCTCTAAAGTCCTCCTTCCATCTGACAAGATCTTTCACTTGTCCTCATTTTTTCAAAATTGTGGGAATATCCCACTTTTACAAACCCTTGAATGATCCTATCTTTTCACTCAATGCTTTTCTTTCATCCTCCACATGGGGGATCTGTTTGATTAACAAATTGTAGCTTTTCCATGTCATTCCCACATTTTGGGGTGCTTGGGGATCATTTTTTACATCGAAAAGAATTTCTTTTAATTGTTGTGCCTTAGGAAACCAAGTCACCCTAATTGATTGAAAAAATGAAATAATTTCATCCAACTGGTCACACAATCATGACACCAAAGAATAGGAGGCATGGACCTCATCTAGTTTATTTAAGATTTTGTTTAAAATTTGCAAAATTGTGGACCTTCTAATTTCAAGATAGTTTTTCTTAGCCTCTGCCTTTTCCCTTTGTAAATCTTCTTTCATTTTATTAAATTCTTCTTGTTTGGGCCCTGTTGAAGACCTGGAATCTCTTTTTACCAACTCAACCTTTATTTTTGCATTTTTAATAATTTTTTTATCATGATCAGCAGTGAGAGCAACATGTAGCACCTTGAGTCTTTCATGTCTTTTGTCTTGCTCTTCCGTAGCCAACTTAGCAAAATGGGTTGTATGCATTGAGATGGTGGCTGCCTCTAATACAGTTGTGTCTTTTAGAGTCCTAACAACTGCATCACCAACCATTTGTTCTACCCCTTGTAAAACCAGAGGCTCATCTATGTTTGGGGCCTTAGACCACACTACAAATGCCTTTATACTAGGATTAACCCCTAAACCATGTTCCCCAAACTCTTGCGCATACATTGGGTCTTCCTGCCTCATTACTTGGTGTAGAATAAAAATTATCTCTAGGACCCACATTGGCATGAGTAGCTTCCCACTATTCTACACCATTTCTCTAGCATCTTGGGGTGAACACTTAACATTATCTCTGTTAAAAATTTGCATTTCTTACTCGAATAAATTCTTCAATTTTTCCTGCAACGAAAAGGGTTTGAACTCGGGTGTGTTAATGAAATCATCATCAGATATGAATTGCCTGGAGGCTATCATTCTTTCATCAGTAACCTCATTCTCATGAATAACACTAGGGATAAATGCCTTGTTTGAATCCAACAAAATTTAGCTTCCTCATCATCTTTGAATGCTTCATGAGGAGGGGAAGGTGGTGGCACACTTGAGTCCATTTCTCCTTCAATTACATATGCAAAATCTGGTATTTTTGCCTTCCCCCTTTCAATTCTTCTCTTCACCTCTGCAGTAGGCTTCTCACCCTTTTGAGAATCCTGTTGAGGAGCACCTAGTGAAGGTCCCTCTACCAAAATTTCCTTTCCTTTTGACTTAGGGATAGATGGTAGGATGTCAATAGGCCTTTCTTCTTGTGCCTTATCTGGCTCACTAGCTTGTTTCCGAGCCAATTCATCTGCTATTATCTTATCAAAACTTCTGACTTTGCATGACATTCTATCAAAGTCATTGCGGATGTTTGCACAAAATCCCAAGAAATTAGGGTCCTCTCTCCTTGAACTCTCCAATTTATTTAAATACTCCCATTTCTTTCTCCTTTTGAGGGCCTCATCAAGGCCAACATTTATAATTAAATCTCCCCTTTCATCATATTAATGAAAGAATCCCTTTATTTTCAATTTGTTGGTCCTTACATCATTGATCTAACCTTCAGGGTCAAAATGCCTATCCTAGCTTACTTTCAGCTGATAGGTGTTCACTGAGAAGGCTTGCACCCTTTCTAGGGTGTCACACCCTACCCTGAATTCTCCATATACAACCAGCCTAGGGAGGTGTTGCCTTTTCTTCTCTGATCTGATTTGTTCCTTATCCATCCACATCAATTACCACATTAATTCAATGAAGGCTAACCTTGGAGAAATTTTAATTGGCAATATGTGTGGTGCTTGAACACACCCATAGACTCTAATCAACGTACAGTTTGAATAGAAGAAGAAGTCACCAAAATTGTGGGAGAAAGATCCCTCTGGGAATACAATATTTTGTGCCCTTGCACTCTTAATTCTATTTTTTTTAATTATATCTTTTGGGAGGCTTGGCAGATTAACCCCACACATTTTCAAGACCCTCATGACAAAACAATCAAAGAACATTTTGTAATCTCCATACTTGGACCCTTTATCCCAAACTTGGGTTCATATTTGAACTGGCCTTAGAGATTTTAACCTGTAAATGGTCCTCCCGCCCTATCCTATTCTAATAAAGAATCAGATGACACAATAAAGAATAGTGTTTGAAATTTAAATCTTCCCTGAGATCTTTTGCATTTATTAACTCCTCATTCAATTTTTCCTTAATGATTGTAGCAAAATCATACAATTATTTGGTATGTGAATGTTGAATCTTTAAGGCCATCATGACATATTCTATGGGTTTCACATTTAGCCCACAATATTCACCTAGGATTTGACATAGGGCATTGCATATTTTATTGAAATAATCTTCAAAATAATTTAGACTGAAAGGCTCCTTTTCAGACTACAGGATGCAATTCTTTCCTCCCTTAAACAATTTCCTCATAAAAAGAGGTAGTACCTTCTCCATATAAGTATTCCTCTTGGATTTATACTCCCTTATTAATATATTCTTATCAATTCCCTTGAGGGCATTCCCATCCAAATCAAAGCATTGGACTATAGCTTCTTTTGTTATATCAACCAGGACATGGCCACTTGTTGCCCTTATTGTCATACTTTGAGGGTGGTAATTTTTGCCAAGCTCCTTGATTAGAATTGGCTCAACAAATACATTGGGAACCACCAATTTTCTTAAGTTGAGGTTCCAGGGGTTTGACACTAGGATTGGCTTATCTCTATTCTCATAGAAATAATAAAAAATGTCCCATCCCCTATCATTGGTGAGTGCATCCTTGCAGCCAGACTCATGATCATTGAATGAAACTCTGAAAGTCTCTTGCATGGTTGAACCCTGAAACAACTCAAGAAGGTCTTGATGAAGACTTCTGGTTTCCCTCTTTTGCCTCTGCTCCATTTCTTCTAAATGTTTTTCTACTTCTTTTGCAACCTCTTCTGCAGTTTGTGCAGGAGAAGGTGGGGTATGAGCATGTGTGGATTGTTCCTCTTGATCAGAGGATTCTTCTTCTTCAATAATAACTCGCCTACGCTTTTTTGCAGTCTTAGGAGTGGCTTTCTTAGTGAGAGATTTTCTCTTTTTGGGCTCTGAGACTCCCTCCTGTAGGTTTGATTCTTCAACCTACGGAGAGGAACTTCAACAGATGATTCTTTAGCAAAAGCCTTAGTAGAGGCCTTTCTCCTCTTGGGAGTTGGCTTCCTAGCCTTTGGGGCAGGGATTGTCTCCTCAGATGGATCATCTTCTGAAACTATGACAAGAGTGTTCTTTGGTACCCTCTTTCTTTTTGGTTGAGGGGGATTTTAGTTTAAAGGAGCACTTGGTTTAGCTTCAGAATTTGCTTGTGGATTGGTTGCAAGGATTGATTAAGAAGAAACTTGCAGGGTAACTTTGGGGGTTTGTTCAATAGTAGGTGCATTCGCAAGCTCTGGCATTGGGGGAACCATGTCAATTGGGACAACATGGGTAATTTTTGGCATAGAGGAGCTTTCTCCCACCTCGGGAGCTTTTTCAGTGGATGGGGTAGAGGTATTCTTAGGAGAGGAAGCCATCATAAAGATTCTAGGGTGCAGGATAATACTGAATTTGCTGAAAATAAACCCTCCTTGTAAAGCTAGGGCAAGAGTTACAATTCCTACTCGCTAAAACCCTCCCACACAGACACAAATTCCTTAAAAAAAAATGTAGAGAGATGGATTTCAAGTTAACTTACAGATTTTAATGGTGTTGAATGCTCTAGGAGTGCACAGGTTCAATGTTGCTCACTCTTAATCCCTCTGTGATCACTCTGGTTGCCTCTCGTATGTAGGGTGTGCAACAATGGCCTTGAAATTTGATTTTATGGCACACAGATGAATCGCCATTAATTCCTTCATGCATGGTGCGACTATCTGGTAGCTTTGAAATTTGAATTCCACCATTGATTCATAGATGAATAGTCGAGATTAAACTTTGACATTATTTGACTACTGACATGGCGCATAATAAATCATCCTCGACCACCTTTGATTTTGCTTTGATTCTAAAAACCTTGTCATGCCTCAATTTTTACCCATTCAAGATAATGGGGAACCTATATTCTTCCTCTTTGTTGCCCCGTGTTGCTTTTTGCAGGTCCTTGTTACTCATGTGGGATAAACCTTCCCTCATTCTTTAACATTCTATCTTATCCTGGATAATACTTACTTCAAAGGGTTGCCCCTTTATTGGTTACACCACACCTTTACCATTGTGGGATAAGAAACCCATCATACTTCATCCTTTTGTTATCCTGCATCATCATGGACAACTTCTCTCCACCTCAGCGGGGTAAGCTTATGCATGCTTACAAAAGATCCTTTGTTATCCCGCACAATATTACCTTTTATTTTCCTTCTCGTTGCTTCAATTTACCCACCATGGGGTAAATTCTTCTTAGTCATTTCTTCCCCTGCACCACACAGTGAACATGCCTTACACTCATGCGGGATAAGCTTTCTACATTTTTACTATGTTTCTTTTATCCCACGGTACACATTCACATCATATCTTAGTCATGCGGGATAAGGAAAAACTTTTACATCCTTTACTCTCTTAGCCCGCACCACTGCTTCCAGTTGCCGAGGACCCTTGCGAGGTAACAAATTCTTACTACCTCTAGCATGTTCCCTTAACCCACATGGTCCTTCATCTTTTTATTTCTTTATCCCCACATCCATATTATTTTTCATTTCTATCATCATGCGGGATAACCCCTTTCTTCTTTCAATGAACATCCCTTTTATACCGCACAGATAAACCTTCTATCACAACAACCATGTGGGGCTACCTTTCCTCTCTACATTGTCACCTTCTATTATCCCGTATGACTTCCTCTGGCTATGACAAGGGTCTGCAAGGTAAGAGTTACAAACCTTAGGAACCTCCTTCATTATCCTGCATGACCTTAATTTTCTTACTGTTTTCCACTTGTATAATTACATGATGCTATCATGTGGGATAAGAATTTATGTTTCTTATCTCACACCTCTCTTAACCCGCATGGGTGATCCTTCAAATACAAATGTTGTGCGGGATAAACCTTGTAACCACTATCTTATCTTTTGTTATCCCGCACAGTACCAAGTAGCAAGGTGAGACCATCACGGGGTAAATTTTATTTAATTTCTATTAAGCACTCTCTTATCTCACATTGTGTAGAACCAAACCCAATAACAACTACAGGTAAAAATGCTTAACACCCTACACCTGATTTTGTTATCCCGCATAGCCAAAATGCAGAAGCCAATAATTGAATTTATTCAACACGTGGAGACTTGCGAAGGGATAAGGGGGTCATAGTATAGGGCTTGCCTAGGACATTTAGACTTAGGATTTAAAACCCATAGGTGAAACATAAGACCTTGGAGAATTTTAATAAGGTAATCAACCCAACAGAAAAAACCGAATACGCGGGGTTGGTAAACTCATGACCTAGGACCCTTTCGAGCATGACTTAAAACACTGAGACCGACCATTGATAGTCAACAAAGAATCATAACATAGCCAGGGGTAAACCAAAGGCAACCCAGAAAGACTTAAACCCCACTAAAACCCTAACACCCTGGGTTTTAGGATGCAAGAAAGACACAGGCAAAGCAAAAATTTAGCATTCCCAACAGGTACAATGATGATAAAACCTATAGTTATCATGAAAGCAACAAGAATGGATGAGTTGAAAGATATGTTGAAAGTGAGGGTGATAGAAGCATCTGAAGAGACAATAAAATTTTGTGTTTTTAAAACTAAGAATTTGTGTGAGTGTTTGTTTGTAGGTAATGTTATGATGATCAAGGAGGAGAAGCCAAATTTGTCTTCTGGAACCAAATGTAGAGAAAATGAAAGCCAAGGATGTCCACTTGAAAAGAACAAAGAAAGAAAGCATGATTTGTTACAATCTCATGGCATGAAGAGGATGGATGAACTAGGCCTTACAAAGGTAGCAAAACAAAGTTATGGTATGAACCTATGTAATTCCTCTGAAGTTGAAGCCATTGAGTATGAAGGCAATATAGGAAACATTTCTTTGGGTGAGGAAACACTTATTTCAATTCAAGATTTTAATACAGTCACAAGACCTTATCAAATGAGTATGAATTTTGATATGCAACCTACAACAATCAATTAGGGTTTAAGGTATGGTATGACATCACTTGTATTAACTCATGGAGGAGAAGGTCAAAGTGAAAGAGGGGAAGTACAACACATTGAGCATCCAAACATGCAAGAACCAAAAGAAGAGGATGAAAAAGTCATGAAGACAATAGATTTACAAATGAATATAGTCACCTATGAAGCAAACATAGTGACAGGGGATGAACTTCAATTAGACAAAGGGATAATGATGGAGAGTTCACCTAAAGCTAGCATTTGTGTAACCATAAAAGCCAAATTTGCACAAGGAAGAAAATTCAAAGAGAAAAAGGAAACCAAGAGTAGATTTCAGATTGGAGACGTGAAGGCCACACCTGTTGCAGACCTCAACTCAAGTGGGACTTGAGTTTTTTTCTTCCCCGTAGGTGTATGATGCAGGGGCATCAACAACCTCATAGCAAGCAAAGTTGTCATTTCTTGGTTCTATATTGCATATGTGTTTTTGAGTCTAATAAGGTCATTTATGACCATTTGGAACCATATTGAACCATTTTGGAAAATTTTAAGTTCATTGCTCAAAAATTGTAAAAGTTGCAAAAAGTTGTCATGTTGCTCAAAATAGTTGTCAAGCAACTTTCCAAAAGTTGTCAAAAAGTTATTTTTGTTAAAAAAATGGTTGGTTGAATGGTTGGAGTAGTTTTTAGGGTGGAAAATTTATAAATGTAACCTTCCAACTCACATTTGGGGTTGGAGAACTTGGATTTTGCAAGTTTGATGAATAAAACCTCTTTTTCTTTGTGTTTTTATACATTATAGTTTGCAAAACACTTGTGTAAATATTTGTACGTGTTTTTATGACATAATAATTAATTTTAATAGATAGAGGATTGTCTTAATTTTCATTTTTTTATGGTTTGAGAATATTTCATTGAGTTTTGATTGAGAAATGGCAATTTCATTGAGGGTAAGTCTGTAAGTTTTATTTTTCTAAAAAGTTACAGCCTGAAAAATGAATTATACAATCATGTACATTGCAGTATATACTTGAAACTAATGTGAAAATATGGATATATGAGTCTACTTTCATATTCTTTTAGTTTGATCAAGATTCATAAAGTTTTGCATGAGTTATGCCGTTTTTGGTGAGCATAGGTCTATGATGAAGCTAGGGTTTCAAACAACACAAAAAAAATCATCTTCTCCATTTGGTATGGTAAAAAAGTTTGTTTTGACATGCTTTACATTATACCAATGTTGCAAGGCTTGAAGACATGGTTTGCATGTGCTACCAATTGACAGTTGGTCTGATTTTTTTGGCATATGACAACACAGTGAATGGATAAGTTTGGATGTAAGAAGGCATACTGTTGGATTCTTTGTTGGCTTGATGATGATGTTTTGATGTAATAGGCTGATTGATGACTTGTTTTATATTTTCATTGATGACAATGATTTTTTGATAGTCATCTAAGTCTTTTAGGCCAACCAATAAAGGAGACAGTTTATCAGTGAACCGACAAATAGGACTTCAATCAATAAAAAGGAACAAAGTTGTATTCAAGCAACCGGTATGAGTGATCAATGAAGAGTTAGGTGATGTGGTTTTGGAAGAGTTGGAAATTGTATGAGGTAGCTATGTTTCACACTAAAACAACATATTCAATAGGATGAGTGAGTTATGTTGTACAGAGTAGTCAATCATGAAGAATGACTAACTGGTAGAACAAAGTCACTAAGATCGGCAAACCGGTATACATAATGTTTTATTTTTGAGTTGTTATGTCGGTGGCTGACATAAGTAAAGTGTGAAGTGTAAGATTGACTAGATTCATTGAACCTATGAAATTATTCCAAGGTTAGTAGCCGACTAAGTTGATGCTTATAAAAAGTGTGATGAGTTATGAGATGAAGTATGAGATCGTGAGCAAATATTGAGAGTTTGATTGTGCGGTAATTTGACAAGAATTGTATTGATGTGTTGTTGATGTATTGAGAAGAATTGAAGTGGATCTTATCAAGCACAAAGGTGCTACATGCAAATCATTTTACAGTTGTTTTCTTAATAGTTGCAGTAGTCAAATCCCAACTGGGTAGGTCCTAACAAGCCTAAAATTGTAAATCCCCTAACAAGGTAGCTCATTAACTTGAGTCTAAATCCTCTTGCAAGGTTTCTCCTAACAGGGCAAAGCTTTTAACAAGGCTGAGGTAAATCCCTTAACCGGGTGACTCCTAACAGGGTTTGCTCCTAACCAGGCATATTTGTAAGACCTTAACCGGTCAAAGATTTATATTCTGCAGATAGTGAATCTTGTGGTTATTAACTCCGACCATGGTTTTTCCCTTTTGGGTTTCCACGTATAAATATTTGTGTTATGTGGAGCTTGATATATTGGGTGAGCTTATGTGGTGATATTTATTTTATGTTTATTAAGCTTTAAGTTATTTAAAGTGGTGATCAAATTTGTGTTGTTGTTTTTGCTTGCACTGATTCACTCCCCCCTCTCAGTGCCTTATAAGTTTATCAATTGGTATCAAAGCTCCCTTAAGGCTTAACCGCTTGGGAAAGATCCCTAAGGCTATCATGGGGGCTATGAGTTATAGAGAGATATCTAACCGAGTTGCAGAATATGAAGAAGCCCTAGATACATTGAAAGGCAAGTATAAAGCCTCACTTGCTAAGAGGAGAGAGCTTGCAGAACAATTGATGGAGTTTACTAAAAACATTTCTTCTGATGACGCAAACATGGATGCAATGGTTATTGAAGTTGAAAAATGAATGATGAGAAGTCAAACATGAGGAGAGATTTGGAAGCCCTAACCATCAGGATGAGTCAAGAGCTTGAAGCAAGGAGGACAGTTGAAGACAAGATCAGAGAAAAAGAACATGATATCTTTAAGTTGAACCAAGGGGTTGGAACCTTGTATGCTCATCTTCATGAGGAACAAGAAGAAAAAGAAGAAATAAAGGTTGATATAGACATGTCAATGTCTCTAAGAGAAAGTCTGATGAAAAAAAATGAAGATCTTACAAAGGAACTTGCTGATGCTAATGAAACACTTGCAAAGTTTAACAAGAGCTCTACTATGCTTGATGAGCAAATCCAGTCACAAAGACTAAATGGAGATACACATGGCTTGGGATACACTACTTTTAAGAAAGGTGAGCCTTCCGGTACAAAGGACAACATTGAAGAAGGTAAATTTTCACCTAAGATCTAGAAATCCACTGGTAAGAAACCCTACAAACCAATATGCTTTAATTGTCATAAGCCAGGATGTATACTGCTAATGTTTGTAGATCTAACTCTTTTGATGGTTACAAACCTAATTCCTATCAAGGATACAAACCTAGAACCTTTAATGGATATTGTTACACTTGAAACATATATGGGTGTAGAGATGTTGAATGTAGGTATGGAGAAAATAATCCGACACCCCACATGAATCAAAGATCTGGTGGAGGTTGGCAAAGAACTTTTAATGATCGGAGAAATGCAAATTGGCAGAGACCCTATGCTAACCGGTATAGTACCTATGAGATGGAAAAGATAATGAATGTGATTTGCACAATTTGTCATAACTACGGTCATGTAGCTATGAATTGCAAAAGAAGGACTGGTAGAGGCAATGCTAGACCCTGGAGAGCATCTGGTATGACATGTTTTCATTGTCACCAACCAGGACACCTTGCAAATTTTTGCAGAGCTAAAATGAGTCAACCGGTAAATCAATTTGCTGACTAGAAAGGGATGAAGAAAGTTGACGTGGAAGAGACCAGAGTAGAGATGAACACGATCTATAAAAAGAAAAGTGACGAGAAACCATCGGAAGATCCTAATTCTTCACCTAGTGTGGAGAACTCATCACCGACAAACTAAGCTATTAAAAGGCTTAGGGGGAGCTTAATGTCAAATCCATTTTCGGACCCCCCATATGGTGTGCGGTAAGATAAACCTGCATATCTTGATGCATTATGATATTGTGAATTGATTTTATGATCAAACCGGTAGGTTTGATGTGATATGAGAACCAATAGTTTATTGAATGGTGTTTTAGGGTTTGTTTGTTTATACAACTGAGAATAGAATTTAATGCGGTAGAGAAAATAAAAGGAATTTTTGAATATCATTTGTCACTTTGCATTCTTGAAAGTACTCAGAGAGCGAAAAGAGCAGATAAGAGCTTGTGTGAGCAACATTTGATCAGGTTAACAGAAGATTTAGAGTGATCTACGATCGGTACTCGATGAAAGTGAATTCTCAGTGTTGAAACCCTAGTTGTGGAAGCGTTGAAAGGTATTTATCCGATAAATCTTAATATTTGTTTCTAAGTATAAATCTCTAAAGATGGATGCACCACATCTAGTAGATGTTACAGTCAGGTCTCATCCAAAGTTTAAGAGGCACCCTTTTAAATCCATTGAAACTGATCTCATCGGAGCCCTATCCGAAGTCTCATATGGAGTTTTGCATGTAGAGGATATTAGATCATACATTCACTGTAAGTTGGAAAATCTTGGAATTTTTTCTATATTTGATCAATATAGGGTAATGTGTGACAAGAGTGGAGTATTGAAAGAACAATATAGGAGGGTTACCGATAAAGGTTTTCACCATGCACTGAATTCTATTGATGATTTTGATGATGATCTTGTGAGATATGTTTTGAGTCGTGTGCATGACCAATTTATTTGTCTTGATTGAGCACATAAGATCACTAAGGAAGTGATTCATGCAGTAACTAGATTGTGTTCCACCGGTGAAGTTCCAGTACTAATATTAGTTCCAAAGAATGACGTTGTTGACCTAACCAAGTCACGATAGGATGGAAGAGATATGACTGTTAATGAGATTGATGATCCCACAGTAAAATTTTCTTTAGTGGTCATAGGATACCGGGTATATCACTCTAACAGGATGAACAACATCCCTATTGCATCCATCCATACTAGTTACCGGATGATCAGAGAAAATGTTGATTGCTATTTGTCTGAGGCATTGAGAAGTCAGTTGGTGCTCAATCTTGAATCCATCAAGAAAGACAAAAGACTGAAGTTTAAATTTGGACAACTGATTGTTAGATTGTTCTTCTATTTTAAGAATTTATTTCCTCGTATCGGTGATGTTCAATGGTCTAAGGACACACCGACATTGTTACAAATGAAGAACAACATTAGGATGTTGGGTAATGATTTTGGTAATATTGCTTGGTGTTATTTCAAAAATTTTTAGAAAAAGATGTATGCACGAGAGAGGATACCGACATAGTTTGTTAAGAGATATGAGGATACCATCTATTTTTGGTTGACACAGACACATGTCAGATGGAGGCAGTTGATCCCAGGACAACTTGGGTGATGCCTATGGGGTACAAAGTTGAAGAAGATATTTTGGTTGCTTATGTTGAACACTTGCTAGCACAATTGGTAGATACTACTGCTGAGAGGTTTGGAAACTATAAAGAGAAATCTATTGAGGTGCACTCTAAGTTAAGTAAACCAGTAATTGCTAAGAAAGTGAGAAAGGAAGTTGAGTAGTTTGTTGACCAACAAGGTTTTACTAAGGAGGCAATAGTAGAGGCTAGAGAAAAATATGAAGCTAAACAAGTAGGAGCATCTAGTGCCCCAACTAGTACCAGCACTGGTATGAAGGCAAGAAGTGTTGAGGTTAAGAAATAGAAACCTATTGAAGAAAAGAAGGAGAAGCCTTCCAAGATACAGTTCAAGAGAAAAGGTAAAGTCATTGAGCCTCCTGCACCTAAAGCACCCAAGTTGAAATAAGTTTACAGAAAAAGAAAGAAACAACAACCACAAATGACATTTGAAGCTGATGATGATGAAGAAACTGAATTAGAAGGTGAGAAGAAAGCTTTGAGAGCTACTGGTCAAAGGTAAAAGGTTGTAGGGGCATCTATTGTCAAATCAATAAAGAAACCGATAACTAAGCTTACAATTTTTGAAAAGATGTTAATGCATATCAAGGAATATGGTGTTCTTAAGGGTTTGGATAAACTATATGATAAGTTTAGTGAGGATGAACAAAGGCAGATAGAGGATGTATTTTTTTTTATGATGAATAAATATAGTAAAGCCCTAATTGAATTGCAAGGGCAAATTTCAAATTCTTTGTATGATAAGCTTGATGCTAGATGACAAGCATCCATAAAAAAAGATAGAGAATTTACTGAATTTATTCTTAAAACCTTGCAACCTAAAGCCACAAAGGATGAGATAGATGAAATTCTTGAAAAGGCTAAATCATCTTGTAGATCTAAGAAAAGGTTGACAAGATTGTTAATTGGTGAGACCCAATCAGTTCATATGGAAACTAAGTAGATATTGAAGAAGTTACTGGGTTTGATACCTGATGAGGAAGAAGAGCAACCATAGAAGTTTAAGGAAGAAGATATACCGGACAATGTTGATATTGATGATTTTACACCTGATGAGATTGTTATGGGAAATCAACTAGAAGATGATAAATCAATTAATGTACAAACTGAAACTGTTATAATTCCAGATTATGATACAAAAGTTAAGGTGAACGGTACTAAGGAGGAAAATAAAGATCACACTGAGGATATACAAGATGAAGGTGTTCAGATGACTGAACAACAAGAACATGAACCGAAGAGAGCAAAAGAAAAGCAGATTGAGAAAGAGCCATCGGTAATCACTCAAATAGTTGGTACACAGACACCACCAGTAATGGACAAGGAGAAGACATAACAGAAGAAAGAAGAGGAAGAATTGAAACCAGAACCTAAAGTGATATCTCTATCACTTACTTCTAAGACGAAAATTAAAGATGATGAGGACGATGATGCATTAAGTATACAAGGACCCATCAATATGAATGCATTAAGTTCTACATAACTAATGGAGATTTCATATGCTATGAAATCTAGAGCTAAGAAGAAAAGAATGAAAGAACAACAAAAGGAAGCTCAATCAATACAATGTGCAGTTAAGATTTTGTCTAGTTTGTTACAAGAGACAAATACAAATAGATTGTCTACACTGATTGATAAGTTAGGTCAATTGGTTGTTGATGTTGGAGAACAAATGAAAAGTTTTGAAGATGATACTTATTTGAATGTGGATAAGGAATTTAATAAGAAGAGAATAGAGCAGTTGATGAATGATATTGATAAAGACAAAGTTGCTCTGACGGTTAATAAAGATCATATTAAAGATGCAATTGAAACCAAAGGTAAATTCCTATCCACCATTACAAAGTTTTGATTATTTTGTGATGATCTGATAAAAAGGAAAGAGGAAGCTAAAAAAGCAACTTGAAGTTCTAAGTGAATCATTTAGCCCCCTAAATGATTCTACTATAACTTATGGTAGATGGGTTGTTGAACTTCAACATAAGCTAAAATCTTATGAGGATGACTAGGTCAAAAGGACTAAGTCACTGTAGGAACTCCAGACACTTTTGATCCATAAGGTTGAAATTTTGCAGAGAGGCTACAAGGAAATTGAAGCTATTCTAGCTACACTTGAGATGAGTATAATTGATACCATGGAGGAGCTGGATTGCCAGATAAGAACACATGTTGAGATAACCGACAATCTTTTGGAGACTTGGAACAATGATTTGAAGTAGTTAAAGTCTCATTTTAGAGATGCATTTTCTAAGATGGCATTGTAAAACGTTTTGAAATTTTATATCTATATATGATAATGCAAATTTTGATGTATATTGCATTTATCTTTCATGTATTTATTTACCTTTGCCATTGTTGTCAAAGGGGGAGTAGTAATGAAGTCAAAATTTTGAATTGTAATGCGGAATAGTAGTATATATGTTTGTAAATTTTGTAATAGCATGCAATTGCTAAGGGGGAGTATGTGTCATGAGTTGAGTCAATTTTTGTATTGCACACTTAGACAAAAAAATTTCCTAAGTGTTGCCATCAATGCCAAAGGGGGAGATTGTTGGCTTGGTGATGATGTTTTGATGTAGTAGGCTGATTGATGAATTGTTTTATGTTTTCATTGATGGCAATGATGTTTTGATAGTCATATAAGTCTTTTAGGCCAACCTGTAAAGCATAACCAGTAAAGGAGACAGTTTATCAGTGAACCGTAAATAGGAACAAAGTTGTATTCAAGCAACCAGTATGAGCGATCAATGAAGAGTTAGGTGATACGGTTTTGCAGGAGTGTTGGAGATTGTATCAGGTAGCTATATTTCATACCATAGCAGAAGATTTAATAGGATGAGTGAGTTATGTTGTACAAAGCAGTCAATCATGAAGAACGGCTAACCAATAGAACAAAGTCACTAAGATCAGTAAACCGATACACATAATGTTTTATTTTTGAGTTGTTATGTCGGTGGCTGACATAAGTAAAACGTGAAGTGTAAGATTGACTAGATTCATTGAACATAGGAAATTGTTCCAAGGTTAGTAGCCGAATAAGTTGATGCTTATCAAAAGTGTGATGAGTTATGAGATGAAGTATGAGATCATGAGCGAATATTGAGAGTTTGATTTTGCAGTAATTTGACAAGCGTTGTATTGATGTGTTGTTGATGTATTGAGAAGAACTGAAACAGATCTTATCAAGCACAAAGGTGCTACATGGAGATCATTTTACTGTTGTTTTCCTAACAGTTGCAACAGTCAAATCCCCTAACTGGGTAGGTCCTAATAGGCCTGAAATTGTAAATCCCCTAATAGGGTAGCTCATTAACTTGAGTCTAAATCCTCTTGTGAGGTTGATCCTAATAGGGCAAAGCTTTTAACAGGGTTGAGGTAAATCCCTTAACTGAGTGACTCCTAACAGGGTCTGCTCCTAGCCGGGCATATTTGTAAGACCTTAAATGGTCAAATATTTCTATTCTGTAGATAGTGAATCTGGTGGGTATTAACTCCCACTATGGTTTTTCCCTTTTGGGTTTCCACGTATAAATATTTGTGTTATGTGGAGCTTGATATACTGGGTGTTAGCTTATGTGGTGATATTTCTTTAATGTTTATTAAGCTTTAAGTTATTTAAAGTGGTGATCAGATTTGTGTTATTGTTTTTGCTTGCACTGATTCACCCCCCCCTCCTCTCAGTTCCTTATAAGTTTATCATTCTTGTTAGTGGGAAAGGTGATTGGGATATGTGAGAAGGTCCTACAATCCTATGCAAGGTGTTGGTGATAAATTGTTGGCAAGCATATGTCAAAGTATAATGATTGTCCTAAATGAAAGGCAACAATCAGTCAAGTTTGAATACTTTGTTGTGTGTAAACTTTAAACCCTTCATAAAATTACATTGAATGTAATTTTTAAGGGTTCTTAAGTTAGTGATTGAGTGTTAGAAACCATGTGTTCTTGTTTGGTCTAATTCTACAAAAGTCATTGTTAGATTCCGCAAGAAGCGAGAACCAAGCCAAGATTTGATGTTGGTCGTAGAACACATGTAACTCCAAGCAATAGATGATCAAAGATGAAAATAGCTGAATGAAGATAAATTTGATATGAAATAACAATAGAGACAAAGAAGATAATTTTGAGAAGACTCACTGAGCTATCACTGAACTAGTTAAGGTGAGAATATAATTCTTATTATATAGAAAAATAATAGCATAACATCCAAGAGGTTCATTAACTCCCACCTCCATAAAAAGTGGGAGGTTTTACCTACTACCCCATAAAAGGTTATATATTTTTACCTACTTGGTAAATTCCAAAACATGTGGCATAACCTCCTTACATGAAAACAAAAAAGGAGTTATAAGAGGTGTGTAACTCAACTACCCATGTGAGGTGGAGAGTTACAAATGTGGCAGAAGTATTTCACCATGTGTCTTCATATTAACCATTCCTAATAACCTAAGCAAGATTAATAATATATGTATAGGAAAAATGAATACCCCCTAACATAAGGAAAATAAAAAACCTACACTAACAGTTGTCATTCCTAGTTGCAATAAAACAATAGGTGTAAACCCTAAGAGTGAGTGTATGATTGAAAGCCTTAATGTAGAAATTGTTCATTTTCCCTTAGGTCACATTTAAAGGTCTATTCATGACATGCAAAAGATCAAGTATAGTAATGTCCAAGTGTTCTAAAGTGAGTCGCAAGACAAGGGCCTAGTGGGAAGCTCGTGAGAAAATTTATGTTGGAGTTTGAAGAAGCCCCTTGCCATTTGTGTTGTTAATATAAATAGGTCCTTCCTCTACATCATAAAGTAAGCTACATCCCATGCATATAGGGATCAATTTATCCATGTTGAACTCCCATTCACTTTGCATAAGAATAACTCACTTCCACTCAATGTGAGTTATAATTGAATCCTTTTTTTTAGCATTGATACATTATTTTTATTTTTATTTTAAATATGTCATTTTTAAATATCTACATTAGTAATAATAATATAACCGTTAATAATTTATATTTAAACAATAATGATGAGCATGACATAATGATATTGCCTCTTGTCCATCACTAGTGACTAGGCCATGGGATGAGTATAGTTTCAACAAAGACTTACAACAAGATCATACAAGTCAAGTCACAAGGCTAACTCTTACCAACATACCTAGATATTTTATGCCAGACCTATGTAAGTGTGTGTGTGTTTGACTCAATATGGAAACCATCCGTTCATTCACAATTTTTATACACTTTTCTCTGGTGATGCTCTCCCTCTCCATTTGGGAGGACAAAATTGTTCTTGCATTTAGATTAAAAATCCATCACAATGGTTAGTTTGTTAATAGCCATGAAATTATAATCATTAATAAAATTTAATAATCATCACAATTATTTGATCCTTTAATGAAAACATTCATATAGCATTATGCTTTTATCTAGACATCTATTTAAAGTAAAATCATCCATTCATACATAATTAAACACATATTTAACATAAAAGTTAAAAGTAATTGCAAATCAAAATTTGGGGTGTGGCATATCTACCCCCTTAAGGACCATCTTCCTCAATGATTTAGTAGATATCATAACAAGATAATAAAACAAAAAAAAAATGAACAATTGAAAATAGTAAAAAAAACGAGGAAACTTTTGACAAAACTTGTTGTAATCTTCCCAAGTGGCATTGTCTTGGGCATATTGGTCCATGGGATCTTGCATAAGGTAATATATTTGTTAGCAAGTAGAGCTTGTACACTTTGAGCACCTTGAAAGGATCGATAGTTACCACTCTTGGATATTGTACCTATATTGCATTCCAGTGGAGTATGTGATTAAAACTAGTTATATGCTTATCTAGATAAGAAATATGTAAAACATTGTGCATTCGAGAAAGAGTTGGAAGTAGAGTGATGCTATAAGCAACTAGATTAATAACTTCAAGAACTTTGAAGGGTTCCACAAATCGAGGGAGAAATTTGGACGACTTTCCAAACTTTATGGAACTTTTTCTCCAATTTAGAATTGTCTTGGTAAATACTTGGTATCAATGTAACTTTTCTATCTATCATTTTCTTCTACCAATCTCTTTTTGACCAATTTGATTTTATTTTCCAGTTTTGATAACATTTTCGGACCAAGGCTTATCCTATCTTCTAGATTATCCAAACTTATAGGAATTTGACACTTTCTTGAATTATACTGCTTCAAATGGAGCCCTTTTTATTGTAGAATGATAGGAGTCGTTATATGCAATTTCCACAAGCAAAATATATTCCTCCCAATGATATTGTTGATCTATGCAATACATCCACAGTAAATCTTCAAGGACGTGGTTAACACTTTCTGTCTAACCATCTATCTCTAGGTATATTGAGTTGCGTTCTAAGTGCTAAAAACAAGGTTTGTGAAAACCTCAATGTCATGTGTGCATCTCTATCAGAGATAATTTTCTCAAGAAATCCATGCAATCTAAGCACTTCCTGGACAAATTTGTGACCTATTATTAGTTCTCCACAAATGTTAAATTTCTAAGTCTAAAATGGACTACTTTGGTGAGTTTTTCCATCATTACTAAGATAACATTCTATCTATTTTGAGACATAGAGAGAACTTGCACAAAGTCCATAATGATGACTTGCCTTTCCACTATGGAATATCATGAGGGTACAAAAGTCTTTCCCGGAGTTGATGCTTAGCCTTTACTCTATGGCATTCTAGACATCCTACCACTAATCTTGCAACATCACTCTGCATCCCTTTCTAAAAATAAAGTGGTTACACATTTGTTAGGAATTTAGTCACTCGCGGGTGTCCTAAACTTATGGTGTGGAATGAACCTCTTTCTACACAAGGTTTCTTAACTCCATAGAGTTTGGAACATTCATCCTTTCTCTATACCTTAAAGTCCATCTAGTTCAAGCTAGAACCCATTATATCTTGAATCTTGACTATTGACTGAGATATCTTGCTTAACTTGTTCATAATATTGATTTCCCATAGACTTTCGTAAAACTTTGTCCTTGAAATCTAAATGAATGGATACTATAGACACCTAAATTTGATTAATCTAATTAATTGAGTTTAGCTATCTCGAATGCCTTTAATTATATAATTACTTATTATTTAATTAATTAGTGTTCCCTCCTTCTAACTAACTAATTTTATTAAATAAGCTATAGTCCTCCTTTAATTAGTTATTTGACAATCATAAACCATTTAATTAATTCAAATTTGATCCCTTCTTCTATTAAATAAATCAAATGCATAATTTGATTATTTAATTCATTTTGTCCTTTGCTCCTAATTCCCTCATAGAATTAAATAATTAAATTAATTAATTCTACTTCCCCCACATGTCTCCTAACTATAACCCTCATCTAGCCCTTCCTCTAAACCTTACCCACCTAGCTAACCATAGGTTTTAGTCATCCTTTTCCTCTTTCCCTCACCATATGTGTGCACATTCTCGAAATATCCTAAATTTTTTAAAATTTTGAGAAATTTCCTAAAATTTGGAGAAATATCTCAAATATCCTAATATTTAAAAATATCTCCATATTTTGAATGGAACCTTCTTATTTGGGTGGCTCTTTCCAAAATAGGCATGTATCCTCAAGGACACATGTCGTTCCTCCCCATGACACTCGACCTTCTCAAGGACACATGTCATTTTCATCTATGACACTTTCCCTTCTCAGGGACAAGTGTTTCATTTTCATGCCTCTTGCTCTCCCAACCTGGCCTATTTAATTCCCTCATTTTCCTTCACAATCCATCCACTTTCATGTTTTCATACCATCGTAATGCCAAATTTTTTACTCATCCTTTGCATCCATTTGCATCCCATTTAGCATAATCATTAGCTTGCATCAACCATTATGGAGCAAAACTGAGCATCTGCAACATAGTGAACACACATCCAACTAGAAGACAATCAAATCAAGGGTTTTAAGAGAGTTTGTGTTTCTTTTGTTTACCATTTTCTTTCAAAATTCCATTTTAGCATCTTTATAATGAGTGTAGCCCATTTTTGTACTTTTTTAGATGTTTAGTCTAGCATTTTAATCTTCTTCATCTTGCACTCAAATTTTTGCATACATTTCTGGCATGCCCGATGGGACTCACTTCGTGGATCCATCTCACATTTTTTGTTGTTTTAGTGTGTTTTATTATATATTTTTTATTCTTGCAACTAAAATGTGATAATATAGGTGGATTTCCAACTTGGTGGAAGTTTGTTTTAGCTTAATTTTAATTTCCAGAAATGACGGGTTTGTTGCTAGAAATAGCGGGTTTTCTACTACAAACAAAGGGTTTGACTGAAAAAACAACAATAATGTATTCCCATGGTCAAATGGAAGATATAATTTTTTTGGACTTTTTTGTTTTCGACAAAATTAATTCTACCATCAAAGTAGTGGGAATGCGGGTTTGTGCTTAGTAATAGCAAGATTGCTCTGTGAAATGGTGCGATTGCTCTGTGTTTTTATTTTCTATCATTTTCTTGAATTGAAATTTTCTTAGATTGATGCTAACCTGCTAACGTGTGTTGTTTGATTTGATTTTGCTAACGTTTGCATACCTGCATTGCTTGTTGCTTGTCAAAGACCCCACAACTTAAACACTAACTAGTTTATTGCAGTACTGCTAAAGGGGGGTGCATTTTGAAACAATCTTTGGGTTTAGAATTTACATCTTGTCTTTTCTTAATTAGTAGAACACCTCAATTTTCTAAGGGAATTAATCATGTGTATTGCATGTTTGGAAGGATTGTACTTGGTGTATGTTCTCCCCTTGGCTTCCATAGACCTTGGGTGATAAAAAACTATGCAATATTTCACTTTTGCTTAGATTAGATTCCCTAAAGGCAGTATACAAGTATCCTCTCCCCTCACATGTTCACATGATCTTGGGTGTAAGAGAAAGTGTACTAGCTTTATTAGAAAAATGGCCTACCTCCCGATGCAATAGGCGAGTGAGAGGGAACGACCTAAGTGATACTTTCTTACGATCCACTATATAAATAATTGTGGTTTTGGCAAAAGCCACAATCAATTGGTGCAGTTGCATTATACTGACGATTTTCTTGAGTATCTATGTGCAAATACCTTCGTGGTCTTGACAAAAGCCAAATCCCCTATTGCTTGTGTGGTAGATGCATAAAAACTTGTGTTCTACAGGCTAGGATATCTCTTAAATGAGCTAGTCTCCACATGTATGGCCACCAGATTTAACCTGAAAGTTCCCCCACTATGAACCAATGTTTTTAGTAGCCCCAAACCTTTGATACTTGGTACAGGAGGTCGAACCTCTGAATCCACCCCAATTCATACTATTCATTGTTGAGATAAATGTCCCTCGGTTCATAAGATCTTCCGATCTTTGAGGTATGGGATTTTGATGCACCTAAGAAGTGTGTATCGTGTAAGGAGGATCCAGTGCCTCCAAAATCTCTTTTTGTCCACTTTGTTTCAGTGTATGGAGAAATCCAAGTGGCGATTCAACAAGTAGTATCTGTATTCCAAGCTTCAAGATATTTTATCTCATTTGTCTTCACATTTTGACCAATAATTGTAAACATTTGGGCTGATTTAGGGTCACATCATCTTAGTTGAGTCAGGCATTTTTCATTTATGCTTGATGTGTTTTTGTGCCACTTAAATCTTTTGTCAAATATCAAGTCTATCTACCTAGTTCACATAACCATGGGAATGCTATTTTTTGTCTTGAGTATTGCCAACCTTATTATAAACCATGAGTTTTCTTATTATAATCATGGGATTACCTATAGAAACACCGAGTTTGCGCCTAGAAGTAGTAGGATTGCCATTTTTCCTATCACTCTACCCAATTTTTTCCAACGTAAGGTCTTCTTATTTGTTTTTTTGGGTTTTCAAGTCATCCAAACTTAGTCCACATCTATTTTCATTGTCATTATTGCTTACCAAGGTCTTTTTTTATGTCACCATCTTGATTATCCTAGCTTTTGAGTCATTATCTTGGTCATAATTTCCATCATGCGTTGTTATTATCGTCATTTTTCATCCTTTAACATCTTGCATTGTCATTATCTCATCATCATCACACCTTTTCCTAAGTCAGGGATTAGTTTTTTTATTAAATCAAATCTTTTAATCCAATCAATCGTGTCATCAATTGGTTTATCCCATATCCTTTTGAGTCTTGAATTGGTCATCTAGTATAGCTGAGTTGAGTCAATCAATCCTTTATTCCATCTCATAAAATTGGTTATCCTTTTTTTTAAGTCAATCATCTAATCAATTCATCCAATTTATCAAATCAAATCAAATCAAATCAAATCAAAAATTGATCCCATCGTCATCTTCTGCATCATATCCCAAAATTGCATAGTCTACATCCTTTTTTAGCGACTGTTAACACTATCTCTTTGACTATATCATGTCTAGAGTTTAGTATTTTTCATCATTGTGACCTTGCCACCTCGATCTAGAGGTTTGGTTCACATTGATCCATATGTTACTTGAGTGCATCCTCTTGAGTAGCTTTCGAGTCGCGTTGCTCAATTAGACTTATCCATTTACAATTTGAATACCACATATTCCCAATCAATCATCTCATCTATCATTTCATCGGCTTGATTGAATCAATCAATAAATTCAATCTTAGGCTTTAGCGTACTTTGTCATCATCACATCTTTTCATTTCATAGTTCATTCTTGTGATCACTCGATCCCGATCTAGACAAGTGATGGAACAACAATCTTCCCAGCCGAGAGTAGGGCCTTCCAACCCACAATTGAATCCTAATTTAGGTGTTAATCTCGTTGTGTCCAAAAATATCCTCGTCCTTTTTTATCCACTTAATCTGGCTGTCTTTGAGGATACTATGGTTAATCAACCTGATTAGATTGATGTCCCAATTAATCTCATTGATGGCCTAGATGCCCATGACTTCTAGTGTAGTGCATGTTAACCCTTTTATCATTCCAGTCATGCAACCATTGAACTTACCTCCTACACAAACAACAACTTGGACTACGAGAATGTCTGGTTATCATTCAACATCTATAACGTAGGCTATGATTGAGAGCATGAGTTATATAGCACCAACATCATCTGTACCTCCACCTGTATAGTCCATGCCACAATTTGTTAGTGCACTTAAACATCAACCTCAAGTGACTTCACAATCTATTGTCTCACAACCATGATTTAGTTACTTGAAAGTGCCATCTTCATCCTATGTTGTTATAAACATTCAACAACTGTTAGGTGGCACCAATCAAAATCCTCCATTGTACAATGCACAACAACCAAACGTGTCTCATCCCAATTATACAAGAGGTATTTATTTGCAACGTGGTATTCCTCAAGTTCAATAACTCCAAAATATGCAGTACCAACAACAATACATTGCTCCACAACAAAACGTTGTAACTTATGACCACCCCATTATCTACTACCACATTTTGTCCAACAAAATGTTCTTGCTTAACAAAATGCAATAGGCTATCAATACCTGTCGCAACAATAAAATTATGTTCATCCATCTCAAATGACATAACAAACACCACTTTATTAGCAGGTCACACCATCTCTTGAGCTGTTTCTAGTTAATACTGAATGGGAAGAAATGAAGGTAGCTCTCAAAACTTTACAAGATAGTAAATTTGAGCAAGTTTTCAATTTTTTTGAGCTTTTCCCATACCCATTTCATAAGTCAATAACATCAATGTCATTTCCCAAACACTTTGAAATGCCAAAATTTAATAAATACAAGGGGAAAGGTGATCTGCATCATCATATCAAGGAGTTTTGTACGACCTGTCAAGTGGTCACATATTGCGATAATTATCTCCTACATCTATTTCCCAGAAGTCTTAGTGGTTCATCTCTAGAATAGTTTTCCTAGTTATCGTTTTGTGCTATCACTACATTCGTAGACTTATCAGAGAGATTTGTGGCCCATTATTATTACAATGTGGAAAATGGCATTTCCATGCTTGACATTTGTCAAACCAAAAAAAAAGGAGGTGAAAGGCTCCTAGACTATATCCAAAAATGGAGAGCCTTCGTTGGTCGTCTTCCCTTGACACTCAATTGGTCCTGATAATCATCATTAATCTTCACCCAAAGCTTTCATATCATATATGATTAAACTACACAAGCACATTTCAAGATATCATGTCAAAATGATTATCGGTAGAAAATATTTGACTGACAAAGGAATCATTAAACTCTACAAACATTCTTCTGACAAGATAAGTAGTAACAAACAAAGGTATTGGAACAAAAACATGAATGTTGTGATAGATGGGATCATTGATTTCAAGATAGTTCAAATGGTTGTGGCCGCAAATCCACCACCCTCACAGACATATGCCAATCCTCTATAACAATCATATGCTAATCCCTCACCAATGATACATGCCAATCCGCCACCTCAGGCTTATCATAATCCTCAAATGCAGACATCAAATGCACAAGCCAATCAGGAAAATTCTATCATTGTTTCTCAAGCTCCTCCTCGACAAACAAGCTATAATAACCCAAGGCATTAGTTTACACCCATGGGGGAACCCTTGGATGTAATTTTCAATTGCATGGAACAACATCATATGGTCATGTATCCACAAATAATACCATTTGATGAGTCCAAACCCAAGCCATATTGGTATAAGGAAAATGAATATTGTGTTTATCATTGTGTTAGAGGTCATGTGATGAATAAGTGCATGAAGCTCAAGCATCTAGTCCAAGATCTTATTGACCAAGGGAAAATTGATGTTGACCCTACCACAGGAAACTCACCTAATGCGAATCTAGGTATGTATAAAATGTTGGGAAAATAGGTGTTTAACACCTTGCATAATAATGTTTGTAATTGTAATATTTATTTATTATGTGAGTTTCCCATGGGTGTGTGATGTAATATTTATTTATTTGATGTTGCACATGGACGTGTAACATGTAGAGATTCCTTGGGAATATTTTTGGGACCACTTGATGAGTTGTATTGTAACATTGGGATATATTATATTGTATTTATTTAATATTGAGGAAATTAATTTAATAAAGTACCCAATATTAGATGTGGGATCAAGGGGGTAGGTAGCCCATGGTATTTGTACATGGTATTGTAGCACATGGTTTTGATGTAATACCACTTGGTGGTTTTGTGGGAGTTTGTGTTTATAAAAACAACCACAAGGGTAGTTGTTTAATTTGGTTAGTTAGCTAGGTTAGCATTTGTGGAGGTCAAAAGCATGTCATGGGATGTGTGGTTACATGCTTGTTCACATGGAGTTCTTGTTGATGGTTGGGTTTCAGAAGCTTTCACAATTGTATTGTAATGTTGCATTGTTCAATAATACATGGTGATGGATGCTTTTGGAGGCTGGGTTTTTCCCTCATGAGGGTTTTCCCAAGGTATATCTTGTGTCATCTTTGATGGGTATGTTGTCTATTCTTTGCATGTGGATTCTATGTGATTATTTTGTTGAAATCTAAATTGGGTTATGTGGAAATTGTCATAAAGTTGGCTGCAGGTTTCCTTACATAAAAAAGTTCTTCCCAAGCACCAGGGAGAGGCTAGTATGTCCAATGCAGGTAAATTTTGTTCAATTAATAATATCAGTTGCGATAATGTCCCATTTGATTATGGTAGGATGATAGGTTGCATTACCTATTTAGAGGATCATGTCAACATAATTTGTGTTAAAGGAGTTGATACTCAATGTACTTCAACCACTACAAGGGCTTGCATGATAGTCCTTGGGGCCCTAGCTCCTACCATACCTCAGGTTCCTATGTCTACATAGTACAATATTCTTTAGCACTTAGGAAAGACCCATGCACAGATATGCATTTTAGACTTTCTAAAAGCTTCACCCACTCATCAGGAAATTCTCACTCGTGCATTACAAGAGACTCGTGTTACTGATAATATAGAACCTACACAATTCCAAGCCTTGGTAGCACATTTATCTGCCACATACCATCTCAACTTCACCCAATCCAATGCTATGGTTATCGATCCTAATCACATCTGCCTGTTCAATATTGAAGCCATTATCAAACACTACAAAGTAAAGCGAGATTTGATTGATAATGGTTCTACCATGAATTTTTGTACATTAAATTTTGTTATGCAACTAAGGTACATTGTTGTGGATTTGCACAATCAATGCATCACCATCAAGGCATATGATAATGTAGCATGAAGATCAGCAAGGATGATCAACCTTTCAATTCAAGTGGGCCTAGTAACAAAGGACATGCTTTGCCACATCATTGATCTTGATCTTCCATTTAACATCCTCCTTGGTCACCCATGGATCCATGCCATGTAGACCGTGTCATCCACTTACCATCAATGTCTCAAATTTCCACATCAAGGTTGTAAAATCACTATTCATGGTGACACTCAACCATTTTAGTATTGTCATGCTCTTGAGGCATCTTCACCATATTCCAATCATTGCCTAGACATTAAAATTGGAACCCCTCAAATCACTTCATCATCCTCATATGTTGATCCTGATTCCATATTCACTGCTACTAAAGAGAAAACTTCCCTCCCATCTGCTTTTTCTTATCTCATGATCAACGATGCCAATTGTGGTGAGTATGCTTTATAGGGAACCTTTGTAGTGGGTACACTACCCTTAGATCCTCATACTCATGGGAAACCTTCCAAAGAACAAAAAAAGAAGGAACCTATGGTTAGAATGTGTGGTTCTACTACATTCCAATCTCACGATGAGCTCAATCATGAGGTTATAGAAGGAGATATCAACCAATGGATATTTAGATATGTTTTTTTGGAAAAATATACCCATCTTAATTACTTCAAAGAGAAATACCCAGTAGCTCACAAGTTGGCTACCAAGAAATGGGATTAACAAGGCGAAGGATTGGGACAAGAAGAACATGGAATCAGAAGATCAGTTGACCCGGATCCTAATGTTTTCCATCAAGGGCTTGGTTTTGGACATTCTTCTCATGAAGCCTTAACTTCGGTAGGCACTTCCAGGAAAAAAGAAAACATTTCGGTCGATATTGAAGACATAATTAAGGAGGTTGTTAAGTAAGCATACAACGATATGGATAGCTCCTTGACCTTTTCCACATCCACCCTTTTTGACACATGTATTCTCCTGATTGATCTTCCACTTCACCATCCCAAACTCATTGATTGGGGCCAAATTATTGCACACCTTGATACATTCCATAATGATATAACACTCCTCAATTCTTGGGGGCAACTAAGTGTGCACCATACTATTATCCAACTCAGAACATAATATACAAGTTGGATCTTCAAGGCTACTTTGGGGAAGAGGGGATCCTTAACTGCAAAAGTGAAAAAGAAATAAAAAAATCAAATTTCGACTGGTGAAAACCTTTATGAGGCACCTGTAGATCCGAAATAAGTAAAAACGATGGGTGTATCTTTCGATGAAAACCTCTCTGAGGTGCCAGAAGATGAGGACTCCCCTCTTCCTCTCATCGACATACAGGTTCCTGATAAATCACCAATACTCATTGATGAGACAAGAGAAACCAATTTAGGTGTTATAGAAAATCCTCGTATCACTTGTGTGGCAGCTTCCTTGTTTGATGAGGAATTCTAGGTTTTCTTCAAAATCTTACACAAATGGCCCATTAACTTTGCATGGTCTTATGTGGACATGACTGGCTTCAATCCTAAGCTTGTAGTGCATCACTTGGTCATTGATCTGAATGTCAAACCTTTCAAATAGAAGCTCTAGAAGATGCATCCTTGAATTGCATTGTTGGCCAAAACAGAGTTGCAAAAATTATTAGAAGTCAAGTTCATTTGGCTAATCGATCATTCAGAATGGATCTCCAACATGGTACCTATTTCTAAACCCAATGGGGATATCTAAGTCTATACAAATTTTAGAGACCTCAACAAATCTTGTCCTAAATATGACTTTTCACTTCCCAACATTGATATCCTTGTCAACTTAACAATAGGACATGAAATGCTTACCCTTATGGATGGTTTTTTAGGGTATACTCAGATAAAGATTGCATAAGATGATCAACAAAAAACAACATTCATCACTCCATGGGGTACTTTTTGTTATCAGGTCATGTCCTTTGGTCTCAATAATGCAAGCACTACATATCTGCACATCATGATAGTAATATTTGGTGACCTTATGTATAAAATATTAGAAGATTATGTAAATGATATACTAGGCAAATAAAAAACTAGAACAAAACATCCAACTATCCTTGAATAGAACTTTGAATGCTTCGTGAAGTATAAGTTACGTGTCAACCCTAAAAAGTGTGTGTTTGGAGTTACATCAGGTAAGCTCCTAGAATTCATTGTTTCCAAGCATCATATAGAGGTTAATCCCAAGAAGGTCAAAGAAAGATTAGAAATGCCTCCTAAAATATTGAATAATTTGCATAGACTCCAAGGAAATTTATAATTTGTCAGGTTCTTTATCACTCATCTTACAAATAAATGCCAACCATTTACACATCTTCTCAAAAAAGTATAGAGTTTGAGTGGGATGCTCAATGCCAACAAGCATTTGACAATATAAAACAATATTTGGCCTATTCCCTAGTGTTGATGCCACCAATTCCAGGGTGACTAATCCTTCTATATATCTCAGTTACTCTAGTTGTGGTAGGGGCACTCCTTGCCCAAAATGATGGCTGAGGAAAAGAACATGTCATTTACTATATTAGTTGAACCTTAGTGGGATATGAGCTCAATTACACACCTATAAATTAGCTGAACCTTAGTGGTATATGAGCTCAATTATACACCTACAGAGAAAGCATGTTTAGCTATTGTATTTTGTTCACAGAAGCTTCGACACTATATGCTAAGTCACACTATTAAGCTCATTTGTAATATTGATCGCTTGAAGTACTTGTTATCAAGGACAACCCGTACTAGTTGTATAGCTAAATGGGTCATGTTTCCTAGTGAATTTGCTATCCAATATGTAGACAAAAAGACCATCAAAGGGTAGGTTATTGCAAACCAACTGGCAAAAATGCCCTTGATGGATACTCATCCATTATTTGCAGAATTTTCAAAATAATATATATGCACAATTACAACACAATCCCCTAGAAGCTTTATTATGATGGTTGGCATACACAAAATGGATCGAGAGAAAGTTTCTTATTTGTAACTCCATAAGGGGATCTCATTCCCAAATCATTCAAGTTATCCTTCCTATGTAACAATAATATTGTTGAGTATGAAGGTTTCATCATTGGTCTCAAAATAACTATTCAATGAAATAATTCAGATATCTTTGTCTATGGGGATTCACAATTGGTTGTCAAGCAAGTGAATGGTGAGTAAGGATGACAAGCTCTTGCCATACAAAAGAATAGTTGATGATCTTAATCAAAATTTTCAAAACATTACCTTTGATCAGATCCTTAGGACACAAAACAAGGTAGTTGATGTGATGGCCACTATTGGTTCACTTCTTGCAATTGAGTTAGATAGTCCTAAATATAAAAACCTGGTCCAGCAACTTCTCCAACCAGATTTTGAAACATCACATACATATATGGTGTGTAACATTATTGGTCCTCAATTACCCTAGTACCATGATATTTATTCTTACCTTAAATATGGTACCCTTTCACCCAATATATCTCGAAATGATTGCCAAAACCTCCTTCGTCATTGTGCTCGATTCACACATAAGAGATAATCTATATCATCGGGGCTATCATGAAATCCTCAATAGATGTCTCGATTTGAATGAAGATAATCTTGCGATGAAAGAAGTGAACGTTAGATCTTGTGGTGTTCATATGAGTAGATATGTTCTCGCCAAACAAATTTTTAGAGGGGGATACTACTAGCCCACAATAGAGCATGACTGTTGTGAATTTGTCAAGAAGTGTGTGCCTTGTCAACAATACAAAGACCTAATTCATGTTCTAGAATAGGATTTACAACCAATTATAACACCATGGCCTTTTTCTACATGGGACCTTGATCTTGTTGGTAAGATTCATCCCTCTTCATTAGATGGACACAAGTTTATCATTGAAGCTACTGAATATTTTAGCAAGTGGGTTGAAGCTATCCCTCTTACTCTTACCACTCGTGTCCAAGTGTCCAAGTTCATCTTATATCACATCCTTTTCCACTATGAATTTCCCTCTATAATCATTACTGATAATAGAACCTCTTTTAAGAACCAACATATGTGTGATCTTTGTTCCACATTTCATATCCAACACCGTTGGTCCACCCCATATTACCCACAAAGTAATGGCCAGGCTAAGGTAACCAACAAAACCTTGTTGTGTATCCTCAAGAAGGTTGTCAATGAAACCAGTCATGATTGGTATCTTCACCTTGATCATGCCCTTTGGGCATATTGCATCAGTATTAGAACTCCCACTGGAGCCACTCTGTATTCCCTTAATTACAGTGTTGAAGTAGTCTTACGAATTGAGGTTGAGTTACCATCTCCATGCATATCCTTGAAAGATTTTATTTTTGATGAAGATTGTAGGGTAGCAAGGCTAGCTCAACTAGATCTTCTTGATGAACAATGTTAGAAACCATATGACCACCTATAGATATACCAAACTAGACTCAAGAAACAATATCAGAAGAAAATTTCCCCTTGTGAATTTGAGGTGGGTGATTTACTGCTTCGAGAAAATCCACAGAATCAGTAGGACCGAGAGAAGAAAGAAAAACTTGAATTCAATTGGTTGGGCGGGCATATGTAGTCACAATAAAGCATGGTTCAGGGGCCTATCATCTATCCACTCTAGATTGGGAGCCACTCAATGATCCCCTAAATATCTTGCATCTAAAGAAATTTTATGCCTAATCCATGGTAGTGTACCATTGTAAAATGATAAAAAAAATTTCATAAAATTTAAAAATGATAAAAATCCCCCAAAAAGCAAAAAACAACAGAAAGAGAAATAAATCTTCCTATGGTGAAAACTACTTCTGGTGGCGCCTTGGGCATGTGTAAATGGTGAAAACCTAGAAACAAGCGTTGTATGAAAGAGTAGTTCCATTATCCTTTAGCTCCTCCTATCCACCTCGTCCTGACACGATATCTTTCATTACTCACCTCCATCAACATTCCTTTTGCATCTATTTTTTCAAGCATGGTATCTTTTTCTATCCACATCTCTTTTTCCATGATTCACATCCATCCGCTATGCCTTATGCTTCTCCTCCCGAGTCTCTATGCATTCATCTCTTGTCCATAGCTACTTGTGTATAGAAATCTCTCTAGTTCTCTGTACATAATGTTGGTCTTGTCTTGTATATTCCTTCTTTCCTTCTTTGGGGTTGTCGTGTCGATTGTATATAGGTGTGCCTTGTCACTAGGTTGACGGTTGTACATATGCATGTCAGTTGCATCGTTGAGATCATATCTCATTCGCTATTTCTTCACACAATTATCCTTAACCATCGCTATTATCATGATCAGATCAGGTTATCTTTTGTTGATCAGTCTCATTGATCCACAATTCAGTCATCAGTCTGTGCAGGATGTATCCTTCCTCTAGTCAAATAATATCAAATCCTCCTCCGTTAGTCCTCTTTTTGGAAAAAGATATTCGAGGCACTTTTGTTGGCTTTGATTCTTTTTTATTTTTATTCATCTTTTGAGCATCTTTGTTTTGTGTCTTCTTGGTCACCATGATCCTTTATATCATGGTGCGCTAGGAATAACAAAACTAGGGGTTTGATCTTGTTGGTTTTTGTTTTTTCTTTTGCTTGGTATGTTTTTTATGTGTCCCTTGTTGTAACCTCATGAGGTCTCGGTTATCTCATGTTATATAGGGGCATATCTCTTTGCTTTTGGTTTTTCTAGCATCATTTTTTGCAGAGTTCTTTGTAACTCAATGTGGTACTAGACTAACCTTTTGTCTTTGTTTATTGAGTCAATCCATGCATTGGCTATGAAAATCACCTTGGTTCTTTGTAGCCTGGTGTATCACATACGATGCTAAATCAAAATAAGCGCTCTATATATTGGCAATCCATGCCAAATATTCTCGCGTTCTATGATTCCTTCATCTACATTCTCCATTTGCATGGCATTCGCTTACTTCTTTTCCTTTATCATTATCACCTGAAATTTTTGCACGTCCCTTGTTCTTCATTTCGCCATCCTGTCTTCACTAAATATCCCTAGAGTATCCTACATTCCTTATAATGGTATTTTTGTATTGGCATCTTCATAATTTGCACATGTATTTCATCCTACATCACACATAGGTTAGCACATAATATATATATATATATATATATAGTCATGTTTGTGCATCACATCATGCATGATGGATAGGATAGTACATCCTACATCACAAAATCATCATATACATTCATAATCTCATATTATAAGTCACTTCATATAGCATAAACGTCATACATGTATATCCCATTCTGCATAATCATAGCAATATATCATCGATATCATGTCTATGTACATATCTCATTACTAGGTCATACATGTCCATCAATAATCATTATGCATACATCTATGTCATAAATATAATCATAAATCATATAGATCATCGCATCAATGCATCACATCCTGCATCACAAATTTATCAGTATATGTGGTACATCTCCTATCATAATCATATCATATAGCATAAATCTCATGCATACATATCCCATCCTACATCATAAAAATGTTAGTACATCATATCTTATGCATCCATACATACATCATGATCCATGCGTACATGCATCAAAACATAAAAGTGCCATACAGATGGGTCAAATCAATATCCATCATATATATATATATATCAAAGATCATGAATGAAAGAATGGAGATTACCTCTCATGCTAAAAGAAAACTGCATGGGGTGCAAAAAATCAATACAATCAATTAATCAAATATTGTGTATGGCACATAAAAAATAATCACGTCCTCTGGATCAAGATATATCAAAATGATCTGGGGAGGCTAGGCTAGTGCCTATCTCTGATCCCACCCTTGGTATCCATGTGCAGATCCTGATGCTGACCCCATTCTCTGCCCACTACCCTGTGTATGAGTCCTCTTTCCTGATCTGTAGGAACTCCTGGTGGATCCCCCTATCATCCTATTGGATCCTCTATTGTGTAAGGAGCTAGACCATCTAACTCTCAGAGGGGATGTGTATGTATTTCTCTACTCAGGAGGGACAATTTTATCCCATTGTGCTCTATATGATCCTGCCTAGTGAGATAATGTTTGTATATTTTCAAGCTGACACTCAATCATCCTGACTATGAACACCTCTCCCCCCCTCTTATACTGACTATGTGTCATGCCTCATCCCTCTCCCTCTGATAATGAGAGACCCTCTCCTCTATTCGCAATTGTGCATGCTCCACGACATCCCTTGCAGCTATGGTTGCATCCCTCTCCTACTACAGTCTATTTTTGTCCACCTACAACTATTCCCTAGCTTGATATGCCTAGTCCCTGGCCTACCTCATTTTATCTTTCTCTATCATGAGATCATGTATTCGGTACTCAGCTTTGTCTAGTGCCTCCTATAAGGTTTATATCCTAGCAAATGGATCTATTGGTGCCCCCGAGCCCTCTCCTCTCTCTCCTCCTCTCCCTCTGAGTCCTTCCTTGTGTCTGCATCCCCTCTCCCTATCCCTGTATTGTCACTTGTGTTGGTGCCTGTGCACCCTCATCTATGTCCATGGCATGGGAATATCCTCCTCATATCCCTATCTCCCCTCCTATCCTCCTCCGGCCTCTCCTAGCTAGCATTGTTTTTGACGTCTATATCCCCTTGGCCCTCCTCAAAATTATAGTCATTGCTGCCACTACTCTCCCTCAAGCTACCTAATATGTGTCAAGCCTGATGCCCATCAATTGTGTCGACCTCCTCCGAGTACCTAATGGTGCCAAGCTTGCTCTGCCAATTGCAGTTGCCCTATGCTCTGCCCACCATGTTGAATAGGTATTTTTAACTCCAGGATCCCATGTTGTTGGTGCAAGTTGCTCAGTCCATTGATCTATCAAAGCTTGTGTATCCTCCAAAAGTGGCCCAAACTCAGTGGCCTGCTCCCTAGTGAAGTACCTAAATCTGTGCAGAGCCTTTGGTACATCCTAAACAAAACCAATCTGACATCAGACCCTATCTGAACTCTCGATAACATACTGATACAGTCAAGGTAGGGAGATCCAATGAAGGACATACCCACCTTGCAGCCTAAACACAAATACCATGCAAGACATATCGGTAACCGATAACACAACATAGATAAAGCAGAAAGAGAAACCGGTAACACCACATAATACATAACCGGTAAATAGTATAAACAATTATTATACTAGTTTGAAGAATTACATATGCCACATGTTGGTCCATAGCCCAAGATTACAAACAATGCTTACAACACCAATATAAGATTCACAGATCATCTACACATCGATTTGGCCTCCGGTTATAGTCAACCGATTCAACCCTGTTCCAGACCTCAACCCTTCCAGCTTCAGTCCTACCAGACCAGAATCTCATCGGTATCTACATCTTTGCTCGATCTCTTCTTTCTCTAGCTTCTGTCTTCTATCTCCTGCCTTATGTCCCAAAATGAATCACTAAAATTTCCCTTTATACCGTCCACAAATAATAATAACTCAATCAAGTCGGCCCAAAGACCAACCAGTTCATGAAACGTGCTAACGGTAACATGTCGGATCAAATCACTAAAAACATCACAAAAAGCATAAAACATCATGCGGTTCTCTGGGAATATTGGACAAGGCACAATAAACATAACTCAATGATCTACAAGTCATGGGAATCAACCAAAACCCGATTCAACTTCACTCAACACTCTACAAGACTAACTAGTAAGAACACATCAACACTGGGCCAATACTGAAATCAATATCTCATTGGAATCAAATCCAAATGCCATGAATCTCGAACATGATAAAGACAACGAACTCAAGGTGATAAATCCAAATCCACAACACTAAACTCTCAAACATGAAGAAATGTCACGATCTCCAAGCAATTTCACAGTTAACTACTCTAATTGGTTTGAACTGCTCTTGTGCTCCTACATCAGATTCTTGGGGTTAATTGAAAAGTGAGTCCCATCACTTGATCTGGTTTGACGATTTGTTAGTCGGTACTTGTAACTGCCTTAGGGATTCGGTGATATGACTACAAATTTTGGCTGCCTCTCCACAACGATCTACCGGTCCAACCTGCAGCCTGCCTCAATCGGCGATCTGTTCAAGTCTCCACCCATTAACTACCTCAAGCTCAAGCTCAAGCTCTAGGATCGGCGATCTACTTGCAAACCTTGCTCTGCCTCATGTTCGGCGATCTGAAAAAGTCCACAAGTTGCCTCAACTTCATTTCCAACCAGTCGGTACACAATCATCACTCTCTTCAACAATAGGTTCACAAACTTGCTCTGATACCAATTGATGCAGTCAAGGTAGGGAGATCCAATTAAGGACATCCCCGCCTTGCAGCCTAAACATAAACACCATGCAAGACATACTAGTAACCAGTAACACAACATAGATAAAGTAGAAAGAGCAATCGATAACACCACATAATCCATAACCAATAAATAGTATAAATAATTCTTATAATAGTTTGAAGAATTACATATGCCACATGCTGGTCCGTAACCCAGGTTTACAAACAATGCTTACAACACCAATATAAGATCCGCAAATCATCTACACTTCGATTCAACCTCTGGTAACAATCAATCGGGTCAATCCTATTCTGGACCTTAGCCCTTCTGGCTTTAGTCCTACCGGACCAGAATCTCGTTGATATCTATATCTTTTCTTGATCTCTTCTTTCGCTAGCTTCTATCTTCTATCTCCTACCTTCTGTCCCAAAATGAATCACTAAACTGTCCCTTTATACCGTCCGCAAATAATAATAACTCGATCAAGTCAACTCAAATCACTAAGAACATTACAAAAAACATAAAACATCATGCGATTCTCTGGGAACATCGAACAAGGCACAAGAAACATAACTCAACGATCCACAAGTCACGTGAATCAATCGTAACCCGATTCAACTTCGCTCAACACTCTGCAAGACTAACCGATAAGAACACATCAACATCGAGCCAATACCGGAATCAATATCTCACCGGAATAGAATCCAAATACCATGAATCTCGAACATGATAAAGACAACAAACTCAAGGTGATAAATCCAAATCCACAACGCTAAACTCTCAAACATGAAGAAATGCCACGATCTCCAAGCAATTTCACAGTTAACTACTCTAACTGGTTTGAACTGCTCTGGTGATTGTGTACCAGTTAGTTGGAAATGAAGTTGACGCAACTTGTGGACTTGTTCAGATCACCGAACATGAGGAAGATAAAGGTTTGCAGGTAGACCGTCGATCCTAGAGCTTGAGCTTGAGGCAGTTAGTGGGTGGAGACTTGAATAGATTGCCGATTGAGGCGAGCTGTAGGTTGGATCAGTAGATTGCCATGGAGAGGCAACCAGAAATTGTAGTTAGATTTTTGAATCCATGAGGCAATTGCAATTACCTACTGACAAATCACCGAACCAGATCAAGTGATGGGACTCACTTTTCAATTAATCCTGAGAGTCTGATGCAAGAGCACCGAAGACGTTCAAACCGGTTAGAGCAGTTAACTGTGAAATTGCTTGGAGATCATGGCATTTATTCATGTTTGAGAGTTTAGTGTTGTGGATTTGGATTTGTCACCTTGAATTTGTTGTCTTTATCATGTTTGAGATTCATGGCATTTGGATTTGATTCCAGTGAGATATCAATTCTGGTATTGGCCCAGTGTTGATGTATTCATACCGGTTAGTCTTGCAGAGTGTTGAGCGAAGTTGAATCGGGTTGCGGTTGAATCCCATGACTTGCAGATTGTTGAGTTATATTTCTTGTGCCTTTTCCTATGTTCTCGGAGAACTGTGTGATGCTTTATTCTTTTTGTGATGTTCTTAGTGATTTGAGTTGACATGTTACCGTTAGCACGTTTCATGAACCGGTTGATCTTTGGGCCAACTTGATCGAGTTATTATTATTTGCAGACGGTATAAAGGGAAAGTTTAGTGATTCATTTTGGGACAAAAGATAGGAGATAGAGGACAAAGGTAAGAGATTGAGCAAAGATGTAGATACCGGCAAGATTCTGGTCTGGTAGGACTGAAGCCGGAATGGTTGAGGTCTGGGACATGGTTGAACCGGTTGTCTATTACCGGAGACCAAATTGATGTGTAGATGATCTGTGGATCTTATATTTGTGTTGTAAGCATTGTTTGTAATCCTGGACTGCAGTCTAGCAAGTGGCATATGTAATTCATTGATTTGTTATAAGAATTGTTCATATTATTTACCGATTATGTATTTTGTGGTGTTATCGGTTGCTCTTTCTGCTTTATCTGTGTTGTGTTACTGGTTGCCATTATATCTTGCATGGTGTTTGTGTTTAGGCTGCAAAGCCGGGATGTCCTTCATTGGATATCCCTACCTTGACAGCATCACATACTCTCATCGACCAATAATATACATAGGAGGAATAACATAAGGTATGTGTCTAGGATCCTTTGGCCACCCTGCTAGGCCCATATAAGGTCTCCATGTAATATGTGTCACATCTAATCTGTCAAAAATGGCCCTCCAATGGCCAAAGTCCTATCTCTTCGTAGTGGAGCCCATTTCTATAGCTATATATAATTGAAAGATCAGCTGCCCTATTTTCCCTACCCGTTGGTCGAGTCATCATGATGTGCTCCCAAGCCCACACCTAAATTAGAGAAATGTATCCAAAATTGTGGCCCCGATGATAGCATATTGCGTCTAGCTCCCTATATAGCTTTGTCAAAACTAGTGTCCCCTGGGGCATGGGCTGGCCTTCATCTACCACATCTCTACATACTTGGATCATACCTAATACAACTAATCGGTCACCTCTATCAAGCAAAATAAAGTCATTGACTAGTGCGCACAAAAAAAAGTAGATCTGTCTTTTAGGTGGTGTCTGTTGCAGTGTGTGATCCAATGATAGTTTCCTGTGGCACAACTAAACTCCTGCTCCAACTAGTCTCTTAATGACATCATCTTGTGGTCCCCTCTCTATAATCACTCGAACACCCCTGATCGACAGTCTAAGGATGTGGTACACATCCTCACCAATCATAGTCATTTCCCTTGTAGGCATATGAAAGGTAGAAGTGTCACTCCTCCATCTCTCTACCAGCGCCTTCAACATGGCCATATGAGACCTAATGTGAGGTATTAGTTTGAAGTATGCTAACCCAATCGCATCAATCCACTAACTCATTTGGGTGCATTTTCCGACGAACTATGGGATTTATTTTGCTTTGTTAGATTTTACAATGCAATTTGTGTCAAAATTCCATTTTTTTTTTTGAAACCTTGCCCACGTTCGTTGGAAATCCGACACTAGTAGATTTGGAGCGGTTTTCTGATGAGCATTTCCAATGAGCTATGGGATTAATTTGTTTTTTTTTTATAAATTACCTTGTGTTCGTCGGAATTCCGAGGTGTTAAAATTTCACTGATTTTACTTATTGATCGGTATATGTTGGTCCGATAATTTTCACAGCCTCTTGATTTATTCTTACTCATCAGGATAACATAATCCAATGACCTCTCTTCTTGTTGATCAGTGCGAGTTATCCTGCTAGTTTCATCAGGCATTGGGATAGCTTAAAATGTGTTCAGGCGATGGACATAATTTCCCGATGTCTTTTCCCTCGGCATAGCTCCTCCTGATACATTATCTCTCCTCAACACAAGCTTTGACCCTTTATCATCATAACCTTTGTCGATGTGTTTTACTTTTTCTAGTGTCTATTGGGATAAGTCTTACCGATAGCATCATCGGCTATCGACAATACAAGATTTCTTCATTGCCGCTAGTGTGCGTTCTGCCGATGGACTTCATCAGTGTATTCTATCCCAATCACATGCTTCTACTTGTGTGTTACCATTGGGTTGACTTTTGCTGATAGTGTAGATTTCATATTTCACGTCGGAATTCCGACAAACACATGGTATTTAAAAAAAAAAGTAATTACGCGCCATCATTATACGTGGGCTCAAGGTGCAAAAATTGGGAAGAAGCGGGCACAACTACTGCGTATAGATGCTCGACAACAACTATACAAGAGGTTGGTCCTTTTGTTCTTGTCATCAAGATTGTTTTGCAAGTTCCTTTGCTTTCCTTGCATTCTCTTGTTCACTTTGTTTAATGGTATCCGCTTTGGAAAAATATGGATCCTCAACCTCCTTAACCTCTCCATTCTGTGGCTACTAGTTATAAAGACAAATCACTTCATAGCTTCTAGGGGAGTTAACAATTCTCTATGACTATCAACCCTTCCAACCCTCAAAATAGCCCTTTGTATGGAAGCAACTTTTTTAGGTCCAAGGCCAATTACAAATTGCAGAGGATAAAACATCCATTCATGTGATGCTGCTAGGTTTATGTCAACACCATCTTGGCTGGTTACTGTAACCATTACCTGTTTGTCAGCTTCATACTTGTCATCTGGACTAAGGGAATGTTCCAGTGAATGAAGCTTCAATGATAATATCTCTTTGCCAGGACCACATCTCACAATCCTTGTTGTAGATGTTCTTCTCCTAGAAGGATTGATTGATCTATTTTTGATATTTTAAAATTATCATTTATCCATCAAGAGATCCTTACTAAAGTGTTAAAATATTCCCATGTGCCTACTAACATTCATCCTACCCAATTCCAAGCACCAATATGCCATCTATCAGCTTTGGCAAAATATGGATCCTCAACCTCAACCTCTCCATTATGCGGCTGCCAGTTATAAAGACAAGTCACTTCATAGCTTCTAGAGGGTTCAACAATTCTCTGTGACTGTAAACCCTTCCAGCCCTCAAAATAGACCTTTGTATGGAAGCAACTTTTCTAGGTCCAAGGCCAACTACAAATTGAAGAGGAGAAAACATCCATTCATGTGATGCTGCTAGGTTTATGTCAAAACCAACTTGGTTGGTTACTGTAACCATTACCTATTCGACAACTTCATACTTGTCATCTAGACTAAGGAAATGTTCTAGTGAATGAAGTTTCAATGATAATATCTCTTTGCCAGGACCACATAATGTTGCAACCATGGCCAATGGATTCGAAATATATCATCCAAGAGCCACAACATGCCTCACAATCCCTGTTGTAGATGTTCTTCTCCCAGAAGGATTGATTGATCTAATTTTGATATTTTAAAATTATCAACTATCCATCAAGATATCCTTACTAAAGTGTTAAAAGATGCCCATGTGCCTACTAACATTCATCCTACCCAATTCCAAGCACCAGTATGCCATCTATCATCCTCTTATCAACTAGCCTTAAATCAAAATGATATGCTACCGAGTGATCCAACCCATAAATTTTTTCCTACACATTGAATTCATCATCATAAAACAAAAGGCGAAATGAGTCCTAATGGATATTGGTTCTATCATGTAGAATCATTTTGAGTTGGAGGCTTGAAATATGAATAACTTATCTCATTTTATTTGTTAGTTGCATATTTTGTTATGGGTTAATAGAAATCTGGGTATTGTATAGAAATTTAAAAGAAATTAGAATCTAATCAAACACTATATTTTATTTGATGTTATCAAGAATTTTGACTAGTTTTCTTCATAATGTGTATCTTGTATAGTTTATATTAATATTGTCTTTCTTGTATCCTGTAGCAGTTTTGGAAGAATTATCATAACTTTCATTTGAACCGTTGGATCTTTCTATAAATTAGAGGATAAGTTTGTAACAATGATATCAAGAGACCGACTAGAGTGATTGGATTCATTAGACAGGAAAGGGAATCCTTTGTCATGTTTGTCTTCCTTAAAGTATGGTTGGTGTCTATTAAGTTGTTGTCTTGTAAGGGTGTTTTGAAGATTGAGAAGAGACCTTTGATGGGTATTAATCCCATTCTTGTCAAGTATGCCTGATTGTAATTGAATGTTTCCAAGGTTTATGTGCATTAGAGGGTAAATGATTCCTGACATTGTCACTTCAATCAAATAATTACTGAAAACTTTGAATTGCTTGCTTGTAAATGAATGCTTTAAATAAAAGGTTACTTTATTATAAGTATGATTTCTTAATTGAGATTCCTCTAAAAACACCTGATTAAATTATCTTCAAACAATAGTAGACCAGTTCCTTCACCCCTGACATAATGTTGCAGTTAGTCTTACTGAATTTAACTTTTCTCTGGAAGATGAATAAGATAGAATGAAGCTTGACATCCAATCCTTCAAACTAATAATCAAACTAAAACCTAACCAAACTATAATAACATAGGATATCACATTGAAACAATCTAAATGAATAGATTTAGCACAGGAAGCTAATCAAACAATCAAAAAGATAAATACCATCAGAGATGAAAAACACTTAATCTTTGTATTGAAATAAACATAAGATAATCAACTGATTTCATATAGCACAATGTCTTTTCACCAGTTTGGCATTTCTAGAAAATAAACCCTTAGAGTATTGTATATAATTGCGTCTCCGAATATATCTCTGATTTCATCAAAAGATCCTCTTTATATGTAGATGAGGATTCAGTTTCAAAATGAAAAGGCATACCCCTTCATTCAGAATTACACTAACTAATATCTTAACTAAAAAAACCAACTAACTGACCCTAACACAACTACCAACATAACAAACATATTATATAAGACTTTGAAAGACAACAATTTGAAACATTCAGAACAAGAGCTAATTGCCAAGCACTTCGCCACAGTTCTTAATATGCTCCAAATACTTTTCTGACTTATAGGTATCTGCATCACAAATCATGTTCCTGACAGTGATCTCCAATGTGACAAACCGCTCCATTTGTGCAATGGTTTCCTTTAACTCTATTCCATTTGTCCGGGCATCATCAAGGGCAATACTAAGGAGACTCTGGCATTCAGCAATCTATTTATCCTTATCCTTAATTTCACTTTTCTGGTCAACTAACATAGGAATACCATGTTGGATTATATCTTTACATTCATCATATTCATTTTGTAATTCTTCATCGAATTTATCATTCTTTGCAAGTAGCCTTTCAACTTTCTCAATCTCTTTAGCATCTACTCCCTTCAAATTCTTCTCATGCAACTTGACCCCCAGTCTATTTTTGATCTTGTTATATGATACTGCATTGTCCACATTTTTCTAAAACACAACCCAAATGTCTTCCAAGTGACCTTGCAACTTTTCAAATCTTTTATTCAATAAGAAAGAAGCAGTATCAATTCTTACAATTTGCATATGTTTGAGAATTCTTTGATTTTCCTGTTGCAATTCCTCACATTTTTTCTTCCATTTTGAATTTTCAGGAGAAAGCAACATGGGTTTAGACTGTCCACTTCTTTTGATGGCCTCCTCATACATAGCTTTGTACTAATTCCTTTCCCTTACCACTCTAACAGTTTGTGCCTTGTTGAATTTGGAAATATCTACTCCTATACCTGCTGAGACAATAGGATCAATTTCTCCCACCTTTAATTTCATCATGTGTCCAAAATCCCTATCCACATCAATGATTGTTGGTCTCTTGTTTGGTGGATACAGTGCCCATAGCATTAGCTCTTCCTCATCTAGATCAAACCTTGACCCAATAAAAATGTCATTAACTCCCTGAATATCCAATTTGAGTTCCTTATTATTAGAGTGCAATAAAGTATAAAAAGAATTACTTTGACTTCTATCAATAATTGTCTCCCTCTTTGTGGTGTCATTTTCACCAATTCTGCTTCTATATCCTCTTTTAGTTTCTTCAATAATTCTACCTCATTTTCAGGTGTCACATTTGGGATAGACTCCCTCAGCCTTTTGCCTTTGAAATTATAAAGAAAAGACTTAAATTCTTTAAATTTAACAAATACATCACCTACCACAAAAGAAGCATGCCCATCCAATCTTGCATTTTTATAAATTTCCATTTTAGTTACAATTTGATCATCTTCATTGAACTTTTCTTCCACATCTTTTTCTTGTGACCTATAAATGGCTTCGGTGTCTTCTAGTTCATTTTCTAACATTTCTTCTTCTGACTCCATCTCCATTAACCTCTGTCTCGTCTCCTCCAATTAGTTTTTTAGGTTATCAATCACTTCTTGAGCCTCTGCATCTTCCATGTTCCTAAATATATCTTCCGCCTTCAGACTCCCTCAGCCTTTTGCTTTTGAAATTATAAAGAAAAGACTTAAATTCTTTGGATTTAACAAATACATCATCTGCCACAAAAGAAGCATGTCCATCCAATCTTGCATCTTTTAAATTTCCATTTTAGTTACAATTTGATCATCTTCATTGAACTCTTCTTCCACATCTTTTTCTTGTGACCTAGAAATGGATTCAATGTCTTCTGGTTCATTTTCGGACATTTCTTCTTCCGACTCCATCTCCATTAGCCTCTGTCTTTTCTCCTCCAATTGTTTTTTTAGGTTATCCATCACTTCTTGAGCCTCTGCATCTTCCATGTTCCTAAATATATCTTCCACTTCCAGACTCACATGCAAATAATCACCTAGATTTAGCCTTTTCTTGCAGCAGTGGATATATCCTTTCGGATCATAATTATTTCTTGCAAAATGTTTGAATAAATTAAATTCTTCCATTAATTTCTTGTCAATTACATCATAGGATTTTGTTGAAACAATTGTGAAATCTCCAAAGCTGAGAGTACCTGGCAAGAAAGCCTGTTTACGTAGATCCCCAAATTTTTAGCATTTGAGACACTCAGTTGTCTGATAATCTCCAAGTATGATATTCGGTCGGGAACACATTTTGGAAACATATAGGGAGTTCCTTCAAACCCATATATCCTGAAACATGTGAAGTCCTTATGGACATACCAATCTCCCTAGTTATGATTCACTATCTTTTTGTCATCAAAATCTTTAGATCTTAAAAATCTTTTAATATCATCTAAGATTTATCCATCACAAGGAAATCCATACATCTGATAAATTGGCTTTACTATCCATTCCTCAAATTTTATATAATTTGATGTTGTGTAACGAGAATCCCAAACAGAAGTCCATAATTGAATAGGTTGTTCCTCCCCTTACCTATTTCTGATGTTATGCCTCAATTCCTCTGGCCACATACCCCTAAAACATCCATAGAATAAGATTAAATGTATCAATAATGAGTAAAACTTAAAATTAGGGCAATTATTATCCCTGAGGTTCAAAAAACCCTCATGCAATCTCTCCACCAAATATGACACATGATCAAATGACTTGGGTTCACACATTTGAATGTCTGAAGCTAAAACTAATGACCCAATACTTGTGAGGTCTGGAACCTCAACACCTCCTAACTGCCCACAAGACATATAGGTGTACTGAAGGTAATGTCTAAACAAATCAATGTTAAATGGTGGCCCATCATGTTTTGTAAATTCTCCCACTTATTCTTTAAGGACAACTAGTTTCCACCCAAGGTATATAGTGTCCATTCTTTGATATTCCTCTTCCAATTCCCCAAAAGACAGAGGTTTATCAAAACCAGAATCTAGGTTGAACACTTCATTTATAGTGCTTACTGAAAACCTTATGAAGGCTTCTCCATTTGGAGTCTAAATGTATGTGCCCGCAGAATTATAATTTCTCACTAGAATCTCTAAAACTTTTTAATTTACAAAAACATTAGGGACAATTAGCTTACCCAGATTTGTAACCCGGGGGTTGCAGAGTGGCACCTCCCTATTTCTCCTCAAGTAATGGAATAAAAATAATTCACAGCCCCTTACCCTAGTCCAAACATCCCTGACATCCTTGTATCTATCTTCCAATTGATCTCGACCAGGTAGATGTTGTTTTGATTTTCTAGACTCAGGTTCTGGCGCTTGCATTTGATCAATCATATCCTGGTTCAATTTTCTAACTAGGGCGTCTTCTCCTATTTTGGATTTCTTGACTCCTTATTCCGAACTCTTGGCTGATCTCTTTTTCCCTATAGAACTAGACGCCTCCATTTCTGCAACTGTAATTCCTCACTCTACCCTTTACGAAATAGAAGTTTCTACTCTACCAATTTCCTTCAATGTGTGAGATTTATGTCAAGCAACTTCAATTATATAACAAATGTATTCAATGCCAAACTCACAATGATTAGCATCCCATAAATTAGCTTCATGTGAACCCGATGCAAGCATTTAATAAGAGTCCTTTGCTTTAGTTTTGAAATTTGATTTTACAAAGGCTCATAGGCACAGGTCTCCCCGATGTAATTTTATTTTGGCGCCATCGATAAAACTCTCTCCCTTTCTTCGATACATTGAGATTACCTGTTAATTAGCATATGTTGGTCTAATGATGTTCACAGCCTCCTAATTTCTTCTTACTCATCGGGATAACATAAGTCAATGACCTCTCTTCTTGTTGATCGGTGTGAGTTATCCCGCTAGTCTCATTGGGCATTGGGATAGCTTAAAATGTGTTCAGGCAATGGGCATAATTTCATCGATGTCTTTTCCCTCAACATAGCTCCTCCTGATATGTTATGTCTCCTCAGCATAAGCTTTGCCAACTTTCTCATCGGGAATAGTCTTGTTGATAGCCTCATCGGCTATCAGCAAGACATGATTTCTCCATTGCCGCTTGTGTGTGTTCTGTCGATGGACTTCATCAGTGTATTCTATCCCGATCACATGCTTGTACTTGTCTTAAGTGTTACCATCGGGTTGACTTTTGCTGATAGTGCAGATTTCAAATTTTTTGTAACTTTTTCTTTTCCTTATGAATACAAATGTTTATAATCTGCTTAATGGGTTCAACATAAACAGAACAAAACCTCTAACACAAAAATGGACTCCACTATTCCTAGTTATTCTTTAAGATACTTTTGAAGCATATATTTTAGAAAAATTTGTCAAAGTGAAAGCTCATCCATATCTACCATTTGATAACAACACATGTTTTTGCTTCAAAGGAATCTTGAAAACCATTTGATAAGTAGCCACAATCACATTTGCATTTTTTTATCACTCCAAGAAATATTTGATAAGCTTTCTATCCTCCAATCTGCACCTTGAGAGGATCTCTATCTGCCTTGTCTCATCTTAGTGCCACCTTCAAGCTGCCCAGTTGATGGTTGGTTTACAGGAGCCAAATCACAAATGGATGGGAGCTGGTCACCTTCAAGATCCTTTAAATGTAGCTACTCTTGACTTATTGCTTGGCCTAGTTTGCAAACTCTAGAGAATCCTAGTGATGCAGAGAGGCTATAGGATCCCTCAAATCTTTGTGAACCTTCATGACCTTATCACTACTTTGATCTTATTAGAGTGCTTTGACATTGTTGTAATATAGTTGCTGCTCTTGTGATCTGTCAATGACTGTTGTTCATGATGTTACTGTGTTGAATATTCAATGGTTTTGGTTCGTTTTATAATTTTTCTATGTTTAAGTATTACAATTTGGTATATTATATTGAAACATCATTTCATAACTAACATTTCAAGTTCTTTATAACTAGTTCTAAGAATACTTATGTACTTGCGACATCGTTTTGCTTAGTTTGTGAAGGCTATAGACCAAAGTTTCCATAGCCCGATTTTTTTTGTCTGTGAAGAAAAATCATGTCAGATAATATCAACAAAGAACAAAATAAGGAGACAATTGCTAGATTGTGGTCTAGCTTGAAAAGAAAAGGTGATGGAAAATGCTATTGTCCCTGCAAAAATTGTAAGGGCTTAAAGACTAGAAGACTTCTAATCACAACACCTGAGAAACATTGTAGGCAACATGGTCACATTGAAGGGGGGCATGATAATCGTCCATTGGTAAGTTGTTCATTATATCATTTTAACATTTTTTATTTTTTTTGATAGGTAATGGGCCAAAGCCGATGAGGTGTACATACCTTACCCCCTTTGGGATTTGAACTTGTGACCTCTCTTTTAAGAACACAAGGTCTCTACCACTAGGCCCACATCAGGAACGTGATGGATCCCCACCAAGTAAAGAGGATCACTGATATTCCTTTAAACGAATTTAATTGCAATTGGTGTATTGATTAATGTAACCTTTCATGTTTCAACTCCAGAGGATTTAGAGTGTGTTAAGGATGTTGAGGATGAGGCTATACCAAATGATCAGGAAGATGATGTGGCTCCATCAGGTAAAGAGCACCCCTGTAATTTTATATTAATTAATGGAATAGCTGTAACAATAATAAAAAAATCATGAATTTAACCCATTTCTTTGTTATTGCAACAGACCCCCCTTTGCATATGCGTCCTCATCGTGCGTACATGACTAGGTATACATTAACTAGATCATGAGCACAAGACAGAAGAACTGAAGAGGGGACAAATGATGACGACAATGATGATCCAATTAGTCTTTACCTCCAAGATTGAAAAAGAAAGAAAAAATAAAATGATTGTAATCTTATTATATGTTAACAACTAGATTTTATGTGTTAATGAATTTAATTATGTGTTAATGAATGTTAATGAATGATGTGTGTTAATGAATGTTGATGAATGTTACTTGTTAATGAATGTTAATGAATGATATGTGTTAATGAATGTTGATAAATGTTACGTGTTAATGAATGTTATGTGTTGATGAATGTTACGTGATAATGAATGAATGTTATGTTTCATTAATGTATGAAATAATGTTAGATGTTAACGGGGAATTTAAAGTGATATTAGGGGGGCAAAGGGGCCAAATGAGCTTCCACCTTTGCGTGGTTGGCCCTGTTAAGTAGAGAATATTAAACTATTTTTGAAACAAAGAGAAGCTCAATAAGGTAACACACTTTTCAATATTTCATTATGCTCCACTGTTAATCTTATTGATGCTAAGAATCTTGTTTGCAGGTTATATATTCAGTGTTGCAGGTTGTGAACATGCTTCTACGAGATAGTTCCCTAATACAAGTGAATGCACGCCTCATTTGTTTTGTGAGTTTATTTTGTTCTAGAATAGACATACTTTCTTTGTTCATTCCTTAACATTTGTTCATTTTGTTTTAGAATAGACACTGCCTCATTTTGTTCATTCGTTGTTCATTTTGAGTTTATTTTAAGTTGAATTTGAAGAAAGAGCATGCATAAAAGGAGGTGGAACTGCTGTAAACTGATTGTTAAACTAAGTTACTGATTCTTCACTAAAACCCTTGGATCCTGATTTTGATTCTGCCTGAGTCCTGGTATGAGCCTGATTCCCCTTGGATTCCTCCAAGGTCCTTCTTAGGTGACTGGGTCCTCAATGATTATTCATCATCTATTGTGTCTAATTTTGGGGCAAATTAATAAAGTAGTGTTGGCTGCAAAGTGTACAATTTAAATTGCTATCTCATATACTTTGCAACCTTTTGTAAGGGGTGTGATCTGACCCAAACTACTACTCAAATTGCAATTATCATAAATACACAACCCGTCATCATTGGTGCAATCTGATCTTTATTTCTATTTTTGTTGATTTCTTCATACTGTCATAAGGATGTGAAACTGTTATTAGTGATTTCTTATTGGTAAACTAGTTATCATATTGATTAGTAATCAACTCTAAGATCTTCCAGTAGTTATAGTGGCACTATTTATCACTAGATTTTGCCATCCTACTATCTTGATGACTAGATCTGGTATTGTCAATATTTTTCTAAGGGTTTCAAGACCTAATTGAGCATCATTAATCAAATCAGTTTCTGCATCTATGCAATTCACTATATGAGTCTTCACTTTGATTTCATTTCAGTCTGCCATAAACTAAATAAATTCAAGATTGCATTTGCTCCCAGCTGATTTTACATCATTGGAGTAGATTTTATGTCATATATATGTGTGTGTGTGTACAGATGTACCCATACCCATGCCCAAGGATTTTTTTTTGCCGATTCCGTGAATCCGTACCCAATTTTGTATCCATATGCATACCCGAATTGGTAACTTAGCTGTTAAATTATCTAAAAGTCATCTTGTCTCATGCATGACCTATGAGGGGCTTCTAACTGATGTAGAACTGATGAAATTATCCTCAAAACTCCACCTTTTCAGGCCTCAAACTGATGTAGAACTGATGAAATTGTCCTCAAAACTCCACCTTTTCAGACCTCAAAATGATGATGAACTTAGAAATCCATATTTTCTCTAAAAACTAATGCCTGAACTGATGAATGATACTAAGAACTTGCATTCTAACTTGGAGTTCACTTAACTGAAACTCCCACCCTTTAGTCATTTCCATGTGCATGTTTATGGTAGTCCAATCTACTAAAAATTACTATCATGATTGCACTTTCATTTCTCATAGAAGGTGATCATATCTCCATGTTGCATTGTCTAATCTCAAACTTGTTGTCATGTGCCTCTATATTTAGAACATGATTTCTATCACAATCCTTCTTCTTCACTCCTCATTACTGGTCGACAACACTGTATCACCGTTGTACTGAGCCTTTGTGCATGCCTTATGACTATTACATCTTTGAATGCCTTTGAGTTCTTTTTTTTCTTTGATAGACTTGATCTTCTTATCTCTCTATGACTGTACTTTGTCTTTGATTTGCTTTGCGACAAGGCTTTTATGGACTACAATTGGCATTGATGGAATCTCCTTGTATTGCCCTTAAGTTTGGAGTCTTGAAATGGAGTGTACGCCTTATGATGGCACTGTCTACTTTGTGTTCTACAATATTCTCATGTCTCCAACTCGGATTATTATCTTTTATGACTAGATATATCTTTGCAAGTGCTTTCTTTGTTAATCATTATCTCCTTTAGTTGTGCATGCCTAAGACTGAAATATTGTTCTTGATAGTCTTGTTGCTCACTATTTTGTAGAGTTTTTCTTAGGCACGTGTACTATCACATGTTGCCCTTCAAACAAGGTCTAGGATTATACCTAACCCTACACTGTTATCCATGACTGCATACTGAGTTCTAGGTCTCTATCTTTATAATATCCTCCTTTGATAGTATTTTTAAACAACAATATGACTAACTATATGACTATTTATGAATGCTTTATGTACTGGCTGCAAGACATTTTTGGCATTTACTATTATGATTCCTTATGATAAGTCTTATCATGCAATCTTGTAGTTATTTCATATTTATCTTCTTGATAATGAAGTACCTACTGCGCTTAATCCTTTGTAAGCTCACTGATATTAATGTTGTTGATATTAATCCTTTGTAATCGGCAAAAGTCAACCCAATGGTAACACCAACATGTAGAAGCATTTCATCGGGATAGCATACACCATTTAAGTCCATCTGCAGAACACACACTAGAGGCAATGGAGAAATCTTGTCTTGTCGATAGTCGATGAGGCTATCGGTATGACTTATCCCAAAGGACACTGCCAAAAGTAAAATGCATCGGCAAAGGTTATGGTGATAAAGGGTCATTGGTGTAGACAAAAGCAGTCAGGATTTTTTTTTTTTTAAATGTTGGGGAAGGTCGGAATTCCGATGAACACCACAAGACAACCAATGATGTTTCCATACCTACAACAACAAAAACATCACAGGATGTAGCCTCATCCGTCATCATAATTGTCAAAATTCTAACATCTTCTTGAAGATGGTCCATCGACAGAACACACACTAGCGGCAATAGAGAAATCATGTCTTGTCGATAGTCGATGAGGCTATTGGTAAGACTTATCCCAATGGAAACTGGCAAAAGTAAAATGCATCGGCAAAGGTTACGATATTAAAGGGTCATCGACAAAGGTTATGACGATAAAGGATGCAATGAGGTCAGAATTGTGACGTCTCCTTGTCAAACAAACATGTCGCCTAGCGGCAATGGAGAAATCTGTCTTGTTGATAGCCGATGGGCCTATTGGTAAGACTTATCTCGATGAAAACTGCCAAAGTAAAATGCAATGGCAAAGGTTGCAACGATAAATAAAGGTTCATCGACAAAGGTTACAACGATCAAGGATGCAACAAGGTCGGAATTTCGAGGTCTCCTCGTCAAAAAAACATGTCGCAGGTGCATAGAAATTTCGGACGTGGTGTTGTCTGAATTTCGATGTGAATCTCATCGTTGGAATCATTGATGAAAAAATAGCGATGAACAAATACGTCAGAATTCTGTCATTTAGTTGTCTGAGTTCTGATGAATGGTCATCAGAAAACCGCTCCAAATGTACTAGTGATATGAGCCCACTTAAGAGGTCAAAACTACTATGTGACCTGTAGTACCAACGATCGCATGTCCTAGCTGACTAATATATCCATGATCCGCTACACTCAATCAAATCAACATGTCAGATCATTTTAACTATCTATTTATTTTTTTCTTTATTTCTTGGCCCTCGCTTTTCTTCTATTTTCCCTCAATCTCGCCATTTTTTGCAGCTTTACCTTTTCCTAAACCCAGGAACGCATTCCTACTGGTCCTTGGACTGCATGAATGCATTCTTGTTGTCATAGTATGTGAACCCACTAATGTGGGAACACTATCCCGTGAGTCCCTAAATCTAATCTTTTATTTCTTTCCTTTGCCCAGTGGTAGGATTGCAATCCCACTGACACAATAGCCACAAAAATGCATTCCACTATCTTATCTTGCGAACCTATTGTAGCAAGAATGCATTCCCAAAGCCCCCAAATCTAACTTAATCATTTTCCAAACCCTCTCCCCTACACCCCGCTGCTTCTGTGCGCATTCCCGTGGTTCACAAACTGACGAGAATGTTATTTTTCCTACTTCTAGGCATAATAAATGCACAAAAATTAAATGTGAGGTCTCAGTTTTTTTAACATACTTGGCAATTGGGTGGTTGAATCCACTTGACACTCGCCACCACATTCACATGATGCCTCAAAGTCTCCCTAGCCACCATCTCATCCACTGTTCTCAAAGCTCTAGAATGCGCCAAGCAAATTCAAAGGGCTCTCAAATCGATCTAAATCCTCTCTCGTGCATGGTAAAAGTGAATAATAATTTTTTTAATGTGCTAATATAGGGCCTTCTAAAGCCCTATTTTTCACAATCTTGGTCCCTTCGAGACCTTTTTTCTTCCCATTTCTTCCTATGCTCTTTGTTTTGAGTGTCGTCTTCGCTTGTTGATTATGTTCCTCATTGCCTTCTCTCCATTTTGTTGGGGATTTTTCTCGCTCTAGTCGTTAGTGTCTTTTGTTATTCACACTGGCTATTTTAGCGCCACTGCCAAGAGGGGCAACATATAGACACCTAAATTTAATTAATCTTATTAATTGAATTTAGCTATCCCAAATGCCTTTAATTAAATAATTTTGTATTATTTAATTAATTAGTGTTCCCTCCTTTTAGATAATTAATTTTATTAATTATGCTATAATCCTCCTTTAATTAATTATTTAAAAATCATTAATTATTTAATTAATTAAATTTGATCCCTTCTTCTATTAAATAAATCAAATACATAATTTGATTATTTAATTTATTTTGTCCTTTCCTCCTAATTATCTCATAGAATTAATTAATTAATTAACTTAATTAATTCTATTTCTTCCACATGTCTCCTAACCCGAGTCCTCATCTATCCCTTCCTCTAAATCTTACCCACCTACCTAACCATGGGTTTTAGTCAACCTTATCCTCTTTCCATCACCATATTTGTGCATATTCCCAAAATATTAAATTTCCTATAGTTTGGGGAAATTTTCTAAAATTTGGATAAATATCTCAAATATCCTAATATTTGGGAATATCTTCATATTTGGAATGAAACCTTTTATTTGGGTGGCTCTTTCCCAAATAGGCATGTGTCCCCAAGGACACATGTCATTCCTCCCCATGACACTTTCCCTTCTCAGGGACAAGTGTCTCATTTTCATGCCTCTTCCTCTCCTAGCCTAGCCTATTTAATTCCTTTATTTTCCTTCACAATCCATCCACTTTCATGCTTTCATACCATCATAATGCCAAATTGTTCACTCATCCTTTGCATCCATTAGCATTTTAGCGTCCATTTTGTATCCCATTTAGCATAATTCATCTCGCATCAACCATAATGGAGCGAAATTGAGCATCTGCAACATAGCGAGGACACATCCAACCATAAGTGAATCAAATCAAGGGTTTTAAGAGAGTTTGCAATTCTTTTGTTTACCATTCGCTTTTAAAATTCTCTTTTAGCGTCTTTATCAGGAGTGTAGTCAATTTTTGTGCTTGTTTAGATGTTTAGTTTAGCATTTTAATCTTCTTCATCTAGCACTCACAATTTTTTGCATACAGAAACTATTGAGGAAATATGTATCCTCCTACTCAAGGCGTCTACCACTCATTTTTCTCTTTCTTTGATGTAACTTATCTCAAATTTATAGTCAAATATCAATTTAAACCATCTCCTTTTTTGAACATTGAGATGCGGTTGGAAGAATATGTACTTGAGACCTTGATGGTCCAACTTAAGCTCAAAATAATTCCCCAATAAGTAGTGTTACCACATTTGGAGAGCATGAACTATTATTGCTAATTATAGGTTGTGAGGGGTATAATTCTTGACTCATAGGCTATCACTCGTCCTTCTTGCATAAGCACACCTCTTAAACCTTCTCCTTAAACATCGATGATTACAACAAATTGCCCTTTCTGAATAAGGAACCTTCAATATTAGAGACGTAGTTGGTTGGTCTCTACTAGATATACACAAGGTTGGTGCAGAATATCAATGCACTTACCCCAGTCATGGCATCCAATGGAGTAACCTCGTGTCCTAAGCAGAGACTCATTTAAATATTGACCAAGGATGTATCTTCTTAGATGATGTTGGCACTGCATGTGTAGCAAAGGATTATCAATCCTTCTATTAGTTGCTTAAGGTAAATGCTAACTAATGAAAGAGTGAGTAATGTTGGAATGGGAAATATAAGTATACAACAGTTGTTGCAAGAAACTTGATAAGTAACTCTATAGTCATTGCAAGTAACAGTAAAATGTCTGGATTGCAATCTAGACTCTAAACATTATCTAAATTAATAGAACATTCAAAATAAATCACTAATGATTCTATATGTGTGTGTTGAATTGTGACCTATTTGTAAACCCTAAAGATCCAACTACTAACACTAGATCTATAAATTAATCCAACAAAAAATCAATAGAAAACTATCATGCAATGCAAATAAAACATAAAACCACCAAGATTATATCTTTACATCCATGATAGGATTGTCTCCATTGTTCTCCTATCCTCCATAATCTAGTTTTTTTATAGTGTTTCTCTCCTATTTTTGTTACTTTTACAGAAGAGCTCAAGAATGAATGGATGTGGTTGTGATTATGTATGCTCTAGCTACATTTTGGAAAAGTGTAACTATACTCAAGATATTTGTGATGAAGTATGAGAGGAAGAAGCCTCTTTTATAGAAATCATCCTAAAAATGGAGGGTTTAGATTAAGAAGTGTACTTATGAATGGCTAAGATCACATAGGTGAAAGAGACTTAATAGGATTTGGGGGTAGGTAAAGATGAAATGAAAGAGATTAATAGGTGAGAGGTAGAAGATAAGAGTGAATAGGATTAAAAGGTTAAATTTGAAATAGATGGAAGAGATTAAGTGGTGGGTTGACTTTTGGATTCATTGAATGTTGACATTGGAGAAAGGACAAAGTGAATGAAGAGAAATGTGACACTTGTCACATGCCTACAAATTTAGATTATGGTCCATGTGAACAAGTTGGAGGGATAGGATTAAAGAGGAAAATAATTAATTAATTAATTAAAAGTACTCATTTAATTAATAGAGAAAAGGGATAGATAAATTAAATAATTAAAATATTTATTAGAAAGAAGAGCCATACTGAATTAATTAAATAAATAACTAAAAATATTCATTTAATTAATAGAGGAATGATTGGGGAAATACTTAAATAAATATTAAATATTTATTTAATTAAGGAAGGTCAATTTTAGGTGTCTACACTATGAGGTAATGATAATCTAATTACTACTTTGCATAAACTAAAGTAACAAAATAGAAAGAAAGGAAGAGAGAGTTACACTACCTCAAGTAGCCCTTGCTTGAGGAATGTTATCTCCAAAAATAATAGTATGTCAACTAAAGTTGTAAAAAGAATTGCTTTAATTCTCATGAACACATGATAACATCAACAACAATACTCTCTACTACACAAAAATTCTAGAGAAAATCTAATTTATATTACATTTGTACTCAATAATTGAAGATAAAATTGTCGAAGAAGTTAACTCAAACAGAACTATCTTTTATAACAGTCTATGAGTAGTGGACAATTACTTCTTCAAACTAACTAAGAAAGGTGTCAATCTTCCATAATGATGGAGGCAACTTATTTAAAAAGGAAATTATGACAACAACTAAATCTAACAGGAGTCCTAGTTTGAAGTGGACTCTCTTATTCAATAGTAACATCAAATTAGGAAAATGGAGAGATTTAGTTAAGAATAATTTATGAAGCATAAATTCATTGGTCTTTAGACTCCTACAATTTTCTTCTCCATATTCATTCGATAGACAAGGTCAGCAAGGCTCCAACATAGTCGCTTCCAGGTTAACAATATATTGATTGCTTCCACGTGATCAAGAGGGCAAGTCTTCCTTTTATTGTAGGCTAGTTGTGATCCTTGAAGTCGCATGTTAGTTCTCAAAACAAGCATTCATCTACATGAAACACCATTTATAACATGATTGATAGTATATCAATCATGTAAAACCACACAACATATTCATATATCAACATGTCATATATATCATTAGATGGATGAAAGTATGGTTCATGATATAGCTAAAACATATAAAAATTCTAATAAAAGTCATAGTAAGTAAAATCATGAAAATCCTATGACTCATCAGAACAACTTTGTGTTTTTCTTGTCCTCAAGCAAACTAGATTCTAGGATTGAATCCTAAGACATTTAGACTATAATATATGGACTGGGTAACTCCTAAGAGCTATTGAAAATAAAATCCTTTGTCTTCTATGATCTGCTCCCTAGTGTTCCCTTTCCTTTGTCACATCAATCACCTTTCTTCTTGTGTCAACAATGTACCATGGTCTTTTCCTTACCTATTTCATGCATAAACTTTTTGAACCTATGATAATCATGTTCTCTAAATTCATGATTTTTCATAGAAACCTCCAAGTTATTAATCATCCAATCCCATTAAATCATAATCTTATTTGGCTCATCACACTCGTCTCTAATCATCAGTTGATTCAACTTTTCTCTATCCTGGTAAACTTGGTATAATTCCCCTCTTTATTTCTCATTCCCCAAATAGGATGTCAATGCTTTCTGTTGTCCTTGATTTTGTTTTTCGTGAAAACAGGACAACCCCTACGAATTTTTCTCAAATTCATCCTCTTCTCTCTAAGTTAAGTTTTTGAGACATTTTTGTCGTCTCATTTGTCCTCGAATATGTGTTATTCAATTTTGAAATTCCCTCATAAAGTTAAAATTTCAAAATTTTAACTTTAAAAGTTCAAGTGCCCTGAATTAGTTTTAAGTAGGGTTTTAAACCCGAATTTGTACCATTTTTGGTTACTTGGTGTCAAGTCGGACTTAAAACCCGAATCTACACCATGTTAAATTCTTTTGGTGTAAATTAGGCCTATAAGTTCGACTTACACCATCTTAGACTTTATAGTGCAAATCGGACCTATAGGCCTGATTTACACCATAATGATGCACGTATTGGCATTAATTATTTGGAGAATTTGATTCAATTTAGGTTTCATACTTCTTTTATTTTCGATTTGTGCCTTTCAAGTCATGATTCTTTTTTATTCAAGGCATTGTTTCTTCCTCTGAGACGGATTTTCCAAATCAAGGTATGATTTCGTTTGCCCTACCTCTTTGAATTTTTACTTTCAAAGCTTTCTATTGTTAAGCTTTTGATTTGTATTTTCAATTATGTCGTGCCCTAAATAATCTTTGGTATGAATTAGGTTTGGAACCCAGTACATACCAAAGATTTCTTTTGGAGATGTATTAGATTTCAAACCTGACTCGTACCCTTTTATCTTTTCAAGTTTTATGTTTTTTAATGGTGGATGGTAGGACTGTATGTCCGTCATACACCATAGCATGCTTTTGTGGTGTATGGCAGGCACATAGCCCCGCCACCCTTACTGGTTTTACTTGTCGTTAACTATAGTGTTGGGCAGAGATATTAACCCAATCCCCACCATAGTCTTTGGTTGTGGTGGTAATTGGGGTTGTATCCCCGACCCCCCCTTATCCTACCATTCTTTACAAAGTGTTTGGTGGTGATTGGTTTGGTAACCCCATTCCCGACCACTTTCTTTGAAGTGTTTTTTCCTTTGAATGGTGTCAGTCAGGGTTTTAAGCCCACCCGACACCATGTTTTATCCCTTTGAATGGTGTTGTTCGAGCTTATAACCCTGCCCGACACCCATCACTCGACTCTCTTTGAAAGTGTTGATCAAAGTTCTAGCTCCGACATGCACTTAAAAAAATATTTTGATTTTACATCAAAATAAGTATAAATTGGGGGTATAACCCCGAATTACACCTTCATGTTTTTTGTTTTTTGTTTTTTCCTTGGTGTATTTTAGGGATGTAAGCCCGATATTCACCTGTTTTTGTTTTTATTTTGTATGAAGTGTAAATCGGACTTATAAGCCTGATATACACTTGATATTGATTTTATACTTATATTAAGTGCAAATCGAACTTATAAGTCCAATTTGCACCTAATACACACGCTTATAAATTGGTGATTTTTGACCAATTTGTAATTGATCGATGGTTTTATCCTATCAGATGAAGATTCGTATGGAGGCTAATTGTCTCAAATGATGATTTTCTCATGATGCAGTGCACTTATTGCAAATCATGGAGCCTTCACCTAGCAAGAAATCAATGAAGTTCAAGAAGCAATAAGTACATCCGGTTTTCCTCCTTTGACCTTATCATCTAATATTGACAATATTAGAGATACAAAAATTGGTCATGTGGATATCAATGAATTCCTAAAAAGAGTAAAAGAGCCACCAATATCTTATAAAATGGAGCCCATTATCAATAGTGAAATTCATTTGGTGGTAACCTTTCCTATGTGTGCATAGAATTTAGAATTTGTGTTGGCCCTAGCCAACAGGTATGATCCTACCACCAGATCAGTGAAGGATGCAGATGGACATAAGACACTCATCAAGATTGATGAGAATTTCTTTGATACAATCTTTAAGTGTTCACCTATAGATCAATATGTTGATATTGACATGCAATCAGTAGTGGCTTATTTTGATAAAAAATCAGATAAGTGCAAAAGGAATATAAATGATAATTGGCTAAAAACACCTAGGCCTACAATTTCAAGATGGCTTGAGACTCTTCCTCGCAGTGATTTCATTGAGGAGGTCAATGATCTTATTACTCTTCTCAGTAGAGTAAAAGGCCTCCTAAATTCCAACACTTACTACAAGTGGATGTATCAGTACATTCACATTATCAAGCAAAATAAGAAAAAGATCTATCGGGCCAAGCATATTGCAATTGCTTTATGTGAGCAGTTGACTAAGGTGCCCACCACCTTGAAGTTCTATATGACTTCCTACCTTGTCTATGAAGCCACATTAATGAGGCATTTTCCAGGTTTATCTACCACAGATGACAGGAACTGGGTTCCTATTTACGAGTACTTCTCCTTGTTGACTCTCAAGGAGAGATTATACCATTTCAAGAGGGTCAATGATGCCTTCTTTTCTCATTACATGTGCTTTTTTGACAAAGATCTTCATAACAAAAGAGTGTCCAATGAAGCTTGGAAGTTGGTGAGTGAATATGGTTGTATTTTCTTGTAATTACCCACATTTACATATATCAGGATTAGATGCTTTGATGGAGAACCCTTCATGCTCCCAAGGTATCCATAAGACAAGATCATCCTTATGAAGATGGATCGTCAAATGATATCAATCCATGAGTGTTAATCTGGAGCTCATAAGACAGGTCTCAAGTTTTCTATTGTTATAGGAAGATATTCCATCAATTCCATCTACAAGGCCCATGCCATGGAGGAGGAGATGAGGAGAGTAACTATGAGATTCTTCAAAGCCAAGAAGTATTTTGACTATAGAGGCATGAAGAACAAAATCAAGAAGAGGTACACTCATTTCTATTGAATTGAGGATGTATGAATTGATTGTAGAACCGAAGAGGACATTAGAAGACTTGACTACTATCATTTGAATGTAGAACAAATTGATAATTTTGATCTTGCTGAGGTTCTTGAGGATCTTGAAGAGGATGGAGACATCCTAGATCCTACATATGAGAGAAACAAAGTTGTTGGCTTACCTCTGACTCTCATTCAAAGGTATCAAAAGGAGACTACTTCTATAAGGGAAAGGTTCCAAAGGATTCTTGATAATACCATTGCCTGGTTAAATCTACATGGTGTTCAGCTTAAGCCTTTCCAAACTGAATCATTTGAAGAAGATGGTGCAGGGCCTAAGGGAAGAATTTTTGAATTAAGAACCAAGAACAGACAGGATCCTATAACTCCTAAAGGTCCTAAATTCAATTTCACTGTTAGAAAGGCTAAAACTCAAGGTGAGTCTTCAATTAAAGAGAGTCAATTCCATGATGAAGTTGAACGAGAAGAAGAAGAAAATGAAAGTGAACAACAACAAGAAGAAGGAGATGAACCAGAGAATGAGCAGGAATAGGAGGAAGGAGAATTTGATGAGGAGGGATTACCTGAAATCCCAAGTACTTCCCAACCTCAAGAGACACACAAAGGGATTCCTCCTACATCATGTGATATCCTGGGTACTAATTCAATTTCTATTACTGAAGCTATTCCTTTGGGTTCTACTATGTCATTTTCATCTCAAGTTCCTAAAATTCATGTTATTCCTTCTACTTCCACAAGTCAATATTCCCTTGATATTGTTTTTCTTCCCAATTTGTCTGAGGTTAATTCTTCCATGTTGGAAGATTTTAAAAATTTAATGTTAGAAACCCAAGTTCCTCCACAGGTTTCTACCATCTCAAATTCACCTGTTGTTGTTACCATAACTTCACCCATTGTTACTACTAGTGTCCAGTCGCAGGAATTGGCTACACAAGTTTTGACTACTGGAGTAGATGAAGATTCATCATTTCCATTTTGGTTAGTGTCTAACACTCCCAAGAGGAAAAAGCAAGTCGTATCTCTAGATGATTTTAATTTCAATCAATTGGTACCTGCTAAGCCCAAGGACACAAAGAAAGCCAAGACTCTATCCAGATTGAGAATAGATCAATCAAAGAACAAGTATGTGGAAATGGCTATTCATCCTTCAGATACAGACTTGGATAAGGTGCAATCTACTGATTATGTCAATAAAATGATTGATCTTGGAAAACAAACACATGATGGAACATTTAAAGATGCTCAAGATTCTTTCTAGCATCTTGTGGCGATGTTCAATGAAGAAAAAGTTAAGAAATATTACTTGAAGAAACAAGTGGATCAACTCATAGACATATTGATCAAAATTATCAAATCATCAAAGGTAATTGAGCCGGTCACTTATTTTGTGGATGGGCAAGTTGTTAAACAAGTTGAACAGGTAAATTATCATGGGAGAACAATTGGCAAATGGATAGATAGACTACCAAGCCAGGGAACTCATCTCCCATGTTCAACTGTTACTCTTGTGAACAACTTAGAGGAGGTAAAAATTAAAATTGATAAAACTTTGAATTTGTTTTCTAATGAATTGGAAGCACATGAGAAGGACTTCGATTCTTGGTTGAAGTTAGAATATTTCCAGTTGGATGTTTTGGTTAACAATGGAGTGATCCCTTCAAGGGATATGTACACTGAGCAAAGAGAGATCCTGGAGCGTAAATTAACACAATAGAGATGCTTATCAAAGATTTGAGGAAAGCACAAAAAGAATGTAATGATAAAGGGAAAGACATCATCAAGAAGATATCAGCTCTTCCTTGCACTTTCCTCAATGACAACCAAAAGCCCCTTCATGAAGATGTCATCATCAAAGAGTTTAGTCTACTGATTGGTGAAGAGGTCGATAAATAAGCTTTCTCATTGTCCTCCATTGATAAGCTAGTAGATATCCAAGTTAATATGGATGATCTATCCTTGCTTCTGAAGAAGCACAAGAAATGCTACATGAACCTCAAAGATTCTATCACCCGGGTCAAGGTCATCACAAGTCACACTAAAGGACCTGATCAAGAATAGATGAAAGCAACCTTACAAAATTTTGAGGAATTCATGAAGCAAGATCAAAATGGAGTGTCTGATGACACTTAGTAATTTTCATAGTAGATGCAATTTTGAATAAAACATTGACACCTCAAGTGTCATTTTATATTTAGTTTTTGCACTTAGGCAATGCACAAGTCCGAAGTCAATTAGGACTCTTCTTTGAATTAGTCATAGTTTTCCCTAATTTCATGTTGCACCTCTCTCCTATATGTCGAAACTCTGCCAAATTATAAGGATCTATTATCTTTAATCTATATGTCGAAACTCTGCCAAAGTAAAGTGCAAAAGAGAAACTTTGTGTTCCTATTGTGATTTACAAATTTGATAAAATAAGAAGAAAACTTTGGCATCCAAACTTTGTGTTGGATTCATTTGTGGTTTCTGGTTATATTGTACTTATGAAATTTTCATTATAAATTCTTATTTTACTCAAGTAAAGATGTGTTGAGATAATATTGTTAAAGCGTAGAGGCAATTGTTAGTTTGTGAACTTTGTGTCATGTCTTGACTATTGTTAATAGAATTAGGAATCAGTGATTGTGATATCATTAAAAAGACTTTGTGCTTCATATTGGTAGTTTCAAGTTAAATTTAGTTGAGATATATTAAGGTTATTCTTTAGAGACTTTGTGCTTTATTGTGTCATCTTGGAAAGAAAATCATAACTTCAAGACTTTGAGCTTCATATTATCATTTCAGAAAAACATAATCAAAAGTGAAGTTAAGAATCAGTTTGAAGACTTTGTGCTTTATTTTGATTTTCTTAATTAATACATTGTGTTACAGAAGAATTTGTAAAAAGGTTGATAGGACATCGGTGAATTTTAAGACTTTAAGCTTGAGAACTCTTTCTCGTCTCAGAGAAGCGACAAAGGACTTTGCACCTTTACGGAAACTTCATTTTTTTTCTTATCAGTATTGTATTATTCTTGCATTCTAATTTAATTTGTAATTAAGAAATTGTCTGAATTATAACTGCTCTTTATTGTAAATTATTTGCTAAAAATATAAGAAAATAATAACATATATCTTGAAAAAAGAAGATAGGATCATGTACCACCCATGTTAGAATAGGAGTTAAAATTTATATCTTATTAGAATCGAGTAGTGAATCACAGGGGGAGCCTTCCCTAAAGAATTAGGAGAGATTAATCTCGTGTTGTTGTGGCTGAAACCACAATTTTGTAAACTCTTCTATCTTGCAAAATTTTCAACCAACACTTTGAACTACACATCCTCTGCATAATGCAAGGGATTCCAATCAGTGCCATAGGGAAATACCAAGTCGTGGAGATAGAAATCACACATCTGATCCTATGTATCAAGGGTTACTATAGAGTATGCATTGAGAAATGACCTTAGTGAGATAATAGAGATGGGTGCATTGCTAAGTAATTGACTAATCTGAAAACACAAAAAAAAAATATTGTAAATATAGTGCATACACTGTAGCAGGGGGTCGGCAATTCCTAACTTGATTGGTTACATTCGCCATCTTCTCAATATTAACGATCAAATTCTTGACCTTTATTTATTTTTCTTTCAATTTTTCCTCATACTCAACCCTAAGTGTTTGCTTTTCCTTTTCCCATTGTTCTATGTGCCATTAAAATTTTTAGTGTACTTTCTATAAAGCAATGACAAGGGTGAGCATAGTGAGAGTTGCAAGTGTATTTTTCTCTTTATTATCTAAGGGTTCCTTATTTTTTAATTCTACAATCACCAAATTGGCCAACTTTTCCAATCCCACCCCTTGCTAATGTTGGAGTATTAATTGTGTCTACAACTCCTTCACTCTTCCCTTTAACCTTATCTCTTATTTTATATAAGTCTAACACTTCACCTATTCTAAATCTTTAATCTTTTCAAGAGCTGCCTTCAACTCATCATTCTTTCCTTCCCCTTCCATGAAGTGATCTAGTCTAATAAAAATGTTAGCCCCTCCATTAGTTTCACCATAATCCTCCATTGGGGGTATTGTTTCTTGTTGTATTGGGTTTGGTATTTTAGTAGCCAATTTCCTTGGTAGGTAAGGGTCATCATCATCATTTTTGTGCCCGGAACCAAATTGTTCTTAACTATTTTGTCCATTTTCCTCAATCATTTCTTTTTGTGGCATCCCTTCATACTCTACAGTAGTCTTACACTCCCTAAACAAGTATTCCCTTTTAGAATTAGTATCAAGATTTACAATATCTTGTTCAAGAGACTTTTGTGTGGATATAGACCCTTTTCCTAAGAGGTGACTACAATGCCTTTCTAGCTTTTGTGGCACCTAAAGCTTCCTTTTCTTTTGCAACTTTTGTTGGAATAGTTTTCTGCCCCTTGGGGTCTTAGACTTATTTTTAAGTTTCTCTTTTTTTGACGCTCTTCCTAATACCTTCCTAGATTCTTCCACATACTTTTTCCTTTTTGGCACATGTGTTTCAATTTTTCATCCAATTTTCTATTTCTTAATTTTTTTTGTTGAAGAGGAAGAAAATTCTTTTCATTTTCTTGTTTCAAGTGGAGCTGGAGGTGTAGGGTTTTGTGCCGAGGATGAAACAGGGGTACCATATGCTATGGGAGTCTTCACTTATGTTGCGAGTGAAATTGATGCTTCATCATCATTTTTAGGTCCTTGTTATAATTCTTCGTTCTCTAGTTTCCTAGGGATTTTGAGTAGGTGGAGAAAGTGGTGTTAGGTTGCCCTTGTTATTTCATGTTGCATTTCCTATTAGGGTTTCATCTTCTTTTGTACCTATTATTTGTTCTCCTTCCATCTCAACCCTAGCAGATTATTCACCCCTGTCATATTTGATATTTTATGGGGCATTCCTCAAGAGCCTATTCTAAATGTTATCTCTCTTTGAATTCCTCCCATTTGATATTCAAAAATTGGATAAATAGACTTCTTTTTACCAGAAGAACAACTAAACAATGATGATACATAGAAGAAAGTTTCCTTGTTATGGTATTGCTATCAGGATTCAACTGTATAGTTTTTTATTCAAACTCATTGACCCATGTTTCAAGATTAGTGGTTCACAAGAACCCATCTCTCATGAGAAAGTTTTATCTTCTTTCTAAATTCTATAGCCATAGTAGTCAACATATGATGGAATTAATTAGGTACATTGACTAACCCTTTATGGAAAAGATGACTCGTTAACTTGAAATGAATAGTATAAAGAAAAGAGTGCCCTCCATCATAGGTAAAATACTTGATTATAAGATGCCACTTCTATTAGTAGCCAATCCAGAGAAATCCTTTTACTTCCCTAACTAGTTGAGTCAAAAATTTCACGTGGATGAGAAGTTTTGCTCTAGCTGGCACGACATCCAAAGATGTTGGAAATTCTTCACTGATCCGTGGAATAATACACTTAAGATATGGTGGCTTATAATGCATCGACCCTGAATCATTTAATAATTTCTATGTTATTTGTGAAGGTTGTTGGAAATTGCTCTATCATCTCATCATTATGAATTGTTAATCTCAAGCAGTAGTGTATCCACCCTACTCTCTCAAATCATGATAGAGACTCAACATTTGATAGCAACAAATTATGCTATGTGGGTTCTCTCCTAATGGGATCACAATCCATTTTATCTTCTCTTCGCTTCATGTTCTATTCTTCCTTTGTCAACACTTACAATACCACACTCTACAATTCAATTTCCCAAAATCAACTTCTATCCTCAACTTGCCTATTTTTGGATTGCTTTTCCCAACTCAAGTCCCTTTACTGCTATAGTGGGATATTTTATGAATACAATGTGTGTAGCTAGTATTCTTAAGTGATAAACTAGCCAAGGAATAAACTTGCTAGACTTACTAAACTTACTATATAATAATGAAAATGATTGTGGTTGAAAATAATAATAATGATGATGACTACATTAATCATGGTGATGACCACCCCACCACCCCCCCCCCCCCCCCCCCCCAAAAAAAAAAACAAAAAAACTTAAAAGTTTGATTTGTCTACAAATTAAATGCAAGGCAAATAGGGGTACAACAAATAGGAACTCAGATTTAAGTAATGTTAATATGACAAGCAAATATATAAATACGTATGTAAAGTTTTCTAAATTGATACAAAATCAATCATGTAATAAAAAGAATAATGCAAGTAATACCTGTGTGATATTAGCTGATGATTAGAGACACGTGTGATAAATTGATGATTGTAAAGTATGTGGTATGCATAGTTGGTGTAATATTAGTGATGTGTCAACTACAATTTGATAGGATGGATGTGATGGTAGTAAAAAATGAAAGATGGTTGAAACCTCTTGTAGCACCACGTGGAAATGATTTTTTATTTTGGCAATGAAAAGATTGTCATGTGTGTTGGTGAAAAGGAGAGCGGTGTCACTAATGTGTGAATTGTTGCATGTATATATATGGTTTTCATGGTTGTGTGTGACTAAAGAGGGTCTATAGAATGCATGAAAAGTTGAAGTGGTTGTATGAGCATTTGAGTTGGGTCCCAACATATTATGCATTGTGTTAGGTCTTGATGTCTTCATGTTCTTGAATGTTATCAAAAAGAAAAGAAAAGATAAGTAAAATTGTGCAATGTGTGCATGTGAATAGCATGAATATTTTATTTAGATTTAATGCATGTAGGTGAACCAAATGATTCATCAACAAGCATAATTTGTGGCTCAAGTGAAATTGGTGCATGAATGGTTTGGTCAAATTATGGATATGGTAGGGGAGAAGCACATGGAGTGGATTGCAGTGCAAAATAGGGTGTAGTGGAGGGCAATGGTGGGGCAAATTGTTGGTGTAAGTGGACTAAAAATTCATCCTTATTGAGTGTCTTCTTGTATAGATTGAGCCTATGTCCATTTACCATTAAAGGGAAATAGACTAGATCAATGGTAATGAGCTAAACAGTGACATTGGGAAATACTTGCTGAATTTCATACGACCCCAACCAATGTATCTATAACTTTTCCTTAAAGTCCTTATACCTGTAGTCATATAGAGATCCTCAGTCTCTAGCAGTAAATTGTTTTATCTTTATATACTGATCATGCCATTTACTCCACTACTTTTGGATAATATCTATATGTTGAATGGCTTCCATTTGCATCTCATCAACTACATTTAGTTGATGCAAGCGCTATTTTTTATCTCGATCAAGATTCATATCCAATTGTATTATTGTCTATAATGTTTAATGTCCAAACTCAATAGGGAGAACTACTTTGATTCAATAGATAAGCACATAGGGTGTGAACCCTATGGTTGTCTTCCATGTCATCCTATATGCTCAAACTACTTCAGGCAATCTGACAGCCCAATCTCTCTTGTGCACTTTAACTATTTTAGTCATAATAGCTTCAAGCTCTATGTTGGTCACCTATACATGTCCCTTGAATTTTGTATGGTAAGGTGTATTATTCTTATGTCTTATTTCAAGCTCCTTTACTAGTTGTGTTATCAAATCAAAAGTAAATTGTAGACCTTGATCTGTAACTATTTCTTGTGGAACTCCATACCTAGTGAATGTCTCGTCATACAAAAAATTAGCAACTTTGTATATCTACTAGTTCTTAGGCCTTTACTTCTAACCATTTGGTGAGGTAATCTATACCGATCAAGATGTAGGTTTTTGTATTTGATGTAGGCTTGATAGGTCCAATAAAATATATCCCCCATTTATCAAATGGTGTAATTTCCACTTGAGGTTGAAGTGAATTTTCATCACTCCATATAGGTCTTCCCATTCTTTAACAATGATCGCATCTCCTTGTATGATGGACAAAATCTGTATGTAAAGTTGGTCAGTAATAGCTTGCATTCAGTATCTTAATGGTCATCCTCTTAGCTGCAAGTGGCCTCCACATGGTTCATCATTGCACACCTTGAGGATATCAAATGTTTAATCCTCTCTAAGGCATCTTTTCACTATATTGTTAGGCCTTGTGTAAAATAGGTAACCAATTATCCAAAAATAAGAAGAGCTATAGGTTACTAATTACTTTTTCTCCCTGAGTGACAAGTGTGGCGATGTCTACCCTGCAACTAGGTAATTAGCAATATCAACATACCATGGAGTATAAACTAACAATGCAAAGAGGTTTTCATATGGAAAAGAATCATCCACTACTGGATCTTCTATAGAATCAGTCAATCTTGAAAGAAAGAATACTAACACATTAGCCTTACCCAGCTTATCAATAATGGTGATGTCAAACTCTTGTAATAAGAGTAACCATCTGACAAGTTGACCAGTTACCACTGGCTTGTTCATTAGATATTGTATTGTTGCATGGTCGGTATGGATGAAAATATGATATCTAGTGATATAATTCCTAAATTTATTTAGCATGAATAATAGCAAACATTTATTTCTCTAAATTGTATATTTGACTTTAACACCTTCTAAATGCTTACTTATATAATAAATTGCATACTTAATATTACCTTCTTTTTGCCCCAACATTGCTTCTACTACAAATTCTAATACATATGTGTGTGAAAGGTAGAGTCCACACGAGTCCTTTGAGTACTGGTGCTTGCGTAAGATCCTTATTGAGTGCTTCAAATTCTTATTAACAGCTTGGAGTCCAGTCAAATTCTACCTCTTTTGTTTAAGAAATGTATAAAGTGGTGCAACGATCTTGCTAAAGTCCTTGATGAAATTCCTATAGTATCTAGCTTGCCCAAGGAAGCTTCAAGCATCTCTTTGTTTTTGTGGTACTGGAAGCTCTAAAATGATTGCAATCTTTGCTAGATCAAACTGGATTCCATTGTGTGAGACAAAATGTCCAAGAACAACTCCCTCTTACATCATAAAGAACTTTTCATGATTGAGAGAAAGGTTGTGTCTTGACACTTCTAAAGTACTTTCTCTAGATTTACTAATGCTTCTCCATAAATATTACCATGAGTTATAAAATCATCCATATAAATTTCCATGATATCATGGGCAAAATCTAAGAAGATACTTAAAATATCCCTTTGAAAGGTAGTTGATGCATTGCATAATCCAATGGGTAGAACTGAATAGGAATATGTCCTCCTTGGACATTTGAAGGTGGTATTAGCTTGAGCTTCAGGGATTATTTTGATTTGGTTGTAACCACTAAAGCCATCCAAGAAGGAAAAATACCTTTTCCCAACTAGTGAATCAAATGCTTGATCAATAAAAGACAATATAAAGTGGTCCTTCCTGGTGGCTACATTAATCTCTATATAGTATACACACACTTGTCATTTTACTCTTTTCTTATGCATAATTACCAAGGGTGATACCCCACTATTTGATATAGCTGCATCAAGAAGTTTTAGCAATTCAGCCTTCACTATATCCCTAAGTGTTGGGTTCATTTTTTTTCATGGCTTCCTCACTAGTCTACAACCTTAATTAATGTATATCCTAAGCATGCATAGGCTAGGATCAATTCCTTTCATATAATAATAATCCCATTTAGTACTAAGGTATGAGCTTAAAACATCTACAACAGGCTAGCACATTGAGTTATGGTCAATTCATTACTTATGTTAACTATTTTACCTGGTGAAAGGAAACTTGCAACCTCATATAGAGAATTTCCACATAACCCAAATGATAAATCAAAGAAAATAAGCACTTAGAATCCACATGCAAACAATAGACAACATGCCCATCAAATAGTGACACAAGATATACCTGGGAAAACACTCATGAGGGAAAAACCCAACCTCTAAAAGCATCCATCATCTATGTATTAATCAGAAATGTAACATTAAAATACATACATGGAAGCCTTTCAATCTCCAATCCACCATCAATGAATCCATGTGAACAAGCATGTAACCACACATCCCATGCTATGCTTCCAACCTCCACAAATGCTAACCTAGATAACTTGTTAACCTTAGACAACTACCTTGTGGTAGTTTTTATAAAGTCAAGCTCCCACAAAACCACCAAGTGGTATTACATCAAAACCACATGTTAAAACCATGTGCTATCTAACAATTGACACCACATCTAATAATGGGTACTTTATTAATTTACTTTCCTCAATATTAAATAATTACAATATAATATTCCAATGTTACAATACAACATCAAGTGGCCCTAAGAATATTCCAAAACAATCTATACACGTTGCACATCCATGTGCAACTCACATAATGAATAAAATATTACAATTATAAACATTATTATGCAAGGTGTACGACTCCTATTTTACCAGCATTCTCCCACTTGTTATATATATTGCATAAGGGGCAATAAGTAACCACAACATGAACAAGGGATCAATCCTTCTAGCTACATATACCATCAATGAATCAAAGTACTCCATGTGGTCCATCAAGATATCTGCAACAAGAAACAAAATTACTACCATCTTATACATGAATGCTCTCACCCTCCACCATGCCATTGTCACTACACATAGATAAGAAGCCATACAAAGAGAATGACACACAATTTTTCATAATGAGGCATAAATCTTGCCTCAATTGATATCCCAAACACAAACACTCAATCCAAAGGTATCAATATGCATCCATAGTTGTTACAAAACAATGACCATAGCTGAAATAACACCCACAACAAGTTCTAACACATCCAACTTTCCATATCTCCAATGTATAAAAGACATATCAAGTGAATCTCATACCATCAACATACTCAACCCATAACATACAACCACAAGCTCCAAGTGCAATACTAGTCACATACACACCTAGAAACTCCCACAGTATAAGTAATGCAAAATCTAAAATGAATCCTATAATGGAATCATATATAAAATGTAATCATAACCATGTAGTATCAAGGAACACCCACAGTAAAATGCAAAACATGTAGACCAATAACCTGCAAGTACAACTCTCACAATAAGTCTAAAATGCTCTACCATGTTCTCCACAACCAACAAAAGAAAGAGATAAAGTAACCTCTGTGTCATCTCCCACATTACAACACATGAACATAAGATAATGATTACATACCTCCAACCAACCTCAAATCCAATGTAATGTGAAACTGAACATCCAGGAAGAAAAACAAGACCAGAGAGAAACACTACAAATCAAAACCTATAGCATGTCCTTGTACATACATGCCTAAATGCCAATTGTGTCAAGTATGATCTCCTCCATAAAACCCCAAATGAAAAATTGTAACAACACCCAAACCCATTTAGTCTCTTAGACCAAACAAACATATATATCATGTAATTAACAAGGATGTAAGCCTCTCATAATCAAGAAGTTCAAACCAATACAATTCCCAATACACAAGAATAATCCCAATAAATCATCTCCTAAACTCAACGTCAATGAATGCCATCATAATAACTCAAAAGGAAATAACCAATTCCAAACATCTCTCAAACTAAATCCTCTAGAACTGACCATATATCCATAGCTCAAGATCCATATCTATGAAAGATAAGCAAAAACATAATGCACCTAAAAGGAACAATGGGCAATACCTCTCAAGTCCATATTGGGTTTTCTTTTTCTTGGTCTTCCTATTGAAACCATCAACTATCTCAACACATATCTCTAATCATAATAGAATATCAACATCACCTATGTTTCTATGTATCCATGAGAACCTATAACCAATAAATCCATACCAAACTGAAAATGCAACAAAGCACCATCATGAAGTAGCCAAGAAAATTATCATGTACTCAATTCACAGAGAACTACCAAGATCAATGTTAAAGATCCAACCGTAGAATCAGGAACATAAACATTACAACAAAATCTAACCATCCCCTCCTAGGAGATAACATACTCCATATGAACATATCAAATAGCCATAACATGTCAAAACTCTAAACTAGTATCAAGAGAGTACCATGACATAATAGCAACCATCCTAATAGACAAGGATAATATGTCAAATGATAGCATAAACCACACGTCAACCAAGGACTCCATGAATCCACCAAGATTTCCACATCCTCCAATATCATAAAGATCACAATCTCCTACTGGTGTACCTACAAATGTGAGAGAACCTTCTGCAATAATAGGATCTAAGGACTCCTATAATATTTGCACACTAAGAAGATCATCCACCATCCAATGTTGAATACACATCATTGCCACAAGCTCCCATAGATCCATGATAACAAGATCTCCATAGTAGATCATAATAACCACCTCCTAAATGAAAATCATCCATGTCTACACACATACAACTAACATATCAATATCATCAAATAAAGCCAAGATCTCCAAGCCAATAAGATACAAAATTGCCAAACAAACCATCAAGAACCAAACCTACACTGCCACATCATCATTGTCAAAATCTCCCACTAAAAATATAATCGATCTATCCATGACATCATGAAAAAATTATCCTCTACATGAGAATTAACCAAGGCCCTCACACAGTCAAAGAACTCAAAATACATATCATGAGCTCCCAAAAGCCAAAGTAACCATATTACTCAAACAAGAAGATACACTATTATAACTAATCAAGAATTCAATCAAATAATCACCAATCAAAGCACTTGCAAATACAATCATGCCAAACCAAAGTCTCTAAATACAAGGAATATCCATGACATCTTGATCACCTCCATTAAAATAAGCATCTAACTCCCAATGTGTCCAACATGTAAGCATCACGTAGTCAACACCATATGTTGTCCACCATGACTATACCTGGTAACAACATATCTCCTCCTCAACATGACAATAAAGTCAATAAACCAAGTGACTAAACCAAGCCACCAATATAAATATACATTATCAATGAAAGGCATATGAGCATAAACAACCCATTCCAAGCCATATATGCAACCTATAAATATAAATCGCCTACAACACTGCACAACTTGTAGAGCCAACCATGCAACATACATAACCAAATGAAGTAATGATAACCATGTCACCATGAGACCAATCTAAGATACATATTGAGTATACAATGACATAAACTCCAAATCTCCAAGACTAACCATGCCATAAACTCATAATCTCACCATAGTCAAAAGAACCCATAAACAACTTAGATCAATAAAACATCAAATAAATCATACCAAATCAACTCCAAACCCGATCCATTGTCAATTATTGAAAGTCCAAAGTTTGACTCCATTTTCTCAAGTTATGACCTCTCAAAGTCACCAAGGTACACTTGAATGCTAGCTTACATTTCACTATCCAAACAAATAAAACCAGAAAAAATGATCACACCACTGCATAGTACTCTAAGTCACCTTTCCAACTAATATAATGTTACAAGTGTGGTTGTCGTTGCACCAAAATATCAACTGTTAATGCCCGATACAACCACTAGACTTATAGAATCCACAGGAAATGGTTAAGCCATGTCACAAACCTGAGCATTGCGCTGCACAACACAAGGAGAACAAGGGCACACACCTTGAAACAATCCCCCCCTAGTGCAAGCAAGGAGTTTGAACTTGTGACCAATCTCTGATACCACTTGTTACAAGTGTGGTTGTCGTTGCACCAAAAGATCGACCTGTTAATGCCTGATACAACCACTAGACTTATAGAATCCATAAGAGGTGGTTAAGCCATGTCACACCTGAGCGTTGCGCCACACAAGACAAGGAGACCAAGGGTGCACACCTTGCAACACTATAAGATGTTGAAAATCCGACATCATATGCCCAAGTTATATATGCTCTCTGAAAAAAATAGCCTATTAAGCTATATTTGCAAATGTAGACTCCAAAATATTTCTCCAATATGCCATCAAAATGATTTTTCAAAATTTTAATAATAAAATAATCAAGGGGATTCACATAGTTGGATCTAACTCTTGTTAAAACCAACAGATAATTTTATTGGCGGAATTAATAAACATTTAACAAATTTTGTTTTAATTTAAACCTCAAAATAATATTACTTTTTTAACTTTTTCAAAGCCCTAAATAATTTTTTTTTTTAATCAAACTTTTAGAAAAGTTTGAATGGATTTGTGTGGCCATAGGTATATTAGTTTAATTAAAAAAATTGACAAGGGCTGCAAATTGAGCTTGACAACTGTATGACTGTCAAGCTAATAATTTTTTAAAAAATTTCAACTTTCTCCAAAATAGGACAAATTTTATATGAATATTCGTCTCTTGGCCAACCTAAATCCAGCCATGAGGTCTATTTTGTCTTAGGAGATCATCTACCACACTTCTCCCATAAATCCCTCATGTCAATGCAAAACCAAGAAACCCATTTGACCCATCATTTTTCTAACCCCAAATCCACAAACAACCCATCATAATAGAAAACACAAACCCCCCAAATGTGCAATAAGCAGCCTGCAAAACACTCATATCTTGTCATGTATTTCATTCTCTCGTGTAATCCATAGATTCAACTCCAAAGGTTATAACACTGCGACCATGACTCTTATACCAAATGAAAGAAAACTTGCAGCCTCGTATGGATAATTTTCACATAACCCAAATGAGAAATCAAAGAAAATAAGCACTTAGAAACTAAGTGTAAAGAATAAACAACATACCCACCAAATAGTGACACAAGATATACCCTAGGAAAACCCTTGAGAGGGAAAAACCCAGCCTTCAAAAGCATCCATCATCCATGTATTAATTAGTAATGCAACATTAAAATACATCCATAAAAGCCTTTCAATCCCCAAGCCACCATCAAGCAATCCATGTGAACAAGCATGCAACCACAAATCACATACCATGCTTCCAACCTTCACAAATGGTGACTTAGCTAACCTACTAACCTCAAACAACTACCTTGTGGTTTCTTTTATAAAGTGAAGCTCCCACAAAACCACCGAGTGGTATTACATCAAAACCATGTGCTAAAACCGTGGGTTGCCTAACCATTTAACCCACATCTAGTATTGGGTACTTTGTTAATTTACTTTCTCTAATATTAAATAATTACAATATAATATCCCAATGTCACAATACAACATCAAGTGGACTTGAGAATATTTTAAAGGAATCTCTACATGTTACACGTCCATGTGCAAAACCTAATAAATAAATTATAATTATAAGCATTATAATGCAAGGTGCATAGCACCTATTTTCCCAACACCTCGAGACACTTCTATTGGATTGGTTGCTGTCATAACTAAGGAAATGTCCAACCTTAAAATATTAAGGTTGCAATCATGAGACAAAGCATCATGAAACATGTGCGAAGTACATGTATCTTCCTTATTTGCAATGAACATGTAAGACAAGATAAAAACTCCTCTTGTTGCATGTCCAGACCATAATAATTTTGCATGATACTAATAAAAACTGCATCTTCATCTTATATATCCAGCATAAGGTACCTTTCTATCATCATAAGAGTTTGCAAGGAATATTGTTCTTCCTCATACAACATAGGCCATATGGATTGTTCTAAATAAGAGTGAGACCGAGTTGGAGGACTGAGTATTCATTTCTTGGTTACATTCTCATTGGAGATAGTCATATTACCAAAGCTACAATCAATGAAAGCATCAGTAGTGGCCAACCAAGGTCGATCGAGAATCAATTGATACCGACTTTAAGTTGTAAAACCATAAAGTCATTGGGGTACTCTCATGAATCCAATGTTATCACCAAATCTTCAATTACTCCTTTTAGCTTCATAGTGGACCAATCTACTGATTGTAATATTATAGGTGTTGGCCTTATGTTTACAAGTTGCAAGTCATTTATAGTCTAGAGTTTGTCATGACATTTATTGTTGTACCAAGATCAATCAGTGTGTTTCTAAAAATTCCCATTGATAACCACATCCACCGTAGGATTGTCTGGGTCTAAATACTTGGATACTACCAGAGTTCACAACATAATGTCATCCAATTCTCTAATGATGTGGATAGTTTGTGGGTCCTTTCTCTTCCTTCCTGGGCACTTAAGACATAGGTCTCTGATGGTCTTGGTATAGATTGGAACATCCTTAATAGCTTGAATAAAAGGAATCTTGATGCACACATTTTTCAATTGTCCTAACATGTCAAACGTAGGCTCAATATGATACTTTTGTGTGGCTAAACTCTTTAGAAAGGGGTTCCTTGTTTGAAATATAAACTGGTGGTTGATTATGTTCAAATGGTTCATTATTAGTGATGTCTACTACTAGTTCTTCATCTGATAACTCTATGGTTTGTGGAGATTGAGGACCACCATGAGTCTTGCCTGAATGGAGATGAGCAACAATAATTTCAACCATATGGATTGAATATTATGTTTTGTTGTTAGTGTAAGCCTATTGGATAGGCTTACTATTAGGATTAGGTGCAAGTTGAGCTGGAAATTGTAGTGCTCATGGTTATTCATGGGCATACATGTTTTGTTTAGGCATAACAACTGGTTGTTGAGGAAGTGTATTAAGCATGAGCATAGGTGGTTGTGATAAGGGTTGTTGTTGCTATAGGTAGGAAACATTTAACTATTATCATTGTTGAGATTCTGGAATCTGAGAAGTCTGCCACTGATTATAGTTTTTAAAATTAAATTGGGGTGGCCATATTCCTTGTCGTGGCATCTAGTTGATAACTTAATAATGAACAACTAGTACCAAACCGGTACTGAGAGGGGGGGTGAATCAGTACAAACAAAAATATAGTCCTAAACCGGTTTGACAGCAGATACTTCAAATGACTGACAAACAGTGACACCGGTTTGAAGCAGAGTGCAACCGGTAAAACTCATAACAACTAAAACAATCATAAACTGGTTAATCACTTAGATTTCCTCTTAGCTCAATACTATACTACCATTTCACCCTCATGCATGAATAGGTAATCTATCATTAGATCTTCATATTACTGCAAGATCAACATGCATCACCGCTTAACAGAAAACAATCATAATCATCACATGAAGAAAACATCACGCTTGACACACATATTTTTCATGTGGAAACCCAACTGGGAAAAACCACGGTGGGGATGAATACCCACAAGCTACGTTTTGAACTCTTTAGAAGTTTGCTCTATTAGGAGCCTTGTCCGGTTAAAGATAGATACAATAGGTTCTGTTAAGAACCGATCCTGTTAGGGATCACCCGATTAAGGGATGGCTACAATACCCAGTTAAGGGTTAACCCCTGTTAAAGGTTACCTTGTTAGAATATTTCAAGAACTCAATAGCTAAAGGATATCAATGAATCAATAGCTTCGAGTTACCCTGTTAAAGGATTTTCAACAAGCCGATTAAGGCTACCCTGTTAGGGGATTTCACAACTGTTGAGGTGGTTAAAGATCAACAGGTATATCAATGACCTGATAATAGCACTCAATGCTAATGTAGATCTGCTTAAGCTCCTCTTCACCTTCTGCACTTACACTCTACAGATATGACTTCTCTCCTTTGGTCTGGCAAGAATTATGTATCTCTTCTCTTAGATACACACACACAACTTTTGCCAATAACCTCTGGAAGAATCATAACATCGACCTTATAGAACAACAAACAGACCGGTAGCATAAACCCTAAACCCTAAACCTGTTAGGTTAAGGAATTCAAACGGTTCAATCCTGACCATTGAGCATACATCATTAAATGTAATAGTCTTGATCCAATCTCAAGACATTCTCCATCGTTCGTTTTCCACTGATTTCATGGCGGCTGATAACTCATCACACGTTATCACTGTTTACAGACTTCGCACATTCCCGAGGTAGATAGGAACAATCTCCTTCATGCAAGATCCTTCACGCGCACAAAGCTTACATGGCAACACAATCTGTTCGTTGTTACCATGCTAACTCATCACACAAAGTCACCGGTTGAGCCACACAGGCTTGAAGCACTCAAACCGGAAACCCTGAAGTTGAGACCACCAACCGCTAGTCATACACTGCTTCCATGTGCCAGTTCCCATAACCTTATGCCGGTTCATCTTTAAACAAACACGCCGCTTTACTTTGGCACGTATGCCGGTTCATAGTGAATGTCGGTTCACAGTGAATGCCGGTTCACAGTGTTATACTGGTTCTTCTTCTCTTCATCATATTGACATCAATGACAACATACAATGTCATTATGTCCACATACCTGTTCACATAATACCAACACTAGTTTGATGCATTACTTTGCCATTTCTGATTGGGCATGGTATTCTAGGGTTGGTAATTCCAATTTGCAATATTTTGTGTGACCCTAGGAAATGAAGCATCATAAGTATTAAACACACCCAAAGAACAAAAGGGGAGTGAATAAGTCTTGATCGAACACTTAAACTTTATGCCACAAATATTAACTTAATCTAAATCTTATCAGTAATAATGAAAGATAAATAATGAATACCATACACAAGAGAACACTAGATTTACGTAGAAAACCCAAAGTGAAAGTTAACTCACTATATATGAACAAGATTACAATATTTATTTTAGTAACACTACCAAGGAAGCTCATTACTCCTAGAAGGAATTGTAGGCTAAGGTGAACTACCCGAGGGCAAGATACAAGGAACTTGTAGGCCGAGATTCACTATTTTAAGACAAGATAAAAATAACTTGATGTTGGCATTATGTGAACCGGTATGAGAACCGGTATGTGGACATAATGACATTGTATGTTGTCATTGATGTCAATATGCTGAAGAGGTGAGAATCGGCATATGTGAGAACCGGTATAACACTGTGAACTGGTATTTGTGCCAAAGTGAAGCGGTGTGTTTGTTCAAGGTGAACCGGCATAAGGTTATGGGAACCGGCACATGGAAGCGGTGTATGACTACCGGTTGGTGGTCTCAACTTCAGGGTTTCCGGTTGGAGTGCTTCAATCCTGTGTGGCTCAACCGGTGACTTTGTGTGATGAGTTAGCATGGTAACAAAGAACAGATAGTGTTGCCACATAAGCCTTGTGCACGTGAAGGATATTGCATGAAGGAGATTGTTCCTATCTACCTCAGGAATGTGTGAAGTCTGTAAACGGTGATAACGTGTGATGGGTTATCAGCCGCCATGAAATCGGTGGAAAACGAACGATGGAGAATGTCTTGAGATTGGATCAAGACTGTTGCATTTAATGCGGTATGCTCAATGGTCATGATTGAACCGTTTGAATTCCTTAACCTAACAGGTTTAGGGTTTAGGGTTTATGCTACGGACCTATCTATTTTCCTATAAGGTCGATGTTGTGATTCTTTCAGAGGTTGTTGGCAAAAGTTGTGTGTGTGTATCCAAGAGAAGAGATACGTGATTCTTGCCAGACCAGAGGAGAGAAGTGATAAATGCAGAGTGTAAGTGCAGAAGGTGAAGAGGAGCTTAAGCGGATCTGCATTGGCATTGAGTGCTATTATCAGGTCATTGATATACCTATTGATCTTTAACCACTTCAACAGTTGTGAAATCCCTTAATAGGGTAGCCTTAAAAGGCTTGTTGTAAATCCTTTAATAGGGTAACTCGAAGCTACCAAGTCATTGATATCCTTTAGCTATTGAGTTCTTGAAATCCTCTAACAAGGTAACCCTTAATAGGGTTTAACCCTTAACCGGGTATTGTAGCCATCCCTTAACTGGGTGATCCCTAACAGGATCGGTTCCTAACAGAACCTATTGTATCTGTCTTTAACCGGACAAGGCTCCTAACAGAGCGGATTTCTAAAGAGTTCAAAAACAAGCTTGTGGGTATTCATCCCCACCGTGGTTTTTCCCAGTTGGGTTTCCACGTGAAAAATATGGGTGTCAAGTGTGATGTCTTCTTCATGTGATGTTATGATTGTTTTCTGTTAAGCGGTGATGCATGTTGATCTTGTAGTAATATGTACGTCTGTGATGGTAGATTACCTGTTCATGCATTAGGGTGAAGTGGAAATGAAGCATTAGATTTTATGAGAAGATAAGTGTCAACCGCTCTATACTTGTCTCAGTTATTTAGGGTTTTTCCAGTTGAACTCTGTTGAAGGACCGGTGTTACTGTTTGTCTGTCAATACATAGTGTCTACTGACAAACTAGTTTAAGGTTGTGTTTTTGTCTGTACTAATTCACCCCCCCCCTCTCAGTACCAGTTTGGTACTATTCGTTCATCATTAAGTTATCACTTGCTAGGGATATTCACTATCTCTAAGCAAGGTACATAAATATATGGATCGAGATGAACAAGCCTTCAACATACTACCTCCAAGAATCTCCAAGAATGAAGTTTCCCTTGAATCTCTTACTCAAGTGACCAACTTCAAAAATATTCACCAGACACTTTATGTGCGTCAAACTTCGTATCACATACTCAATAATTAATATGATCTTCTAACCGCACGCCCACACTCTAATCCACAAATTCATAGCACATATTCACACTAATTTGATCTTTTATATATCATCTTCTTCAGCAAAAAACATAAATTAGGTTGCCCAAAACAAGGGACAAGCATAAGTCCTATCAAGTCGGCCACCAAACATAATTGTGGTGAAAGCAGTCCAATCTAAGAGATAGGAAGGACCTTAAACATCATATTACAACTTTCTAAGTAGTACCACACATCACACATGCTAGGACACTCTTGGGGAACAAGGTTTTGTGGACCTTGCATAATAATGTTTATAATTGTAATATTTATTTATTATGTGATGTTGTAGATGGACATGTAATAGGGATTCCTTTCGAATATTTTTGAGGATAGTGTGATATTATATCATATTATAACATTATAATATTATATTGTAATTATTTAATATTGGGGAAAGATATTTAAAAAGAGAAAACTTAGTAGTCGGTACTAAATGTGGGGTCAAGGGGTTCGTTAGCACATGTTTTATCACATGGTTTTACTTTACCACTTGTTGAATTTGTGCGAGATTTTATCTATAAAAGAAAGAACATGTTAAGTGGTTAAGGTTGGTTGACGGTTTGGATTGTCATTGTACTGAGTCCTTTGGAGGATTACATTTGTGAAGCATGGCATGGGATGTGCGGATTCATGCTTGGACACATGGGAATTTATTGGAGGGCTTGATGGTTCAAGGGTATTCATTGTAACTTTGTAAGTACTTTGTATTGATTTATAGCTAATTAATATGATGGATTATGGATGCTTTTGGAGGCTATATTTTTCTCTCACAAGGGTTTCCCTAGGGTGTATCTAGTGTTATCTTGTGGCTTGTCTATTTTTATTTTTTTAAATTGGTGATTCCATAATCTTGTATGCATGTTTTTCTCCTGTGGGTTATGTAGGAAATGGATTAAATGAATGCGGGTTTAAAACATTATTTCCTAACAAGTGGTATCAGAGCCTTCATGGTTGATTTGGAGTTATAACCCTAGCTTAAGTTGAAGAGGTGCAAAGTGGAAGTCATGGCTATGCATGACATGATTGATACATTATAAGGTATGGAACACACTTGCCTAAGGCATTTGGGTTTGTTGTTATAATGGGTTGTTAGAAAATTAGGGTTTGAAAAGTATTGGGTCAAATGGATTTCCTTTGGATATTCATCTGAATGAAGATTTGGGGGGGGAGGGGGGGTGGAGTTTGTGTAAATTTCCTCTCGGGAAACTTGAATGTCACCATTGGATTTGGGTTAGTCAAGAAACGAAGAGTGATAAAAATTTTGCCTTGGTTTTCTCACAATTAAAAAAAGACAATTTTTTTTAGATGGGCGACCTTGACAACCATCAAATTTGTGATAGTTCGTAAAAATATAAACTCAGAAAAATCTCATCAAATTCAAAATTCAAAACCTGCAAAACTCAAAAAAATTGAATGGATGATTGGGTGAAGGGCATTTTAATTTTATTTTTTAAAATTATTTTTATTGGTGTGTGTGTGGGGAGGGGGAGGATGTACCTACAACCCCATGGCTCTGGAGCTGTGACCAACAAACTATGACAGTACCATTGTACATACTTGATTGATTACTTATAGATGCCTAAGATTCAAGGTATAATTATGTGAGCAATTGAACGATTCGAGGCAAAACCTTGAGGGAGTACATATTTTTATGAGATATATATATATGACGATACAATTGATTATCAAATTTGGTTCTTCCTGGCATAGGGTTACAATTATTTTTCAAATTTGGAATTTGATGGTGACATGTACACAGGTTGTTCTTTGTTTGAGGACATGGTTGGGCATGGTTTGAGACTTGGAGTATCCTGTGGGTGATAGTTGGATGCAAGTACAGTGTCGGTGATGATTATTGTGTTATGGTTATGCAAGTATACTTTTTGCATTGACATGATATGATCATGTTTGTGGTGATTTGGTTTGATGTTAGGAGGTTGTTGATTATCTCCTAGATGCTTATTTGGTTCCTTGCCTATGGGGAGATTTTTGGCAAATCAGATCAAATATTGATTTGGTATTTGAGTCATTTGGTCTATACAATTATTCTCTTTGATATCTTAGTTTGTAGTTTACTAATGTGATGGTGATTTTGCATGTTCAATGATTGGATCTATGAGTTATGTGATTGGTAGGTATGTGCAACCTATTAATTAAAGTAGGAGGACTTGGATGTGGATTGTCTATATCCACCAGGTTTGATTCTTTGTGGTTGTAGATCTTGTTAGTTGGCCTTATCTGTGGCCATTAGTGCATTGGTATGTTTTCTTTGAGATGAGAGGATGGATAATGCAAATAGTACTTTGATAGTTGGTGTTCAGACATGTAGCATGTGATTTATCATGATGTCATGATAGCTTGGTTAAATTCATTGGTTACACCTTTCATTGGAAGCTCTTGATAGCGACGAGTTAGCAGTGTAGCATTGATTCCTAATTGGTGGTTCTTTGGCGATTGTATGTATCTTATTGGCCCAGAGTTCATGGTTACATTTGATGTTATTGAATTTTCAGTTGTATGTGTATAGACCTAGATGTTCTTAATTTCAGACATGGTTGTCACAATGCTATGAGTGACTCAGAATCATGGTTCAGTGGGAGTTGTTGACAGTGATTTGGATTCTCTATTTGATCGTGGATGACCTTCTTAGTGTGCAGATGTTGGAGGAGCTCTTGATCCTGTTGTTGTAGAGGTTTTTTCACATTTGCAAGTACACTAGTAGGAGATGGAACTATCTTAATGTGATTGGAGATGATTATAGGCGATGTTTGGTTTAGAGTATGTTTGTTATTATGTCATGGTATACTCTTGATGCTAGCTTAGAGTTTTGGCATGATATATTTCTCTTGATACCATGTTATTCCAACTTGGAGTTTGTGATCTCCTAGAAGGAGATGGTTAGATCATGTTGTTATGTTTATGTTGTTGGTTCTTGAGGTTGGAGCTTTGACATTGATCTTGGTGGTTCTCTTTGTATTGAGTGCATTATCATTTTCTTGTTACTTCATGATGGTGATATGTTGCATTTGGAGTTTGACATGGATTGATTGGTTACATGTGCTTATGGATACATGGAGATGTTGGTGATGCTAGTATTTTCTGTGATTAGAGACATGTGTTGAGACAACTAGTTGTTTCAACAGAAGTCTAAGGAGCATTCACCTAGTATAGACTTGAGATGAGATTATTCTTAGTGTGAGTCGTGATGACTTGGATAGCTTGATGAGAATTTTCATTCCCTACTCTTAGTCTATTCAGTGGTTTACTAATTGAGAGGTCTTTCTCATTTCTCCTTTCAAGTGCATTATGTTTATGCTTATCTTTCATGGATATGGACATTGAGCTATGAAGTTTGTTAGTTCTAGAGGATTCATTTTGAGAGATGTTGGTATTGGTTATCTTCTTATGCATATTTTGTTGTTATTATATCATTATGAGGATATTAGGAGATGGTTTAGTGGGTTGATTTCCTTCATTGGGAATGCTATCATGAGTTTGATCTTCTTGGTTATGGGGGGCTTACATCCGTGTTGACATTGCACCATATTTATGTTTGTTTGATCTAAGAGATTGAATGAGGGTTTTGGGTGTTGTTTTAGCTTTTCATTTGGGGCATTTTGGAGGATATCATACTTGACACAACATTGCTTATTTGAGGTGTTAGTTGAAGACTGTTATAATTTATAGGTTGCCTCCCTTCATTCTATGTTTTTTTTGTCATTTTTTGGGGTGAAGGTTACATATTGTGGGAGAGTATGTAGCTATATGGGTTGCATGTGTGGATCATTGTGGTTGTTCTTGTTATTACATGTTTTTGTTTACTTATCCCACCTTGATACGAGTGATTATTGGTAGACTTTGCATGCTTTGACCTCGATTTCAGATTTGGTATTATCTATGCAATAAGAGTTCCTATATATGTATGTAATTCATTGATAGGTTTTTGTATAGGGAGCTTTATTGTGGTGTTTTTCATGCTTAAAATCATATCAAAAACCATAGCTAATTAGGAAATAAGGACAATCACGAAATCCTTAACTATTAAGCTAATTCTAAACATAAAGAAATGAAATGAATGGGTAAATGAAATGAATTAAATAATTGAATAATTGAAAAACCCCCTCAATTGCATTGCGGCTTCCATTGTTCTTCTCATCTTTGTGGTATGGTGGCTCTCAGATATCGCACTGATAACTTGCAAGTAGCACAAAGAATCAAAGTTTTTGATTCGATTGAAATGAAGAAATGATCTTTGTAATTATAGATTTTTGGGTGAGATGGGGTGAGATTTGGAACTGAAGTGTTGATTGATAGTTGAATTGATTTGATTGATCTGTTAAGTGGATCGATTGAAAAGATAACTCAATTGATTGACTAGATGACTCAATTGGTTAGCCAGATGACTGGATTGATTGGGAAGAAGACTAAATAGATGAATTAGTCAGAAAAGGTGATTTGGAGTGAAAAGGGGAGATTGAAGAGTTAACTAATTTGATCAATCAGTTATGATTTGCAACATGTGTTGTAAAATTTTTGAATTAAAATTTAATTTCATCTTTATTTAGATTTGAATTTGGATTTTCGAATGATGAAATGTGTTGGTTCTCAAATCAAAAGATTGGAAAAGTTCTAAGGTTATGCCTGATCCTATCTTCGAACCTCCCAATTAGTTTGGCCAACTATTAGAGTGAACCTTTCAAGGTTGCTAACTCCCTCACTTTAGGCTCTCCAAAACCTAAGTGGGTGTACTTACTCACCAACTGATCTTCTTACTTGGTACTTTTTATAGCAGATATGTATATTGTACTTTCTACCTCTGTGCTTAATATCAAAGTGGCATATATCTTTGGGATAAATTATCTTACTGTTCTGATTAACTCTTGCTTCAATTTGATTCTATTATCTTTACTTCTTACTACTATTCTCTACTTTTTCTTCCTACTAACATAAAAATAAAACTGAAAATGATTTGATTAATCTTGAATTGAATTTTATATGCAAATAGACCAGTGCCTTATTTCTTTTGGGCAATAGAGTCATTCACTTGCGAATCCTATGTATAACTCTCAAAGACAATTTTTAAATCCTCCCTTGGATGGATCTGTCAATTACCTAACCCTCAATGTTATAATCGTATATCTTCAATTACAATTAGTTTGATTGAATTTAACTCTCACAGAAAGACCAATCAAAATAAAATGCAAATAGTGGCCTTTTGTCTCAGTTGCACTCTATATTTTTCTAACTTGCAATTATAACATAAAATCTTCACACAAGGATTTAAGGTAACAACCACTTGCTTTAAATGGTTATGACAGAGAATTGATCTGAAGAGAAATTTACTATAGCACAATAGGAAAGAAGGAAAACTGGTTGTATTTTATTTATTTTATATCTGATGATATATTACATCCCTTTTTTATATATATTACAATTGTTTTTTTCTCCTTTTTGATTTCTAATGTTTTACATATTAGGGTTACATCCCTTTACTTTAAGCAGCGTGTCTCTTCATTAAATCAATTGTTGAATTGATTAATTTTAATCACCTTAATCTTCATGCTTCATAAACACAATCCTCCCGAAATATTTCTTTATCATGACCTTCTTGTGTAAATCTTCGTTCCCAAAAAATTAATTCTTCATTGAATAATTATTTTATTTTAAGTCTTTGCCTTCCTCGAGAAAATACCTTATAATAGTGTACTTTGTAAAATAATTACCTTTATACTTTGTGAAATAATTTCTCTTCTTTCTGCATTCCAGTGAGATGTCTTTAATTGAAAAGGGGTATTTGTAACACTTCAATGGTTTAAAAAAGATTATCTTTCTTGTTTCTATGAAATAATTTCCATGTGTAATATTTTATTCACGCAAATTGATTCTTTCCTTGGCTACAAAATCTGCACATTTATCTTTGATAAAAGAATTTTCCAATTTCACCTTATTCTTCCTTTTACTTTAATCTTTCACTTCTTTATGGTATTTTTTCAGAGGTTTGTAAATCCTTTTATTAAATCCATACTCACTTTCTTCTCTATTTGTGCTTTCATATCACAACCCTTTTGACCTTTCAATTTGTCTTGATGGACATTTGAATTTAGATTTTACTCCTTCAATTGCATTCACCTTCGTAAATGTTATCAAATGCAGATTTGAACCTTTCACTTTTTATAATGTTTTTCCAAATCAAACATAATACTCTTCGTTTAAATCTATGTTGTGCTCATTATTATTTGATAAATTTTAATAAATTTTCTACGTAAAACGTCCATAACTTTCTTGTTTCTCAACCAAATTAAGAATTTCAAAATGTTCCCCAAAGCTTGAACGGAGCAGCAAAATACCCAGAATTATTTCTGAACAATTTATTTTAATGAATGAGCAACTTTGATCACAATATGAGGTTTTGAAATCATATGCATTTTGCATATCCCGCAATCACAGTAATCCACAAGATCACATTTTGAAGCATTTTTCTAACAACTCACGCGTTGCGTCTACACATTTTGTTTTGCCACAAACATTTACAACTGCAACAAATGGGTATCATAAATCTGTTCAAAATCTTCTATTTCGGTGTAGGCAGAATCCAACTTTCTAAAACTCTTTCAACAAATTGATTTTTAGGTATAGCAATTTAAAGCTTTTTTCTTTAAACGAATTTATTTTGCACACTAATTATTGTATTCCATAAGATGATATCATTGTCCATGCTTTGTTCACCTTCTAAATATATGTCACGATGATTTCAACCAAAACTTACCTTATCTATACTGCTCGGTGGATACATGTAAATTGTTATAAAAGCTCCCATTTTCACTGATAGGAAGGATAATGGCGCAGGTTACAGATCCCCTCTTTGAGCTTTGTGTGATTCCACAAATTCCCCTCTTCTTCGATTAGCATTATAAATCAGTCAAAAATTTCTGAAAACCCGTTCACTTAACGAAACTTATGAGAACACTATGATCATCGTATCCATTTTGTGCGAGTATTAAAATTCATTTTGTGCGAGTTCTGGAACCATCGCACTTTATATGATGACATCTCCATAAGGCGTTTTGTTTGAACTACTCAGATGCATTGTCACAGTTTTCATTCAAAAAAATCTTTCTTCATCAGCTTTGATTAATATTCATACTGTTGTTTCAAAACCCTCATTCCAACACAGGCAAGGAGAGTGATACCAATGGTTTGTAAATTTACTTCTACGCCTATTTCTAAATCCTCTCGCAAACTCATTTTTTGAACAACTTTATTTAGAATTTTGGTGGGCCCATTCTAAATGTTTTAAATAAATTAAAATGCCTTCACAGTCCTCTTTTAGGTATAACACCATGTTTCGGGAAAGCTTTTTTTGTTGTGCAGATGGACAGAGCTATGCCGATAACAAACTCTATCCACAAGTTTGGGCCCCACCAATACCTTTAGTTTCTAACTCCATTAATTAAAGTTTTTTAACCCTCCAATTGGATTAGGGCATCTTTATCCTTTATCTCATTTCGCTGAAATAATTTTTGCTTTCATAGATACTTAGGGGAAGAGCACCAGTAGCCGTCATAGCTAACTTCGTGCACCCACAGATCTTAAACGGTACATCGGATTTTGATTTTTTTTTTTTTAGTTGTCTTCATATGTGACTTAACTACTTATAGCTATTGATCTGGCTTCTGGGTAGTAACGATGCACGTTGTCGAATCAATTATGCGCACAAAGGTCAAAAAGTGCACATTTCAAAGTGTCGCCTGATACCTAACTAAAGATGAAAATCACTAGAACTTGTTGACAAATGTCCCAATAGTGGTGCACAAATGATCCAATAGTGGTACACAAATGGGACAAATGTTCCAATAGTTGTGCACAAATGGGCCAATTAATTACAAAAAATGATCGGCTATTGGTACAAAACAAATTTATTAATGGTGTTTTCACTATGACAGCTATTGGGGGGTCAACATGAGAATAAGGTGACGGTTATTGGAACTATGTTATCTATTGGTACTCTTCCCCTAAAGCTACACCGAAATCAACAAATTCATTCCAATGAAATATTTTTTATCCCATTTTTATCTGTCATACAAAATTACATGTGGGGGCCACCATTTGAAGTTGCAATGTTTTATTTGTTACTTATATAATGGTTTTATTTTACCATGATTAATTTAAATCATATTTTTGATTTATTTTGATTTCTCTTTCAAGTATTATTTTCTTCATAAATATAATGTAAACTACAAGAAGCATTGTTATTCAAATCATTATCATTCAAATAACAACCATTTTATATCTTCGAGTTTGAAACTTGGCCACCACTCAAACTCTGAAATCACTATAAACTTGGGCATTGGCATTAAATTTGGTTTGTCATTTATGTCTTTCATTAATGAACTTGTAACAATAATGACCCCAGCAAATGAACCATTCTTTTCAAGCCAATATCATAAACTGGAAAAGCCTCATGTCAGCAAAGAAGACTTTAGTAACTCCGTGAAAGTGCTCTCTTGGTCGATCAAATATGAAAGCTTGGTGATGTCATGTGTTCATAGCCTCAGAAAAGTGGCTATTTGAAGGATTTTCAATTTTTTTTATATTTTAGGAGACACTAAATTTTGCCAAAAATTTAGGGTTCCAACAAAATGCACATGAGATTTATTAAAATGGGACCAAATTCAAATTTGGTTAAATTCGACTTTGGGAAATTGGAATTAGATGAAATTAGTTGAAATTTGAATTTGGGGAATTGGATAAATAAGTTAATTTAATTAAAGAATTTAAATGAAATTATTCAATCATTAGAAATATAATTAATTAAATAATAAACATTAATTAAGGGATTAATCGTAATTAACTAAATAATAAATATTTAACTAATATTTGAGAAAGGGGGTTAATGATGAATTGATTAAAGCATAGAAATTAAATAATTAGTAATGTAAAAGGTGATGATTGGTTCATTTCAGAAGAATAATTAGCTTAATTAAATAATTATTTAACTAATAGGACGATTAATTAGTACATGATTAATGAGACATTTTTAGGTGTCTACATTTGCCCCTCTTTGATACAATGTTGAAATGATGTTGTTTCAAAGAAAATGAAAAAATTATGCCCCAGTATGCCTCGGTGACGCTTTAGGGTGTAAATATGCTCCCTCGGGAAAAGTGGTCAGAAAATTTTGAAATTGAGACCCTTTTAACGATACCATGCTAGTGAGCAATCGTGTCAAGTTTCGTGCAATTTCAAGTCCATTTGACTGGTCTACAAATGCTTTGAAGTTCACAGGGTCCACGGTCGTTGGATTGGTTAAAACCCTAATTTTGAGCTATAAATATTGATTTAGCCCTTTCATTTGCTCATTTGCATTCTTTTGAGCTCTTGGAGTTCCTTCTGATTTTCATGTGTTTATGCAACTTTGTGAGCATCATGGTCGGCTATCGAGCACGATTGCACCTGTCTGATCGAGTGTGATCATACCAGAGACCACTTGACACTGGAGGCATGGTACATATTTCCAAAATTTGCTCGTTTTTCCCTGTTTTTGTTAGATTTTCCATTTTTTTGTCAGAGCTCAAAACATTAATTGATGCGCAACTGCTATTTGATTTATTCACAATTGTTTTTATTAGTTTGCATTTGCTTTAAATGTTGTGCAATCAACTAAATGATCCACATTTGCAATTAGTAATTTGCATTTGTATTAAATGATACACAATTGATACAACTGATTTGCAATCGATGTTTTTGATTTGCAATTGACTTAAGTGATGCGCAATTGACTTTATTGATCTGCATTTGATACAAATTATTCACATTTGTTGTAAATGATGTTTTTATAACATGTTTAATTTAAAATTTGTCGTGCGAATGCATAGTCTGACTTTCTCTTGTTTTTCACATGCAGGAGAATTTCCATGTGCTAGTATGTTGACAAATGAGACCTAATGGTCTTGATCTCTAATCTGAGTTGAGTGTTGAGGACGTTGCCTTGATCTGACATGTGGGATTGTACCATGTATTACATTTGCTCGAGGTTACGACCAACATGGCTATTATCACAGCATTAGTTGAGCGCTAGCATTCAAAGACGTGCTCCTTTCATTTACCTACTAGTGAGGCCTTGATCACTTTGGAGGATGTGTGGTGCATATTACATATTCCTAGTCATGGTGTTAGGGTGATATATGATCATAGAGTAGGGATAGTCGGCATGTACGAGATTCATGAGTGTACTAAGGAGGAGCTTCAAATTAGGGGTCTTTAGGAGATCCCTTGGGAGGTTATGGACTACGATGATCTTACCATCGTATTATGTAGCATAGTAGCAGGTCTATTGATTCTTGACAGAAGGATGCATGGGTTTCCAGTTGGTTGGGGCAGGTTTATACTAGACATGATTGTGCACAGACGCGGGTTTGTATGGGGTCCATGTCTTCTTGCCACATTATATCATCAAATGCATGACATTGTATATCTTAGACAAATATACATAGGATGCGGTGTTATATTACTTCAGCTTTGGGCATGGGAGCATATAGCCATTGCTCGACCAATTATTTATGTGGATCTTCAAGATGAGTAGCCCGATGCCTACAGATTTACAGCAAGGGAGAGTAATACCAATGGTTTGTAAATTTAGTTCTATGCCTGCCAATAGCATTTGCTTTAAAATTTCTAAATCCCCTCGCAAACTCATTTTTTAGTGATACTCTTTCATGTTGTGTAGATGAGTTTTGCTATGTCGAAAACAAACTTTCTTTAGAATTTTGGTGGGCCCATTCTAAATGTTTTAAATAAATTAAAATGCCTTCATAGTCCTCTTTTAGGTATAAAACCATGTTTCGGGAAAGCTTTTTTGGTTGTGCAGATGGACAAAGCTATGCCGATAACAAACTCTTTCCACAAGTTTGGGCCCCACCAATACCTTTAGTTTTTAACTCCATTAATTAAAGTTTTTTAACCCTTGAATTGGATTAGGGCATCTTTATCCTTTATCTCATTTCACTAAAATAATTTTTGCTTTCATAGATACTTAAAGATATGTAAAGCGGAAAAATCGAACCCTAGTCGTTCTCCCCTCCCCAACTCCGAGGAGAGAGAAGGGAGAGTCACTAGGGTTGATGGTTTTCACTTAGGAGGGACTTTACATTCAAAAGAGGGGTTGAAACCCACAAGATCCAATCCCACGCAATGCAAGATTGGATTCTATATGATTTTTAAGGGTTAAGACATCAAGGATACCCTCTTTTGTAAAGAAATGTAGATAGAAAGATTAAGCTAGGAGTGCATGTAAAGTGGGAAATATTCGCTTATAAACAGAGATAGGGATATGATATGAAGCTGCGGACCTGGAATTAGCAGTAAAATGTCGAGACGGCGCTGTCTTGCAAATTTGAGCAAAAGTTGACGGGACGATGGCGCCCGGCGTGCACACGGTCCTCCGAAAAATCCACGAAACAAAGGGGGATCTGTTTGTCCCTGCACAAGGATGCCAGATCTTCAATTTCAGCCGCGTACCTGCAACCTACACACAGAAAAGCGAAGACGATTGGGGGGTTAGGGATTAGGGGTTTGCCCTTAGGTCAAACCCTGGTTTTGGAATTAACCAAGAAATGAGAAATGCTGTAAATGTAAATGACTGTAATGTAAAACAAGTACTAGTACCTTGTTGTAAGGATGTTTGTATCCTTATATGCGAAGGTATAGATGTTGCTGTTTGTTGTATGTTGTATGTTGTAGTACGTGATCTCCTCTTCAATGGTTGAATCCTTGTCTTGAACGCAACACTTAGCCTTGAATGGAGACTTAGAATGATCAATTGCTTGAAGGAATGCTTGAATGCTTGAATGCTTGAATGTTTGAATATCGTTTCCACCTTTTTCCCCCCTCCCCAAAATGAGAGAGGAAAAGTAGTTTATATACTTGCCAATTAGGGTTAAAAGACTGATTTTCCCGACCTTAGGCCGACCAGGAAATGTTATTTTCCAATTTGCAAACAAAAAGACCCGAAGTCCCATAGGAGATCGGGCCCAAAATAGGGCCAGGGACCAGGGCGCTGGGCGCCATGGTCCTGGGGGACCAGGGCGCTGGGCGCTCTGGTCCCACCTCCCGGGATAGCAGGGTGCAAGGAGGATCAGGCCAGGGTGCTGGAAAAATGCAGTTTTTGATGTCATGAGAAAGTTTCGGGGTCTCCATTCAGGTTCAGTGTTGTGTCGCCATCATGAAGACCCAAATGCAGTCGAAATTGCAAGTGTCGCAATTTTAGGATGCTACATTTAGCCCCCACTTTAGCGGGAGTATAAGCGTACGCTCATACTTCCGGTAAAGTACAAGGAAACAACATTGAAAAAATTTCACCACGTCAAGGAGGCAAGATACACCAAGCCCCCAGTGGACTAAGGATCTTACAACTTCGATTGACAAAGTAAAAGGGAAGATCACGAGGGAGAACCATGACTGTCAGTAGTAAGGTTCCCTCACTATGAGTCATGCAAGAAAGATATCAAAAATTTTCAAGGCAAAGCTAAATTTGTCAAGAAATTTTCAAGTATCTTGAAAAGATATGGACAGGATGTATGCCCCCCTACGTTAAAGCAATTGCACACGCCTCACCGAGGGTGATTGCTTTAAGGTAGTGATACATATAAGAAATGAGAAAGGAGCACGTTATCGCAAGGATTTAGCCCCCAAGTGTGAGATAAGCCCAAGGATAATAGACACAAAACACAAAGCACAAGGTGACTTCGCTTTCCTTGGGGTCAGTATGCTGTATGATAATTCATGTATATCATATGTATGTATGCATAATTGTTCTTCATTCCCCAATCAAGGAAGGTCACCTAGAAGAAGGGAACACATGTGTCTTTTGAGTCAACATGAGAGAGACCCGAAGAGATCTCAATGTTTTGCATCGTCCTCAAGTAGACAACACTAAGGACAACAAATAGAAGAATGAGAATAACACATAGAAGAAGTAACGAAAGAGGGGAGGAGAGAATCTGCTATGCTAATGAAACTAGTCTAGCACGTCATCTACCCCCCGATCTTGCTGATCAATGTTTCGAGAAGGCAGGGAACACGCTAGAGGAGGAACATCCAACACAGCAGATGGAGCTATCACAAGATCCAAACAAGGGCTATGTTCATGTTCCAAGCCACGTTGTTCTTGTCTAGGAGCTAGGATAAGTGCTTTATAAAATTCGTTAGATAAATGGTTATCAACATCAACAAGTTCATATTCACTAGGAGTAACATTTTCATCATGAATAACATTTTCATCTATATCATCATCAAGATTTATAAAAATAGGATCTTTAACTCGCACAGGATCAAGACCATCATGCATCTTATGTTTAGGAGATTTTGGCTCAATTTCCGGCTGAGGAGAAAATGGAATAATACTAGTTGAAGGTGTTTTTGGGGATTGCAAAGTTTGAGCTCTAAGACAACGCTTTCGCCGGCGTTCATATGCAGAACGATTTCGTCTAGTCTTAGTAGGAAGTGAAGAAGATTGAGGAGGAGGAATGTTCTCATCCTTATCACTTGGGTGTTTAGGTTGTGGTCTCTTAGGTTGAACAATAGGAGAAGAGGAAGGTCTCTTCTCTCCATAAGAGGAAGGAGGAGGAACTGCTCCATATAAGGGAGGAATATTTGGTTTAGGAAGGAGACGAAGTCCATCATGACGAGGAGGGATAGGTCTACTTTTAGAAGGTTTATTCGGCATAGGCATAGTCACATCCATAGGGATGGGTTGGGAATCTTCTTGAGGAAAGACATTAGTTTTATCTTTCAAAGGAAGAACTTCCTTCTCAAGAATGATAGGAATGTCAAGTTTGGGTGTTCTAGGTTCACTTAGAGATAGGATCATGTCTTTTTTCCACTTTTGATAAGATTTGAAAAGATGATCACTTCGCGGAGGAAGAGATTGGAATTGTTTAGGCCAAAAGTAATCAATAGGAACGCTAGAAGTTCTTTCAGCTGGTTTAAAGAGACTATGATTGACAGTAACAACTTCACCATTATGGGGAAATTTCAAACACTTGTGAATAGGAGAAGCAATAGCTTTCATGGAAGATAGCCAAGGATAGCCTAGCTTCACACGAAATTGTTCAGATGATGGAATAATAGCAAAGTCCACATCAAGGGATTTGTTATGGACCTCAATAGGTAATGTAATAGAACCAATTGCAGGAGAAGAAAATGCATCAAATAGTTTCACAACCACATTTGTTTCATCATAGATCACTTGATTCAATTGCAAAGTAAAAAGAAATTCTTTAGTAATGACATTAACCATACACGAAGGATCAATAAGCACTCCACGGCAAGGTGTGTTCTTGAATTTTGCAACTATATATAAAGGACCATCAGGTGCCCTGATAGTTTCACTAGAATCAAAGGTGATGGAAAGTTCTTTAGGGATTTTCTGCTGCTCCACAAAGTTAATCACATTCGGAGTCATGGACACAAGATCATCAGGTGAGACAGAGGAATCGGTAGTATCAATCGCATTAGAGGTATGAGAAGGCAATGGATCAGTAAAAATTTGAAGATTTTGGTTAGGAGGAGCTACCGATGTGTTGCCTTTATCATTCACACTAGAAACAGAGATAGTATTATTATCAATCAAATCTTGAATTTTCCCCTTTAAAGCAAAACATTTTTCAGTATCATGCCTAGGTTGACGATGAAATTGACAAAAAGATTTGTTATCAAAATAGGGTGAATTAATTTTTGCAGGATCAATTTGCCTTATAGGAGGAAGAGTAAGCACATTTTGTTCCAATAACTTATTCATAATACTATGCAATGATTCATTCAAAGGAGTAAACTTTCTTTCTTTCTTGAAAAACTTAGAAATAGGAGACACACCTGATGCTGCATTCACATTATTGTTGATGATGTTTTCATTGAATTTAATGGACTCTCTGTTCGGTTTAAACTTCCCAAATGGTTGTTGACTACTATCACCCTTATCACTCGGAGCCATAGGATGTGATTGTTCCATTTGACTCATAGTCAGTTGATAATTGTGAAGAGTTGCGCACAACTATTGGAAAGAAGTAAACTCAGAAAACAGGAGTTTTTCTCTAATGTCTTTTTGTAAATTAGAAATAAAGATTCTTTGAATATCATTGTCAGGCACTGGAAAAGAAATTTGAGCATACAAATGCTTATATCTACCAATGAAATCAGTCACTTTTTCTTTAACACCTTGTTTACAATGCATTAAATCAATCAAAGTAACTTTAGGACTTATATTGTTTTGAAATTGTTGAATAAAAGCATTTGCAAGTTGTTCGAAAGAAGTAATAGAATAGGAAGGCAACGAGCAATACCATTGTAGGGCTTTGTCTCTTAATGTTTTAGTAAACAGTTTTGCAAGCAACCTTTGGTCATAAGCAAAATCAGTACATATTGTTTGAAAGGTCTTGACATGTGTTAAAGGATCACCCTTACCATTATAAAGCTCCAAATGCGGAATTTCAACATGTTTAGGGGGAATAGCTCGGACAATGTCAAGAGAAAGTGGGCTCGCAACATCAAATGTGGGCACACTAAACTTAGATTGATTCATAGAGGCCATTTGTTGCTGTAAAGAAGAGACAGTTTGTGCAAGATTGTTAATGGTCGCTTCAGTCGAAGAGTTCATATTAGACGTGTTAGATTGTGATGGAGGTGTTATGTTATTGAAAGAAGGTAGAGAGTAAGGTGGTGGGACACTATGATAGTTAGTCATAGGAGATGATTGGACGGGAGGAACACTACAAGGAGGAATGGAAGGGTTAAATGAATTGCCCCCTTGCGTCATGTTCATTTGTGGAGATATAATAGGAACACTCATTGAAGGAATGAATGAAGAAGTTGGATTGAATGAAGGAATAGGGTTAATTGAAGAAGAGGGATTGCCCCCATGACTGGTGATCATAGGAGGAATGTCTTGTATAGAAGTAGTCATTATGTTTGATGTAAAGGTAGGTATGCTAGCAATAGAAGTCGTCAAAGCAATAGAATGATTGTCTTGAGTAGGAGGTTGTGTATAACCTAAGGTTTCGGCACAACTCTTCATAGGCATCACATTCGAATCCACAATGTGTGCAATACCACGCAAAATATCAATTCCATTCTTATCACTTTGAACCATACGTTTTAGACCCTCAATTAAAGGAAGAGCTTGACTATCAGGGTATTCTTGAGACATCCATTGTCGAAAATCGTCAAATTGGTTATCCAATTTTGAAAGTTGTTCTACAGAAACCTCATGGAGAGCTTCTTCATCATTAAGAGGATTAGAGGAATTACCCATGTCCTCGTTAAAAAGTCCATTCAAATTAGGTTCCATCTCCTCGGTAATTAAACCTTGGAAAGACTTAATTCTAAGGCTTCGTCTAATGGGAGTAGTGTAAGTAGGACTTATTGTTGTAAAACTCATGCACTAAAGAAAGAGAGAAGATTTTGAATTTTAGAGGTAGAAAATTTCAGTAAAGCCAGCCAATCTTCCAGATTTAAGCTGTTAAATACAATCAGGACAATCTCCCGAAATTTCGGAAAAAATGTCCGGGACCGTGGCGCTCGGGGTGCACACGGTCCTCGCAACTTTTTTCGAAATTTGCAGGGATGAAAGTTATGATGATTTTATAGCTAACCTAAAAAAATTGAGTGATTTTACGATCTGTAGATAGGCCAAATTAAAGTTGCAATCTCAAAATTGAACCCTACCAAGATTGTCGAAAAATGCAAAATTTGAATTTTGAAAAAGAGAGGGAAACTGAAATTTTGAATTTTATGATTTTAGAGGGAAGACCAACAACAATGCAAGTTTTGAATTTTGAAAATTGACTCAATTTCACGCAAAATTCAATTTTGAAAGCGGAAATCAAAGTTGTTGTAATTAAGCACTTAATTTCAAAAGTCACAAATTGCAAAAATTTGAATAAATCACTGAAATTTCGAATGAATGATAACACACTTTTCAGATTTAGGACTGTAAGAAACACAATTTTGACACAAATTTCAATTTCAACAATTTTTGAATGATTAGAAGCCTCAATCCAAGCAATCGCTAGACCAACTTTGACTGTAATTTTGAAAGTGTTAAAATTGATAAAATCAACCAAAATTCTGGATTTTAGCAGAAAAATACAGTAAGATCTAGCTCCTGAAATTTCAGAAAAAATGTCGGGGACGATGGCGCTCGGGGTGCACACGGTCCTCGCAACTTTTTTCCAAATTTTCAGGGATGAAAGATATTGTGATTTTATTGCGGAATCCAAAGTTACAGCTGATTTGGAGATGTTTTGATCAGTGAAATTGTCGAACAAAGGTTGAATCAAGAGGGTTTCAAAAATTAGGGTTTTGACACTTAACCACTTAATTTTCAGAATTAAAGCACAAATATGAATTAACAATTTGCAATAGAAGGGTAGATCTGAAACAAGCATTAACAATTAAACATTTCACAAGTTTAATTACTTAAAAAGAAAATTTAGGGTTTTTATGCAATTAACCTCTAAAATTTTGCAAAAGATCAAACATGAAAATGTAATCAAGGAATCCAATTTTCAGATCTAATTATGAATAATCAGAAAGGATGTTCACGTCGGGTTCACCAAAATGTAAAGCGGAAAAATTGAACCCTAGTCGTTCTCCCCTCCCCAACTCCAAGGAGAGAGAAGGGAGAGTCACTAGGGTTGATGGTTTTCACTTAGGAGGGACTTTACATTCAAAAGAGGGGTTGAAACCCACAAGATCCAATCCCACGCAATGCAAGATTGGATTCTATATGAGTTTTAAGGGTTAAGACATCAAGGATACCCTCTTTTGTAAAGAAATGTAGATAGAAAGATTAAGCTAGGAGTGCATGTAAAGTGGGAAATATTCGCTTATAAACAGAGATAGGGATACGATATGAAGCTGCAAACCTGGAATTAGCAGTAAAATGTCGAGACGGCGCTGTCCTGCAAATTTGAGCAAAATTTGACGGGACGATGGCGCCCGGCGTGCACACGGTCCTCCGAAAAATCCGCGAAACGAAGGGGGATCTGTTCGTCCCTGCACAAGGATTCCAGATCTTCAATTTCAGCCGCGTACCTGCAACCTACACACAGAAAAGTGAAGACGATTGGGGGGTTAGGGATTAGGGGTTTGCCCTTAGGTCAAACCCCGATTTTGGAATTAACCAAGAAATGAGAAATGCTGTAAATGTAAATGACTGTAATGTAAAACAAGTACTAGTACCTTGTTGTAAGGATGTTTGTATCCTTATATGCGAAGGTATAGATGTTGTTGTTTGTTGTATGTTGTATGTTGTAGTACGTGATCTCCTCTTCAATGGTTGAATCCTTGTCTTGAACGCAACACTTAGCCTTGAATGGAGACTTAGAATGATCAATTGCTTGAAGGAATGCTTGAATGCTTGAATGCTTGAATGCTTGAATGCTTGAATGTTTGAATATCGTTTCCACCTTTTTCCCCCCTCCCCAAAATGAGAGAGGAAAATTAGTTTATATACTTGCCAATTAGGGTTAAAAGACTGATTTTCCCGACCTTAGGTCGACCAGGAAATGTTATTTTCCAATTTGCAAACAAAAAGACCCGAAGTCCCATAGGAGACCGGGCCCAAAATAGGGCCAGGGACCAGGGCGCTAGGCGCCCTGGTCCTGAAGGACCAGGGTGCTGGGCGCTCTGGTCCCACCTCCCGGGACAGCAGGGTGCAAGGAGGATCAGGCCAGGGTGCTGGAAAAATGCAGTTTTTGATGTCATGAGCAAGTTTCGGGGTCTCCATTCAGGTTCAGTGTTGCGTCGCCATCGTGAAGACCCAAATGCAGTCGAAATTGCAAGTGTCGCAATTTTAGGATGCTACAAGATATACTTGTAGTCATTGCTCGACCAGTTATTTATGTGGATCTTCAAGATGAGTAGCCTGATGCCTACAGATTTACAGCAAGGATTAGAAATAGGGGTTTAGGGAACACCCTATATTGGAGGCATTGACTGGATACCTTACAGTATATCACATGGAGGCCTTATCTTGGTTGCCCCGGTTGGGCAGATGATGCACAACATTTTCCATATTGTAGACAGTAGAGGTACCTAATTGGTCGCGATGTGGGTCGCAACAGGATTATTGATATTTATCTTTCAGGTCATGTACTTCGGCAGTTTGGAGAGTTACAAGGCATACTTGATATTACTGCCTATTTTGCTCATATTAGTCAGGAGATTGGTGATTCAGGGGTGTGTATTCAGCCACATGTTGTGATTGCTGAGTTTGATTCCCTTCGGCCTATGCAGTGGGGTTGGGTAGCTAGGGCACCAGATCCAGGTACTAGTCCTTAGTTTGATGCTTGGTGGGTACAGCGCAGGCCTGTGTCGTTCACAAATCTTACAGTTTCGATCTCACCACAGCAGATTCGACATCGGAGGCCACAAGGAGGGAGAGGGAGAGGAGGGGGATGGGATGGAGGAGGAGGATGACTTGTGGCTATTGCAGCAACAGTCGAGGAGGAGGAGATAGATGAGGAGGAGGAGGAGGGAGATGAGAAGGAGGGAGGGGAGGTAGACATCGGTGGAAACACCGAGTCTAGCAGTTTGGATGAGGATGGGAGTGATGACTCTACTTCAGGATCATCGAGTAGTGGAGGGGATGATGATGATGATGATGATGATGATGATGATGATGATGATGATCGGGACATCCTGGGGCAGGGTCTAATGGGCAGGATCCACATATAGATAAAGGCGATGTTGGTTGACACTTGATGATGTTATTGGAGTCATTGGGTATTTTGTGTGATTATATTTTGACATGCTATCTTTTTTTAGATATATATGATGTGCAGTTTTGGCGGTGATTATATGCTTTGTATTTTTTTAATGATGCATGATTCTATGTGATGCTTTGCAATGCAATCTATATGATTTTACTTATGCTTTATGTTTGATGCATGATTATATGTGATTTTATGATATAGTTCTATGTGCTTAAGATATATGATATGTTGTGTAGATGATAGAATGTAATGGACTAAACTGATCTAATGCAAATTAATTGAACTATGGATTATTGAATATTTGTTATAATGCAAACTTTAAATGAATGCAGCTAATGCAATTGATATGTAAAGCTAATGAATGTAGTGCTCTTAAGTCTAAATGATTTGAATGCAATCACCTAAATGAAAAATGCAATTGAACTAAATGAATGTAACTATGTGAATGAATTAATCTTTTTGATTGAAAAAAATGCCAAAATTTATTTGGTGTGCCTTTGGACTCTAGTAACGAAGCAGAACTATTAGTAAGATGAAAAGATTAGAAAGACATGATGAGAGAGACGATGTGAAATGATGGGTTGATAAAAAAGAATAATTAGGTCGATCCATAAAAAAGATACTTGATAAGAGAATGATCTTCAATGATACAATCAACGTGATAAGAGTGATAATTGATACACAAACTTTTGTGACTCTATTCATAGTGAAATATATATTCATCACTGAGCCTTATTATGTAACAATGAAGTTGCGTACATCAAGGTATAAGGAACCAAGATGTAAAGATATCTCATTGCAAAGAACAAACACCTAGCAGACAAGGAGTGAACCCTCCATTATAGGAATGATGCTAGGAGTTGAGGTATGTGTGGCATTTAGACATTGAATGCACTTATCACAGACACCCATAATACCATTGCCCCAGAACTTCATTGGTTCACACCACAAATAGCAAAAAAAGAAAAGGATCATGCCCATCATAGCTCCTCTAGTCACTTTTGGACATCCTTGAGTAGCATAGAAACATGACCTTCGCCAATCGATAAAAGATAAAAAACCAAATTAGACAAAACTCAGCAACTATATTGACTGTGCCTTTGCTGATGGTTGATAATATCTGATCTCATAAATGCAGACCCTATTTAAGACTGGCATGTCTGGTTTCGAGTATATCCATTTCTGTTTAAAACAAGATAATGATCACTTGATATGGATATTGATACCATTGATAAGATAGTTTGTTCAGTTTGGTTTCAGATTTGACAAGATAGTTTTATCCTTTGCAAACTTCATGCAAAGTGTTTGTTGGATATCTGCTAGGGTGTTTGATTTTTTGCGAGACATTTTATTGCAAGATTTTCAATTTTTTTTTTTTATTTTTTATTTGTTTCGAGTTTTAGGGGTTTTCAGAATTGTATTTGAATGTTTATGGTATTTTATGCTTTTTCGATGTTTTTGGTTGATTTCTTCAGGACCGTTTTTGAATGTTTTTGATATTTCCTGCTTTTTGTTTTTTCTTTGTTTTTTCTTTTAGCAAATTTTTTTTTAATGCTTTTTAGGATTTTTTCAGCACTTCATCTAATTTTTTGGATTTTTTTAGGACTTTTTTTTATTTTTTATTTTTTTATGTTTTGATTTCAAATTTTGCCGATGTTTTTTTTTTGCTTTTTCCAAGACTTGTTTTTTGTTTTTAGGATTTTTTCAAGACTTTCTCTTATTTTTATGATTTTTTTCAACTATGCCCCTAGTATGCAGACCTACGATGAAATGGAGACAATGAATTTTTGACATGACCTATGTTAATGCAGTATGCAGGATGAAGATGCATTTCTTATTCAAACAAGGATGATTGTATGTGTCTTTCATTCTGAAATGCACTAATTGAATTAAAGGTGCAAAATGTTTCAGAGATAGGAGTTCAATCCATACTCAGAAGACCTTAGACCATCCAACTGAATACACTATGTAATCAAGATTTATGAATGGAGGCACGAAAAACTTCTCCATCAATTGTTGAAACTTTGAGCTTCTTTTGTCTATGTGTGCACAATTGAATTTATTCTGACTCTTATAACCATTAAAGACCCTTGGAATCCTATGTGACTAGCTACGTGAATTATTCAGACTTCAAAAGCATCCTAGATAGAGTCTTGCTACTAGTGAGACATCTATAGCCCCGATGAGGTTATACACTATAATCTCTCGAATATTTCTCCATTGCCAGTAAACGTCCATATCCCTAATGGAGTTACTTGCATGTTCCCATAGTCAAGCTTTCTTGCATTTGTATGCATGATATTTAGATATATATATCATTTTCTCTTTTGCCTTGATATTTTGATATGGATTTTGGCATAGGACTTTTTTCTTTTATTTTCTTTCCTTGAATTGTAAGTAATAAAACCTACTTGGGTATGATGATTACAACAACACTAAAGCAGAATATTGGATTTTTCACTAGCCACATGACCAACTAGGTATCTATAATGATTTAGAGCAAACGATTAATGTGTGAGATATATAGAAATTGATAGAGTTCAGGTAACAAGACTCATTAGTGAAACTTCTACTCAACCATGGATAAAGCTCAATCATAAGATGACATTGAAGATGAAAGACCTAAGACCTCCTAAAAACTTCATGTACAGTATCTAGGAAATGAGACAACCTTCGCTCCTTTTAATGCAGGCAGATGAATGACTTAGACAATCGTCTTTGTTTTATTGATGCAACTATATGCGCAAGCAATGACAATATGCTATGAAGATTGTGAATGTGAAGCATTTAAGAAAGAAACTATATGAGATGCAAAGCTTTAAAAAAAATGATATGCAAGTGCAGAAAGTAAATACTAAATTAATCCAACCCTTAGATGTTGTAGTATCATAAAATTGTGACCCTTGCAATTTTCGACCATATTAGGGTCCTCACACATGTGAATCGAATCCCTAAGCCTGATCGGAGACTGGAGACTTGCTCAACACCTGAAAACTACATCTTGTCCTGGAAAAAAGGGTAGGACAAGGGCGTCATGGATCCCCTATCCCTGCCCTATTTTGGGGCAGGACCCTTTCTAATTTTGCATTGGAGGTTGTGCACTGAGAGGGAAAACTCCCTTATTATTGGCCTATGATGGAAAACCAGTTCAATAACTCTATTTGATGGGTATATAAGTTGCATTCACTTTCCCATTTTGAGGGAAGAGAAGATGGGAGAGAGATTTTATAAGCAAAGAATTTCATAAGTGATGCATTCAAGCATCCCTTTCAATCATTGAGCATCTCAAGTCTCCTTTCAAGGCTAGGTGTTGCATTAAAGTCAAGGATTGAACCATTGAAGAGGAGATTCACTCCAATAGTCAACTTCATACAAGCAATTCTATCAACATTCCTATTACAACCTCCCTTGAGGTGATTTACATTTACTTGCAAGTAATTTCTTTCATTATTTGGTTAATTCCAAAACTGAGGCTTGACCTGAAGGCAAACCCCCAATCCCAACCCCTTTTCCTCTCTTTTTCTGTGTGTATGTTGCAGGTGTGCATCTATAATTTCAGATTTGGACTCCATTTGCAAAGGTGGAAAAACCCTTTTCATTTCATGGATTTTTCGGAGGACCGTGTACACTTTCACCATGGTCCGAGCAACATTTTTTGAAATTCACAGGGCAGCTTCGTCTCGACATATTATTGCCAAATCTAGGTGCATAGCTTCATCCTATGCTTCTATCTCGAGTTACAATCAGATCTTTGTCACTTTTTCACTTAGTCATAAGTACGCAATTCAATCAATTCAAATCTCATCCCAAAAGAGGGGATTAACTTACCATTCTTATATCACTCAAAATTCAATCTCCTTCTCTGGAGGTTGAATCTAGTGCATCTCCCCCCCTCTTCTAATGTAATGCGTGAAAAGTGTTTGAAGGGAAATCCGAAGTGAAACTTTCATCTCTCCTTGGAGGGAAGAAAAGATTTCCTCTAGATCTCTCATTCACTCATTTTTTCCAACAGTACATTTTGGTGAACCCGACGTCTTGCATGCTTTCCTTTGAAAAAAATTGCAAGTTTAATTTTTTTGCACACTTAGTGGTTAATTCATTCAAAACTCTAGTTTTAAAATTGAAATTGAACTTGTGTTTTGCTTGCTATTGTCTTAGATTTGAAATTTGCTTTGTTTGTCAAATTCAATTTTCTCCTTGTCTTGCTCAAATTTCAAAATCAACTTTACAAAATTAAGTGGTTAATTGTTCAAACCCTAATTTTCAAAAATTATCTTGAACTTGTGCAAAAATTGAATTTCCATTCAATTTTCAGATTTGTGACTATTTTCAAATTTGTCTTCATTCCTACAATTCAAATTTTTAATTTCCCTCTTTTTTTCAAATTTCAAATTTCAAAAATTAAGTGGTTAGGTCAGAAAACCCTAATTTTGAAATTTAATTGGATTTTGTGCAAATTTCAATCAATTTTAGATTTCTAAACATTCTCCAAGCTGTCCCTCCCCTTTAGGTTTGACCCTTTTCAAATTTGCAGTCTACACCTCTTTTTTATTCAAAACCCTAATAGGGTCCTATTTTCACATTTGAACCTTATTTTTGCCTATCTAGAAATCGTAAAATCCGTCAATTTTTGGGGGTTAGCTTTAAAATCATCGTAATATTTATCCTTGAAATTTTGAAAAAAGTTGGTCGGACTGTGTGCATTTTCGCCACGGTCCTCAGCTTTTTTCCCGAAATTTCGAGAGACTGTTGTGACTGTATTTAATAGCCTAAAAAAAATATCTCCAAAATTCAACATTTCAAATTTTAAGAAATTGTTTTAAATTAAGAGGTTAATTATAATCTGCCCTAATTTTAAAAATTCTAGTTTTTTTATCAATTTTAAAATTAAGTGGTATCCCCTTGGCCCTAATTTTAAAATTCCAATTTCCTTTGATTTATTATTTTGGAAATTGTGTCATTATCTTCCTCCAACAAAGTCATTACTCAATTTTGTAAGCTTTGTTCAAAATTTCAATTTTCCCTCTAGTGCATGAGTTTTACCACTATTCTAGTCCTACCTATAATATCCCCGTTAGACAAAGCATTAGAATTAAGGCTTCCCAAGGTTTAATTACTGAGGAGATGGAGCATAATTTGGGTGACTTCTGTAATGAGGATAATGCTCATTCTTCCCATCCTAATCATGAGCCCATTTATCCCATTGATGAATCCCAAGATGAAGAAGCTGCTTTAACTAGGGTCTCCATAGATCAACTTTAAAAATTGGACAATCAATTTGATAACTTTCAACAATGGATGTCTCAAGAGTACCCTAATAGTGAAGCTCTTCTATTAATTGAAGGCCTTAAATGCATGGTTCAAAGTGATAAGAATGAAATTAATATATTGTGTGGCATTTCTCATGTTGTTGATTCTAATGTCATGCCTATCAAGATTTGTGCTGAGAACTTAGGTTATTCACAACCTTCAAATAAAATCAATTCTTCTATTCCTTTGACCACTTCAATGGCTAGTATTCCTACTTTCACTTCAAACATCATGGCTATATCAACTCAAAATGTCATTCCTAAAACCATTGGTCATGGGGGAATCCCTCTTCTTCATTTAATCCTCCATATTTACCTATGTCTTCAATAGGTATTCATATTGTCCCTCAACCAATCAATGTGACACAAGGGGGCAATTCATTCAGCAATTTTGTTCCTCCTTTAAGTGTCTTGTTTCCTACGCAATCATCACCTATGCCTACTTGTCGTAATGTCTCACCACCTTATTCTCAATCCATGTCTTCCTTCAATAACATCACACCACCTTCTCAATCAACCATGTCTAACATCAATTCTTCTACCGAAGCAACCATTTACAATCTTGCTCAAACAGTGTCTTCCTTACAATAATAAATTGCTTCTATGAGTCAATCCAAGTTTAGTGTGCCTACCTTTGATGCTGCGAGCCCACTTTCTCTTGATATTGTTAAATTCATGCCACCTAAGCATGTTGAGGTCCCTAAATTGGAACTCTATAATAGAAAAGGTGATCCTCTTACACATGTCAAAACATTTCAAACATTGTGTATTGATTTTGCTTATGATCAAAGATTGCTTGCAAAATTGTTTACAAGAACATTAAGAGATAACGCTTTACAATGGTATTTCTCTTTGCCTTCTTGTTCCATCACTTATTTTCAACAACTAGAAAATGCTTTCATCCAACAATTTCAAAATAACATTGGTCCTAAAATCATTTTGACTGATTTAATGCATTGTAAGCAAGGTGTTAAAAAAAGTGATTGATTTCATTGGTAGATATAAGCATTTGTGTGCTCAAATTTCTTTTCATGTACCTGATAATTATATTCAAAGATTTTTCATTTCTAACTTGCAAAAAGATATCAGGGAAAAGATTCTTTTGTCTAAGTTTACTTCCTTTCCGCAGTTGTGTGCAGCACTCCATAATTATCAACTGGTTGTGAGTCAAATGGAGCAATCTACTCCTATGGCTCTGAGTGATAAGGGGGAGAGTGTTCAACAACCATTTGTGAAGTTCAAACCAACAAAAAGCTTCATCAAGTTCAATGATACAATCAACATCAACAATGTGAATGCTACAACAGGTGTGCCTTCTATTTCTAAATTTTTCAAAAGAGAAAGACAATTTACTCCTTTGAATGAATCTTTACATAGTATTATGTCTCAATTGTTGCAAAGAAATGTTATCAAACTTCCTCCTATAAAATAAGTTGATCCTTCTAAACTTACATCCCCTTATTTTGATAACAATTCTTTTTGTCAATTTCATCGCCAGCCTAGTCATGATATTGAGAAATGTTTCGCATTGAAAAGTAAGATTCAAGATTTAATTGATAACAATACTATATCTATGGCAGGTGTGAATGATAAGGGAAATAAATCAGTAGCTCCTCCTAATCTAACTCTTAAATTTTTTACTGATCCTTTTCTTTCTCATACCTCTAACATGATTGAGAATGAGTATACTTCTTTCTCCTCTGAGGAATTCACTTCTATGGCTTCAAACTTGGTAAATATGGTAGAAAAACAAGATACACCTAAGGATTATTGTATTACATTTGACCCTAGTGAGACCATTAGAGCACTTGATGGCCCTTTATACATAGTTTTGAAGGTTAAGGATATCCCTTGCCATGGTGCTCTTGTTGATCCCTCTTGCGTGGTTAACATCATCACTGAGGAGTATCTTTTCACTTTATGATTTCATAAACCAATATATGATGCCTCTAGTGTAGTTGTGAAGTTATTTGATGGATTCTCTTATCCTACTATTGGCTCTATCACCCTTCATGTTGAAGTTCATACTAAATCTATGGATGTTGACTTTGTTATCATACCCTCTTCCAAGCAATTCCGTGTAAAGTTGGGCTATCCTTGGCTATCTTCCATGAAGGCTATTGCTACTCCAATCCATAAGTGTTTGAAATTTCCTCACAATGGTGAAATCATAACTGTGAACCATATCTTATTTAGACCATCTGAAAGAATCCTTGGCATTCTTATTGATTTCTTTTGGCCTAAGCAATTTCAATCTCTTCCATCAAGGAGTGATGCTCTTTTTCAATCTTATCAAAAATGGAAGAAAGACATGATCTTATCCTTAATTCAACCTAGATCCCCAAAACTTGACATTCCTATCATACTTAAAGATGAAGTTCTTCCCCTCACAGATAGAACTAAATTCCTTCCCAAGGAATATCTTCAATCTATTCCTATGGATGTGACTATGCCTTCTCCTAAGAAGAAGAACAATATTTCGCCTAAGGTTAGACCTATACCTCCTCCTCATGATGGACCTGGTCTTCTTCCTACACCTAACATTCCTATTTTATATGGTTCAATTCCACCTCCTTCCTCTTATAGAGAGAAGAGGCCTGCTCTCCTATTGTCCAACCTAAAAGACCTCAACCTAAACCTTCAAATATCAAAGAGGAAAACATTCCTACTTCAAATGTTCATCCTCCTTCTCAGCCTTCCACTAAGACTTGATGGAATCATTGTGCGAGAGAACATCAATGAAGACACGATGCACAAGCTCATGAAGTTGTCCCTCAAACTATTCCATCTCCTAAAACTCCAACAGTTGACATTATTCCCTTTTCTCCTAAACAGGATGTTGAACCTAGCTCTCCAAATCTTAAGTTGCAAAAAACAAGTGATGCTTTTACTTCTATTCATGTGCGAGCTCCTCTTTCTATAAATCTTGATGAGGAAATAGGTAATGATGTTATTCATGATGGAAATATAACTCCTAATGCTTCTGATAGTGATTATGAATATGTTGATGTTGACAAGCATTTATCAACTGAATTCTCAAAATGATAATTCTTCTCCTAGAGCCAAACAAAGTGACTTTTTACATGAGCATAGTCCTTGTTTGGATCTTGTGATAGCTCCATATGTTGTGCTTGATGTCGCTCCTTTGGCATGTTTCTCTTCTTCCCGAAATAGTGATCAACAAGATTGGGAGGTGGATGTTGTGCTAGATTAATAACATTAGCACTGTAGATCTCTTCTCCCTCTTCTTTCTTTCTCTTTTGTGATAATACTTCTATGTGTATCCTTGTTCTTCTATTGTTCTCTTAATGTCTATTTGGGGATGATGCAAAGCATTGAGATCTTTTCTTGGTCTCTTTCATGTTGATTCAAAATATACTTGTCTTCCCTCTTCTTCCAAGGAAGTTTTCTTTCTTTTGGGAATGGCGATTATTATATGCATATACATATATGATATACATGAGTTATCATACAACATACTAACCCCGAGGAAAGTGAAACTACCTCATGTTTTGTGTTCATTATATAATGATTTATTCCTCACTTGGGGGCTAAGTCCTTGTGATAACATGCTTCCTCTCTTCTATCTCTCTTGAGTGTATCCTACCTTAAAGAAATCGCTCCCGATAAGGCACGCCCGATCGCTTTAACGTGGGGGCATACACTCTGCTCATATTTTCCTTCTTGATGCTTAGAATTATTTAGTGAACTTGGCTTTGCTTCATAATTTTGGTATCTTTTTCATGACTCATAGTGAGGGGAACCTTGCTACTTGCAATCATGGATTTTCCTTCTTGATCTTCCCTTTTACTTTGTCAATCGATGTTGTAAGATCCTTAGTCCACTGGGGGCATGGTGCATCTTGCCTCCTTGACGTGGCAGAATTCTTTCAATCTTATTTCCTTGTATTTTATCGACAATATTGGCATGCGCTCATACTCTCGCTAAAGTGGGGGGTAAATGAAGCATCATAAAATTGTAACCCTTGCAATTTTTGACCACATTAGGGCCCTCACGCATGTGAATCGAATCCCTAAGCTTGATCGGAGACCGGAGACTTGCTCAACACCTGAAAATATCATCTTTCTTTCCCTCTACACTTCCTAAACTGCATCCTGTCCTAGAAAAAAGGGCAGGACAGGGGCATGGCGCGACTGTCCTTGCCCTATTTTGGGACATGACCCTTTCCAATTTTGCATTGGAGGTTGTGCATTGAGCGGGAAAACTCCCCCAGTGTCGGCCTGTGACAGAAAATCAGTTCAATAACTCTATTTGACGAGTATATAAGTTGCATTAACTTTTCCATTTTGAGGGAAGAGAAGATAGGAGAGAGATTTCATAAGAAAAAAATTTCATGAGCGAGAAGTTCATGAGATAATGCATTCAAGCATTCAAGAATCCCTTTCAAGCATTGAGCATCTCAAGTCTCCTTTCAAGGCTAGGTGTTGCATTCAAGTCAAAAAATTCAACCATTGAAGAGGAGATTCACTTCAACATTCAACTTCATACAAGCAATTCTATCAGCATTTCTATCACAACCTCCCTTGAGGTGATTTACATTTCAGTCTTTCATTTACATTTACTTGCAAGTACTTTCTTTCATCATTTGGTTAATCCCAAAACTGGGGTTTGACCTTAAGGCAAACCCCCAATCCCAACCCCTTTTCCTCTCTTTTTCTGTGTGTAGGTTGTAGGTGCACAACCGTACTTTTGGATTTGGACTTCATTTGTAGAGGCGGAAAACCCTTTTCATTTCGCGGATTTTTCAGAGGACCATGTACACTTTCGCCATGGTCCAGGCAACTTTTTCTCAAATTCGCAGGGCGGCTTTGTCTCAACATATTATTGCTAGATCCAGGTGCAAAGCTTCATCCTACGCTTCTATCTCGAGTTATAATCAAATCTTTGTCACTTTTTCACTTGGTCATAAGTACGCAATTCAATCAATTCAAATCTCATTCCAGAAGAGGGGATTAACTTACCAATCTTATATCACTTAGAATTCAATCTCCTTCTCTGGAGGTTGAATCTAGTGCATTTTCCCCCCTCTTCTAATGTAATGCGTGAAAAGTGTTTGAAGGGAAATCCGAAGTGAAACTTTCATCTCTCCTTGGAGGGAAGAAAAGCTTTCCTCTAGATCTCTCATTCGCTCATTTCTCCCAACATTACAGATGTAATATCTTGTAAGGTGCATGTTGTTAATAGGATCTGGGAGTGGATCTCCCTCTATTATTATTAGATTATAGGCACCATTTCCAACCACTCTTGTTGTCACAAAAGGACCTAACCAGTTAGGCTCAAATTTTCCTAGTTTTTTGCATTCTGCTAGGTTCTTTTGATTCTCCTTAAGGACTATATCCCCTACTTCAAAGCAACATGGTCTCACTCTTTTGTTATAACTTTGTCTCATTCTATTTTGGTATCCTTGTCAATGATTCAAAGCGCTTTGTCATTTTTCATCAAATAGTTCAAGTTCTTACAAGCGTGTGACTCTATAATCTTATTTTGATATGTTGTGTTTCAAAGAGACTCTTAGTGATGATAATTCTACCTCAATAGGAAAAATGGCTTCTAAACCATATACCAAAGAGTATGGTATTGCACTGGTGGTTGTGCGTACACTAGTTTGATAGGCCCAAAGTGTTGGATTCAATTGAAGATGTCAATCTCGATCGGCTTAATTGACAACTTTATTTAAAATTTTCAATATAGTTTTGTTTGTTTCCTCAACTTGACTGTTGCTTTGGGGATAGTACGGGGTTGCAAAGAGTTACTGGATATGGAACTATTCACAAAGTTTTGTGACCTCTTGGTTCTTGAATGGTTGCCCATTGTCTGTAACAATGCACATCGAGACTCCATATCTACAGATAATATAATTCAGGATGAATTTTATTATCTGTTTGCCAGAAGTGTAGGTCATAGAGATTGCCTCAATCCACTTTGTAAAATATTCAGTGGCAGTGATAATAAACTTGTGTCCATTAGAGGAGGTAGGGTTGATTTTCCCTACTAGATCAAGTCTCCACAGTGAGAGCGACCATGGTGATGTGATGGGTTGAAGGTCTTGTGCATGTGCGTGAATTAGATCTTTGTGTATCTAGCATTGTCTTCATTTTTTAACATACTTGTAAGCATCATTTTCCATTGTTGGCCAGTAGTATCTTGTTCTCAATAGTTTCTTGGCTAGAGCTAGGCCACTGATGTGAGCATCGCAGATTCCATTGTGAACTTCTTTTACTCCTTGTTGTGCTTCTTCAGAATTGAGACATCTAAGTAAGGCAGTATCTGAGATTCTTCTATACAATGTGTCTTCAATGAGTGTGTATCTAGATGCCTATCGTATGAGGGTCTTTCTCTAATTGGATGAAAGGTCAGGTAGCATATACTGATCATGTAGATATGTGTAGACTTCTTGATACTAGGGGAATTTAGGTCCCACTATTGTACAAACATATTCAGAAGCGGGTATTTCATATGAAGGAACCATCAACTATTCTACTATGAACTCAAACTGAGTTCCATTATTTGGCATATCAAGGAGAGATGCTACAGTTGCCATTGTGTTTGTTGCTTTGTTCCGAACTCTGGGGATTTGTTCAAAAGTTATATTAGAGAAATGTGGCTTTAGTTCTTCTATTAATTTCTTATAGGGTGCGAGTTTGTCATCTTTGGTGGTATAATCATCATTTACTTGATTGATAATAAGTTGGGAATCACCATAGACTTGTAATTCCTTGATTTTCCATGTTATGGTAGTATGAAGTCCTATGAATAGTGCTTCATACTCAGCTATATTGTTGGTACTTGGGAAGATGATTCTAAATGACTTGGGAATAGAGTCACCTTGAGGGGTAGTAAAAAAGATTCTCGCTCCTGCTCAATGATTGGTATGTGATCCATCAAAGTATAGTTTCCAACTGTTGGATGATGTAATTGTGAAGACAGACTCATCAAGAAAGTCTATCAACATTGGGTGGTTATTTTGTATTGGAGCCTCTGCTAACTGGTCTGCTATAGTTTGTCCTTTGATGGCTTTTCTATCAACATGCTCAATGTCGAACTCTCTTAAGATCATAACCCATTTTGTTAGCCTTCTGGTTAATGCAGCTTTGGTTAATAAATACTTAAGTGGATCAAACCTTGCAATGAGATGGATCTTATCACTGATCATGTAGTGTATGAGCTTCTGGGAAGCAAAGACCACTGCTAAGCATGCATGCTCAATAGGAGTATAATTCAATTCATATCCTACAAGGGTTCTACTAATGTAGTAGATTGCTCTCTCTTTTCCTTGATCATCGTGTTGTGCTAAGAGAGCACCCAAAGTGGAGTTTGTGGCAGATATATACAACAATAGTGGTTTTCCATGGATTGGTGGCACTAATACTAGTATGGTTAGTATATAGTCTTCCAAAGCTTGAAATGCCTCCTAGAAATTTACACCTTTCTTTAAAAGGAGTTGGAAAGGGTGGCAGTTATCTACCAATTGTGCTAAGAAGAGTCTTATAGATTTTAGTCACCCCTACAAACTTATCAATTGTCTAAGTATTATTGGTGTTGGAATTTCTAAGATAGCTTTCACCTTTACAGGATCTACTTCAATTCCTCTGCTTGACATAATGAAGCCCAAGATCTTTCTAGTTGTAACACCAAATACACACTTTTTTAGGATTAAGCCTTAGTTTGTACTATTCTAATCTATCAAATATTTTGGCTAGAACATCCAGGTGATCTTCTTTGGTTTGTGACTTGGCTAAGATATCATCAACACAATCCTCCATGATATCATGTATCATGTCATGGATCAATGTTGTCATAGCTTGTTGATATGTTGCACCTGCATTCTTTAAACTAAATGGCATGATGTTCCAACCGTATATTCCCCAAGAACATGTGAATGTTGTCTTTGCTTGGTCTTTTGGTGCAATCCTAATTTGATTATAACCAAAGAAATCATCCACGAGTGAAAGCATTTCGTTTCCCATTGTAAGATCTACAATCATATCAATATTTGGAAGCGAAAAAGTGTCCTTGGGACAAGCCTTGTTTAGATCTCTGAAGTTAGTGCAGATTTTGATTCCCCTAGTGTGCCTGGTTACTATGACTAGGTTGGAGATCCACTCTGCATAGTCTATGGGTCTTATGAAACCCATATCTAACAATTTTTGCAGTTCAATTTTGACTAGTAGGGCTATTTGTGGATGCATCTTTCTTAACTTTTTCTTGTAGGTATTTGTTCTTGGTAATAGTGTTAGATGGTCTAAAACCAATTTAGGATCTAGTCCTAGCATGTCGGCATAGGACCATGCAAAGTTTATAGGCCTTTGTTTGAAAAATTGAATAAATATCTCCTTCTCTAGAGGATTTAGAGATTCTACGAGGTGAATTTTATGTACATTCTCAACATCTCCTATGTTGATTTCTTTAGTTTCTTCCACAAGGAGTGTTGATTTCTCTTGATCTATGGGAAGATCATCTAGTCTTCCTCTGGTCATATTCTCTATTTAGATTATGATTCATCTAGAATATAGGAAGAACTTTTCTCTCTAAAGTATGTTGTTCTATCCAAATCTATGGCAAATCCTACCTTATGGTCATCAAGTGGGAATCCAACGCTAGCACCCAAGAACTCTGCTATAGCTTTGTCATTAGCAAACCAATCTAGTTGTGGTTGATCTTCTTGCCCCCAATCTATTAAATGTGGGTAAATGACGCACATATCTCTTTCATCATCAAAATTTGGGCTTGTTGTTATCATGTAGACTTGATTATCAAATTGGCTTGTGAAGGAATTTGAATCTATTCTTATATCTTCATAAACAATGTCATCATCTATCGGTGGCAGATGATAATAATATTTGTATACGCATAAAAATGGCTATGAGCGATTAAATAAATATTTTATATTTATTTAATAATTATTCTTCTATTAAATAGTCAATTTGAAAAGATTATTTTATTTTATTTATTTTTGTGTCTTTCTATTAATTATTTTAATTGAAATATTTTATTAATTAATTCATCTATCCTATTCCTCTAATTAATTAAATATCTAATATTTAATTATCCTTCTAATCAAGTTAATTAAATATCAAATATTTAATTATCTCCTTCAATCAATTAAATATCTAATATTTAATGGTTATTCTCCTATCCTATAGTCTCAAATATTAAATAATTTCTTAAATTATTAATCCCTCTTATCCAACTCACCTTCCATCTCCACTTCATCTTCCCTTTTCCAACTCATCAATCATGTAGCTAAGGAAATTAATATTTCTTAAATATTAATTCATCATTTATTTCCAGCCTCCAAACTTAATGAAATATTGTGTGCGTACACATATTTCATAACCTCCTTCTAAATTTTTTCCAACATCCCTACATCTTAGGAAGGATTTGATTCCACTTGTCCTCTCATGCCTAAATTTTCTCCAAACATCCCTAGATTCCCTTAGTCAGCAACCCAGTCAAGGTGAGATGAGTGACACTTGTCTTCTCCTTCCCCCTTTCTCTCAACCTTCACCTTTGCTCACAACCATCAAAATCTGCAGATCTGATAAGGACCATTGATCTGAGCCACATCATCTTATCCTCTCAAGGTCTATAAAATCAAGAGTTTTAGTTGAGAGAGAGTTAGACTTCAAGTGAATTTGCAAGCTAATCATTTGTAAAACTTATGCATCCATGAGTTTTTAATCTTGAAGCAAATAGCAATTAGCATTTTAACATAATCATTTTAGCATAATTATTTAGCATTGCATATCATAGCATTTATGAACTATCAATTATCAGTCCATTATTCATATGCCATCTTGGAAGCTATCAGTGCTTGTCTGAGAGCACACCATCTGTAACCAGGAACAGTGGAGTCAGGACACAATGAGACATAAACCATCAAGGTAAAAATAGCATTTTTATTTCATATATATTTCATGTAGTTTCATTGGTTGATTTTGGATTTCCTGTAGCATTTCCATTGTTATTTTGTGAAACTAACTTGTTGCAGGTAGCATTCTGAGGATGAAATTCAAGTTGACACAATATCTATCCACACCTCCTATGCTATTGCTATGGAGAGATAGGAATTTGTAGTCATGTGAGTCTATGATTGTTTTTACATAGGTGTATATGTCTGATGTATCATCATATTGTTCATCCTCGATGGGGGTTAGAGGGAACTCTGCAGTATTCATGATGCATGGAATATTCACATGACTTGATGATCCAACTTCATTTATTGACATGTTGCTTATTCCTTAGATGATTGACTCTGGCCTTGTTATTGTGACATTTGTCAGTGCTATGTCAGTATTTGTTGATGTACTTGAAGATGAGGATGAGGCCAACCAGGTGTTGATCTCATTTGGTGGTCTTATTCTTGTGCATGAAGAAGCAATCCATGTGTTGTTGTTATTGGAAGGTGTTATGACTGTCTCTGCCATTGAATTGGCATGTGAAGATGGTGGACATACAACCATTGACAAATTTATCAGTGTAACATTATCAGGAATTGTGATTTTGCTAATTTTTTATTGTGGTATTGTTGGTGGCATATTCATAATTATTGGAGTAGCTGATTTTTTAGACCTTTTTGTTGTATGGTTGTATCCCAAACCTTGGTTTTTTGGGTTTTCTATGGGTAAGATGGGTTCCATGATGGCTTGAGAATTTGGCCCCAATCATGTTGTTCCATCATAATCATGTGTTTCTAACATTGTGAATCCATTCCCATATATGTCTAAGGGAAGTTTGATAACATGGTAGTATTCTTCATCCTTGTATAGCCAAGAATTCACATCTTCCTCTAGGGCTTCATCTTGTATATCTCCCCATCGAACAAATGAGAAAGATTCTGAATATCTTACAATATCTTTTCCTTTATCTTGCTTTGTGAGATTAGATGAGGGTCTCCCAAAAGTTCTAGGAGAGAGATAATGGTCTTATTGATGATAGTCCAGCAATAAAATATTCTCCACACCCCTCATCCTTGATTTGCAATGGAGGTGGCGTGGGTATGTATGGTGTAGAATTTTGTGTATTTGATAGAGCTAGGGATCCCAACTATGGAATAATTATGGATTCATGATTGATTGGGACTTGGTTGTTTGTACTTGCTCTCAAGTAGTTGCAGCGCTGAAAAGGATCTAGATCTCCATGTACAGTTATTTCAATTCCATTGAGTGGAAACTTGATGCATTGATGAAATGTGGATGGTACGCCCTGTGTGGCATGTATCCATGGACAACCCAATAGCATATTATATCCTAGTTCCTTGTCTAATACTTAAAAAATAATATTGGTGGTGACAGGTCCAACTTGAACTGGCAACGTGGCTACCCCTTTTGAAGGACGTTCTTCATCATCATATGCATTTATGTTGATCTTCTTTGTAAAGTCTATGTGAAGATGCGAGTAGCCTAGTTCTTGAAGCAATTTGAGGGTGCATATGTCCAACTCTGCTCCTCCATCAATCAACACCCTTTTGATTGTTTTCTTATGAATACATGCTACTAGTGTAAAGGATCATTGTGCATGATTCTGTCTGTGGGGACATCCATATCTCTCGAGACAACTAAATCTTGGAGTGCCTTGTCTAAGATTTCCCTATGACTTGGTGGTATGCAAAGAAATTCAAAGAAAGATATTTGTGTTGGAGTCTTCTTTAATTGATCAACATTGAAGTTTCTTGTTTGAGGAGGTGTATGAAAAGGTACTCCTTGTAGTGTAACCTTTTATTTATGGGTCACAGCGACATAATATCTGCTCCTAGGATTGATAGTGATAGTGGCCACTACTGCATCTCCTTCACTAAGTGTATTAATCGTGTAGTCATAATCAACCTTTGTGTATTTGGTCATGTTGTCTTGCATTCTTGAACCAAAAGCTTGAATTTGATTGTGCTTAACAAATGGATCTTTGTAGATGATGTGAGCTTGATTTGTAGATCCTTTTTTGGAATACATAGTGACATCCCCTTGGTCTATTAGATCTTGAATGAGGTTCTTTAGCTTATAAAAGCTAGATGTCTTGTGGCTTTTTGCTCGATGGTACTCACAAAAGTCATTGTCATTCCACTAGGTTGGTTTGAATGGAACTGGTTCATATGGTCGCACCTTAGGCAACGTTATTACATTGGTTTGCACAAGCTTCTTCAATGTAGATTTAATTAGCTTTCTCAAGGGTTTAAAATTTCTTTTTGGTGTGTTATTCCTTGGAGGTTTGAAGCTATTGGATTGTACTGCATTTGTTTTGGTAGATGGTACATTGTTAACTTGCAACTGATTCACATTCGGTGAAGGAGAACTTGTTGGTCCTTGTAATGATACTATTGGTTGAACTCTATTTACTATATGAGCATCTACCACTCCATAATTTGTGACATTCTTATTCCTAGACTAAAATTTAGGCTTATCTGCACTTGTTGTGTTGGATTTACCATTGTCTTCGCTATTTTTAAGGATGCCTTGTTCTATCAATCCTTTCTCACATTTTAATCCTTTTTCAGCGATCTCTTTAAAGGTGCTCAAACATTGCATTTATAAACGATATTTCATTGGAGGTGTGAGATTTTCACTAAAAATATCCACTTGTTCTGCTTCTAGTATGTGGCTTGGATACCAGCAGTATAGAGATATCCACCTGTGCAAAAATTTAGCAAAGGTCTCACTTTCCTTTTTCTTTGTAGAGCACAAGTCTATGAGAGTTACTAGGTTGTCAATATTGTGAGAGAAGTTAGTAATGAACAACTCTACCAACTCTCCCCATGAGGTAATCTTGGGTGGTAGATGTGAAAACCACTCTAGTGCAGACCCTCCAAGACTCTTGGGAAAAAGTTGTAAAAAGTATGTATCTTCATGGGCTACTTCAATGCATGATGTAAATAACTCTCTAATGTGATCTCTTGGATCCCCCTTTCCTCTATACTTGTCAAACTTTGGTGTTTCAAAATGAGGAGGAAAGGGTGGCATGTATAATGACCTATCAAAAGGATAAGGTCTGAAATCTTCCATAGTGCAATTCTTTTTCTCTTTACTTGACTGCATTGTCACCATTTGCCTTTGTAGATTTTGTACTTGCTGAGCCAAAACATCTGTTTGTGTCAAGGGTATACTTGATGTGTATGTATTAGTAACATATGGTGAAGTTGTTGTATAGACAGGTATCATTGAAGACATTGTTTGATTGTGGAGTTATGAGTTGAAACCTCCACTAGGTGTCGTAAAGTAGGCAAATTGTGATCTTGTATTGGTTTGAGTGGACACAAAGGGATTGGTATATCCTTGTTGTATCCCTAGACCACTAAGAGTATATCCTGTAGACACTGTAGTTATCACTTGTGATGTATTTGCCAATTGTGAACTAACCATGGGTGTTGTTCGGAATGTAGCGGACGTGGTTCCTGACATTTGTGTTGAAGTCATGGTAGCTTGTGTTGCATTTGCTTGCATTGACATAGTTTGAGAAACACTTTGCGTTGAATTTGATGTTGTTGTTTTCAATGCATTTGGCATTTGAGTTGTATTTTGGTTTAAAGTTACCCCAGGTAGCAAGATTGCAGAAATGTCAAAATTCGGGGGTAATTTTGCTCCATTTTGGATCAAAAGAGAGAGGTATTTGTCTCTGTTGTTATTGATAAGAGCGTTGATGACTATTAGTACTTGTGGGTTTTGCTGAGTAGCCTTAATCTCTTCTTGTGTTAAGCCTGGATGGACCTCCTCAATTGTAGGTAGTTGGTTTGTGTTCGTAGGTAACATAGCACCCCCTCTTGATTGTGATTTTGAGCTTGTAGGTGGGCTCATATTCCAAGTAGGATTGTAATAGGGACCACTATTCAGATCCATTTGGTGTTTTTCCTTTTGAGATCATGTTAATGGCATGAATGTAACTTCAAAGTGATCTTGACTCTCTATGATGCACCTAAAATGAGAATGAAGGACTTGGACAAATGATATGCAAGACTTTGATCTATTGACTGTAGGATTACGTGTGCAAACTTAAACTATTATGATGACTCTCTATTGCTAAGGAACTTGTTCTTTGATAGTAAGCCTAGCAATTTGTCGAACAATTTCTTGTTCTCTTTGTCTCTTAATTTCTTGTTCAACTTGCCTTTGGATTCAGTCTGACGTACGAACTTCGTTATCTATGACAAATTCAACCTCCTCACACTGTGGGAGGTCTATTCTTAATTCCCAAGCAAGATTGTCCAAAACATCAATTATTTCTAATTGATCATTATCTGGTCCAAGGTTTGGTTGCTCAAATGGGAATTAAACATCCCCTAGTAGACCCATGCAAATGAATTGCTCCTAAGACTTCTAAGGGTGATATACTATGACTAATGTGTGTGCAAACAATGCAAGAATTAAGATGATGGAATTCGTTGCAACCTATTAAAGTGTGCAAGACTGATTCTATCCTAGGAGGGACGTAAATGATCACTTCACAAAGACTATTTGGATGCAAATAGTTGACCTTAATTCCTAAGTATGTGGTGAGGACTTGTGCAAAATGAGGACATAAGTTTTGACTATGCATGGGCTAAATGCATGGGACCTAAGATCACAAAAGGTAGCATATTCTCCATTTCTCTAAATGTGGCAATTTTGTTTGATTTGTTGATGTTGATACTTGATATTGCAATGTTTTCTTTTGATGTTCTCAAAGTATGCTCGTGGTTGAAAGATTCTTGACAAGACTTGATTATTTTTTACTTTGTTTTGTCTATGTTGTGAATGTTTGATCTTTTGAAAGTGTTGCATAAGACACAACAACAAAGTAAGAAAACAATATGATATAACCCAAAGAGAGTATTGTTTAAAGGATATTTTTCAAATCCTCATGGGTGTTGGGATCTTTTCAAACCTTATTTGTTTTCGATAAATTTTGGTCATACGATCACAACACAGTCAGACTCTTCTAGGGTCAAAAGGTCACAAATAATACCACAGCCCACATCTTGATACTCCGCCAGCTTAAACATCCCTGTTGCCTTTTTCTAGAAGTTGAACCAAAGAGAATTGCTCCTCAATTGGATCATTTTCTTGGGAGATATATAGTGAGTGTCTTGGGGGTGGATTCTTCCCCACCCTTGCACTGTGATATTACAATTGACTGGTTACTGACTTAGCTTGGCCTCTAATTCTTAAATATTTTAATGAGGGTTTCATTCGAGTGGTCATAATCATCAGTATTTTCCACTCATTAAAGGAGGTCTCATAGTTTTTAGAGGTTAGGCTCTATAAATTTTTACGTACCATATAGGCACTAAGGGAGGCATAATGTCATTATGACAACATGTAACACTCGTCGCTTACAGATTTCATCACAAATGCATTTATTTATAGTGGCTTGGATTACTTGACTTTGCTCATTGCCACTTAGGTTGTTCCCTCTCACTTGGCCTTATGGGCTACTTGGGAGGCAGGCATGCTAAAGGTTTTATTCTATTGCAAAAAATGACAAAAAGAATAAAATGGTGAGTCTGGATTTTTGGTCACCCAATTAAGGTGAGAGCATATTCCTATCACCTTCGAGACAGAGAAGACAAGATTGTTATTTTTAATCCTTCATTGCAATTTTGTCTAACAACTATTTGGAGATGTTGCTCCAACAGGCATGGTGTTCTTTTTAATCCCTCATAGCAATGATGAATGCTCTTTTTATCCTTAATGATTTGTAATACAGAAGATTTGTCTTGTTTATATTAGATAACACCAAAGGAAATCTATGCTAATCTAGGTCCAACGGTACCTGTAAAACCTATTAAAGTGTTAGTTGATATGGTGGGCTTACAAGCCTAATTTCTTCCTTAGGTTACAATAATCTGTTTCACTGTCTGTTACTTCTTTGTTTGAAAAATGGAATAAAACATACTAGAAGATTAAAAAGGAATTGAGATATGACAGAATAAAAAAGTATCTGACAACATTCTACAATTACGAATTAACATGTAGGCGATTGCGAATTTCTATCTAATCAATTGCAAATTTCTATCTAGTCAGTTGTGAATTACTGTCAACTCATATGCGAATTAATACCTGTGCAAATGCGAATCAATTATAAACAAAAAGAAAAAGGTAGAAGAAAATTTAAAAGACAAAGGTTTCATCCATAACGATATTGCCCATGACATCGATGTCATTGAATATGTCAAATTACTCGAGGTATTTATGCACAAGATGATAGTGTTTGGATAGAGCAGCCAATTCTTCAAGGTTTTGGAGTCTTTTTCTGCTCTTACCATTCGTTGATAATCTCTCTATTGTCTTCTGATCTCTTCTTGGCACTTGAAATCTTAAATCTTACCTTTCCTACCATGGGGTTAGACACATTTTATGCAAAAAAATAAAGTTTTCCAAAATTCAAAAAGAATGATGGGTTAGCAGCGCAAATGGATTAGAAACAACAACAACAATCAAAATTGAGAAAACGACAGAGCCAAGCAATTGCAAATCAAAATAAGCAACTGCGAACTAATGTCTAGGTGATTGCGTAGCATTGAGAGTGATTGCGAATTATTGTATGGTCAATGCTTAGCACTTTTTGATGCATCCGTACAGAACTTGCAAATCAAAAGAAATTACGCTAGAAGGTTAGAAAATTTGTTGTTCACGTCGGGTTCACTAGTTTTTATTACGCTTAAAATCATATCAAAAACCATAGCTATAGTACCCCTCCTCGATCAACCTCTTTTTGTATGTTTTGATTGACTTTAGTGACTGTGAAGTGGAACATAATTGTATATTGATTCAGATTATATGCGATGTTATTTCATGCTTTATATGGATGTATGGTGTATGCTTTTATGCAGTATTTCAGTGCTTATGTTTAATGTTATTTTATGGATCATTATCATGGACTGACACTTTTACCTTATATTGCGATGCGTTATTTGCATGTTGCGTGTTTGCAAGTGTATTGGGATGCGAGGGGATGATTTTCCTTCACTCACTCCGGTGAGACAGAGAACATCATGATTCTCCTTCATCAGTGTGTGTGTCGTATCTATATATATATATATATATATGTCTATATGTACGTGTGGTTCTTTGGTGCAGGACATTGCAGGTACAAGTATCGGGTAGGTACGGGGTATCGACTCCACCCGGTTTCACAGGTCTGAGCGTGCCTTATATATCTGATGGGAGTGGAGGAGATAGTTGTTGTACCCTATCTTGACTATAGTTACACTCGTGTGAGTGTTGTCAGTCGGTTGTCTGTCTCGTCTAGCTGGTATGTGAGTCATAGTGCTTTGGTTTGGTCATTTGTGAGTTGTCATTTGATCATCCTTTGTTTTGCATGCTTCTGTTCTTTTAAATGGTTATTTAATTAAATGGATGATGTTATCTCATGTTGGCGTAATTAGTTAGTTATTATGCTCTATGATTATTGATTTAAATTAATTAATGAGTTGCTAGATTAAATGGTTAAATGGCTTACTTCATTGTGTAAAGTGCATTAATATATTTTGTGGAAGGAAATAAATAATTTCCTAGCCATTTAAATGATATATGCTTATGTTGAAAGAAAGTATTTTGGAAAATAGAAAATAAAATAAAAAGATTTTCTTTTTACCTTCCCATTTAACTTTTTCATTTTAATTGTTGGAAAAGAATTATTTTAGGGAAAAAGGTAAATCTGATTGTTTTTAATTTTTAAATATTTAAATCTGATTGGATGGAATAACTTTTTAACCTAGAAAGTTTAGGTTAAAAGAGGATTTTTCATGCTATTCCTAAGATTCATGGGAAGAAGGAAGAAGGGAATTTTTGGAGAGAAATTCTAGAAAACTTCCTGGAGGAACTGAAAATTCAACCTGGTTTGCAAGACTGGAAATTCTTCATCTCTTTGCTTGCTATTGCTTCAAGGTTGGAGGTTCTTTTCTTGTTTTGAAATTTAATTTTGAATATTTTAGTTTCTTCCTGTGTGTTTAAAATGCAAATCTGCCTGTAGATTCTTGTGGAATGTTTAGGATTGGAAGAAAGAATGCCTGATATTGTTGGTTTTGTGAATCTCAAATCATATGTTTTCTTATAGGAAAGAAATGGTTCATTTCTCTATCTGTTGTGTGTTTTGTTCTTGAAAATCAATTTCTTGTCTTACCTCTTCTTTTGGAAAGAATGAATTAGATTTGGTTTGTTGTGTGCATCCTAGTATCTAAATTGCCAAGAATTGGTTAGCTATTACTTCCAGTGTATTTATTTCACAATTTACCTTGGTGGTAAATATCCCTTTTGGATTTTAGGTTTGGCATCGTGTGTGTGTTCTCGTGAAATAACCTGGAGATGAATCATTTCTTGTGGTTAAACAATTTTGTGACTTATTGTTTTTTAAATGCTTAAGAGTAAGAATTTTTATTAAATTTTGGACCTTACCTTACCCCGTGGCAGGCTAGTCCCACCACGTGGGTCGGTAGTGTCTGCTACCTAGAGGTAGCAGTACTACCGATCGGCAGTACCGCTACTGGTTGGTAGCAATGCTATCTGTCGGTAGTGGCTGCTACCAGCGATAGTGGTACTACCGGTCGGCAGTACCGCTATCGGTTGGTAGCAGTGCTACCGGTCGGTAGGGATGTTACCAAGGGTAGCAACACTACCGGTCGGTAGGGCTGTTATTAGTGGTAGCAGCACTACCGGCAGGTAGTGTCTGTTAGGGATAACTTTAAGAAACCCCCCCCCCCCCCCCCCCCCCTCCCTGGGCAACTGTGTAAAATCCTGGTGAATCAAACATTATTTTCAGGGAGAAATTTTCATATCGATGGCGAAATTTTTTTTTTAAATGAGGAAAATTTTATTTTGATTGGCTATTTTTTTTCTAGGGTACAAAAATGCCATGAATTTCTGGCGAATAATACCTTGTTCTATGGGGAAAATATTTATTGTGGGAGGCGAATAATTATTGTTAAAAGGAACTGGTAGGGTTTCAAGCAGATCCGAAGCAAATATGAACTAACAATTATATGCAGATTTAAATACAAAAGATAAAGAAATAAAATAGGACACAGATAACATAGAGATTTAACGTGGTTCACCTAGAATGGGTTACGTCCACCATACACAGCCATCCAATCTTTCTTATTATCCAGCAAAAACAGTACATCAACCTTACAATGCCTTAAGCATCCCAGCCGCTTATAACATGTGTTTTTAGGGCAACAAACAAAGTCGGCCTTTTTAGGGTTTTATTACAATGTCGGTTTTCATCAACAAAAAGAAGCAAAAAAAAATTTCTCGGGGGCTGCCGCCCCCAAACCCCCGCTTTTCTCTGGGGCTGCCACCCCCGAACCCCTGCAAGGATACGTGTTGAGTGTACAGTACTTTGCTGATCAGTCGCCACATTTCAATAGGAACAAATATATAATTGTATGAGCAAAAAATTTTACTCCGAAGGAAAACTTATTTAAATGTATTGGCGATTTTTATCCATCGCTTGAAAATTATTTAAATGTATTGGCGATTTTTATCCACCACTTGAAAATTATTTAATTTTTTTTGGTGAATATTTTGTTATTTATGATACAATATATAATTCATTGGCGATTTCATAAATTCATTGCCATTAATAGACATCACATCACATTAGTACATCACATCACATAATACATTGAGTCCGGACTCTGCACGATGTATCAATAAGCGTGGCCTCTTTGACACATAAAGGGTGACACATACCTAAAATCTATCAATGATTTTAAACCGTTCGATGATCATAGATCAATGGCTGAAGTTTTTTTTCGGCCCAATTTTCTAAAGAGAACATAGCTCACCAGAAAGTGCCCGAAATGGAATTGTATTCAATAGACACGTATCAAATGTCACGAATCACGATCGATAATTTTGTTCATTTAATATATCTATTCACTTACGGCAATCCACTCTATCCCCATGACTTCCAATGTGATACTTGCCAATTTGGTACTGGTTCATAGTTGTTTCCATTTTCGCACAATAGTGCATTTATGGGAAAGATTTGCAAAGATATGAAATATTTAAAAAAATTTATAGCAATTAATACTGTTAAAGAAGTAATTATTACAATCAAGATCTTCAACAATGTATATATGATCTCTGCTTCTTTCGTCTTCAATTAGCCTTTGCTCACGGTATTTTAGGTTTATAGGCTCACTGCTCAGGTTGTTTAATTTGTTAATCTATTTTCTCAAGATGGACACTCCCATCCGCTTGAGAAGCATTTCTACAAAGGACTAGAGGGCCTTTCTAGGCTCTGTTAGAGACCCAACTCTCCAATCAGTCTACAAGGAGGTTGGGTTGTTCACCAATGAGGTTGTGTGGATGGTGTTGGGCAGAGAATTTCTGTGAAATGAAAATAGGTACCGTGTTAACACGGACCTTACATCCCACTTCTTAGTGTCTCTTCTAGACCTGGGAGGAGACAAGGTGGATATGTTGATGTTGTTGAGGAAGGTTTTTAAGGAAGACTTCCTTGGAGATGACATTACTCTTATCATTCTTGCAGAAGTAGGGGTGGGGATCCCTTGGGTGAGTGATTTATCCAAGCTTCTCCTCACTGACCAAACACTGTCAGTGGCCAGGCAACCGTTTCTCCTAAACCTGAATACAGAGTAGCTGATGCGTCACAGAAAATGGGCATGGATTGGCAGGAACTTCCTCCGTAAATGGTTCCTCCTGGACGACTTTCCAAACTACATGTGGATTGAAGAATTCTCTCAGCTTATGTTGTCCGAAGAATTCTACATGGAAGGAGGGCCAGATTCTTAGGGCAAAATTTTAAACAATTCCACTACCTGTACCCTAGCCCCGCCCCCCTGTAGTTTTTTTTTCCTATGTCCTTGAACCCTAACAGGCTGCTAGTGGCTCACTCATTTTGGCTATTAAGTTTTAGGGGGACTCAAGTCTCAGATGAAAAAATTGTAAATTTCAAAAGCATAAATATTAATGATAATTTTTCAAATTCCAGTTTGTTTCACTTTGCCTCGTACAGTCTTATGGATATAAAATTGCTTTCTATAATTCTATTTCATTTTTATTAATTAATTTCTTTCAAATGCTTTTTGTATATGAGCTACGTTATTTCAATTATTTGTTAAACAATGGAAATAAATTTAACACCGCGATCTTTTTTATGTAATGCTATAAAAAAAAAAATTCAATTCGTTCCATTAATTATTTGTACATTGATTATGGTTGATTATAATTCTATAAATATATACTATATAGTCATTCAAAATACAAAATTTCAAAAGTTGCAAGATACAAAAGTTTATCGGTAAAGGTTTTTTCATTCAATTAATTGAAAAGTGTCAAGATACAAAATTTGCCCACAGCTTATAGCAAGCAGACAAAAAAACTAGTTCATTGCCGATAGGCCGCTCACTCAGTCTCACTATCCCCCTAGGTCACCTCCTCCCAGTCCCTTCCCTCCTCAGAGGTCGATGCTTTGGCTTTCCCTTTTGCCGCTTCAGCTTTCATTTTTGGAATGCAGTTTAGGAACCCGAAGTCAGGGTGGCCCTCCAAGCTTGCCAGTAGCTGTATGGCCCTTCCTTCTTCAGCCCTATCTCTCAATGCCCTACCAACCTCCATCCTTGCCACCACATGCAAAGCATTCAGGACTTCATCCACCCTCGTTAATTTAACAAAGAGTTTCATCGCTTCCCACCCCACTCAGGCTCGTTCACGGCACTGGTATTTGCTTTCATCCTCTGGGCCACGAATAAAAGGAAGCAATTTTTCCTGGTCGTCCCCTTCCTTAATTCAAATGCCTTCTCCCGGCACCAACCACTCCAAGATTGAATCCAGGTTAATCAAAAACTCTCCATCAATCAATTTGACCAATGTGAGTTTTACCTTTTCCACTTTCGATTCGAATTCACAGGCCCACGCCATAATCAGAGAGTAAACCTCCATGTTAGTTCGATACTGGTGACTGATATGTGCCACCTCCTCCACAAGCATCAGTTGAGTTGACGCCCACAACTTCTCCTCCTTAAACATGAACCGTCCTTCCATTCGTTTATCAAATACTTTGCCCAAAAAGGGCACCAACTTCTTGTCTGTTCGAAGTGTGAAATTGGCCTCCACTGTCACCTGCAATTTCAAAATCACTTCCTACAAAAAATGTCTTACAGAAGGTACGATTCTACGAACTACAGATTTGTTCTGCAGTTGCTTCAAAGCAAAAAGTGGTACACAGATCAAAAGGTAAAAAAATTTGCCTTCGTCTTATAGGCCGGGTAATGAATGTGCACAATAAGACATTAATGCCATGAGATCGGGAAAAAGATTTCCTGCCATCCTCCCCTTCCTCCTTTCGTGCGGCATGCCGCAGACAACTCCTTGTGCAACAATTAATCGCCACCTTGGCATTTGTACTTTCCAAATTTGCTCGCCTTAACAGGTTGAGGACTGCAGTTGCACATTTTTTTAAATTAATAGACTAAATTTATGTTGAACTTTTATATATATTTTTAAACTATTTTTGAAAATTATATATCGTAAACATATTTTCAAAGAATTTTGTTAAACTTTAAATTAATATTTTAGATTAAAAATTGAATGTTTTCTTTTTAAACTTAAACTTTTACCTTTCAAACTGCATATCAAAATTTATATTTATATTTAGTTATTTGTTTTATTCTAGAAACTAAGTTTCATGTTTTATACTATTTTTGAATTTCAAATTTTTACAAATAATATTAACATTATATTTAATAGTTATCTCAAACTATTGCACATCTTTAATTACAATTAATATTAACATTATATTTAATAGTTATCTCAAACTATTGCCCAGAATTGAACATTTTAAATTTAATTAAATAGAATTAAGTCTATAGTCTATAGACTATAAATCTCTTTTTCGAGCGGAATTTTAAAATGATTAAATAGACTTTAAAAACAGACCCGAAAAGTAACACGAGTATGGTGACGTGCCAGAAAAATGGCAGAAGTCGTGGGACCCACTTCATCTTAAACAGGTACCATCGACCGTTGGATGAACAAAGATCAACGGCTAGGGTGGATTTCGGCCTGAATGTAGGAAGTGAACACCTTTCTGAGAACTTCGCCCAGAATTGGACATTTTAAATTTAATTAAATATAATTAAGTCTATAAAGCTTTTTTTCGGGCGGAGGTTTAAAATGATTAAATAGACTAAAAATCATACCCAAAAAGTGACACAAGTATGGTGACATGCCAGAAAAATGGCAAAAGTCGTGGGACCCACTACATCTTAAAACAGGTACCATCGACCGTCGGATGAACAAAGATCAACGGCTTAGGGTGGATTTCAAGGCGAATGTGGGAAGTGAATAGATTTCTGTGAACTTTGCCCGAAAAAGTGACATGAGTATGGTGATGTGCCTGAAAACTGGCAGAAGTGATGGGACCCACGACAACTGACAACAGGTACCATCGTCTATTGGATGAGCAAAGATCAACAGCTTAGGGTGGAATTCGGCCCGAATGTGGGAAGTGAACACATTTGGGAGAACTTCGCCTGGAATTGAAACATTTTAAATTTAATTAAATATAAGTCTGTAAAGCACTTTTTCGGACAGAAGTTTAAAATTATTAAACAGACTTAAAAAACAGACCCGTAAAGTCACAACAGGTACCTTGGTCCCTCGTCCATTGGATGAGCAAAGATCAACGGCCCAGGGTAGATTTCGGCCCGAATGTGGGAAGTGAACACATTTGGGAGAACTTCACCCGGAATTGAACGTATTACATTTAATGTCCCCAGAATTTATATTGAAGTAGTGAATGTTTTGTCCTTCGGCATCGAATAGTTATTAATAACAATTAATAAAATTACAACATGATTCTTAATGTCCTCGGAATTTATACTGAAGTAATGAATTTTTTGTCCTTCGGCATCGAATAGTTATTAATAGTAATTAATAAAATTACAACATGATTCTTGATATTTTGCCCTTTAGGTTTTACTTTTCTACTTTTTAGAGTTTTCAAAATAAGAGACTCGTAAATCATAATCATCTTTCATTTCTTGGATAAACTTGTAAATCGAGGGAGATTCAGAAATAGCTACTAGATTGAGGAATGCAAGTTGCAACAGAGACTGTCTGCGCCAATCTAGTGAAATAGAAATTCCAATTTCCGGGTAAAATCTAGAACACCTACATCCTGCCTTTTTTGCTTTTGGTAATCTCGTGGTCCAATTTGAGGGTTAGCATTTTTAGGTTTTTATCTAGCATTATTTTGAATTATTGACAATAATAGTGATGGGGAAAACAAGAAGCAGTAGTTCAACAAGAAGCCAAGTGAAAAACAGAATGTACCTAACTGAACTAGTTAAAACACCAGGTTTCACTGATGAATACCGTGATATTTATGACCCTGCTATCCATGGTGAAAAGCGTATCATAGATATTATAAATACATTGTCTAGTAAGGCAGGAGATGCAAACAGGGTAAAATTTACTATTTTCAACCCAATGTTACAACAAAAAACAAATAAAATCACATTGTGGGATGTTGGATTGGGAAGCATGGTGTTTCTTGAAGTATTCCCTTGCCCTGATTTTGTCATGGTCTGCGCCAAAAATTATGATGAAGATAAAAAAGCAATTGTCAATAAAAATACAAAAGAGGAAATTCTATCCATAAATGAGGGAGAATTTGCTCGTTTGTTGAACCTAGGATTTGAAGCCCAAAACTCAAACGTCCAAATTGACCTTGAAAAGCTAGCAAGGAATTATGAGAGTCTCGATCCAAGTCGCAGAGATTCATTTATCGAAGCTCTAATAAAGAGTGGTACTGGTATTATGTTGGATCAGAATCATAAGCCTCCTTATGATTCTAAGATTTTTGTTCCATGGGTTGGGGATACTATTTCCTTTCTATCATTTTGCCTAGGATTGGAAAATGATAGGGAAGTGGGTGCAAGCCTTCTTGAAATGATTTATAATATCCATTGTGTAGGTCAACCAGTAAGATATAATTTTGTTGAGCACATTGTTCAATCCATGCAAAAACAATTACTAATGATCAAAAAAGGTTCCTGTAAGACATTTAGGTTCTCATCCTACTTGTGCTATCTCCTTCTATCCAAGCATCGTGCAATATTCGAGACCAACAAGCTTCAAATTGTGAGCTATAAGATTGATGAGAAGACTGGGAAGAGAACAGAGTGTCCAACATATGATTGGATGCCAAATATAAGGATGCATGATAATAGGAAGAACTACAACCATTTTGTAGACTTCTTTTTGGCACCAATGTATAATGAAATTACAAGCACTCCAATGCCTAGGTTGTCTATGTCTTGTAGAGATTGCATTCAACTCGGAAGTCAAATAGAATTGGCTGACTGGTTCTTCATGGAAGAATTCACTGTGTTAAGGTTTTACGGATCGGCAGTAAAACCATACAAACTTCCAATACATGTGACAGATAGGGTATTTGCATTAGAGTATGTACGGCAATTGGAAAGCACAGATAGGCACTTGCATGGTCAGCAAAAGAAGAGCATATTTCCTTCCTTGCCTTTCTCATGTGGAGGGTTCACATTTGAGAGAAAAGCATTCAATGTGGCACATGATTTTTTGAGAGTTTTTAACTTTGGTGATGAGGGTCTCTGGCAGTATGATCCAATCAGTGTAGTTCAAGCAAGGCTTAAGAAAAATGGGAGCTCTTCAGCGTTATGTCAACATGAAAGTAAACCATTGATAGAAAAGCTTAGAAACATGGACTCCTGGGATAAGGTTAAAAAAGAGATGGAGAAAATTGCAGCTAACAAAAACATTTCAACCGAAGAAATTTCATCACAAATTATGGCATTGCAAATGCACACAGAGAGGACAACAGAGGAGGGCCAGGGCATCCAAAATAGGAGGTCCTACAATTTCTACCTAAAATCTGCTAATCCATCTAACAAATCTATTCCCAAATCAATTCTGCCCGAATGTAAAGAGAATTATTTCACTCAAACCAAAATAAATGATTTTTGGAATATGAGGAGGAATCTCGATGAACCAAAGACAAGTGCAGAATTTGAGAGCATCAATGAAGATGCAGAGTTTAGAAAATTGTGGGATATGGAGCATGGCGGGACTGAAGGTGATGATGATGAGCATGAGGTTGTCGTTGAGCCCCCTCCAACAACTACTACAATCCCAAAAATATTAGGTGGAGTTAGTGAGTCCATGAAAGAAAAATATAGCAAAGGGGCAAACCTTGTGGAAAAAATGGGTTTTGAAGGTGGTGGTCTAGGTCCCAGAGGAGATGGCATTTGGTATCCACTTCAGGTACAACTTCCATCATAGTCAAAATCAAAAAGTCATCTTAAACCAGTCATTGGACTTGATTCTTCAAATTCATCACGGATAGGTACTACTCATTACCCTCAGGGTCCACCTACATTTGTTTTAGGTTCAAATCCACAACCACCAGGTCCACCACCACATCATGGTATTCCCATTGGTGGTGAATCAAGTGCCACTGCCACTAGTAGGGAATCTAGGGATAGTATTCCTATTATTGTTCAGTCAAGTGTCACTATGATTAGTAGGGTTGGCATGGGTACTACTATTGATACTAGTTGTCTTGGTGTTGGACAAGGGCAACATCAAAATATCTCTCACAAGAGGCCACTAGAGGTAGATACTCAATCTCATACTATTGAGAATCCTATATCAAGTGCCACTGACACTAGGAATCAATCATTTGCAGCTTCAGATCAGACACCTCAAAAGACTATGAAAACTACACATGAAAGTGTCAATGGGAGTGGGACAACATCAAGAACTATTGTTGGTAATCCTGGTCAAGCATTAGTTAAAACCACAGGAATAAGTGGAACTGAAGCCTATGGTATTCCTATGTCACCTTTCAAACATTCAATTGCTTCAACAAGCCCAAATTTTCAATTTCATGATTACTATGAAAAATATGAACATGCAACAAAAGCAAATAAAGAAAAAAAGAAAGCATTTCATAGGAATTTCGTGTCTGGAGTTGTAAATGAACAGTCTACAAGGAACAGGGTATTTCCAACATATGACCCACAGAAAGATATGATGGAGTTCATGGTTGTTATGCCCCTGGGCCCATCTAAAGATAAAAATCCACCACACAGTCAGATAGATCCCTCTCAATTTCAAGTTAGCACCCTCCAAATGGATTTTTCCAAAGTACATAATATGGACAAAATTAGTGTGTCAAAAAGGACTAACAAAGTGGTCTACACTTCACTGCTAAAGGTGGAGAGAAAAAAATAAACTGGAGAAATAAACAGAAAAGTTACAGGCAGACCTGGAAAATGAAAAATCAAGGAGGAAAGTAGCAGATAGCAAGTGCAATGATTTACAGAAAAGGATAAAAAAATCGGGCTCTGCAGTAGAAATTGCAGAGCAGGAGAAGATGGATGTAGAATTGAAGGACCTAACAGAAAAACTGGCTAAAAGCAGTAAAAAAATTGTTGAGGAAAAAGCCAGTTTTCAAAAATTATACAAAAGTTATGAGTCTGTTGTTGCCGAAATGAGAAAATTACAAGACCTATTGGATCATGGGAAGGAAAAAGAAAAACATTTGCAAGAGGAAGTAGAGGAAGAAAGAAAAAAATGTGCATAAATGAAAGAAGACCTGCACAATGCAAATGATAAAATAAAAACTTTGGAGGATAGATTGAAAGATAACATGAAAAATACAACGAAGTATATACAAGAAAACATTTGGCGGCAAATAATGCAGAGGAGTGAGAAGTTGTGTGAATGGTTTCAATTCATTGAAAGTATGAGACAATTTTTTATAAAAATCAAAGGGCACTATGAGAAGAGCACACATGTTTATTCAAAAGAGGAAATGGCAAAAAAAAATCTGAAAGTAGTCTACAGTTCCAGTGACAGCTACTTGGCATCCAAGGAAATTAAGAGCCGCATTGATGCTACAGTTAAGACATCATCTATCATTCAAAAATGTCAGAAGCTAAGGGAAACATCAGAAGTTATGGAAAGTTGTGGAAAAAAGATAGCGAAGCTGCAAGAAAAGAAAAATAATCTGATTAAACTTGGTTTGCCTAAGCCTATTGACACATCAAATAAATTCATTGGAGAAGAAGCTTACAAAAAAATCATGGAGATAAAAATGAAGTCTGATTTAGACTTGCTTCCAAAGGACACAACTCCCAAAAGCTTTCTGGAATTCATCCAACCATTTACAACTCTAAATTTTGTATTGGATGAAACAATGATGTCAAGTAAATCTTCTAAATATGGAATGTTGATGAAGTTGGAGTTGACTTTCCATAGTTTACAGAATATTGACCTTCCATCAAACGAAGAGTGGAGTACCCTACAAAAACTGGTACAAAATTCTTAAGAATCATAGTATGTATTGCACAATTTTCTTCTTTTATTCTTAATTTCAAGGTTTTATGTTTTTTCTATTTGCTATTTTGCTAATCTAGCCTATGAATCTATGATGCACTCGCTATTGCTATTTTGCTAATCCAGCCTATGAATCTATTTTATGAATACGAAAAAAATAGCACTCGCTATTGCTATTTTGCTAATCCAGCCTATGATCTATGATGCACAGTGCAAAACTTCAGCCAGTAAATTTGTATTCTCAAATTCTCCCTTGCTTTAACATTTATTCATTTCTCAATTTCTGATTAGTAGGTTTTAGGCACTGCTATTATCTTTGTTTGATTTGTCATGGTGTGAATTAATATTTAATTTTGAACTCTGTTTTTTGAACAGGAGACATCAAACATGTACCAGATGTTAAATTTCTAATACGGCCTGTGATGGCCATATAAATATGTGATGAGTTTGTGATTTTGATGTTCAGTGTTCACATGTTGCAAACTTGCAATTCGACCTGAAGCTGTTGTTGCTCCCTTGTTTCTATAAAAGGGAATTCAAGGTCATTTGCAATTTTGCAAAGGGTTCTGAAACTTTGTATTCACTTTTGCATGGACATTGGAGAATCACACAGGAGTTGTTGTTGCTCACTTGTTTCTATAAAAGGGAATTCAGGGTCTTTTGCAAAAGGTTCTAAAACTTTGTATTCACTTTTGCAATTGGCATGGAGAATCACACAGATTGGTGTATTACTATTGAATGAATTGTATCATATGGCTATATTTTGAAAGAATTAATGAAAATCTAAGTTCTCTACATGTGTATTACTATTGAATGAATTGTATCATATGGTTCTAAAATGTATCACATAGATTTGAGACTCAAACATGTATAAATAAACAATAAACATCTTTGTAATTGCATCAATAAACACATTATGGTTTATTTTTATTATGCTATTTTAAATCTGGAAATAGAAAGTTGAAAAATACAATTACAAATCAATATTAATTCTAATTGCAAAAAGTAATATGCTTTTGTAATATGAATGATGAGATACAGTAATAAGATTAATAAATACCAATCTCTTACAGTTGCCATTCATCCTCATCAAATTCAGTGCTTTCTTGATTTTGATTCTCGTCTGTGGTTTCTTCACTCCGAGTTTGAGTCTGCATATCTTCGCCGCACTGCATCTCAACGCTACCATTAGGTCTAGTAGTCCCACTGGCACTTTGGTTTGAAGTGTTGCCCAAACCTCTTCTTTCACATTTGGACCTCCAGATTTGCAGTGCCCTATCATAAGGAAAAGTGTGGACATCATACCAAGATTTATAGAGCCTCAAGCAATTTTCCAAATTTTTGTCTAGTTTGTTTCTTAGCTTTGATTTTAGGAACCCCAAAGCACTGAAAACTCTCTCATCTTCCACCAAACCCAATATCATGGTAAGACATAAATCAACAAGCTTCACATATTCTGTCATTGAATCACGCAAGGATGGGTTCTCAGCTATATATTTCCAAAGCCTTGTTACTGATCGCTCTTCGCGGGGGTTCTCCATTATGGCATATTGTTGTTTCATAGTGTATGCAAAATGAGATGATTTCTCTCGAAGATGAGTTTCATCTAATATTTAATTTATAGTTACTCCATTAAATTCTCTGGATATGCAAAATTGTTTTATCAAAGTCAGTAGCTTACTTCAAGAATCAGATGCACTGTTGAGGCTCCAATAATGAGGAAACACAATAGATATGGCTTCGAGTAGTTTTTTAGGAGGGAATCTGCTTCTAATTTGTGAGGAAAGATCATATGCAATTTTCTTCACAGAAGTAGTTACAGTCTCAACAATCTTGTCGAAATCTTCCTTTGTAACTTTTGCTAGTTTCTTCCTAGGGTGCTTTCCTGGTTCCTTGGGGTCGACCGTGGCATAGAAGTGCATTGGTATCTCAACTCCCCGTACATTGGCACATACCTCCCTATCTGCACCAATTTGTAAAAAGTTATCAGGATTGTTCAAATCTGTGAGTGTCCACCACTTAACAAATTTTTCATCAGATAGTGTTGGTTGATTTCGATAGAGATTGTCGAGGGTCATGCATGTCATCTTACGCAGAGTAGCATATTCTGCAATATACAGAGCTCTTTTTTGGGCAGCCTTCATAATATTCCTCATTTCCTCTAGCATGGGTAGAAGAGCTACTAAATTTAAGCGTGTCTCTAAATTACTTAACCTGCCAAGAAGTTCAGGAAATTTTGGTTGATCTGATTCGTCGCGAGTTGTGTGAAATAGTCCAATCAAGGATGGATATTTTGAAAACACTCGATGTGTTGGACCATCCAAAGAGATCCATCTGGTATCATTATCCTTTGGAAGCTTGTTCCCATCAGTTAATCCATCAGCAAAGTGTTGAAATTCCATAAATCATTTGGGACTTCGATAGAAGTGTGAGTAGAGCTCTCTGATTAAAATTTCAATTTTTTTAACCGAAGCAAACTTGCTCACAATTCCAAAAGCTAGATTCATTCTATGAGCCATGCTATGAATTGCAGTAATGTACGGTGCAAATGAAGTTTCAATATTTGTACAAAGACCATTCTTGTGACCTTGCATTACCGAAGCTCCATCTGCTCCAACACAAACCAATTTTTTGGCTACCATCATGTCATCCATACCTCCATATTCAATTAAACTTCTCTTTACTAGTTGAAATAAATTTTCCATTGTCGCACTCTCCTTCATTTTAGCAACAGATACTAGATGAGGTTGGCGGGTATGATTCTCTATAGTATAAACATGCATGCATACCCATGAAGTATTGTCTACTGTCGTAACTTCATCTAAAGAAAATGCAATGAAGTTTGACTCTCTTATTTTTTCCTGTACATCTTCTTTTTCAACCTCAGCAAGACAACTTGCCCATTCCCATCCACTATTTACTGACCAGTGTCTATTAGGATAGTTAGGAACTTTCAAAAAGTGTAATAAACCAATAATTCATGGGAAATCTGTCATAGCATGCCCTCTGCTCAAAATATGAAAAACAACGCTTAACTGAACAACTTTTCCCAGTTGTTCTATTTGTATTGCTTTTCCAAAAACAACTTCAATAGAACCTTTAACTTCAGCAGTCTTCGTCTGTAATTTCTCATGAAAATAATACTCTTCGGCATTCCTCACATGCTTACATTCATCCTTTGTTTTCCATCTTATCACTAATTTTTCAACCCCGTCTATCATTTGTTTTTCATAAACTTTACCCATATGCTTTTCTATGGTGTCAAATTTTAGCTGCAACCTAATTTCCTTGTTATGTTTCCAAGTGCAAATCTTACACTTGCATTCTATTGGAGGCTCGCCTTCAATTAGATTCTCGACTGGTTCAATGAATGGATACTTTGATGCCCAATTAATTTGAAAATTCCTCACTGACATATCCCACTCCCAATCCTTTTTTGATTGTGGTTCACCCTTTTTTGATATGGCTTTTCTTTTCCCCTTCCGTGCATTATCATCAATGGCATTATCACCCAAGTCAATTATATCATTCCGGCTAACTTGGGTACTTACCAGATAATCTTCTTCAAGATCATCTTGATCTAGATATCAGGTTCGCTGCCATCTTCAACATGCGGTGCAGGTGGCGAATTTTGTACTTGTACTTGCGATGATGTACCTTCCTGATTTTCACCAATACCACAATCTTTTCCAATGCCAAAGTACGAAGACAACGTTCTGCTTTTTGTTGGCCTCTCCTGGCCTTCCCCACATTCAGGTTTCCTACCCCTCTTCCTGTTTGACATCTCCAATGAAATAAAGGCTGCCAAAAAAATATCAATTTGTTGAAGAAGCAATAATAGACTATAATGTATAATATACCACTTCAAAAATATGATCGCTCACCTTTAGGCTTTAGCTCACTAGCAGTCGCCAATACAGTCAACAACAATGATTTTCCATGGTCTGAAACTTCACTATTGATCAAAATTTAGAGCCTAGAACCCACCAGATTGTGTTGAGATAGATCTAATCTTTGCATGTATTTATACCAATCCTTATATGGTGAATTCCGTGGGAATTTTATATGGTGTACAAATATTTGGCGAATCCCACGTAACTATAACACGAATTATGTAATTTTTGAGGTGATTATAGGTCGTCCAAATACGACTTATGTAATTTTTGAGGCGATTATAGGTCGTCCAAATAATAGGCAAATACAATATAGTTGGCAAAAGTTGGGGTGAATGGAGACACGCGTCGGCAAGATGTCAGGCGAATTGGGTCCCCCTGGCTAACAAATCTTCACATGCCTATAGGTGAATTAAGGTCATCTATTAAGGCAACCTCGGAGAGTGTAGGCAAAACAATTAAATTTACCGTGTGTCCACCATATATTGTATTGGCGAAATTATCGCATAGAAACATTTAATTGCATAAAACATATGGCGATCGGGCCGTGACTTTGATGGAAATTGATAATGTTCTGGCGACATGGCCACCCCCAGACGGTACAAAATATTTGCCATTTCTGACATGGCCGATGTGAAAAATTTGCCATTGGTGAATATTCGCCACTAAAGTAAACTCTGGTGTCTGTTGCCCTGGCAGTAGCACTACCGCGGGTTAGCTTGACCCTCGCTTGACCTTGTACCCTTACCGGTGCAAACCAGTATGTGTTATAAATTTAATTAAATTTTATAGAGTGAATATACTTTGTGAAGTGGTTTTAGTGTTAAATGAAAATGGTGATTTTCCATGTGATTTTTATTATGTAGTTTAATAAATTTATCAATGGAAGTCAAGGCACGAATTAGAGATTCAAATTGGTAGATTTGGATATATTCTGGAAATGAATTGAATGCCTATTCGGAATTCATGTTATAACTGGTTGAATGTTTAATGTGGAGTTCCTTCTTGATGGAATATTGATTTGGAAATTGATTAGATGTGAATGCTGGAAAAGAGTGTTTTATTTAATTTTCAATCAATGATGTTGCAAGTGTTTATGATGTTGATTTCCTCAAAGATTGTTTGAGTGCGAACTTAGTGAATTAGTTGTCCTTGCAAGTGTATATTGTGTTATTTCTGGTTTGTGGTTCAGTCAACTTGTGGTAGCGTATTTGGTACCTTTGACCAAGTGATATATGTTGGCTTTGTTGTCGTAACCATGTAGTGTATTTGTCTTATGGTTAGCCAAGAGTCAATATGTCCTTGTTTGACCACTTGTTTCTGAAAGTGGTGTAATGGTTGTCTGCTTCACCATAGGGTCCTTGAGGAGTGACCTTGTCCGTTTAGTGTCCTTTGAGAGAGTGGCTTTCGAGCAAGTTACCCCTACGAAAGTCAGATAATAAGTGATAATCTAATTAATTGACTAGGTGGGTAGTTCAAACATTAATAAAGATATTGTACCTCGCGCATAGGTGAGTGCTTGTATTGAGGCTCATAATGTAGTGAGAAGGCCTGGAATGGCAAACCGACCACCTTGTCTTCATGAAAGGCTGGAAGGGTCTGCACGAGACTTAGTTGGAGCTGGAGGTTTGGGAGAGGTTACCAGGACAAAGAGTTGGGACCTATGAGGGCCTACCGAGGTAACCATCAAGCTATGTGATGACACTCTCTCTTTAGGTGCACTTGTGTGTGTGATGTCGGTTCACTTGTGTTTTGTGATATCGAGTCATTGTCTATTTATGATGTTGAATCACCTAGATTATTGTGGAGTCTTTTTGCTACCATGAAGTCGTATTGTTTTGTTGACCATGTCATGCTTTTGCTTGCTTGAGGGTCCTCAGCTATCTCTTAGCACAGTGGGGTGATTCCATTTTGGGAATTACATGGTCGGGTGGTAGTGCCACTTCCCATCGGATGTTTGGATTTGTACCTTCATGTGAGGATTGGCTTCGCAAGTGTTTTCTGTGGATTGTGGCTCATTCTTCATCTCATGTTGAAGATTATTGTTATTTTGAGGCCCTTGTGGTCATTGTATCATTGATCTCTTGTAACCTTGTAATTGGTTAAGATGTATCTTTATATGTATATTGAGAAGCTATGTATTGGAAGAGCAATGTAATCCTATGTTTGGGATGTTTTTATCAGTTCCCTTATGATATGTGTAAATGCTTAATGAAGTGGAATTATATTGTACCCTTTCAATCTTTCAATGGTGTATCTATTATTGCTTATGGCTTCTTGTGATCATTGAGTTAATGATGAATTATGTGGGCTAGTGGTAATTGTGGAATTTATCTTTTGGTTTTAATTCTTCATTGGCAACCCTTAAGGAACTCTGGTGTAAGTCTTTTGTTTGTGTTATCGTGCATGTTGTGTAAATGCACTTATGATGTTTATACTTTAAAAAAAAAAATTGTTTCACCCTTGTTTGTGGGTTTTCCTTCGGGGTTCCTGGCGGGGCATTACAATAGCTAATTAAGAAATAAGGACAATCACGAAATCCTTAACTATTAAGCTAATTCTAAACATTTAAAAATGAAATGAATGCTTAAATGAAATTAATTAAACAATTAAATAATTGAAAAAAACCCTAAGTTGCATTGTAGCTTCCATTATTCTTCTCATCTCTGTGGTATGGTGGCTCTCAAATATCACGCTAATAACCTGCAAGTGGCACAAAGATTCGAAGTTTGTGATTCGATCGAAATGAAGAAATGATCTTGTATTTATAGGTTTTTGGGTGAGATGGGGTGAAATTTAGAACTGAAGTGTTGATTGATAGTTGAACTGATTTGATTGATTAGACAACTCATTTTGATTGATCTGTTAAGTGGATTGATTGGAAAGATAACTCAATTGATTGACTAGATGACTCAATTGATTCTAGTTAGTTGATTGGATTGATTGGGAAAAAGACTAAATATATGAGTTAGTCAGAAAAGGTGATTTGGAGTGAAAAGGAGATATTGAAGAGTTAATTGAGTTAACTAATTAGTTAAATGATTTGATAAATCAGTTATGATTTTCAACATGTGTTGTAGGATTTTTGAATTGAAATTCAATTTCATCTTTATTTAGCTTTGAATTTGGATTTTCGAATGATTAAATGCACATGATATTTATTGAAATGGGACCAAAATCAAATTTGGTTAAATTCAACTTTGGGAAATTGGAATTAAATGAAATTAGTTGAAATTAGAATTTGGGAAATTGGAGGAATAATTTAATTAATTAAAAAATTTAAATGGAATTGTTCAATCATTAGAAATAGAATTAATTAAATAATAAAGATTATTTAATTAAGGTAATTAATCGTAATTAATTAAATAATTAATATTTAACTAATATTTGAGAAAGGCGGTTAACGATGTATTGATTAAAGGATAGAAATTGAATAATTAGTAATGTAAAAGGTGATGATTAGTCTATTTCAGAAGAATAATTAGCTTAATTTTAAATAATTAAAAAAATATTTAACTAATAGGACGATTAATTAGTACATGATCAATGAGACATTTTTAGGTGTCTACACTTGGTTTATGGATTGATATGATATTGGCATGAGTTTATTGATGTTGATTATACTTAGGAGGTATAGATGGTTGGATGTATTTGCATGTTGTGATGGTACTTTAGCAGTAGATTAAACAAATAAAATATTAAGCTAAATCTAATGTAATTAACCTTTTACCTACAATAAATAATTTAATAGTAAGGTGTTTAATTTTCTTTTATTATGAAGAGTTTGCACAATATTTAAATAAAGTTCCAATAGTAATTATTCAAGGTAACAATAAACTAATTTCTCATAAATTTATATTTTTATATTGAATGAACATTCAAAACATTTATACTACAATTATAAATTATATTAAAGATGAGCTTTCATTATAAACATGAATTAACGTCAATAATTAATAATAAAGCTTTGAGATAATAATTTGTAATGGTGAAATATTAGGGCAATGACTAAATAAAATCGATTAATACATATCTATAAATCACAGAGAGGTTGCTTTCCTCACGCAGAGGATTAGTTATAGGCCTAGGGTTTCCAGGCAAGGAAGCACTCCAGGAGAACACGGTTCCTACACAAAACCCCACATGCCTTCACGGCATGAAATAAACACAGCCCTGGCCAAGACACTCTCGGATGTACGTTGTACCCCGAGTTGGACACACATTGTATGCCCCTTCTCCAATGCCCAATGCCCAACCACAGACCTTAACTATCCCCTTCCGTGTGCTCTCCTTAATTATTCCTTCTTCATGTACTCTTTCTCTGGGTTTTTTTTAATTTCCATGCCTCTCCCATTCTCTATTAATTTACGAGTTTTAATAATGCCCCAAGGGTGGTTAAAAAAGTCAAACCCTTTCATTATAATAATATTTCTTAATTACTTTGATTTATATATTCTTTTATTATAAATTCTTTCACGGGAAAAAGTCCCATAACATTTCTCCCCCTGTAATTTAGTTATTGTCCTCAATAGCAAGAGATGCATCTGCATCACAATTAAAAGAAAAACACATAATTAATAGGTGAAGAAATAGATATTGAACATATTTGTTCTTCATAATATTTCTATTTTTTTATTTTAACATTATTTATAAAAAAAAATTTCCTTCATTCATAGATATCCTTCTATTCGAGCTTAAATTAACAAGTAACTCCAAGGGAGTCACTTTGCCAATCAAATTATAACAAGAACACATATATCTCTTCTATCAAAAAGTTTATAATTGAATAAATTACTTTTATTTTATATGTTTAAGGTTGAATATATTTCAACTTCATCAATTTTCTCTCATATGACTCATTCTCTTTAACATATACATTTTAATAAATTTGTATGTAACTGAAAAATTATAAACTTTTTATGTCTTAACATAATATTTAACTAGTGAGTGGCATGCACATCTCATACTACATAGTCACTCATCATTGAACGACATATAATCTATATATTCAAAATGTAGTCAAAGTTGATAATCATGCATTCCAGACTACATGAGTATCCTCTTTTACTATAAATTGAGTATAAATGTAAACTTTTCAAGTATCACTATCTTATCAAATAAAGGACATGCACAATATTATTGGGTTGATCAAGTCCAATAACATGGTACAATGGGTAAAGATAGTACTAAATATATTACTAGCATTTTAAAAGAAAAGCCACAATACATTATAAACACCCACAAGGAATTTTATAGTTCTATCCTTTCTTTTCTTTAAGTAACTATGGTATTTGAATTTTGAACCGTAATTCACTATATTGATCTTAACATTAAAATAAAACAAATAAATTTAAAGGTCATCTCTCCAACTGTAAGGTAACATGTCCACATGTTTCCTCTTAAAATATTTTAACTCATTTAGGTAATGATTAACACAAAATTAATCATTAGAAAGGCCAACTTACTAACTCAATATTCTAAGACACCTGTCATGTATAAGAAAGTACTAGACAAATATTGATGAGCCTTAAACTTAATATCCCTAAAGTTGTCATTTTTTATTTTTATTTTTTCAACAATGATAAACCAAAAACTTAACCATTTGAAAACAACTCAACTTTTAGATTCTAATTGGTTCAATGAAATATAATCTTATGGAGGGTCATTAAGTTAAAGGTGACAATATTAAATTTTGCAAATATTAACTCAAGCTATGGAGGAAGTCACAAGGAAATGTGTAAGTCTTTTGAATCTTATTCAAGACAGAACATCAAGTCCATACATTTCTCTAATGAGCATATTACTATGCTACTTCAACTTCCTAAGAATATTGTAGTTACTATTATTATATAAACAATATGTCACATTTATCATTTTAAATGGCCTTTGCAAATAATTAAGACAATATGTCTATATGTATAACTTTCACCCATAATCAATAGTACATCCTATTTTGAGAGAAGAATAATATTATGAATTTTAGGTATTGGTGTCTAAATTTGGAAGGAGACGTAAATGACTAAATGGGACAACCTATATTTAGGATGATACTTAATATCTATATTATAGGTGCATGGATTTGGATTCTATTTGTATGAATACTTTCTTGTCATTGTTTATTATGTAGGAATTTCTCACATTCCTTTGATAACAATGTCATACATTTATTTACACGTTGAACACGGGAGGTAGACCACCGTAAACCTATCAAAACAAAGGGTTTCAGTTGACCACCCAATACTTCATTTATATAATTAATTCCTAAGCGAGACTATGATATATTTTATGAAAAGGTCTTGTAAAGGAGAGGAAAACCGCTAAAGTTGGATTTCATAACTATTTTATATCTTTTGGGTTAAATATGACCCATGATATCAACATTATAAAATTTATAGTCTTTAATACTAAGTTGGATAATAAATTTATTGTTTAACCATGTTCAAATTATTTAAACTCCCAACTCCAAGAAATGATAGATTAAAACATTAAACATCCACTAAGTGTAGGTATTCACAATGACCTCACATATATGGTACAAGGTCATGATTAGCTTAGAAATTGAATATGTAAAGTCTAATTAAATATCTTAAAAAATGACTAATGAATCAAATGTTTGTTATGTAAATTGAGGAAGATTCATTTGAAGATGAACTATCCTATAATCATATTCATGTAAACTATTATTGTCTTTACTTGTATGTTTATGCACTTTGGGAAATAAACACACATAATGCTTTGAAATGTTTCTATTATTCTGAAATAATTTGTATTATTTTTTTATTTTTTTTATCGATAACCAGGATATTATATTGCTTAAAATAGAAAAGATTTACATTCAAAAAGCAGATAAACAGTCTGCCATAACAAGGGGTCTCACCCCTACTACAACAAAGGAACCCGAATAGACGCCAGCCCAACAACAGCCACAAAAAAGGCCACTTACAAACACATACCCCACAAAATAAGGACCCGATTAGCCCAGAAAACCTATCTACCAAACCACCCCAAAGCCTCTTCCCTTAAAAAGTTAGGGATACCCCGGCTGGGCCCTGCCTCCTGCATCTCACTCCCTCCACCTGGCACCGTTCCCATCCTACCACCACACAGAGAATCGCGCTCCATCACCTTTGTCTGCTTCCTTGGAAGCTGATGTCAAACCATAGGCCTCCCATCCTCATCCACAGGGGCCTCAGACTGAATTGGGATCACCTTCCCATGAATTTTCGCTCGCTCAGTCGGCCCCAAATTACGCACATACTGCACAATCTCTCCCCATCCTTTCCTTGCGTCCTCTATCTGCAATTCAACAGGTCGGGAGGCTGACCAAATGATAAACGATTGCAACACTCCTGCATCCACATTGATCCTCCATCACGGTCCAACCATCAACTTCAACCCTTCTCCAATAGTGGCTCGAGCCACCACTTCCTGCAGACCACCCACCCATTTGGGTCTCAACACCAAAGATGTGACCCATTGCGCTTCCTCCACCGACTTTCCCACAAGCAAGGCCAAGGCAACAAACAACGATGAAATGTCAAGGTTAGTTCTCGGTCGACAGTCCAGCGTCAAGAATTCCTCCCCAAACATCAACCTCGCTGCCCTCCAAAAATCCTCACCATCCACCCTGGAGATATTCATCAACCTATTACTCGAGATCAAGCCACGAAAAGCAGGCATTTGCCCATCCGTCATCAATGAAAAGTTTGCCTCCATCCTGACTCACCTCTGCTCCAAATCCTGAGCACACCACCTACCACCAAAATCCTGCCACGACAAAATGCCAAGGAACAAAACACCAAGACCTTAAAAAGCCACCACCATCACATGTCATGATTGCTCCACACGGATCGCAAAAAACTAAGCATCATCGCCAGTCGTTCACACCGATTGCCTCCATCATCACCCATCACCTCTAGGCCACTTGCAATAACAACGTAGATCACAATCCACTAGGATCTTTACTTCCCATAGGTCCATGGTCATTTCAAAAACAAGCTTGGGTTCACTTTTCTAAGTTAAGCCATACAACCAAAATCAAAATCATGAGGACAAATTTCTAAAGTCCTCGAACAATCTAAAATTATTTTCCAAGGAGCCATTCGCTCCCACATTTGAAAGCTTGTCAGCTTCCAAGCTTGTTTCCCTAAGGACGTGAGTCATCTTAAAATCTTCAAAACCACCCAATAGAAGTTGCATTCTTCAAACATGCTTGTCTAAGTGCCACGCCTCCATTCGGCCTCTAGCTATCCCGTTCACCACAATCTGAGAATCTCCCTCCAAATGGAGTTTCTTCACTCCCAATTTCAAAGCCATGAGAATGGCTTCTAACGCCGCTTGACACTCAACAACGTTGTTCGATCCATCCACCAATCTTTTAGCACCCATGGCCAGAGTGTTGCCACAATCATCTTGAGCAATTACCCCAACTCCAGAGACCCCTGGATTGCCCCTCGAAGTGCCATCAAAATTAATATTAGTCCACCCTTTATTAGGCAGAGCCCACTCTTGAATTGATTCACCCTTTTTCTGAAGATTAACCCTCAAATTCCCATTAGTAGGCCAAAATAATTTGTATATTTAAATAAATGATTTGTGACAATAAATAGGACTCAGAAGGATTCCTACATGCATAGATTTTTGAAAATATGACTTTGAGGGAGATCTCCAAAATATGACAAAATCACAATGTGAAATTAAACGTGCAGAAATGATAGGAACTAAGCTACAACCTAAATAAAATGTTGTTTCTTACATGAATAGAGTGAGAAGTTTGAGTCCATAACTAGCCAAATTGCTACCTATTTCATTGAGAAATAGTCGCAAAAATGGAGGATAGATGATTGGGACTATGATACAACTATCAACATGCATTATTATCTGTAGTAAGAATAAGGAACCAATATATCATATACATTACCAATCCTGAGTAATTCACATATATTAAAAGAAATATTTTCATGAAGTCGTATGCACTGGATTATTTTATTATCAAAAGCTTCATCTAAATTTGTATTTAATCACGACATGCCAAAGAGAATTTGAGGGTGCTCTCTTTCACACCAAAACAAAAACTTAGAAAATTTTATTTGAGTACCGATTTAATAGTTTGTTGATACTTGTTTGGCATTGATCAAGGCTATCATTAGCCATCTTGTCTAACCTAACAGTTCATGCTTGTATGTCAAAGTGGAGTTAGCTACTTGGTTACATCACTGATCCAAGGGAAAGATATTTAAGGAAAGTTTTTAGATCTTTAAATTTCTGGACAACTTAGAAACTTCAAAAAAATGCAATTAAGCCATATTCTATGTACCCTTGGCAAGATTCAATTGAAACCTCTACTTTTAGAAGGAAATGTGCCTAGAAACCTTAAGTTAGAAGGCTAAATTTTCATGCTTTGTGTAAATTATCTTTAGTTCATTTTTTCAGGGAATAAATAATAATTCTCATTTCCTTTGATGGATCTAATGATAAGTTCTCGCCATTTAGGTCTGCAATGATATAAATATTAGGCTCCAAAGTCTTCAGAACATTAGGTATTGAGATATTCTAAATATACAAACAACCTAGCTGCAAACATTCTTTATGTTTCACTGAAAGTTCAATTAGAGTAATCAATGGTAGCAGATGGTATGAATACAAATATATTTATGCAAGATTTAAACACTACAAGTTCATGGAAGTTTGCCTAGTCTTACTACTACCATTTAGCCTATCGCTTCATCATGTTATCATTCGCCCCCACATAAATCCAAACATACTTTTTAGGTTACCTTATAATTTCTAGCTTAGATATATTTAGAGCTTACTCTCTTCACTTTTATTTCAGGGCCATTGCCGCATAGAAATTTGAACACTTGTATTCGAGAAATGAGTACATCTCACATAGATCACAAACTTGACATCGTTTAACATTCAATTATCGCACTTTGTAATTTACAAGAATAATGACCATTGTTAATAATCTTGAGAGAATACGAGGTTTTGGAGCTGCTAATTATTTTATTATTTTTAGTTTTTATATATGAGATGGAATAAAATATCATTTTCAGTCGTTTGAAAGTTATTTTCAGCTTGTTAAATAAAGATATTGGTTGGAGTTGAACATATTCTCTCATTAAATTTTTCTTAGGTAAGAAACCTTTTAGCTGTTTGAAAGTTGTTTTCAACTTATTAAATGAAGACATTGGTTGGAGTTGAGATTTTTTTAACGTATTCTCATTTTATATTGTTCATTAAACTACTAAGTTTAATTTTCCACTACATATTTCCTTTGACATGTAAAAAAAAGAAAATTTAAATATAGAATAAAGTTTTTTTGCATTAAGAACCAAGCATTTTTGTAATTACAGTAAATATTTTGTTGGAGAGTCTGGAAGTTTAAGTTATTTTTTTTCTAGGTTTTAGCTTTTTGAAACACATGCACCCTAGAAAAGAAGAAAAAATAATAAATTTTCTACTTCATTTGCATTTAACTTCATTTGCATTTAAATGGTAATTCAATCTCATTTTATTTCACCAAAAATGATTTAACAGGCAAAACTAACTTATGCAATATTTTGCATCATAAGAAAATTTTATCTTTCACCACATCGTAATTTTAAAAGGTTTCAAGAAGATAGGATGAATTTCCTTAATGTGAACTTTCAATGTATAATCTATTTGAAATATTTGGCTTATAACTGAACTTTAGCATTTGTTTATTTCCATTGTTTTGGCTCTCCATAACTATTTAATTAATTTATGAGGGAGGTAAATAATTTATAGGGAGTTTAGAAACCTAAATTAAAGAGTAATTACTATTTTATTGTCTTCATGATTTATTTTATAATGTGTTCAAATAAAATTGGATGATCTTATGCATGCTTCCAGATCGATTTGACTCTAATACCAAATGTGATGATACTTTAGCAGTAGATTAAATAAATAAAATATTAAGATAAATCTAATGTAATTAACCTTTTACCTACAATAAATAATTTAATAGTAAGGTGTTTAATTTTCTTTTATTACGAAGAGTTTGCACAATATTTAAATAAAGTTCCAATAGTAATTATTCAACGTAACAATAAACTAATTTCTCATAAATTTATATTTTTATATTGAATGAACATTCAAAACATTTATACTACAATTATAAATTATATTAAAGATGAGCTTTCATTATAAACATGAATTAACGTCTGTAGACATATAAAAATGACCATATTCCTAAATGAATATTTTATGTTCATTTCTCTATTTAATTAAAATTACCCACATTCTTCTGTTTAAATTAAGTAAATTACTCAATTTATTTAAATTAAATTCACTATACCATTTAATGAATAAATCATTTTATTCAATTAAATCCCTTCTATCCACTTTTAATTAAATTCAAATTTAATTAAAGAGTTTATCCTAAATTAAATAAATCTAATTTATTTAATTTCCCCAATTGCAACCAAATTAAAGGAAATTCATTAAATTCAATTAAAACCTATTATCCCTCCATCCACTTGCAAAATCCTACATCTCCCACTTGCTTCTTAAACCTTATTCCTAACCCCCCTTCTAGATTCTTCTAATCGCTTCTAATTAGCCTAACCTATCTTCTAAGCTTTGTCACATCCCTAAGCAAAGGGAAGTCACTTCTCAAACCCTTAAAGTCTTTGATAACCATTAAAGGCTTCAAGTCTTCAACCACTTAATTTTTCAAAGTTTCCCAAACCATTAATGGTTAATTCAACCCTCTTACATGGTTAGAGACTTTTTGCCTAACTTAACCTTCATCCAACCCAAGGGTCTCTTCAAGCATTCATTGCTTTGACCATGGTTATTCCTTAATCATTTGCACAAGAGTTTATCCTTGGATTAACTCTTAATCCAATGGGTAATCTTAACTTAAGTTTGACCCTTACCCTCTAGATAACCATGAGGTCTTCTCATGCATTTAATGTCTCCAACCCCTTTTCTCACCCAACCCTAGGTTGACATTTGTCACCATTTCATTGGTGCAAATTACAAACATGGATTCCCAACTTTCAAACTCAACCCTTGATTAACTCTTCCAATCCTGGCCATCCATTGCCCTATTTTTGCTATAAATAGAGCTCTCATCCCTCCATTTTCATCATCCAAGTTTGTAGTATCATACTTATGTTCAAATACATTCAAGCTTTCATATACCATTTATGCTCATCATTTTAGCCTCTCTTTTAACTAGGAATTGGTCTAAATATGCATGTTTAAAATACTTTCTATTATCATTAGCTTAAATCATTGAACTAATATAGTATGCTCAGTGATCTGAGAGCATTTGCCATCCCTAAACCATTTTGCTCAGTGATCTGAGAGCAAAAACATTGGTTTGAGGGACCGTGTAAGATAGAGAACCATGGGACCCACCTTGGGAAGTTGAGTGATACTTCATTACTCCATAGCTTGCACCAAGAAGTCCTGTGAGTGTGTGAGCAAGGCTCCATAGAGCTCCATTTTTCACATATTGATTTCTATCGACCCGCTTTTCCTGCATACATTTCTGGCGCCCACCATGGGGCATTACCCCATATATCAAATTGGTTTTGAAATATATCCACTTTTGCAGGCACGTGGGAAAAATGAATTAGTGCGTTAAATTAACTGTTTAGCGCATCCAATTAACAGCCTAGCGCATTCGGTTCACTGTTCAGCACGTGGAGTCCATCATCTAGCACGTAAAGTCCATTTATCAGTGCATAAGATTACTAATTTTTCCTGTAGGTCTCGGCACAAGAGAAAAATAGAGCAGCACTTTCGACACACAGAGTAGCGCATCCCGAAAATAGTGTAGCGCGTTGAAGACTTCTTTTAGTGCATTATGGCTATTATGTAGCGCGTACAGTTTGTTCTGTAGTGCATCACAAACCGAAATAAGAAAAACAATTATTGTAACCGAAAGTTCAAAATTAGACTTGTAGAAGTCCACCGAGGTATCTAACTGGTTATTTTGCAGGTCTCTAACAATTTCATTGTAGATAGGAGCTTCATCTTCGGATTAAGATAATTATATTTTTACTAACTTATCTAGGTTAGTTTAAAAATTGATTTTATTTTCTTAAAAGTGAACTCACCTTGTTTTTGGGCTATAAAAAGAACCACTATCAAAAAATTTCTTGCTTTCATAGGAGAAAACCTTCATTTTGGGCTCTAAAAAGAACAAAACAAAAAATTTCTTTTTGCAAAAATAGAGCTATAAAAAGACCCTCACCATCCTTTGGTGTATAAAAGGATTCATATTCAATTTGGTGCAAAGGAAAGAACCTCATCTCAAAAGCTTTGTTACAATTAAATAGGGAAGTTATTCCCCTTTTGTTTACCGATTTTTATTTGTTGACCAAATCGAACCTTTTGCTTTGTTGACTCGGTTATTTCTTTAAATTAAATAATCATTGCTTTGAGGAACTAAAAGGAACAACATGCTTTTCTTGGAGCAATATCTCCCAGTAGAGGTTAGAAAATCACTGAATTGAAGGTTTAAAAAGAATTTTTTATTGCCTTGAATCGAAAGAGGAAGGTATATGCTTTCCCCTTAACTGGGTGATCCAAAAAACCAGACCTCTCTTAAAAAGTTTTCTTTCCTTCAAAAAAATTTACATCCTTTAGTAGGTCTGCCTTCCCGAGGAGTTGAAATCAACTCTTAAAGCCATTTATGGCCGGTGTGAAGGGAACAACCTAAGTGGGGAATGACTTTGACGCCAAGTATTCCAACCCACTATAATCAAAAGTGAAAGTCCTTTTCAACGGTTGCGCGCAGTGATTAGCCTTCCCCCATTATCCTCAAGATGCGTAAAGCCTTTGTTCTAAAGGTTGGGAAGCCTCCTAAGGGAGTTTATCACTTACGGCCGAACAGGAAGCCTAATTACGAGCCATAGAAATAGAAACTTTGAACCCAGTCAGTAACCAAACATTTATAACATCATAGTGCAAGGGTGGGGAAGAATCCGCCCCCAAGATTACTCACCATATATCTCCCAAGATAACTACTCAACGGTGAAGCGATTCACTTTAAGTTAATTTTTGGCAAAAGGCAAAAAAATGGGCACCCTCCAGGGGGTGACACAGCTGTTTGAGCTGACGGAGTATCAAGACTAGTGGGCTATGATGTTATTTATGACCTTTGAATAAAGAGTCTTTTTGAAGTGTATTATTTGTATCCAAACCTGTTGAAACATTGGGGATTTGAACACATCCTCGTAGAACATACACTTTTTGTTAGATTAGGCAAAATGGTTGTACTTTTTGTGTTATGCTTGCATTTATTACTTCATAAAATCATCCATCTAAACTGAAAAACTCACGATCAAAACCAAAAATTGCAGAAAAACCAACTAAAAGAAAAATCAAGGCAGATTAGCATGTGAGGACAACTCCTTAGCGCGTAGGGTATTTCAGTTAGCGCATCAAACCATCCAGTTTGTGCGTATGTTCCAAACAGTAGCATTTTATTTCAAAATCAAACCAGTATTAAAACATTTAGCGCATCACAAAAATACTCTAGTGCGTGGAAGCATCAGCTTAGCGCGTAGAAACCAAACATTAGCGCATCCGGTTTACAAGTTAGCGTGTCACAGACCCAGGTTAGCGCGTAGCTTTTTAAAGGTAGAAAACAAATTTCTGAGCAGTCAACTCTTTAGCGCATGTCTGGGGGCAGCCTAGCGTGTGTGGTCATTCTTTTAGCGCGTCGAGTAATTTTTGTAGTGCATTTCATCCCTGTTTTAGCGTGTAACCAAAAACATATAAACAAGGGGCAAAACAGTGAGGAATTTTAAAATTTTTGAAAACATTTTCAGAAGCCTCTTGTTATCAACAACATTTTTCATCAAAGCGGAGTAGCGAAAACAAACCATTAAAAACTATTTCTTAAGCTAAATTTGTGTCAAAACAAACGTTGTAAAAATCCAAAACTGATCGCATAATAAAACATATCTATCTTATCATAATCTGGAAACCTCATCATCAGTATCAACAGAATCATTTACCATCTTATGAATTTCATCTCAAAAACACTTGTTTAAAAATTTCAAGTTGTCAAATCAAGTCTCCATATCGGGAGACTTTTATCCATATCATTTGATACGCTTTGTCGTGAAGGGGCATCTAAACCTTCATTTTGATAGAGTAAGACTTAAAAAATTTCAAACAAGATCAACTGAATCCAAACCAATCAAAGGAAACCATTGATCACTCATGCATGACTAATCCCCATATTTTGAGAAGAAAGAACCTTTATCGTAACATCACGTTGAAGAAACAACAACCTAGTTTTCCCAAATTCATCAAGAGAAATAAGTTTTTATACATCAATTGTCAACTCTTCAAATCTCATCGGGTATTCCTTCATCACGTCAAACGTTATATCCAAAACAAATCCAATGAATTTGACAAAGAGCCCTTAAAAACAAGAGCCTATTGTCAAAAGTCTGCTTTTAATCAAATCATAAATCACGGAGGAAGGATCAATCTGGCATTCTTGCCCGACGAGTATATCACTTATAACACATCTCAACCAGAACCACCCACCCCCGAGCAACATATCAACGAGGATTTTGTCCCCTTTGTCACTGAAAGTTTCTACTAAAATGCTTGTTGCTCGCTCTCAAAGAAACCAACAAAGCGAGACACACGCAGAATCTAGTATGAATCGAAGGTTGTCAAATCCTTTTGAAGGCCCACACCTAGAAGAGACTGAAATTTCTGAAGCGCTTCTTTAGGAATGTCAGGAAAACCCTTCATTCCAAAAGCTTGTAGAAAGGCTTATGGAAAATGACAAAGAAAAATATTTGCTCATGCTCACAAGTAAAGGCGTTAAACTTCCCGAAGATTTAGACACAAACATCTTTAGAACCGGATCTCGACAATATGCATATCAAGAACAATAAAGAGAAGAGGAAACTCGTAACCTTGAACAACACATACCTGAGCAACACATTCCAGAACAACATATACCAGAAATGCATATACCCGAGCTAGAAACTCCAAAGCAAAATATACCATTTAACACACCTTTTCAGCTAAGAACTAATACAAGGGAAGAACTTTTCTCTCGACAAGACAATATACCTTTGGCTGCCCTTACTCAACAAATGCAGATGTTACAAAGGCAAATGCAGGATATGCAACAAGGGACAACAGTACGGTACTCTTTAAACGAAATTTGTCCTTATCCTTTCGACATGAGATTGCACATGATCCCTTTTCCTCCAAACTCAGATGTGCCTAAATTTGACAAGTATGATGGCAAAAGTGATCCCCGTGATCATGTCAGAGAATTTTGTACCATGAGTCTTGAGTTTTCTCATGATGACACCTATCTGTTGAGGTTATTCCCAAGAAGCCTGGGAAGACAAACCATGGAATGGTTATCCAAAATTACACCACCTGTCAGATCGTTTGATGAACTGGTTAACAAGTTCATAACCCAATACTCCTATAACATTCAACACGCCATAACCATGTTGGACGTCTGCAACACCAAACAAAAGAACAACGAGACATTCATGATATTCCTTCAACGCTGGTGACATATGGTATCACGATATCCTCGAGATATTCCTGAAAAGGAGAAAATGGAAATCTTCATTGACAATTTGAATGGTGAAATGAGTTACAGGCTAAAACTTCAATGCATACCGTCTTTCGTTAAATTGATTGAAAATGGCATTCAAGTAGAGGAAGCCTGTGTCAAAAAGGGAACACTCAAATTCTTCAAGGAAGGAACAAACTCATCAAACTACAATAATCAGAACAACAGCAGCTTAGACAAATCTCGATTTTGGACTCGAAACAAAAACGAAGGCAACAATGACTCACATGATCCCAAATCTAAGCAACCAGTGCTTGCATTATCCAGAAATCCTCAAACTACGAAGAATCCTAAAAATGCTAATCCAAATGCTAACACATATGCACCAAACACCGATCAAGGACAACTCAACACAAACAACACCAATGATACTCAAAGAAAAAACATGAATCCAGGACCTAACAACAATTCACACAACAGCACGAACAATTTCCAAAAGCATATCTTCACACCACTGGGGCAATCACTAGAATAAGCATTCAGAGAACTTCTGGCAAACAAAATTCTCTCCTTGCCTACGATCAGCAACTATGAACCCCAAATCAAACCACCATGGTGGAATGATTCACACTATTGTGATTTCCATCGTAACAAGGGTCACCAGATGAACGATTGCATGAGATTAAAACACGTTGTGCAAGACATGAATGATCGAGGTGACTTAACGGTGGATGGTCTCAAACAAATGGCGATCACGGAGCCTTTAAAAATCCTCTTCCAAATTACAACAAAGAAGGATCTTCAACCTCGGATGATACACGCGGAGCTCGTATCAACCATATCTACAACAACACCATAAATTACATATCAGCTGAAGATCATCAAGTAAATGTCATCACCATCCGAGATCAGCGTGATCGTGAATCTGTCAATGTGACAACCCAAACTCAGAAATATGTCTTAAAAGGGCATACTGCACCTACAACTCCTACACCAAAGATCCAATATGACTTGGTTAGCCAACTATGCAAAACTCCAGCTCAAATATCTATATTAGAATTGCTGAAACTATCACCAAAGCACAAAGACATATTGGAACAAGCGCTATTGGAAACCAATGTACCTCAAAATCTGGATGCAGACAGATTTCAAGTCATGGTCGCCCATATGACAGGACCTCATAACCTCACCTTCTTAGAGCATAACAATGCTTCCTTGAGTCATCCGCATAACACTCCTCTCCATATCGAAGTCATTGTTTGCAAGCACCGAGTAAAAAGAGTCTTAATCGATGGAGGAGCCGGAATTAATATATGTACTTTAAAGCTTATCCGTGCATTAGACTTCTCAGAAGAGTCTATTGATCCCTGCAAGAAGATTACCATAAAGGCATATGATGATGAGGAAAGGTCCTCTAAAGGAACCATGATGTTACCTATTCAAGTGGGACCAGTGCAAAAGGATACTATGTGTCAGGTCTTAGACATCTAGATCTCACCTACAATATTTTGTTAGGGCGACCCTGGATACATGAAATGCAAGTAGTACCTTCTACGTATCACCAGTGTGTCAAATTTTCTTATGATGGACAAGAAATCTCCATATCTGTTGATCACAATCCATTTCAACATTGCAACGCAATGGGGGCAGCCCAAGACAGTTTGGTTCCTCATAATAGAGAAAAGCAGAGATTCTCAACATCAGATCTACAAATGACAAAGCCCAACTCATTATCTGGAGATTTCAAGCAAAAAATGCAAATCAAAGACCAAGGTATGGGAGAATACTCTTTGGAGCCCCTATGTTTCGCCAAATTACCGACATCACCCAGATCTCATGGATTTTCTACTACATCAAGTAACTTAGCCCATCACCAAATTTGATGGTACCTTCGTCCAATTGGGCACTCTAGCACATGAATCAGAAGATAAGGATATTCTTAGCTAGTTATACAAAGATGAGGGAGAAGATAACAGAGCAGCTTGGACATTGTTCTACCTATGCACCTATATGGAAAATGATACTTAATCATGCAGCAAATGGGATATGACGGTAAAGGACCTATTGGGAAACGCAAAGAAGGAGTCACTGAACCCATAGATCTTCCTTCATAGCCCAGTAGAGACAAAACATGATTGGGTTGTAAGCTCACTTTCCTATTAAGAAAGTCGCCCCGCATAACTGCGAAACCTCAATGGAAAGTAAAGAAGAAGTACCAAGAAGAATCCTGGCAAAAAGCACTCTTTGAGTTAGCAGAAACAATCTACAAGGCACGAGAACGTCGAGAATAGAAGTTACATCAGGAAAAACTTCTAAGCCACAAGAAGGCCATATCCACAGCAGTAGCTCATGTTCAAGATCCACTATTTCAAGAACAAATGAAATCATCTCAGGATACCATTATTTCTCCACGAGGAGGCACAGTCTATGAACAAATACAGAAAGTAGAAGCAAGATCTGACATCGAATCAACAAAAACTATCAAAATGGTATCCATCATCAAAGATTTATTTTCACCATACAACATACCTGTTTACAGCACTGATAGAATCTGAGATGATGCCTCGGAGACTGATTCCAATGAATATGAATGGGGTACCTACTCAAATGCTACTACAGATATCCCTAATGATACTAACACCATACCCCTTTCTCAAGAAGAGCATAACACAGAAGATAGACCTCTTGAATTTGGACCACAAAACATCTATGACGCTAAGGAAAGCGAACAGAAGCATTATGAACAAGTCTATACAGAAGATAATACAAAAGAAGACCTCGACGAAATCCTGGACTCCTTTGCAACCAAGAACAATCATGATGAAACCTCTGTCTTGACACTTACAGTAGCAGAACTTGATCCACCAAATGATTCCTTACCACTTGTCTTTCCTGACCTCATCAACTGGGATGAACTTGAAATCCATGATATACCAATTTTCCCAGATGATGAATCTATTATCCACTACCTATGTACCGTAAATCTAGAAACAGGCTCTACCGGTGAACAAAGTAATGATGTTTGCCAATCAGGGAGTGCCAAGTCTCTCAGTAGCAAAAATAAACCAAATAAAAGATCTGATGCTGAAAACCAGTCAATGGCAACTCTAGATCACAAAAAAGTAAAAATAAAGGACGCATCTAAAGGTGAAAACCTTTTTAAGGCACCTAACGATGGGAGACTTGACACTCTTCCTAAGAACTTTCATGAGCGATCACCTATATTGATTGAGCTCACTCAATCAATCAACATTGGTACCACAAAAGCAGTCAAAAACATACACCTTGTAGAATCTCTGACAGAGGAGGAAAGATCAACATTCATCATTTTCTTTAAAGAACAACAAATTAACTTTGCTTGGTCATATGCCGATATGCCCGAAGTAGATCCACACTTGGTCATGCATCACTTGTCCATCTCTTCAGGAGTTAAACCAGTCAAGCAAAAGCTATGAAAGATGAATCCACAGGTGGCACTCATGGTCAAAATTGAACTAAAGAAACTATTAGATGTCGGATTCATCTGACCCATTGACTATGCAGAATGGATTTCCAACATCATTCCAGTATCAAAACCAGATGGTAGTATCAGAATATGCACTGACTTCAGAGATGTCAACAAAGCTTGTCCAAAAGATGACTTTCCTCTGCCCAGTATCGACATAATTATAGACCTCACAACAAGACATGCAATTCTCTCACTAATGGACGGTTTCTTAGGGTATAATCAAATCAAAATAGCTCTGAAAGACCAAGATAAAACAACATTTACCTGTCCTTGGGGAACGTACTGTTGGAATGTTATGCCTTTTGGCTTAAAGAATGCAGGGGCCACTTATCAAAGAGCAATGACAACAATCTTTCATGACATGATGCACACATTTATGGAAGATTACGTGGACGATCCACTAGCTAAGTCATTCACCAGAGCAGAACATCTAAGCATCTTAACAAAGATCTTTGATCGATTGGAGAAATTCCAAGTCAGGCTCAACCCTAAGAAGTGTGTCTTTGGGGTTACATCAGGCAACTAGGCTACATAGTCTCAGCTAAAGGTATCGAAGTAGATCCAGCAAAAGTACAAGCCATTATGGAAATGCCACCACCAAAGAATATCAGTCAACTCAGATCTCTACAAGGATGAATTCAATCAATCAGGCGATTCATCTCTCAGCTAGCAGATAAAAGTCTACCATTTAACCATTTACTACACAAAAATGTACCATTCAGATGGGAGACCAAGTGTGCAGAATCTTTTTACCAAATCAAATAGTACCTGATGAATCCACCAGTTCTGGTACCACCAGTCGCAGGAAAGCCACTTATCCTCTATATCTCAACAACATATATATCGCTAGGGGCACTATTGGCACAAGAAGATCAACAAGGAAAAGAATGAACCATATACTATATCAGTAGGACATTGAATGGCTATGAACTAAACTATACATTCATTGAAAAAGCTTGCCTAACAGTGGTCTTCGCATCTCAGAAGTTCTGACATTATATGCTAGCACACACAATTAAGCTAGTGGTAAAAATTGATACCCTCAAATATCTACTCAACAAGGCAGCTCTTACAGGCAGATTGGCTAAATGGGTCATGATTCTCAGTGAATTCGACATCCAATACATAGAAAGATGAGCCATCAAAGGACAAGCAATTGCAGATTAGCTGGCTGAAGCACCGCTACCAGGAAAACAAACTATGGAGATTGAATTTTCGGGCAGGGACGTTCTTGCTATTTCTACCAAACAATGGACCCTATACTTTGACAGATCCTACACACAACATGGTTCAGGTGCTGGCATTCTATTCATCACTCCTGAAGGACACACTATACCAAGATCATATAGGCTTATGTTCCCATGCACAAATAATGTGGCTGAATATGAGACATTGGTTATAGGCATCAAAATGGTCGTAGAATGGAAAATCACAGAGTTAAAGGTCTACGGAGACTCACAACTAGTCATCAATCAAATCAACAATGACTATCAGACAAAGGATGACAAGCTGCTACCCTACAAACGAATGGTGGATGACTTCAAATAGTATTTTGTACACATCACCTTCAAGCAAATACCAAGGTTGAACAACAAATCAGCCAATGCAATGGCTACTATTGCTTCATTATTACAAATTCTCGAGCAACAAAGTCGTTACAAGTTCCTGGTAGAGCAACTGTTCTCCCCAGCTTATGACCACTATGAATCCCATGTTATCTATGCCTTGACTGGTTTAGATTCTTCGTTATATGGACCAATATATGACTACCTTAAGAACAATATCTTACCCATTGACCAATCCCGTAACAAGAAACGTAATTTTATCCGACAAGCTGCCCGTTATACCCTTACTACTGATACTTTGTATCGTCAAAGTCTAGATGGTACTCTTCTTCGTTGCCTTGATCGTAATGATTCTGATTCCGCTTTACACGAGCTTCATGAAGGTATTTGTGGAACACATTCAAGTGGGATTACTCTTGCTAAAAAGCTTCTAAGGATGGGATACTACTAGACTACAATGGAGAAAGAATCATATCACTTCGCCAAGAAATGTCCTAAATGCCAGATCCATGGCAATCTGATACATGCACCAGCACGGGAACTACAGCCATTTACAACATCGTGGCCCTTTTGTCAGTGGGGACTAGACTTGGTTGGGAAAATTCATCCTTCATCTTCAAATGGACACAAGTTCATTATAACGGCAACAGAATACTTTACCAAATGGATAGAAGCAGTTCCCATGACCACAGTGACTGGAAAACAAATTGCCTCTTTTATCCTAAATTATCTGATTTGCAGATATGGTATTCCAAGTTCAATCATCACAGATAATGGATGGCCTTTCAAAAACCAAGATGTACAAGAACTATGTGAAAAATTCAAAATCCAACATCGGTTCTCTACACCATACTACCCACAGGGGAATGGTCAAGCAGAAGCATCTAACAAGACAATACTAAAAATCATAAAGAAAACAGTAAATGGTGCAGGCAAAGATTGGCATGTACAACTTAATCCAGCACTTTGGGCATACAGAACCAGCATCCGTACACCTACAGGAGCAACACCATACTCATTGGTATATGGATCAGAAGCCATTTTACCCTTGGAGGTAGAAATCCCATCTCTTAGAGTCTCTTTGAAAGGTTTAATCCCAGATGAAGAGTATCGAGTTAACCGACTACAAGAACTTGAACTACTAGATGAACGACGTCAGCATGCTTACACTCATCTCAAAGCATATCAACAATGCATGTGCAGGAGCTACAATCACAAGGTCATCCCTCGCAACTTCAAAGGTGGTGACCTAGTCCTCAAAGAAAATCCAAGAAATCAGCAAGATCGAGAAAAGAAAGGGAAGTTTGAACCTAACTGGTTGGGTCCCTATGTCATCATATCAATCTATGGATCAGGTGCCTATCAACTAACAACTTCAGAAGGAGATGTGCTCAACGAACCAACTAACAACATCCATCTGAAGAAGTACTACACTTAAGTAGCCTAATGCATGGAAAAAGCTAAAACAAGCAAAAAAATAAAAAAATCCAGAAAAAGCAAATAACAAGGTACAATAAAAATAACTAGTGAAAACCTGGTAACAAGCGCTATTGTGAAAGAATGGCTCCTTTATCTATCTCCATACCATTTTATATGTATCCTTAAACCACTATCGGCTATCGCCTGACACTTAGCACATATCCATTCCGGACATACTTAGCATAGTCAATATCCTAGTCTATCCATATATATCCTCTTACCACATTCCACCATGGCTTGGAAATCACTGCACATATTCACATCAGGAGGCACACTCAGCTAGGGGCAATAAATCGTCAAAACTTGCAAACATTCAAGACACCAAAACTATTTGCAAAACTCAAAAACATTGCATCCAACAACCAAAACTACACTTCATCGCAAAGCAAAACAAAGAAACACAAAAATACCGAGGATGGATGATTTTCTGAAGTACTAAATGTTGCATTATCGCATAAAGTCTTGATTATTTTTGCATTTTGAACTTTTTTTTGGATTCTTTGTCTTTTCTCACTAAATGCTTCAAAGCTAGAGATCATGGGGAAACTCCAATATTTTCTTAGTCTTCTGTCTGGGAGGCGATCACTTGTACTATGTGGATACTTGCCTCAAGATGTGATACATCGAATATCACTGACGGCATGATTCCACTTCACGCATACAAATGATTTAATCTTATCTATTTACGCAATCCGCACTCAAGTCGTCCTGGTTCAATTATACTTTGACGCTTGTGCCATCTTGCAAAATCAAATATCATGTAAATTTCTCTCAGGTCATTATGGTTCAATTATACCATTGTGCTTGTATAAATTTTCAACATATCCTAAACAAATCAATGCTCAATGATGATACCTACAAAGAAAGCAAACAACATGTGGCTATATCGGATGGCAAATACAGAATGAGGATGCTACCAAAAAAAACAATTAGTTGCATATCATTTTAACATAGTTCCATATCATTTTACAATTAGTTGCATATCATTTCACAATTAGTTGCATATCATTATCATACATCTCATTTTCAAGATACATCTCACAGCATAAAATCATACATCTCATTTTTTTTAAATAAATACATCTCACAAACATATCAAAGCATACATCCTACATCATACATTATATCATATATTTAAGCATTGCATCATCATAAAGTAAAGAAAAGAACACATAAGCACATACATCCATATAACACACCACATGATCAAAGATAATGATGTCATATATATATATATATATATATATATATATATATATATATCTCCAAAAATGATCAAAATGTACAAAATCTATCATCTCCGTGTCCAGTACAAAGAATACAATGATCAAAATACAATAGAGACCATGTCTCTCAAGTATGGCTATCCCCTGACAGAGATGGTCTGGCTCCAGATGTTCCCACCCCTAGATCTCCAGGGGGATCCTGTCTCGATGGCCCTGTCACACCTCGGCTCTCTGACCGCGACCCAGTATCTCGAGATCGACTGGATCTCGACTGTGTAAAGCTCTGTACTCGGTGATCCCTGGGTACCGCGGCCACATAATGCCGATGGTAGTACTTCGCCTCCTGAGCTCTCAAAGATATCTCTCTTAGGGTGTCTCTCATCGGACCACCCGCCGCTGCTCTCTGCACGCTCGCTGCAAGCTCCTCCGCTCGACCCCGCTGCTCTATCTCCGTGTCTCGTTTAGTGGTTAACTGTGCAATCTGGCGCTGATATGTCAATACCTGTGCCTGCAGCTGCTGTATAGTCACCTGTAGGGTCCTAATCTGTGCATCCTCAACATGAGTGGGGATCCAAACCCGTAGCGGTACCTATGCTGGGGCATCTCCTCTAACTCTATCTGTCCTCGGTGCAGGAGGTGGTAGCACATCTATCCTCCTCCTCTGAGCTAGCCATATCACCTCATCTGTTCCCCCCACTGCAGCTAGAACCTCCCCCACCCTCCCCTCTCCATCGGCTCCAATGGCCAAACTGCCTCTCCCCCTGTCCATCACCGCCCGTCTAACTGCTCTCTCCAAACCTCTATCTCCCCTCCTCCCTCTATCTCCCCTCCTCCCCTGATCTCCTCTCCCTCGTCATCCTCCCCCACCATCTCCATCATCATCGTCATTAAATGACGATCGCATCTCCTCTGGATCTGAAATCCTCGCCACTGCCCACGCAGCGAACAATCTCGCAAACTCATCTGTCATGCTCGCATCCAAAATCTCTGGGGCATAATCCCATATCTGGCCTGCCAAACTAACAAACTCATCCACTGCCACCACACTATCAATGGTCAGGCCCCAATATGGTATGTCCTGCCTCCATCATGCATATAAATAGGCCCCCTGAGGTATACCTTGTTGTCGCCCAAACTGTGGCAAAACTCTGGTCACCACGAACCTCTCAATAACAAATGGGGTCCTCCCAATCAGGTATCTTGTCATAAACACATAGGGCATCTCCAGCCCGTCCTCTACCCATACCTCGCACCCTATATATGGTCGCCATGTGACTGTATCAATGTCATCTAGCACTCTCCTCCAATGCTCTAGTTTTCCCAGCTTCCGCTAGACAACTAGACCCCTATACCCATAGGCATAGGCATGTCCAACGGGCCTATCTCTGTCTGCTAATGGCTTGACAATCGGAATATGCTCCCAGCACCATACTTGTAAGAGCGTCACACCAGCTGACAAACTGTCGTAACCTAGGTATACCACCTCGTGCAAGTCCCTGTACAGATGGGCTACCATAGCTGATCCCCACGCGAACCTGCGGCCCTGTGTAACCATGTCCTCTAACACCAGCCCCCATCCCAAAGAGAATCCCTTTGACCTGTGATCAGGACAAAGGAATCCACCTATAAATCTTGTCAGTACTGATGGAAGCGGTGCATAATCCAAGTCCAGGAACTCCTGCCAAGGGATCTCATATCCGCATACTGTCTCATCATGGAATATGCGGCACAGTGCCTCTATGCCACCCTCCTCCGATTGCTCATAGGGTAGTAGTGAACCTACTACTGGTATGTGTAGAATCCTGTAACAGTCCTCTGGCGTGACTGTCATCTCACCCGTGGTGAAGTGGAAGGTGTTCGTGTCGCTATGCCACCTCTCTGCGAGCGCTATAAGTAACCCCCGGTTCACAGTGAACCGAGGCATATTCAATAGGGATGTCAACCCGCATCTCTCAATAATATCTAGGTCGGCCTATGTCAACCGTGGTATCAAAGTCCAAGGCCTAGGAAATCGCTCACACGACTGAACCACACCCAATCGCTCCTGTCAAACCAGAAAAACAAGTCCAATATCAGTTTCCAGATCAAAACAAAGATATCAAAATCAAAATCACATCAACAACATGAAACAATTTGCTCAACTACATCAAGTTCAAAATCCTATCATTTCATATCAACTTGTAAAACAACTCAAGTTATCAAAAACCATATCAAAACTTGTAACACAACTCAAGTCTCCAAATCACATAAACTTGTAAAACAACTCAAGTTTCCCACCCATATCAGCTTGTAAAACAACTCAAGTTTCCAACCCATGTCAACTTGTAACACAAATCAGGCTTCACACATTGAACTTGAAACAAAGTGCGAAAATAATTTATGCTTTGATCAAAACAACACATTAATATCTATGCATAACTTGAAATATTGCAAATCAAAACAAGTTATATCAACAATCATATTGGACAAATCAATAAAAACCATGACAGCAAAACACAACAATTTCACAAATCCCCCCATCGCACAAAATTTTTCCTGATGCGCTAAAATAGATTCTCCCCGTGCTAAAATCTACCCATGCACTAAGTTGTTTTTCCCACGTGCTAATCTATTTACCCTATGCACTAGACTGCCTCTATGCACTATCTTTTTTCCTCAATGCGCCACCCAACCTACCCGATGCGCTAAAACCTATTTATGCGCTAACCTATACCTTGTTGACGCTACCTATTTGACCCTATGCGCTAGGTCTACCCTACGCGCTAAAACCCTTTACCCATGCGAACCCCTGTGACCCTTATGCGCTAGGTCTTACCCACGCACTATCCTGTTAACCTTACGCGCTACCCTATGTTCGACATGCGCTACTTTCCCTCAATGTGCTAACCAAGAACTTCTATGCGCTACACTATTTTGTTTCGGATGCAGCCCTAAAATTCAAACTTCATGTGCTACCTAAATTTTTGACGCGCTAAACCACTAAAACCGAATTTCAAAAATCAAAAAATGACCAAAAATGACAAAATAAAAAATAAAAAAAGGGTCAAAAGTGTTGACTTACTGGTGGTCCATATGCGGCAGGTCTCCGGTACCTCCGAACGCACTCAAAACGATGCCTGGAATACGAAATAGGCATTGACTTCTCTCCAAATTCTCTTTCTCCGAAGTCAACAATGCACAAATGAATCAAATCAAAGCACTTTTCCCCTTTTATAGGAGAAAAATGAAATTAGGGTTAGGAAACTGGGCATGTAATTTGCTCGCGGTCTCCCTTATACCCTAAAACATGTAACTTATTGGGAGATGAATCAATTTAAACATTTCACATAGACAAAATCCTACACACCACACACAAATCATCAAATCCAATCAAAATTTTCAAAATATTGATTCATCTCCCGAGGGGGCATCACGCATCAAATCAAATCTGGGGCACTACTTGCAAATCATAAGAGCAACACAAAAATTTCATTTGATCATAAATCACAATAACACATCATTTTCTTTGAAATAACATGTGCACACACATCACTTCAAAGAGGGGCAAAATGTAGACGTATAAAAATGACCATATTCCTAAATGAATATTTTATGTTCATTTCTCTATTTAATTAAATTTAATTTAATTAAAATTACCCACATTCTTCTGTTTAAATTAAGTAAATTACTCAATTTGTTTAAATTAAATTCACTATACCATTTAATGAATAAATCATTTTATTCAATTAAATCCCTTCTATCTACTTTTAATTAAATTCAAATTTAATTAAAGAGTTTATCCTAAATTAAATAAATCTAATTTATTTAATTTCCCCAATTGCAACCAAATTAAAAGAAATTCATTAAATTCAATTAAATCCTATTATCCCTCCATCCACTTGCAAAATCCTACATCTCCCACTTGCTTCTTAAACCCTATTCCTAACCCCCCTTCTAGATTCTTCTAATCGCTTCTAATTAGCCTAACCTATCTTCTAAGCTTTGTCACATCCCTAAGCAAAGGGAAGTCACTTCTCAAACCCTTAAAGTCTTTGATAACCATTAAAGGCTTCAAGTCTTCAACCACTTAATTTTCCGAAGTCTCCCAAACCATTAATGGTTAATTCAACCCTCTTACATGGTTAGAGACTTTTTGCCTAACTTAACCTTCATCCAACCCAAGGGTCTCTTCAAGCATTCATTGCTTTGACCATGGTTATTCCTTAATCATTTGCACAAGAGCTTATCCTTGGATTAACTCTTAATCCAATGGGTAATCTTAACTTAAGTTTGACCCTTACCCTCTAGATAACCATGAGGTCTTCTCATGCATTTAATGTCTCCAACCCCTTTTCTCACCTAGCCCTAGGTTGACATTTGTCACCATTTCATTGGTGCAAATTGCAAACATGGATTCCCAACTTTCAAACTCAACCCTTGATTAACTCTTCCAATCCTGACCATCCATTGCCCTATTTTTGCTATAAATAGAGCTCTCATCCCTCCATTTTCATCATCCAAGTTTGTAGTATCATACTTATGCTCAAATACATTCAAGCTTTCATATACCATTTATGCTCAATTTTAGCCTCTCTTTTAACTAGGAATTAGTCTAAATATGCATGTTTAGAATACTTTCTATTATCATTAGCTTAAATCATTGAACTAATATAGTATGCTAGGATAGTTTGTTTACTAACCTTGTCATCTTATAGTTAGTTTATTGCACTTCTAAAATCATGCATAGTTTAGGATGCATCTCATATTAAAACCAACAAAAGCATCCCTCGTTCTTACATTTGCCATCCCTAAATCATTTTGCTCAGTGATCTGAGAGCAAAAACATTGGTTTGAGGGACCGTGTAAGATAGAGAACCATGGGAACCACCTTGGGAAGCTGAGTGATACTTCATTACTCCATAGCTTGCACCAAGAAGTCCTGTGAGTGTGTGAGCAAGGCTCCATAGAGCTCCATTTTTCACATATTGAGTTCTATTGACCCACTTTTTCCACATACAATGTCAATAATCAATAATAAAGCTTTGAGATAATAATTTGTAATAGTGAAATATTAGGGCAATGACTAAATAAAATCGGTTAATACATATCTGTAAATCACAGAGAGGTTTCTTTCTGCATGCAGAGGATTAGTTATAGGCCTAGGGTTTCCAGGCAAGGAAGCACTCCAGGAAGACATGGTTCCTACACAGAATCCACATCCCTTCACGACATGAAATAAACACAGGAGGACACGGTTCCTACACAGAACCCCACATGTCTTCACGACATGAAATAAACACAGCCTTGGCCAGGACACTCTTGTATGTACATTATACCCTGAGTTGGACACACACTATATGCCCCTTCTCCAATGCCCAATGCCCAACCACAGACCTTAACTATCCCCTTCCTTGTGCTCTCCTTAATTATTCCTTCTTCACGTACTCTTTCTCTAGGTTTTTTTAATTTCCATTCCTCTCCCATTCTCTATTAATTTACAAGTTTTAATAATGCCCCAAGGGTGGTTAAAAAAGCCAGGCCCTTTCATTATAATAATATTTATTAATTACTCAATCATGGCAAGTGAAGGTAGCGAATTCAACATCGACAGTGGCAGCAGTAGGCTTCTAACCGGCGAATAGGTTGTTGTGGCTTCGATCCAAGGTATGGGAGGTCAAGGCAAGATTAGATCATGAAGCAACAAAGATGATGAAGCCTTTCCAATCGAAGCAATGAGGAACCATATTCCCAGCAAACGACCAGCTCTTGAGTCAACAGCAAGGAAAGATCAGATCCCAGGCCGGTCATGGAAGGTGGATGTACCTAATCCCATGCATAGAAGATGCAGGTATCTAAGACCACAGAGGAAAATAGATATTAGTCGTCGCTACCTAAATAGTAACCTCGGGCCAATAAACTTGCAAGCATGGAAGAAGAATGGCTTTTCATGGAACAATGAGGGTTGGTTTTGCAATGCGAAGCTTCCTGCTACTGAATTGGCACGCAATTGGAATTCAATATTAAATCCTAATTCCTTATATCGGAGACCGAAAGATTTAAAATCCCTAATTGTCATAGGCAAGGTTTCAACCCTCCACCGGGGAATGGCCCTAAAAAGTTTCAAAATGGGTGGTTTAGGCAAGATAGAACTTCACGAGCTGATCGTGCAAAGGTTTGGCGGTCCATTGCTTTGGCCAGAAACCAGCGATCTAACTTGGATCAAGTGGGGAAAAATGAATCCTAGCGAAGATACCAACCATTGATTTATCCAAACACTCACAAACCGGTAAGGAAAATCTCAAGACCCATTGTTATTTTGGATGATAACAAGATCAATTTGGCTAGGTCAAATCTTCAAGATTACTATTTTTTTGCTAAATAGGGTGGAGGCAAATGGTTAAGGGGAAATTTTGAGAAATGGTGTAGATCGCAATGGGGGGAGGACATTAACCTTAATATTCTTCCGAATGATTACTATCTGATTGAGTTTATGAAAAAAGAGGACATATGGAATGCTAAAAATAAAGGTCCTTATAATTTGGATGGGATTGGAGTGCATATTATTGATTGGAAACCTAATTTCAATCCCCGGTTTCATACCTTACTAGAAAGCACAATCTAGTTAAGGTTATACAACTGCCCATCGGACTATTGGCACATTGAGATTATTAAAGACATATGTAAAGAGCCTGGCACTTTTGTATCTATTGATGACATTTTGGAGGATAGGGTTTGGGGTAGTTTTATCAGGATATGCATTAATACCAACCAAATTTCCAAAATCCCAGAAGAAGTCAAAATTATTGGTTCCAACAAGATATGGATTCAAAGGATCAACAGAGAAGATCAGTTGTACCTTTGCCCCAAGTGCTTCTCAAGGGAACATATTGGTCTTGAATGTGAAGTTTCAGCCTCTATCTTAAGAAGTTATGCTTGTGTGAAAACTAAGTCGACTGATGTGTAGTCACATAAGGAAAATACAGAAAAACTAGGAACAAATGATGTAGAACAATCCTCGATGGCCAGTATGAAGGGGGTAGAAAATAATAATCTTGTTGATAATTCTCCCCTTGTTGTATCTAGTCAGCAACATATCCATACTGACAATAGTAATAGTGCTCAAGCTCTACTAAATCTATTGGAAGATCCCTTCAAAATGAAATTGTAACAGAGCTTGCAGCTTATCTTTCCTCAAAATCCACTAAGGCTGGTGAATTTAGGGTGAGAGAGGATGAGAATATTCCCCTTCTGCGAGTTGATCCAAACGCCTCTGGTGATTTGGACAAGAAAGGCATCACCACTGATTTGGAAGAAGGAGAAATTGTTTCCTCTACCTCAGAATGGGAAGAAGATTTTGAACCAATTGCCAACCTTATAATGGATAATACTGCAAAATGTTTTGGGAAGACTACTTCATATATTAATGTTCCAAACTTTAAACCAAAGAGCAAAAGGGGGCGTAAATCAAGGAAACAATGTTGAAAATTTCAGGTGCGGCTAGTGGGCAGTCCAAACTTAATTTAGGGAAGGGGACCCCCTTCCCCAAGATCAATGAGGCTACTATCCTAGAATGTCAGAGGCCTTAATGCCCCTGACAAATGGTGCTTAATTAAGCATCAAATTGATGAGACTAAGCGAGATATTTGGGTATTACAGAAACTAAATGGAGTCAGGCTAAGATAGGAAAAAAAATGAAAACATGGAAAAAATGGAAAGATTTATTGAGGCAATCTGAGGGGGCCTCTAGTGGAATGGGAATAATTTGGAATCCTATGAATGTTAAAATCACACTCCTTGGAGAAGATAAATATTAGCAACATTGTCTGGTCACTAGTTTATGCAAAAATGAGAGTTTCAATATCTTTAATGTCTATGGACCTTCTGTTGCTAATGACAAATGAGAGCTTTGGGCATTTCTATCAAACAGATTCCAAAATATTTCTAAGGGCAGTTGTGTGTTTGCAGGTGACTTCAATGCTATCCTGGCAGGTAATGAAAAGAAGGGTGGTATTCAAAGGATTGGTGCAGTTCAGAAAGACTTCTAGGAATTTGTAGAAAAGAATCAGCTATTAGATGTTGCCCCGAAGAACGGAACCTTCACATGGACAAATAGGTGAACTGGTTTCACTAACATTACAAAACGTCTAGACCAATTTCTGGTGGCCAGTGATTGGCTTGAACAAAATCTTATTCTTGAATCAACTATTCTACCCCCAGATCATTTCCCTATTTGCCTAAATGTATCTTTAGGACAATCTGAGGGTAGCAACCCCTTCAGGTTTGAGATGATGTGGCTCAGAGTGTTAGAACTACATGAATTGATAGCAGCATGGTGGAAGGAGTCGGTACTAGGAAATAACTCAAGGTTTTCCAAGCTAAATAAGAAGCTCAAGTATATTAAGATCAAAATCAAAGAGTGGAATTTGAGTCAATTCCAAAACATCCATAAGGAGAAACTTAGGGTCACAGCTAAGCTAGAGGAAATAACCAATTCTATCATAAAGACATGCATGAATTAAGAACTTTTTAAAAGGGAGAGCTCTCTTAAGATTGAACTAAATAAAATTCTTCGACGTGAAGAAATTCACTAGAGGCAAAAATATAGGGAACTTTGGCTCAAGGATGGGGATAGAAATACCAAGTTATTGCACAGATCGGCTATTGCCAACCAAAACAGGAACAAAATATCAGAGATTGTGAGGCCGGATGGTAGTATTTCCAGTGACTATGAGGATATTGTCCGGGAAGGAGTAAGACATTTTGAATCTCTAATGAATGGTAAATGTCAAAGTGTTCAGTAAGCAAGAAACAAAATTCTAGACTCAATCCCTTCTATAATCACTGAAAGACACAATAAAGAGCTCTTCAAACCTATTGACTTAGATGAAGTCAGGAAAGTTACCTTCCAGCTGAATCCTAATAAGACTCTAAGCCTTGATGGTTTTCATGTGGCCTTCTTTCAGCATTTTTGGGACATTATTGCCCAGGACCTACACCTAGCGGTAGAAGAATCTGGAAAAAGAATGACTATGCTAGGAGCTATCAATCACACCTTTCTAGCTTTAGTTACGAAAAAGAAGAACCCTCAACAAATGGGTGATTTTAGACCAATTTCATTATGCAATTCAGTCTACAAAATAGTAACAAAGATCATTGCCAACAAAATGAAACCTCTTCTAAAACATATTATTTCAGATGAGCAGAGTGGCTTTTCCCCTAGACGCTCTATTATTGAAGGCATCATCACTGCTCATGAAACACTCCACACTGCAAGAAAAATGAAAGATTCTTGTATGATTTTAAAGTTAGATATTATGAAAGCATATGATATGGTGGATAGGGAATTTCTTGTAGAAGTATTGAGGAAATTTGGTTTCTACAATGAACGGATCACATGGGTCAAGAATTGTCTATCAACACCCAAATTATCAGTTTTGGTTAATGGTTCGTCTCATGGTTTCTTCCCTTCAATGAGAGGTATTCGCCAAGGGGATCCTATGTCACCATTTTTGTTTATAATTATGACTGAAGCCTTAGGTCGATTAATTAAATCTATTCACCATAATGGTCGTTGGCTGGGTGTCAATGTGGCTACAGGAATTGAACATTCAACCCACTTACAATTTGTTTATGATACTATTATGTTTGGAGTCTCTAGTAGAAGAGAGGAAAGGACTATAAATACTTGCCTTGATGACTATTGCAAGGCATCAGGGCAAAAAATCAATTGGAACAAGTCAGAAGTTTTCTTTATCAATACTTTGCCGAATATGCAAGGTGTTCTATCAAGGATCCTCAATTTAAGAGTTGCAAATGTTCTAGGTAAATTCCTTGGGACTCCTCTTTTCATTGGCAGTAATAAGATTTTCTATTAGACGCATCTTATTGAAAAATGTAAATCTAGGATTGAAAATTGGAAAGGGAAGTGGTTATCATCTGTCAGTAAGCTTACTATGATAAAATTAGTCCTCTCTGCCATACCGGTTTTTTCCATGGCTTGCTTGAGACTACCGGTTGCCATAGAAGATGAGTTAATTACTATAATGAGTAATTTCCTTTGGAATGGGTCGGATGACAAAGGCAATTTTCCCCTGATTGCCTGGAATAAAATAAGTCAACCAAAAAATGCTGGGGGTACTAAAATTCGACAGATTTTATTATGAATTTGGCTATGGGAGCAAAATTGGTTTGGGAAATTTGTAGAGGTGGTAGTTAGAAGTGGGTAAGAATCCTAAAACACAAATATCTGGACTCACTTGAGCCTAAAAGTATTCTCACAATTATCAACCCACCCAGGGGTTCAGCCATTTGGAATTTTATTCTAGAATGCAGAGAAATCATAAGCGATCAGGTCACTTGGGATGTCAGAAATGGGAGGAATGCATCCTTCTGGCTGGATTCTTAGAGTGGCAAAGAAGCCTTGTTTCATAACCCCGCTCTTCAATCTATAATGAGAGAAACATGTCAGATTTGGGGACACGATGTCTGTGATTATGGTCATCCAGTTTAAGGAGAATGGTATTGGCAGATGGGTGTGGAATTCTCTGGACCCCTTGGACTTAGTCAAAATCAGAAAGACATTTTTGTCGGTATTCTAAGGAATCGAATCATTCATCCATCCCCGGATGAGGACATTACTAAATGGTGTGGCTCATCTGATGGTAATTGAAAGAAGTTGTTGTAGATAAGAAGGATTGGCCGGTTAATCTATTCTGGCATAGACATCTACTTCCTAAAGCAGGTTCCTTTGCTTGTATGGCTTTCCAGAGGAAGATTCTAACCGGTGAAAGACTCCTTAAATTGGGTATTAATGGGCCTAGTAGATGTTTATTATGTCAAAATCAAGAGGAGACAATTGATCACCTTCTTCTTCATTGCAAATTCTCCAGCAACTGTTGGTGGCATTTTATGGGTAAATTAAATCTTGCATGCCTTTTTTCAAAAGGTTTGGATGATTGGTTTCTACTATGGCCTAAATCAAAATGCAAGGTGTTATTTGGGGATTTATTTGTCATCCTGCCCTCACTGCTGACTTGGAAAATTTGGAAAGAGAAGAATCGAAGAATTTTCTAGGATAAAGATATGGGCCAGATTTCACTCTGGGGGAAAATTCAGAATCACCTGGTTGAGCTCCTGAATGAATCGGCTAAGGCCAAATTGCTGAAAAAGAATCTATACACTGACTAGGATTGGAAGTTAAATCTTGCATTCCCAAAATTGATCATCCCCTTACTTTTTGATAGTGGTAACCCTGTGATACCGGCTAATCCAAGATTGGGTGTTAAATAGAAAAACCTAGATCCAGGATGGCATAAGATTGACTTCGATGGTGCCTCTATAGGGAATCCAGGGCGGAGTGGAATTGGATGTATTATTAGAGATTTTGAAGGCATCTGTATTAAGGAAATCTCTGAAGATATCAGTATGGCCACTAACAATGAGGCTGAATTTCGAGCAGCATTAAGAGGTTTGCAATTGGGGATAAAAAGAATGCATTTGGAGGGTGATTCATTAAATGTTATCAATGTTGTTCGTAGTAACCAAAACCCTAGTTGGCGTCTTAACCTATGGCTTCGACCGATGGTAGATTTGCTTGAGACCGTTGAAGAATTTCAAATTAGCCATATCTATAGAGAAGGTAATATGGAAGCAGACAGACTATCTAAGATGGCAATTGTAGATGGAGGCCTTTATCTGGGGCATACGGCTAGGGTATAGATAAATTTTGATTATAGCAATTAATATGGTTAAAGTGTTGCAACCTATCTTGGCAGAAGAATGAACCGGCTTTGTTTCCCTGATGCTCTTGGTTTCTACCGATTTGTAGTACTTACCGGGAGATGAACTCTTACCAGGTGTGGGTTTTTCTTTGATTGTGGTATCCTTCTGGCTCCTACTGGTAGGGGTATCCCACTCAATTGTGCGGTGTCTACCGGTTGGTGATGTTGTCATTTGCATAGGTCTCTTGCACTTGTCTCTTACGGGTATTTATTACATCCCAGTAATATGGTCTTATCAGGGTCATTAACTCCAATGTCGGAGTAGATGCTATCAGGAAGATAATCTAGCAAAATTTATGATAAACGGTTGCAATTGGTTCTCTCCTCAAGTCACCCTGTGCGGATGGAGGCCTTGATCCGAGACATACAGTTAGGGCACAATTATATTTGATTATAGTGGTTTAAGTGATGCAACCTATCTTGGTCTAAGAATGAAATGAATTTGTTTCCCCGATGGTCTTGGCCTCTATCGGTTTGTAGCACTTATCGGGTGATGAATTCTTACCGGGTCTCTTGCATTTGTCTCCTATCGGCATTTTTTATGGTTCTGCTAATATGATCTTACCGGGGTCATTAACTCCAATTCTGGTATAGATGTTGTCAAAAAGTTAATTTATTGTCCATAATTACTATTAGATATGATAAAGCCAAACGACGGCTAACATCAAAGAGGCAATCAATTGCGAATAAAGGTGACATGCTCAAGTTGTGTTTTGTTTGTGCAAAGTAATTTGGCATGGTTTAGCTAGGTCCTCGAGCTCCTCAACCTTTATGAGCTATCGAGATAAATAAAGGAATGTCTGCTTAGTTTAAACATATCAAACTCTTCCCCTTTCTTGCTCAGTTGTTTATACAATGGATACACTGATATTATTGGAGGCAACATGCCGTCAGATGGCATTTCTTGGCAAAATTTCTGATAAGTGCCTGCAATCGGTTCTTTCCTCAAATTACCCTTTGATTTTGCATTGTATAAAAAGAATTTTGGGGAAGGAATTCTTAAATGCATACCACAGATATAGAGCCAATGCCGACATTTTGTCTTTCTTTCTAGCAATGTTGCTCTACATGGGGACTAGCAAGCAAAGGGCGAAGCTGCTCACTCAAATGGTGTTCAAGCATCGCTTCCTTGGGGAAATTGATGTCGTACTGGATAATATCGATGGCAATATAGAATGCCTTTTCCCCAAAATTATTATATGAGTTTGGGAAATGGTGTGGAGGTGAGGAAAGAGGTGATAGTAACCTCTCTTGATTTCAATACCTTGGAGGCCTCCTGGCCTATCATTAACAGAAATATTGAGTTCCTTTTCAAGGTTGCTAGAATACTGCCCGGCTTCACGACTTCCTGGAGAAGAACCTATATTCAAGATGAAGGGCTTTCGGGTAGAGGAGACATTGGTATTTTGGCCAATGGTGAAATTGATGATGGCAACTCTTGGGGTCTTGGTCGTGGAGAAGAGTGGTTTCCAGACGATGTCTGCCACCCTTAGGAAAAAGAGGAATCGATGGCTCATACTACTTATGGGAATGATTTCCCATAAATATTGAATATTGTTGTTGCTCCTGCACCTGGTGACGAGGACCCAGATTTAAGCTCTGAAGATTCTTGAAATGTTTTGAGCTCCTCAGCTCTGTGTGTCGGTTCTCTTTGGAATTCCATTTCTCAAGTTCTTTGTACTGTTAAGAAGATTGTAGGCCTTTGGCCAAATTAGGCATAGTAACAGCCAACAGTTTGTTCTCCTCCGGTTGATTTTGTCTAGCAATGTAGGATCCTCACTAGCTTGGTTGGTTTTTGGTAATTTTTTGGAGCAATGGTAGGTGGTTTTCTTCCTGGTTCTTTCCCCCTACGACTCTTTCTAAACCAGGTTTGTATTTTTCAAATTTTGATTAATACAAGGGTGATGCCCCTCTTCAGTTATTAATCTATTTAAAAAAATAAATCTTAATTACTTTGATTTATATATTCTTTTATTATAAATTCTTTCATGGGAAAAAGTCCCATAACACATGTGTTGTGGATGCCATTTTTTATCATGTGGGTTTTTTTTGCTTTATGACAGTAGCTTGGAGCCTTTTTTATCACATTGGATTTAATGTGTGTGTTCTTATATTTGTGCATCTTCACCTTGGCTTGTTCCTTTTCTTTCATGGGTGGCATATTGGAAGATGAGATGATTTCTTGCCTTATGTGAGGGTCACTTGGTTTTATTATAGGTATCTTGACGGAGCACTAGAGCATGATGGAGATTCAAGTGGTTACATTTATGGCTACAATGATGTATTTCATTGATTGGCCCTTATGTAACATATATAATAAGTGGGACAATATTGTGAAATAAGATGTTGTACACCTTGCATAATAATATTTATAACTTTAACATGTGATTAATTATGTGATGTTGCACATAGACATGTAACATGTAGATATTCCCTTGGAACATTCTCAAGGACACTAAGATGTTTTATAGTATTGTAATATTATATTGTAATTATATAATGATGGGGAAATATATTTAAAAGAGAAAACTTAGTACTCAATATTAAACGTGAGGTCAAGGGGTTAGTTAGCACATGGTTTTACTTAATCACTAGTTATATTTGTGTGTGCTTTTGTCTATAAAAGCAAGCACATGTTTAGTGGTTAAGGTTAGCTGGTGGTTTGGGCTGTCATTTTATGACTCCTTTGGAGGATTGCATTTGTGGAGCATGCATTGGGATGTGTGGATCCAGGCTTGGACTCATGGGAATGCATTGGAGGACTTGATGGTTCAAAGGTATTCATTATAACTTTGTAAGTGATTCATATTTCTTTATAGTTGATTAATATGATGGATTATGGATACTTTTGAGGCTAGGTTTTTCCCTTATGAGGGTTTTCTTGGGGAATATCCTATGTTATCTTGTGGCTTGTCTATATCATCTTTGTATTATGGTGATTACATAAGCTTGTATACATGTTTTTCTCTAGTGGGTTATGTAGGAAATGGATTAAATAAATGAAGTTTTAAGGCATTATTTCCTAACACATACGTCCTCCAAAATTGGTGACAAGGTAACATGTAGATAAACCATGTAACGCACAACTAGTTGACCCAAAATCATATCTTCTAAATGAATTAACTCAAATTGGATCCCACATGCGGGACCCAAAAATTGCTTAACACAATCTCCAATGTTGGAACAAACCATAAAGAGCATAGCAGAACCAAGAGAATAGACTCTATCAACCAAACCACATCAATTACCTTTAAACACTATCACTAGACACAATGCAACATTAAATAGACTATTCAACATCATGAAAAGCACATAAGGACATTCCTTGACAATCCAAAAATGTTCCAAAATACTTCTTTCTCATTGTCACATAAAAACATGTTGGCACAACACAAATAGATACAAGAACACTTCATTTTGGAAGGCTAGAGAACTCAATCATGAACAAAACATCATTAGCAACTCTTGTAGAACACCTCAACACCTAAAACTTGAAATGAGACATAGCACAAACATTGAAAGCATGTCCTCCAAGTCATAGCAATAGAAACATCAATGTGGAGAAATACAAAGAATTTTTTGGACCAATCCTGACAGACAACTAGACAACCAACAAACTGCAATTACCAACCACATAAATTGTAATTATAAGGACCTAAAAAGGTAGGAGTGCAACATAAACAAAGCATACATAATAAGTTCAAATTGATAAATCTATGTCACCAAATGTGAATGAATGTAGAGCATTCTTCAAAACTTCCTTCAACATACATTCTTGTAACTACTTACACCGTCAAAGTTTTAGAGACCCAAATATCTTAGAAACACCATTTTACCACTCAAGAGAAAACAAGAGAGATAAACCACCATCTTTTAGCATACACAAGATCATCACAATCATATCTACTTCATTACTATATCTCTAATCCTCATCTAAATACTTATAATCATCTTCTCAATGCATCTAGTCCTCGTCTTAATATAAAATCATCATCATGCTTCTAATCCTCATGTTAATACTTCTAATCCTTGTATCAATACATATAATCCTCATCTTAATATGATATGATCATTATACCATCTTTTTTATCAAGCACATTATCAATATCATCATCAGCATCAACACATCATACTGAATATAGGTATTAGACACCAAGAATGTGGACTCCACAATATAGAGCATTTGCAACCATCATCCATCTATGCACTATATCAATATCAATTCTTAAAAATCAGTGACAACACTTGCCAACAATCTTCTCATACTCTTACAATCATTATACCAAAGATATCATTAATGACAACACACAAGTTGTAGGTCAACATCAATGATAACAACAAAACAATTGCCAACAATCTTTCCCTTTGTCGTTGATGGCTATACTCACTCATACTTAATCTTCTCCTCCTTTAACAAAATTATAGCATCGTAAATTGTACACCATTATTAGTGTGTCTAATTTCACACTCTCCTAGCATTCATTTTAGTATTTCCCACTCTTCTATGAGTCATAGGACCTTTATTGTAATTTAATTAATATTTATTTCAATATTATGAGTCTTGTTCCACTTTATTCCATCATCACACTATTATTTGGGCCCTTAAATCTACATGTTCCCTTTATCTTTTATTATCCTTAATGATACTCCAATTTTAATTTCCAAAATATATTTTGCATATCTATAAATCATGTTTTCAACCATTGAGCTAGAATTAGTATTAGAACCCTGTTATCTTGCATTCCTAAAAAGTCAAGAAAAAGTTGTCAGGAGTAGGTCACCTCTCACCTCCTATGCTGGCACTTTTTGTCCTGAATTTTGAGAGGATAATAAGGCAGTCCTACCCTATCCAAAACTAACTCCATGCAAAAATACACTAAATCTAAGTCGGCCTAAAGGTGATTTTAATTATCAAGTCCCTATATAAGGCATCCTCCTCAATTCATTTTCAACATCTCATCTCATTCTAGCATTATCAGCCAATTCAAGAGAAATTATTCTTCTTCAAGAGCATATCTGATTCAAGGACCAACAAACTACATCAAGACATCTTCATATTATGTTTCAATTATGATTTCTGATTTTATAGGATTTATCATGTTATTGCATCAACACATGGACAAATTATCCTAAGAGCATCACATCACTTATTGAGGGTATAATCATATACATTCAAGAATTTTACTTTCAAATCTAGCCTCGCCCATAAAAGGCAAGCTTTTACAATTAAATTCAAGTTCAATTTCTATTTTAATTAGGGTTAATTCAAAACTTGGCGTTTGACCTAGGAAAACCCTATTGTTAGCACCCTTTCTATCCTCTTGTAAGCAAGTACAGGTCCTAGAAGTTCTCATTTACTTCATACCTTATCATAGTTTCACATTGTTGTGTCTATTGCAAAATCTTTATTTGTTTATCAATTCATTGCAACATCCTAGAAGTTCTCATTTACTTCATACTTTAATCATAGTTTCACATTGCTTCAACATATCTCCATAGTTCATTCACTTTCCAAAGCAGCAAAATGAATAAAAACCTTATAACTTGTGTCATTTGACTCTCTTCTACAAGAGTTAGTCAAATATGATCACTCATTTAGGTAATTTCATATTTCAATGTTTGTATGCAAGTGGATCTTGGTCTTAAAGTCCTACCCAATTCTATTTTCATCCATTACAATTTGATGAGCCTGACTCTTTTTATATTTGCATCACTTTTGATTTTCATTTTTAGATATGATCCTTATGCACATAATTAATTCATATTTGCAATCATTTTTAAAATATATAGCTTATGCACTTATTGTTATGTGCATTTTAAGGTCTAGTTCACCATATTACATTTTGGTGAACCCAAGGCTTCTTACATTGGTACATCTTATGATTTTAAGATTGTATAATTTAATTGCATATATTGAGTGAACATTGCTTCGGTTACATCTTTAATATGGCATATGTGTTTCTTGTTTGATCATAAGTGCACATGGAGTTGTTATCTTATTTTTACTAGTTCAATTTAAAGTCACATTAAAGATGTTCATAATGTTCCCTTTCATGCATATGATGATTGATGAGTTGAGACATTAGCATATTTTTATCCTTAGAACTAATAAGCTTTTTTCATATTTTGATTTACATAATAGTAATGATGTATCAAAAGTTTACTATATGTATTTCAGATGTTAGCCTGAACCTATTAAAACATGTTTTGTCTTTGCCAGTTTATTCCTGTAGCCATGTTATTCATTCTTGTTGCCATGTGGCTTGTTTAGGCAATATCATGTGTGAAATTAATAGATGTTTTGATTAATTAAAATAGATGTGTATGTTCTTGTATGTTCTTTCTTTTTGAGATTGCAGGAATAAATTGATGTTGTTAGGAAGGCTCTCTTGTCGCGCCAGTTGTAATAGGAGACATTCAACGAAGGACTGAAAGATCAAATCAGCAGAAATCTTGATGAGCGTAAGGAACAGCAGAGGAAAAGTAATTGCGCAAAGTTTATTGATGTCTTACTCAAAGTAGACATTAGTGTTGAAAACACCGCCGTGATGTGTTATGATTGTGGTTCGGTTTAGATCCACATTATCAACGACTTAACTCCGTCTGTTTACTTTCTTGTTTAGTTATCCGCCTCTTCTAATTGGCGTGATCTATGTAATAGGAAGTAGTTGTTTTCTTTTAAATAAAGGTCTTTATCTCTTTTATGAGGTTGGATAGAAAAGAGAGAAACCAGAGCAGAGGATTTTGGAAATAAAGTTATAAGTGTTTTGAGTTTCTTTTGGTATTGAATCATGTAATGACTTCTGAAGAACAATGAATAAAAATATGTTATTCTGAGCACTTAGACTTGTTTTTGGGAAGCCTGGAATCACGATTTTTTCTTGCAAAGTATAAAGACTATTGTAGAGGCACTGATCATCATAGGGATGAGATTTTTAGAATGACACATAAGGAAGATGAGAGTCTTGAAGATTACCTGGAAAGGTTTCTGTTTGGTGTCAAAAAGTCCAAGAATAGTACTCTAAATGAAGATTCCCTCAAGCTGATACTTTTAAGAGGAATCAGTGATGAATGCATCGATGCTTTGGATCTTATGGGAGGAGGTGACATTACACAATCTACATGGATTGAGATAGGCCAAATTTGTAAGAAGTATTCTAGATCAGCCTCTAAAAAAATAGGCGTTTCAAGCCAGGAGTTCCTTCATCAACATCTAGTACTGGAGTTTCTAGAATGGAACTTAGCCATTTGTTGAAGGAATTTAAGGAGGACATCATAAACAATATGGCTACTCAATTGGATACACTCTCAGCTAAGAAGAATCATGAAGAAGTTGATGCATTTCTTGCAAAATTCTGCCCTCATTATAGACAGAGAAAAAAGGACTGCATATGTAAAATGGTTGCAAATCTTGAGGTTCCTGACTTCAAGCCAATACAAGGTGAGGATGAGTAAGTTTTCTATGTTGCTCAAAGAAGGCCAAATTTCCAAAGACAAGGTATGCCTTTGGATCCACTTTCTTTTTCTAGTTATAGTGGAAATTCTTATGTACCAAATAATCAATGGCAATCACCATATGCTCAAAATTTTGGTAATTATCCAAACTTGTATGGTACTCAAGGCCAAGGGAAGTATTTTGCTAATCAAATGCCACAGTGACAACAACCACAGGGAAATTGGTATCCACCTCAGGCACAAGGGAACCTGTTTTAAGGGAATTGGCAACCTACTCCTCAATGGAGGGGGAGTCAACCATGGACTACCCAATCTTTTGGATATCAACAGCCTATTCAGCAACCACAACCGCCTGCAATAATGCCTCCCCCTGCAGCCACTATTGTTCCACTTAAACCAACGCAGTTGCCCACTCAAACAATGCCAAATCCTAATATTAAATCTCAGTAACAACAACAAGCTTATTCAGCTAACCCTAATCAATACCCAACCTATTCTCTATCTATAAGTGATATTCACCTCAGATCTGAGAAAACTTTGCCTAATCCATCTCCTCAGGTTATCACTGAGGTGCAAGAAGAACAAGAAATATCTAATCCAACATCCACAATACCTCAGGAGTGGAGATTACCACCATTTCCCCACAGATTACAAGAAAAGGAAGTTCTTACAGAATAGGAGCAAGGTTTTGATATCATAGATCAACTAAAACATGTATGTGTTAAAATTACATTGTTGCAAGCAATAAAAGATGTTCTTATATACAGTAAGGCACTTAGGGAGGCATGTCTAAAAAAACCTTGCAGGAAGAAGAAGGATCCGCAAACAGTGCATGTGATGGGTCAACTGGTAGATATTATGCTAGGAAAGGTTTCAATTCCTAAATATTTTGATCTTGGTAGTCTTGTTGTGAATATAGTCATTAATGACACCTAGATAAGGAATGTTTTAGTTGATTTAGGGGCATGAATTAATGCAATGACAAGAGAAGTAATGCAGAAACTTGAAATCAATAGTCTCATGCCTACACCTACAGTCCTACAGCTTGCTGACAACTCTACAGTGCAACCTGATGGTATGATTGAAGATGTGGTTGTTACTTTGGATTCCTGGGAATACCCTGCAGACTTTATGATTTTGTCTCTAAAGGCGACATTGGGAGGATATCTGGTGATTTTAGGAAGACCTTGGCTTGCCACAATTGATGCATATATTGGATGTAGATAAGGGGATATGACTATTTCAGATGCAAACTCTACAAAAACATTAGCTTTGTATTCTCCTGCTCAGCCCCAGTTTGATCAACAACAAGCCATTTGGCCTACTTTGGGAGAATAATCTGAGGGATTTGACTCTATTAATCACCTTATGATGACTATTCGAGGTCCATTCATGCAATTACATGATGAAAACTCAATTCTTTATAAAATTCTGACAAATGAGTTAAAACAAGAACAATAATTGCAGGAGTTGGTACCAAATATTGCAGATTTTAGACTTTCCTGTAGCCACTGATATATTGCATACTCTATTGCCTTAGGAAGTCTGTACTTGTCATTTTTCTAATATATCCCAGATTGATCTTACTATCAAAATAGAATTTGATTTGAATAAATATTTGAATATCAATAGTGATCTTGCAGATACTCAAAAAGTAGCACTTATGGACTTGCTTAAATGTCATAAACATGCCTTTGCATGGGATTACAAGGACATGCATGGAATAAATCCAACAATTTGTACCCACCATATCTATATAAAAGAAGAATGTAGCCCACTCAAACAGCCACAAAGAAGAATCAATCCTGCATTAAAAGAAATAGTTAAAGAGGAATTGCAGAAGTTGTTAAAGGCTGGGTTTATCCATCCTAACTCTAATAGCCAATGGGTATCACCTTTGGCAATAGTTCCTAAGAAAGGAGGAAAATGGAGGGTATGTGTTGATTATAGAGCTTTTAACTTAGCAACAAGAAAAGATCATTTTCCATTACCATTTGTGGATTCAGGTATTAGACTCTTTGGCTGGGAAGACATACTTTTCATTTCTTGATGGATTCAGTGGTTACAATCAGATTCAGATAGCCCCAGAGGACCAAGAGAAGACTACATTGACTTTTCCTTGGGGAACATATGCATATTTTGTTCTTCCTTTTGGATTGTGTAATTCTCCAGCCACTTTTCAAAGAACATTGATCAGTATATTTTCAGATATTTCTCAATACATCATGGAAATTTATATGGATGACTTTACAACTTATGATTTTGAATTTGAAGAAGTATTAGGGAACCTGAAGAAAGTTTTGCAATGGTGTGAAGACTATAATTTGTCATTAAACAGTGAGAAGTGCTTCATAATGATGCAGCAAAGAATAGTCCTTGGTAATCATATCTCTATAAAAGGAATACAGGTTGACCCAACAAAAATTGAAGTCATTCAAAATATCAATGCACCGGTAAGGCAAAAAGATGTTAGAAGTTTCCTTGGTCATGCTAGATATTATAGAAGGTTTATCAAAGATTTCAGCAAAATTGCAAGTCCCTTATATTCTCTACTTACCAAGGATATGGAATTTAAATGGACTTCTTAATGCAATGAAGCTTTCTTGAAGCTTAAGCATGCTTTGACCCAAGCACCAGTTCTTAAAGGTTTGAATTGGTCTTTACCATTTCAAATTCATACAGATGCATCTGATTATGCAATAGGAGTAGTCTTAGGATAAAAGATTGATAACTTGGAAAGTGCAATATATTATATTAGCAAGAACTTGCAGGGGCCTGAGTTAAATTACAGTCACTGAAAAGGAAATGTTAGCAGTTATATATGCACTCAACAAATTCAGGCACTATATAATAGGGTATCCCAAATTTGTGCATACTAATCATACTGCAATCAAATATCTCATGAATAAACCTTCAATTACTGCTAGATTAGCTCGCTGGTTATTATTGATGCAGGAATTTGATATCACAGTTATTGATAAACCAAGAAAGTCAAATGTGGTTGCAGATTATCTTTCAAGACTTTAGTTATAGGAAGATCCTTCAGCCATAGATGATGCTTTTCTGGATGAACATCTATTCCTGATACAAGCCCACACTCCCTAGTATGCTGATATTGCCAACTATTTAGTTGCTGCTAAAATGTCACTTCTCTTCTCTCCTAAGGAAAGAAGGTTGTTTGTCGAGAAAAGCTTTAACTTCTCATGGATTACTGGCTTTTTGTTTTATACTGGACCTGAACAAGTCATGAGAAGATGTCTAAGAGAGGATGAAACATATGATATCCTACATGCATGTCATGATGAACCATGTGGAGGACATTTTGTTGCTAAAAGAACAACACTCAAAATACTGAATACTGGATATTATTGGCCCACATTATATAAGGATGCAACACAGTATACAAGAAAATGTGACAGATGCCAATGCATGGGAAGACCTACTAAATTTGATGAGATGCCATTGTATCCACAAATATTGGTTGCACCATTTGATAAATGGGGATTAGATTTTGTTGGCTCAATTGATCCCCCTTCTAATGGAAAATCCTACATTTTAGTATGTACAAATTAAGTAACCAAATGGGTGGAAGCTCGTGCCATGACACATGCAAGAGATAATAAGGTTGTTGAGTTCCTTTATGAGGAGATATTTACAAGATACGGAGTACCAAGGGAAATTGTATCAGACCAAGGCCCACATTACTTCAACATTGTTTGCAGCCTTGGTCAATGAATACAATATAGATCACAAAAAATCTACCCCATATCATCCACAAGCTAATGGACAAGTAGAGGTTACAAATAGGGAGCTTGAGGCTATTCTTACCAAGACAATAGCTTTTCATAAAAAAGACTGGTCTCATAGACTTTCAGAAGCAATTTGGACATACAGAACAACTTGGAAGACACCAAGTGGTTTTACACCTTTTGAGATGGTGTATGGAAAAGCAACAATGATGCCTATTGAATTTGAGCATAAAACTCTGAGGACAACTTTGCAATTAAATATGACACTTTCTGAAGCACAAAAGGAACATATTCAACAATTTAATGCTTTGGATGAATGGAGAAAAATGGTTGTCCAGTAGACAAAACTAATACAAAATCAGAGAGCAAAGTGGCATGATAAATACATCGAAGAGAAAAAGTTCAAAGCAGGTGACTGGGCAATATTGTATGACTCCAGATATAAAGATACTATGGGAAAGTTGCAAACCAGATGGTTAGGTCCATATGAGATAGAGGAACTTTTCAACAATGGAGTTGATCGTTTGACCACAATTGACCTAGTTTAGTTCAAGCTTTTGGTAAATGGTCACAAATTGCATCTTTATCATAAGTCGGCCAGCAAAGAGGAGGTCCTGATGCAATTTGCTAAAAAGGATCAAACACAAGTTCCTGCAACCACTAATCAAGTTCCTTATGCAATTGAGCGAAGTATTGGAGGTAAGGTTCTTGCAGCCACTACAGTGACCATGTTTGCCACTTCATAATTCTCCTCGCGTCATTTCACAAAAATATTTCTATGTCTTATGGAAATATTATTCTACATAAATAAAATTTTCCATCCATGTCATCCCATCTCATTTCCTTATCTATCATTTCATTTCATTTCGCCATTCTTTTTGCACGATTGCAGGTATGTACATATTTTATTTTATTTCAATTAGGCATTTATGATTTCATTATGATTATTGCCTTTGCTAAATCCGTAAACTTCTCTAAATCCTTTCAGCCTGTGTGGACATGTGCCAAAGTAAGTTGGGGGGTGTTTTATGGTTCGGTTTCCAAAATTAGTAATTACTCGTCCTTTTTGGTACCTTGATTTGATTGCTCGCCATCATTTCTTTAATGAGATATTCTTTGGCATAAGAAAGTAATGAACTCTATCGCCAAAATTGGAAATAGGTAACGAAGTTCAATTTTTAGTCTGTAGAGTATTTTGGTTCTTTGTTTCTCAATTGCAGAGTTTGCTATATTAACAAATTAAGAAATGGGTGGAGATCCAATCCGCCATGAACCAACAGTCCATGATGTGTTGCTATAGGATGCTCTTTGTGAGCATTATTTCAGGCACCATAGTTGGATTGTCTACTTTCTAAAAATAAGGGATTATAATGAATAAATTGCCTTAGAGTTTATGCATTCATTCAACGAAGGAGAGGCTACTGTTAAAGGATTAAGGGTCATTGCTATAGAGCAGCGGATCGCTAAAGTTACAGGGTTGCCGCAAGAAGGATAATTGTTTCCAGAATCAAAAGATGCCAGAAGCGCCAGAGCAGAATTTTCACTCCCCACAGATGGATCTCTAACAGTGGACAAGCAAGGAACCAGGAGGGTTTCCCTTCCAGTAGAGTGGCCCCAGGTGGCTTTATATGTAATGAAGCACATTACTTGCGAAGGGAGGTATTCAAATTTACATTCACCCCATTTCAAATTGCTTAGTCATTTACGACATGGTCAGAGAGTGAATGTTCCTAATTTTTTATATCACCTCATTTCCACAAGTGCTAAAGAAACACGGAAGAATGGAAATCATTCTATCAGCCATCATGGTTTGATAAAATTGCTAGTAGAATGTTCTCTTAGGGATGTTTCACAGATGGAATGGGGGGTATTTGAAGACATATTGTAGTTTAGGGTTGAAGATGCTCCTTTTGCAAATGAGTTAGAAGTTGAAAAGGAGGAAATGGGAGAACCCTCTTCTCCCATAATTTCTGCAGAGAATGAATTGCTCATCGCTGAAGAAGCCATGACTATTACAGAGGAAGAGATGGTTGAGACAAACGTGGAGCAACCCTCCACTTCTTTTCAAAGGGAATCGCCATCTTCTAAAAGAAAAGGGAAGGAATTAGAAGGAATTAATGCAGAAGATGAACCTATGGTTCAACCACAAGAAATTCAAGTTTCTCCTATAGCCAAGAGGTGTAGACCGAAGAGAAAAACTCCTATAGCAAAGCCACAGGTAGAAACCGTTCCTGCAGCCACTCCAAACGTTTATGCAAGAAGAACTAGGAGTACTACCCAAAAAGTTCCTCCAGTAAGTGATGCAACATAGATTATTTCAGTAGAAGCATCAGAAGAAGAGATCCCAACAGATGTTGAAATTCAGAAGGAGGATGATGTTGACAGACTTTCAAGCTTGGCATACATGGTAGGATAGCTTGAGGAACCTATTGAATAAATTCCACGTCCAAAGGTAACAACTATTAGACCTCCATCATCTCTTAGCAATTTATCTATTGCATTAACATTTTATAGGCAGTGGGAGATAGAAAGGGCTAGATTATAGGGGATTATTGACAAACAATAGAAGGAAATTGAAAAAGGGGATAATAAAATTGAAGAATTAGAAGTCAAAGTTGATACAATCATTGATATGGTCCCTGAGTTAATGCAATGTAGGGCACTGTCAAGAGTTTATGTTTTGCATTTGAAAGAGCGGTATTTAAATTTTAAATTAAACCGCATTGTTAGGGACCTTAGCCCTTCTTTAGAAACCCCTGAGGAATTTTATGATGCCTATCAGACGTCCCCAGCAGCTGTAAAAAAATTATTGTGTGGGCTTTACTTGCATAACTATGTTGTAACTTCTGATAGTGAGTGGAATCCCTTGTTATACATTGGGGATATCCACATAAAAGCCTTAATGTCATGGATTCAAAATGAGATCAACATGGGAGCACGGGCCAAAACACATAGGGATGTTGAATTTGATTGTCCATTACCATTGAGGAAAGAAGCAAAAGAACCAAGAGTTCTCTATTATGAATGGCAGAAGCTATTGGTAAGGCAAGATGTGAGTAATCAAGTGTTGCCAATGAGGGAAGAAATATTCCAAGCATATGAGCATTTAGTTCAAAATGAAAGTGCAGCTACAATTGAAGGCCTAACTCGGCGCTGGAATAATTTTCTAGAAGAATTGAAACAAGGGGAACCTCATTCACTATCAAATTTTCATGCAGCTATGCAAAGAGCCCCTAAATATATCCAACTGGGCAGGATGAAAACCAATAACTAATTACCTTTGATCTTTCAACCCCCTATACTTATGTGGCCATTGTTGGGATGTAAGGTTACATACCACCCTTATGACGCAGCTACGGAGGAGGCCAGATGGTCTAGATTAGAAAAGATGAAGGGGTTTTATTGGAATCTACCTTCAGGAGGAATAGGTCAAGGAACCGTTGGTGACTTAAGAGTTAGTGCTAGAATCAAGAATTTTCCTCTTGCTGGAGGATCAGCAAGACCTTAAAGTTGGGGGGCATGATGAGTTGAGACATTAGAATATTTTTATCCTTAGAACTCTTAAGCTTTTGTCATATTTTGATTACATAATAGTAATGATGTATCAGAAGTTTACTATATGTATTTCAGATGTTAGCCTGAACCTATTAAAACATGTTTTCTCTTTGCTAGTTTATTCCTACAGCCATGTTATTCATTCTTGTTGCCATGCGGATTGTTTAAGCAATATCATGTGTGAAATTAATAGATGTTTTGATTAATTAAAATAGATGTGTATGTTCTTGTATGTTCTTTCTTTTTGAGATTGCAGGAATAAATTGATGTTGTTAGGAAGGCTCTCTTGTTGCGCTAGTTGCAGCAGGAGACATTCAAGGAAGGACTGAAAGATCAAATCAACAGAAATACTGATGAGCATAAGGAACGACAAAGGAAAAGTAATTGTGCAAAGTTTACTGATGTCTTACTCAAAGTAGACATTAGTGTTGCAAACACCGCCACGATGTGTTTTGACTATGGTTCGGTTTAGATCCACATTATCAGCGACTTAACTCTGTCTATTTCCTTTCTTGTTTAGTTATCTGCCTCTTCTAATTGGCGTGATCTGTGTAATAGGAAGTAGTTGTTTTCTTTTAAATAAAGGTCTTTATCTCTTTTATGAGGTTAGATAGAAAAGAGAGAAAGAAGAGCAGAGGATTTTGGAAATAAAGTTATAATTGTTTTGAGTTTCTTTTGATATTGAATCATGTAATGACTTCCGAAGAACAATGAATAAAAATATGTTATTCTAAGCACTTAGAGTTGTTTTTGGGAAGCCTGTAATCACTCATCCAAGGGGGCCCACTTGGTGAGTGTTCTTGTGCCTTTGTTAAGATTAGTTTTCATCTTTAGCTGTAGTGGACATTCTTGCATTGATTGTTCCTGCAGCCATTGGAAACATATCCACTGATTGTTCCTGCAGCCAAACCAAAATAGAGTAATTTCTGTTTATCAGCATTGAACTTAGTGAGTATTGCTTGAATTAATTTATGTTAATGCAAAAAATTTCCTAAAGCCTTTCAATAGTTTCAATTCTTGCTTATCTTTTCCGTATAATGTTAGTTGTTGCAGTAATGCAGAGTAGCCATTGCAGGATCTTAATGCATATATAGTGCAGATCCATTTCAAGTATTGTGTCCCTGGGTTGACAATCAAATGAACACTAGCTATGGATATAGTGACTACCAAGTGAATGTCCAAACTTCGGGTTGAGACTTAAACTAGAGTTATTATTCTTATTGTTGGGTTGAACAATGATAACTTAACTCTTCCTTTCATTCATAGCTATGATTTACCCTCTCCCAAATTTCATCCCACCAATGAGGGCACATTGCTTCAAGAAGAGATTATGAACACTTCTTTCAAATATCTCCCTCCTAAGGATGAAGCTTTAGAGAATGATGTTCATCTTTCTCGTAAAATTTACCTCCCCCATGGGGATCATTAGGTGCAAGGGCACGATATTGTAGTGTTATCCTCAATTTTTGCATTATGAAAATCTGAGGGTACCCCATATATTTTTTCCCTATTTATGGTTTTTATGCTCTATGCATACTTTATGAGACGTCATGTCGTCGTAAGCACGTTTTCCCTCCTGACTTTCATTTTTCACTTAAGTGTGGAATTTTGGTGCAAATCGGGTTTGTAAACCCGATTTACACCAAGTATACTCTATAGGTGCAAATTGGATTTACAAACCCGATTTACACCTCTTTTCATTTGTTTTGCCCCATAGGTGCAAATCAGGTTTGTAAATCCGATTTATACCTGGTAGGTGTAAATCCGATTTATACCTGGTAGGTGCAAATCGGGTTTACAAACCCGATTAGCACATATTTAATGCACTTAGGTTATTAATTGCCCATTTGAGCAATTCAAATAGGAGTCTTATTCTCTAATTTTTAAGCCTCCTTTTATCATTTCAAATTGCTTTCAGTTCATTTTGAAATCGCTCAAACTTGGGAGAGGAAGATTTCAACGATTTCTTACTCTAGTATGTATTTTTTCCTCAGATTTTTAGGGTTTTAAAAACCCTTATTTTAAATTTTGATGTTTTCTTTAATTTGAATTTGAATGAGCTCAATGATATCGTACAAGATCACTGGCCCAAATGACATCTTATTTGAGATGTTGCCTGGTTCAATGGTCCCGAACGACATTGTTTCTATCTTTATTTTTCGCATTGCCATCCTAGTGTTGGGTGAGGTCGTCGGCCCACCACACACTACATTGTGGTGCGTGGTGGGTCTGTGACCTCGCTCCACACTTTGTTTTTCCTTTCATATTTTTCTTTGTGAAATACCATTGTGTTGTGTGTGGCAGGGCCATAGGCCTATCACACACCATGTTGTGGTGTGTGGCGTGTTTACAACCCTGACCACCACCATCCTCATTTATTTTTGCTTTGCATTACCTTTGTGATGTTGGGTGGGGCCATAGGCCTGCCACACACCACAACATGGTGTGTGGCGGGTCTACGACCCCATCCACCGCCACTAGCATCTTTCATTGTTTCATTTGCAAGTTGTCCAAACTTAATGTTTGACAAGTCTATAACCCCGCCAAGCACCTTCTTACTTTCCTTTCTTTCTGAGGTGCGAAGAGGGTTTGTATACCCACTTTCCACTTCATTTGCATCATTTTTATTCCCTTAGGTGTTTGGTGGGTTTATAACCCCACCCAACACCCACTTTGTATTTATACTTTTCAAGTTTAATTTGGGTTTCTAAACCCAAATTACACCTGAGTTTGTCCTTCCCAATTGCAATTTGGGTTTAGAAACCTAAATTACACCTTGACTCGAACTTTTCTTAGGTGATTTTTCAAGCTTATAAACATGAAATTCACTTATCGCACACATGTAAATTGAGATTTTACATCCAATTTACTTCAGAGATTTCAAGTTATCAAAGAGGGTTTTGGAAACCCTAATGGCCTTAAATGTATTATTTTCTGAAGATTGTTCATTTCAGATGAACAAAATGGTTGATAATTTGTATCATTATAATATTGATGATTATCCTTTTTCTCAGTGTTATTATCATTCAAATGATAGAAGCTTCTCCAAGCAAGAGGGCCATGAAGTTTAAGAATCAAGACCCACATCTGGTCTTTCCACCTTCAGTCACATCCAATATTGATCATATAAGAGATACAGAGATAGGTCATGTTAACCTATCCAAGTTTCTAAAGAGGGTTGAGTAACCTTCTTCCTACCGTTAGATGGAATCCATCATCAACAATAGTATCCATTTGGTAGTATCTTTCCCCATGTCTACTCAGGACCTTGAGTTTGTAATGACAATTGCAAATCACTTTGATCCAGCTAGTAGAAGTGTGAAGGATGAAGTTGGAAATAAATTAATCAAGCTTGATGAGGACTTCTTTGATTCCATCTTCAAGTGTTCCACTATGGAGAAGTATTCTAATATCACAATGCAATCCACCATAGCCTATTTTGATAGAAATTCTGACAAGTGCAAAAAGAACATAAATGATAACTGGCTAAAGACCCTAAGACCTACCATTGCTAGGTGGTCAAAAACTCTTCCTATATGTGATTTCATTGAAGAAGTCAATGATTTAATAACTCTTTTGAGCAGGGTGAAAGGCCTTCCTACCTCCAATACTTATTACAAATGGATGTATCAATATATTCATGTGATCAGACAAAACAAGGAAATGATATTTTGGGGAAAACATATCAGTGATGTTATTTGTGAACAACTCACCAGGGTACCTACCACACTCAAGTTCTACATGACTTCATACTTGGTGTATGTTGTGGCTTCAATGAGACATTTCCCAAGGTTGTCTACAACTGGTGATAAGAGGTAGATTGAGGTACATAAATACTATTCCTAGTTGGTTCTTTCAAATAATCATAGTCATTTTTGAAGAGTAAATGATGCATTCTTCGGATATTATATGGTTATGTTGAACAAGAACTTATAAAATTAAGAGTGTTTGATCATGCTTCGGAGGTGGTGAAACAATATGGATGCATATTCCTTCAATTCCCAACCTTCACATATCTCAGGGTTGGTTGTTTCAATGGCGAGCCTTTCATGCACCCTAGGTATCCTTTTGACAAATCGTGTTGATGGAGCTAGTTCGTCAAATGAATGTAGTACATGAGGCCCAATCGAGTTCTTATAAAACATGTTTGAAATTCTCTATTACCATTGGTAGATATTCCATCAACTCTATCTACAAAGTCAGAGCAATGTAAGAGGAGATGAGAAGAGTCACCATGAGGTTCTTCAAGGCTAGGAAGGACTTCGACTAGAGAGGGATGAGAAATAAGCTGAAGAAGGCGTATGTTCATATGCATCGAATTGAAGATGTTTGGGCTGATTGTAGGTCTGAGCATGATGTAAGAAAAATTGACAATTGTCAGTTAATTGTTGAGCAAATTGAAAACTTTGGTCTTGCTGATGTTCCCAATGACCTTGAGGAAGATGGAGACATCCTAGATCCTATGTACGAAAAGAACAAAGTCTCCTCTACTCCTTTACCTCTCATCCAATGGTTGCAAAAGGAATGTACTTCCATTAGGGAGTGGTTTAAAAGTATTATTGCAAATACTAATATTTGGTTAATTTTGCATGGTGTTCCAATGAAATCATTCTCTTTTGATTTTGATGATGACACTGTTGGACCAATGGGAAGAAGATTAGAAATTAGAACCAAGAACAAACAAGATCCCACTACTTCGACCAAGGCTTCCAAACTGAAGTTCATAATTGGAACTAAGAAAGGGAAAGACCAAGGAGAGCCATCAACCTATAATGTTCACAAGAAATGGAATTATGAAGTTCCAAATGAATAAGTAGAGGGTGAGAATCTTGATGAAGAACCACTTGATGTTGTTCAATTGGAAGAAAGGCAAGAATAAGGTGATCAATAACATGCCAAATTTGATGAAGAAGAATTGCCACAAGGATATAAGTCCTTACCATAGGTACCTCCTTCTTCATCTATGTTACAGGTTCCTATCTCTACTTCTAAGTTAGAACCTCCAATGGTCACTTGTATTTCCCCTTCAAATATTATCCATGCATCTTCCACTAGTTCTAGTGAGTGCTATAGATACACCTCATGACAATATTGAGAATGTCTTCACAACTTTTCCCATGTTGCCTGAATTATCTACAACCATGCTAGATGATTTTGACAAGTTCATGAACGAGTCATCCCCTAGGTCAAACAAATAATCTCACGCGAAAATCGTTCCCATGTTGTCACCATGACCTCTCCTATTGTAACCGCCACCGTTCAAGATTCTATCAATCCCTCTTGGGATGTGGTAGCAAGTGAAGATGATGATTCAAATTTACCACCTTGGTTGATGTCCAATGCGCCAAAGAGAAAGAAGCAAGCAGTTTCTCCTTAAGACTTTGATTTCAATCAACTTGTTCCTATCAAGCCCAAAACTACCAAGAAGGCTAAAATGTTATCAAGGGTTGAGGTTGAAAAAGGAAGGAACAAGTATGTTGAGGATTTTGTACCTCCTCCAAACACGTATATTGATAAAATTCAGGAGTCAGATTATGTGATTCACAAGGTTGAGCTAGGAAAGAAAACTCATGATTCTGTGGTGCAGGATGATCAGTCAGCCTCAGAAGCCCTAGTCTCCAAATATGATGAAGATAAGGCCAAGAAATATCAACTCAAGGTATGAATTGAGTAACTCACCTCAATTATGATCAAGGTGAACCAAGGGAAAACTACAGAGGAGGAAAATGGTTAGTTTGATTTGAAATATGCATAAAATATAAAACAAATTCAACAAACACCATTATACCTCATAATTGTCTCTTGTTCCTCAGATTGAGCTTGATGAAGTGGAAGATTCGCCCCTTTGATGCTCCTTTCTTGATGTGGATGTTCATTTCTCTCCTTTTCTCAACAAGATTGGGTTATTGATTGGATATAGATTTGAGTTTGGGATTATGATGGATTTTGATAGATTTGGATTGGAAGATTGAAGGATTATGAGGACACGATAAGGATATAATAGAAGAGAATAGAAGAGAAAATTAGCAGGATGAGAATGCTATAGAGGAAGCGGATCCATTTTTGAGGAGAAGAGGCTCCAATTTATAGATTGGAGAAGGCCAATGGAGGGCCAAGATTGATTTGGTTATGGAGGGTTGAGATTGATTTGAAATGGTGGGCATGGATCAAGGATGCCTTGGGAAAATAAACAAGAATATAAAATTCCTTGGGGAAAGGGGAGAGGAATTAAAATTTCCAAAATAACGGATGCATGGAGGGAGATTCAAAGAAATTTGAATTTCTTTGAGAGGTTCAATGTTGATGTGACATGAGTGGGAATGTAAATTGTGAAATAATGATAAGTGGGATTATGAGATATTTCTAGAAGAATTAATTAGGCTAAGTGGGGATCAGGAAAAGTGATTTGTAGGAATCACATGACTAGGCTAATTAATTAAAATTAATTAACTGAGTAGTTTTAGAGGAAATAATTATTGGAGGGACTTTAGAAGAATAGGGGAATAATTAATTTGTTTGATAAATTAATTATTGGACAATAGTAACATGATTAATTAAATTATATTTAATTAACACTGAGAAGAATAAGGATAACATAATTAAATCAATTAATTATGTTGACAAGGTTAAATTAATTAAATATTAATTTTAAGTGTCTACATTTTGCCCCTCTTTGATATAGCGTCGTGAAATGATGTTATATCAAATAAGAATAAAACATAGTGGAAGAAAAGGATAAGAACTAGTAGCATGATGCCCCAGTCATAAGATGAGGAAGAATTATGAGGAGGAAGGATGATGATGAAGTAGTTGTATGCCCCCTCGAGAGGACATGCGAGTTTGAAGAACACGAGTGTGCTCTCGAAATGGATGAGAAGACGAGGTGATGAAAGAGGAAATAAATGAATGGATTGGAGTCTTGTAAATGAAATGAGATAAATAAATGATAGATGGATGGTATTTCTCGTTGATAAAATATAAAGAGCAAACCTAGGTTTGATATTGCCATGGATAGTCTACACTAGTGATTATAAGAACTGAGATGATATGAAGATCCAAGGCATGGACTAACGCTCAGACAAATAGGTATGCCTTTCACAATCATGTAGGTGTTGATAAACACAAATGCAGGGTTGTTGGATCATACAAGGAAAATCTTGAAACACACCATACTATGAAAACTATGCCCCATTATACCCAAGTTGAAACATACCAAGATATAGGATGATCAAGGCAGTCATGAGCAAGTATAGTCCTGGGATACAAGATGAACATTAAAGCAAAAAAGCTCAAGAATGCAAACAACATGCACATGACCAACTAACATCTCTTGACAAGAGTAGGACATGGATTTGGATAAACTGTCGGACTAGGGAAGGATGCATCTCGACAGGAAGGTGATGGATTTGGATACAGGTTGATGATTGGCAAAAGGCAAGTTGGATGTGCAAGGTCTGCAGATGAGAGTATTGTTGCTTGGATTTGATTAGCATAGTATGGATGGGTGTCTGGATTAGGCACAATTAAGTGTAAGCTCAAGTAGATGAGAAAAGCTTAGTTTGATGGATTGGATAGGATAAAAGGATAAATGATTAGATAGGATGAAACGGGGGATGGATGATTGAATAAGATTGGATTGGGGATGGGATTAATGATAGAATTGGAAGGGATGGAGAATATGATTGGATGAGATAGTATTGGATTAAAATATAATTGGATAGGATGGGGTGGATTGGTGGATAGAATTTGATTGATTGGAACCAATGACAAGGGAGAACCAAGGATTGGTAAAAGGATGGATGGATGGATGGATGGAGATATTGTTTGGATAGGAGATGGATGATGGGGTTGGGATGGTGGATTTTGGGACATATGGACCCGAAATGGATTTTGAAGATGGAGGATTGGAGGACTTATGAACAGATGGAGGTTTTGGATTAGCAAGTTTGGATGCCAATTTTGATTGTTTTGCTTCTAGAAGTATCTTAGGAATCCACATAGTTTTTGATTTTTTCTTTTGGGGCCTTTATGGCCTTTTTGGTTTTTCTTTCTTTCAGATCATATTTTTATTTTGAGCATGTTGTTTTGAGGGGACATGTTGATCCTTTGATTTTTGTGGATTTTGAGCTTTATGTTTTTTAGATTCGGCATCCAAATTGCTTCCAATAGAAATGGGACGGGTGTATGAGGATGAATGACTTAAGGATTTTATGGATGGTGGGATGATGGAAGGAGAGTGTTGGGAGGCATTCAATGATATGTGCCTTTTTTGATCTTGCTTAGGGATTATTTGAAGTCATGGGATGGTGGATGGAGGGATGTAAGGACCCAAAATGGATGGAAGGAATGGAGGATTTAGCTTTGGAACATAGGGGCCCAAAATGGATGTGGAAGATGAGGAATAGTGGGATTTTGATTTACATGAAGGGCCTTTGGATTTAGGAGGAATAGAGGATGTACCAACATCTTGAGCGCTAGCTTGAGGACCCTTATTATTTCAGAAACAAGATGCGAGTCCATTTTGAGGGGGATGGGATGTGGAAGGAGGATTAAGATCTTTAGATGGATTGGGATCATGAGATCGAGATGAAGGGATAATTTGATCTTGATTAGGGAGGGTATCATGAGATGGAGTGGGAGGATTGATTGGATCATTGGACAGAAGAGTATCATGTGATGGAGGGAGAGGATTGGATAGAGGAATCATATGATCATGAGAGGAAGTGGAGGGAATGATATCATTGGATGGAGCGCAAGGAGATTCATCATGAGATGGAGAGGATTCTATGCTAGCATGCTTTGGAAAAATATTTTGGCATGTTTGGAGTTGTGGGGATTGTGTGATGGAGGGGGATATGGAAGCTTTGATGCGAGTAGATGGAGGAATGGGGGTATCATGAAGTGTGGGGGATTGGGATTTGTTTTGAGGTGGAGGTGATTGAGGTGGATGCAGGACTTGAGGAGATTTGGTAACTTTGTTTTGAGGTGGGGATTTTGTCTCCTTTGCTAGCATGTCTTGGATAAGATTATGGATGATGGACTTGGAGGATGTGGATAATACAGATTTTGGAGGATTAAGATTAGATGGAGGACTGGGATTAGATGGAGGATTGGGGAATTAGGATTAATGCTTGGAGGATTATGGAGTAAAGGATTTGGATGGGGAGTAGAGGTAATGAATGTGTTGTAGATGGATGGGGATTGTGATATGGATGGGAGGGGAGATGGAGGTATATATGTGGATGAGGGATAATATGGAGATACAAATGGGGAATAAGATGGATTCCCTTGTCAAAGGTAGAGGAAGGATAAGAGATATGATAGAGATTGGGATTGGATATAGTGTGTTGAGATGAAATGGATGGGGATATGATAGATGGATGTGAGGTTATGGGATTCACTTGGTAGGTAGGTTGAGGTGGTTCATGAACTTCCATGAGCATCTGCTCATACCAAGCTTTGAAATTATGGGTATCCATGTTGGGAATGAGGGATTAGATTGGAATTGGATGAATACGTTTTGGAGGAGAAAGATGATGAAGATGATGTTAAATGAAGATGACAATTAGGACTTGGATTCGAATTATGATGGATTGGATTTGATTAGATTTGAATTGGATTTGATTGGATTGGATTGGTCCTTGGATTAGGACTTGATTTGATTGGATTGATCCTTGGATTAGGACTTGATTGGGTTGGATTGGATTGGATTGGATTGGATTGGATTGGATTGGATTGGATTGAGGACATGATTGATTTGGATTAGGATGAAACCTTAGCCTTTAAATTGGGACTTAGATGGGAATTGATGATGGATTTGATTTGATTGGATTAAAGGATTGGATGATTGATTGATGAGGGATTGGATAACCAGATTAGAAAGATGGATTGATCGATCGATTGGAATTTTGGAGATTTTGATTGGATTAGAAGGAGAATGATTATGAAATAATTGATAGATAATAGGAAGGATAAAGGGGAAGGCTACCCAAGGTTGGATGAATGATTTGGACAGAAATATTGGTTGAGGAAGGACAATTATTCAAATGGATGAAAGTAGATTGGGGATTGGAGAATTGTTTGGATAGATTGATTGGGGGTTGTTTTGATGATTGAAGGGGGACAGGTTGATTAGTTTGAGGAAGGATGGACTTGGTAATAGATATCAAGAAATGAATACACGTTGGCCACTGACGTACATAGAGAATCCAAACACAACGTGCTATCCTAGGAAGTTGGATGAGGAGGAAAACCTTTGCTTGCTAACCCAGGTATACACCCAATAGATAATCAGAATACAACCACTAAGTCTCGTGCAATGGATTCTCAATGCCATATTAGCCGACTCCAAATGCTAATGAGGGCACAAAATGGAAATCCTCTTGGGGGAGTTACTATCTCCCTTGCACAAAAATTATCCACCTTTCGGAAGTGAACCGGGTGGCCTATAATCCTAGAGCTCTTAGTATGGATTTTCATTCGAAGACTACTCCTTGTAGTCACGCAAGCACGATTGAGGCCTGTAGCCCCACAAAATACCAAACAAGATGTAGTCACGCAAGCGTGATTGAGACCTAAAGGCCCTACAAAATGCCCAATATGAGAGTGAACTCTCAAATAGCTTCGTCCTCCAAAATTTTCATCCCAGAGGCCTATTTATTATAGTGAGTTGGAATGCTTGGGTTTTAGCTGTACTCACTTGGGTCATTCCCCTCTCACCAAATCGAGAGGGCAAACTCGCTAAGGGTATGCTCACAACAAACTAGAAAAGATTCGAGGGTCTGGATTTCTGATTGTCTATATAGACAAGAGCATACTCTCCTACCTCTACACTTTCCCCAAACACAAACAAACACTTTGTTCTTTCACCCCTAATTAAATCTAAGTGCCTAGAAAAAAGATTAAGAAAACACAATGTTTGGTCAGATCTCCTTAGGCAACCTACAAAATATCATATTAGTAGTTTTTACTATGTCTTGGACCGCTCGAAAAGAACCTGCAAAACTCAAAATTTTGATTAATAGACAAAATTCTACAGAAACAATAATCATGTTGTTCTGCAGACACCTGCGTTGAAGTGCCTGCGTATGCGCCGCAGGGGGCTTAAAACTCCAAAAATAGGAAAATACAAATAATGAGAAAATTCCTAAAAAGGACGGATTATACTTGCGGTCGGGCGTGCCACTTGGGTGGCAGTTGCGCTGAAGCACGTGTGATCGCGCCAAAATGAAAAAATAGGTTAGCAGTTAGATAGAAGTTTGAAAATTCAAAATTTGAAAATGAGTGGGATACATTCGAAGCGCTCGCGCTAAAGTGGCGTGTCTAGAAAATAAAAAGGCTAGATAAGGAATTTAACTAATTTTTGGTGATTTCTTTTAGATTATTTATTTTTATGTGTTTTTAGATGACTAATTAAAGAATAAAAAGCAAGATATGTAAGAACAAGAATAGGAATGTGAGTAGAAGAATGTTGCAAGCGGGTGCGTTGTTCCCACGGTGCTCACACTAATTGGCAGATCTGCAGAAAAGACGGGTTAGAATTTTAAAATTTGAATCGCCCACGCTAAAGCATGTGCACGTGTGTCGAAGCAGGTAGCACTCACGCTAATCCCTTCGCAGTCACGTGCGCTGTTTAAAAAATTCACAAAAACTCCACAAAATGTTAAATTTAGGGACGTGGGTCCCACTGGGCGTGCCAGAATGAACCAAGAGAAAACTAGAGAGGAGGAAAATGGTTAGTTTGATTTGAAATATATATAAAATATCAAACAAATGCAACTGACACCGTTATACCTCATAGTTGTCTCTTGTTCCTCAGTTTGAGCTTGATGAAGTGGAAGATGTGCCCCTTTGATGCTCCACTTGATGTGCTCCTTGCTTGATGTGGATGTGGATTGCTCTCCTTTTCTCAACAAGATTGGGTTATTGATTGGATATGGATTTGAGTTTGGGATTATGATGGATTTAAATAGATTTGGATTGGAAGATTGAATGATTATGAGGATATGATAAGGATATGATAGAAGAGAATAGAAGAGAAAATTAGCAGCATGAGAATGCTATAGAGGAAGTGGATCCATTTGTGAGGAGAAGAGGCTCCAACTTATAGGTTGGAGAAGGGCAATGGAGGGCCAAGATTGATTTGGTTATGGAGGGTTGAGATTGATTTGAAATGGTGGGCATGGATCAAGGATGCCTTGGGAAAATAAACAGGAAAATAAAATTCCTTGGGGAAAGGGGAGAGGAATTAAAAATTCTAAAATAAAGGATGCATGGAGGGAGATTCAAATAAATTTGAATTTCTTTGAGAGGTTCAATGTTGATGCGACATGAGTGGGAATATAAAATTGTGAAATAATGAGAAGTGGGTTTATGAGAGATTTCTAGAAGAATTAATTAGGCTAAGTGGGGATTAGGAAAAGTGATTTGTAGGAAACACACGACTAGGTTAATTAATTAAAATTAATTAATTGAGTGGCTTTAGAGGAAATAATTATTGGAGGGACTTTAGAAGAATAGGGGAATAATTAATTTATTTGATAAATTAATTATTGGATAATAGTGACATGATTAATTAAGTTAGATTCAATTAACACCAAGAAGAATAAGGATAACACAATTAAATCAATTAATTATGTTGACAAGCTTAAATTAATTAAAAGTTAATTTTAGGTGTCTACACAAGGTAACTAAGTCCTCAAAGGTTGTTGAACCAATAACCTCATCTTTAGATGAACAGGTTGTCAAAAGAGATGAACAAGCAACATCACATAGCAGAGTTGTAGGAGAATGGATGGATCAGATGTTGAGCCAAGGCACACAACTCATAATTCAACTTGTACCATTGCCAGTAATCTTGACTTAGTGAGGACAGAGGTAGATAGCACCATATAATTTTTCTCTTAGGAACTTAAAACACAAGATAACTATTTTGAAGCCTGGTTGAAATTTGAAGATTATGATCAAGATGATCTCATACAAAGTGGTGTTATTCCTTCACGACACATGTACATTGAACAACGAGAGGCCTTGGAACACCAGATGAATATTCTAGAGCGCCTAGTCAAGGATATGAGGAAGGCCCTAAAAAAATAATCAGATAAGAAGAAATAGATTGTTGCAACAATCTTTGAGATTCCACGTGCTTTCCTCCATGAGAATGAAAAGTTGCTTGATGTAGATGAAATCATCAAAGAATTCAGCTTGTGTGTGTCGGCCGAAGTTAATAGGGAGGACTTCTCCTTGTCCTCAATTGATAGATTACTTGATCTTCAATTCATCTTTGATTTTCTGGAATCTCTTCCGAAGAAATGTAAGAAGTGTTGCACTGACTTAGAAGATTCCATCACCAAGGTCAAGGTCATCAATGGCAACACTCGGGGACCTGATGGAGTTCAAATGAAGAATGCTTTACAAAAGTTTGAGGAATTCCATAAGCAAGATTCAGCTTGAGGAAAATGACACTTCTCTGATGGCATTTTATTATGTCTATCGACACCTCAGGTGTCATTTTGTAGTTTCTCGTGTGTACATGTTGAGTGCACAAGTCCAAAGTCAAATCGAACTCTTCTTTTGACTTAGACTTAGAGTTAGTTATAATTTCCTATTTTCATGCCATGCCCCTCTTCTATATATATGAGGGTTATTATTGTAACAAGGATCTTTTTTCCATCTTTGTTTATGAAACAAAACTCTACCAAAGTGAAGAGCAATTTGAGACTTGGTGTTCATTTTGTAAATTTGTAATTTAATCAAGAAAGAGAGAACCTTGGCATTCATACTTTGTTTTGATTACAATCTTTTAAGTGGTCTCAATGTTCTTATGTCATCGATATCATATGTTCTTGGATGGTTAAAGTTGGATATAGTTATTGGTATTGAATATTAAAGAGTTTTCGAGTCTTTACAAGTAATCTTTGAGTTACTTTAAATATTCAAGAGTTGGAAATTAGTTGAGAGGAAGTTGCTTTAAGTCTTTGAGATTTTACAAATTATCTCTAGAGTTTTTATTTGAACGATAAAAAGTAGAGTCTAAATGTGCCATACAAATTATCTGATTAGAGTAGAAGATCTTTTAATATATTTGTGAGTCTTTGAGCTGACAATATATTGGGTTATAGTGGTTGATAAGAGTTTTAGTATGAAAAAAGAATCTTCGAGTTCTTAGGTGTGCATAATTCCCATCCCTAACTCATTTTTCAGAAAAAGAGGTAGTAATAGAAGACATTGTTCTTTCATGGACACTTTACTTCCTAGGTAGATTAGTTTTATATTACTGCAAGTTTTCAAGTTGTTTAAGGGAAAATTTGTTCTTAAAAGAGAATTATATGTAATTGGTTCTGAAAAAAGAGAACTAAGTTGTTATTGTACCTTGGATTAGTGTAAAGTTAGCACGTAGGTAAAATAGAAAGTAATTGTAGTTGAAATGGGGAGCCTTCCTGATAGGGAGATTGTCCAGAAAGTGCTCAAAAGGGCCAATCTGCTCAAGAAGTTAACTTTACTACCCAAAGGATATGTTTGAGTCTACTATTTGTGTTCAAAAAATCAGTCTTGATGGTTATAGTGTCAAGTGCTTCTAGTATCACCTTCCTAACAAAATCCCCTTAAGGTGTTGGCTCATACCTATGCTCAAAATCTACTCAAGTTCTCACACCACCCAACTACTCATTCTCAACCCCTTCTCTTAGGCAATCAAACCTCTATTTCAGAGAGATTTAGGATTCATTTGCAAGGACAAGTAAGGGTAGCAAATTTTTCTTCAAAGTTATATGCTCACAAATTGGTTTTAGGCTCATAGCCCTTAACTACTCAAATTTGCCAACTAAAGTCAAAAACCTCCAAATGAGGCTGCATATTGTCCAAGGTCCCTAGTAATACTTATTTGACTATTTGACATTGTTCTCACAAGTTTTCATAAGCCCCAACCTTCTCCTTGCCATCGGTTTCATGCATTTTAACAAAAACAATCATTTTGTGTGTTATGCATCAAAAAGGCTAGTAGCCCGCGGAGGGGTAATTTGGCACTTTTGTGCTTGTCCTACTCTACGATGGGTATTTCCTCCCTTTAACTTAATTTGGATGGTGTCTTAGGGGTATATGCTCATAGATTTTTGTGTTTTAAACCACTGTTAAGGCAGATTGAGGACTGTCCACTTTTTGTGGCACTTTTGTAGGGTTTGGTAGGGTTTAGATCCAAACACATTGGGAAATCATTGCATCTCCACCAAACAAGCCTCCAAGTTGTCTTAGAACCTCTGCCCCATCAACATGAAGCCTTCCCCTACTGTTGCCTTGCAATCATAATGCCAAACACTTGGCAAGCAATCTGAAAATGGAGAGAAATATCACTGTGACTGTCAACTTGCTGCCCTTAACCAATCAGATTGCTGCAACACTTTTTGGACCTGTTTTACAAGAAGTATAAACTTGTACAGAACCTCAATGAGGTATTAAAACATTAAGAAAACCTCCTATTACATTTCCTTCATGATTCAAGGCTTGGATCATGCTTTGAAGCACTCCATGAGCATTTTTACAAACATAAATTCCAAAAAAACAGTGAACTCACTATTTTGCTTACAACAAGAGAATGATTAAATGAAACAAGATATTCCAACACATAAAAATGATGTTTAACAACCTTGGTCACATGCCCAGACCTCTTCCTCATTCATTTGTTCACTCCAAATTACTTTTGGGTGCAAATCTTGAGTTTTTTGTTCATGCTACTAGCCAAATAACCAATACTTGCCTAGTATTCGCTCAAGTTCTCCTTTTCCATCACAACGGACAGTACAAACTTAAAATACAATATGTAAAAAGGTCCAAATTGGTCTCCAACGTTCATTTTTTCTTGGTTACCCATGGAGACCAAGTGTTTCAACCCATTTTCTTCAAAACCCCAGTTCAGGGCAGCGAACTGGCAAAAACTAAAAGATTTTTTTTGATAAACCAAAACATAGTAAAAACCATAACACAAAGAATGAAAAACCTTCAGAAAACCATGAAACAAACTCCCATGAAATAACAATATGGAAATATTGCTCTGTATGGACTTTTACAACATTTTTTGCTCAAAAAGCATGAAAAACGGTCATATTTCATTAACTTCTTCTTGCTAATACCAAGCCAACCTATTTACAATGTTTGAAGTGTCCTTATATAGGCAAAATCAAACCATTTCAACCCTTATGGCATCCATAACTACCTGGTGGAGTGATTTTACAACTTTTCTCACTTTTTGTCAAAATATTGCTTGACAACATTGGCAATTTTTTATTATTAGTGCATTTTTGACCTATAAGACAAATATCTTCCACCTAATCATTTGAGATGGTTTAAAATCAATAAATAAACCTACTCCAATTCCTTTCTAGGCTTGTTACAAGGTTTTTAGCATATTTGCACTATAATGCCATTTTGGGCTTACAAAGGCACTATGGGCCAAATCTGGAAATAAAACTTGAGTAAAATTATCTAAACCACTCTAAGATAAACCTAAACCATAATGAAACCTAAAACACACAATTGGACTCTTACAATAGTCCTTTATTCAATTCTTGATCCCATCAAGATCAAACAAGCCAAAATTGTGAAGGTGCTCCTGCACCACTTCCATTATAATTAGGAGGGATTATATATTGCCTTCTGAGAGATATCATCCCATGTGTTGTCATGAAGCACAAATTTTACGAACCTTCATTAGTTTACAATTTTTTCACCCAACATGTAGCTACCTTTCTTAGTTATATCATGCCCTATTTTCATTTCAATGTCTTCCCACTAGAGATGAAGCATAAATGGGTCATGTTTATCCTTTTCCTAAAGTTTGTCATACCTATAAAGATACCTTGGAGCAAGAGAATAAAATCATTATTAATTTCCTTGATGACATCTCTCCTAAAGACGAGTCCTTGGAGAACAAAAAGCTTAATCAAGTCAATACTATTGTTTTTTCTAGTCATGTGAGGGCCAAATTTATAAAAGATACCACTCAACCTCAAAACCAATCTATGATTGATGTTTGGAAATCAAAGAGACTTCATGTCTATTAATTGATAATGGGTTAACATTTAACATTTGTCATGATGACTTATTAGAAAAGATAATTTGGGATTATTCTTCCAAGTCAGCCTGATCCTCTCTATGTTAATGACTTTGTTAATATTCCTAGAGAGTCACTTGGTATATTCATGTTACCTACAAAAGTAGGACCTATAAATTTACCCACTCCTATTCATGTCATGCCCAACGATCTTAGTTATAACCTTATTCTACGTAGACCACATATTCATGTTATGAAAGCAGTCCCTTATACTCTTCATCACACAATCAAATTCATACATAACAATGAAATTCACATCCTAATCCTTATGATTTTGTTCATGATGAATTAGGATACATTTCTCCCTTTAATATTATCATCCCTTCAACAACACAATCTCATATAAATGACACTTATTTAGCAAAGAATTGTGATACATTAGAATTTACAACATCCTTTAATGGGTATAAGATCCCTCAATCTAAGAATGAAGGCTTGAAGGAGACTTGTGTTTCGTTTATTTAAGCTTCTTATAAATTCAATTCCCACCTCTCCTTCCAACACATGTCTTGAGGATGATGGGAGCTCTTTGGACTTTGACACTAAGAATAAACCCTCTCCTCTAGATATTTCAACACCTATAGTTGACTCTAAATGTGGATGAAATGGACATGATTTTGGATGTGTGCAACAAAATTTTGATGGTAATGATAAATATACATCACACTTTTCCAAAGAAGGTTTAGGTTTCCAACCTCCTCCTTTGTTGACATACCCTCCCCCATCATCTGTGTTTGCCTAGCCAATAGGAACAATAACTAGAGCTAAAGTCTTAACCCAAAGATTGGTCATCCATTATGAGTAGCTATCATCTCCATGACTGAATTTCATTTACTTGTCAACCCAAGGACGTATTACTTGAAATGGGTCTGCATTGTATATGCACTAAGTTCTTGTGATAGTCATTTTGCACTACTGCAACAACTAAGTCTATTTGAAATAAACAAGCGAAAATATAATAACTGAATGGTTGTAGGAAATCTTAACATTAAAAGAAGATTATAACTAAATAACTGTTAACTAAGTTTAGAGCTGACAAATAGGAATTACTTTGTCTGCTTTGGGTGCAAGAACAGTCACAGGATGGTTCCAGTGGCTGCAAGAACAGTCAGTTGCTAGAAAATCTACTGTAGCAAAAAGGAAATTTAATCTAACAATCACATAAGAATAATCACCAAGTGGCCCCCCTTGGATGAGTGTATCCAAACTTCAAAATGATTCTATATACTCAGAACAACATAACTTTTATTCATTATTTCCAAAAGTCAATACAATACATGAGATAAGAGAAATGCTTCTAATTTTGGAAAATATTGTCTCACGTATGAGAAGTGGTGCAGTTCTTTATTTATAAGAGAATTATAACAAACTTCCTACTACCTAGATCATGCCTGTGAAATTAGGTGGAAACATTTATTACTGCAAGGAGAAGAAGTTAATCCACAGAAAACGTGGAACTCAACTAAACCGCAACCAAGAATATAGCATGGCAGTGGTTACTAGATTGATGTTTGCTAGAGACAAACATAAATGAATTTGGTATCGCCTCACTATTCCTTTGTTGATTCTTTTGCACACCATCTTATCTGTTGTTTTAATTGCTTAGCCACCCCAAAATGTCTCCAATTGCTTTCATGATGTGATTGTCCATCTGGCTTAAAATAACTGCTTTTGCAGCAACTTATTTACTCCTGTTGTAGACACCTAAAATTGTCCTGTCTAATTAAATAAATATCTTTATTTATTTAATTATCTTTAGCCTAATTCTTCTATTAATTAAATAAATCTTTATTTATTTAATTAACTCATTTATCCTCTTCTAGTCTTATTTCTCATTTAAATAAATACATTTATTTATTTAAATTATCCTTTTCCTAAATTAAATAAATATTTTATTTATTTAATTGATCCCACTTCCTCTATTAATTAAATCTTTATTTAGTTAATTAGTTCATTAACCTTTTCTACCCATGACACATGTCATTCATCTCTTAATTCCTACACTACCTACCCTCTCATTATTTTCTTATTTTCTCTACCTACCCTCTAATCATAGCCGACCATTTATATTTTACACCTCTCAATCTTATCCCTCCATTTCCTAAAGTGTCTTCTATATAAGGATATGCTTCCTTCATTATCAACCCTGATCAGTTGACTTCTCGACTACATTACACTTTCGAACTTACACATGCAATCAAGCCTACTTGCAACCACATTTTTGTTCTTTGTTGAGCTCTTGTGCACACATAAAATCTGAGAGCAAATATATCAAGCAAGATCAATGGAGATAGGAAGAATGGAGATCCAAATCCTATTGGACATGTGATGGTATAATATTTGTGATTTCATTTGATTTGCATTGTCTTAGGTAATCTTCATATGTTATGGTGGATCTTTGTTGTTGTTAGGCTAGGGTTTTGTGGTTGAATTCATTTAGACTTTCAATATTGTTGTTATCCATTTTCACCATATACACCTGCATTTAAAAGTTACAATATACAAGCATACATATATTTATTTCATTAATCATAACATTCATACATCCACAATTGATATTACCTATGATAATCCGCATGGCAACAGGAATATTAAGTCAAAACAATACAGGGTTCAACGGGTTTGGCTAACATTCAGAATGCACATAGTTAAAACTTTAATACATCACATGACTTAAATACTATCCCAATATGCAACTTAAAACATAGGAAAAACTTATCAGTAATTGAAATAAAAGAGCTATTAGTTTAGCTCATCAATCTAATGCATCTTACGACTTCTCATCACAACAAGAGAGAATTTCATATGAGCTTCTTAAACCCAACTTGAGCACTCTCCCTTTGAAAAATCAAAGAAAGTCATAAGAAAAATCAACACAGTCCTTCATTTTGCAAGTATCATCAAATTCATGACCATTCCACCAATGAATATTGTGACTTGAAAGATAAAATTTAACTTATTATAAATGACACCATTAAAATACTAGATGAAAATGAGTCAAATTCTCATCCTACTTCTTACACGTAGCATTTGAGTTCCTATTATGTTACTCCTCACTATGTAACATTGATACCTTAATTACTAGGGGCTCATTGTCATTTATGGTAGTGCAATTTGAGGTGCAATCATACTTAGGTGGAAACATAATAGCATTTTTATTCTTGTATCCATGCTTGGGGAGGCAAGAATAGCCTTTCAATCACTCTTTCTTGCTAAAGATCCACTTTTCCTTTGTTGAGTTGAATCTTTTCATATTTTGATGTAATTTCTTAAATATAACTATCCTTCATACGAGTACATACATGTGTTCCTTGTTTAGGACCCATTATTACTTGAAATGGTTTGTCTTTTATGAATAATCTCTCCTTTGTGAAAAGGTACAATCCTTCACTAAGAATCCACTTTTTTCTAAGCAATGGAAAAGGTATGTATTCTTAGTATCCCTCTCCTTTTAAAGATGTCATCTTTATTAAAGATCTCCTCCACTATTGGAGGTAGATATCTTTATGAAAATATCTCTTCCTTCTTTGTCAATCATGCATCCCTTGAAAGGACCAATTTACACTTATTGTGAGATATCTCTTTAACAATTATCTTCTCCTTGCCTCGAAAGAGCTATGCCCTCTTTGACTTGGATCACACGTGCATTGTTGCCTAAAGGATATCTCCTTGATGTTACTTATCCTTGTTTCTATCTACCTCAAGATATCAACATCATACTATGTCGAAATCTTTAGGGGGGGCATATATGCGGCCTCCTAGTTACACTTTCAATTATTGAATACCATTTATGGGATCATTTTTTAATATTATGAGCAACAAAACAAGGGTGTCGTCCCTTAAAAAATGACAACCTAAAGGCATCAAAAGTTAAACAACAAAATCATAGCACACTAGAAACAAAAAAATCACAAGATTGTTGTATCCTCATGCTTCATCCTCATTTTATGCACCATTTGTCTTAGATAGGTTATTGCATGCTCGAAACCAGACCAAAGCCTTAGACGAGGTGCTTCACTCCTAAAACTGGACAACATCATAGCATGATGAGTTGACTAGTATAACACAACTTGATAGACCTTTCAACTCTTCTTTTGAACAAGTTGACTAGTGTAACACAACTTTCCAAAGCTTTCAACCTTTCCCTTTTCAATTCCTTAGAGTGAGTTGTTAGGAACAACACAACTTGATTGAACTTTCAACTCCTCTTTCTCAATATTTTTAGGATGAGTGGATCTAGCATAGCACAACTTGCTTCTTGACTCTTCCTTCCTAGATGGATCACACAACATAACACAACTTGTTGTCCCATGAGAAGTTGTGCTTCCATAGATCACCTACCATAACACAACTTGCTAGGTTGTGGATTTCATGTTCCTTCTCTATCTCCCATGAACCCATAACATAAAACACTTTGCTAGCATCGTATCATGGTCTTTTATCCTTTCATTTTTCGTATGTCCTTGTTATTTTTTTAAGTCCACTCATGCTCTTGCAATAACATTTCAAGAATGATCTTAGTGGTTGAGACATTTTGACTATCGAGGTCTCTTCAACTAGTTGACTTGGAACTTTGTATTTAGTACTAATGTTGTTTGATTTGTGAAGGTTACTTGCATGGATTGATAGGATTATATGATTAGGGGCTTGGTAACCCCTCAAATTTAGTGTTTTCATATCCCTATCTTGTCTTTCTCTCATATGCTCCACCTAATAGTTTCTGCTTTATCGAGAATATGACCATAAGACCATACTCCTCTAAAGTGGGGGCTAAATGTAGTATCGTAAATTGTACACCTTTATTAGTGTGTCTAATTTCACACTCTCTTTACACTCATTTTAGTATTTTCGATTCATCTATGAATTATAGGACCTTTATTGTAATTAATTAATATTTAATTCAATATTACGAGTCTTATTCCACTTTATTACATCATCACACTATTATACGGGCCCTTAAATCTAGGTGTTCCCCTTATCTTATATTATCTAGGTTTATCCTTAATACTACCCCAATTTCAACTTCCAAAACATATTTTGTATATCTATACATCATTTTTTGAGCCATCGAGCTACAATTAGCATCAAATCCCCATTATTTTCAATCTTTAAAAGTCTTTTTTTTTGGTCAAAACTAGGTCACCCCACACCTCATGGTCATGTATTTTTTGCCCCAATTTTTGGGAGGATAATAAGGCAATCTTGTACCTATTCAAATCTAGCTCCGTTCAAATGTAAACTAAATCTAAGTCAGCCTAAAGGTAATTTTGAATATGAAATCCCTTTACAAGGCATCCTCCTCAACTCATTTTCCATAATTCATCTCATGCTAGCATTATGATCCAATTCAACAATAATTATTCTTCTTCAAGAGCAAATCTAATTCAAGGAGAAGCAAACTACATCAAGACATCTTCATATTATGATTTCGTGATAGATTTTATATGATTTATCATGTTATTGCATCAACACATGTAGGACTTGTCCTAAGAGCATTGCATCACTTATTAAAGGTATAATCATCTACATTCAAGCATTTCAATTTCAGGTCTAGCCTTGCCCTTAAAAGGCAAGTTTTTCCAAATAAATTCAAGTTCAATTTCTATTTCAATTTGTTAGGGGTCCCACAGATACTGAGAGGGGGGGGTGAATCAGTATCTAACCGGTAATAAGAATTTCTCAAGTTAAAACATGCAGAACATAATATAACAGTGTACCGGTATGCAAGAAATAATGCAGTAAACATAATCAAGAATATCCACATGAAAAGTACACCATAACACAAGATGTTTAACGAGGAAACCCGGTGTGGGAAAAACCTCGGTGGGATTTGTGACCCACAATATTCACTCACTGGCCAATAAGAGAATATTACTTACAATAGGGGCCTGCACATGCAGGAAGGCCAACTGCCTAAAGCTCACTACTTAATGGGAAGTCACATTGACTTACAATAAGGATTATACTAATCCAATGACTTGTACTGCTTTACAATAGCATCTCCAATGCCAGATTCAGTACCGGTTCTTGCTCTGTTCTTTACATATGCCCTTGACCTATAATTCCCACATTAGGTCTGCCTAATAATTTTCTTTATGCCCTTATATTCACCTCCATCACATATACAAATGTCTATAATGATCTCCTTTATATACAAGAGTCATTTTACAATTTGTCAAGTCGGTTTACAATAATAAACAAAATATTACATAATAAAAATCATGTCGGCCTCTGTGCCAGTATACATCTTTTCTTCTATACTGGTGTCGGTGTCTTTGTTGATGTCGGTGCATTGTCTTGCCTGTGTAATGCTTTGCCGGTATGATGTCTTGTCGGTGCCATAGGATTGCAAGGTTGCCTGTAATACTTGTCGGTATGATGTCTTGCCGGTGCCATAGGATTGCAAGGTTGCCATCAATGACAAAACCTTCAATCACATACAATGTCTCATTGGAGTGTCCATATGCCAACAATCTCCCCCTTTGGCATTGATGGCAACACTCATGAGAAATTTCAAAAGTATCCAAAAATGTGTAGTCAAAAAAATGTTACCAAAAAAATGTTTACCAAAAATATGAGAGCTCCCCCTGAGCATATGATTCCTGTGTTTTGAACTTTCTCATTCCACTACTCCCCCTTTGGCATCAATGACAAAGGTTGTCAAGATGTTAGTAGAGTTTGTAGTTACATCTATCCATATCCTCAACCCTGTAGCTGGGTAGTTATTATCTGAAAAAGATCTCCCATAATTAAGTTTAAACTATCCATAAAATTTTTACTATCTTTTATTGTTGTTTCAGTCCTTTGTACTATACCAGTGAGATGCTACAAATGCTCTGCCGGTGTTTTGCTTCCCTGTATTAGTGCCTCTAAGATTTCCTTCCACAAAGATGCTAAATAGTCCAATCTTGGACTTAGTTTAGACCTCAGATGTTTTGCCTTGTTTATTATTCTTTCTTTTTCTCTTTCTAGTTTGAGCAATTCTTCCTCAAAATTTGCTATCTTCTCTTCAAAAACTGATAATGAATCCGGTGAGTTGACAAAATTGTCTGCAAGCTTATTTATCTCATCCTGTGTCTTGCTTATTTTCTTGTCAATATCTACAGTCAAAAAGTTTGTTTTACATGTATCTTTATACAAATTTTTGTATTCTTTCAACAAACTACATAGTTTCGGTAGAAGTGTGTCAAAATTTCTGTTACACTTCTTTATCTCCTCATCAAAGAATTTATGTTTCTCTTTTTCTACCTTATCCTTTACTGATTCTTCCTTTATTTTCTCAATGTTTTCAGAAATATATTTACACAATGTATCCAATTGTCCTAAAGAATCTTTATTATCTATGTTACTGTTTGGAGCTATTGCCTTCAAAATTGGTATTGAATCATCTATTGCTTTATAAGCCTGTGAACTACAGTCAGTTATTTTCTTAATGGAGTCAAGTAGTACCTCAGTCACATTTGTTGACTTGAATGTTGATGATGACCCAACAATCTGAGTACCGGTGGAAGTAACCATGCTTCTATTGATCTCTGGTAGGTCAGTTTGTGTCTGCATTTCTTTTAGCACTGGTTTTCCTACTTCATTACTTACCGGTGGCACTGTTTCCTTGTGAACCTGTTCCGGAGCCTTTAGCTCTGATGGTTTCTTTGAATGTTGTGTTGTCTCTGTCTATGCCTCAGATTCTACCTTTTTCTCTGTGTCCTCTGCTGGTTTCTCTGTTTCCCCTACTACCAGAGGCTTTTTAGCCATATCTGACTTGTCGGTTGTATCTTTATCAACTATTATGTTGATCTTTTGGGTATCAACATTTACAGTATACAAAACCTCAGAATTAGGATTGCTATCCTCGACATTCATACTTTCTGCTGTCGGTTGATCTTCAATAGTTGTAATTTTTATTGGTGGGGGTAGGTTGTCTTTAACCTTTATGCTTGGTGGTCCACCAACTTTGCCTTTCCTCTTGTCCCTATCCTTCTGATATACTTTTATAGGCTTAGGTTTCTTGTATTCTTCTTGTTTTTATTTGTCAACCAGGAATATGTCCCAACCATCTTCTGTTTCCTTTGTTACTTCAGTAACTCTTCCTGCCATCAGTGAAATATGCTGGTGTGCAGTAGAGAATACTGACCGGTTCGCCTGAGCAATCAAATCATCAATTTCCTTGGGAGAGTTTACTGAATATACAACAAGTAGTTTTTCTATTTTTATTTTCTTATCTAATTCAATCATTGCTTGCCTTCTAGCTTCTAACCTCTTGTACAAATCATCAGGAATTTCATTTGCTACTTCCATCAAAAATTTCTTATACATGTCCATATGCAGTATCACACCTTCCTCCACTTGCTCTTTCTCATCAGCAGATAGAGTGTCATAAATTTTCTCTATATTTTTCAGTTTTCCTTCCTCTGTGATTTCATTTAACAATATATCTAGAGGTGCCAAGTCACTGTTTGTTCTTTTCTTTTTCTTTGGTGTTAGCTTCTTCTTGGTTGTGACCTTTCTGACCGGAGATCTCACTGCTTGTTGCTTTTGCCTTGTCCTTCTAGGTGAAGGAGTGGTTGCCAGTGAGGGATCTCTTTTTCTAACAACTCTTTTAAAAGTTGCTGGCATGTCACCTTCCGAAGAAGTACCTACCGGTGATAGATGAGCTTTAGGTTGTGGAGTTGCCAACTCATCTTCTGTTATGTCGGTTTTCTTTAGTACATCTTCCTTAATGGCCTTTGCTTGCCTAGATCCTTTCCTCACAAATTCCTCAACCTTCTTTACTCTTTTCTTTGATTGTATTTGGCTTTCTATAGTCTTAGCACTACCAAATACTTCTTCCTTGGGTTCATTGGGAGCTTCCAGAAGTGCTTGCTTCTTGCTCGAAATGCTTTAGCTCGGAATCTTCGCGCTCTCTGAAAATTTAAAATCACAGTGAAATGAAATGGAGCCAAAACCTTATTTTATAATGTCTTTTCACCATCTACCACATTAATTGCATGTCGGTTAAGTATTCACTTAACATTGTCTGCCGGTAATAAGTAATTTTCAACTTCTCATCTCTAACTGAGGGAATAACTAGCATATGTGTCATTTGATTGCCAAACCCTCAAAGAAATTTTCTTCAATTAGATGAAGAACTTCCTACCGGTGGAGCACTGCTCTGTCCTGTTGGTGAAGCATCATTCTGTCCTACCAGTGGAGCATTGATTGGTTCTACCGGTGGAGAAGTATTCCCAATATTTAGATCTGCTTTTCTAATCCATTGCTTTGAGAATTCTTGCTTAACCTCTTCAACTTTTTCCTTACCTTTCAAGCTAGCACTTTTGTTGTCTACCGGTGTACTTTTACTTCTACAAAATTTAGCAATATGCCCAATCTTGTTACATGCATAACAAGTTACATTATTCTTCCGAATAGCTTTTCCATAACCTATGCCGGTTTGTGTTCTGCATTGGTTTGATAAATGTCCAAATCTTCCACAAACATAACATCTCACATTCATTATGCAGTTTTCAGAGTTATGACCAACTTTGTTACATTTTGAACATTGACCGGTGGGTGTATTGATATTCTGATAATTCCTAGATCTACATTCATTTGCTCTATGACCATACTTATTACAGTTAAAGCATTTTCCATTGAATTTATAAGCATTAGGTTGTCTTACCAGTTTGCTGTGATCCTGAGTATTTGCAGTACCAGAGCTTTCACCAACTTCAAAGCCAATTCCAGAAGTGTCACCTTTAGGTTTTTGATTCTTTAGCAAGGTACCAAGTTCCTCTGAGCTTTTCTTGAATTTTTCTTTGTGTTGATTTGCAGTTTCCAGTTCCCTTTCCAAGATTTCTTTCTCTCTCATCAGTTCATTTGAGTAATTCTGAGTATGCATCAGATCTGTCTTCAACATGTCATTTTCATAGCTAAGTCTTGTGTTCTCATCTGCTGCGTCACTTAGTCTTCTGGTCAATTCTTCTTCATTCTTCTTCCTATCCTCAATCTCTTTGCAAAATCTCATAGTCATATCTTGCATTTCATTTTTTGTTGTCATGATCTCTTGTTTCAACTTGCTTATCATGTCATTGAGTGATTCCTTTTCATCATTCTCATTTTGCAATTTTTCACAGAGTTCTCTTCTCTTATTTCTTGCAACAATGAAATTTTCTTGAAGTGCTTGAATGATATCTTGAGCTGTTCTCAAATCATCTTCTAATTTGATATTTTTCAATTTCTCTGCATCATAGTCTGTAAGAGCTCCTTCAAGTTGCTTCATTAGATTTTCCATCTTTACCGATGTCAAGATCTTCCTCAAGCTGTTAGGCTTTTGAAAATAGAGGACCAGGCTCTGATACCAATTGTTAGGGGTCCCACAGATACTGAGAGGGGGGGGGTGAATTAGTATCTAACCGGTAATAAGAATTTCTCAAGTTAAAACATGCAGAACATAATATAATAGTGTACCAGTATGCAAGAAATAATGCAGTAAACAGAATCAAGAATATCCACATGAAAAGTACACCATAACACGAGATGTTTAACGAGGAAACCCGGTGTGGGAAAAACCTCGGTGGGATTTGTGACCCACAATATTCACTCACTGGCCAATAAGAGAATATTACTTACAATAGGGGCCTGCACATGTAGGAAGGCCAATTGCCTAGAGCTCACTGCTCAATGGGAAGTCACACTGACTTACAATAAGGATTATACTAATCCAATGACTTGTACTACTTTACAATAGCATCTCCAATGCCAGATTCAGTACCAGTTTTTGCTCTGTTCTTTACATATACCCTTGACCTATAATTCGCACATTAGGTCTGCCTAATAATTTTCTTTATGCCCTTATATTCACCTCCATCACATCTACAAATGTCTATAATGATCTCCTTTATATATAAGAGTCATTTTACAATTTGTCAAGTCGACTTACAATAATAAACAAAATATTACATAATAAAAATTATGTCGGCCTCTGTGTCGGTATACATCTTTTCTTTTGTACCGGTGTCGGTGTCTTTGTTGATGCCGATGCACTGTCTTGCCTGTGTAATGCTTTGTCGGTATGATGTCTTGCTGGTGCCATAGGATTGCAAGGTTGTCATCAATGACAAAACCTTCAATCACATACAATGTCTCATTGGAGTGTCCATATGCCAACACAATTAGGGTTAATTACAAACCTGGGGTTTGACCTAGGCAAAACCCTATCTACAACACCCTTTCTCTCTTATGTGTAGGTACAAGTCGTCGATAGAGAAACGAAGTTCAGGAGACCTTCAGTAGACTGATATAGATCCATTCTAAAAAATTGGACTTGGTTTTTTAGGACCAAGGTGCTTGGAATGCCCTTGTTCGAACCAAGGCGCTTAGAGTGTCCTTGTCTAGTCCAAGGCACTTAGAGAATCCTTTTCACCAGGTCTTTCCTCTAAATTTTGCAAACAACTCTATCCCAATCTCCAAAAGTATATTTTCAAAAACCAGATGTAGGGAAAAAGACCAAGGCATTTTGGGAATCTTGGACCCACAAATTCAACTTTGAATTGAAGATATAGGTGTATAGCCAGATTTCCTATCCATTTCTATGTTTGTTGTTGAATCTTTGTTTGTATATTATTCAATTATAACATTCTAAGTTCTCATTTACTTCATTTATTAATCTTAGTTTCACATTGCTTCAACATATCTCCATAGTTGATTCACTTTCTAAAAAAACAAAATGAATAGAAACCCTAGAAGTGTCCTTTGACTCTTTTCTACAAGAGTTAGTCAAATACCATCACTCCTTTGGGCATTTCATATTCCAATGTTTGTATGAAAGTGGATCTTGGTCTTTGTCCTACCTAGTTCCATTTTCATCCATTACAAAAATAATTAACTATACATTCTCTCCGTGTATTTATAAATCTCTCGCTTTATATCTATTTTCTCTCCACATTCTTTCTCTCTTCTCTCAATATCTGTATTTTATCCTCCTTTGACATCAAGGACAAAGAGTACATGTCTTCACTAGATTTTTCATTCTTACTCATTCTTACAGGAGACAAACGATATACCTTCAATTTTTCCCCTTAGATAGATGCAACAACTTATGCATATAGTTAGAAGGAGGGGAAACAACCCCTAGATTTTGCTTGAGATACTCAAAAGTATCATTTGAAAGTTCCTTAGTAAAGATATCTGCAATTTGATCCTTTGTGAAAACATACTCCAATCTAAATTCTTTCTCTACAACTTTCTCTCTTAGTAAATGATTCCAGATAGAAATGTGTTTAGTCCTTGAATGCATCATTGAATTCTTTGAAATGTTTATGGTACTTTTATTATCACACACAATAGGAATGGTCTCATCACAGATCACCTTGATATCCTTTAATGTTTGCTTCATCCACATCACTCGAGTTTAGTACGATGCTACAATAATATACTCAGACTCTGCTGTTGATAAGGATATTGAATCTTGTTTCTTATTGAACTAGGAAACCAATCAGTCTCCTAAGAAAAATGCACTACCACTGATACTTCTTCTTTTATCTATATAGCCAACCTAATCAACGTCAATACAAGCCTTCAAAGAGAATTCATTATCATTCTTATACCACAAACCATAATCCAGAGTCCCTTTCAAATATCTAGATAATCTTTTAACAACTTTGTCATGGGATTGCTTAGGATTAGCTTGATATCTGACAATCAAACACATTGAATGCTTAATATTAGGTATATAAGTGTACAAATACAATTGTACTCTAATCATAGACCCATATAGACTTTGATAAACTACTAGAGATTCATCATCCTTACTTAAAAGACAAATAGTAGCCATGGGGTGCTTACTAGTTCAAAATTCTCCATGTCAAATTTCTTCAACACCTCCTTAACATTTTTAGCCCAAGAAATGAAATGCCATCTTCTAGTTGAGCAACTTTAAGTCCAAGAAGGAAATACAACTTAGTCTTATAGGTAGTTCTTCTTCTATGATTTAAAGTGTTTAGAGAGCATTGATGGAGCAATTCGACATGATAGATCTTAGTCTTCTACATTATTTTATTGGTATTTAGGTTACTCAACCTTCAAATGGGTTTTTTGTTTGTTAGCAAAAGTATGCTCTTGATATGCTTTAGAGATTTGGCATGCTTGATTGCAAGATTTCCCCCACACCATTTCAGTCAGGTGTTGTGTTGTCTTCCAATTGTTCCATTCCTTCCGTTGATGCTACATTATACAAGTAGTTGGTTGGTAGTCTTTTGCACCTAACACATACCCAGATGTCCCAATCTTTCTTTTATAGTCAACCTAGTCTCTTGGTTCTCTCATGATCAACATGAGAGTCACTAGAAAACTGCCAAATGTATTTTGAGGTATATTAAGGACACATCTCATTTTAACATTCATTATACATCAAGAGACTCTTAGGTTGTTTGCCTCACTGACTCAGATTGGGTCAGTGATGTTGATGATCAAAAGTCTACATATGGCGTTGTTTTTTTGTCTTGGTTTTGATCCTGTAGCATGGTATAGCAAGAAGAATTTTGCTATCGTATTATTATGTACTTAAGGTTGAGTATTGAGTGGCTATTCTTGCTAGCCAAAAGGTTCATGGCATTTTCAATTGTTGATAGAGTTTGGTTTTCATCTTGATGGTACCATTATTATTTGGTGTGATAATCAAATTGCCATTCACATTTCTCCCAACCTAGTGGGGCATCAAAGGACTAAGGACATTGAGATCCACATGCACTTCATTTGATAGTTGATTCATGATGGTCTTCTCGTGCCTTAGATTACATATCTACAATGGTGTAAGTTATAGACATCTTTCACTAAACCTTTGACATCCCAATGCTACCTTTAGTTACAATCGATTCACATGGTGAAGGAAGTTGTCCTTGGGGGATCTCTATGAGGCCTTCATTCCTTCAACATTTTGAAGGAAAGTTAAGTAGCAGCACAACTTCCTACACTAATCTTGAGATGAGGGTGATGCAAAAATTTTACAAATATTTACAACACTTACACAAACTTGATAGAAATAAACATAAATAACATGCATACCACAACACAATGATTTACGTAGGAAAACCTTTTCGGGAGAAAAAAACCCACACTCTAAAAGTTGCTCAATATATTATTCAGAAATCAATAACATATTATAATATAATTACAGAGAAAGCTTCTCATAGGAGTATCATCAACAAAGATCCAGAGGTAACTCAACTATTATAAGACTCTTACACACAACCTCCATCTCATGCACCTAATATATAGGAGATACGATGCATGAAATTGTGAAATGATATTACAAAACCATGGGCTAAAACCACCCAAGAGTGGCACCCATCTTATCTCCAATACAAGATGAACTATGATGTATTAATACACACAAAAACATGTGTAACTCCCTTTTATGGCTCATTTATGGGTCCAACATGTTTTTTATATTTCATATTTTAGGAGACCTAACTTCCCAAGGCCATAACTTTTCAACCGGGTGTTCGATTGACAATATGTTTGAAGCATCGAAAAGCTTGTGATGTGTTCTATCAAGATATAATTGCTACAATAGTTACAGAGACTTTTGGGCCATTTCAAAGCCTCTAAGGCCCTCAAATTTGACTTCGAAACTTTCATCCGCAACTACCAAAAATAAAATCTTTAATATCTTCAAATCTAGACATGATCTTGCAATGAAATTTTATCAACATGCTCATCTAGCTAGTTCGAAGCTTTTGGGAAAATTTTGAACCAATCTGAGCTCAAATGAAAACCTACTAAAAATAGTAACCTCATGTATGTGCAAGGTTGATACACCATTTTCCTACCACAATTCATGTTTTCTTTCATGCATTGCATCTCTTGCTTTTGGAGAGGGTTTTTTTCCCATGTGGTTTTTTCTCCTTTTCTCTGCTCTGAGAGACTTTTTTTGTACATGGGTACCTTATTAGGGCTTTGTTGTTGGGCCATATTCTTGCATTTCATGGATTTAGAGGCTTTTTACTTCTTCATAAGTTTCACTTAGGGGGGTGTTAGAGCATTTTATCTAGAGTTATGATTTTTCATCTAGAGTCATGCTTTTTTAGCTTAAGATCACTTAGTCTATCTTTAGTTGATCTTAATTTAGCTCCTCATGCTTTTTCTTTAGTTCTCCTAATTATAGATTAGGGCATGTCTTGATTTCTATAAAGCAAGTCATTAAGTATTGTAATCTTTGATTTTGAGGAATATGACATTCTTTTTGCTGCTCTCATTTTTGGAAGGTGTTATTTGTTCGTTATTTGATCTTCTAAGTGCTCATGTTGCAAAATTCAACATTCATCCATCTCAAACTAAACCTCCTAATCCTATCCATGTCCCATAAAAATGTTTCTCTAATCATATCCTAAGCTCTAAATCTTGTCTATCATGTGATACTTGTCATAGGACTACAACTTTGATCCAAACCCTAATCTTCCTATAATCTTAGCCATCCATCCTCAATCAAACATAGCCCTTGATGTTTCCTCTTAAGAATTCTATATCTAAATGTCTCCAACCCATCTATGATCTTCTAGTCTCATGATATCAAACTTAGGCTACTATTTTGATTATTTAGTCACTATCACATCGAAGTTACATTACCATAGAGAAATCCATATCATTATTAAGAGCATATCAAATAGAACTAGGGTATAGTCTATTTCAAGCTCATCTAGGAGGATGGATATAGTTGAGGTATAAGTTTGATTTCTTTAAATTTCTTATGGTGTCTTGCTTCAACCTATTTTCACCATCTTCACTCACAAATTTTGTACCATATGTGCATCCTGTGGTTGAAATAAGTCATTTGCAAGGGAGGAGGGGAATAATAATCAAAGAATAAATGTTCCTTCATATCCTACAATTACATTCATATGTGCTATAGTAACATGTCATCATTGTCTATAACTACACACATATGTACCTTGATAGTAACATTGCATCATGTCCCACAACTTCATGTTTAAACACATCGTTGCCTCAACATAAAAACAGAGAGAATAATAGCCATGTTGGCAACTATACTAACACAAAACAAAAGTTGTGCAAGTGTCCTTAGTATCACATAGAACAAAAAATATGTTGATGATCTTACTAGGTCACACATGAACAAAAGTCATGGCAATGTCCTTAGTACTGCGTATAAAAAATCATGCTGGTGGTCTTTATACCACATAAAACAATCATTGATGATTCAATTGTATGATTGTAACATAGAAGAGGCCAGTCTTAGCTACTAATTCAAATTACAAATTCTTTTTCATACACAATATAAAAAAAATGTTTCTTTCACTTTGCAACATTAAGCTCTTTCTACTTTTCTTAATAAGATCACAAGTAAACTTTTTAATACTCATTCACAAAACATTCTCACCATGGAGTTAACTTGTGAGCCCTTAAGACTCCTATCCACAATTCAACATTTAACTCATACTTTTACTTGTCATAAAATAACATATATTGATTTTTTTTTAATCGTTTCCAAAATAATATACAATCTCGACATACTATAAGAACAATTTGTAAATCTCGAATCTAAAAGATAATGAATCATTATGATTGAAAGAATTATACATAAATAAGAATAACTTTGATGATATTTTACATAGTGAATCAATAGAAGCATTATAAAATTACAATTATATGTTACATTTAAAAAAATGATAAACCAATTTAATTTAAATCATTATGAACGTTTTGTGACCTTCTATTTTATTATTATTATCACAAGATAAGGTGTCCACTATAAAACACCCTCTTAAAATTTGACCAACACAAAATCCTTTTTGTAAAAATATCCTCTCCTATAAAAACCCCACGGCTTGGATTCATCCACGTGTGCATCGAAATGTCCAGATTATCCGATCTGACGGTAAGCATCGAGTCAATCCAGCGGCGCTCATTATCCTGATGCTCGAACCAACGGTAGAGATGATACGATCTATACGTGAAGGCCGTTCTGCCCTAATATAGACTATTTAAATCCCCCTTTATTTGTACATTTCATTATTTGGTTGTTTTTGCAGCACAGCACTCGGATTTGCGTTGCAGGGTTTAGGGTTTTAGCCGGGGTATGTACAGGGTTCGATCCTACGAACTCGCATATTCAAGGTATGCTTTTCAGTCCTACTAGAGGAATACATGTTTCTGAGTTTTTTTATGTAAATACCTGGTTGTTTTCTCTGAAAGCATATTAGTCTTTTAGGTCAAATACCTTTCCGAGAAGAAAAATAATCTTTATCATTTTTTTTCGATTCGAAATTTTTCTAGTCTTAAACCCTAGTAGGCGTCTTTATTGTTGTAGGGTTTTACTGTTAGGTTTACGCGCATCCCTTAAACCCTATGTAGCTCTCAGGGTTTATTGTTATTTTTGTAACTATATTTTTTCACTTCGACTTATTGCGTTAAACCCAAGGTTTTGATGTTTCTATGGTGTCAATCCAGTCCCTTATGTTTTTGTGAGATTTGTATAATGTATTCAGTAAACCCTTTAGGCACTACATGCCATGACGCGTTGTTCGAGACACTGGTTTTTAGCTTGTTCATTGACGTCAAATGGAGCTTGAGTTGCAATGTAGTATCGACTTCACGGGTGAGTTAGAAGCTACCCAAAACTACTTTTAATGAACGATTCTAAAACTTAGTATTGTAAGACGACCAACAACATTGAATAGTCTTTACGAAAGGTCATTTTCCTTTGGATTGAGATTAAAGGCAACTCTGGTCATTAGTTTATTACCTTGAACATGATATATACCTTGTCAACTGCTCTCTTAATTGAGTTTGAACTTTTGACAATTCATTTGTTGTTCCTTCTTCATAGTGCTAAGGGCACAAATTTAACTTTAATTGTCGAACCTGTTCTCCACTTTATGACGTAGATAATTGAATTCTATCATCTATAGAAGATGTTTAAGGCCGCGTGCACTTAAATGGTTAAACCTGTTCTTAGTTTTAGACTAGTTGTTCACTTCGTTATCTATAATGTCTGATCCATCTTTATCTATGGAAAATGTCACTACATAGATGTGTGTTTTAAAGGTGACATCTCTAGATACATTCTCCTTCGCTCTAAATTTAAAGCTGTATAATGCAAGCATAACGTCGTAGAAGGTATGCTATTTGTGAAGCACTACAACGTTACATCAGAAAATAGTACACTGTATAAGACAATTCAATTCTTCTTCCAGAAATTTGGATCTAGAATCTACCTTTTCCATGGCATGTAGGATGTGGTCAATCAATCACAATTTGAGTGTAGTATGGTTTTGGCTATAAATGTCAGCATCTTCTTGCAGTAATCAAGCAATAGTGGAATCATCACATGGTTGTTGTTGTTGTGATATGACCTCGAGTGTCTTTTATCCGAATGAAATTTTTGGCTTCTCTCTAAGTAAATGCACACTTATTTTAATGTTTATGTATGCTGGAATTTGAAGTTAACCGTTATTTCATGCTCTTTATTGAAGAATTGAGCTTCATTTTAATTTATATGTTTTTGAATTTGTTTTTGTGGTTTTTGGGAATTCAAGCTAGGGAGAGGTCAAAGCTTCCTATTCATTGGGCAGGGGAAAATGGCTTTCGCCAATAAATTGGGAAGCCTTCTAAGGCAATCTGTACTAAAGCACACTGGTTCAAGTGCTTCAGCATCCATGCCTTCCATATTTAATGCTGTGCGTTACATGTCATCTTCAAAGCTCTTCATAGGAGGTAATTGCAAGAATTACATGCTATTCAGCTTTTATATATTTTGTGACATCTGATAAAGTTGTCTAAGAAGTTTGTGAATTGTTTGAGTAAATTTGCAGGGCTATCTTGGGGTGTGGATGATTCGTCCCTGAGAGAAGCATTCAGTGATTTTGGTGAGGTGATTGAAGGTAAAAATGAGGGAGGACTCTATTTTGAATCTAAGTCCTTCAATCTATATTGATGGATTATGTTGATTGATTATTAAATTTTTTAATTTTGATACAGCAAGAGTTATCTTGGATAGAGACAGTGGTAGATCAAGAGGCTTTGGTTTTGTCAGCTTTACTAACACTGAGGAAGCTTCAGCTGCAATGTCGGCAATGGATGGCAAGGTGAGCCTTAAGTTTTATTTATAAGAAGTGCATCATTTTTGCCGTACTTAGTCTTGGATTCAAATAATATATCTTAATATCCCCATAAATTGATGAATTGATGTAATCACGTGTGTTGCTCCTGTTTTCTGTTTTGGTCTTCTGCAATTTCTGTGGAATGCATCATTTGTATTAGACTAAAGAATTAGATGAGATCCTCTAGATAAGGTTAGAAAAGTGTATTGGTTATCTCATACGCTTCCTATTATGATTTGATTTAATTCACTCTTGACCAAGCTTAAAAGTTCTGTGTTAACAAGCCCCTGAGCAGGGAAAGGCTAATGAAATCTAATCGTCTTGCTTCAGGAAATTCAAGGTCGTAGTGTTCGTGTTAACTATGCAACAGAGAGAACTGGAGGCTTTGGTGGAGGTGGTGGTGGCTATGGTGGGGGTGGCGGCTATGGTGGTGGCGGAGGCGGTGGTGGTTATGGCGGAGGTGGTGGTAGTTATGGTGGATCTGATGATTTTGGTGGTGGTGGCAGGTCCCGTGATGGATTTGACGAGGACAAGAGTTACTGATCCTGTGGGGAGAAGGATGAATCCCGGGTTAATTAAAGTTTTGCTGATTGAGCATTTTGATCAATTGTTGCACATCTATTGTTGGATTCATGTTTGCCATTTGTTCCTGGTTAGCACTTGGTTACTGTTAGCCTATTTTTTTACTGTGGATATATGTGGGGACTATATATTGATGGTACAAGTAAACAGTTTAGGCACTGTGTCTGAAGCTTACTGGCCAAAGTGTAACTATGGTGCAAACTAGTTTATTGCCAAGTGTTCTTTTCTGAAGTTTGAAATGAAAGATTTTGAATATTGAAAGCTTATTACCAAGTGTGTTCATGTGAGTAGCTCTATAAATATTTCACATTATAGCTTTTCGACCTTTTAGCAAATATTAGAATTTGAAAGCTTCTTATGGGCAAATTATTTTTGGAAAAAGTATGCGAAAGGAAACATAAACCGCTTCTTTGTCCCAGATGGAATTGATTCGTTCTTTGCCTATAATTGAGAACATTTTTTTGGGTTATTGTAATTATTTTGATGTGGTCAAGGACCTCGACAATATTTCGTACTTTGTCATGAAAGTTGTCACTAGAATTTATTCCTAACGTTATAGGCTATCTTTAAGACGATTTCCAGGAAGCTGAAGGTTGAGAGGCATGTCCATTAAATTGTGGAATTTGTCCAACTAATTGAAAAATCAATATTCAGAGATTTCTCTACTTCATTCATAGTTCTTTTATGATTTTGGTTTTATGGCTTGTGATTGTTAAATCCTGTTAATTAAATAACAGAGATTGTTTGACCTTTGAGGCTTACATTCAGAGATTTGGAAGACAACACGCTTTAAGCTTGCCAGGTCTATAATGGTAAATCATTGTACTGGTCCTTTAAGCTTCAAAGTAACATACAAGATAGGCATCGAAGTGTTACAGCTAGGGATTGGCGCATCCTAACAGAAGCTAGTTTGGGTTCTTACCTTTCCTATCCTTTCGAAAAGGGATTTGCATAGGTTTTGGAGGGAGTCTTCTCCATGTAAATAGGCTTTTAAATTGTGAATCTTCTGGTAATCCTTAGTTTTCCTTAACGTTTAAAAAGCCTTTGGAAATGGGATCTGCATGTGTCCTCCATTTAAATTGCATATTGATTTTTTTGATTGTTTAAGGCATGCATGAGTTTTGGATTAGTGTTCTCTATCTAAATTGCCAACTTCAATGTTGAATTTTCTGGGAGTTTAAGATATGCATAGGTTTTTGAGGAGTGTTCTCTGTTTAAATTGTCACTTCTGAATATGTCCTGATTGTTTTTTAAGATACTACGTTTCTTGCAACTATTTTACTGGCCCAAGCTGAAGGGTTGGGGATAAATAAACGTTTCGAGCTAATGAAAATACATGCAGAAATGGAGAGCAAATCTTGAGGTTCGTTAATATAAGTATTTTGAGCGCGGTGTACAAATCTTGCAAAGAAAGTCCATAAATAACTCGATGTTGCCATTGAAGGAAAGGTGTGTATGTACCTACGATTGATAAAATCTTAAGCGAGTTTAGCTTGTCGGCCCCTACTGGAGTTTTAATAATGCATTGAAACTCGAATGATAGCAGGTTTTTCTTACCCTTCCAAGTTCATGATTTTTCAGCCTTACAATGTTTTCAAAAACAAATCTGTTGTGTTTAGAAGATACCCAAATATATGTTAAAGAACTAATACATAGGCTTATTGTAGCATATGATAATTGGTTGGTTTTGTGTTGGAAGTGGGAGTACCGTAGAATTTTTTAAAAAAATTATAAGGAAGATTAAATGTCTAGGAGGGAAATATGTTTACATAAATTGTATTATATATATTTTGTTTTCTTGTTTCAGTAAAATCTAGTAATATATTGAATACAATTATGAACGCCTAGCCCTGGAAATTAGAGAGTACTAGAAATTAGGAGAAATGGCTATCCACCATGACATCCATTGTAATGGGTATCGATGATGTCCATTATAATGAATGGGGGGGTATTGATGACTTTAGGGGCTGGATAATAACTATAAATTAGAACAATCCCACCCTATTATTCAAACAATGAATGGGGGGTATTGATGACTTTAGGGGCTGGATAATAACTATAAATTAGAACAATCTCACCCTATTATTCAAACAAGTTCTGATTAATTAATATTATATTATATACATCTCACCGTATTATTCAAACAAGTTCTGATTAATTAATATTATATTATATACATCTCACCGTGTTATTCAAAGTTCAAAATAAGTAATGATACGATTAGTATCATATTATATACATCTCACCCTATTATTAAAAAACATATTGATTAAACCCACTTTCATGTAATGTGCTCTACCTAGCTTAATTAATATAATTATATATATATATATTTTACTTAATATCATGATATATACATCTCACCCTATTAAATAATGATTAAACCTACTTTCATGTAAAGTGCTCTACCTTAGCTTAATTAATATAATCTTATATATATTTTATCTTTTGTGTTTTAACTATGGTAATTATTATAGTTTTTAATGTACAAATTTATTATAATTAATATAGATTACATAATAATTAACAATATCAATTTAAAAACTCTTTTATAAAAAAGATTATATAATAGTTTTAGAATTGTTTTTGAAAAATATACATTTAATGAACCGAGTAAAATGATTATAAATATAAAGATTTTTCATTAAATAAGTGCAAATTACAAAGAATTATAAATTTTGATATTACTTTTCAGCTGTTGTTTAAGATATTTGTAACTAGCCTTGCTTCCCTAATCAACATAGCAACCGTGTATCTACTAGCTTAATTTCCTGATCAACATGGCAACTATTTCTACTAGTTTTAGTGAGCACTCATGATAAGGTCAAATTGATAGGACATTCCTCATTGCTTTCTTTGTCATATCTTCCTGATTTAAATCAAATTGAATCTATAATTCAAACAACTATATCATCATGATTTTGGATTTCGTCGTGAACGCCTTTAGTTTCATATTTGAGATGGGACCTAATAGTGCGAATTCAAAATCTCACATTAGAAAAAGGTCCGACTTTAGGAAGAGATGAGATGCTTGTTATTGCACTAATTTATTAAAGCGTCCATATTATTCACATCAGATGATTGGATTGAAGAATGACGCTGCAGTATTAAATTATAATGTGAAAATGGAACCAAAAGATTTACCATGTTTACTTGCTTGTTAATTATGTATTCTTCATCGTTTTGAACTATATAATGTGAAGGAAGTGTGCGTCCTTATTAATTTCTTTTAGTAGGATGTGAGAAAGCAAATGAAAAAACCAAGAACAGGATGGGTCTCTTATAGAAATTTGCTTATTTTCCATTTCAGGTATTCCCATTGTAAAAGACAAAAGGAATGGTAAAATCTCCTTCAACTAGTACACCACACAATTACCCAAGCTAATTCAGTTTTTAGTTTTGGTTTAATGGGATGTTTCTATGTCTTATCTATTTTAGTTGTTTTTGTTGTGAGTAAAAATGTTGTTCTTTGTCGTTTTGTCCTAGAAAACTCTTTAATTCCTTGCTTTCAATATCTTCTAAATAAAGACGAAGGCAAGTCTTCCAAAGGCATAAGGAGACCAAAGATTTGTGTATGTTTGGCTAGGATATGAAAATTTGCAAGAAGATTGTTTGGAGTGCTTTTGACTAACCTAAATGAGTATAGAGCAATTGCCAACATATATGTGAGAAAGAACTAGATATCATTGAATGATACCGATCCACAAGACACATGCTTAGAAGGATCAAAATATTTAGGTTTTGCGAATCAATATAGATCCCCATGGACTTTCATACTCTATATTGTAATGAATGTTATTTTTGATTCATTTAGATCCCCTCTTCATTTAAAGCACTTGATAACCATTTGAGAAACTATCCCCGAAAATTGTCCCTCTGGACCAAAATCTCTAAGTGAAATGTTGTATGATTGTGCCTCTACTTAAGAGAATGAAGTTTTGAAGGAACGAGTCTCCAAAAAGATTCAAGGTTTGATGGTGTTGGTGAATCCAAATAAATGTGCTACAATAGTTTGGAGCAGTTTAGCTTTAGTAGATTAAGTATAGTTTCCAAATCATTTAATTTTGGCTCCTTTAAAAATTGTGAGAAGTAATTGTTAGTAAAAATGAAAAGTTAATATTTAGAATTTCGATTTGAAAAGTAGTTATAATAAATGTCTTATATTGTTAGTTTTGTCATGATTTGTAATTTAAATTTTTTTTTTATACTAAATGATATAAAATTGTATAAGATCTCTAAACATTTAGCCAATAAAAATTCAAATAAATTATTGTATAAAAAAGTAATTAATAGAATTTGCATGGTTATTTAAAAAAAATAAAATATTAATATTGGCTAGAAAAATAATTATTTTTGATTGGATAGAATTTGCAATAAATAAAAATCCATAATAGAAAATAAAAATCAATTTTCTAGGTTATCTAAAAATTCATGTGGAATTCGATAGGGGGGTTTACTTTCACCCTTCCTCTTTGTGGTAATGGCAGAGGCTTTGGGGTGCTTGACAAATCATAGGCGCTCCTCGGGGTAATGGAAAGGGTATGCAGGTGGTCAGGAAATTTGGATTCGTTTACACGAATGCAATATGCTGACGACACAACCCTTCTCACCAATCCAATATGAGAGAAGTGGAAGAAATAAAGGAGACTTTGGATCGGTATGTAACATTATCAACACAACTAATGCAGAAGAACCCAATAGTGTCTTTTTCAATGCCAAGAGTGCAAGACAATTGTGGATTACTTGGTTTCATGCTAGAATCAATCCCGACCAAATAACCTGATGGACCAGTGTTAAAGGGACTTATGAAAATGTCCCTATGGAAGGATATAATAGACAAATGTGACTCCAATGTTGTGGATTACTGTGGTTGATGGATAACTTTAGCAGGACGAATCACAATGATTAAGGCGATGCTTGTTTCTATTCTCACTCATGTAATATCTTGCATGCAACTTACAAGAAAGACAACTTTAAGGTTAGATGGAACAATGAAGAGATTTATATGGGAAGACTCAAATGACATTCAATGTGTTTCACTAGTCTGTTGGGATATATTACAAAGGATTGTTCTGAATAGTGGTGCTAGAATCAAGAGTCTATTAAAGCAAAATTAAGCCCTTGGTGCTAATTTGGTATGAGAATTTTATGTCTTCCATAATAACTTGTGGTGCAAGATGTGTCAAAGCAAATGTTTAGACAATGATGAGCCTAGAAAGATCTTGACCATTATAAATGCCCATGTGGTTGACATGTTTGAAAGTTTTTAATAACAAAGCATTTAACTTGGAAAATCAATAATGATGAAAAGATAAACTTTTGGAGAAATTTCATGGAATGACCATAGGTCTCTTATTGATTCTTTGATCCTTAGAGATTGTTGCTAGCAAGAAATTTAGGAACACATATCGGAGTTCTGAGCCCCAATGAGTTTTTGTAGTTGTAGTTGTAGTCTTACAACTTAGACTTATTCCTATTAAGGAAGGCATGTAATAGATCTAAATAGTTGATTACTTAGTTAGCAAAATATAGATAACATATATAATCCATAAGATTAAGACCCAAAAATGATTAGATTGATTGCATTCATAGAGTATATCATTTAAACCCTTATATCTCCTTATACATTCATATCACGTTTCTTCCTTTATACTGGTGAATGTATCTTATAATATCTTTATAGTTACAAGATGAGATGCCACCCTTGTATGGTACCCCTAGCCTATATGCTATGTTTCAATCCTTGTGCTTCACAACTTTGATGCAGTGAGATGCAACATGATTCTTTGAAGTTTATTTGGTTGCCCTATACCCGCCAACATCACCCCCCCTTCTAAACTTTGAGTTGTCCTTAAGTCAACTTTGTTGTGTCAAAAGGATATCCTATATATCTGGAAGGCTCTAGATATTATTCTTCCACTGGGTTGTGGCCAAGTGTAGTTAATGAATATGGATATGGAGCTACAATAGTTGTTATCTTGCCTTCAAAATGGTGGTAGGAATTTGGAGGTTCTGGGAGAAGTGTTAGGCATCTTGGAGTATGCCAGTGATATGTGCTAACTGTAGTAGAGTTGGTGAAAGCAGTCTCTGGTCTAGTCCTTTTGTTCTTTGAGGTGCTGATATTGTCCATGCAAGGTTTCAATGTTTGCTTGTGCCTTCCCTTTTGGATCATGTCGTGCATCGTAGGTAGTTGATTTATTAGTGATCTCCAACTCCATTTTATCTATCTCATATTTGAGTGGGGTCACTATTGTTGGCTATTCTAAGAAAAACTGATATAGGCTATTGACATCCCCCTCAATGTTCGTCATGGTGTTGATGCGATTCTCCAATGTGGAGTGGGTTGTGGCACACTTCTACCTTTTGTCATCTATTCTAACCTTGTTTAGCTTGGTAGTCACTTGTTGTTTCAAAGTATCTTTTTGTAGTGTTGTATCTTTGAGAACTACATCCATTAGCTTCTGTAACTGTACTGGAAGTGGCTGGGAAGAGTCTCCTTGAATATGAGGAAACTTGAGTTGGATATTTTTTTATCATATATTCTAATAACTTTGCATTATTCGTTCACATGTTGTTGGAGGAGTTCCTCCTGAGTCGTTTGATGTTAAATATCCCCAAGCTAAAACTTCTGGATTGGGGGGATGCTATTGAAATCAAGTTGGGGTCTGACCAAAGGAAACTAGAAAAGTTATGGTGAGGTGATTGGTTTGATTTGCTTTTGTTTGACTAGGAAGTCCTTAATGTGCTGTATGAGGGATCATGCCGAGGATAATTGAGTTTTCGAGGATGTTGGAGGTTGTGAGGACTATTTTGATGATGTTTCTTTATATTTCGCTTCTTCTTCGCATATTCTTTGATAAGCTCTTACAGTGGCATCCTTTATTTATGCCTAAATCGTGTTGGCGACCTCTAGTTTGTTGAGCATCAACTTATCTAGCCTTTGTTTGGTTAAGAGTTCTTTTGTTTATATCTCCAAACTTTTTACTTTTGTGGAGTAATTGTTGGAGCTACTTTGTCAATGGCTTGTAGTTTGAGCTACTCTTCTTTTGTTGCTTTCTCCCTTCTTGCCTTTAGTGCTTCAGTTAGGGTGTCCAAAATGATGTGCATTAGATCCTCCAATGTTTTGTTGGAGGCCATCAACTGTTAGATGATAGCATTTTCTATTGCTACCTTGTTAGTTGTGGTTAGCTTCTGGTAGATACATTCTTCAACACTTCTTGGTTGAATAACCCACTGTAAGTTTATATTCATCAATTGGTCTTGGAGGTACTTGAATCGAGGTCTCTTCCTAACCTTCTTCTACTTCTTCAGTATTAATTGTCTACAAGGAGATCAGTTTCGTTCCTTTTCCTTTTGTCATTTTTACTTCTTTTTTGCACTAATTTGCAGGTAGTGCTTCAATTGCCTCTTTTTCAATTGGATCCCTTCGTGGAGGGGTAGTGGGAGGTGGCCTTTTCCTTGGTTGGTTCCTCTTGCCTTGTGTAGATTCTTGTTGGAACCATCTGGATCTCCTCTGAGTGGGGACTGGTGGTCCCTTTATTTCAAATGTGCCAATTCCTCATTTGGCATGTGGTTGTTGTTGCTGCTACTAGCTCTCTGTTGGGGTTTCTGGGAGCTGGTGTTCCATCCTCTTTACTAGTTGGCGGTTCAGATAAACAGGAAGATGCTGAATCTGAAGATGGCGGGGCTTCAGATGCCGGGTTTCAGGTGGACCTGGGTGACCGGGCCACTAGGAAGGTACCTTCTGAGGAGGACCCTTGTGATAGGGTCTCCTCACGTGATCCTTGGTTGAATCAACCTGTCAAGGGGGCCATTGAGTGTGCTTTTCTTGCTGGTGCTATGGAGAATAGCTGGGCATCTTTGTTTAGAGTCAAACTTATTGGGAAGTCTTCCTTCCCCCCTGTCTCTGTCATTTGTGATAAAGATAGCAGTAAGGTGACTCTTTCGATTTCGGATCAAGTGATAGACCATAATATTGCTATTATGGAGCTTACCCTTTTTGGGAAATTTTTTGGGCCCAAACCCAACATTGATGTGGTAAGGGTTTTTGTAAGTTGAAGATGGAAGCTTAAAGGATAGGTCGATATTTTTGCTCTTCCGTGGGGTTTCTTCTCCTTTGCGTTCTCATGTGCTGAGGATATCCCGACGATCCTTTGCGGGGGACCATGGGTTATGAGAAGATCTTCCTTAACCCTAAAAAAATGGGCTCCTAATATGGATATGTCAGATGCCTTTTTTGAAACAGTTTCTATATGGGTGAAACTCTTGGGGCTCCCTTTAGAATATTGGCATGAAGACATCTTTAAGGGTATTGCTAGAGTGTTTGGGTAGCTACTTTCGATTGAACCTATGACGGCTGCTCGGAAAAGAATGGTTTACGCTAGGATTTGTGTGGGGGTAGCAGATCTAAGGATCTTCCTTCCTCAGTTGAACTCATTTCGAAGATGAGATTGTTGTTCCAGGTCATTGAATATGAATCGTTGCCTTTTGTTTGTTTCTTGTACAAGAAGACTGGACATTGGGCAAAAAGATGCCCTCAAAACAATAAGAAAGATGAAAATGGTAATAAAGGCCCTAGGGTTTGGAAGCCTAAGCAATCACTGAATGGGGATCAGGGTAGTAACGAAAATAACAAGCCTAATATGCATAATGAGGTCCATGTGGATAGCAATGTTGGAGAAAATAACAAGCTGCCTAACAATCCTAATGAGGTCCAAAGGGATAGCAATGTCAGAGAGGATGCTCATCACTTTGAGCATATTATGGGCACTAAGGAGAAAGGTCAGAAGGAAAACGGTACTGGAAATATATAGGAAGTGCAGAATAGTGAGATGAAGGAGGAGGACCAAGAAGATGCTCGATGTAATGCCCTGATATAGGGGGAAAAAGAAAATATTTTTTAGAGTTGTTGAGATGGCTGACACTGAGGAGGAAGATATGGAAGATAATCTGGAGGAGGGAGAAATGAACCCGAACGATGCTAGATCCAGATACATTTCTCCTAGTACCAGAAGAAGTGAGGTTGAAGGGGAAGGGTCAAACCTTATATGTACTTTCAAGGACCATCAATCTTCACCGGTTTGGGGCTCTTCTTTTGGAAATATTCTTTCAGGATTGATTAAGATCCCCATTCCAGGTGATTCTTCATCTCAAAATTCTAATGGAGGTCATTCTGATTTGGACCAGAATATGGTCATTCTAGACTTGATGCAATCCCCTAAAGGAAAAAGAGAATATAAGTCTGGAGCAGATTGAGTTTGACGATGAGATTAACTATACTAAAGTGGAAAAGAAGAAGAAGAAAACGCAACATAAACCTGGTGTTGGTGTCACTACTCGAAACAGAGTCAGAGCGGATTGCGAACCTTCTTAGCGTGTGGGTAGGAAATCGAATAGGTGGCAAAGAGAGCAGGAGTGTATGCAAAACATTACGGATGGATCACAAAAGATGACCCATGAAAGTCTTTTTAACTCTCCTGGTAAGAAATGAAGATTTTATCCTAGAATATTAGACGTATGAATAGGTGTCATAAACAAGACATAGTTCGTAATTTGGCTAGGGATCATAGACCAGACATTTTGCTTATTCAAGAGACTAAAATGTCTAAAGAAAGAGTGTAGAAAATAAAGTTTTTCAAATTTTGTGAGTCTCAAGGAAGTAGTTCTGATGGGGCTTCTGGAGAAGCTGTCACTTTGTGGAATTCTCATTTTATTCAAGGTGTTCCTCTTTGTCATGATGATAACCATGTTGCTACATTGTTTAAACATACTAGGGATGGTTTTTCTTTGATATTATCTAATATTTATGCGCCTAACAACAAAATCTCTAGGAGAAAATTTTGGCCAAACTTTCTTTTTTTTTCGCTATAAACATCCTAATATCCCTTGGCTGGTTATAGGAGATTTCAACACTCCTCTCCAGGAGATTAAGGAATTTGGGGGTTCTCAAATACAACTTGATAGCAAACAGGACTTGGCTGATTTTATCAATGATCAGTGCCTTATGGATCTTGACTTGACTGGAGCCTCTTTCACTTGGTCAAATCGCAGAGTTGGGGTTGACTTGATTCAAGTGATGCAGGAGCATCCCCGGTTCACAATAATCTTGCATCAACAAAAAAAAAAACATTTTCCTTTATGTTTTGTTTTCTATTTGTAGTTTCAGTTTTCCTTTCTGTGTGTCTCGGTTTTGGCTCAACGGATCTTGTGGAGTTAGATTCTACTTGAAGACTTGATCATCTTTCTTTCTTTCAAACTGCATCTCATTTGGATCACTTTCTAGCAAGATATCACCACCGATTTCCATGACAATTTCTTGTTACCGGTTGTTCCTGTGTTACCAGTTGCCTGAGATCTATTTTGGTGATCTACCGGAACCCATTCTAAAGCTTGCAGAGCCTTGAGCGTTGATATCGATGTTTCTTGGCATGTGGCCGACCTTCTATGTTTCTTCCTTTGAATTTTCTGAAGGAATCTCTGGGCAAAGCCCGACCTTGTTCATTTTGCACGTTAGGTCTTGTTCTTCGAGTTTTGACCCTTTTTGGGCCGACTGGATCCTTTGGATCGATATACATATTTGTAATCATGCTTTAGAATGTAATCAATTAGAATCAATCAGAGTATAAAATAGATAGACTGTGCCTAGAAGATAGATCTTTCGATTCAAGGTCCTGGTTGTGACCTATTCTACCAGGCCTATGTGTCGATATGTTGTGACCCGGTTGTTATCGGTAGGATGTAATAAAGTTTCATGCAATAAAAACTATCTGTTATGCATTGTCTCCATCACATATGTGTGTTTTTGTTGTGTTTACTCTTGCTGACTGGTCTGGACTGATCTCCTTGAGGTCCCTCCTCACCGGTGATTGTTTCAAGTGGTATTAGAGTGAAGTTTCATTCCGGAGTTTGCGTGTCTTGAATTTATGTTATAGGGTGGCAGATTGCAGATCCGACCTGTGATTGCAAAGGACTAGCGTGAATCGATGGCGCAAAGAGGAACTAGGAATGGTGGAGCGCGTGTGAATGCATACCCTGCTATGATGGAGATGTTGCGAGGAATAACAACTCGGTTATAAGACGTGGAGATAGCCCAGAGAAGAGGCCGACATATTGAAGATGTAAGTGAAGATGAAGGAGAAGAAGCCCCGACAAAACAAGTAAACCTACCGGCAGTTGATCCAGATGAAGAAAGGTTTTTAAGGGTTTTGAGTAGGGCGAACACTAAACCTCATTTACCCCACCGAAATATGATGGGAAGTTAGATTCAAATGAATTGATGGATTGGATCTCGGAGATGGAGAAGTATTTTGATTTTGAAAACACTGCAGAAGAGAGGAAGGTGAAATATGCCTATACCCGGTTGAAAGGTCATGCATCTCTTTGGTGGGAGCATTTGCAAATTGATAGACAAAGAAGAGGTAAAGAAAAGATTAAGACATGGGATCAGATGATTGATAAGTTAAAATCAAAGTTTGTCCCGACGAATTATCAAGTGGATTTATTTTGGAAATTGTAGAACCTGAGATAGAAGGAATCTAGTGTGAAGGAATACACCGAAGCATTTTACAAGTTGAACATCAGATCCAGACATGCTGATGATGAAGTTGAATAAATTGCAAGATATTTGAATGGATTGCAGATGTCTATACAAGATGAACTCAGTATGATCAAATTGGAGAGTGTTGAAGAGGCTTACCAGTTTGCACTAAAGGCTGAAGAGAAATTGAACAAAAGACATGAGCAGAGACAAAGAGGTAGAGGTGGAAGGTTTATCAGAGGAAGAGGAACCGATATAGATCATAACAAGGACAAGGAAGTGAGCAAAGAAGGTAATTCATACCAGAAAGATGACATAAATTTCTACCAGAGGAGAGAACCAGATGGTTACCAGAATGAGAACTTTGGAAGACAAGACAAGAGGACATTTAGAGGAACTTGCTTTAAGTGTGGAGGAGAAGGACACCATGCATTTGAATGTAAGAAGATAGAGGCTACCAAAAGAGCAGCAGTGATGGAAGAAAACCCCACCAGATCAGACAATAAACTGGAAGATGGAGAACCGTTGATGATGAGGAGAGATTTGTGTTATACTGAAGGAGATGAAGAACCCTTGCAGAGGAAGAACCTGTTCAAGACCAGATGTAAGGTATCCGGTAAGTGTTGTAAAGTTGTTATTGATAGTGGTAGTTCAGATAATCTTGTTTTAGAAGAGATGGTGAATAAGTTGAAATTGGAGAGATTGAAACACCCTAAGCCTTATCAAATAGCATAGATTCTGGATGAACATAATTTGTTAGTAAGTGAACAGTGTTTGGTAAAATTAAAAATTGGGAATTATCATGATGAAGTTTTGTGTGATATTATGCGTATGGATATTTGTCATCTTTTGTTAGGAAGACTTTGGCAGTTTGATAGACATGCAATGCATGCATGGAGGAAGAATACATAAACTATTGTGGCAAATGGGATGAAGAAAACCTTGTTACCTTTGGAGGAACCTTTGAAGGGTGAAGTCTGTACAAATGCTAGAATCTGTTTAGTAGATGGAAGGAAAGTCATGGATGGATTGAGACATGAGAATGTGTGTTTTGCCTTAATTCCTAAGAAGACTGAGAGACCGAAACCAGAAGGAGAACACCTGACAGAGATAAGGTATTTGCTGACAGAATATGAGGACATCATTTCAGATAATGTACCTGATGGATTGCCACCTGTTAGAAGTATTAGTCATTGCATGGACTTGGTTCTCAGAGCTAGTTTTCCTAACAAAGCTGCACGCCGGTTGACATCGACAAAGACTGAAGAATTGAATAGACAAGTGCAGGAGCTATTGAAAAAAGGTTTGATCAGGGAGAGTCTGAGCCCTTGTGCAGTACCAACATTATTGGCACCTAAGAAGAATGGAGAATGGAGGATGTGTACTGATTCAAGAGCAATAAACAAGATCATAGTGAAATACCAGTTTCCTTTGCCTAGGATAGATGACATGATGGAATGTTTGAGTGGAGAAAAATACTTTACAAAGACAGATTTGAAGAGTGGATATCATCAGATCAATATCAGAGAAGGTGATGAAGGGAAGACAACATTTAAGACAAATGAAGGACTATATGAATGGTTGGTGATGCCTTTTGGATTGACTAATGCATCGAGCACTTTCATGAGGCTGATGAATGAGGTATTAAAAAAATTCTTGGGTAAGTTTGTTATTATGTATTTGGATGACATTCTGATTTTCAGTAGAACAAAAGAGGAGCATTTGTTGCAGTTAAGACAAGTTTTATAGAGGTTGAGAGAAGAAAAGTTGCTAATCAATATCAAGAAGTGTACTTTCATGTAGGATGAGTTAGTCTAATTAGGATTTGTGATATCTGAGGATGGTTTGAAGATGGAACTTGAGAAAGTGAAATCCATTGTTGAGTGGCCTACACCATAAAGCATTGGAGAGGTAAGATCATTTCATGGATTGGCTAGTTTTTACCGGAAGTTTATCAGAAATTTCAGTTCAGTTTGTAACCCTATGATTGAGACCATGAGAGGAGATTAGAAGGAATTTAAGTGGACCACCAGAGCAAACACAAGTTTTGAAGTGTTGAAGCAGAAAGTGACTGAGCAACCTGTGTTAGCTTTATCGAATTTCAATAAGGTATTCCAAGTAGATTGTGATGCAAGTGGAACAACAATAGGAGCAGTTTTGAGTCAAGAAGGGAGAGCAATAACATATTTCAGTGAGAAATTGAAATAATTCCTGGAAGAGATATTCAATGTATGATCATGAATTTTATACCATAGTTCAAGCCTTGATGAAATGGAGTCACTACTTGTTGCCTAAGGAGTTTGTGTTGTATACAAATCATCAAGCTTTGCAGTATTTGAACAGTTAGAGTAAGTTGAATCAGAGACATGAGATGGGTAGAATTCTTGCAGAGTTACACCTTTGTGTTGAAGCATAGAAGTGGGAAATCTAACAAATTTGCTGATGCATTGAGTAGGAGAAGGAATTTGTTGACAGAAATGAGAGTGACAATATTAGGTTTTGAAGATTTGAAGACCTTGTATGATGAAGACCAAAATTTTGAAGAACCTTGGAAAGCATGTAGAGAACCGATTATGGTTGATAGGAGAAAATGGTGGGATTATTTCATTCAGGATGGGATGTTATTAAGGGGAGTTCAATTATGCATACCTAAGAGTTTCATGAGAGAGAACCTAATCAAAGAGAAACATAGTGGAGGTTTAAATTGACATTTTGGTATTGACAAAATAGTTGCATTGGTGAGTGAGGAGTACTTTTGGCCCCAGATTCATAAGGATGTTAAGAGATATGTGCAGAGTTGTATAGTTTGTCAAGTTGCAAAAGGTAGTAGTCAGAATGTGGGATTGTATAAACCTTTGACAGTACTGGTAAGACCTTGGGAGGATATAAGCATGGATTTTGTACTTGGATTTCCTGAGACACCTAGAGGGAATGATTCTATATTTGTGGTAGTGGATATATTTTTGAAGATGGCTCAATCCATACCTTGAAAGAGGACATCAGATGCATTGCATGTCGCAAACCTATTTTTCAAGGAAGTGGTAAGATTGCATGGATTACCTAAGAGCCTAGTTTCAGACAGAGACACTAAGTTTGTTGGCTATTTTTGGAGAACACTTTGGAAGAAGATGAAGATAGATTTGAAGTTTAGTTCTACTTTCTATCCACAGACCGATGGACAAACAAAAGTAGTTAACCAGAGTTTGGGAAACTTGTTGAGATGTTTAGTGGGAGATAAAATTGAAAGTTGGGATTTGATCCTTGCACAAGCAGAGTTTGCCTATAACAATTCAGTGAATAGAAGTACTAGAAAAACACCTTTTGAGATTATTACCAGAGTGCATCCTAGAGGAATAGTAGAATTGAGAGACATTAGTAGTGAAGACCGAAAGAGTTCAGAAGTATAAGAGTTTGCAGATCACATGGCAACATTGCATATTCAGGTTAAACAACATTTGGAAGACATGAACAACAAATATAAGGAGAAGGAAGATGAGAAGAGGAGACATAAGGAATTTGAAGTTCGTGATGAAGTGATGGTATACTTGAGAAAAGAGAGATTCCCGGCTGGAACTTATAATAAGATGCAGATGAAGAAGTTTGGACCCTGTAAGATTCTGAGAAAGTTCAGTTTTGGAAATGCATATGAAGTGGAGCTACCAGATAGTCTAAGTATTTCACCTATATTCAACATTGCAGAATTTCATGAGTACCATGAACCAGAATTCAGTGAGGACAATGTTGCAAACTTGGAGAAACAATTGCCCCAGAAGGAATCATATCAGATTGAAGAGATTTTGGACAGTAGGATTGGGCATAGTACTCGAAATAGTCAGTACAAAGAATATCTTGTGAAGTGGAAGAATAGACCAACTGAAGATTCATCTTGGATTTCTCAGGTAGAGGTAGATCACCTTGGTTTCCCTCTGACCCTAACAAAGTGAGAGGCTCACTTTTCATTAACCCTAGATGTTTGATGCAGGAGCATCCCCGGTTCACAACAATCTTGCATCAACAAAAAAAAAAAACATTTTTCTTTATGTTTTATTTTCTATTTGTAGTTTCAGTTTTCCTTTCCGTGTGTCCCGGTTTTGGCTCACCGGATCTTGTGGAGTTGGATTCTACTTGAAGACTTGATCATCTTTCTTTCTTTCAAACCGCATCTCATTTGGATAATTTTCCGACAAGATATCGCCATTGATTTCCATGATAGTTTCTTGTTACCGATTGTTCCTGTGTTACTGGTTGCCTGAGACCTATTCTGGTGATGTACCAGAACCTATTCCAAAGCTTGTGGAGCCTTGAGCGTTGATGTTGATGTTTTTTGGCATGTGATTGACCTTCTGCGTTTCTTCCTTTGGATTTTCTAGAGGAATCTCTTGGTAGAGGCCGACCTTGTTCATTTTGCACGTCAGGTCTTGTTCTTCGGGTTTTGATCCTTTTTGGGCCGACTGGATCCTTTGGATCGATATATATATATGTGTGTGTGTGTGTGTGTGTAATCATGCTTTAGAATGTAATCAATTAGAATCAATCATAGTATCAGATAGTTAGACTGTGCCTAGAAGATAGATCTTTTGATTCAAGGTCCCAGTTGTGACCTATTCTACCAGGCCTTTGTGTCAGTATGTTGTAACCCGGTTGTTACCAGTTGGATGTAATCAAGTTTCATGCAATAAAAACTATATGTTCTGCATTGCCTCCATCATATCCGTGTGTTTACTCTTGCTGACCGGTCTGGACTGGTCTCCTTGAGGTCCCTCCTCACTGGTGACTGCTTCAAGGTTGATTCAAGTTAGATTGGTTTGAGCCTTAATTTCTATTGATTGGCTTCAACATTACTCTTGTTCTTTGAATTCCATGATTAGAGTCGGCTCAGATCATTATCCTATCAGCCTTATGGCTGAACCCAAAGGTGGGAAGCATAGAAAGTTTCCTTTTATATTTGAGAAGATGTGGTTATCCCATCCTAGCTTGTATAATAGTGTGAAGGAGTGGTGGAGTGTTCAAATTGATGGTACAACTATGTTTCGTATAGCTAAAAAGATGAGATTTGTGAAGGAGATGGATAAAAAATGGAATAAAGAGACCATTGGGGAGATTTTCTTGTAGAAATCAGCTCTTCAAGTGGAGTTGAACCTCATTCAGGATAAGATACAAAAAGAAGGATATGTGGGTGATAATTTTGTGAAGGAAAGTGATGTCTTGACTAAATACCATAGTATCATTGCCCGTGAAGAGATATTTTGGAGACAGAGATCAAGGTCATTATGGCTTAATGATGGTGATAAAAACACAATATTTTTTTCATGTCAGTACTCTCAAACATAGAGCAACCAATAGAATTGATCACTTTGTTAGGAATGGTAGAAGGATAGAGAAGGAAGAGGAAATTAGTAAAGCTGTTGTTGAGTTTTTTGGGGACCTTTTAAAGGTAGATCCTATGTTGGATTTGGATACCCAAGGTATTCTGGCGGATGTTATTCCTAAGGTGCTTTCTGATGATCAGAACCACAACCTGGTAGCTATTCCCTTTGAAAGGAAATATAAGAGCAAGGAAAGAAAATCAAAATCCAAGTAAGTTTATTGATGAAGTAAATGTTACCAAGAGAAATGCAGAAACCTTGGAGCAATCGTCCAAATGTGAAGAAGGAGGCACAAGAACTTTTGAAAGGGAAAAAGAAAAGAAAAATCCCTTGTGATATTATGAATGAGGCAACGCCTAAAATGAGAGAGAGAGAGAGAGAGAGAGAGAGAGAGAGAGAGAGAGAGAGAGAGAGAGAGAGAGAGAGAGAGAGAGAGAGAGAGAGAGAGAGAGAGAGAGAGAGAGAGAGAGAAGCTCTTTACAATAATGTCATTGAGAAGAAATAAGAAAGAAGACATCTCTTAAATAGAGATGAGGAGAGGAGTTACAAAGTAACTCCCAAATCTATGAATGCTACCATTCATAAAATGTGTGTGCCATGTGTCCACATCCTCTTAAGGAGGAAATCTAATATTCCTTAATAATAATAAAAAAAAAAATTACTTGTCCTCACACATGTACTAGAGGAAAAATTACATGTAGGGATTCCAAAGGAATATCCTAAACTAAATATAAATAAACCTAAGCCAAGTAAAGATTAAATATTCTAACACCCCCCCTTAAGCTTTACTTGGGGATTTTACATCAAACCCTTCAATAGGTTGCAAACCAAGATTTTTACAATGAAATTGGAACTTCTCTTTACAAAGTGGCTTGGTCAAAATATCTGCAACTTGGTCTTCCCCCTTGCAATAGAGGAGTGAAACTTGCTTGTCTTCAAAATTTTCTCTAATAAAGTGGTGTTGGAGAGCAATGTGTTTTGTTCTTGCATGGAAAACTGGATTTTTAGCCAAGGCAATGACACTTTGTTTGTCACAATACAATGGAGTTGGTTCGTGTTGAGGTAGACCTAAATCTTCAAGTAGTCTTCTAAGCCACAAGGCTTGTTTGGAAGCATTAGTGCATCTTTTGTACTCAGCTTCAGTGGATCCAAGAGAGGTAGATTGCTGTTTTTTACTATTCCAAAAAATTGCTCCCGAATCAACAAAAAAACAATAACCACAAGTAGATTTCCCATCATTGGGATTTGCACCTAGATTAGAATCAGTAAAATCATTTAAAGTAAAATCAAAATTTGCATCATAAAACAAACCTACATTAATAGTTCCTTTAATATATCTTAAAATTGTTTTAGCAACTTTAAAGTGTGTTTGTTGAGGTTAGACATGAATCTTGAAACCAAACCAACACTATAAGCAATATCTGGCCTAGTAAGAGTTAAATAATTCAAACTTCCAACTAATTGTGTATACAAAGTAGGATCAACAAGTGGAGTTTGCATATCAAGCATTAACTTAGTGCCTAATTCAATAGGAATTGAAACATGGTTAACATCATTCATTTTAAACTTATAAATGAGATCTTGAGCATATTTACTTCGAGATAAGAAAATTCCTTGAGAGGTTTGCCAAATTTGCTTTCCTAAGAAATAATGTAAAAGACCTAAATCAATCATTTGAAATTTTTGATTGAGTTGAAACTTAATTTCAAAAATCAAATTATTGGAACTTGCAGTTAGAATTAAATCATATACATATAAAATAATAATCACAATGTCATCTTCACTCTGTTTAATATACAAATTTGGACCATTTTTTACATCTAATGAAACCTTGAGAAAGAAATAATGCATTAATCTTTGAACACCACTCCCCAGGAGATTGTTTTAATCCATAAATTGATCTTTAATTTACAAACTAAGTGTTCACTACCTTCTTAAATAAAACCAAGAGGTTGAGACATATAAATTTCCTCATGTAAATCACCATTTAGAAAAGCACTTTTAACATCCATTTGATGAATACGCCAATTCATATTAGAAGCTAAAGCAAGAACAAGTTTAATAGTAGGCATTTTAGCAACAGGAGCAAAAGTTTAAGTATAATCTAAGCCTTCAAATTGAGAAAAACCTCTAGCAACTAATCTAGCTTTAAACTTAGTAACTTCATTATTTGCATTCAGTTTAGTTTTACATAACCACTTACAAGAAACAAGATTTTTACCATGAGGCAAGGGAACTAAATCTCGAGTTTGGTTAGAAATTAAAGTATCATATTCTTCCTTTATTGCTTTTTGCCAATGTGGTTGATTTTTAGCTTGATCAAATTTTTTAGGATCATTAGAATTCATAATAGTAGACATTAAAGCATATTTACAATAATTGTCTCTTCTAGCTTGAAGTCTATCCATTCTAGCTAAGTATTCATCACTATCCTGAATTAAAGATTTAAAAAATTGAGGTCTTCTTTTAGAAGTAATGGATTCATCACTAGAAGAAGAGTCATGAGGAGTAGAGTTATTATTATCATCATCACTATCACTAGAAGGAATAGAAAGAGATGCATTAGGAGTAGGGTTAAGAGAAGGAGGTTGGTCCTCCATAAGCACAACTTTGTTTTGAGCAAGTTCATCATCCTCCACTTCAGAACAACCATGAATGTCTTTTTTTGCAATACAAACATCTCTTGCAACTTTTACCTGGTTAATAATAGGATTGTAAACTCTATAACCTTTAGTATTTTCATCATAACCAACAAAAACAAAAGGAAAAGATTTAGCATCTAATTTTTGTCTTTTCTCCTTAGGTTTGTGAACATAAGCTGTTGAACCAAAAATTCTTAAATTCTGCAAATTGGGCTTTCTACTAGACCAAGCTTCTTCAGGAGTTTTATCCTTTAAGGCTTTGGTAGGTGTTCTATTAATTAAAGATGTTGCACAAGCCATAGCTTCAGCCCAAAACTTGTAATCCTTTTTTTTTGCACGCAATAAACATCTTGCCATTTCCACAATGGTCCTATGCTTCTGTTCTGCTACACCATTTTGTTGTGGTGTATAAGGAATGGTAAGATCATGTTTAATTCCAAAAGATTTCAAATAAGCATTAAATGCATTATTGATATATTCTCTTCCATTATCAGTACGAAGAATCTTAATTTTAGAACCAGATTGCCTTTCTACAAACATATGAAATTCAATAAACACATCAAGCACTTGATCCTTACTATGAAGGAAATATATCCATATTCTCCTTGAAAAATCATCAACAAAGGTAAGAGCATAGATTGAACCTTGGATGGAGAGATTCTCCATGGGACCCAAGAGATCACTATGAACTAGATGCAATTTAGTATATGCCCTCCAAGATTGACCATGAGGAAAGGGTTCCCTATGCATCTTACCACTCATGCAACCATTGCAAACAATTTGAGAAGGAACAATAGTAGGCAATCCATCAAACATATGCGCTTTTTGCATCAATGAAATATAATCGGAATTGAGATGGCCAAGTCTTTCATGCCATATAGTAAAATCAATAGTAGTAAGCAAGGAATACTTTGTAGGAGCAAATTTATAGAACTTGAATAAGTTATCAGTATCCATTTTAGCAGTAGTAATAACATGATTAGTTTTTGGATCAATGATATAACACATACCCCTATAAAAGTTAATCTTATAGTCCTGACAAAGTTTAGGAACTGAAAGCAAATTTGATTTTAGTTCAGGAACATAAAGAACATCATGTAATTTCCCATTAGGGACATTCACATCACCAATAGCTTCAACTTTGCAACTATGATTATTAGCTAATTGAACAGGAATATTGGAAGTATCAGGATGCAAAGATTCAAAACATTCTTTATGAGAAGTAACATTCTGAGATGCACCATAATCAATAATCCACTCAAGTGGTTGAGAAACATTATCAGTATATGTAAATGCATGACGAGATGAATTACCATTATTATTACCTTTCTTATAATGAGGTTTATGTTGTTGATTATTTTGATTATTTTGGTTCATGGGCATTTTACCATTTTTCTTCTTAAAACAATTATTAGTAATATGTCCATCTTTCCCACAATATGTGCAATGGGGTCTTGTTTGAGAATTATTCCTTTGATTATTGTACGCATTATTATGATTTTTATTATGAGAATTGTTATGATAGGATTTAGAATGAGATTGATAATTAGAAGATTTGTGATTATTATTATGATTATGATTATTATTATTGGATCTAAAATTATTATTATGATTTTGATTTTTAGACATAAAAGCATGTTCACTATTTTTAAGAGTACCAAATTGAATTAATTTAGCTTCCTCTTGACGTAATAAATTACGAAAAATATCATAAGTTAATTGAGGAATAGCAAGTTGAGCATGAATATTCATAATAAATTGTTGAAATTGACGAGGAAGACATTTTTTAAAGAATAAGATGAATTAAACGTAAATCAGCTAATGTAACTCCTAAACCAGTTAATTGACCATTAATAGAATCAAACTTTAATCATAATTCATCCATGGTTTTAAAATCCGTATACCTGAGATCTTCAAGTTGATCTTGAAGCTGAATTTTTCGAGATTCATTTGAGCTATCATAAGTTGTTTTTAAAATTTCCCAAGCTTCGTACGCTTTTGTACAATTTCCAATTAGAACATACAAATCAGGAACCATTGAAATTCTAATCAAACCAAGTGCTTCCTCATTTTGAGTCTTCCATCTGTCTTGATCGGCTTGAGGAGCAGTTGAAGCAGGCTCAGAGGTTTTATCAATAGCAACATCCAAAAGGTGTTTGAAACGAAAAATAAACGAAAAATGTGTTTTCCACAAATGATAATTAGAACTATTTAATTTAATTTCGAGAATTAAAGTAGAGATATTTACAAAATAAACTGGAACAAATAAAAATATCACCATCTTTAATTAATAAACAAAGAATTAACCTCATTGATTTAAAATTTCAATAACAATTTCTTTAAATTAATTTTTAAAAAAAAATCTTTAATTATAAATTTAAATTTTTTTTTAATAAAAAAAAGCTTTTTAAAAAAAAATAATTATTTAAACAAAATTTATATTGTTTAAAAAATGTAAGACATAAATATAAATATTTATATTAATAGAAAAACTTTATTAAAAACAATTATATATCAAAACTTTATTATCAACTTTTAATATAAACTTTTAAAATCTTAAATGATATATATTAAAAAAAACTTTTAAACTTGTGAATATGAAGAAAACTTTTATAAACTTAACTTTATTACGTGGAAGGTTAAACTAATTTCATAAAAAAATAATGAATAAATTGAGGCTTTTAAAAAATAGTGTAATAATTATTTTTAATCATGAAAGGAATAATCTATGCATGCCTTAAAATGAGAATTAGATAGAATGAAATGAATAGGGAGCAGAGAATGTAGGGAGGTGTTAAAGAAGAGATGGCAAAACGTGGCTAAGAAAAATGAAATAAATGACAAAAAAATACCGAGGGAAAGACGGTGATAGGCAGGAGAGAGCACATTAGACGTTATCACAACAAACACAAATAATGGAGATACATAGACAACGACAATAATATTTAATAATAAATAAATTTGAGACAAAAATGTTACTAAAGGCGATATCTAAAACATAGGTGAACTATGCAGAAATGAAATCAAATAGCAGCAACAAGTATGAAGCTGAAAAAAAAAACAGACCAAAGAGATTAAAAAAAAAAAAGGGGTTGAAGTTACAAAGATTTATGCTTATATATACATCAGAGATAAACTAGAGATAGAAATTTAATGATATGAAATTTCTTTATATCAATGCCTTGCAAGAAGTGGAATGTTAAAATTCTAGTAACCAAATGCTGCAAGTAAGATTATAAAACTTATTGAAAATTTTAAGGTAAGCCTATAACCAAAGAATGTCTTGGCAACAAGCCTTCCAAAATAAGTTAGACAAAATGGGATTTGGCGGAAAGCCTCCCAAAGCCACAACTTTAAATAAAAAAGAAGAAACTTTGGCGGCAAGACTTCCAAAGCTAATTTTTTTAAAAACTGGAATCTAAGAAGGTTAAACCTGCAAACAAACTTGTTAACAAGTTTGAAAAAAATAAAATTTCAAATCTGAAATAAAAAACCTGCACAGTAGAAAATATTAGAGAAATAACTTCTTCTCTTCTCAAGAATGCCTCCAAGAAGGTGAACTCCACAAAATGGTAACCTTCATCAATCTCAACTTGAAATAAGGATTAGAACCTGCTCTGATACCATGAAAGGAAATACAAGAGCAAGGAAAGAAAAACAAAATTCAGGTAAGTTTATTGATGAAGTAAATGTTACCAAGAGAAATGCAAAAACCTTGGAGCAATCACCCAAATGTGAAGAAGGAGGCACAAGAACTATTGAAAGAGGAAAAGCAAAGAAAAACCCCTTGTGATATTATGAATGAGGCAATGCCTAAAATGTGTGTGTGTGTGAGAGAGAGAGAGAGAGAGAGAGAGAGAGAGAGAGAGAGAGAAGCTCTTTACAATTATGTCATTGAGAAGAAATAAGAAAGGAGACATCTCTTAAATAGAGATGAGGAGAGGAGTTACAAAGTAACTCCCAAATCGATGAATTCCACCATTCATAAAATGTGTGTGCCATGTGTCCACATCCTCTTAAGGAGGAAATCTAATATTCCTTAATAAAGGAAAATAAAAGAAATTACTTGTCCTCACACATGTACTAGAGGACAAATTACATGTAGGAATTCCAAAGGAATGTCCTAAACTAAATACAAATAAAATTAAGCCAAGTAAAGATTAAATATTCTAATATCCTCAAATGAGGAAATCAAAGCTACTGTCTTCTCCTTTGATGACAATCAATCCCCTTGCCCTGATGGTTTTCCTATGTTCTTCTTTCAACACTTCTCAGAAATTGTGGAAAATGATGTTTCTAATGCTGTTAAAGAGTTTTTTGGAGCTACGTTTTTTCTTAAGGAATTGAATGCAACCTTCATTGTTCTCATTCCTAAAATGTATGGAGCTAACTCTTTGGATGCTTTTAGACCTATCAGTTTGTACAATTCCTTTTACAAAATCATTTCCAAAGTTCTCACATCGCAGCTACTGCGGATTCTGCCCCTTCTGATCTCTCCTAAACAGAATGGCTTCATCCTAGGGAGACAAATCCTTGACTCCATCATCACTAGTCATGAGAATATTCATTCGTTGATGGAGGCTAAATCTTCGGGTTTCTTGCTGAAGTTGGACATTGCAAATGCTTATGATAGGGTGGATTGGTGTTTTCTGAAAAAAGTTCTTTTAGCCTTTGGATTTTCGGGTAAAGTCTTTAGTCTAATTTGGTAGCTTATCTCTACTGCTTCTATTGCTGTTATTGTTAATGGGTTGCTTTCTCATTTCTTTAGAACCTCAAGGGGGTTAAGGCAGGGTGACCCTATATCCCTGATTTTGTTTACTATCATGGCTGAAAGTCTGGGTAGATTTATTCATAAACAGGTGCTGGAAGGATCTCTAAAAGGTTTGAAGCCTTCCTTTGCTAACTTGACTTGTTCTCACCAGCAGTTTGTGGATGACACAATCTTATTGGGGAGCCTAGAGTTATTAAATCTACTCTTAGCCTCTATGAAAAGGCCTTGAGACAGATGGTCAACATAGCTAAAAGTTTTATCTACTTTATTAACACTCCCGAGTCTAGGCAAAAGAAGATTGCTAACATTCTTGAATGTAGGATTGGTTTGCAACCTTCTACTTGTTGAGACATGGACCAGCTAGGACTCGAACCTAGGACCTTCCATACATTTCTGGAGTGCTCTACCACTGAGCTACTTGCCCCTCTTGGACCAGTCCATTGTTGGTCCGGGTGTGGGTTATTTCCAACACCAACACCCCACCTTAAGCCACACCTCTTGTGTTCTTGGGACTCCTAGCCTGGACCTGACTCTGATACCATGTTGAGACATGGACCAACTAGGACTCGAACCTAGGACCTTCCATACACTGCTGGAGTGCTCTACCACTGAGCTACTATCCCCTCTTGGACGAGTACATTGTCGGTCCAGGTGTGGCTTATTTCCAACACCAACACCCCCCCTTAAGCCACACCTCTCATGTGCTTGGGTTCCTAGCCTAGACCTGGCTCTAATACCATGTTGAATTGATGTATATGCATTATATTATATTTTTTGTGATAATATTATTATTGAGAGATAATATAATTATATAATAATTATATTATATAATTATATAATAATTATATTATATAATTATTATACTATTATTAAGAGAATATAATTATATTATTATGTGATAATGTAATTATATTATAAATATATTTTATAATTATTATATTTTATAATTATTATATTGCATAATAATATAATAATTATTATATTGCTATTAATAATATAATTATTGAAGACCAAATTGGAAGAGTGGTGACCTTGGTGAAGGGGCACCATCGATATGTATAAAGGAAGAATAAATCTTCCTCTCTAAAGCAATTGATAAAACAATAAAAAAATATACATAATGCATATACATCAATTCAACACTACTTACCATGTCTTCCTTTGGGACCTAAACCTTCTGATACTTTTTGGCTCTCTTTGATTGACCAGTTCAATAGGAAGATGGTTGGTTGGAAGGGGACCCTCCTTTGTTAGGTTGGTAAGATTCATCTGCTCAAAGCCACTCTTCAGAACCTCCCGGTGTATGCTCTTAGTTTGTTCAAGATTCCCTCAAAATATGTAGAGACTATTGAAAAAATTCAAAAAAGATTCCTATGGTTTGGGGTGGAGGAAAGAAAGAGAATTCCTTTGGTTGCATGGGAGAGTGTCTGCAAACCCCGAAAGTATGGGGGTTTGGGGATTCAGAGTATCAAGACCTTTAATCTTGCTCTTCTGGTTAAACAAGTTTGGTGAACCTATGATTGTAGAAGAGAATGAAATACATTATGGCATAACAAATACCTCTTTAATGTTCACTCCTTTCAGGATTTATTGTATTCCCCTCATATTCCTGTTGGATTATATCCGTAGAATAATATTGTCAAAGCTAGGGATGTGGCTAATTGTGGAACTTTCTGGAAGGTGGGGAATGGGAAGAGTATTCATTTTTGGGATGACTGCTGGATTGAGAAACGTCCATTGGCTTCTGATCCTTTGTTGGGGGCTTTTAGAGATACATGTATGGCTTCTTTTGGACTAATGGTGGTTGATTATTGGAAGGAAGGTAAATGGGTGAACCTCACTAATGTTAACCCGTCTTTTACTCAGTTGCAGTTGTCCTTAAACTCCTTCGGGTTAGAAAATAGATCTGAAGATGAGCTAATACGAAAATTTTCATCTAATGGTAAGTTTTCAGTTACCTCTGCGGATTGCTGTGCTGATCCTCCTGTTTCTTGGTGGTCTAAGGTGTGGATTAAAGGTCTTACTTCTAAGGTTAACATGTTTTTTTGGCTTCTTTGCCTAAACAAATTCCTGACTACGGATAATCTTTCTAAGGGAGGATTCTCCATACCTAATAGATGTTACTTATGTTTGAAGGAAGCGAAATTGGTTGATCATCTCTTTCTGCACTGCTCTTATGCTACTGAAAATGGTTCCAAGTGCTTCAGAAATGGGATCTTTGTTGGATCTTCCCTGGGTCTGTTAAGGAGTTTATTTATCAATGGAGATCGCCTACTAGGAATCATATTTTGAAGATTTTATGGTCCTTTGTGTTTCCTCATGTGGCTTGGGGTTTATGGAAAGAGCGTAATAACATAATTTTTCAGGGAGATTTATCTTCATCCTAAAATTGTTTTCAAGAAAATCACCAAGGCCATTAATGAATTTTTTTCTATAGTGCGTACCAAGAGTCAAAATCAGAATGGAAATGTTAATGGTTATGAGGTTAGAGTTGCCAATGCTTGGGAATTAAATCATCTCTTTCAGTTAGCCAAGCCTAAGTTAATTAAATAAAAGAACCAACATTAGCTAGAGTTTACCTCCCCAAGGGCGGGCCAAAATCAAATTTGACGGGGTGGCCAAAGAGAACCCTGGACTGACAGGTTGCAGAGGAGTGTTGCGAGATCACGATGGCAATTTTCTTTCAGCGATGGCGCTCCCCTTGGGCAATTAGACCAACCATATTGTTGAAGCCATAGTAGCTTATCAAAGCTTAATTCTTGCTAAAAATCATAACTTTAGTTGTGTTTGGGTGGAAGGGGATTCAAAAAATATTATTAACTATATAAGGGGTACCTCTAAACCATCCTGGAATGTTGGAATATGGATTAAAAAAGCTAGGGATATAATTAAAACTTTTGATAAATGCATTATATCCCATGTGTATAGACAAGCTAATGTGGTGGCTGACTATTTGGTAATAAAGGGGTTAGGAGTAAGAGTCAACTGAGTTGGACCAATGGTGACAGGCTGGACTCGAATTTTGTGATGCATTTGCTTCATGACCAAAGTCGAGGGAGTAACATTAATGATGACCTAGGCTATAATGACTCAGAGTAATTCTAGAAAGATCAGAACCTTTCCGATTAAGGTAGGTGGCTAGAGAGTACATAATATTATGTGCGAATTCATTTCGCACGTGTTGTGGGAGATTATTGGAATTCTTTGGGCTTTGTTTTTAGTTTTGCAAGCCAAATGTTGTGAGAGCGACAAAGAGAAGTTGAAGATGTGGGTGCTAGAAAAAGGATTGAACCTCCTAGCTGCGTGAAGCTGAAGAAGGAACGTAAGCTGTGGAGGATTTTGGAGAAAGGGGTTTTTATTTCTTATATCGAGAGGTTGCAGGGCTGTAACAAGGATGTTATGAATTACTCTACCAAGCATTGGAAGGATGAGACCATTTTTCTCCATGGGCGAAAAGTTCTGGTGGATGAAAGCCTCATTTCCCAAGTCACTAGGCTTTCCATGGATGACATGAAATATTGCAAGGATAGAGTGTATACAGAGTAGCCTGTGAAGGATTTTCCCAAGAAGGAAGCATATATAGCTAAAATTGTTAAAAAGGCTACCAGTTACTATTCCATTTCGGTGTCCAATCCCTTCTGGCAGAAGATGTTAAAGGTAATTATGGAATACCTTACTTTAGATGGTCGTTTTACTAGAGTGTATGGGCATCATTTTGTGATCATGAATTACTTTCATCATGGAGTGAAGATGTCATTCCCATTTTATCTTATGTCTGCCCTGAGAGCCAATTTTATTGACCACAAGAAGAATCCCTCTAAGTTCCTCATATTGCATGAAGGACTGCTAGTCCTTATTGATTCTCATTTTCGTGCCCTTCCCGCCCCCGATGAATTTATTCATACTTCTTCTGAAGAGGATACTAGTGCGGGTGAATTGGGTGAAGATGAGTCTGGGTTTGATTTTGAAGGTGAGTCCCATCCCCCTCCGAAAAAAGTTAAACTTGAGAAATCTATGAATACCAATCCCCTGGGGGGGGAAGGGTAAAAAATGTCAAAAGAAAATTGTGGTATCTTCCTCTTCCACTTCGGTTGGAAATGACTCCCTTGCTTCTAGTGGTAGCAAAGCTAGTCCTGAGGATTTTGGGAGTGAGAAAGAAGATAGCAAGGAGCCGGACAACCATAATCCTCAAACCCCTCCTTCCCCACCCCATGATTCTGATAATGTGGGTGCGACAACTCATGAGGACCTTCACCCAAAATGTGCAGAGCTTAGTGATAAAAAGGAAGATTATGAGAATGTGTTGGGTATGGCTTGAGAACATGAAATTGACATGTTCAACATGTTTAAATGGTTGTTTCATGAATTAAAGGAGGTTAGACTCAATCAGAGAGCCTTGGGTAGTAAAATGGAGGCCATCTCTGTTGGGAATGATCAAAGCAATCAAATGGATGTGGGGTAGTGGATGGTGGAGGAGAAGAAGTCGGTGTTGGAATGCATTAAAATTATAGGTGAAGGGATTGATCAAATAAAGAAAAGGTTTGAAGACCACATCTCCAAAGTTTAAGAGGTATACAATAAGAACTAGGCTATGCTTAAGGTTATCATGTCAAACAACCACAAGATTGTGAAGAATACTGCTGACATTATGGATGTTATGGTGCAAAGTTGGGAGCAATAGGAAAGGGATATTTCCATCATTGGAGATGAAACTGATGTGACTCAGGATGAAGAAGGACCCAACAAAAGGACCCATGGCAACATGAAGAAGAAGGCAGTCGTTCAGAAGGTGGACTACACAGAAATAAAAGTTGTTGCTGAAAATATGAGTGTCCTTGAGGCAGAGTTGGCTAAGACCCTCAAGAGATTCATGTATTTGGGTCCGTGTTTCTGTTGTCTATTGTCATTGCTGTCTTTGTTTTGTTGGTTCTATGTTTTATTCTCTTTGCTGGTTTTTGCTGCCCGTTTGAGCTTTTACTGTCTTTATGGCTGCCGTTTGTAATGTCTTTCTCTTGCAACCTGTTTTTTTTTGGATTTATGTTAATCTTTGATTCTGATTCTCTTAGAATTTTTTTGTAAAGGGTTTGGGGGCCCCTTCAAAACCTATTTTTGCTTTAATCCAAAACTTTTACTTGAATCACATAATCCATGAATTTCTTGTATGGGGGGTATTTTTACTATTGTAGGGTCTTTGGGGAGGCCAAGAAAGCTAGTGGCACAAAAGTCAATTCAATATTATAAACTTCATAGTGTAATTTAAGAATCCATGAGGTTTGAGGTTATGTAGCTTTCTTCATGGTACAATATGTGTCTACAAGAAAAAGTATGCTAGCTTTGTATTTGCGGGCCATGTCATAAGATGTCCTTTCTTTGCTTTGCATATTTTCTTAAAAAAGTGGCTAAAAACCCAAAATATATAGCAGTGAAGGAGGCGCCTTTGTAATGTTGGATATGGTCTTGTATTGGTACCACAACCAACCTAGTAGGGTCCCATATTATTCCTGCATATGCTGCTAGGCCACTCATTAGGTAGAAAACTAGGCATATTAAATGTGAATTATATCAAAATTGGTGTGTCACGTTCTCCAAGAGTTCCTGGCATAACACTTCACACAAATCCACTTCTTTCCCATCAAATACCATCTGATAGGTTGTGTGTATAGAAATGGTTGATCCCTCTTGGTTTGTGAATTAGACTTAGTAGGCGATCCCCATGGTGGCATATTTGAGGACCAAATTGGTAATTTTACTAATATCCACACTTCTTCCATGAAATTTTGTTTCGGTAAGTTTTGTCACTTCCGCATTCTTTATGCCCTCTTTGGTGGAAGGTCCCCATGTGCCCATAACTTGGTGTTAGCTTGGATCACCTCTCTTGTGATCTAGTAAAGCTTGTCTAGATAGAGATATTCGTCTTGTAGCTGGCTAAATATGAGGTGGACCCATTTGTTGTGTGAGGTGAAATTTGGAAAGTCCTTCCAAATGTCTATCTTTTGTCAGTTGCTTGATTGTATTGGGGCATATAGTTTTTTATTGCATGCTATAGCAGGGTAACCTTGCTCTCCTCATATTTCATGTGATTCACTTTTAAAATTGGGGCACAAATATATTTGTGGATGTCTTTTGATAAAAAACATCAAAAGGTACCTTGGAAAACGCCCCATCTAGGTTGACCTCTAGTGCTTTAAAGGGAAACATTTTGTATTTGGGATTGGGTTGTTATGACAGGGGAATGAGAATAAGTGTTGCTATGATGGTTATGTGATATCATAAATTATAGGTTGAGTATTGAGGAGCTATGACTATGTTCTTTAGCATAACTTAAATTGTATTTATATTTTCTTTAACATGCTTTTTATAGGGGACATGTTGATCCATGGATGCATTTGAATTTTTGGATTTATGCTTTAGAGATACATAATCCAAATTGCTTCCAAGAGAAATGGGAATGGTGCATGAAGATGAATGATATGGATATTTCACATAAGGGTTGATGGAGGTATAATGTTGAAATGAATTTAATGATGTGTGCCTTTTATTTATATTGATTAAAGATTTGAAGGGATTTTGAGATAGCAGGGATATGGATAGTGGATGGAGGGATGCAAAGACCCAAGAGAGATGGTGTAATGGTGAAAAAATAGGGATTCCATCACTAGATATAGTAAAAACTGCTAATTTTGCTTAGGGACCATCACATTAGGGAAATATAGGAATTTGATAGATCTAAACCTAATAGATCTAGATCCTAATCAAATTCCCGGGGTTTTAGATGCGCCTCTTCTTTTGCTTGAGTTGATTTGATTTAAATTTGTTGAAGATGCTAAAATTAGGTTGAATGTGTGTGAATTAAAGTAATTATGCATAAACAATGAGCTACAACCATCAAACGGAGCCACAAACTTGGATCTGAGCAATATGTGAATGTTCGGATTTGTTCCTAGAAGGTCAACTTGAATTGTTGGGACTAGAATGCCTATCGCTCTGGTCCTCCAAACTTTTCATAGTCCAAAAGGGAATCTATTAGTGTTTGCAAATAATGTTGATCCTGAAAAATTACAGTTTTGTACCCGTTTCCTACACACAAAAAGAAAGTGGAAAATGTTGGGAGTAAGGGTTTGCCTAAGTCAAACACCGATTTAGGAATTAACCTTGAATGAAATAATGCAAATACTGAAATAAGTAATGGAAAGATATACCTCAGATTTGCAATTGTTGGTGATGATGCTTTGCTTCTTGAATGTGATCACATATGTTATATGAAATGGAATGAACATGACAAAACCCTAATCACACACACATGCTTGCATATGAATGATGTAATTTTTCTCCATAATGGTTGAATGAAGAATATGTAGCCTTGAAGATCTCTAAATATGTAGCCTTGAAGATCTCTAAAAATGCTTGATGATGAATGCTTCACAGATGCAAGAATGCTTGAGGATGAATACTTACGATGCTTGGATGTAATTAGGTCCATCAAATGTCTTTTATATAGGAGTATCTAGGTCATTTACTGATTAGGCCAACCTCCAATGGTCGTACAGAGCCATGAAATTGAATTCTCACTGGAGAGATAGGGCCCTTCCCCATTTAAAAATTGGGCCCAACTAAGAGGGACCGGGGCGTGGGTGCTTTGGTCCTTCTCATTAAGAGACCACAATTAAGCCCTAGAGAGAAGGACCCCCCTCTAGGAAGTTCATTATAAGGATCAAATATAGATTTGGAGGATAGGGAATAGGGATATTTGAATTTAGATGGAGAGATTTAAGATTTAGGATGGATAGAAGGAGTACCAACATCTTGAGCTTGGTAGCCAAGGCGATGAGAATTTGGATTTGTTATAATTTGGATAAGTTTTGAGTTGCCCTGGTCATGGAGGCATAACCATTTGTCTTGATAGTGCATCTTTTATCAAATCCTTTTGCTACTAAAATACTTGTTCTTTTGGATACAAGACGTGTTTATTTTGAGGAGTGTATGACCTGGATGGAATGATGGGTTCATGGAGTAAACTAGGTTGGATGAAAGTAGAGGAACCGACTGTGTGGGGTTAATGAATAGCTTATATAAGGTTGATGAAATATTTAGAAGGATTAGGATCACAAGGGTGATGTATAGGGAAATTGGGATCTTTAAATGGATTAAGATTATGACATGAGATTTGATCTTGACTTGGGGGGTATGAGGGAGATTAAGAATACTATTTTTGTCGTGATAAGGAATGGTGTCATGAGAGTGAGTGGAATGAATGCTTTGATCTTGATATGGAGGGAATCATAAGATGAAGTGGAAAGGAAACTTTGATCTTGGCATGGAGGGGGATCATGAGACGAAGTGGAATGGAAGAGATCATTAGATGGAGAAGAAGGGATGCCTGGATCTTGAGATGGAAAGGAACATATGATAGAATGATTTGGTTGGCATGTTTTGGTTTGTGTGGATGGGGTGATGGGGGAGGAGTATTGAATAAACTATTCAAATTGGGTAGATGGAGGGATATGAGATTCCCGAGGTTTAGGGGAAGGTGGTGGATGCATGAAATGGGGAGATTGGACAACCTTGTTTCTGTTTGGAGACTTAGTCTTTGTTGTGATTAGTCCTTGGAAATATTCAAGTGCAAAAAGTGTATATAGTTTATGCTTAGGTAGAGGATTAGAATTATGGATCGAGGGACTAGAATGATAGCTTGGAGTATTGGAGGTGATGGAGGTGTTCTACAAGGTTGGAGATTTGAAGGTATATATTTTAGATGGGTAGTGTATGTAGGTGAGGGGTAATAGGTAGATATATATGGGGGATGAGATGAATTTACCTTGTCAAAGGTAGGATAAGTGTGACCAATAGACATGTGTGAAGGTGTAATAAGATAGTTTATGCTAGTCATTTCTTGGTCAAAAGGTATCCAGTTGTGAATGAGTAAGTGGTAGGATCATGGAGAATGTTTTCTATTGATAATGGTTCCAAGGTCCATAAGACTCTTATTATTGTCATAGGGATAATGCTTAGGTTGGTCAACAAGACTAACCACATTATCATTAATGCATTTGGAGTTTCTCCTGATTACTAGTTTTGATCTTGTTGGTGTAGGGTATGGATTCATGATGTTGAATTGGATGAGCATATTTTAAAGTGTATTAGAAGAGATTGGATTCAATGGAGGATAACTGGATTTAAATGAAAAGATTGTTGTTATGTGGAGCCTAATTAGAATCGGAGGTTAAATTTTCCCTACTTCTATCTACACGGTTTCCTCCCATATTTTTCAACTGGGGTTTGGGGGCAAGGCCCCCAAGATGGGGTCAAGGGGCAGCGCCCCACGAGGCCAAAAAGACTTATTATTTTATAAAGGCATTAGGTGTTACTTTTCTATTTGCTGATATGTTGTAACCTAATTTTGTAACCGACATAAGTCTTGATAAAAAGGCTAAGGGTTAGGGTTTTCTATAGAGAATTTTGTAGTATTTTGCAGCTGTATTGAGTTGCAAGGAGATTGCTGGTTGTAATCAGTTTTTTGATTTACTGGATGATAATATTGGACTCTTTGTTTGGTGGATGTAACCCAAGATTGGGTGAACCACGTTAAATATTGTCTCTTCGCTGTTATTATTTCTGTGTATTTCATTCATGTGTTTAATATTTATCTGCATATAACTGATATTTTCTGCATGCAATTCCTAACAAAGATTGGAAGAAGATTGGTTGGAATGGGATGAAGGTTTTCTTGCTTGACTAAGGAGAGAATTTTAAAACACACCAAAAAAACTAAGTTGATAGAAGGATTTGGATTGATAGATATGCACTAGTATCACATAAGAAGACACACCAATCACTTGCAAAATCCTATATTATTCAAGTAAAAGTGTTATTCCTCATGAACTCATAATAGTTATTTTTGTATCCACTATAATTGAATGTGAAATTTGTACTATTAATACAATCTACCATATGAATTGATAGTTAGGGAATGCAAAGTCATGTACCACCTTACACCTCTTACTTTGGGGGATTATCCTTGCCCAAAGTAAACTCTCTCACTATATGAAGGTACATGTGAGCACTTTCCCTCCTCAACAATGGTGCACTACAAGGAATGATAATTGAAAGGTGTTAAGCTAGGATGAATAGGGTTGCTAGGGAGTCCCCTAAATACATCAAGGGCATGTGAGGCCCCATTTTAGATCTTATTATTTTGTCACATTTTTGACATAAAAAAAGACCTCTATTAGTTTTCTAGGATATTTGAAAAAATATAAAAAATATTTGAAAAGATAATTGATTTGTGACCTAAAAACTAGATCTATGAAAAATCTTAAAATTGCCATAGCTCATTGAATATTGTAGATATTAACCTAGTTTTTTAATTGTAGTTTCCTAAAATGATCTATAACCTTCACTAAAAAAATTATAGAAAAATTTCAAGATGTTTAAAAGATATGACGTAATATTTAAAACCTAAGGTTTTGTCTTCAGTTATGCTTGCAAAAGGCAGCCTCAATTTTTTTTGCATAACAAAATAAACAATTAGTAAGATGGGCTCAACAAAACCATGAAAAATAAGGATTAAATAGAGACGAGAGCTCCATTGGGCATGCCAAAATGAAGACAAATTAAGACTTAAGGTAAATAACATAGAGGATAATGCAATACACACACAATTCCTTCACCTAAAATCGTTCTTTCTCCTAGATAAAGCTAAATTAGAGTGTACCCTGGCTCCACTTGATTTATTTTTTTGATGTATGAATGTTGTTGCTTAGAGTGCACACTAGCTCCACTTGATTTACTTTTTTGATGTATGACTATGGTTGCTCATGAAATTGATAACATGATAGTAGGATTGAGATGATGAATGAACAAATGAATAAAATGATGATATGATAATGGACGATTAGATTAAAAAATGCAGCAACATAACAATAGGATGATAAATATTGGATAGAAATTTAGTCCGCATAAGGATATAATGAAAGTTGATATTCAAATGGGACGAGAGACCTTTAATGTATAAAATTCTTAAGAGGAAAATCAAGAGCCAAGATAAATTGATTGATGGATGGCTAGGATTGATTAAGGATTATGAATTTGGATCAAAGTTGTAGTTATGTAATAAGTGTTACATGAAGAATAAGGGATAGGTTTAGTATTTGATCAGGACAACATTAAGGTATATCTTTATGTGAATGGTTGAGATTTGAAGAAGTAGTATGAAATAGATTGATGCGATGCGAAGTTAGTTTGAGTTTTGCATCTTTTCATTTATGAGAGGATAAAGGTGAGATGGATACTTGTCATATGATGACAATTTTAGATCGTGATCCATATGAATAAATTCAATGACTAGGATTAAATGGATAAGGATTGAGGGATACCGTGGAATTAGATATTGGAGGAAAAGATGGTGAAGACAAATCAATCAATTGACTAAGAAATAATATATTAATTAAACTGGAATATTTTGGGGATGAGATTAGACCTAACTAAATAATTTAATTAAAGTGATAGATATAGGTAAAGGTTAACTTAATTAATTAAATAATAAATAATTATTTAATTAAAGTCTTAAAGCAAGGTGGGATAAAGGTGATGGATAACTTAGTTAATAAATGATGATTTATTTAATTAATGGGTATGATAACATTATTGGTGTAAATAGTGAATTTATCAAACTAGCTAGCTTATAACATGCCTAGAGATAGTCCTATCACATTGTTAAAGTATCCACTTAGGAAATTTTAGCATTTTGTCTCACCTTGTCTAGTTGAGACATGTGTCCTCACTTAGTGAGATACCTAGTGCATACAAACTTGCCACTTGCATATACACTTGTTAAGTGAGCTTACAAATGTTTCATGTTTGGAGGGTTAGTTAGTTGTTGTATCCAACTTGTCTACCTCCTCATCCTTGCCTATATATGCAAGGCTCTTTATGTACATTACTTACACTATCATTGTAAATGATAGATATTGTTATTTGTGCTAATTGGTTTCAATTGTAGAAGGTTGTTGTGCATTCATATTTTGATAACATTCCAACATGAGATAAAAATGAAAGATAAATTAATTAAATAAATAATAAATATTTATTTAATTAAGCTAGGATAGGGTAAAGGTGTGATCAAGTATGCATAGATTCAAGTGTTTACAAATATAATTATCATTAAAAGAAGAATGGGAGAATCACACAACAAACAATGGCATGTCATTACCAATTGACAAATCACCAAAAAATACATCCTTGAAGATAAAAAGACACCTCGAAGAGACAAATCCCTTAGATTAGAATTCACCCTATGAAAAATAAGATAAGTTGACTTTACAAAGAAGAGATACATATTGAATCCTTACCAAGGTCAGAAAGAATAATAGTAAGAAGAGAGGATGCACAAAAGTTTGAGGGGATTCTAGCTAGTGAATAAGCTGAAATTTAATTGTCCAGAGATAAAGGTAGAAGATAAAGCTTAGTGAAACAATAGAGTAAAAATAGGAAGAGAACAATTGAAGATAAGATATAAATATGGCCAAGAAAAGAATTTATCAATCAAGTGAAAGGACAAGCCCTAAACAACAAAGAGATAAATCAAATACATCTCAAATCAATTTCATAAAATCAATGCCACTTGCTCTTCTTATTTGCCTACACTTACTTGAAACCATCAAACCATAGCAAAGGCTATGATTATACAATAGTAGATTGTATCAATATTCAAAAAATATAATTTTCACTTAACTTAACCAATAAACTAGTCGATAAATTGATTATTTAGATTTCTCTAAACATTTGATAAATATTAACATTAAACTGTTCGATCAAAATATTTAGTTGAAGTTCCCTTCTACATGACAGGGACCAAGCTAATTATGTAGATCAAATTTTAATATTTCATGAGAAGGATGTAAGATGACAAAATTTATCTTGGTTGGACACCTATCAGACAATGTAAAATATTTTTTTAATGTGAAAAAATCGTTCTTGAAAGAGTGCAACAATAGATATTTTAATGCTTCACACATATTAAAATGATAGAAACCTTATCAAATCTATCTCTTATTTTCTACATTTCCTTACACCTATCTAAATTGGTTTAAGGCACATTAGTGAAAAATTAAGAGATGAATGAAGTGAGATGTGTAGGGCAATTAAAGAATTTATATCCTTCATTTTAAATATGTTTCTAATATAATTTTTATAAAATTAATTTATATAATATAAAATATATTATACATCTATTTTTTGTATTGTATTTTATTATAAAATGATATATATATATATATATATAGACTATATATATTACTCAGATATATTATATATATATATTATTATATACAATTTCTACATATTGTAAATCATCATCATCACACACACACACACACACACACACACACACACACACACACACACACACACACACACACACACAAATTAAATATAAATATACCATATTTTTAAAAATCTAATACTATTTAAATTAATCTAATAATATTTGATTTCAACAAGTTTCATTGACTCATTTTGGCAATCCCTTTGATTTGTGATGAAAATGATAAAGATAAAGATGACAAGGGTTATGATCCTTTGGACGAGACTTCAAATGCTATTGATGTATTATATAAACCAAATGATTGAGATATTTTTTGGTGCAGTCACCGGTTAGGAGGGACCTCAAAGAGATCAATCTGGACCGATTAGCAAAAGTAAACACAACAAAAACACAAGGATATGATGAAGGAAATGCTGAATTGAATGAATTATATTACGAAAACTGATTACAATCAACCGATAACAACCGGGTTACAAAAACCGGCTCACTAGCCTACTAAAACATGTTTAATTACAAAACAAATCACAACCGGGACCTCAAATCTTAAGATCTGCCTTCTATGTTCTGTCTACTACCTTCTATCTCATTCTAATGCTTAATTACAATGATTTATACGATCCAAGGGATCCGGTCGGCCCAAAATGGAACAAATGCTGAAGAACAAGACCTAATGTGTAAAACCAACAAGGTCGGCCTCCGCTAAAGAAATTCCTCCGAAAAACCCAAAGGATGAAGTGTAGATCAAAGGGAAGGTCAACCACATGCCAAAGAACATCGAAATCAATGCTCAGGGCTCCAGAAGCTATGGAAGGGATCAGGTAGATCACTAATACAAATAGGTCAAGCAACCGGTACCAGAAAACTATCTTGGAAATCGGTAGCGATAACTTGTTGGAAAATGATCCAAATGCTCTACATTTTAGGAATAAGGTAGACGGTCAAGTCCTCAAGCAAAAATCCAACTCCTCAAGATCCGGTGAGCTAATGCTAGAAAATGCAGAATGAAATGTTGAAACTGCAAAACATAAAGCAAAATAGGAAGGAAATATTTTTGGTTGATGCAAGATTGCCAAGAACTAGGGATGCTCCTGCATCACTTTTCCTCCCCCCTTTGCTACTACTATTGTGTTTAGTGACTAATTTTTATATGTTTTGCAATTTAAGTGTTAGCTCCATTTGGACTTTAGGGATGCAATTTTTTATCAACCAATTTTTTTAATAAAAATTTGTGTAATAGTATTTTTAATAAACGATAAATTTGACATTTTTTGATTTATTAATTTGGCACTAAGGGGGCCAAAACCGTAATACATCATTCAAAAAACTGATTTAAAAAAGGCCAAAATTTTACACATTGAAAATTTTCCCTCTTGGAGATATGTTCTATTCCTTTCAATTTCATCCTTGCCCATCCTCCCCACTTCTTCCACTCACTTGTTAATAAGGGTGCCAGTAGCAGTGGATGCCTTGCTGGTTTTTTGGTCCCCACGATCTCCTTGAGCAAGGCAATGTTACTAGAGTCTTCCAACTTGCATACCTCCTCATCTTCTGTTGAATACTTTCAAATGCTAAGAGGTGGGGGCAGGGAGGGGTGAATTAGCATATATTAAAACTTAAACCATTCATTCCAATTATCACATGTGCAGAAGTAAACAACTGAAAACAAAAGATCAATCACACAAAGACATAGATTTTTAAACGTGGGAAACCCAATGTGGGAAAAACCTTGGTGATAACTATCTCACTATATGAAAATTGATTGCAAAGTTTTAATCTTTAGGCCAAGGAAGCTCACTGCTGCTAAGGCACAAAATCGTAAAGCAAGATACAATGAAGTTGCAAAACACTAAAGATCACTTCTTTAGAGAAAGAAACAATCGATATGATTACAAAGAATACTTATTTCTGAACTTAGTAGAAGCACATTCTTTGAGATGTTGATTACAATTCACTATTCTAAACATTTGAAATCGATTTCATTACTGCTCATTTGCAATTGTGTACCTTCACACTTACTTGACATACTATATATCTCTTCTCATTATACACCAACAATGCTCTAAAAGATCTCATGCTTTATATATCATTTGCACAAGGAAGATACATTACTTAGGTCAACCTAATTAGATGTAATGTGTAAAGTATAAATAGTCGGCCCAAAATACTTTCTCCAAGGCAATGCGAAACAGAAAGAATGTTGGCATTTTGAGTTTGTTGGCATTTTGCATAGAGATTGCATTAATGATATGTTGTCATTGATGTCAATTGAACCGGTAATGGTATTCATGTTATTGTTGATATTGTTGTTTTTGATATTGGCTAGTAACCGGTAAGAAGAGCTTTGTGGAAGATGTTGTAAACCGGTATGTAAAGTTTGTGAGTTGAACCAGTGTAAAGGGTTAAACTTTTATATGTAATGTAACGGTAAACCCTATCAGCTATTAAACCCTAACTGATCAAGTTTGATGGTTTATTATCCGATAAGCGGTAATGATGGAGACACGTGTGATCATTGTATGAGGATATGTTTAAATTGTTTTGGCGCATTTGTTTCTTTTCTAGGGAAGGAGCAAAGTGGATTGCATCTAATGTACAACGCGTGATGAGTTACAAAGTCCGATGAAGCGATGATCATGGATCAGCTGGAATTTTCTTGAAGAATGTGAAGAGATTATCATGATTTCTAACGGTCAAGATTGTATCGATTTGTTTGTAATCTCGATTATGAGAATTAGGTTTTTGCTGTGTTACTGACCTAATTTATTTGTATTTAAGGTCGATGAAGTTGTTTGTAAAGGTTGTTGGCAAGATTGATAGAAACCTGTTGAGTGTGTAGTTGCCTAACCAGTGAATGGATCTGCACTTTGAGTGAAGGCAGATTAAAGCTTAGAAGGATCTGATCAAGCAAATGTAGTGCTACTCAGACAGATCAAGAAAACCTGTTGTTTTCTAACAATTACAATAGAAGTGAAATCCCTTAACCGGGTAAGATCTAACAAGCTTGGTTACTCATTAAATCCTCTAACAAGGTGGTCCATTAGCTTGGATTCTTAAATCCTCCAACGAGGTTACTCTTAACAGGGTATTGTGCTTTTCATCAAGGCATATTTGTAAATCCCTTAACAGAGTGGTTCCTAACCGGAATTAGTTCTTAACATGACTTATTGTAAAGCTTTAACAGGCTTGGCTCATAACATGGCGAACTTCAGAAGAGTTCAGATAGCTATCCTTGTGAGTCTCATCTCATCATGGTTTTTACCTATTTGGGTTTTCCACGTATAAACATTTGTGTCAAGTGGTGAATGCTTTTGTGGTTGTGATCTTACTTGTTGATTTGGTTAACTTATGATAAGGCATGTTAAGTAGAGGCATTGAGAGTTGAATATGTTGAGTTATGATTAAGAATTGTTGATGTTTACAAGATTGAAGTTGTTTACTGTTAAATTTGTCATAATAGTTAAACCGGTTGATGTCAAGTATTCTTATGAATATTGATCTTGACTGAGATATGTATCCTTTGTTTGACTAAGTTTGAGTTTGGGAACTTTGTATCAGTTTTTCAATATACTGATTCACCCCCCCTCTCAGTATTCTACTGGATACTTATTCTTTCATCATACCATCAATTGGTATCAGAGCATCTTAGGTCCTCTTAATCTAAAAGCCTAATAGCTTGAGGAAAAGATCTTGTAGATCATGATGAAGAAAGAAGGTCCGAAGTTCAACAAAGATAACTATAAAATATGGAGTGACAGAATGTAGATTTACATTAAGAGCCTTGGTAGTCAGTATTGGGATAATATAGAAAATAAGTATACTACACTTATTGGACCCCTGACTGATGATCAGAAGAAAGAACAGCAAGAAAATCACCAGGCATTAGAAGCTATTATCAATTCCCTGTCTGATGCTGAATATGTAGATGTTCATGGTCTTGAAACTGCATATGAAGTATGGAAGAAATTAGAAGAGATTTATAGCGGTGATGAACATGTTAAGATTGCCAAAGAGGAGAGTTTAAGAGGAAAGTTTGACGACATGAGAATGTCTGAAGGTGAGAATATTCAACAGTATGGTCAAAGGATTAAAGAGATAGTTGGTGAGATAAAAAGTGCAAGAGGGAAAGTGGAAGATGCCACAATAATTAGTAACGTCCTGAGAACCCTGCTACAGGTCTATGTTATCCGAGTTGCAGATATTCAGGAGCTGAAATCCATTGACAAGACAAAGGTAACTCTTGACTCTATTATTGGCAAACTTACTGCTTTTGAACTAAATGGCTATGATGGTAGTGTAAAGAAATCAGAATATGCATTTAGAGCTTCTATCTCTAACCCATATGTGAGAAGAAGTAGAGATACCGATCATAACTATGGATCTAGATCCAATAGAGATGCTGAAGATGAAGACAACTTAGTGGAACTTGAAGCATTGTTGGCAAAATGACTATCTAGAGGCACTGGTAAATATAGAGGTAAGCTACCTTTAAAATGTTTTGCATGTAACAATATTGGTCATATAGCAGCAAATTGCCCTAATGGTGAAAATGAACACAAGGGAGACAAATTTAAGAAGTACAAGGGTAAAGGCAAGAGAAATTGTCTTGTAGCTATTGACAATGGTATTACTGATGAAGAATTTGATGATGATGCTAGTGAAGATATTGTGTTTGTAGCTATTAAGGAAGAAATATCAGATCAGAAGGCACTAGTATCCAGAATGGATAACTCTGATGATTGGATCATTGATAGTGGTTGTTCACATCACATAACCGGTGATCAGAGCAAATTTGTTTCCCTGAAGGAATTTGATGGCGGTGTTGTCAGATTTGGCAATGACTCACCCTGTATGGTTAAAGGTAAGGACAAGACCCCATATGAGTACTGGTATGGGAGATCACCCGATGTTAGCTATTTTAAGATATTTGGAAGCAAATGTTTTATTAAAAGAGGTGATTACATAAGAAAGTTTGAAGCTAAGAGTGATGAAGGCATATTTCTTGGCTATTCCACCAAGAGTAAGGCCTATAAATGCTTCAACAACCGGACACAAAAAATTGTTGAGAGTGCTGATGTTTGTGTAGATGAATGTCCTAAAGTTTCAGAAGGAACCAATTCTGAGAAGAAAGATGAAGATCCTTGCATTTTGCTTTTGGAACCTGAAACTGTTAAATCAGAAACCGGTAAAGCAAATCCTGATGTACTTGTTCAACTAGAACAAATAAATTCAGAGGAAGATGATAATGAAGAAGTTGAATCTGAAGAGAATGATCATGTTATTCCTAGGTATGTGAGACTGAATCATAGTCCTGAATAGATAATTGGGGATAAGGATGCCGATGTACTAACTAGAAGGAGAATAAGAGAGAACTCTTGCTTGATCTCTACCTTTGAACCTAGAAGTGCTAAGGAGGCATTTGGTGATGATCATTGGGTGAAAGCTATGGAGGAGGAGTTAGATCAAATTGAGAAGAACAACACTTGGACCCTGGTACCTTGACCGGTAAAAAAGAATGTTATAGGTACTAAATGGGTGTTGAGAAACAAATTAAATGAATATGATGTTGTAGTTCGCAATAAGGCAAGATTAGTATGCAAAGGTTATGCGCAAGAAGAAGGAGAGGATTATGGAGAAACTTTTGCACCAGTAGCAAGACTGGAAGGTGCCAGAACATTTCTTGCATTTTCAACTCATAAGAAGTTCAAGGTATACCAGATGGATGTTAAGTCTGCATTCTTGAATGGGATACTGGAAGAAGAGGTTTATATAGAGCAGCCTGATGGTTATGCATTGATTAATAAGGAAGACATGGTATGCAAATTGCATAAAGCCTTGTATGAATTAAAGCAGGCACCCAGAGCATGGTATGAACAACTTCATACTCATCTGATGAAGATAGGCTTTGCTAGAACCAGTGATGACAACAACATTTATCTCAAGTCTGAAGGAGATGAAATACTGGTTAGTGAAGTATTTGTAGATGACATTATATTTGGAGGTAATGATGAAATGAGTAATTGTTTTGCAGATGAAATGAAGAATGAATTTGAGATGTCGTTAGTAGGGAAAATAAATTTTTTCATAGGCTTACAGATACAACAAATGAAGAATGGTATTTTCATTACTCAATCCAAGTATGTGAAAGAGGTTTTGAAGACTTTCGGTATGAGTGACTGTAAGCCAGTTGGAACCCCAATGGTTACAGGTTGTAAATTGTCCAAGGAAGATGCATCTAAGTCTGTAGATGAAAAGGAGTACAGGTCAATGATTGGCAAATTACACTATGTTGTTCACAATCAACCGGATATTGCCCATGCAGTTGGTATTGTTGCTAGATTTCAGAAGAATCCAAAGGAGGCACATCTGATGGCAACCAAGAGAATTTTTTGATATTTGAAAGGTACTGTTGACTATGGGTTATGGTATCCATATGATGGAAATTTTTATTTGAAAGCATACACAGATGCTAATTGGGAAAGAAATATTGATGATCATAAGAGTACTACCGGTGGAGCATTCTTTCTAGGAGGAAGGCTAGTTTTATGGAGTAGTAAAAAGCAGAGTTGCACTTCACAATCTACTACTAAAGCTGAGTATGTAGCAACTTATATGAATTGCACACAAGCTATGTGGATGAGGCACATTTTGGAAGGTTTGAAGATGGAAATCTCATAACCAATAAAGATTTTGTGTGATAATACAAGTGCAATAAACATTTCTAAAAATCTTGTTTTGCATGCAAGGAATAAGCACATTGAATTGAAATATCACTTCTTGAGGGAAAAAGTTCAAAGTAAAGATGTTATCTTGGAGCATGTTTCTACCAAGGAGCAGCTTGCAGATATCTTTACCAAACCTCTGCCTAAGACCACTTTTGAGTATCTTAGAAGTCAATTGGAGGTTGTCCCTCTTCATGAAGTTAGTTGAGCATGATGTTGATTGCATCAGTCCCTGAACCACTTGCAAAATTTTACATGGATTGATGAAGAAGTGGATGTATTCCGTAGGGGGAGCATCAAGTTTCAGAATGATGTTGATGCATAGTGAGAGTAGAATTACATGTTTTACTTTCACTTTGGCATTGCTGTCAAAGGGGGAGAATAATTATGTGATTGAGGAGAACAATTATGTGTCTGATTAGGTGAACCAACGACAGGCTGAAGACAAATAGAGAAAGGTGAATAATTGGTAATGTAAACCAGGATTCCTATTCACCAATCTCAGCAGCAATCAGAGGCATTGATATTTGTATTTCCATCAATGCCAAAGGGGGAGATTGTTGGCATTTTGCATAGAGATTGCATTAATGATATGTTGTTATTGATGTCAATTGAACCGGTAATGATATTCATGTTATTGCTGATATTGTTGTTTTTGATATTGGCTAGTAACTGGTAAGAAAAGCTTTGTGGAAGATGTTTTAAACCGGTATGTAAAGTTTGTGAGTTGAACCAGTGAACTAGTGTAAAGGGTTAAACCTTTCTATGTAATGTAATCGGTAAACCCTATCAGCCGTTAAACCTTAACCGATCAAGTTTGATGGTTTATTATCTGATAAGCAGTAATGATGGAGACACGTGTGATCACTGTATGAGGACATGTTCAAATTGTTTTGGCGCGTTTGTTTCTTGTCTAGGGAAGGAGAAAAGTGGATTGCATCTATTGCACAACGCGTGATGAGTTACAAAGTCCGATGAAGTGGTGATCACGGAGCGACTGGAATTTTCTTGAAGAATGTGAAGAGATTCTCATGATTTCTAATGGTCAAGATTGTATCGAGTTGTTTGTAATCTTGATGATGAGAATTAGGTTTTTGCTGTGTTACCGACCTAATTGATTTGTATTTAAGTTCGATGAAGTTGTTTGTAAAGGTTGTTGGCCAGATTGATAGAAACCTATTGAGTGTGTAGTTTCCTAACCAATGAATGGATCTGCACTTTGAGTGAAGGCAGATTGAAGCTTAGAAGGATCTAATCAAGCAAATTTAGTGCTACTCAGACAGATCAAGAAAACCTGTTATTTTCTAACAATTACAACAGAAGTGAAATCCCTTAACCGAGTAAGCTCTAACAAGCTTGGCTACTCATTAAATCCTCTAACAAGGTGGTCCATTAGCTTGGATTCTTAAATCCTCCAGCGAGGTTACTCCTAACAGGGTATTGTGCTTTTCATCAAAGCATATTTGTAAATCCCTTAACCAGGTGATTCCTAACCGGAATCAGTTCTTAACAGGACTTATTGTAAAGCTTTAATAGGCTTGGCTCCTAATAGGGCGAACTTCAGAAGAGTTCAAATAGCTATCCTTGTGAGTCTCATCTCACTGTGGTTTTTACCTATTTGGGTTTTCCACGTATAAACATTTGTGTCAAGTGGTGAATGCTTTTGTGGTTGTGATCTTATTTGTTGATTTGGTTAACTTTTGGTAAGGCATATTAAGTAGAAGCATTGAGAGTTGAATATGTTGAGTTATGATTAAGCATTGTTGATGTTTACAAGATTGAAGTTGTTTATTGTTAAAATTGTCATAACAGTTAAACTGGTTGATGTCAAGTATTCTTATGAATATTGATCTTGATTGAGATATGTTTCCTTTGTTTGACTGAGTTTGAGTTTGGGAACTTTGTATCAGTTTTTCAATATACTGATTCACCCCCCCTCTCAGTATTCTACCAGATACTTATTATTTCATCATACCATCAAAGAAGACATGTGAATCATCATACCATGTTTTCACACCTTCCAATCAATCCCAAATCATTGCCTTCAACTCCGCATGCTATTACACATACCAAAAACACTCAAGTCGGCTTTGGAAGATATAATTAATAACAATTAATAATGCAACCCAACCAGCCATACTCAAAATGCGATGCAAACCTCTTAAACACCTACAAGTGCATAACATAGCATCAATCAACACTAACAATACTATATCAGAGAACCACAACATCAAAAACATCAAAAGGAAGAGGAATGCAAAGACATTGCTGCAAATAGGTACACTGTCACTGCATGATTGACACTCATATCGATACCAAATCAATGCAGAACAAATAGGAACATGAAAACTTAGATATACCATTTTTTTACATCCACCAACATTATACTACATCCACAAGAAAAGATGAATCAATGTGACATGATGTGGACTAGAATAGTAAACCCTGTCTGATAGATTGTTCACTAGAACGGTTACACTTAGCCAATATTTGTTGCAGACATCTGAATACATCTTCAATGCTCTAGAATAACCTTGAGTCAACAATATATATCATCTAAAGTCATCACCATCAATCTCCATACACCAATGTGAACACATGAGCAGAGTCCAGATACAACACCACTAATCACATATTTCTGAACCTTGGTTGACATCAATGACAACATTTTTGACATCAATGACAACACAAATTCATATTTGCAACATCTTCCTCAATACTCTACGTTATAAATGGCACCCACGACCTATTGTATGGTAGGGTGAGTCATAGCCTTATCCCTTTGATTGGTCTTAATTTGAACTCCACTACCACCATGTTGAGGAACTTTGTCATCCTTTCCCTCCAAAAGGGTTTTACTAGCTTCAACATAAGCCCTTTCACGACCACCTTCTCTTGGGCTTGTGTAGCCACACCATTAACAAAGAAGTAATGCTATTATTGACTTGGTACTTGTATGTGGATGCTAGGTAGCCTCTTTCCAAGATAACCTTAGTGGATTCCAAGGCTTTTGGTTCTACAACATTGAAAAAATTTACTCAAACAATTGTCTATTATCTTACCCGGGAAGGCCAACCATCATTCCTTCACTTCTAAACAAATGGTGGATTTCGTCTGTAGTTGCCATTCTAGTGATCTCATGGGTAGATAAAGCAAGAATCTATGAGCTCTAGCCTCTCTCGATTTGCAATCATTTTATTGCCCTCTTAGATAGTTTGTTTGCTTCACTTTTTCCTTCTTGGTAGATGTGGGAAACTTTAAAATTTTGCATTCTTTTTATGCATTGCCAAATTTGTGGAATGAATTTCTTGAGCTTCCAATCGGGAGTATCTTGTCTATGGATGGCATTGATTGCATTTAACGAATCCCCTTCAAGGTGAAGCTTCTTGTATCCCAGACATCTACACATTATTACTCTAATCAAGCCTACTTGCTATTCCACTTTATTGTTCATTCCATTTGGTAGTTTCACTGTCTCAGTTGCAATCATATTTCCATACTGATCTTTGAGGATGCATCTAGGGCCTAATGGCTCTGGATTACCTCAAGATGTCTTGTCAGAATCAACTTTTACCTATCCTTCTTTTAGGGGATTCCATACCTCATTCATTCTCAAATTGATTGAGGGGTTAGACCCTCCAACCTCATAAATGAGGGGAATAGTGAGACTATCCCAACACCTCTTTATTTGCTTATCCTACCAAGTAAATGTACTCTACTTGATAAATCTAACACTTATTCATACAAAAAATTAAAATTAATTTATAAGAATCAATCTCATTGGAAAAAAAAGAAGAGAATGTTTTGATTAGTTATTTCCTTGCTAAGATGACATATATCCTATGAAGAGCTATGCTTTTGGACAATGTGTTATATGCTTAAAAACCCAACAATTCATCTTTAAGAACTTTTTAACATGTCTACAATACATTAAAATGCAATTTCTAAGGTTTTTTTTTTTTTTGAATCAAAACAAGATTACAAAGAATATGTACTAAACAAGTAGTTGAAATAGAATTACATTAAGAACTAAAAGGATAACCATGGACCATTATGTGATGTTAATAGTTACAACAAACAACTAAAAGAGAAATACATCACAAACTAATAAAGATTATAAAATGCCGACAAATGACATTGTATAGATAAAACATAACATTAATAATTTATTTTGCTAGAACGCTTTACATAGATCCATATTGCAGATGTTCTCAAGCTGATTAGCTTGATCTTGAATTTGTTGAAGTGCCATGGTCAATTTTTCTTTGTTGAAACTGTCATGACCAAAAAATTTCCTAGATAAATATGGAAGTTGTGAGAACAAAACAATAATCTGAAAAACTATGTTAGAATAAAACATTATAATATCAATTTTTGAAAAATAATTACTTGAGAACACCTTACCATGCAATTGGTAATTTTCTTCTATTTTTTTTTTGGTTTTTAATAAATAAATTAGAAATATAACAAGAGATCAAGCTTACTTCTATTTTCATTGATAAATAAAAATCTACATAACAAGCTTACAAAATCTACACAATTGAATCCAGAAACTCCGCATAATAGGCTTACTTCTATTTTTATTGATAAATAAATTAGAAATAGAACTTAAAAAAACCCAACGGTTATATTTGAAATCACGCCAAGAACTATTAAACAAATACATTTCTATGCACAGGTGATGAATTCTGCTCACGAATGAAAGCGAGTTTTGCAACAAGTTTCGAACCCGGAATGAGGCGCCAGGCAGTTTGCAGGGCAGCATTTGATGCTCTCGCTGAAAAAGGAATCATGAGCATGGCGAGGCACTCTTGCGTTTCCATGAAGGACCATCCACGCTCGGCCAAATACTCTCAGACCTCTGCACACACGCCTTTCCTAAGACATTTATTTTCCCATCTTTCACCTCGATAAATTTTTCAGGTTTTTTTTGGTGAGTCCTTCTAAAACCCTAAAATGTATGACTAATGTTCTCCGGGATGAATTTATCTAAACTCACATGCAATAAATGCTTGTTTTCTGCAACGACTGTTGGAAACAATGCAGTAATATGTATTAGAGCTTTTAAACTATTCATAAAAATATAACAATAATATGGCTTTAGCACGGGGTTTTTGTTTTTTTGCAATTTAATATGGCCGTGGCTTGGAATTTACGGAATTAATCTTAGCTGCTCGAGGGCGGTTGTTCAGCGCTAGTTAGTTGGCTTAAATGTAGTTGAATCACAGGCTAGACATGTTGTTGAATCCCTGATAACTACCGCACCCTACCCGATGTTTTCCTTGCCCTGATGTGCTATTTGAAATTAAGTAATAAAAAGTGCATTCAAATGGAAGAATAATATGGCTTCTGCACGGGGATTTTATTTTCTTTAGTTTGGAATGGCTATGGCTTGAAATTTTAAGGAGTTAATTTCAATGTAAGCTAAATCAGCCTTTGGCCAGATGAGTACGAGAAAGTGTGTATGAAGTAGTAACATAAAGATGCTTTCGTACAGGGATTTTGTTTTTGCAATTTAGAATGACGACAGTTTGTAAATTCAACGATATATTGTCAATTTGAGCTAAATGATCCTCGGCCAGATGGCCCATTTGAAATTGAAGTCCTGCATGTGCAGACTTTTTCGGGAACTATGTATGGGTTTTAGCACGGGGTTGTGTTTGGTTAACATAGAATGACTGACTTGGAATTTAGCAGTTCAAGTTCAATCTTAAGATATTTCTTGGCCAGATGCAGCATTTGAAACTTTACCGAGAATTGTATACGTTGAAACTTTTTAGAGAACTCTTTTATGATTCCGACAAAGGGTTTTGTTTTGTGTAACATAGAATGGCCGTGGCTTAACTCAACAATTTTATGAGGGATACCAAATGCAAGGGCACCTTTTGAAGGATGACCATGCAAAGTGTACTAGAGGTGTAAATACAGGTTTTTAATTTTACAAACACTTTGTCTGGACTAGCACAGACCTATATGAAAAAAGGTTCTATGTACTAGCCAACAGATGGTTTTTTGAATTTTTATGTGTTAGGCTTTGATAAGACTTTTGGCTCCATGGTTCTAAGCAGAACCTGATGAATTAGTGAACCCTCTCTTTAATTGCTAGACTTGCTATCAGAAAAACAAAACAAAACAATATTATAATAAATGATAAAATACTACATAAAAAGCAACTCTGAATATGTTCAAAGTGACAAATTCCATTGATTACCATCAGCAAAGAATATTATGTATTTTTTTAATGCTCTACAAAGTGGCTATACAAAAAGCAGCTTCCATTGTGCCGTCTGTGACAAGATTAGAATCTATCAAGCTGGGAACATCAAATTCCAGACACCAAAGTGTTTTTGTTGTAATAACTATCCTCAATTCTTTTTTTATTTTTTGTGAAAATATGTGTTAGCTTCCAATTGAAATGAAAAGATAACAACTTCCTTTACACTTTCTAATCATCCAAATCTCAGGAAGGCCAAATTGAGAGCATACAATGTTCCAGAATGCTGAAAAGGAATGGTATTAGGCGACTAGCTGACCAGACCACTTATTTAGTGGTATGCATGTAATATAGAAAACTTAACATCTGCTTAACAGTGGGAAAGCTTCTTTAAACTGAAAGTAAATAACAACTGGGCACATCCAGTAACAGTGGGAAATCTTATAGAGCTGAAAGTAAATAAGAACGCTCCTGCCACTTGTCTATTGGTGGGTGATTACAAATTACTTGTGCAGTGGGGTAAGTGTCAGCAGTAACCAAAATATATTCATTGGTGTTACTAGCATCCAGTGTTACAATTCAAGTGCAAGAAAAGAATGACTTTGGTGGTAAGACCTGTTGACTTGGTCAGCACCTCCTTCGGGATTCGCGACATGTGCTTCCTCCCGCCTCCCATGGATCCTTGTCTCTGGCCACTCTCCCGTTTGTTGATAGCTCGAGCTTTTGGCGTAACGGAAGCGGTGATTCCAACAATTGGTATCAGAGTGCTGGGTTACGGGTTCGAATCCTAGGAGGGCTCCTTCATTCCGTTGGTGCGGAACCCTCAGTCAGTGCTGAGGGGGAGATTGTTGACTTTGTCAGCACCTCCTTCGGGATTCCCGACATGTTCTTCCTCTCGCCTCCCATGGATCCTTGTCTCTGGCCGCTCTCCCATTCATTGATAGCTCGAGCTTTTGGTGTAATGGCAGCGGTGATTCCAACAAGACCATTCAAAGCACTATAACCTTAGTCCATGGGCATATTTAACATGAAATGAAGTGGGTTAGCTGCTGATATGAAAATAATACTGCTGTAACAAAGCTGATACCAAAATGTACTGTTGAAATCACTCCCTAGAAGCCCAAAATCATTAAACCCAACACCCAACTAGAAATAACAAGGATATGCCTTGCAAATAAGTGCTGGAATGATCAATGGAAGGTCTGGAACCACTTTGCAACACTGGAAACTAAGTTGCAAGTCTGATATAACAGTAAATACTGCTGTTACAGGTCAAAACAGTCACTGAGATCATCCAAAATTGATGAAAAAATCGCCAAAAAATCGCCAAAATCACGATTTTTCCCGAGTTGAAACCCTAGGCGATTTAATCGCTGTTAAAATCGTAACCGATTTTTTTAAAAAAATCGCGAGACTTTTCCTGAAAGAATCGTGATTAAATCGGGTGCAAAACTGGAAAAAATTGCATTTTAAAAAATGCATAAAACATTATGTTTTTTGCGAAACCTAAAAGTTTATTTTTGCAAGCAAAAAGATCATTTTTTTAATGCGCGGTGAGACTGAGGAGACGTGATTGTTTACCTCACTGGGTAAACGGGAAGAATACAGAAACTGAACAGTAATGCACAATGCAAATACAAGAGAAGTACCAGAATAAGCTTGCCATTAATGTCACAGGATGTTCATATTATAATCTGTCGTCAATATTACATATCCCAACACCCGGAGGTGGTACAATATATGACAGCCGAAGGGGTGCGACACAACCGTCGCGACTCCAACTACCTACCCGTCGGCTAACTAACTATTGATAATTAACATTACTAACTATACACTTTTTCCCGATAACATCATCCCCCCCCCAAAAAGAAGTTGTCTCCGACGACTAACAACAAAATGGAGACAATGTAATATAAATATACAACCAAGATAAAGTCAAGGAGGGGGCTGAGGAAGCGTCCCTGAAGTGGAAGGGTGAGATGCGGGTGTGTGGGCCGCCAGGCGGGCGCGGAGCTCATAGACCTGCTGGGTGCGTGCTGCCACATCCCGCTCTGCTACCAACACCTTCTCTAAGGCAGTCTTGACCATAAGCGCAGCCTCCAGTAGCTCCTTCTCCTTGGTATCGGCCGACTCTGTCATGCGAACCAACTGGGCCTGAACAACATCTAACTCCTGCTGGACGAGACTCCGCGCACTCTGCTCCACCGCAACCTTCTCTGCGCGGGCTGTCTCAAGCTGTGCGACCAACTCTGATCTCTCGGCTGCCCACGAGGCTTGTTGTCTGGCCATGTCCTGCTCTAACTCAACTCGAGTAGCCTCGCGAACCGCAGACTCATGCTGTGTCTGGCGTAAGGCATAGTAGGCCTCCCTGTAAACCTGCTCAATCTCCCGGACGAGAGTCGTCACCCTACTCTCCACGACGGGCTGAGGCACACGCCAAGCCTCCAACATCGCATCCGTCTGGGTAACTGGCCACCCTCGCGCCTCAAAACATGAGGTGAAAGCTGCTGGACAGCCGTCTCGCATAAACTGGAGGACCTGCTCTAATTCCTCCATAGCCTGCTGTAGAGCCCGTGTCTGAGCCGCGGCCACCACTCGCCGACCCCTCGTCACCATATCTGCCAAATAAACCTCAATATCCTCTCCAGCCAGCCCCAATGTAGGTACAGGAAGCCCACGTGGTAACTCAAAAGTCTCCTCAACCACACCTGCTACATCCTGCTGGCACAATGGTGTCTCCCCCGCCCCCTCAAGTGTAGTAGTCGCCTGCTCTGGGCCGGTAGGAACACCCTCTCCAGGGACCTGTCCCTCTGCTGGTGCCTGCGTCTCCGCCGAGGAATCCTCCAGATCCACCACCTCAGTGGGAGGCTCTCGCCGAGGTGAGAGTACAGCTGCTCCTACGGGTGGCATCACTGTCATCTGGAATCTCGGGGTCAGCCAACTCCCCATAGCCGCCACCGATGGAGCTGCACTCAACACCTCCGACCCTCTCTCCCCTTCGGAAACATGTCCTGCGATGGGCTCCTCCAGCAAGGAGGCAGCAACCGTTACCACTGCGTCGGATCCCACGACGTCCAATCGCACCTGAGGCTCCGTCTCAACCATCTCCTCTGCCACGCCTCCCTGCGGTGGACCACACAACTCTGCCGTGCTGTCAGTACATGCCTCAGCGGGAGTCGGTCCTGCGGCTGGTGCACAAGTCTGTTGCGGTGGTATGGCGGAAGGTGCTGCGGCCAGCTGCATGGGCCCGAGTGTAACGGGCGTGCGGCTCTGCCCAAATGCCGGAATCGAAGTATTGCCCGCCGATGACCCCACAAGTGTGCCAAGTGGGAGTGTGGGTGGTGCAAACAACACTCGCTCTCCGGCGGGCTCCATCCTCCCCTCGTCTGTGGCCCGACTGCTACTGTCATCCTCATCCTCCTCATCCTCGGAATCCTCTGCATTGCTGGAAGTTTCTCGCCCACTATCCGGTTCTGCTGCGGTGGTCTCTAATACCCGTTTCCGCTTCGCGGAAGAGTGTCCAATATCCAGGTGTCGCCAATGCATGATAGGAGGCTCACCCTCCGCCAAAGGTCCCTGTGGCCGTACTTCCAACTCAGCCTCTGGCACTGCTTCCCGCGTAGCCTCCAAAAACAGTCCAATGGCATAGTGGGGCATGTAAAAGGTGCGCTGCTCCATCATCAAGAATGCGCACATCCGCTCTGATAACAAGGTAGCCCAGTCATACACGACACCGTTCAGTAACCCGTTCATCAATATGATCTGTGGCAGAGCGATGTCGAATGCCCTACCCGACCTTGTCAACCTGCTTTTGATGATGTCCATTATGCATCGCCAATGACCCTCTGCGACAAACGACCTACGCATCCCACGACCCTTCGTGGCGTCTACGATGCTCGCCATCTCTGCTGGGGTCAAGTCTCGCGACACTCGTGTAATCCAATGTTCCTTTTCCTCCCGTGTCATCTTCTTCGCCTTCAAGTCCACTTTCTTGCCATGTATGCATGGGATGCCAAATACTCTCGTGAAATCTGCAGGTTTGAAGGATATGGTGATATCCTTCCCAAGATACTCAAATGTGCTCGTCCGTGAGTGGCTATCAAAGGTATCAACCATATATCTCAATGCTCCCTCGTACTCGCGAATGGCTAACACAGGCATCCGGATAGCCCATTCTACCCCTGCTTTGCGAAGACTTGTCTTCACCAAATTATCATCCGGCGTGTCTTGCCACCATTTCCGACATTCCACCCCATTCAATCCCTCAAAGGTGATATTCTATGAAGTGGAGGTGTTCTTCCCTCGTGCAGTGGGCTGCTGTGGTGTCTTGTTCTTCTGCTTGGCTTCCATTGTGCCACCTGCTATTCGAACACCTGAAGGAAGAATACGTGCATCCAGCTTCCTATGGCGGCTATCCTGCAACTGTTTTTTCCAATTTCTTTTTCCCGCAGACTCCATTGACCAATTCTTGATTTCCCCTTGTCGGACGGAAAGCACCTAACTACCTCCTCGCAGATAGGCCGTATGGCGGTAATCCCCAACTACCTTCGGCTAGTAAAAAGCTGAACAAAAAAAATCCTCTTGTCCACCTCCCGCACTACTCCGCACGATAACTTCTTGTCCGCCTAGATTTGTGAACACCGCACGGTAGCTTTTTGTCCGCCTATATGTGTGAACACCGCACGGTAGTTAAAGCAGTTTGTTCTGTCATCAACTTGGTAGAAGCATGGCAGCGAGCAAGAGTTTGGTTTGCTTTAGTTAAACCTGGCCTTCGATAAAAATCAAGCTCTATTCCATTTCGTGCGGTAGCTTTTTGTTTCCTACGCTTTTATCTCCCACGCCTTTATCTCCCACGGCCTTCGGTTTCCACCGCACGGTGGCTTCCCTCTTCCTTCCCTTCGGTTGCTTCTTTTTCTTCGGTGGTTCCCTTACCGCGTGGTGGCGTGGTGGTGCGGGGTTCTTTTTCCCTTGGCTGCGTGCGTGTTTTTTTCCTTCGGTGCGTTTTGTTTCCTTCGGCATAAACCCTTCGGTGCGTTTTATATCCTTCGGCATGTGCGGCTTTATACCCACGCTGGCCTTCGCGGCTTCCACCTTCGGTGGTGCCACCGCACGGTGGCTTCCACCGTCGGTGGTCCCACCTTCGGTGGTGCCACCGCACGGTGGCTTCCACCGTCGGTGGTCCCACCGTCGGTGGTGTCCACCGTTGGTGGTGCCACCGCACGGTGGTGGCCACCGTACGGTGGTCTCTTTTCCTTTGTTTTTCTCTTTTTTTTTTTTTCAAAATTTTTTTTTCAATTTTTTTTCAATTTTTCTTTTATATATTTTTTCAAATTTTCATATATATATATATATATATATTTTTTTTTCGAATTTTCTAATTTTTTTTTTTTTCATTTTCTTTTATTATCTGACTACGCCTCCTGTTGGGCTGCTCCTGCGCGCTTCCAGCCTCTGGTGATACACTTTCAGTTTTGACCTGTTGACGCCCTCTGGAATTTCCTGTCCGTCGAGGGTCGAGAGCTTGACGGATCCATTCGCTGCGACCTCTCGGATCCTGTAAGGACCTAGCCACTTCACTCTGAACTTGCCGGGCTTAATCTCGTTTCGTCCGTTATACTTTAGGACTAATTGGCCCGGCGTGAACCTTGCCCGCCGAATGTGTTGGTCATGCCAATATTTCCTGCGTTGCTGGGCCACGTCTGTCACCCATTGTGCCATCGTCCGTCTTTCATCCAACTTATTTAGGGCGTATAGTCTCTCTCGAAGGCTTTCCATGTCGCCTAGCTTGTTGTCAATAGCGATTCTGAGACTTGGCACCATGAATTCCACTGGTACCACAGCCTCCTGACCGTACATCAATTGGAAAGGTGTCTGCCCGGTGGTTACTTTGTAAGTTGTGCGGTACGCCCAAAGTACGGAAGGCAGACGCTCCTCCCAGTCTTCTTTTTCCACCCCACAGGACTTATAAATTACCGACACGATGATTTTGTTGGTCGCCTCAGCCTGACCGTTTGCCCTGGGATAGTACGGACTTGATAGAGAATGAAAATTTTTGAACTCGGTTGTTAGTAGTCGAATAATATGATTTACAAAGTGCCCCCCTCTATCACTTGTCAGTTGAATAGGTATTCCGTACCGGGTGATAATCTGTTCATAAATGAATTTTGCCGTACTGACGGCGGAGTTGTCTGCCAAAGCCCTCGCTTCGACCCATTTGGTCAAATATTCTGTCGCCACGACAATGTATCTACATCGTCGGGCGCGACTCGGTTTCAATGGACCAACGAAGTCTAACCCCCATCTTTCGAACAACTCTTGAGCATGCGACGGGTTAAGTGGCATGAAATCTCTCTTTAACGGTCGCCCAGCACGCTGACATGTATCACAACTTGTCACCCATTCTCTGGCGTCATTATGTAGTGTCGGCCACCACAAGCCAGCTAGTAGGACCTTCCTTGCTGTCGTATCGGGTCCCATGTGTCCTCCAGCGGCCCCTTCATGGGCTTCTCTCAATACTCCTGGGATTTCCTCTTCCAAGACACATCGTCGTAGGATCTGGTCAGGTCCCATTTTGTAGAGAAGGCCATTTATAAGTTGGAATGTTCGGCTTCTTAATACAAGTTTCCGTCTTTCGCCTACTGACATTTCCTTAGGAAATTTTGACGTTGACAGGTATTCACCCACACTCGTGTACCAACGAGGAAGGATGGCAATGCGGAAAAGATGGGCGTCCGGAAAATCCTCGCTAACCCCTTCTGCCGGTTCTCCAGACTTGATCTGTGATAGCTGGTCGGCTATGACATGGCTCCTGCCAGGTCTGACAATGATGTTGAATGTAAATTCTTGTAAAAGCAATAGCCATCGACTAATCCGCCCCTGGATGATTGGCTTGTTCACCAAATACATCAACGCCTGGTGATCCACATAAAATGTGAATGGTGTCGCCAATAGGTAATGTCGGAATTTTTGGACGGAGGATACCATGCCGAGGGCTTCTCTCTCTGTCGTTCTGTAGTTCCTCTCGGCATTTGACAAGAGTCGACTTGCAAAATATACTGGGTGGTCCAGCCCGTGGCTGCCGACCTGTGCCAGGGTGGCCCCTATGGCGAAGTTGGATGCGTCGACATGTACATGGAACTCCTTGTCCCAGTCCGGGTATGTCAAGATTGGCGCACCCACCAACCGTGACTTTAACTCTTGAAAAGCCTCTTCTTGAGCCGTCCCCCAAACGTATGGCTCCCCCCTTCGTGTCAGCCTATCAAGTGGGTATGATACTTGGGCAAAGTTCTTAATAAACCGCCTATAATACCCGATGTGTCCAAGAAATGACTTGACGCCAGTGACATCGTCGGGCGCCTCCATCTCCACAATGACCCGTATTTTGTCAGGGTCCGTCTTCAGTCCAGCCTTGCAGACGATGTGCTCTAGTAACTTGCCCTGAGGCACCATGAATCTGCATTTCTTGGGATTTAGGGCGAGGCGGGCTCGTCGGCATCTCTCCATGCATTCGCCAAGTGCGGCCAGATGTGCCTCCTCCGTGCTGTAAATGGACCAATCATCCAAGAATGCTTTGAAGTTCCCCACGGACATTTTATCGAAGATATGGAGGATTATCCGTTGAAAGGTAGCTGGCGCGTTGCACAACCCGAATGGCATCCGGTTGTATGCATAGACACCATCTTCTACGATAAAGGTGGTCTTCAATTTGTCCTCCTCTGCAATGGAAATTTGATTATATCCGGAGAATCCATCCATAAATGAATAAATTTCGTGACCCGCGACTTCCTCGAGGATGGTGTCTGTGAATGGTATGGGAAATGGATCTTTAATTGTGACAGCATTCAAACACCTGAAGTCTACACAGATTCTTATCTGATCGGCCTCCTTTTTCAAGGATATCACAATGGGTGATACCCATTCACTCGTCTGGACCTTGAAGATAATCCCTGCTTCAAGCATGCGGTCAATTTCGTTATTTACCCTGGCCGCATAATTTTTGTTCATCCTGTATGGCCTCTTCCGTACGGGCACGGCTCCGGGAACCAGAGGGATCCGATGTACACAAAGTTCTTGTGGTACCCCCTTGAGGTCCTTATATGTCCAAGCGAACACATCTTTGTATTCTGTGAAGATTTTGAACGCCGCCGTCTTTAAGACCGGATTCCAGTCGTCGCCGACCAGAATATTTTTCTGTTCTGAAGTTTCTCCAAGGTTTGTAACTTGAAGTGCGGATTCTTCGTATCTTATGGGCTTACTTTTGTCAAACTGGTGCGCTGGTGCATCATCCATAGGGACATCCCCTTCCTTGTATTGTCCGTATTCTGGCGGAAACTCGTTCATGTCAGGTCCTTCAATCCCCAACATATTGCACCCGTACAATAATTCATAGTCTTCCATTTGCCAATGGAAGAGCCCTTTCAAAGAATCCGTCTCATCCTCAGAACAGGCTTGAATTCCTAAGATGCCTTCATCATCTGGTTCCCTGCCATCTTTTCCTTCGTCGATGTCGTTGTCTCCGTCGGACTCTGACTCTGACGCCAACTCTTCACTGACCAGTTGAGTTTTGAGGTCAATGGTATACCTTCTGCCAGCCTTTTCCATGGACAAGGTGTTCTTCTTCCAATTGTGGTTTGCTTTGGCCACCACCAACCAGCCTCTGCCGAGGATGGCATCATACCCCTTCTTCTTCAATGGGATGACCACAAAGTTCAAGACGAACGGTTGTGTTCCGATCGTCACTGGTTGCGCCATGAGTGTGCCAAGCGGCTTGATGCCGTGTTGGTCTGCTCCCAATAAATTAAAGGTGGACGGCCAGAGGGTAGGTTTACCCAACTTTTTCCATGTTTCCTCTGGCAAGACATTTACTCCCGACCCGCCGTCGACAATTGTGTCGGTCAGGATGGTGCCCAATATACCCATTTCCACCACTGCTGGGTGTCTACCATTATTGATCGTCAGGGTTAATGGGTCTGCCGCTGTCTTGCCAAGGTTGTCCTTGCCATGTATTGGTTGGCCTACTGGGGTTATTATTGCGGATTGCAACAATGTCGCTCGCAAGTGCGGCATACTTTCCAGGAGGTCCTTCGTTTTGACGGGTATTTCGACCTATAACAGTTGGTTTATAATGTTTGTTTCTCCTTTAGAGCGAGAAGTACCCGCAAGCCCCTGTGCATCCTTGCTCGTTGACATCTCCTTCTCCAATTCCGCTCGTGCCTCCAGTGCCTTTCGTTTTTCCGTGCGGGGATCTGGATAAGTGGCTGCTTTCGTCTTGGACCTTGTTATGGCGAGTGCATCTTCCGTTTCTACATTCAACAGGTTCACGCCAGATTTGGGACAATTGCCATCATCATGGTCCTCGGGACCGCACCATTTGCAAAGTTTTTGTGGTGCTTCCTCCACTGTACAGTCTCTGGCGAAATGCCCCCAGTGATTGCAAGCTCGGCATTGTATCATCGGCCGCCCTTTAGTGTCGTATTGGATTCGGCTTCTATTATTCGTATTGTTATTATTACCTCTTCCTCGCCTGTTGTTTCGATAGCCGCTAGACGAGGCGTTGTTGCTCGCAGGCTGGGACGTGCCGGCTGACGCAGATGGTTCTGTAAAGAGAACCTGTTGGTTACGGGTCCTCATATTGTACGAACACTCCTTGGTAAGGTGTCCGGGAATCTGGCAAATATCACAAAATGCTTTTTTCGGACAAGACCCCTTGGTGTGTCCGTCGATACGGCAGTCCGTGCACCATAACTCCCCTTCGTCGCCCTTGCTTGTGCTTCCTTTGGTTGCCTTTATCTCTCTCATCATTCGTTCCATATCTTTCTGGAGAGCCCGTACCTTCCGATTAGAGTTGTCATCACTGCTATCACTTTTGTCAGAAGAAGAATCATCCTCCGACGAGGATTTATTTTTCTTCTTCTTGGACGTCTTCTGTTCACTTTCTAAATCCATTGCCCTGTTATAGGCGTCGGAATATGAAGAGGGAGGTACTATCTTCATTTTTTGTCTAAGGGATTTCTTTAGACCTTCCACGAACCACCGTTTTTTCAGTCCGTCTGCCGGCTGGTTCTCCATCTTTCCTAGCAGCTCTTTGAGCCGCTGGCTGTAGGTTCGAACAGTCTCGTCCTTCCTCTGTTTCGTGCCGTAGATTTCGGCTACGATCTCATTATCGTCTCTTAGGAGATGAAACTCTGCTTGAAATTCCTTCTTCAAGTCTGCCCATGTGCTAATCTTAGCCTTATCCGTATCCGAAAACCAGTCGATGGCTACGCCCCTCAGGGTTGCGGGAAACTGTGTTACCCACTCGTCCTCATCGGTAACACCATTTGCTCCCCAAATTGTTTCACAAGTGCGACAGTGGCGGACAGGGTCTTCTTTCCCATCCCCATGGAACTTTGGAAGTTTTTGTTTTTGTGCCATACCTTGCCTTTTTACTATTGGTGGCTGTTGTCCTACTCCGGATGGGTCAGATCCTATAAGGGGTGCTTGACCGCCGTGCCTCGGTGTCCCTCCGACACTCCTGGCAGCCCCGGTGTCTTCTCCCTCTTCTGCCTCCTCCCCACTCCTTGGAGTTTTCCTAGCCTCTGGTGTGTGTGGCAAGTCTCTCAAATCCCTCAACTGAGTTTTGGTACACTCTATCCTACGGCGGGTTTTCGCAAGTAACTCCTCCCGACTCCGTGGGTGGCCGCTGGCCTCACCGTCCCCTTCGGAGCGTTCCTCCTCTCTTCGCTTATACCTCTGTCGCCTTTCCGCTTGCTGTTCAAGGATCAAGGCACGTTGGGCTACTGCATGTTCATCTATATATTGTGGCTTATTTTTGTCCTTATTCAGTGTATTGGGCATTAATTCCCAGACAGCTTTCTATATACTTAATGACATAAAAAGTAGAACACTTTTATTCATTCATAATGTGGAAGACAAGTTTATGCCAACAATATGACATAATTATTACAATAAGTGTTCTTTATTCCGCCCCGTATGGCTCACGGTTCAAATGCCCCTAACCTGGCGCCATCTCGTTCTGCTTCCGTTCCTCGTACTGTTGCAAAATTTGTTGACGTCGCTCTTCCCGGGCAATCTCCTCCAGGCGAGCTTGTTGTGCCAACGATGCTTGTGCTAGCAATCGGGGGAGATGGTTCATCAACCGATTTACCTCCGGACTCACTTCTAATGCTGTCCACACGGCACTTGGTGGGACTTCCGCCTCCGCCGCCTCTCGTCGTACATAGGTCTGAATGGCTACTTGGAGTAGAATTGAAAATTCTCTCGTCGCGGTGTCTTCTCCTACGTAGAGTTCTGTTTGGGCATCGTCGACTTCTGGGTTTATTTCACCAACGGGTAGGCCCATTGGGTCTGTGCGCCATCCGTGTCTTCCGTTCCGAGTTCGTCTAGGCAACGACGCCAAATGTTTACCTCACTGGGTAAACGGGAAGAATACAGAAACTGAACAGTAATGCACAATGCAAATACAAGAGAAGTACCAGAATAAGCTTGCCATTAATGTCACAGGATGTTCATATTATAATCTGTCGTCAATATTACATATCCCAACACCCGGAGGTGGTACAATATATGACAGCCGAAGGGGTGCGACACAACCGTCGCGACTCCAACTACCTACCCGTCGGCTAACTAACTATTGATAATTAACATTACTAACTATACACTTTTTCCCGATAACAGTGATGGCCTGCCGATGGAAGGTGATTGACTGGAGGGAGACAGCCGATGGATGTATTAATATTTTCTGCATTTTAAAAAGCAGTTTTACATTTTGTGGAATAAAGTATAAACTATTTTCACTTCTGCATTTTTTTATTTTTTTTCAATCATATAAAGTTATAAACTATAACTATATAGTATATTCCAGATTAATGATAGCCTATATAAACTATATATATTATAAAGTATAGTTATAGTATAACTATTTGCATATTAATTAATTCTAAATTTCTAATATTCTGAAATAATATAGTATAGACTAAAATTCTAAATTAATATGTTATTGTGTTCTATAAATTCAGCGTATATGTGTGTTTTTTAGAATATTTTAAGAAATTATATATTTTCAAATGTTTGTTAATTTGGCCGATTTATTGCCGATTTTTTCCTGATTCCCGATTTTTTAAAAATTTTCGGCCAAAAGATTTATTGCCGATTAAGATTTTTACATCTTTGATCCAAATGGCCGTTATCAAACAGCTCTCCAAGTTATCAAACAGCTTCAAACACCTCCAGCACTACCAAACAACAAGTAACCAAGGAAGGGCAGGTGTTTGAAGCCCAACAACTAATGCCAAGTCTGCAGGTGGTACAGCCTGTACCTTGGCTGTACTATTCCAGCACTATAGTCATCACATCTCCTTCAAAACTCCATGGCCAAGCTGAGAAATGCTTCCAAGGTGAGCGGCTAGGTAAAATTGATCAATACCTTCAAGTTTAGCAGCCAAACAAGCATGGAAAATATGTCCATGTGCAAGATACAGGTGTAGGTATAGCGCAACAAAGTGAAGGGATATCGCCAGCAATAGAAATCACTTCAATCCTCACAAAGTCATCCAAAACAGTTGCAAAATGTTTGACAAACACTTTAAAAAAGCTTGTTATTAGAAGACATCAAATACCGACATCATAAATCCAAAACTGAAAATTCTGCTTGAAACCTAATGGTGATTCTTGAATGAAATCACACCCAATCCAGCTAGGGATTATTTTTCAAATCTGAAACTAGAAATTTAGAGAAGGTTTTTCGTCATTTGAAGATCATGGCAGAACTCTTAGGTTCAATCTGGCAACTTAACATTATCAATCAAGAACATATCCAACAATGAGCCCCCTCCACCTCCTTTTATAGCTTTTGGAGGCAAAATAACCAATCACCTATTTAAAAAATTCATTTATCTCTCAAAAGACCTTTTGAATTATAAAATAACTTTTCATGTGCAAAGGCCCCTTTATCTAGGTGTCTAATTTTTAAAACATTTAATCATCTTACTAACGAGCTATTACACTTGTTGTTCTCAAATTCTAATTCCCCTTAAAAACCCTTATAATAAAATAATAAACTCTGTCTGCAGAAGAGAAATCAAAGAGAAGGAAACTTCAGAGCAACATATGACAAGGTTTTAAAACCTTCTACACTTCGAACTTATCCAAAGTTCAAGTGGGTATACCTTATGTGAATTGATTTCACACTTTTAAAAGATAGATCCACAGTAAACCAGTCCGAAAACCAATGAATCCTATCGCCTCAAAACTAACTGAAACAAAGAAAGAAAGCTTATACTCATGTTTAGTATTGACCTACAAGATATGTAAAAGATAACCACAATAGATACCAGTGCCTTATCTAGGCCGTAGAGTCATCTAAGTTCAAACAATAATCTCACAATTAAACATCTCCATTCATCCCATCACTTCGGCTTCTATAAAACCCCACATATGCCTGACATACATAAGAATTTACCCTCATCACAACTAGATAGCATTCATCAAATTCAAAGTCTCCCACAAGGAATTTACTGATAGAAATGATTCCTGCATATTTAATTTCCCTCCTGAAGAGAAAAGCTAAGAACCGCATCTATTTAAGATTGCCTTACAATCCATATTCAAACGAATAACCCTAGATTACTTAGATTGAAAACAACAAATATTTGCAAGCACACTTGAAGACAACACGGATTCTAGGCTCAAAGTTGATGGTCTGTGTATTGATATTTAATTTAGAAAATATTACAAGACACTTAAATGTTCTCCATAAGACTTAAAGAAAGCTTAGATAAATTTCTGCAGCGTTTTCTTACAATTACTTGCGATCATTTTTTAGAAGTCCTGGTATCCATTTATAATAGCATGGATGCATACAAGCTTCAGACCTTTCAAAAGAAAGTTTGTTACAAACAAAAGTTTTTTCCAAGAAGCGGTTACAAGTCCTTTTCAGCATGTGCAGCCTCCTCTGCTTGTTGTTCTGTTGCAACCTCTTCTAATTGCTCTACATCCAGCACCGTGTACTTTCTTGTCCACTCTTGGTATACATCGTCACCAGGCCACGAGAAGTTAATCAATTTTCCCTTCGTCTTGGCTAATCTTTTCCAAGAGTCCCTCATTTTGTTGACCTCTGAATTTAGAAAACCATAGTGTGATTTGATTTTGTCTATCTCCTCAATTGTTTTGACAAATAGGGAAGTATCATCTGTATTAATGATTCCTTTAATTCTTAATGATAGGTTGACTTCTAATTCATTAAGCCATATTTGTTTGTCCTTCAATTGAGTTGGACTGGCAAAACCCCTTGGGAGTAATTCAAATACTTGATCAGTGTACTCTTTCTTGTACAAGTTGATCTTTCTGTCTGCATTATCTACTCCTTCTGCTAACTTTGTTAGATCCTTTGTTATGTCACAAGTGGATTTGATAATGGGGTCAGCCCCTGCCTCATCATAAGATACACAAATAAGTTCTAGATCCTGCTCTCTGGGTTTCCACTTGTCAAAAATAGGCATTAGAACAGCCTTGTCTCCATTTAGCTCATTCCACATGTCCAAAATTTTGCTCATGTAGTTGTACATTAATGAGGACCCTATGGTGTCAGCAAAACTCAAAATTGTAGCCCTCACTCTCTCTTCATATTTCTTTGCAAACAGGGCTTGGGCCTGTTTTAGCTTCTCCAACTCATGGGGAGTGATCTCAACCAATTGGGAACTAGAAGGTGCTGGAGATGGTGGGAATTCAATGATAGGGCTAGTAGGTGGTGGTCGTGCAGGAGAAGAGGCGATCATCAATGTTGAGGACTCACCTTGATGGTATTGTCCTGCCAACTGGCTTTTCAACTTGGCAATGATGCTATCTTTACCCATTACCTCCTCCTTGGCATTGTTGTAGGCTTTTAAAACTGTCTCCAACTTAGCTTGGAGATCTGCCTTTTCCATTGCTTCTTTCTCTGCCACTGCAACACTGAACTTTGCAGTCTCTAGGACTGTGCTAGCAGCCTCCACCACTTCAGTGCTTTGTACTCTTTTCACTATCATACCTCCAAGGCAGCTTGACACTGGGGTGTCCTTTTTCTTTCTATTTTTATCTCTGTTCAGAGACCACATGACCAGGGCAGCGTTATCCTTGCTGAAGGTGACTCCTTCCATAGGTTTGCTCTCCTTCCTTACTGCCTCTAAGACCAAGGCATCTACTATATCCCATTTAGGGAGAATGAGTACACCAGCCTTTGCTACCATGTCTCTCCCTTGCTCAGGAGTGATGGTTTTGAACTCGGTGACCATTTCTTGCTTTATTTCTTCCTCCACCACAGCTGGATCCTTGTGGGGCTGCTCACTCTTCCTCTTCTCACATCTAGCATTAAACTGATCAGTGTTCTGCTTCCACACGAATTGCATGAAAGCTCCTGATGTGACAAAGTTGCTATCAGCCAAGAAATCCTCACTGGCTTGTTTAATATCAGGATCCAGCTCCTGGCCTTTGAATTCATTAGTGGTTATGTTCATCTCAGCATTAAGGGGCTCTTCCGACATTCCCTCTTCTACTTCATCATAGGTGTAGGCTATCTCCCCAAGACTGCCTAATTGTAACAGTTGCTCAGCTGCTGCTTGTTCATCTCCTATATGAATAGGGGATTGAGATGGGGAATACAAGGGCTCATCAGATTGCACTTTCTTTCGTACCCTTTGCTTCTTTGGGGAGTCCTGAATGTCAATGACATCTTGTATTTTCCTCTTCCCTCTTGAAGTAGAAGGCTCCCTTGTTGTTGGCACTAGCACACTTTATTTGGACTTTTTATGTAGCACATAATCACTTGGAGGGATTGCTTTGGCAGATGTAGACGTAGTTAAAACCAATCTTGCCTTCTCAAGGTTATTTTTAATCACTGCCTCCCTCTTCTCTTTCAATGTTTGTATTACATCTTCAAAATAAAGAATTAAGAATTTTGCCTTTTCTTCACAGGGGTGGAAACTGGATAAAGGGTCATAACTGGTGTCAAATTGGTGCACAAAATCTAGGGCCTTCTTGTAGGCCACCCACTTTTCTTTCCTTAGCTCTTGCTCATCCAAATCGAACTCATTCCTAATGAGGTCTTTAGGGAATTGGAATTGGTGAGGTCTGCCTCTGCATACTGCCCTTTTTCTGAACATGCCGTTGAAGAAATCTTCAGGGTCGACACACCTTGATACTGCAGTTGATAAATGGTAAGGTTGAAGGAAATCTTCAAAGCACTTCCAACCCCCTTTAGTTATTACAAACTGATGTGCTATAGTTATTGTAGGGAAAATGGTCCCTTTACCTCTACCTGTTAGCTCTGCCTCTTGCACACTTCCAATCTGCCTGAGGACTTCTGCAATTCCTATTTTCAGTGGGACCTGATATGGCAACAAAAAAGGAGTGCCTTTGAAACCATACACTCTGAAGAATGTGGAAACGGGGTATAAGTACATATCACCCCAATTGTGGACAATTTTGATATCTTCAGCAAACTCCTTTGGCCTAAGGAACTCCAAAAGAATCCAAGAGTCCCTAAAGTTCTTTTGGAGTTCCTTAGGCCCAAGGTGTTTGCTGAAGATATCAAAATTGTCCACAATTGGGGTGATATGTACTTATACCCCGTTTCCACATTCTTCAGAGTGTATGGTTTCAGAGGCACTCCTTTTTTGTTGCCATATCAGGTCCCACTGAAAATAGGAATTGCAGAAGTCCTCAGGCAGATTGGAAGTGTGCAAGAGGCAGAGCTAACAGGTAGAGGTAAAGGGACCATTTTCCCTACAATAACTATAGCACATCAGTTTGTAATAACTAAAGGGGGTTGGAAGTGCTTTGAAGATTTCCTTCAACCTTACCATTTATCAACTGCAGTATCAAGGTGTGCCGACCCTGAAGATTTCTTCAACGGCATGTTCAGAAAAAGGGCAGTATGCAGAGGCAGACCTCACCTATTCCAATTCCCTAAAGACCTCATCAGGAATGAGTTCGATTTGGATGAGCAAGAGCTAAGGAAAGAAAAGTGGGTGGCCTACAAGAAGGCCCTAGATTTTGTGCACCAATTTGACACCAGCTATGACCCTTTGTCCAGTTTCCACCCCTTTGAAGAAAAGGCAAAATTCTTAATTCTTTGTTTTGAAGATGTAATGCAGACATTGAAAGAGAAGAGGGAGGCAGTGATTAAAAATAACCCTGAGAAGGCAAGATTGGTTTTAACTACATCTACATCTGCCAAAGCAATCCCTCCAGGTGATTATGTGCTACATAAAAAGTCCAAATACAGTGTGCTAGTGCCAACAACAGGGGAGCCTTCTACTTCAAGAGGGAAGAGGAAAATACAAGATGTCATTGACATTCAGGACTCTCCAAAGAAGCAAAGGGTGGGAAAGGAAGTGCAATCTGATGAGCCCTTGTATTCCCCATCTCAATCAGGCAACAACTAAGCAATTGTTACAATTAGGCAGTCTTGGGGAGATAGCTTACACCTATGATGAAGTAGAAGAGGGAATGCCGGAAGAGCCCCTTAATGCTGAGATGAACATAACCACTAATGAGTTCCAAGGCCAGGAGCTGGATCTTGATATTAAACAAGCCAGTGAGGATTTCTTGGCTGATAGCAACTTTGTCACATCAGGAGCTTTCATGCAATTCGTGTGGAAGCAGAACATTGATTAGTTTAATGCTAGATGTGAGAAGAGGAAGAGTGAGCAGCCCCACAAGGATCCAGCTATGGTGGAGGAAGAAATAAAGCAAGAAATGGTCACCGAGTTCAAAACCATCACTCCTGAGCAAGGGAGAGACATGGTAGCAAAGGCTGGTGTACTCATTCTCCCTGAATGGGATATAGCAGATGCCTTGGTCTTAGAGGTAGTAAGGAAGGAGACCAAGCCTATGGAAGGAGTCACCTTCAGCAAGGATAACGCTGCCCTGGTCATGTGGTCTTTGAACAGAGATGAAAATAGAAAGAAAAAGGACACCCCAGGGTCAAGCTACCTTGGAGGTATGATAGTGAAAAGAGTACAAAGCACTGGGGTGGTGGAGGCTGCTAGCACAGTCCTAGAGACTGCAAAGTTCAGTGTTGCAGTGGCAGAGAAAGAAGCAATGGAAAAGGCAGATCTCCAAGCTAAGTTGGAGACAGTTTTAAAAGCCTACAACAATGCCAAGGAGGAGGTAATGGTAAAGATAGCATCATTGCCAAGTTGAAAAGCCAGCTGGCAGGACAATACCATCAAGGTGAGTCCTCAACATTGATGATCGCCTCTTCTCCTGCATGACCACCACCTACTAGCCCTATCATTGAATTCCCACCATCTCCAACACCTTCTAGTTCCCAATTGGTTGAGATCACTCCCCATGAGTTGGAGAAGCTAAAACAGGCCCAAGCCCTATTTGCAAAGAAATATGAAGAGAGAGTGAGGGCTACAATTTTGAGTTTTGCTAACACCATAGGGTCCTCATTAATGTACAACTACATGAGCAAAATTTTGGACATGTGGAATGAGCTAAATGGAGACAAGGCTGTTCTAATGCCTATTTTTGACAAGTGGAAACCCAGAGAGCAGGATCTAGAACTTATTTGTGTATCTTATGATGAGGCAGGGGCTGACCCTATTATCAAATCCACTTGTGACATAACAAAGGGTCTAACAAAGTTAGCAGAAGGAGTAGATAATGCAGACAGAAAGATCAACTTGCACAAGAAAGAGTACACTGATCAAGTATTTGAATTACTCCCAAGGGGTTTTGCCAGTCCAACTCAATTGAAGGACAAACAAATATGGCTTAATGAATTAGAGGTCAACCTATCATTAAGAATAAAAAGAATCATTAATACAGATGTGTTGATGTGTATTTTGTACATGACCAAACACAGAATAAAATACCTAAAGGGTACCTTATCCTCTCTTGAATAAAGTCTCCGAATGCTGAAGATGTCGCGAAAAGGATCAATCGGGATGACTTCAAGGTTCTTTGCTGTAGGATCTCTACGTGTGGATAAGCTCTTTGTGGTATGATGTGATTTGCTGGAATCACAAGGCGACTTACACTTGTTGACCTAAACGTCTGATTTGCTTTGAATATTGCTGGAACGCAAGATTTTACTGGCTTAGATTTGAAAAAAGGGAAAAAAGGACGAGGGCGAGGAAATGATCTAATCCTAACACTAAGAATGTAGGAGCAATGAATGATCTTTGATGAAATTCTAACTAGGTCTTGTTTTGACATCCTAGGACCATCTCCACAAGGTTAGTGCGATCTTCGAAGGAAAGCTTTATGATGTTCAGATCATCACTACAGGCATAGACACCATCAGGCTGATGCATATCAATGAAGAAGCGACAATTGAAGTTAAGCTTAAGCTAAATGATTCCAGTTGACTACACAAGGCAAGTCTGCAATCAACAAACTGCTAGTAGTATGGATATACGAATTTCACCATCAATCAAACACATTTCTTCCACTCATCTAATAACATGAAATCAAATATGAGAAGTATAGAGACCATGCAAATTGTTGAATCGACCCATAAATTTCACCATTTCTTCAATGAAGTTCTACAAGTCTTTTACAACAACGTCTTGGCAACAATCTTTGCCTTCTCTTTCTATTCTACTCTAATTGCTATTCTATCAACTGACTATCCACTACTAGCTAACTATTCACCCTCTAACTACTCTCTATTCCCCTTTACAAAATGAGGAGTCGGGGCTTATATAGTGCCCTTAATACAATTCAATGGCTAAGATCAATTTGAGATCAATGGCCAAGATTCAACAATGAAAACCCTAATTAGGGTTTGTTACAACAAACTCAATTCTGACCAATGAAATAATTGTATTAATTGGACACATGTCTTGTCTGGAAAATTCGAGCAATGGATAGCCGGGGTAGGTACATCGAAGTTTGTGCCACCTTTAATGAGCCAGGTACATTGAATTTGGGACATGCTGAGGTGGACCAACCCGACTGGAGGAGTGATGACTGGGATGCCACCTTTAATGATACTTGCAACTTGGTAGATATCCAATTCGATGATGCTGAGAAGCTAGCTTTAATTAACTCTTCTGAAACTATCTGCTTCTTCAACGCACCCTTGCTCTGACTTCTTTTGTCTTTGATGTGCAGGATGATGATGTACCTCACCTTGGAATGCTGGATTGGAAGAGGTTATTCCTGATGATGCTTGACCGAAGAAGGCCGTCCTTGTCGATGCTAGACTGGAGGAGGTCGCCCTTATCCTTGCTCGATCTTCTTGGAGGAGACCGTCCTTGATCTGGCTTGATTTTCTTTGATGAGAGTCTGCCAAGTAATAGATCCTCGGACTCCAGGCCGCCATTTGATGCCTACACAAAAATTCCAAAATTAGTCTTTAAGTATTATATCTTAAAATGTAGAAATTAAGACTCTCCAAAGGGAAAATTCAAGATATTGATTAGGAAATTTCATGATAAATCTAGAATTCTTCATTTCCTAATTAATTAAACAACAAAATCAAACTCTCAAGTCTTAGACTTATTTTCAAAAATTGCTATGAAATTAAAACAAGCCTTGACGAAGAATATCAAAATGATTTTCATACCTTCTCTTGAGTACTTAACTCTAAGACCTTCGAAAATGATGAAAGAAGATTGGATTTTGCTAGACAAGGTTTAGATTATAGTCCTCCCTTGGATGAGTTACGCCTCCATTAGTCTTCAAAATGAATTTCACCCTCCTTAGTCTTCACACTTAGCAAAATTTCGCCTTCAATCTTCTGGATTTCGCTCCTCAAATTGCTCCTCAATTTCGCACTTTAGAAGGGATGAATGAATGATTTGAACTTGAAACAATGCCCCCTTATTATATAGAGCGCTCACCTTCTTTCCATGAGGCCGACCTAGTTTTTTTAATAATAAAATAAGATAATAATCCATTAAAAAGGAGGCCAACTTGCTTGCAAAAGCCAATAAATGTGCTTGAGCGCTCAATTTGTATTTTTAATTTAAAAAATTAATTTTAGTGCCTCCAAGGTGGATTCATTAATTATTTCAAGGCCTAAAAATTAATTTATTAAAAAAAATTAATGTGAATTTATTTTAATCCTCCCAAATGTTTGGAATTTAGCAAATTTGGTGATTTTGAGGGATATCAACGCTTGACTAAGGTATTAATGAAGAATATCAATAACTTCGCCCTGGACCCTTAGCAAGGGTCAGGAGCAATTTTTCAAATTAGGCCTTGAATACCTTATTTTTGCACATCCAAAACTTCATCTAGGCATCTTAAATGGCATCTTTTACTGGAGTGTGGGTTTGATTTCACTTGAACTTTGGAAGAAAATTGCATTTAGGATTTTTTCGCCCTGGACCCTCAGTAAGGGTCAGGAGCGATTTTGCAAATCTAGACTCCATCCATCATCATTTTTTTGTTGAAACTTTCACTTATCAGTAGGCAATGTTATTCCTTATCCATCCCATCCAAATTTGCCTTGTTTTTGCAAGGTAGAATAAGAGTTTTTCAAAATTTTGCCCTGGGCCCTCAGCAAGGGTCAGGAGCGATTTTTCCTCCCTGGCTTAGAATCATCGAGTTTTGGAAGCAAATCTTCATTCATCATGTTTTTGAAGGCCATTTCTACCTTGGTATAACCTTGCCTTAGCACAAACTGGAAAGGAACATGTTGGTTTTATGATTTTCGCCCTGGACCCTCAGCAAGGGTCAGGAGCGACTTTTTGGTTTTAGGACAACTCCTTCATCCTTCTAACTTCGAATCACTTTCCAAGGCATTAGAACATCATCTCAAGCTTATTCATAGGCCTATCTTTGCTCAATTCTGGAGGAAAATGTCCAATTTTGGGTTTTTCACCTTGGGCCCTCAGCAAGGGTCAGGAGCGATTTTTGCTTATCTAGCTTGTTTGCTTCTTGTTCGCCATCCAAATTATCTTCAAAGGGTAAAACATGCCTTTTTACATTCATTCCAATCATAGAACATCATTTTGACTTTGCAAAAAAAAAGGTGTTTTTGAGAATTTCGCCCTGGGCCCTCAGAGAGGGTCAGGAGCGAATTTTGCCATTTAGACCAAAATGTTTCATTCTTTACCTCGAAACCTCTTTGACATTCCAATTCAACCAAGACTAAGCAAAAACCATCTCTCACAAGTTTTTCGCCTTGGACCCTCAGCAAGGGTCAGGAGTGAATTTTGCATTTTCAACAAAATCCTTCACTTTTTCAAATTGACACTTTCTCAGGTGGGTAAAGGGAGATGTCCTTGTTTCATCTATGTCCAAAACTTGACTTTTTTCGTTGCAAGATGAGAGCTATTCAAAATTTCGCTCTGGACCCTCAGCAAGGGTCAGGAGCGAAATTGCCTTCCTTGGCCAAAATTCATCAATTTTCATGCGGCCAAACCTTTGAATGATGTTCAACCTTCCTTCCAGGAGACCCTGCACATAAAAAATTTAGCCAAAATTAGTGACAAATAGGCTCAAATAAGATTTTCGCTCTGGAGCCTCAGCAAGGGTCAGGGGCGAAATTCACAATCTAGGCTAAACTGCTCAATCTTCAAATCACTTCACAGGGCAAGGTAAGATCGTTTTCAAGGCCAGGAACAAGGTTTCAAGCTCAAACAAGGTGGCAAATGAAGTTTATAATGAACTTCGCTCTGGACCCTCAGCAAGGGTCAGGAGCGAAATTCCTAATCTTGGCCAAAATTCATCATTTTCTTCAAGGTTTTCAATCAATCCCAAAGTCCAAATAAAATGCTTTGCAAATCAAAATTTGGTCAAATAAGGCAAGGAATGAGTCCTAGGTTGATTTTTGCCTTGGACCCTCTGCAAGGGTCAAGAGCGAGATTCGCCTTGGACCTCCTGAGAGGGTCAGGAGCGAAATTCGCTTTGGACCTTCAGGAAGGGTCAGGAGCGAAATTTGACTTTTTGAACTCTCCGTTAGGATAATTTTATGGAATATAACATTTAAGTATAATATACTTTAAGTTATATTCCATATATACTTTCAGGATGTTTGAGAGTGGTTTCAGACCTCCAGGAGCTATATTGCAAAATCTAGTTTTTAGAGGATTTTCAGTTTCCAGACTTAGTCAAATTTCAGGATCAGGACTTTCAGACTTAGCCAAATTTCAGGATCAGGACTTTCCAGACTTCATTTCATCAACTTGACCTCACTCAAGCAGAACTTGCTATCCAGGTGATCCCCTTGGCGACACTCAAAATGCAAAGGTTAACAGACAAAACCCTAAAAGACCTAGAAAACAAACTCTAGAAAGCAAAAAAGCAAGGGTCCCCATTTGCAATGGGGCGATGTGTGAAATGGTCACAACAAGATGATACTTCCCTATTTGTCAAAACAATTGAGGAGATAGAGAAAATCAAATCACACTATGGTTTTCTAAATTCAGAGGTCAACAAAATGAGGAACTCTTGGAAAAGGTTAGCCAAGACGAAGGGAAAAGTGATTAACTTCTCGTGGCCTGCTAACGATGTATACCAAGAGTGGACAAGAAAGTACACGGTGCTGGATGTAGAGCAGTTAGAAGAGGTTGCAACAGAACAACAAGCAGAGGAAGCCGCAGATGCTGAAAAGGACTTGTAACCGCTTCTTGGAAAAAACTTTTGTTTGTAACAAACTTTCTTTTGAAAGGTCCGAAGCTTGTATGCATCCATGCTATTATAAATGGATACCAGGACTTCTAAAAAACGATCGCAAGTAATTGTAAGAAAACACTGCAGAAATTTATCTGAGCTTTCTTTAAGTCTTATGGAGAACATTTAAGTGTCTTGTAATATTTTCTGAATTAAATATCAATACACAGACCATCAACTTTGAGCCTAGAATCCGTGTTGTCTTCAAGTGTGCTTGCAAATATTTGCTGTTTTCAATCTGAGTAATCTAGGGTTATTCATTTGAATATGGATTGTAAGGCAATCTTAAATAGATGTGTTTCTTAGCTTTTCTCTTCAGGAGGGAAATTAAATATGTAGGAATCATTTCTATCAGTAAATTCCTTGTGGGAGACTTTGAATTTGATGAATGCTATCTAGTTGTGATGAGGGTAAATTCTTATGTATGTCAGGCATATGCGGGGTTTTATAGAAGCCGAAGTGATGGGATGAATGGAGATGTTTAATTGTGAGATTATTGTTTGAACTTAGATGACTCTGCGGCTTGGATAAGGCACTGATATCTATTGTGGTTATCTTTTACATATCTTGTAGGTCAATACTGAACATGAGTATAATCTTTCTTTCTTTGTTTTATAGAAGCCGAAGTGATGGGATGAATGGAGATGTTTACTTGTGAGATTATTGTTTGAACTTAGATGACTTTGCGGCCTGGATAAGGCACTGGTATCTATTGTGGTTATCTTTTACATATCTTGTAGGTCAATACTGAACATGAGTATAAGCTTTCTTTCTTTGTTTTAGTTAGTTTTGAGGCGATAGGATTCATTGGTTTTCGGACTGGTTTACTGTGGATCTGTCTTTTAAAAGTGTGAAATCAATTCACATAAGGTATACCCGCCTGAACTTTGGATAAGTTCGAAGTGTAGAGGGTTTTTAAGGGGAATCAGATTTTGAGAACAACAACACTAAGTTGTCCATTCAATATTTCCAAACATTAGACAACTATATTAAATAATAACTCAACTCACCCAAGTTGCAAAAAGCACTGAAACTGTATCGGAATCGAACTCTAATCATACTAATGTGATTTTGATGACTTGGGATGATGAGTGGAGCCAATTGGGCAACTTACTAAAAATAGATGTGTTTTCAAAAAAGTTTGGACACCACCCTAGGCATCAAAAACACTTCTAAAAGTATCATTCCGATCCATACTTCTAACTGGTCTCATTGCCAACAATAGAAATCCTAAAATATAGAACTTGTGTCCTCCAAGAACTTTGGAGTCCCCCTTTCTCTTATGAATCAGCCTACGGGAACTTAGGAACTAATCTAAAAGCTCACAAATCAATTTAGTTCAAATTGGGGACATTACATCCATTCAAAAATTATCGTAGTATTATGTATTTAGTTCATGCCCTACTGAGTGGATATATAGAAAGCAACTACCATGGTGCCATTTGTGACATGATTAGATTCTATCAAGCAGGGAACAACAAATTCCAGACATCGAAGCGTAACTGTTTTTGCTTAGAAAATTATCACAATGCTAAGATAATTATTTTGTCAACATTCTTCCTATGGGACAAAAAGCATCTATCGAGGTTCCATTTTTGATATGATTAGGTTTTCTCAGGTGGAATTGTGTAAATTCCAGATCCTAAGCTTTGATTAGCAGGGCCAGACAAACTGGAACGAGTTTTATTAAAATAAACAGATACAAATAGATGTCAAGAACAATTAATCTTCTACAAGACAAATTTAAGTGCAATGTAGACATCTCTATGTAATTATCACAAAATATTCACCATGTGATTATCAAAAGTACAAAAACTTGTCATATCCTTCAACTCTGTAAAGATTTTAGTAATAATTTACATTTTCTGGGAAGGAATGAAAGGAATATCAATAAAGAGAGATAACGTTCTTTGATGTTTTAGTTTCTTAGGATTGTTGAAATTTTATAAAATATGTAAACCTGTTTGTATTTGTTTCGGCTGAGTTAATTTGTTCTGTTGTAACTTGTAGGTGGTTTTTTAGGCATCATCTCCAGGGGCTGTAGTTTTTGGTCCTGTTGACAAATTTTCATGATCTGTCCAAACTAATTGTAAGCTACATTAAACTAGTAGTGTATTTGTATTAATGTGCATAATGCTGCTATGGAAATGGAAGTTTGGCATTATCAATGTAATTAACTAGAGCTATTACTTTTGAATAGCTATCTCCAAAGGCTTGCCTCTCCATGTATATAGGATGAAACTCAAAAATCAATTGATCATCATTATTCTTGCAATTGATAGCTGTCCGTGGTTTGTTTGCTGTTATATTCTTCTGTAAGTGTACTGTTGAGTTCTTGAAATGAAATGATATAGATTTGTTCCCATTGCTGTTATAACTATGTCTATAACAACTCTTGAGGCTGGATGCATGTTGATACTGATGAACCTGATGTAGCAGCCTGAGATTAGTTTATGTGAATAGTGATTTGACATTTGCTAGAAGAAGATAGCAACTGGGCAATACCACTTTGTTGTTATGTTTTGCTACATAAATCTAATGAGCCTGGGGCAGTCCATGAGTTAAAGCAATAACTTCTTTCCACAATGTATTTAAAAATCTAGGGTATCAATTTGCCCTTGAAAGATGATTAATTTATATTCTTCAGTAGAATATGTTTTCAGTTTCCAAATTCTAAAAGTTTGTCACTTAGGTATGTTAAATTTAGTTGTGAAGCCACCCAAGATCAATGTGACTGAAAGAAAGCAAGACAAGAACCCGTTGATGTGTTTTTTATGCACATGCGAACACAAAATAAAATACCACAAGTATCTTATCCTCTCTTGAACAAAATCTCTCGGATGCTGAAGATTAGCTTAAGGATCATTCGAGAAGACTCCAAGGTTCATGAATGCATTGGTTTGATGTGATTATGCTGGAATCACAAGGGGACTTACATTTGAATGCCTAAATGCTTGATTTGCTGGACTTAGATCATCTGATGTTACAATATGGTGATGCCCTTTGATCCTAAACTAGCTAGAGTTTGAAAAATGGCAAAAGATGAAGCGTTAAGAGAGTCTATTCTAAAGCCTAGAATGTGAGCAGATGGATGAATGATTAGATGGAATCCAACCGAGCGAGGTCTCACCATCAACTTGAACAATTTGACACAAGCTCAGTGCAATCTTCTAAGGACGTTTCAAAGATGTTTGAATCAATACCATCAAACATTGATCACCATTCAAGTTAATGTTGGCAATTGACACTCATTTGATTGGTTTCAATATGTTGTCATTGATGGCAACATGTTCCGGCTTTCATATTTTGGTTTGGCTGTTTACCGGCAGACACTTCACCGACACCGGCACCGGCACCGGCAGGTATCTTCACCGGTTGGAAGGAATTCTTTGGGCACCAGCATTGCAGGCCGATATGACTTCATCAGGATATAGGTATTGGAGGCCGACATCATTTTGGGAGATCCGACAATCGGCAATTGATTTTGATATTTATGTAGATATGTATTTGAGCCGACATGTATATTCATTTTTGTAATTATCTATGTAAGCCGACATAAGGCATGAAGGATTGTAAGGGTATATAGGTTAGTTGATTAGATCATTTTGTATGATGAATAAGGAAGAATATGCGAGATATGTGAGAGAGATCATGTATTTGAGGACATTTATGTAAGAGGGTATTTCGGTAAGGGTTTAGGGTTTCAGACCGGAACAGACAGAGCTTTAACCGAAACTGTATTTAGGCATAGGAGATGCTATCTTTGTAGTTCACTCTTTTTGTGATTGAGTAGTGTGCTCTAGGCTGTAAGCCTTCCTGCAAGTGCAGGCCCTTATATATTGTAATATCTTTTCATATGGCCAGTGGATTGATATTGTGGGTCACAAATCCCACCGTGGTTTTTCCTCTTTGAGGTTTTCCACATATAATTCTCTGTGTTATGGTATTCATTTGTGTGATTGGCTTATTGATTGTTTTACTTCTTTCAATCTTATATGTACCGGTTTACCGGTTGGTGAATGCATGTTTTAATAAGGCTAAAATTGATCATTCCGATAGAACACTGATTCACCCCCCCCTCTCAGTGTTCTTGGATTCCAACAGTTAATGCATAAGCAATGTGTAGAACGATTCTAAGTTAAGCTCATATCATTCCAGTTGACCACACAAGGCGCACTTACAAGCAGCAAGAGGCTAGTGGTATGGACAAAACGGGTTCCACAAATACATTCAACAAATTCCTCCACTCAATCTGATAAACATGAAAGCAAATTGAGAAGCAAAGACCATGCGAGTTGTTGAAGTAACAAATCATATTCACCATACTTCAATGAAATCAATTGTTCTTTACAACCATGTTTGGCAACAATCTTTGCCTTCTCCTACTCTAACTTCTATTCTAATTGCTATTCTTTTAAGTTATCTATTATTCTATTCTATTTACTATTCTAGCTAACTATTTGCTGACTATTAACTATTAACCTTTACAAATGAGAGACTTGAGCCTTTTATAGAGAGCTCATTTACAATGAACGGCTAGGATCAAATCTCTATCAACGACTAAGATTTTACAATGAAGACCCTAATTAGGGTTTGTTACAACAAACTCAAATTGGCCAATGAAATGATTACAACACCTTGGCTTGACCAATAGATAACAAGGGTAGGTGCCTTGGAGTTTGTGCATCCATGGGTGAGCTTGGTTCATTGAATCAAGACACGTTGATGTGGATCTCTTTGATTGGTGGAGTAGGGACTGGGATGCCACCTCAATCTTGCACTTTGTAGACTTGATTTGATTCATCACCATGAAGGGATGTTGAGAGATATCTCTTGATACTCAACATTATCCAGTTTGCTCAATGTAATGATGCTAAGCAGACTTTGATTAACTCTTTTGAAACTATCTGCTTCTTTAATCATATTCGATCTAGGTTTTGTGATGACTTTAGTTGACTTTCTCTTGCTCATGATGTACTTTGAGTGGATGATGCACTTGATTGAATGTAGCTCTTCAATGTACTGAATTTGATTCTTGGATTCCCGAAGGGAATTCAAGATTGTAAAACATTCTTCCATCATATAGGTTATCCTTCCTTCATGTTCAAGTGTTTGCCGATGAAGTCTCTTGATCTTGCATAGTGGTGATAGGAAGTACGTGTCATGGTCAAGTCATTCTTTCTAACCTTGCTTGTATATCCTGCCTTATGATGATTGTATGATCTCTCCTTTGCCATCTTATGATCTAGTAGCACTTTGAGTCTTCTTCATGCACTTGAGGTGTCCTTGATGTTGATGAAGCTTCTTGAAGTGGTCCCCTTGTATCTTGTCCTTGAAACTTTTCTCCTTGAGGTCCTTACTCCAATCTTCCTCCAACCTGATCCTTTTGATTTCTTTCCTTGCCTCCTGCAAAACAAACAAATGGGCATCAATCTCACATGATATATAGCCTTTACACACTCCCATTTTGACTCGATCTCTTATTCTACATGTTGCAGGTCTGATATGTGTTTCTATAGGGGAGATTGCTCCTTTTGATAACTGAATTCACTGTCTGAAAGGTAAACTTAAGGTCTAAGGGTAAATCTGGGCTGTCTAACGATGAATTCCACCAGTTGATATGTCTCCCAGCTGAGTACAATTCGCTCCCTCTTGATTAATTCAGATGCTTCATGGTAAATCCGTCTTCCTAAAACATCAGATCTGTATCTTTAATGCTCGAATTTATCTTCTTTGATTACCAGGTCTGCACCTTCAATGTCCAATTTTGCCCTTGTGCTGGAGCAATCCGCCTATATTCTAATGAAATTCGCTTATGTGCTGACAAAATTTGATGCCTAGCTGAAGAAGTTCGCTAAATCTGCTCCCAAATTCGCATTTGGAGAGAAGGAAATGCTTGAGTTGATGGTTAAAATGAATATCTTGATCCTTCTTTTATGGGTGCTTAGGGTAAAAGAGGCGTCTTTTGGAATGTAAGGCCGACTGAATTTAAAATAACAAATCACCTTTCCCATGCTGGCCGACTTCACCTCTTGCCAAAATTGAAGAATTCACTCAAAACAGGAGGCAAGGTACATGATTTCAAAAATTCGTTCCATGTCCTTAGCAAGGGCATGCCTTCATGAAAAATTCGCTCCATGTCCTTTCCAAGGACAGGGTCAAGGTGAAAAGTTCGCTCTATGTCCTTAGGAAGGACAAGGTCAAGGTGAAAGAGTTCGCTCTGTGTCCTTTGGAAGGACAGGGTCAAGATAAAAAGTTCGTTCTATGTCCTTTGGAAGGACAGGGTCAAGATGAAAAGTTCGCTCTATGTCCTTTGGAAGGATGGGGTCAAGATGAAAAGTTCGCTCTATGTCCTCTCCAAGGACATCAATTCAACATTCAGCTTAGGACCTTTCCAAAGAATTTCGCTCTCTGTCCTTAGGAAGGACAAGATCTTGATAAAAATTTCGCTCTATGTCCTTAGCAGGACATGACTTGGATGAAAATTTCGCTCTATGTCCTTTCTAAGGTAAGTGGCCTTGTATTGAAATTCGCTCCAAGACCTTCGGGAGGTAGATCAATTGGAAATAATTCGCTCTCTGACCTTGGCAAGGACAAGACCTAAAAATGAAATTCGCTCAATGTCCTTTGTAAGGACAAGACTCAAAAATGAAATTCGCTCAATGTCCTTTGTAAGGGGACAAGACTCAAAAATGAAATTTGCTCAATGTCCTTTGGAAGGACAAGGTCAAGGTAAACGAGTTTGCTCTATTGCCTTTGGAAGGACAAGGTCAAGGTGAAAGAGTTTGCTCTATGTCCTTAGCAAGGACAGGGTCAAGATAAAAAGTTCGCTCTGGACCCTTTGGAAGGACATGACTCAAAATTCGCTCTAGGACCCCTCCAAGGACATGGCTTGAAATTTGCCTTAAGACTTTCGGGAGGTACACGACCTTGTGAAGGAATTCGCTCTTGACCCTTGGCAAGGTACGAGAGTCTATGTCCTTAGCAAGGTACAGAGTCAAGGTACTTAGGCAAATATCGCTCCAGTGAGGGAGCAAGGTACGCAACCTTAGGAAAGACTCTTGACTTAGTCCTTTCACCTGACTTTGCTCAATTTGTTCAATCCTCAAGTCTTTCACCCATAAATCATTCATGCAACATGCTTGATGACTTACTTCACTCCACTCAGGAGACCAACTTGAGATGATGACCCTCTAGCTACTTGAGAAACTCTATTCCTTCAATGCAAAGATTAATAGCAAAGACTCTAAGACAACCTAGAAAGCAAAAAGTGGGGGTCCCCATTTGCAATGGGGCGATGTTTAAATACCTCACAACTGAACCCAGAGATTAACAAACTCAACATTTTCCTAGCACTGAACTAGACTCACAATCTGAGCTAGTGTTCTCTTCTTAGTACTTAGCATAGGGAGAGGTGAGGGCTTGTTTATATAGATAAATATGGGCATATAAACCAAGAGGAATAATAACTCCCTGTAGCCCAAAATAGGAGGGAATTTTACATACTTGGTAAATGCCAAGTACAGGGTTATGCCAACTCAGGTAAAGACAAGAAATGGTTATGGGGAGGTGGCTAATAAATCCAAAAGAGGGTGTGACATTCAACCACCCAAATGTGGGTGTGAATGACACATGTGAATGTAGGATTTTGCCACATGTCCTCACGCTAACCATTATATTATAACCTAAGCAAGCTTAATAATGTGTAGGAAAAATAAATACTCCCTAACATAAGAGAAATAAAAAACCTACACTAACACCCCCCCTTAAGCGTTGCTTAGGTGGGTGAAAATACATAGAGATGGGTCTCGACTACAAGGTCATGTTAGGTACTGTTGTGACGTATTCACACATCTCCCCATTGCAAATGGGGACCCCTACTTTTTTCTTTCTAGGGTTTGTTTTCTTGGCTTAGTCTTTTAGGTTCTTGGCTATTAATCTTTGCATTAGAGAGTTTCTAGAGAGCTCATTGGGATAGCAGGGTCTGCTTGAATTGAAGTGGGTCAGTAGGTGGTCTAGGTTAGGGTCTCTTTGAAAACCTCCCCTTGGTTAGGCCCGGGTCTTGTTTAAGGAAGTCTTTGTGTCATGCTAGGAGTCTTGCCTTTTGAGACTTATGTCATTGAGTTAAGGAAGTGAATGGAGGTTTGTGAGTATGTGTTCTCAAGGATTCTTCCCTTTGAGGGTTTGAGATTGGTCCAGTTAATGAATGATGAAGTTCTTTTACTTCTAGGCATTGATTGATGTGAAACTGACCTATTTATCCTTAGAAAATGCCTAAGCCCTATTTATCAATTTCGCTCCTGACCCTTCCAGAGGTGCAGGAGCGAAATCTTCCTTAGCTCTCTTTGCCCTCCTATTTTGGACAAAAACTTCACTTTAAGGCATGGATTGGGAGGAAATTAGCTTGAATTCACCCTTGGAGACGCCTTGGACAAACTTAGACTTGGAAATTTGGAGAAAAGGTCAAGAATTTGAGCATTATTGCAAGTTTCGCCCCTGACCCTCTCAAAGGGTCCAGAGCGAATTTCCTTAGACTCTTCTCTTGCTCCCAGTTTAGACCACAAACCTTGCTTTCTAGTCATGATTGAGGAGAGGATGACCTATCTAGGCCTTGAGAATGAATTGAAACATAGCCAAATGCACTTGGATCATGGGAAAATTTGGAATTTGTGCTTAAAGAGGAATTTCACTCCTGACCCTTCCAAAGGGTTCAGAGCGAATTCTCCTAAAAATCATCTCTTGGTCCTAACTTGGACTATAACCCTTGCTTCCGGGCCTTGACTAAATGAAGAATGATCGATCCATGCCCTTCGAATGAGTTGCAACAATATTGGATGAGGAATTTGAGCCAAAAAGCAAAATTTCGCTCCTGACCCTTCCAAAGGGTCCAGAGCGAAATTCCTCTTTAGGTTTTGTCCTTCCAAAGGTACCTAAGCGAAATTGTTAAGATACACTTTTGATTCAACATTTTGAACTAGGCACCTCCTTTAGGTGATTTTTTAGCATGTCCTAAGGTGAGAACAATGTGAATGAGAGTAAAGTTTGAATGTTTGAATGATATATAAGACTAATTCCTCAAATTTCGCTCCTGACCCTTCCAAAGGGTCCAGAGCGAAATTCTTAAAAGGACTTCATTCCTCACCTAAGCCATTGAACTAATCGCATTTTGAGCAATAATGGAAGCAAATTGACTTGATTGAGGTGAAAGAAGGATTTGAAAGTCAAGTTTAAGGTGATTTGAAAGGAAAAGAAGTGTGAATTGAGCCTAAAAATGCCAATTTCCCCTTCCAAAGGGTCCAGAGCGAAATCCTTAGAAGGGCTCCCTATTTCACCTAATGCACCAAAAAGATCTTGTTTTAAGCTACATTGAGGGCGAATTGGCTTGAGTATGGTAAGAAATGGATCAAAGGACAAGTCTAAGGCAAGATGAGTAGGAAGAATTGGGCTTAGAGGAACAAATTCGCCCCTGACCCTTCCAAAGGGACAGGAGCGAATTTCTCAAAAATATGTACTTTCCTCCCAATTTTAAAGCAAATTTCCCTCAAGGTCTTTTCCTAAGATGGTTTGAAGCTAAACGAGCAAGATAAGAGGAAACTTTATCAATGCCTAAGCCCTATTTATTAATTTCGCTCCTGACCCTTCCAAAGGGTCCAGAGCGAATTTTCTTGGAGGTCTTGTACCTTGCTTAAGCCCTTGAGCGAAGTCCATTCCTAAACATTTTTTGAAGGCAAATGACTTGATCTTGATGAGAAAAGGATGAGAAATGAATTTTTATGAAGGAAAATTGAGCAAAATGCAAAATTCGCTCCTGACCCTTCAAGAGGGTCCAGAGCGAATTTCATTATAGGTCCTGTCCTTGGAGAGGGTCCAAAGCGAATTTCATTATAGGTCTTGTCCTTGGAGAGGGTCCAGAGAAAAAATCTCATTATAGGTCCTGTCCTTGGAGAGGGTCCAGAGCGAATTTCATTATAGGTCTTGTCCTTGGAGAGGGTCCAGAGTGAATTTCATTATAGGTCCTGTCCTTGGAGAGGGTCCAGAGCGAAATTAATCCTAATGCCTTTTTGTTGATGATTTAAGGTAAGAAATGCTATGTTAGAATGAATATATTATGTATACTTAATCATCTTTTGCTTGTTGTGGAGACCAAGTTAGAGGAAGATCACGCGAGGACAAGAAGGACTTCTTCAAGCTTCATCCACAGTAAGGACGCCTTAGATGCATGAGAAGGTACCCAAGGTGTTGCTAAAATCAAAGTTCTTCAAGTGTTAGAACTATCCTCAAAGAGATCACAAGATATCAGAAGAAGGATCTTATAAACATTTCAAGGCAAGATGAGCTACTAGAGAAGGTCACTTGACCATGACTTCCTATCACCATAATGCAAAATCAAGAAGGAGGCTTCATCAAACACATGAGAGTCAAGGAAAAGTACGTCATCCATCAAGTACATCAAGGACGAAGGAGGATCAACCAAGGTTAGAAGAGTTAATCAAAGTTAGCTTCTCATCATCACCACATTGAGTATCAAAAGAGATACGACGTTCCTTGACTAAGAAAGTGTAGGACAAGGTGGCATCCCAGTCACTGTTTCTCCAGTCAGATAGCTCCACATCAACATGTCCAGATTCGATGAACCACGTTTATGTGCGAAGGCACAAACTCCAATGTACTTACCTCGGTTTCCTATTGGTTCACAAGCATTGAATGTAATTTTCTCATTGGCTAAGGAAGTTTGTTGTAACAAACCCTAATTAGGGTTTCCATCTTGTAATCCTAGCCATTGATTGTAAATCAATCAGAGCCATTGAAATGTAAAGAGCTCTCTATATAAAGCTCTGGCTCTTCATTTGTAAAGGTTAATAGTTGATGAATAGTCAGTAGAATAGTTAGTAGCAAATAAATAGTGAATAGATAGCAATTAGAGTAGATTAGGAAGAGAAGGCAAGAAATTGTTGCCTTGATTGTAAATGAAATCCATTTTCATTGAAGTTATGGTGAAGTGTGTTGTTTCTTTGCAATATGCATGGTTTCTCGTTGAATCTTCATTTTGGATGGTAAATGATTAGATTGAATGAAGGAAGTTATTGAATGCACTCGCGTGGAAGCCGCCTTGTCCAAACCACTAGCCTCTTACTGATTGTAAGTGCGCCTTGTGTGGTCAACTGGCATTGAATGAGCTTAATCTCGAATTGTTATGCATCTATTGTTCATGCATTAACTTGAATGGTGATCAGTGTTTGATGGTGTAACGATTCAAACATATTCAAAGCATCTCTTAGAAGATTGCACTGAGTTGGTGTCAGATTGTTCAACCTGATGGTGAGACCCAACCCAGTAGGACTCCACCTAGTCGTTCATCTATCTTCTTACATTCTAGGTCTTAGATTAGATTCTATAAACCCTGCGCCTTTTGGTTATTTCTTTATTATCCCAGTGAGTAGATAGGACTTGAGTTCCAACAAATCAAACTCTCAGGCATTCGAATGTAAGTCCCCTTGTGATTCCAGCGTAATCATATCAGACCAATTTGAGCTTATCCTCATGTAGAGACCCTACGTATAAGAACCTTGGAGTTATTTCGATTGATCCTTAGGCAAATCTTCAACATTCGGATAACTTTGTTCAAGAGAGGATAAGATACCTCGGTATTTTATTCTGTGTTCGCATGTGCATGAAAAACACATCAACAGGTACCCATGTACAAAACAATCTCTCGCAAACGGAGAAAAGGAGAAAACCGAGTGGGACAAAACTCTTCCCAAAAGAGAGAAAAGAAAACAAGGTTCCCAACACAAGAAAGAATCCTATGCAAGGAATAAATCCTCTCGAAGATAGATAGGATAAGAAAGACTATGTAGCCTTCCCAAAAGTAATCAATTGTACCAATGGTTGATGCTCGAAACTGGATGTAGAGGATGGACCATGATTGTGTAACAACATTCCTCCCCTTAGGAAGAAACAAAACCAAAGGTGTATGAAGAATGTCTTCCCATTCCTGAAAGGAATACGAAGGAAGAAAGTGCAAAATGTATAAAGTCTCTAAATACTGCTCATGTGTCTCCATGTCGATACCAAAAGCTGTCACAATCAAATCAGGCCTTCTAGGCCGCATTGATGAAGACGACAATCCAGAACCTAGTAGAGATGTATGTTGAACAAGATCCAAAGACTCAAGTATCTCCTCTGAAGATAAAGGTGCCTCCTCCAAATGCATCAAAAAAGTATCCACACTCATGTCAAACTGTGAAGAATGATCATGTGGAGAATGAATAAGAGAATCCAAGAGTTCCTCCATAACAACTGAAGAAGAATCAACTTCATCAAAGAGAAGATGAATATTTTGAATAGTGTCTCCCAAGTCTGAAATATGAGACTCCACAAACAAACTTGCAATGTCTATCAAGTAGTCATCCCAAGAAACTGGATTTGGAAGATGATGTATATATTGCTGCACCGAATCACAAGTAACCATTGATGTAGCAACACAAGTATCTGTTGACGTGTTTTTTATGACGACGTCTAATACAGAATAAAGTTACCAACGGTCACCTTATTCTCTCTTGATCAAAATTAGTCCGTATGTTAAGATTGCACAAAAAGTTCAAACAGCTAACTCTAAGGTTCCTTTAGTGCGTGGACGTGACTCAGCTGATTGATGGGTTTGCTGTTAACCCAAGGGCCCTTACGTTTGGATCATTCTTTCACTTCTTTGCTGTGGCGTGGAACTTCATCATCAAATATAGCAATTCTGCGATGCTGTTGCTTCGAACGGACTAAAACGAACTGAAAATAAAGGGGAAAGGGTTTAGAAGGATCTAAATATATTCCTAAGGGCAGTGATATCAACAGTTAATGCTTTGGTGGACAAATTCCAAATAAACCAAGCTCTGCTTCACCAAGGTTGACTACAACTCCGCAAGAACTGGTGCAATCTTCTGAGGATGTTGAAGGATTTTCAAATCAAGAAAGTGCATTTGAATACCCAAAACGGCGCAATCCAAACGACTGTCCACAATCGAACTTAGCACAAGTTTAATGGCTCAGGCTAACTTTACACTGCAACTTACAATCAGCAAGATGCAAAAAGTATGAACCATGGAAATTCATCAGACGCCATTACATTCTCCATTGAAAACAAAGCACTTTATCTAACAACAGAGAAAATAAAATTCTACTCTAAGTGAGGAAGGTGAAACCATGCAAGTCTTGAAAAAATAACTTAAGTGCACACCATCAGAGAACAATGTTTCACTGTTATTATCTCAAAACTTATCGCAACAATTTCATACAAGTCTCCCTCCTATTACAAATGAGGGGGGTCACCCCTTTATATAGGCCTCAGGCCATGATTACATGCAAAACCCTAATTAGGGTTTCCACAAAAGATTCCTCACTCAAGATGCAACAAGGTGGGAATTAGCAATAAATACCCCATAAAGCCCATATACAATTAATTATAATCCTGCCAAAAGTGGCACCCATAAAGTATTAATTAACCATTACATTCAAAAAGTGCCCACTATGCAATGAATATACCCTCATGCAAAAACCACCCATGATGCCATAAATGCACCATCATCTCTTGAATGTGATGGCTGCATGTTGAAGGAATCTGCCATAATGTCATGAATGTGACGGCTGCATGCAAAGAGATGCTTCATTAATTTAGCGTCCGTTGTCTCAGCTGCCACTTGGCGAGAAAAACTTTGGAGAGAAAACTTCAGGGGAGAAGAATTTGATCCATGAAGAATTTTCTTGAAGTTTCTCGAACTTTCCTTGCTCTGGAGGAGATTTTCAATGATTTTTCAACATCTCATATTTTTTAGGAACTTTCCTAAAATTTAGGACTCGGGTCCAAGAGAGAGAGAATTCTCTCATGATTCCAATTCTGTAAAAGTTTTCAGATTCTGATAAGATTTGGTGTCTAAAAATGGAAATTTCAAAATTTTACCTAAGGGGATTTCCGCTTTTCCATTCCTCCTTGACCCCTTGGATTTTCATGCCTTAGACAATTTCCTCAGTTTTCCGGCTTGGGTGTGGAATTCACTTTGCATGGTGGAATTTCATTATTTTGCACTTCTTCCATGCCTTAGTCGTTTTGAAGCTCATCTCTGTGGATTTCATTATATCATGGTTTTCTTTGATTCTCCATGACAATGGAGTTTTAGAGTTTGAATCTTCCCTAGGGCGCAATTCCTCATAAGGCAAGGAATTCATCCTTTTTTCATATTTTCCATTCCTACCTCCATTTGGCACCTTGACTCACTCATGGGCGGATTTTTACATAGGTGGAGGAATTCATGATTCTTTCAATTCTTCCCTACCCACTCCACCTTGGCGCCCTCCATAATTCCTAGGCGACATTTCTCCCTTGTGATGGAATTCCTTCCATCTTGGACTTTCCTTGATGCTCCTTTGACGCCTTAATCCTTTCTTGAGTGTTATTTATCCATGGAGGAATTTTTCAATTTTTCATCTTTTCCTTTACCACCTCCCTTTGGCGTCCTACCTGAGTGTTCGGTGGAATTTCCCTTAGGTGGAGGAATTGACTATTTTTCCTTCCTTCCAAGCATACTACATTTTGGCGCCCTTCCATGTCCTAGAGCGGAAATTTCACCTGGAGAAGGAATTCCACTATGTTGTGCATCCTTCTTTGACCCCTCAAATTTGGTGCCCTCTTGGATGGTGGGGTGGATTTTCACCATGGCCAAGGAATTCACAATTCTTCCCTCCTTTTATGACAATTGAATTTTGGCACCATTTGACCTCCTAGGGCGGAATTTTGTATTGAAGGAGGAATTCACTTGTTTTGCAATCTTTTCCTTGTCTCCCTTGAATTGGCGTCCTTTCAATTTCCCTTAGGTGGAGGAATTGACTATTTTTCCTTCCTTCCAAGCATACTACATTTTGGCGCCCTTCCATGTCCTAGGGCAGAAATTTCACCTGGAGAAGGAGTTCCACTATGTTGTGCATCCTTCCTTGACCCCTCAAATTTGGTGCCCTCCTGGATGGTGGGGTGGATTTTCACCATGGCCAAGGCATTCACAATTCTTCCCTCCTTTTATGACAATTGAATTTTGGCACCATTTGACCTCCTAGGGCGGAATTTTGTACTGAAGGAGGAATTCACTTGTTTTGCAATCTTTTCCTTGTCTCCCTTGAATTGGCGTCCCATGGGCAGATTTTTCACTAAGGCATGGAATTCATACTTTTTCCACCTCTCCCTGGAGAGTCCATTTTGGCACCCTTCTCTGGCTTGGGTCTGATTTTTGATGGTGAGGAATTTAGCAAATTTGGATTTTTTCCTTGCTTCCCTTGGTTTTGTGCCCTCCATCATCCTTAGGCGCCATTTTGACTTGGCCATGGAATTTCAACATTTCCATGGATTCCTTGCACCCCCCAATTTGGCGCCCTCCATAGTGCTTGGGCGCAATTTTGACTAAGGAAGGAATTCATTGATTTTTCATCTTTCCATCTCCACTTGAGTTTGGCGCCTTGGATTGCAATTTGGCATGGGTGAAGGAATTTCACTTGTCTTGGATTCTTCATGAACATAGATGAATTTCTGAGCTTCTTGTTGATTAGGCTACCATATGTGGACTTGATGTGATATCCAGACTTAGATGATTTTGCATGCTTTCCACTTCTGGAATAGGAGTTCCATACTTGACCATTTTTGACTCTCTCTGTCTGCTTTCTGACTTTCTAGAATTAGAAGTAGTCGTGAATGCTTGGCCTTCATCACTTCGCCTGAATGGTCTTGCCAAAAATGAACTTCCAAAAATAGAAACCTTCAGAATGTCAGTGTTAGATCCCTAGAACAAGACACATGAATGACTTACTATAAATAGAAACTTACTAAAAATAGTAAGTGTGATTTTTGGCAAAATGACGACATTCTGGGACTCGGTAAAATCCTTAAAAAATAGGAACTTTCTAAAAATAGAAAGTTGCTCCGTTTTCGCTCAAATTTTACTGGGAGGCTCTTCGAAGACTCCTGATTCCAGTTGTATGCTTAGTTTTTCCAAAACCCTAGCAAAAACCCCTAAAATCTAGGACTAAAGCTAGAAACCCTAAAATTGACGAAACATGCCCTAGACTTCACCAAAATCACTCAAACGAAAAGCAGACTTGACCAACTTGACCCCCGAACACTTGCAAAGCAGAGAGACTACCGCGAAAAGACCCCAAAAACCAAAACAAAAGACCGAGTTGGCCTAAAATGTAGGGGGTCCTCATTTGCAATGGGGCGATGTGTGGAAACATCACAACAGTATCCTCAGAAGCAACAAAAGATGGAGGAGAAGGAATGCAAGGTTCAAGAACTGGATTTGATGTGAGAATATACCCAAGTTCAAGTAACCAAAGTTCCCCTCAAAATCAAAGGATCGGAACCATCGTTAGGTGCAAAGTCTGAAAAGGTATATAACCGAGATGCATGATCAACCATCCCAGTAGCAATTATCTCTCCGCTTTCCAAGTCTCGAATGATAACTGAATCAGGTGTTAACTCCACAGTCTTCCCTGTTCCACCATGGGTGATCTGATAGATGGAAAGAAGATTGTTTGACAAGTGAGGTACACACAGAACATAATTGAAGGTGCCATCCCCAATATCAATTGAACCTTTCCCAATTACACTCATATAAGTGTTGTTGCCCATCAGAATAGGTGGCATAACACAAGGCTCAGAAGAAGAGAATACAGACTGTGTAGAAGCCATATGATGAGAAGCTCCAGAATTAGGAGCCATCTCCTTGATCCACAACTTGTAGTAGCACAAAGAGCTTTACCTTTATTCTTTGTTGCTTCAAAAGCAAGTTCTGCAAGACCTTTTACCTTAGTAGATCTTGACTGTTTTGAATTGGAAGAAGAAGTTGACTCGAACATTCTAGAAGGTAGATCAATGTTGTTCTTCTTAAGAAGATGTTTGAGTTCATCAATGTCCTTCTTATAACAAGAATGTTCTTCAAGTACAGTCCTTTTGCAATATGAGCAAGTAGACTTCTCCTTAGATGAATCACCTTTTGAAGATGATTTATTATGTGCTTGATCTGGATGTGGCTTTTTCTTTGATTGCTTTTGCTTCTTGTTGGAACACTTTCCTTGATTCCTTTGTCTAGCCACAAAAGCATGTGGTGTAGATGACTTAAGAACCTCCGTTGCGATCAACTTTGATTGCTCAAGCATTAACATTTCCATGAATGAATCAAATGAAGGTGTAGTGTAAGCACTACCCATTGTCAATCGATGGGTTTGGAAGCTAGAAACAAAAGCTACATACTCGGAAGGAAGCTTGCCCAACAAGTTGAAAACCAACTGTGGATCCTTCTTCTCAATGCCACATTCTTTACATTGTGCTCTTAGTTCATTTTCTCTAGTGGCATAGTCTTGGATTGTATCAAAATTCTTAGGATCCAGATTTAGGAGATCACTTTCAAGTGCATAACCTCTAATCTCATCAACTTGACCGTATAATTTGCCAAGTTTATCCCAAGCTTCCTTGATTGTCTTACACTTTTCAATTTGAAAGATTAGATCAAGAGATATATACTTTCTCAACGTTCCAAGAGCCATAGAACTTTTGATGAACCATTTCATTTTCAGATTAGGATCATTAAAATACGAGGGTTCTGAAATTGTGCCATTAGCATAATGACTTAAACCTTTTTCCATTAGTTTACTCCATGCATTAACTTTCCACGTTGCATAATTATATGGAGTTAAGAGTGGAAATTTAGGAGAACCCATAACTAAAAAATGAAAGAGCACAAGCAAGTAGATCAGTAAACACAAACACCAAGAGAGACCCCCCCCTTTTCACTCAATCAAGAATCCCTGCCCCCCCAACAAAAAATGATTGTGGCATTTTATAAATCAGTGTGTTTACAATGTCGGAGTTTGTTTTCCAGAGTTTTACAATGTCCAAATAAGGACTCAAATACTGAAAGTACAATAATATCTCAATATGAGAACCTCAAATTAGCACCAATGTGTAGTGTTTTGAAAATTATCAACTTTAAAACAAAGTGGCACCTTGATCCGAGGTCGTATGTGAAAGTTACTACGTTTGAAGTTGAAAAAATGAGGATTGCCCTTCAGTTCTGATGAGAAAATTGATTTTTTGAAAAAATTGGGAACACTTGAGCAAAAAATAATAACTCCACTGCGAAAAAAGCGAAATTCTGCCCCAAATAAAAAAAATTGCGCTTGAAAACGCCTCTGTATGCCTGAGATATCGCACTTAGAAGTTGAGGCACAAAATGCAAAAGTCCAACAGTGAGGGGTCACTAGTTTTAAAACAAAAATTCCACCAAATTTAGTGAAGCTCTGCTAAATCTGGGTTGCCGCCAGACTTAGAAGTTTGCCAAACAGTTTGAAAATTGTGGAATACCTCCAAACAATTTTAATTGTTATTTGAGAGTAGACCTTTTGCCAGAGTTGATAAAAATTCCAAATCACCTGCTAAATGTGGTAGTGTCACCAAAGACCTAGCATGCAAGCCGAGGCGAGTAGAGCGTAGCAGGTACGGAGGGCGCACAGTACAGGCGCAGTAGTTTTTTTTAATTATTGTTTTTAAAAATTCTGGAAAACGAAAAAAAATTAATAAACCATATATTAATTTTTTATGGGGGGCCGAAGCCACACCCCATTCCTCGTGAAAGGGGTTGCGTGGGCTCCAAGGCCACGTAGGCTACAAGGTACCTAAGGGGCTGTAGGGCCCGCTTAGGTACCCTGCAATACCCTTTGGTACACTTGCAATTGCAAGAGGGGCTCGATAGGGGGTACATGTTGGGTACCCAAAAAAAATTTTTTGTTGCTTTTTTTTTAAATATTTGATTTTTAAAAAATTTTTTAGAAAAGAAATTTGGAAAGGATGCAAAAAAAAAATCAAATTCCTACCATATTAGGCAGGTAGGCCATGGGGCTCATCTGCTAAATTTTTTTTTGCCTCGAATTTGATTGTCTCCAAAACTGACGAATTGATAGTCAATCTTAGCGTTTTTGGGCCTTCTGGATGCAATGGCGCTGCCCATTTGGCCTCAAAATGCTCCAAAAAATCAGCTACCCTCTGGATCCGACCGCAAAAGCTCTGCTTCAAACCTTCACTAATTTTGCATCCGATGTCCGATCTAGATGAAACAAAAGGCAAATCTGACTTTCTCGGCTGCTCTGAACTCAATGATGAGCTCAGATTTGCTCTAGGAAGCTCCAAAACACCTTCTTTGATAAGCAAGAAATAGGAAACCCCCAGAAGCTTATAATTCCTTGAAGCTTTTTTGACTCTTCAAGACATCATCGGATGCAATAGAAATCATACTATGCTTTCAAGAATGAAATGACTCTAGATTCTAAAAGAATGCTAACCCACAACTCACAACTAGCTTTGATACCATGTTAAATTTAGCTTTTAAGCCACCCAAGATCAATGTGATTGAAGGAAAGCAAGACAAGAACCCAGAGATGAACAAAACTCAGCACTCTCCTAGCACTGAACTAGACTCACAATCTGAGCTAGTGTTCTCTTCTCAGTACTTAGCATAGGGAGAGGTGAGGGCTTGCTTATATAGATGAATATGGGCATATAAACCAAGAGGAATAATAACTCTCTGTAGCCCAAAATAGGAGGGAGTTTTACCTACTTGGTAAATGCCAAGTACATGGTTATGCCAACTCAGGTAAAGACAAGAAATGGTTATGGGGAGGTGGCTAATAAATTCAAAAGAGGGTGTGACATTCAACCACCCAAATGTGGGTGTGAATGACACATGTGAATGTAGGATTCTGCCACATGTCCTCACCCTAACCATTATATTATAACCTAAGCAAGTTTAATAATGTGTAGGAAAAATAAATACTTTCTAACATAAGAGAAATAAAAAACCTACACTAACAAGGTAGCTATCTACTTGGGTAGGTTTTACTTGCATCATGTGACTTGTACTTTTTGGATGGAAATGTATTACACATGACTATCTCCTACTATTTGACATTAATTGTACATTCACATCTCTTGGTGGAGTATCCTATATATACTCACATGTAGCTCTCATATGAGCATCTCTCATTTTGTACATTTGCGTGTTGCATTTTTTGAGAAGAAAAACATTATTTTATCAAATTGGTCGCTTGAATATTCTGTGATTAGCACTTAGGCTTTGTTAAGTTTGGATGGGTACCTTTATGGCCAAATCTTACAATGTTGCTAGAGATTCAAAATTTGTGAATTTCATAACTTTATTATATGGTATATGAAATTGATTCTCATTTTCTGCAGAATGTATATTTTTTCAAGAGCAATGCAATAGTGTAGTTAGTCTCTCCATGGTATGTAGTATTGTGTTCATGACACCAATGTTGTTTCTTGACAACACCTTGTGAACACCATGGATTTCTCACACGAAAAAGGACCCCAGTGGAATTCATCTTTTGATAAGTATCTTGGAGATCATTTGATGTTATTGTGTCTGTATCATATGGACAGAAATTGAGTGTCATTTTGTGCAGATTGATAATTTTTCAAGAGCAATGCAATAATGTCATTATTTTCCCCATGTTATCTAATATTGAGTTTGTAACACCAACTTTGTGGTCTGTTATGTGACAGCACCTTGTGAATGCCACAAATTTATCACACATATGTGGAAGTTAGAAGAGAGCATTGTTTGTTGAATGCATATAATTTTTCAAGAGGAACACACTTGACGCTATTAAAATTTATATGCTTTGCGGCATCTCATCCACTACATTTTGTTTAAGATGATTTTATGGTCTCTTGCTTTAAACACCATGCCAAGTGACCATGTGAGAAAAGATTTGACACATGTTAGTGTATCAGATTGGATATGTAGCTCATTTCATCCTTTTGCAGGTGTCTAGTTTGGGTTTAAGCTTGATGCCCAAGATCTTATAAGAGCTGTAAGTTATATTCATTAGCCTTCCCCATTGATGACCCCTTCCAGTTATGTTCAAGATTCCTAAAGGTAAATGCTCAGTTCAAGATGGACACTTTAAGAATTTGGAAGACTAAAGATACAAAAGTGAATTTTACAGCTTGTAAGAAAATAAGGAATGCAGCTTGCAAGAGAATTTTCTACAAATCGTAGAAGTCTAAAAATGTGTAGAGTTTGTAAATATAAATTAAGTTTCTAAATAATATAGAGAAGCATTTTTTGCCTTCACATTTTTGTCAAGTTCTTGATTTATTGAGTTTTATGAGAATTTCATAGAGAAGTAATATTTTCATTTGAATTTCTTTGCTTTGTTCTTATGCATTATATCTATGTAAAATTGGGAGAGAATGCTTCAATGGTTTCACAATTTTCTAACAACATCTATAGTCTATTTGAAGAAAAACATGAACTTGATGTTTTAATAGTTGGAATTAAGGTACCAGATCATCTTGAGCAACGTCTGTCAATGAAGTTGAACACCATGTGAGTCAGTTTTTTTTGGAAGGTGCAACCTCAAAAGTATTTGATAGATTACATGATAGTTGTGAAATCTTTTTGTTTGTAGCTCAAAATCGCATTGGAATGGTTCAAGTGAAAGAGTAGAGCATCACTGTATTGCAGGTATTCTAATTTTGGAAGTGAGCATCTTTGGAATTTGAACTATTCATTTTGTGTTGATGTTTGCTAGAAATTGCTTGGTGTAGAATAAATCTTTTTGGTTTGAGTTTGCTTTAATATTAGCTTTCAATTGGATGCTTATTTGATATTTTCTCAACTTTTCTTTCATGAACATATATCTTTTTGTTGTTTGCTCAAAGTCTTTGTATTCAGCATATTTTCTTGGTAGGAAATAGCATAGAATGCATTGGCAGTCTTTAATGTACATGTGCTTGAATTAGTGGTTGTTGGGTGGATTGCACTTTGGGATCCAACATTGGATGCTTTTGAATACACTATAGAGGCCTTGTCTGCTTGTCTTCGCGCTATTGAGAAGCATGAGGCATGTTGGCATTCTCAATGGTGTGCTTTTTAAATGTCTCTGTGAATTTGAGTCACAATATTATGCATGACCTGGAAGCTGAGTTATTGAAGAAAATGTATATAACTTGTGTGCTTGACTTGTCTTTATTGTTAAACAAGTTTGGGCACTATGTAATGCCCCAAGCCAAATGCCTAGGGCATTAGCCAAGTGAACCATTTTTTTATAGGAAGAATATAACTGACAATTAAGATAAGCCAATTACAATGTTATGACCTAGAAGCTGAGTTATTGAAGAAAATGTATATAACTTGTGTGCTTGACTTGTCTAGGGCATTAGTCACAATGTTATGACCTAGAAGCTGAGTTATTGAAGAAAATGTATATAACTTGTATGCTTGACTTGTCTAGGGCATTAGTCACAATGTTATGACCTAGAAGATGAGTTATTGAAGAAAATGTATATAACTTGTGTGCTTGACTTGTCTTGTCTAGGGCATTAGTCACGACTCACAACGTTATGACCTAGAAGCTGAGTTATTGAAGAAAATGTATATATCTTGTGTGCTTGACATGTCTTTATTGTTAAACAAGTTTGGGCACCATGTAATGCCCTAAGTATTGCCAAATGCTTAGGGCATTATCCAAGCGAACCATTTTTTTATAGGAAGAATAATACTGACAATTAAGATAAGCCAATGACATGGCACACTTTATACTAACGTACACAATTATTTTTGTATCAATCACAATGACACACACAAAACAACATCACTATTGCACAAACAAGGTGTTGGTGTTCCTAAATGATTGCTTGATTATCTCTATAAAGTAGCTATCTTCAATGATCAAGACTCTTACATTAGTGGCCAACGAACAAGAGACAATGGCTTGTTCTCCTTTGCACTTTAGGGTCTGCTAGATCAAGGGGGGTTCCCCTTCAATATCTGAAATATTTATATCTGCACACTAAGATACTGGTTGGAGCAGTGTTCTCATTCTTGTATTAAGGTCTGAAATGATCCTATCTCAGATTAGCTAATCCTTATATCTATCTTGTCAGCACCTTGAGAACACTAAACAACTTGAACACAAAAACAAAAAGTAAAATCTTTGTTTTATGATTTTAGGGTTTAAGAATATAGGTTTTGAACTAGAATGTATTGTCAGATTGGTGCCTATCCAGTGTAAGAGAGTCAAACCCTACATGCAAGCACTTTCCTTATGACAACAAACTTTCATACTCAGACGACTGATACAATACTATTACTGCAATACAACAATATTTCCAGGAAAGTGTATTACCTGCAACTCTTCTTAATGATCTTTTAACACAACACACATTCCCCTATATCTTCAATCCATTAATTGAATAGAAGCAGTAAATCAGATATACCATGTATAAAATGTATACTGATAAGCTCACAAACCCTTAGTATCTTTACTTAAAAGGAAAGTGCTCATATTCAAGGAGACAATCACAAATAACACATACAAGCGTTTTTCATATAAGTTCAATTTGAACATAAAATTGCCATACAAAATGCAAATAACTCACATGCAAAATATAACCAACAACAATGAACTGCACTTCTCTTATTAAGTATTCTCCATGATTGCAAAACTTTATACTTAATGCAAGATTTAGGGATTTTGAGCACCTCATGCAAGAAATTACCCTTACCTTCTCCACTCTCAACAAATGTTCAAATGCCATCCAACTTACTCAACCTAATGACTTGGTCATGAACATGTTCAACTCAAGCTTAACTTTTATCAAAATCTAAGATTTGCAACGCTCATGTATTGCGAGGCATGGCTTTGCAAGCAACTCAATATTTAGGACGAGCTCTAACTTGATCTTATGTTTGCAATTCCAATGGAATTGCAAGCAATCTTGGACTTTACTATCAATATTCGCTCCTCGACTTACCTCTATACTACGACGAAACCAAGCAAACTCCTCAGTCAAAGATCAAAGACTTAAATTGCTGCCAAGCTAACACTAGACTTACCAAAACATCTAACCTAGCCAGCGAAAAGTGGGGTCCCCATTTGCAATGGGGCGATGTGTGAAAATGTCAGAACAGGTTCGTTCGAAGCCATTTCTACACCAAGCCCAAGAGTGGATGTCTACCACAGCCCTCTTGCTTGGCGGCTTGTATTTGCTTTCCCCATCAATGTCTCATCTCCCTAAAGACACTTGCCATCTTGTGGAATTTGGGTGGGGGTCATAAGTGGGTTACTTGGCTCTCCATGTAAGTGCCCAATGGTCCTAGAAGCCCTTACGATCAACTCTAGAACAGCCTACTTACATATACTTACAATCAAGCACACTCTATATTCTATCATACGAACATATACTTACACATTCTCTATTATGCATAAGCAACATGTATAGATATATAAGACAATGATTGGCAGAAATATCAAGTATACCACTGAATATGGGTTTGGTAATAATAATCTGAGATAACTAGAATTTTGCTGTGATGAATCAGAATGGTCTCCTTCTTGATTGCTGCTCTCTATCTTATGGGAAATGATTCTTCGTCCTATTTGATCTGCTTGAATTATTTGACCTACTTTCTTTTTTTATATCCTTCTGGCCTTCATGATGAAAACGCTCACCACCCTTAGTCTTCAAAAGGCATCATTTGTTGCCCTTCACTTGTAACCAATTCCCTTTCATTTGATTGCTGTAGTTAAAGGTAACAACCCTTCATAACTTTTGTTCTTGAAAGTATGATATTTCTGCTCTGAAATCTGCAGTGAAAACTGAAAGATATTCTTTTTATTTAGATGCTTCTTGTTTGATGCTGCTCGTGATGATATGTTCAGATGTATGTTGTAATAATATATTCAGGTTTGATGTAAATATATTTTAGTCTGCAATAATATATTTTGGTCTGCTCTAATAATATATTTGTTGGTGTTTCCAACTGATTGCTCAAATTCACCTAAGAATTAGTCCCGTTCTATCAACATATATTTGGATCAGTGGCCAACGAACAAGAATTGATCAAGGATGATCAAATTTCTTTGCACTTTAGGCTTTGTAAGACCTAGGCGGGTAAAACTTTACAATGTCCACAAATTTACAACAAGATTATATTGACATTGTACTTAATAGATGGTTCTTAATGAAAATATACTAAAGAAAGTGTAGACGCCCAATTCCGTCCACTTAATTCAAACTATTAATTAAATAAATAAGACATATTTGTTTAATTAATTTATCTTATCCCTTTATCTCTTCTCTCATATTTAAATAAATATTTATTTAAATTTCTAAAATCCCTCACCCACTTGCATCTTCTAGAAAATGCAAGTTGCAAGTTAACCCTCCTAATCATTTCTAAACCCCCTATCATTAGCCTAATCACCCTTTAATGGTTTGCACATTCCTAAACCAAAGGTTAATCCAAAACCCATCAACTCAAGCCTTTAATGGCTTTCTTCAAAGTCTTTCTTAAGCCTTCGATGGCTTCCTATAAAGTCCTCTTAAGCCTTTAATGGCTTCCTTCAAGTCTTCAAGCATTTAATGCTTTGTCCCCTCTCCTCTCAAGCCTTCCCTTGTTGACATTTGTCAACATGTGATTGGTTTAAAGGAGAGCACATGGATTGAGGATCAACACTTCCTCAATCAATTCTAACCCTTCCTCAACCAATTCAATCTCAACCCTTCATTTGCCCATTTTGCCTATAAATAAAATTCCCATTTTGATTGTGAGGATGAATGTTTTCCATTGAAGATCAAGTTGTCTATTGAGAATAAGGTTTTCCATTGTGAAGAAGGTTATGCTATTGAGGTTATCATTGTCGAGAGTTTAGCAAGCATTCTCATTGTTTCTTTGCATAGCTTAGATCATTTGCATCCATTTCTCATAGCAACACTTCATATCATAGTCAACCATCTTGCATCCTCCATTTGACATCCCTTTGTGCTAGTGCTCAAGCTGAGGGCATACTTCATGTAGTAACGGGATCTTGGAGAGGAGGAGGACAAGGAAGAGTCATGGCATAGGGAGCATCATGGGGAAGTATCATATTCGTTTTGTTTATTTATTTCCTAACTAACTTATTGTTTTAATAATCTTTGATAATGCTTTGAATGGATTTGTCTTCATGTAATGCTTATGGTTGAAGGCTCTTTACTAACATGAGTTCATATTGATTTATACTAGTCCCATTTCTATTGGATTTCAGAAAGCACATTTCTAATCTCGGTTCATTATGCAATTGATTCAAATTGACCTGTTGAGACTTAGACAATTGATGTAATTGCCCAATAAAGTCAAGGGATTTGAGTCGAATTACTCATTGAGGCTTAAACAATTGATGTAATTGTTTGTTTTGATTGTGTTTGATTGTTGATCAATTGATAGTTGGGTTTAAAAGACAGACACAGTAACTTCTTGTTGTGTACAGGATGACTTAGGTGACATAGGCTATGCAACCCCTCCATTTAGATAATTGTGTACAGGATGACTTAGGTGACTTGGCTTGATCAGTTTGATGGGACATGATGTATGATAATTGAGTAATGATAGATCAATATCAAACCATGGTAAGTACAAAACGTTGTGTGTGGATGAAAGGATTTTCTCAATGAATCTAAAAGACGGTAGAGAAAAGTCTTTACACATGGCACCTATTTTCTAGGTTTTCACCATTGTACTTGTCCAAGGGGCCACCTAGTGGTTTTCACCATTTGGACGAATGATTTCTCTTTACTATTTTCTTGTTTTTCAATTTGTTTGTACTTTTTTTAGGACTTTTTCTGAATGCTTCTTATATTTTTGAAACATGTGTGAGCCCGATGCACTGAACAACTATGTATGGAACTTCTTGAGATGCATGCTGTTTTTTGGATCTGAGACTGGTTCTCCTTCTGAAGTATCCAACTGACATGCACCTAACCCAAATACTGCAATAATTACATAGGGACCTAGCTAGTTTGATTCAAATTTCCTTCGCTTTTTCTTGTTTGGCTGGTTGTGAGGATTTTCTCTGAGAACAAGATCGCCAACTTCAGATGCTTATGCTTGACTCTGTGATTGTAGCTTTTTCTCATGCGTTGCTGATATGCTTTAAGGTGGTTGAAGGCAGCTTGTCATTTCTCATCTAACAATTCCGAGTCTTGAAGACCTGAGACTCAATATTCCTCATCATTGATTAGATTGTGCAGTGATACCCGTAGGGATGGTAACTCAACCTCAATAGGTAAGATAGCTTCTATTCCATAAACAAATGAATATGGTGTTGCGCCTATAGGGGTTTGAATGCTAGTTCGGTACACCCATAGTGCAAGATTCAGACGAATGTGCCAATTACGACATGCATCATTGATCGTTTTCTTTAGGATTCTTAGGATATTTTTGTTTGAAGCTTCCTCTTGACCGTTGCCTTGTGCATATTATGGGGTGGAGAATCGGTGCTGGATATGGATTTTTCCACAAAGTTCGTGGACATCCTAGTTTTTGAATGGAAGACCGTTATTTGTGACAATGGACATGGGAAGACCGTAACGACATATGATGTAATTCAAGATAAAGGATTCAATTTGCTTGCTAGTGACTTGTGTTAATGGAATGACTTCTATCCATTTTGTGAAGTATTCAGTGGTAGTGATAATAAATTTATGGCCACCTGATGATGATGGATGTATCTTACCCACAAGGTCGAGCCCCCATTGATAGAAGGGTCGTGATGTTTCAATAGGTTGTAGTTCCTGTGCAGGTGCATGTATGAGGTCTCCGTGAACTTGGCATTTCTTGCACTTTTTGACAAAATAATAAGAGTCCTTCTCCATTGAAGGCCAATAGTATCCTGTTCTCATGATCCTTTTAGCCAAGGAAGGGCCGCTAGAGTGAGCTCCGTAGATTCCATCATGTACCTAATGTAAAGCTGTCATCACCTCTCCTTGCTCTAAACATCGTAGGAGAGTACCATTGAGACGTCGTAAATATAGGGTATAGGCAATGATTATGTATCAGGATGATTGGCATATGAAGGTCTTACGTTGGTTATTGGACAAGTTTGGTCGAATGATTTGGTCATGAAAGTAAGCATAGAAATCACCATACCAAGGGGACTTGGGACCAACGATTTGATATACCATTTCGGATTTCGGGATATCATAAGTGGGGATCCATAGCTGTTCTACTGAGAACTCGTAGTGTGTAGAATTTTGTGGTAGATCTAGGAGAGAGGCTTTAGTAGCCATTGCATTTGTAGCTCTGTTTTGTTCTTGTGGGATTTGTTCAAAAGTGATCGTTGTGAAGATTGGCTTGAAACTATCGACCATACGTTTATAAGGCATGAGCTTTTCATCCTTGGTTTGGTGGTCATCATTAACTTGTCGGATTACCCGATCAGAGTCACCATAGACTTGTAGGTCCTTTAAGTTCCACTTTATAGCCATTTTGAGTCTTGTGATCAAGGCTTCATATTTTGCTATGTTGTTTATACATGGAAATGTTAGCCTGTATGACTTTGAGACGCTGTCACCTTGAGGAGTGATGAAGAGAATGCTCGCCCTTGAACCATGTCGGGTGTATGATCCATCAAAGTAGAGCTTCCACTGTTGGGTAGGTGCTACTTTGAATATTGCTTTATCAGAAAAGGTTGATATGAGTGGGTGATTACCCTCCATGGGAGCCTCTGCTAGTTGATCTGCTATTACCTACACTCCCCATACATTTATAGGGCATGAGCTTTTCATCCTTGGTTTGGTAGTCATCAATGACTTGTCGGATTACCAATTGAGAGTCACCATAGACTTATAGGTCCTTCAAGTTCCACTTTATAGCCATTTTGAGTCTTGTGATCAAGGCTTCATATTCTGCTATGTTGTTTGTACATGGAAATGTTAGCCTGTATGACTTTGGGATGCTGTCACCTTAAGGAGTGATGAAGAGAATGCCCACCCTTGAACCGTGTCGGGTGTATGATCCTTCAAAGTAGAGCTTCCACTGTTGGGTAGGTGTTATTGTGAACATTGCTTCATCAGGAAAGGTTGATATGAGTGGGTGATTACCCTCCATGAGAGCCTCTGCTAGTTGATTTGCTATTACTTGCCCTTTAATTGCCTTGCGGTCCACATATTCAATATCAAATTCATTAAGGATCATGACCCACTTTGCTAATCAACCAGTTAGAGCTACATTATTTAGCAAATATTTCAGAGGATTGATCTTCGCAATGAGCTTTGTTTTATGTGTCAACATATAGTGTCTTAGCTTGAGTGAAGTCAAGACCACTGCAAGACATGCTCACTCGATAGGGGTATAGTTGAGCTCATACCGTACCAATGTTCTGGAGATATAGTAGACTATGCATTCCTTTCCTTCTGAATCATGTTGTGCCAGTATTACCCCTAAGGCAGTAGCAGTAGCTGATATGTATAATAATAAGGGCTTTCCCGGAGCTAATGGTATTAACAAAGGTGCTGTCTTTAGGCAGTTTTTCAACTGTTGAAATGCTTGTTGGCATTTTTATCCCATTTGAACTGAATGTTTTTGTGTAGCAGTTGTGTAAATGGATGACATCTATCGGCCAATTGAGCGATGAACTGACGAATGGATTGTAACCTCCCTTGCAATGTTCTTAGCTCACTAATGTTCTTCGGAGGTGGCATTTCAAGGATTGCCTTCACTTTTGTAGGATCAACTTCAATTCCTTTATTTGAGAGAAGGTATACTAGAGCTTCCTGGAGGTTATTCTAAAGACAAATTTCTTTGGGTTCAAACTAGAGATCGGAAAATCGCCAAAGACTCGCCAAACATGGCGAGAACGAGTACGATACATGCCGCCCGAGTCTGGCGAGCTTGGACTCAGACTCGTTTGAGTCCAGAGGGTGAACTCACCAGACTCGCTGAGTTGGCGAGTTTGGCATAAACTCGTCAAACTCGGCGAGTCCCATGCCTGGGACTCGGCCGGCGGCAAGGCCCAAAAAAGGCCAAAAAAAAAAGCATTTTTAAAAGATTTTTTAACTTCCTTTTTTTATGTTATTCATCCTCCAACCCTAAAAGTGAACTTCATTTCATTCATTTGGAAAAATAGGAGGAGAAAAGTGAGTTGTGAAGAAAAACAAGGGTGCATTGAAGAAAAACCAGTAAGGAGGAAGTTCAAGATTTCTTCCATTTATCACATTGGGGCTGCATTGTGTTTGGATTTGGTGCATCAAGAGTTGGATAGGAAGAGTTTGCAGCTCATTTCAAGCTTGTTGTAAAAGTTAAGATTGTTTTTTTGTAGATTTTTTTGTTTCTTGTATGCAAAAATTCCATTTTCTATTCATTTATTTTGAAAGTTTTACATTTTCTTCCAAAATCTTTTGTATGTTTGTAAATTTATTATGTTTTATTGCAGCAAACTTTACTTTATTATTTGCCTCAACTTCAAGTTTCACAAAACTATCCTACAATGTCTACTTCAGCTTCTAGACCCCCCATTAGAAAGGACCCTGCTTGGAAATATCATGAGGATTTTCCAGGGCAAGCAAAGGGGCAAACAAAATGTACATTTTGCAAAACAATATTCCATGGAGGTATATATAGACTGAAATACCATATTTCTGGTGGGTGTGGACATGATGATGAACCATGCCTAAAAGCACTCCCTGGCGCTGTACGTGATTGTTATGTAATGGTTGAGGAAATTGAAAGGAAAAAGAAACAAAAGGAGGATCGAGCAGCCATTGGGAGAGAGACAACTTTAGGAAGAGGGACACAATTAGGTTGTCTTGGAGGCCCTTCTTCCTTACCTCCATATCGTCCCACTCAGTTTGCTACTGCTGGTGCTTCCGCTTCTGCTTCTACTTCTGTAAGTGGCAGTGCCACCACAACTTCTCATGCTCCTAGCACTAGTAGTTGTAGTGGTTGTGTTAGCATTGGACCTAGGATTCGTAAATCTAGGTTGGATACCTTCTTTGTGCCTCGCACTACTCTTGGGTCCCAACAGTCAATTGAGGGCATGGGTTGGAACAAGGAGGTCCATGATGCCGCTAAAATGGCAGTTGGTAGGTTTTGGGTCTACAACAGTGTTCCATTCTTTACAACCAGGTGAATGTTTTATAACTTTTATGTTTGATTGTGTTAATTTTTATACTTTGATTCTCTTCGTTTTATTTTTTCTCGTACATACTACATAGTACATAGAACATACTTAACTTATCTCATTGAATTTATTTGTGACAGGTCTCCTTATTGGCAAGAAATGGTTGATGCCCTTACCATATGCGGGGCGGGGTTCAAAGCCCCTACTGAGTGTGATTTGAGGGGACCCATTTTATCTCAATTGGTGAATGATGTGAAGAAGGAATTAGATGAACAACGCCAGATATGGAGCACTAAAGGTTGCACCATCATGGCTGATGGTTGGATGGATAGGAGAAATAGAACTCTCTTTAATTTTCTTGTTTCTTCCGCAGGTGATTGGTTAATTTTAGTTTCATTTAGTCTTTAATTTTTTATTTTTCATTTAATGGTTTATTGAATGATCATTGATCTAGCTTTATTTTTTTTATTTCAGGGGGCACCGTTTTCATCAAGTCTATTGATGCCTCCGCCCATTGCAAGAATGCCACCTACCTATGTGAGCAGATAGAGAAGGCGATTGATGAGGTGAGTGAGGAGAACGTGGTACAGGTGGTGACCGACAATGCAACAAATTATGTTGCTGCAGGTAAACTTTTGATTACAAACTAATTTTGTTTGCAAATTAATTACTATTTTGTAACTCCATTAATTACAATGCAACTAATTATGTTGCTGTAGGTAGACTATTGATGGAGAGGCACCCATCTATAGTTTGGACGCCATGTGCTGCCCATTGCGTTGACCTCATGTTGGAGGATATTGGAAAACTCCCATGGGTCAAGAGATGTGTAGAAAGGGCGAGAAATGTGTGCAAATTTGTATATAATCATTCATGGGTGTTGGCTCTAATGAGACAATACACAGAGCAGAAGGAGTTGGCTCGTCTAGGAATCACAAGATTTGCCACAAACTTCATCACATTGCGGTCCATGCTTTGCTCTAAGTCGGCCTTGAGACGTATGATTGTTGGTGAGGAGTGGTCTTCCTCAGTCGTCCTCATCCTATGCTGCCACCCCTACAGGGAAAGATATGGCAGACTGCATTTTTGATGAGCGAGACTTTTGGGTCCATTGTGATGAGATAGTGAAGGTAACGTTTTTATAAATTCTACAATTTAACTTTTGGTTTTATAACTTATTATATATATTCTCTTATTTGCTCATTTTTCTAAATTAAACAATATTTTCAATTTTGCAGTTTGTTAAGCCCTTGGTGGTTTTGTTGCGAGTTGCGGATGGAGAAAAGCCCGCAATGGGCTACATATATGAGGGCATGGATAGAGCGAAGGAGGGCATCAAATCCGTTTATGGAGGAGATGAGAGCAAGTATGGTCCCATTTGGGAGATCATTGATAGGAGATGGCATCATCACCTACATAGGCCCATCCATGCAGCAGCCTATTATCTGAATCCGACTTTCCATTTTATCCCTTCTTTCAAGACTGATGTGGAGGTCCTTAATGGGCTATACTAAATCATGGAGAAGATGGGACCTGTTGGTACTACTCAGATAGAGCTTATTCGAGAGCTACAATTGTTCTGAGATGCACAAGGGGAGACCCTCTCTCGTCCTGTCGCCAAAGACGGTAGGACAACTATGATGCCAGGTAAAAATAAATTGTATGGCTTAATTTTAGTTTTATTGTATATTGTTAAATGAGTTCATGAGTGAGACTGATTTTATTTATTTTTTTCATTTCAAACTCAGATCATTGGTGGAGATTTTTTGGCCCAATGACACCAAATATTCAGAAGTTGGCCATTCGCATCTTGAGCCAACCATGCAACACATCTGGTTGTGAGCGCAATTGGAGTATGTTTGAGCACATACACTCCAAGAGGCGCAATAGATTATCTGTGGAGAAGATGAATGATCTCGTCTTTGTTCACTACAACCTCCGCCTGAGAATGAGAAAGAATGCATTAGTTGACATCTCTCCTATCATTCTAGATGAGGTTGATCCTGAAGTAGAGTGGGCCAATGAGAGTCAGACAGATCCTGCGACTGTCTTAAGTGATGATGACATTGATTGGATTGACCAGGTAGATATAGAGGCTGATGCTGTAGCCATGGTAGAGGAGGAGTAGAGATAGAAGATTCAGAGGCAGATAGTGATAGTGACACAGATGTTCCTGATGTTGGTGAGCATGGCATGGTGTCACAGGGAGCAATTATGGCTGCCGAATCATCCAAGCCCTACCTTAAACACCTTTGCAGGGGGTCGGGGCGAGAGGGTGCACGCTGCTCTGAGCCATAGGCTTGTAGTTGTATTTACCTTTGGTATTTGTGTGGAACATTTGATGATGATCATATGATGACATGGATTTTTTATTCCATGAGTTTTGTAATATTGTATACATTTGACAATATATATCTATGTTTGTTATTTCCTTTAGCTACAATTTGCGTTTATGCCTATGTGATTGATGTATACTTGTGTTTGTAATCAAATGAGCCGAGTTTAATGATGTTATTGTGTCTTTAAGGTGTATTCAATAAAGGGTGCATGAAACAAGTTTTAAATCTTTAAAACTCTCTAAATTTCTTGAGTTTTTCACTTTCCCGAGTCTGAAGCCGAGTTTGACTTTGAGTCCCGAGTCTGAGTCCGGGTCGGCCTAGCCGAGTCCGAGTCCCGTTTCTTTGTCTGTGACAATGGACATGGGAATACTGTAACAACATATGATGTAATTCAAGATAAAGGATGCAATTTTCTTGTTGGTGACTTGTGTTAATGGAACGGCTTCTATCCATTTTGTGAAGTATTTAGTGGCAGTGATAATAAATCTATGGCCGCCTAATGATGATGGATGTATCTTACCCACAAGGTTGAGCCCCCATTGACAGAAGAGCCATGGTGTTGCGATAGGTTGTAGTTCCTGTGTTGGTGCATGTATCAAGTCTCTGCAAACTTGGCAGTTCTTGCACTTTCTAACAAAATAACAAGAGTCCTTCTCTATAGAAGGCCAATAGTATCCATGTTCTCATGATCCTTTTAGCCAAGGAAGGGCCGCTAGAGTGAGCTCTTTAGATTCCATCATGTACCTCATGTAAAGTTGTCATCACCTCTCCTTGATCTCAACATCTTAGGAGAGTACCATCGAGACCTCGTCGGTATAGGGTATTGGCAATGATTATGTATCAGAATGATTGGTGTATGAAGATCTTACGTTGTTTATTGGACAGGTCTAGTGGAATGATTTGATCATGAAGGTAGGCATAGAAATCACCATACCAAGGGGACTTGGGACCAACGATTTGACATACCATTTCGGATTTCGGGATATCATAAATAGTGATCCATAGTTGTTCTACTATGAACTCGTAGCATGTAGAATTTTGTGGTAGATCTAGGAGAGAGGCTATCGTAGCCATTGCATCTGCAGCTTTGTTTTGTTCCCGTGGGATTCACTCAAAAGTGATCGTTGTGAAGATTGGCTTGAAACTATTGACCATACGTTTATAAGGCATGAGTTTTTCATCCTCGATTTGGTGGTCATCATTGACTTGTCGGATTACTAGATCACAGTCACCATAGACTTGTAGATCCTTGCTTCCGAACCATGTCGAGTGCATGATCCATCAAAGTAGAGCTTCCAGTGTTGGGTAGGTGTTACTGTGAATATTGCTTCATCAAGAAAGGTTGATATGTGTTGATGATTACCCTCCATGGGAGGCTCTGCCAGTTGATGTCCTATTACCTGCCCTTTAATTGCCTTGTGGTCCACATATTCAATATCAAATTCACTGAGGATCATGACACACTTTCCTAATCAACCAGTTAGAGCTACTTTATTTAACAAATATTTCAAAAGATCGATCTTGCAATGAGCTTTGTTTTATGTGTCAGCATATAGTGTCTTAGCTTGAGTGAGCCCAAGACCACTGCAAGACATGCACGCTCGATAGGGGTATAGTTGAGCTCATACTCTACCAATGTTTTGGAGATATAGTAGACTGCACATTCCTTTCCTTCTGAATCATGTTGTGCTAGTAGTACCCCTAAGGCAATAGCAGTAGTTGATATGTATAATAATAAGGGCTTGTCTAGAGCTGGTGGTATTAACAAAGGTGGTGTCATTAGGTAGTCTTTCAACCGCTGGAATTCTTATTCGCATTTTTATCCCATTTGAGCTGAATGTTTTTGTGTAGCAAATGTGTGAATGGATGACATTTATCGGTCAACTGAGCGATGAACTGACGAATGGATTGTAACCTCCCTTGCAATGTTCTTAGTTAACTAATGTTCTTTGGAGGTGGCATTTCAAGGATCGTCTTCACCTTTTCAGGATCAACTTCAATTCCTTTATTTGAGACAAGGTATCCTAGGAGCTTCTCAAAGGTTACTCCAAAGACACATTTCTTTCCGTTCAAATGGACCTTGTATTGTTCTAGCCTTGAGAAGATCCTGTCCAGGACCGCTAGGTGATTCTCTCTTGTTAGGGATTTTGCTAGGAGGTCTTCCACATAGTCTTCCATTAAAGTATGCAGCATGTCATGAAAGATAGTGGTCATAGCTTACCAATATGTAGCTACAACATTCTTTAGGCTGAATGGCATCACATTCCAACAGTAAGTTCCCCATGGACAAGTGGAGGTTGTTTTGTGATGATCCTCGGGTGCTATCTTGATTTATTTATACCCATAAAATCCGTCCATGAGTGAGAGCATTGCATGTCCATTAGTCATATCCACAATCATGTCGATGTTAGGAAGGGGGAAGTCATCTTTTGGACAAGCTTAGTTTAAGTCCCTAAAATCTGTACAAATGTGGATGCCCCCGATTGGTTTTGCCATTGGTACAATATTGGATGTTGATTCTACATAGTCAATTGGCCTGATGAAACCAACATCTAACAACTTTTTGAGTTCAGCCTTTACTAAGAGTGCGATCTGAGGATGCATTTTCCTTAGTTTTTGTTTCACTAGTTTCACTCCTTCTACTACTGATAAGTTATGCATCACTAGATCTAGGTCTAGTCCTAGCATGTCTGCATAGGACCATGAAAAGTTGATCTGTCTTTCTTGAAAGAATTTTGCAAAACTAGGATCCTCTTCTAGAGTCAATGATGCTGCTAAGTGTATTATATGAGGATTTTCTGTTGTTCCCAAATTTATTTCTTTTGTTGCTTCCACGAGGATAGATGATCTTTCCTGATTTGTGTCAGAGGGGAAAATGTCAAACCTTCCATCCTCAGGTGCCTCAGAAAGGTTTTAACCATTGAATTCGTCCTTTATTTTTACCTTTTTAGGATCTAGAAGTGTCATAGTGCGGTTTTCACTAGAAGATCAATTCTTGATTGTTATATTTTTACGACTGAAAGGTTTGGCATTCTCTCCAAAGTAAGTTGCGCTATGGAGTTCAATAGGAAACCCAACTTTGTGATCCCCGCTTGGTATGTTATCTTAAAGTTCGAGGAAATCAATGATCACGTCATTGTTTTGGAACACATCTAGGCATGGGGGATCTTGTTGGTCCCAGTCAATGAGCTGGGGATGGATAAGTGGCATTACATCATCGACTAGGTTAAGCTCGTAGGTGTTTAAGATCAGGATAGAGGTATCGAGGTCATCTTTGGTACTCTCCTCTTCATATTCAGGCTTAGGAGGTGATACATCTCTATCAAAAGGATATTGCGACTTTTGTCTTTGAGATTTTGTTGTTTCAATATGATCCCGAAATTTTTTGATCCATGCCTCTCCTTCGACTCTTATTATCTTCAGAAGAATCACAAGAATCCCATTCATATTCATGTGAATCTGTCTCAGAATCACTTTGTAAATCTCTATCACTACATCTTACAAGTATGTCTTCAAGTGTGAATGTTTTGTCGACAGCTACTGAAGGTGTTGTATCGTTCAAAATTACCCTATTCTACCTAATTTGCAAAGATGTATAAATTTAGAGATTTAGAGAGAGTCTAAAGCAATAAATCTGTGACCCGAGCTCTTATTAAAGTCTTCAAGATGGGAGGTTTTTTTAAATATGGAAGCTAGAAAATCGGTCCAAGCAATTAAGTCTCATCACCTATGTAGTGGTTTTCATGGTTGCCAAGTGGAATCAAGACATTTGATGACTTGGTTCAAAAATTTGTTGCTCATCATGCACACAACATAGAACACGAGGTCTTGACGACTGATTTATGCAACACTAAACAAAAAAATGGAGAGTTATTCTCTACACTCTTGCAAAGGCGGAGGCATCTTGCCAACAAACGTTCCTCGCCCATTCCTGAGGAATAATTAGTCCAAATCTTCATTTCAAACTCAAATGAAGAGAAGGAATTCCACTTGAAAGTCAAATGTTCAGAATCTTTTGAGGTGATAGCCCAAGCACTCAAAATTGAGAAAGCTCTTATCAAAAAGGGTCTGGTGAAAATCTTCAAAGACAACAAAGATGGTCCTTACCCGATGGACTCGGACTCGGGACTCAGAGTCAGACTCGCCTTCAGACTCGGCTGGACTCGGGAAAGTGAAAAACTCAAGAAATTTAGAGATTTTTAAATATTTAAAACTTGTTTCATGCACCCTTTATTGAATACACCTTAAAGACAAAATAACATCATCAAACACAGCTCATTTGATTACATACACAAGTATACATCAATCACATAAGCATAAACGAAAATTGTAGCTAAAGGAAATAACAAACATAGATATATAAATATTGTCAAATGTATACAATATTACAAAACTCATGGAATAAAAAATCCATGTCATCATATGATCATCATCAAAGGTTCCACACAAATACCAAAGGTAAATACAACTACAAGCCTATGGCTCAGAGGAGCGTGCACCCTCTCGCCCCGGCCCCCTGGGAAGGCGCTTAAGGTAGGTCTTGGATGATTCGGCAGCCATAGTCGCTCCCCGTGACAACATGCCATGCTCACCAACATCAGGAACATCTGTGTCACTATCAGTATCTGCCTCTGAATCTCCTGTCTTTGCTCCTTTGCCATGGCTACAGGCTCAACCTCTATATCTACCTGGTCGATCCAATCAGTGTCATCATCACTAAAGACAGTCGTAGGATCTGTCTGACTCTCATTGGCCCACTCTGCTTCAGGATCAACCTCATCTAGAATGCTAGGAGAGATGTCAACTAATGCATTCTTTCTCATTCTCAGACGGAGGTTGTATTGAACAAAGACGAGATCATTCATCTTCTCCACAGATAATCTATTGCGCCTCTTGGAGCGTATGTGCTCAAACATATGATTCCAGAGTATGAACACCGCCAAAGTGCTTAGAAAGGCCAAAGGACGAAGATCACAATTGATTTGGACGGATTTGGGCAAATTTCTATTTTTAGAAAGTTTGCTTTTTTGCTTTTTCCTATTTTTTAGGAAGTTTTCTTTTTGGCATTTTTAGCCCGATCCCCAATATGGCTATTTTTAGAAAGTTTTTTCTATTTTTTAGGGATATCTGCTTTTTGCTTTTTCGGGATGGGCATCTAGGGTTTGCACTGACACCACTGACTTGCTTCGACCGGGACCCAAAATTTCCAAGTTTTGACTTAAATAGCTAGTTCCCTACATTTTAGGGGTCATATTGCTTCAGATGGTTTGAGTAAGTATGGATTTCAAATTTCAAGTTAATTTGGTTAAATTTGGTTAAAATGTGAAATTTTGAAATTTTCCAAATTTTTTCTAAGTGTGGCTAATGGATAAGGTTGAGTGTTATGACAGGTGTTCAGAAAGTCCGCCCAAGCAAAGGTCCGCTATGTTGGGGAGATGATCAAGGTTCACCATGATTGGAAGCCACCAAAAGTCCGCCATGTGGGAGCCTTCCTAAACTCCGCCATGCCTTGTGGAGTGGAAAAAGTCCGCCATGTTGAACACTTAAAAGTCCGCCATGCATGTTGAAGGAGATACCTTAAAACTCTGCCCTATGCTTTAGGTAGGGCCCCCTTCAAAGTTCGCCATATAGAGTGATGCTTGAAGTCCGCCAAGGAGAGGTCATAAAACTCTGCCCAAAATGGAGGGGCCATCAAAGTCCGCTCCATGCCTTTAGGAGCTAATCTAAAACTCCTCCCTTGGTGATAGACCAAAATCCGCCCTCCATGATGCCTTGAAAGTCCGCCTTGGTAGCCATAACTCCGCCCATGTTGAGTGTAGGAGGTGTTCAAAAAGTCCGCTCAATCATGACCAAGCTAGAGAGGTGTCCAAAGTTCGCCATAGGTTGAGATCACTCCAAAGTCCGCCCTAGTAGATGCACCAAAAGTCCGCCCAAGGTGCTAAGCATGATGTTAGAGGCCCTCTTAAAACTCCACCCTATGCCTAGGAGATGCATCAAAAGTCCGCCCAAGTTTGATGGATAAGATGGTGGGGTCAAGAAAGTCCGCCCTCATGAGAAGTTGAAGCCCAAGCAAAGTCCGCCTTGGTGGAAGTAGCATCCAAGTCCGCCCTATGCCTTAGTAGAAAGGCCGCCCATGAAGAGAGTTATAAAAAGTCCGCCCAAACATGAAGGTAAGCCTCCAAAAGTCCGCCCAAATATGAAAGTCAAACAAAGTCAATAGGATTTTGAGTGATTTCATCAAATCTCCCAAGAAAATCGGACTCTTAATCGAATTAGAAAGTTGAACAAAAAGAGATTTCAAAGATTATTAAATTGGAAAGTCAAAATGGAAATTGGAAGGAAAATATTTTGCAAAATCAAGAGGATTTTCGAACTAAGTTCTAAATTAGAAACTTTGGAAAATATTCTTTTATGAGCCTAGTTCGAATTAGCCAACTGAAAACAAAGTAGAAACTTGCATGATTGAAGGATTTTCGAACTAAAGAAGATGACAATACTTTCCCAAAATGCAAGTTAGATTTAGAAATATGAGTTGGAGGATTTTGCGTGTTTCTAATTCGGAATTCAACTTTATTTACAAATACAAAATATTTCATTTGTAACTTCATTTTTACACACCAAGAATTTCGAAGTTGTTGAGGAGAGCATAGTAAAGTGTTGGCAGTTTGGAGTTCATTTGGAGAAAATTTTGATATTGCTGGAAGTTGGATGAACTTTGTGACGAAAGATTCACAGATTTTTGAGTGAAGGTAGCTGGTATAAGAAAGAATAGCTAATCCTTTCTGAGTGTTCTAAAGAATTTTCTAGCCTTACTTCAATCTATTCGAAGGTGACGTTGAATTTATGATGCAGATTTGTGTATTTTTTGAGTTTTTTTTCAGAGTTATGAAAAATGATTGTTAGTGGATTTATTCGAATTTCTAGTGGAGGAAAATCATTTTTTTTGACCAAGTATAAGAGAGTTTTGGAGTTATAACACTTGGTGTTGATTTATGATCACAACCATCCTTGAGATTGAAGGGTTTACAGATGAAAATTCAGTTTTTTTTGGCTAAGTATGAGAATAAAATGAAATTTTCAAACACTTAGCCATTCGCAGCCCCCTTTATTTTCTTCAATTTGCGAATCAATTCCTAACTTAGGTTTCATTGTCTAATTGCAGATTTTAGGCACTATGAAATTTCAAGTGGATAAAGACGCTCCTCCTGAGTCAAGGATGACTTCGAAGTGGAAAATTTTTAGCGACACCAACCTCAGACACATCAATCTGAGGGAATTTAAGAAGCGGATGTTTGGTTTGGACAACCTTGTGCCTACCACAACCGCACGAAAGATGATGAAGAGTGGCATCGTGCATGCTGCTGGTTTTCTCCCCACCATGCAATGCACTGAATTAGTAGTTGAATGTGCTAAGCATTACAACGCCACCAGTAAAGACATTGTTGCACTTGATGGAAGAGTGCTGGCAAACATCAGTGATGAGGCCATTAGAGAGGCCTTCAGGATCCCATAGTATCACAACACGATGTATGTGACAAAGGACGAAGCTGATAGCATGTATCAGGACCACTTGGAGGAGTATGATGCCATCGTCAACCATTCCTGGCTAGACAAGCCAAGGAAAGGCGCCTCCAAACTTCAAAGGAAGAGCTTAGTGAGAGCATACTTCAAGGAAGACATTGGAGACATGATCGTTCTGCTGAACAGAATAATGGGAAATCCTCAACGTGCTCCATTCGAGCCCTGGATGTATTATTTCATTAATGAAATAATGAATGGAGTAAAGATGATAGACTGGGCCCGGATGATTAGCGACAACCTAGACAGCCAGCTGAGGAACCTAGAAGCGAATAGGACCTTCTTCATGAAATCATACCTGTTTTATTCCTTGGCTGGAACCTTTAGATACAAAGGTCTCACTTGCAGAGGAGAAGTAGGGAACAAAGAGAACTAGTTTCCAGTCTATGATTGCTATCCCCAGCTCCACATGGAGGAAAAGTTTCATTTTAAAAGAGTGAATGATACCTTCCTCATCCACATCATGTGGACGTTACAAGGTGGACTGCACCAGAGACTCTCTCAAGAGTCTATGGATTTCATCAGTCGATTCGGGTATTGGTATATCCAATATCCAAAATTCACATACCTTAGAATTCAGGGATTCTTTGGGTCTCCCTATAAACTTCCAACTTACCCTACCAACCGAGTTGTGTTACTCGAGGTTGTGAGGCAATTGGAGGGGTATATGGCGATTCAAAGGGATAAATAGAAGAAGGCAGGAACTTCCTCTCTTACAATTGGTAATGGGATGGAAACATATCCATCGTCACAAGCTGTTGCGACTGCTGCGAAGGAGCTGGCCTGGTATCCCCTTTATCAGTACAAGGCAAGAAGGAATTTCAATCCATTCCATAGAATAAAAAAGGTTGAAGGAATGACATTTGAACACAGGGATGATCTAGAAGATTATTGGGCTAACACAACCGATAGTTTCGAGATCAGGAAGAGATTTTGGTTGAGGATTCCTTTGAGCATGGTAAGAGCAATAGAGGTATTCAGAGTTGCTGACCAAGTAGAGGATAGCCTTGAGCTTTAACAGCCGGGCTTTGAAAAGATGAAGAATGAACCACTAGTTTTGATAGATTGGGTAGAGGGAGAGAAATCCGATCAATCAAACCTCATGATGACGGTGGTTGAGTATTCTAGGTGGTGGACATTTGAAAGGACAAGGCAATTAATGTCCAAAGGTGTGGCCTTGACCTATGAATTGATGGGAGTGGATGACTCTTTGTCCTCCAATCTTTGTACCTCTGCAGGTCATGCTCGAAATCCAGAAAGTGTTGGGTCTCAGAAGAGGAAGGAGTTAATTGGAAGCTCCGTAAAGGTCACAGGAAAGAAGATTGTAGGGGAAAGAAGGGAGTCCAACGAAGGCCAATCCATCCCGAGTGCCGCTTCTATCGTACCTGATCAGAATGAAGTTGAGGAGCAGGAGATGGACATATGCATGGTTAATGATGAAGTAAGAGTGCCTTCTCCTTCGATTGAGGAAGTAATGAAGGAAGTTGTCCAAAGTCCGGACAGAGAGCAAATTGAAACGCCTACATTTCCCATAGTCTTCTTGGATGGTATAGCTACTGACCCAGGAAGGACAGATGATGAGTTTGACCAGAATACCGTAGAGCGATCAACTATCCTTGATTGGCTAAGGGAAAGAATAAAGGCTAAGGTCCCCAAGGAGGCCTGTTCTGAAGAAATCACAACAACATTTCTGGAGAAGGTAAGTGAGCCAGCTATAGCTAAACCATCTAAGCCCACCAGAAAGTTTTCTTTAATCCAGAGAGACAGTGCAGGATTCAGGACAGTCCAGATAGCGGTGCCTAAAGAAGGAAAAACTAGGGACAACGTCGCCGCAGATGATTACAAGATCACCACCATAGAGCTAGGTAAGCCCACCCAAGACCAAGAGGTCCAATATTTCGATGACTCTTGTAATGCTTTGAAGGCAAGTTTAGCTCAAGAGAAAGAGAAGAGAAAGAAGGTTGAAGAAGAAAACCAGCAGTGGAGAAAGTATGTTCTCCATCTTACTAGGCCACTTAACCATGAGATCCCGGTTACCCCTTCACAGCCTCTTTAGCAGGAATCGATAAAGGATTATGAGGATATGAAGGGCACGTTCACACAGGCTAAGGAGTGGATTTCAGTGCTGATATACTGGTAGAAAATTTAGTGTCAACACATGAGTCGGCCTCTTCATTGGTCAGCCGTATCCAAGATCTAGCTACCAATTGGGAGGACGTGGAGGAAATTCAAGATGAAATACTTCTGCATCTGAAGGTTATCCGAGGCTTGTCGAAGAGAAGTCTAGTGGATGGAGGTGTCATACAGGCTGGAGATAGGTATGACTTCAACACCTGGTATTATGCCTTGGTCACCCGGATTGAAGTTTTGAAGAAATCCGAGACCAAGTGCTTCGAGACAGAGGAGAGTGTCAGGGAGATCTTGAGCAAGGTGTTTCATGTAGCGTCTGAGATTTGGAAGAAAGAGAGTATAAGGGAGAAGCATTTGCAGGCAGAGAACCTGAGAGCCAGGATTCGGTCAAGCTTCTTCAAGGATTCAGGGATGATTGACAAGGACGATCTTTCAAAGATTGCAAACTATCTTTTCATCGATGAAAACTTTCTTGCCCAAGCGGTTGAGTGGGAAAGCATCCTCGCCACATGTACCGATGATGTGGACATCATCGACTTCCAGATTAGTAGTTTGCCAAGTGTCACTATGGAGGAGGTCAGGCTTATTTTGTCCAGGTACATCGAATTTGCGAAAGAGGAAAGTGAACGCTCACCTCAGTGAGATTAGCCGCTGTGCCACATGTCACTTTCTTATTCATTCAAGCTGATAGTGTTTTGGGAAATCCTAATTAGGGTTTGTAGCTTTCAATCTAGGCCCTTGATCACTGTTTGATCTCGGCCGTTCATTTATTTTTGAAAAACTATATAAGGCTACCTCCTCTCATTTGGAGAGTGTGAGGTTTTTGATGTATTGTTGCGTAAGATCATTTCCAGATAATATACTGCATGTGCGCTTTCTCTTAAGGCTTTGTAATCCCTATTGTTTGAATGATTTGCATGGTTTCAATTTCCTCAACACTTTGTTAAAGTTAATTTAGATTTATTTTCATTGTTGTTAATGTGAACGAAGGATTTGATAAGTGTCAATTGATGGTGTATCTCCGCTCATACTTTTGGTAAATGGATGATTTCCATTTTACCGTGCAAAGTTAGTCTAAGCCCATCCTCAACACTTAGTTAAAGTTAATTTAGATTTGTTTTCATTGTTGTTAATGTGAATGAAGGATTTGATAAGTGTCAATTGATGGTGTATCTCCGCTCATACTTTTGGTAAATGGATGATTTCCATTTTACCATGCAAAGTTAGTCTAAGCCCATCCTCTATGCATCCCAACATCTTAATCATAAGCACAATCCATCGAAGATTGCACCGGCTTTGTGTAGTTGTCCCTAGTGTGGCGAAGCAAGGTTTGGTTTCGCGAGAGCGCCCAGTTGATACCGTCTCCGGACTTCGTAGGATTAGATTAGCTTTCTCAAACCCTATCTCTTTTCTCCTTTTTGAAAGTCTAAATCCCAGAAAATCTAAAAAAAAAAGAGCGCTTGAAATTGCTAAATCCGTTTAAGTCCAACAGTTCAAGACATTTGCTAACGTAAGTCCCCCTTGAGATTTTCAGCATACACTACCCAAGAAGCTATTCCACTAAAGTCGCTTGTTTGCACATATAGACCTTGGAATCTGTAGTGATTTTTCAAGAGAGGATAGAATACCTTCGGGTATCCTATTCTAATGTTTGGTAGATGATAAAACAAACACCAACAAGTCTATATATACCTCCATGGAATATTGTTTTGCAAAATGTACATTTTGTTTGCCCCTTTCCTTGCCCTAGAAAATCTTCATGATATTTCCAAGCAGGGTCCTTTCTAATGGGGGGGTCTAGAAGCTGAAGTAGACATTTTAGGATAGTTTTGTGAAACTTGAAGTTGAGGCAACTAGTAAAGTGAAGTTTGCTGCAATGAAACATAATAAATTTACAAAAATACAAAAGATTTTGGAAGAAAATGTAAAACTTTCAAAATAAATGAATAGAAAATGGAATTTTTGCATACAAGAAACAAAAATATCTTCAAAAAAACAATCTTACCTTTTACAACAAGCTTGAAATGAGCTGCAAACTCTTCCTATCCAGCTCTTGATGCACCAAATCCAAACACAATGCAGCCCAATGTGATAAATGGAAGAAATCTTGAACTTCCTCCGTGTTGGTTTTTCTTCAATGCACCCTTGTTTTTCTTCACAACTCACTTTTCTCCTCCTATTTTTCCAAATGAATGAAATGAAGTTCACTTTTAGGGTTGGAGGATAAATAATATTAAAAAAGAAGTTAAAAAATCTTTTAAAAATGCTTTATTTTTGGCCTTTTTTGGGCCTTGCTGCCGGCCGAGTCCCAGGCACAGGACTCGCCAAGTTTGGCGAGTTTATGCCAAACTCGCCAACTCAGCGAGTCTGGCAAGTTCTCCCTCTGGACTCGGACAAGTCCGAGTCCGAGCTCGCCAAACTCGGGGGGCATGTATCATACTCGGACTCGCTGAGTTTGGCGAGTCCTTGGCGATTTTTCGATCTTTGGTCACAGATAAAGGTTTTCCATTCAAAATCTAGGATGTCCACATGCTTTGTTAAAAATTCCATATCCAACACTGATTTTCCACCCCATAATATGCACAAGGCAATGGTCAAGCGGATGCTTCAAACAAAAATATCCTAAGAATCTTAAAAAAAACAGTCAATGATGCTAGTCGTGATTGGAACATTCGTCTAAATCCTACACTATGGGCGTACCGAACTAGCATTCGAACCCCTACAGGTGCAACACCATATTCATTTGTTTATGGAGCTTAAGCTATCTTACCTATTGAGGTTTGCGTTACCATCCTTACGGGCATCACTGCACAATCTAATCAATGATGAGGAATACCGAGTCTCACGTCTTCAAGACTTGGAATTGTTAGATGAGAAATGGCAAGCTGCCTTCAACAAGCTTAAAGCATATCAACAATGTTGCAGAAGCTACAATCATAGAGTCAAGCATAAGCATATGAAATTGGCGATTTTGTTCCTAGAGAAAATCCTCGCAACCAGGCAAACAAGAAAAAGCAAAGGAAATTGGAATCAAACTGGCTAGGTCCCTATGTAATTACTGCAGTATTTGGGTTAGGTGCATAACAGATGGCTACTTCAGAAGTAGAACCACTCTCAGATCCAATAAACAACATGCATCTCAAGAAGTTCCATGCATAGTTGTTCAGTGCATCGGGCTCACACATATTTCAAAAATATAAAAAACATTCATAAAAAGTCTTGAAAAAAGTACAAAAAGATGGAGAAACAAGAAAATAGTAAAGAGAAATCATTTGTCCAAAGGGTGAAAACCACTCAGGTGGCGCCTTGGACATGTACGATGGTGAAAACCTAGAAAACAGGTGCCATGCGTAAAGACTTTGCTCTACTGTCTATCAGATTCTTTGAGAAAATCCTTTCATCCACACACAACGTTCCGTACTTACCATGGTTTGATATTGATCTATCATTAATCTTTGTCCAATAGTCCCACTATCGCACTTAGCACTCAACACCTAATTGGGGGCAACTTTCCTTTGTGTAAGGATGGGAGTGGATCCTGAATATCATTGATTCGTAGAACTACTTTAGGTGTTAAAAAAAAACCAAAAACATAAAAAAATGTGCCCTGAAATACACCAGAAACATTCAAAAAATACCAAAAACATCATAAAAATGAGTTGAAAACATTGCAATACACTGATTCTTGTTTACACAAACATTCAATCAGATGTGAAAACAAATTGAGCCTACAAATCAAAAACTCAAACAGGACAAACTATCAATTAGTCCACGAACCGTCAATGCCTAGGCTAAGCATGAACAAGAGTCTTAACAAGGATGCATCCTTCCTTCAAAACAAGACTTGGTGACACATCTTTTGGCACGAAGATTCTTTGGTTGTTCGACTGATAGATTGATAATTTTGTCTTTTACTGATTTATATCATGTTCCTATGCTACTCAAGGATATTCACAAGTGATTAGAGTGGCCAAGATGGTTCTTGGTATCTTCTCTTTGTTTTCTGTCTGTGTATTGTTCCAATGAAGTTCTGGGGCAAATACTAATGGTGTGTACATGGGAAGTTCATAAAGCTACAAGATTCTATGCAAAAATACAAAGTCATGGATCACTGTGGCTTATTGACTATAGTGTATACCTCGACCATCAGTATGTGAACCAGAATGGAGGGGAATAATCTGTGTCTGTAATATGTCTGTTTACAGGTGTAACGCTCAACCTTGGTTTCCGATACCTCGGTCAAGATCAGAACCAAATAAGCTCAATGATGAAAGAAGCACTATGAAAAACAAAAGATCCATTCATTTCATTTCATATGAACATATCCTACCATTGCATTCCTTCCATCCATAAATCCATATTGTTGCATATTATTCATACATAGTGATGGCAATTGATACTATATTCTATCCACTTCCACAAGAATGGGTATTAGGTCCTCCATACCTTCTATCTAAAATTGACTCCCTCCCCTCACCCTCCCTATCTAGGTCATCACCGTATACCATACATCGTGTCCCATCAAATTGATCAAGCCTAGTACATCGTAGTCCATCTCTAAATGGAGGGTCTGCATAGCCTGTGTCACCTAGGTCGTCCTGTACACAACAACAAGTTATTGTGTCTTCCTTTTAAACCCAACTGTCAATTGGTCAACCAATCAAACACAATCAAAATAGACAATTACATCAATTGTCTAAGTCTCAACGAGTAATTTGACTCAAATGCCTTGACTTCGTGGGGCAATTACATCAATTGTCTAACTCTCAACAGGTCAATTTGAATCAATTACTTAGACTTTATCCTGTTCGAGCGATTAACTGATATCAATTGCCATGCATTGACTAAATTCGGGGCAATTCAACCAATTGCACTCGATTGTCCAAACAATTGCACCAAGACTATATTGATCAATTGTACACCATCAATCAAATGTACCACAATATTGCATTTGCATAGTATTTCCTGCCGGCTTAGCCTTCTCCTCCACCATTCAATCCAAAATCCTCTATTCTATCATGCCTACTTTTCTTAAACATAAATTTCGAGAGATTGACCGAATTTTTTAAATTTCGTTCCATCTCTCGAGGGGGCATATCTAACCACCAACCTAGTGCATGTTGGGGCTTGTACCATGCTTACTTGTTTTTCTTTGAAATGATGTGATAAACCGCACCGTCTTAAATAGGGGCAAATGTAGACACCTATTTCTGTCCACCCAATTAATTAAATGATATATTTGTTCAATTATCAACTATTAATTAAATTAATATTTAATTAATTCATCCTAACTATGTTCTTCTTTTAATTTAAATAAATTATTTAATTTATTTGATTTAACTCACTTAACCATATTTTGACAATTAATGAAATAAATAAAGCATATTTGTTTAATTAACCCCCCTCTCACATTTAAATAAATTAACATTTATTTAAATCCCTTTATCCTCACAATCACATGCATTTAAATTAAATAATTATCTTATTAAATTTAAATCCCCTCACCCACTTGCACTTTCTAGAAAATGCAAGTTACAACCCAATCTAACCCACCTTTAACCCTTGCACATTGCCCCGACCCTTGGTTAAAGGATTATCTATTAACCCAACCATCCATGGTAATCCTCAAGTCCCTTGAAGCCTCAAAGGCTTTGACCAATTTAACCCTTTAACCCTTGCACATTCCTTTAACCCTTGGGTAAAAGCTTTATCCATTGACTATAGTAGCAAAAATCGTCTAGAGAAAAAATTGGTAAACCAAAAGTATAAGATTTTTTGAAAAAATCGGCAAAAAATCGGGAAAAAATCGGATTGAAAAAAAACATTTAAAAATTGTAGAAAAAGAGACAAAAAATATTTTTAAAAATAATTTCAGGGCATTTCCATAGCATAGAGATATAAAGAGCAAATAAAATAGAGTTTAACCTGTGAATTGTAGAAAATAATTTTTTGTTGTTTATATTCATATTACTGATTACATAGGCAAATAATCAGTTAACTTCTTAAGAGGGGAGTCACCAAATTCACCAAATAGTTGTCTAAGTATTAACTAAGTCTATGAAGTAAATGAGATCAAAAGTTAACATACAAATAGTAAAAGTAAAAGTCATTTTGAAGTGATCCAAGAATTTCATTGTGATTGAGGCAAGGAGTTTTGTACGGTTAATTCAATATTTTAGAAAGCTTATCAAATCATATTCCACAATTACAATGCTTTTTATCATAGTAACAAAAATCATTTGGGAAAAAAACGGCAAACCAAAAGTATAAGATTTTTTTGAAAAAATGGGTAAGAAATTGGATTTTAAAAAATCATAAAAATTTGTAGAAAAATAGACACAAACTGTTTTTTTTATAAAACTTAAGGGTATTTCCATAGCATAGAGATATAGAGAGTAAATAAAATAGAGTTTAACCCATGAATTGTAGAAAATAGATTTTGTTGTTTATATTCATGTTGCTGATTACATAGGCAAATATTCATTTAACTTTTTAAAAGGGCAGTCACCAAATACACCAAATAGTTGTCTAAGTCCGAGATCAAAGATTAGCTAAGTCTATGAAGAAGCTAAGATCAAAATTTATCAAACTGAGATCCAACTATTGTTAGGAATCTAGTAAAAGTGGAAGCCATTTTGAAGTGATCCAAGACTTTCATTGTGATTGAGGCAAGGAGTTTTCTAGGGGCATTAGCTAAGTCTATGAAGTAGCTGAGATCAAAATTTATCAAACAGAGATCCAACTACTGCTAGGAATTTAGTAAAAGTGGAAGCCATTTTGAAGTGATCCAAGAATTTCATTGTGATTGAGACAAGGAGTTTAACCAATGAACTGTAGAAAATAGATTTTTGTTGTTTATATTCATATTGCTGATTACATAGGCAAATATTCATTTAACTTTTTAAAAGGGCAGTCATCAAATGCACCAAATAGTTGTCTAAGTCTGAAATCAAAGATTAGCTAAGTCTATGAAGTAGCTGAGATCAAAATTTATCAGACAAAAATCCAACAATCGTTAGGAGTTTAGTAAAAGTGGAAGCCATTTTGACGTGATCCAAGACTTTCATTGTGATTGAGGCAAGGTGTTTTCTAGGGGTAGTTCAATATTTGAGAAAGCTTATCAAATCATATTCCATAGTTGCAATGCTTTATATTCCCTGATGACAATTGGTAAGTCTTTTATATGTGGTAGAATTCAACAAAAGGCATTTGTTTAGCTGAAGTAAAAGATTAGCAATCCATTGGTTTTGGCAATACCTAGCTTGCAACTACTATTTTAGGTAGAGACAAATTTTAATGATTGTGTGTTGGAGGCTCTTTTATTACAACTATGTAAGCTTGTTTGTTGTCATTCAGATTTATTTCATGGAGCACTTTAGATATATTGCTCACATAATGAATTGTATGTCTTTGTTTGAGCAAAAATTAACTATATCAATTATAAATTAAAAATCATATATCTATATCTATATCTACATATATGAAATATGTCTTTGAAAGTTTAATATTGTGGTAGAAAAGTCCAAGGGGTTGAGCTTAACTGGTTAAAACACTGGGTTCTCATTGTGGAGACCCAAGTTCAATTCCCAATAGGGACATCTAAAATGAATTCTAAGCTGTGACTCTTGGCCTTCCATAAAAATGGGGAAGGTCTAGGGTCAATCTAATCAAACATAATAATAATAATAATAATAATAATTCAAAATATAGCGGCTTCAGCCTATTACCTACCAAAAAAAAAAAATATTGTGGTAGAAAAACTCCATTGGTGAGGTAGCCACCAAGGTTCAAACCCCTACTGGGCCATTGAGCTCGTGGGTTTGAACAAGTGTGGGGAATGATGAACCCCCCGAAAATGGACAAAATAACAAACATTGATTCCACATTGATTCCACATTGACTCTGATTTTGTCTCAGACCAACCCTATTTCTAAGTAATTCAGTAATTTCATCTGTTTTTCTAGGGCTTTGCAAGTATTTACTATTTACAATGATTTTTTTCACTTTTTTGCCATTTTGAGGGGTTTTAACATTATTTTAACTTGATTTAAATGCAAAAAATCTTTGAAAATTGGGTAAACACTTAGTCAACAATTTTTTCTTGAATCGGAATTTTTTCGGGGAATAAATCAGCTAGCTCCAAGATTCAAGATTAATCGGGTATAATCGCGATTTTTTGCAGACTATTGCTTCATTCACTCAACCATCCATGGTAACCTTCATGTCTCTTCAAGCCTTTAAGGCTTTGTCCATCACCTCTCAAGTCTTCCCTTGTTGACACTTGTCAACATGTGATTGCTTGAGGAAGAGCACATGGATTGAAGATCATGGAATCCTCAAGCAATCCTAGCCCCTCTTAAGCCCAATCAATCTTAACCCTTCATTGCCTCATTTTCCCTATAAATAGAGCTCTTTCTTTCATTGTTAATGGTCACAAGAGTTATCCCTATGCATTGTTACTTTGTTTTGAATGCTTGTTTGAAGGAAGTCTTTGTATTATATTTTAGCTCTTCCACTAGTTGGAATTGCTATTTGACATCTAATACTCCATTCACATCTTCAAACATCCACACCTGACTATCATCAACCATCGCCCATCCTCCATATGACATCCTTTTGTGCTAGTGCTCAAGCTGAGAGCATACTTCATGTAGTAACAGGATCTTGGAAAGGAGGAGGACAAGGAAGAGTCATGGCATAGGGAGCATCATGGGGAAGTATCATATTTGTTTTGTTTATTTATTTCCTAACTAACTTCTTGTGCTGATCTTCTTTGATAATGCTTTGAATAGATTTGTCTTCATGCAATGCTTATGGTTGAAAGCTCTTTACTAAGATGATTTCATATTGATTTATACTAGTCCATTTCTATTGCATTTCAGAAAGCACAGACCTTGAATTTGGCTCTAATCCTGGTGCATTATGCATTCACACATGCATTCACACTTGATTGAGAACAAAATCCTAAACTAAAACTAATTCTAAGAACAAAAAAGGAAATGGATCATAAAATTGGTTAAATGGTTATGGGAAATGAAACACACTTAAGGTCGGTGCCTGAATCCTTGGGCAACAATGGTGAATTGCAACGTTTACCTATCCAACAAATCTATAAAGATCACATCATCAGATCTAAACATTTATGCCTTGCATAAATGCGTATTTGTATCATGTTTCAAATCATTCTTAACATATTAGTAAGGCATCCCTAGGTCACTGCAATTCATCTACAAAATTTAATTTCTTTCTTGAAGAAAACTTGCAAATGTATTGCACATTCATAACAATTTTACAAGACAAATCAGACTATCCTTGATAGACCAATTCATATGACAAAAGAGACACAAAATAGGAGACAATTTGGACTGATATCTTCGTTAATTCTTTCAAAATATGATAGATACAACTCATTGGACTTGGCCTCTATGAATTCTTCTATTACTTACAGACTCAAAAAGCGATTACATCTGCCCCAGGACAACAAAATTTTCAGAACCCCTTTGCAAGTGATTTTGATTTCCCTTTTATAGAAATACAGGAGCAAAACAAGCTTTAAATCAACTTGCACACTTGTCAAAATTTTATTTGCCTTCTATAAGAATATGCTAAAAGCATCTTTAACTTCATAAGACAAGAATATTTGCAAAATGGTAGGGAAACAATAAAGATAATTTGATTCCTTGAAATGCAATTCCCACCCTTGAACTGCTTGCTGCTGACTAAACCAATACTAACCAACCTGGTTGATGTAGGAGCTGCTGATGTGTAAACCGTTGAAGAAGAAACAAAAAGCAACTGTAAGAAATTGCCTATGGCTTCAGAAATGACCCAGGCACTGAAATCGAGTTGACTGACTGATCTAACCTTCTCATCACATTTAGTTTCCCTTTGCTATATGTAAGGCACCCATGATTAGAGTGATCTGGCAAGGCCCTTATTAAGATAACTAAGATGCAATTGAAAAAATAGTCTATCCCTCCTACCACGTGGTTCTCCTCAACAAACCATTTGTCCTTTTGTAGAAATTCATTGCAAGTCTAAATGTGTTCGTCATAAGCCTGACTAGCAACCAAAGCATTTTGCTTGTTTAGGAGCCTCACATGTACTCCAACTGTGATAGTCCTTCTAGTTGCTTATGAAGATTTTCTTCTACCCTATCAGCATTATTAAGCACATTGTTCATTATATCATGGAGAAAGATTTTCCCAAGTTCTTCTTTCCATTCAACTTCATTTTTATCCTCTCCAGTGTTTTTAACAAATGCAGGTGGTTTTGTGCCTTGCAATTTATTGAGTTTACTCAAGGCCTTCCCCACATGACCATGATATTTGTGGTGTTCATTCAATAATGTATCTACTTTTGATAACACATCCTTTGTCTCATCCATTATGGTTATCAATTGTACCTTAACATCTTCATCAAAATGATTTCCATATTGCTCAAAAAGTTGCAACACTTGTTGCTTTCTCTTCAAGCACTTTTGAGCAGAGAAACGGGACTCGCGCGGACTCGCCCAGACTCGGCGAGTCCGAGTACGAGTCATGCTCGGCGAGTCCTAGGTACTCGGACTCGGACTCGTCCGAGTCTGGGGAGTAAACTCGCCAGACTCGCTGATTTGGCGAGTTTGGCTCAAAATCGCCAGACTCGGCGAGTCCTGAGCCCCAGACTCGGCTACTGGCTGGGTTAATAAAATGACAAATAAAAAAACATTTTAAAAAGTTTTTTTAAAAAGTAATAAGTTTTTTTGGAAGGGCGAAATTTGACATTTTGGTCTCTCCGTCAGGATTATCACTTATACTTTAAGTTATATTCCATATATACTGTCAGGATGTTTGAGAGTGGTTTCGGGCCTCCAGGAGTTATATTGCAAAATCTAGTTTTTGGAGGATTCTTCAGTTTTCCAGACTTAGTCAAATTTCAGGATCAGGACATTCCAGACTTAGCCAAATTTTAGGGCATTTGAAGATCAGGATGACATTCTAGACTTTATCACTCACCAACTTGACCTAGCTTGGACCTTCAAGAATGATACTCACTCACCAAGCAAGACCCAATTAGCAACAAGAGCAAAACCAGGCCCTAAGGAAGACTCTCAAAGAAACCCTAATTCAGACTTGTAATAAGTTTTTTTGGCCTCGTGGGGCGCTGCCCCTTGACCTCGCCCTGTATCGCGATAGGGAGCGCGCAAGGGGCGCTGCCCCTTGACCACCTTGGGGGCGTTGCCCCCAAACCCCCTTCGAAAAATATGGGGGAAACTGCGTCGATAGAAGTAGAGAAAATTTAACCTCCGAGTCTGACACTGATTGGATCGACCAGGTAGATATAGAGGTTGAGACTGTAGCCATGGCAGAGGAGGAGCGAAGAGCACGAGCATAGACAGGAGATTCAGAGGCAGATAGTGACACGGATGTTCCTGATGTTGGTGAGCATGGCATGGTGTCACGGGGAGCGGCTATGGCAGTCGAATCATCCAGGACCTACCTTAGACGCCTTCGTAGGGGGCCGGGGCCGGAGGGTGCAGGCTCCTCTGAGCCATAGACTTGTAGTTGTATTTACCTTTGGTATTTGTATGAAACATTTGATGATGATCATATGATGACATGGATTTTTTATTCCATGAGTTTTGTAATATTGTGCACATTTGACAATATTTATATATCTATGTTTGTTATTTTCTTCAGCTACAATTTGCGTTTATGCTTATGTGATTGATGTATACTTGTGTATGTAATCAAATGAGCCGAGTTTGATGATGTTATTGTGTCTTTAAGGTGTATTCAATAAAGGGTGTCTGAAACAAGTTTTAAATATTTAAAAATCTCTAAATTTCTTGAGTTTTTCACTATCCCGAGTCCAGCCGAGTCTGGAGCCGAGTCTGACGCCGAGTCCCTAGTCCGAGTCCGAGTCGGCCTTGCCGAGTCCGAGCCGAGTCCAAGTCCCATTTCTTTGGTTTTGAGTCAACTTTAACCCAAACTCTGTTTTCCTCTGCCTTTTTATGACACTAATAATGTCCTGATATATGCTGGACATTGATTGCAAGTGAGGCAGCAACTATGAAAATTTGGCTTCAATCAATCTTTGAGCCATCTTAAACTTGTGCATTCTCAATTCCTTATTAAGTTTTTGATTCTCTGCCTTTGCTTTGGCCAATTGCTTTTCTGCTTCTATTCTTTTCTCATTCACAATAGCCAGATCTATCTTCAATTTGGTTGTCTCATGCTCTGCAGATAACAAAAGACCTTGTTGTGGAGAAGTGTTTAACCTCTCATTCAGCTCAAGAACCTTTTTCTCTAGCACCTTACTTCTGGCTATGAACTTTCCACTGCAACCCTAGTAAATAATGCAGTATTCACATTTAAATCAGTAGTTTGTTTTGCACTTACATCCTCCAATCTGTAAACAATAAAATGCCCTGAAATTTGCTGCAGGTCTACAATGGTTATAGGCCTTTTTTCTGGTGGATACAAATACCATGTAGCCATAACGTTATAATCTGGTCTGAAATCTGAACCATAGCATAACTTGTCTAATCCTTCATCAGTTAATTTCAAGTCCAGACCTTCATATCTTCTTAAATTGTCAAAAGCAATGCAAGAGGACAGATCTATCACTGGAAGAAGTAAACATCCTACTTCCTTTAATAACTTTCTCCCGTTTTCTGGGGTCATATCCTTGGTTTCATCTTTAACCTCTGCCCAAAATTGTTTAACAACCTTATCGATTTTCTTTGGGGTAGTATTGAGAGTTCTCTCCCTCAATTTCCTTTGAGTTTATTAACAAATAGTTTAAATTTACTTGTATTGATGAAATCATCATAAAGAGATATGAACCTCTCAGAGGCCAAATCTCTGACCTCATCGATCAATAAATCAACAATTTCATTAAGTTGGTTATCTTAGTCATCTAGGGGCTGGTAAGCTTGCACATGCAATTGTTGCATGACCTCTTCCTCCTTTTCATGAGGTCCTGCACCTTCTCCCACATCTTGTGATACTTCAATTCCCACTGATGGAGCAGGAGACATTTGAGCTAAAGGTGTAACAGCTCTAGGTCCCTCCATCCTGATAGATGAGACACTAGGTGAAGATGGGGGAATTGATAGGCACATTTGATGTCAACCAAGATTCATGTTGGAGTAATAGCTCCATTCTTATGACCTCATCATCCTAATTTGGAAATGCACCCTTATATGTAGAGTCAGCCTGCATTCTTGCTTTCTCAGCTTTTTGGACTCTTAACCATGCTTCAGCTCTCCCTTTGGTTGCATCAAAAGTGGGGCAATTCTTGGTTAATTCTTCTTTAAGCACAAACTTGTGAGTATACCCACTTAAACCCACAAACCTTCTTGCAAAGTTAATGTAATGCTCAGGATCAAATTTTCTGCCTTCTGAATGTAAGGGTAATTTATAAGTGTTCAAGAGTTTGATAGCTTGTTCAAATCCATGTGATGAGGAAATCTGAAAATCTCCAATGTGAAGGTAGGAGGGGAGAAAAGAACCCTTATGTGCCTTACAAAAAGGATCTTCTGCTTCATACATTTGTTTACCCCGTGGGGTGTGTTATTAATATTGCATATCAATAGTCAGATGATAACCATGGGATAGAATAGTAACCAAAAACTCAGAGCAATACTTTCATTAATGCCAAAATATCTAGTACAATAATTATTCTCTGCATCAGTGTCTCCAACAAGTACAAGAGCATATATAAAGACACGGTCGAGGGTTGCGGTTACCACTCGTGGGGAAACGTCGTGCAACAGACAACTACCCTCGACGACACTAACATACTTAACTAACGTAGCTTAACAAGTAGTACAAAGCCCATTTTACGACCAACATCATCCCCCCCCTAAGAAAAGTCATCTCCGGACGACAAGGACAAAAATGCGGGACTAACACAACAAAATGGGGATGAAGTACACTGTATACAATAAGAAAATCACTGAGAAGAAGGGGCTGAGGGGGCGTCCCTGAAGGAGATAGTTGCATCGTCGATGAAGAGGATGCAGGAACTGCTGACGCCAGTTGAGCCCAGAACTCATACACCTGTTGCGTCCTTGCCTAAAAACCCTTTTCTGCTACCATCCGATGCTCAAGTGTGGATTTCACCATTATTGCTTCCGCAAGGAGTTCTTTTTTTCCTTGACATCACAGTCCTCTTGTGCCTAAACCAAAGTTGTCTGCAAAACACGCTTTTTAGTCTCAGCCTCCACCAACTGCTACTCAAATGATAGTCTCCCTAGCCAATTTGTCCTCGATAGCCACCCGCGCTGCCCTCTCGGCATCCAACTCCTGGGTATGCTGAGCTAAGTCTCACGTTACTACTGCCTCCAACCTGGTGGTCAGCTCCTCTCGAGCCCTCTATGCATCCACTGTAATGTCCCTTTCTCGTTGATGTCCTTCCAGTGGTCCATTAGTCTATTCCTGAGACCCGTAGGCTAGGTGGAATGAAGAATGAGGGTCAAGCATTGATGAGGCGAGAACTTACTATTTCTAGTAAGTCAGGGGTTGGCCGTTTTGGTGATACTGTCCTACTGAGCTCTCCATGCTCTGTCACTAGATGCGAAGATCATGCTTTTTAGAGAAGTAGTTCATGACTTACTATTTTTAGTAAGTAGCAGTATGGCATATTTCTATTTTTGGTAGTGGACAGGGTCCTCATCCTGCAACAGTTCAGTGGTCTTCCTGGCTTAGCTTCATCCTGGTTTTGACAATAATCAGTATTGGAGTCATAAGTGATATAATTAAATATTATTTCCTTATCCTAAGGTTTAATATTTAATTAATTTGATTATTTTTACTATTGATTTATTGGCTTTGAAAATGGCAGATAATATCTCCTAAGTGCTAGGCGAATTTTATGTCTAGAAATGGACGCCAAATTTATAATGGAGATATTATTTTATCCACCTCAAATGTTGCTAAGTCAAAATCGTGGTTTTGTGCTTTTTGGCATAATTCCTTGACTTATGGTTTTGGCGCCATCCTTGGGTCCACGTGATAAAGCAAATGCAAATGAAGAAGTTGAATTTGGGCGAATTTGTAAGCATTTGCATTTGGTTTTGGGGAGTTAGAAGTTATAAATAAGAGCCTTGGGCTCCCATTTTGGTTATCAAATGAATTTGCATCGTTATGTTGCCGAATTGGCGATTGAAAATCTGAGCTTCGAAGTGTGGCTTCCTAGCTAAGTCTCAGTTTCGTACTTGCAAGATAGTACCTAGCTGTGTCCATGTATTCCCAGTGCTATTGGTGAGTGAGTTGCAGATTGTGGAGTGTTTTGTTTGAGATTGGAGTGTTTTCTGGTTGCTGGTCGCGGGACTGCTGAAAGTGTGTTTTGCTCATACCTCTTGGCCAGGCGATTCCATCATTCTGGGTACCAGCTCATCCATCCTTCCTACCATTGGCGATGCATCTTGTAAGTTTTTAGCATCTTATTTTGAGTGTGGATTTTTATATTGTAAATCGAACTTCCCAGGTTAGGCGTTGGGTTTAGTGAATGCATTGGGAAGTGTGCAAAATAAATATGGGGGTTTAGATGGCTTTCTTTGGGTTTGTTTTCATTGTAGCTGGTATAGCAATTGTTTAGAATAGATTTGGGGTGAATTGGGTGAGTAATGAGAGAGTTATGAGCGTTTTAGTGAATCCATAGGCTGCTGGTTTTGTAATTCCAGCCTGTAGATTTTTGATAGAAGAAATTTCATGTTTCTTATTTGGATATTCAACATTACTCTCTTCTCACATTATCTTGATTATTGTAAGGTTAAGTAGTAGTACTATTAACCAATTCTGGCTTGTAACTCTCTCCCCGCTGAAAAGTGGAAGAGGCTGGCTTGCCGCCTATTTTCAAGTAAACTGTAATTCAGTCCTCCCACTGCATAAGTGGTCGAGTGATGTCTGATTGTGTAATGGTCCTCCTGCTACATAAGTGGTTGAGTTGAGATTGTTTTGTAATTTCAGTCCTCCCACTGAAATATCGCGGTTGAGTGATTTGTGCCTTTGTATGTTTCTCTTGGTTGGTTCACCGCCAATTTTCTTGCATTCTCGCTGGATAAGAAGGGTTTGGCTTGCTGCCCAAGCATTGTATTATTTCCAGTTATTTGAAGCTAACGATCCCCTCAACACCGTATGCTCTCACCTTCCCACATTGGGCACTTGGTGATTAGAAAGTGGAAGGGTTGCATTTTCTAGCAAGTTTTTAGTTTATGCTTTCTAACCTTAACGGGTTATCTGTATGTGGATGATTATTATTGGCCTAAAAACGAAAAAAAATAACTGGGATATTACATCCACCAAGGCAACCTCACGTCCAGCCGAGACATACTCTGAGTTCCTCAAAGCGTATAATTCATGCTTGGAAGTGGCCACAACCCTCTGGCACAAAGGCTAGGAGACGCCTCAAATCCTCCATCACACTACCCAAAGGCTGATAACTGAACCGAATAACTCCTTATTGCTGTACGACTTTGCGTGCTTGCAATGCCTTCCCTCAAACTCTGTTTGTTCGCAACCTCCAAATCCGTCTCCCTCTACGGCTTATGGCTTCCCCACCAATGCTTAGCTTCAGGCTTCTTTCTCACAGTATAGAACAACCCCAACACTTATCGTGACTTCTCTGATGCCCTTTGCCCAACTCAAAAAGTGTATTGTAGCTCAAAAATAAACTGGGGGTCTAGGGGCAGTGCCCCCAGCGGGGTGCGGGGTCTGGGGCACATCATTTTTGTGATATTTTAAGATGCCAAAAACCTTCTTCTCCACTCTAATTTTTCAGCATCCTGGCTTTAGACTCCATCGAATGATTTTTCAATCTGTTCGTCGTTTTTTTTAAAAATTAAATGCATGCTTGTTTGAATGTCGGCGCATTTTTCTTTTCATGTGCCATCACCACCGTTTATCCCTGCCATGCCGTGGTATTTTTTCTTTCACCCTTTTTTATTCTGCCGCCGTTGTCGCCATGCTCCTTCAGGCCTACGGTGGTATTCCACCGCCGGTGACCTCCGTCTGAGGTAGTTACGCCACCTTTCTCCTTTATTCCTGGCTGTAATCTATAACTAATTTTTCCCTTACCTACGGAAAAATCTTCTTCCTCCCTATGGTGTAGGGTTTCCTTTACTCCCTTCTGCTGCAATTTCTTTTTCACTCACAATTGTGTCTTTGGCTGGGGCGTGGGCACTTTTATTTTCTTTCTCGGCGACTAGTCTAACCGATTTGTTGGGGCGTATCCGTGGTGGACAACGACCACACGGTGGTCACCGGCGGTGGCCCCCCCGACGGTGGTTCCACTGTACGGTGGCCCCCCCGATGGTGGTTCGACTGTATGGGGACCCCCCGACGGTGGTCCCACTGCACAGCAGTTCCATCGTGGCCATCGATTTTTTTTAATTTTTAATTTTTAAATTTCCTAATCTACTTGTCCAGAGAGTCTTCAGCTCGGGTCCCGTGCCTCTGGGATTGCCCTTCATCCTTCTCGGTTTGCCTCGCCCGAGAGTCTCCCACTTTGGTCTTGTGCCTCTCGAGTCGCCTTCCATCCTCTCAGGTCCCCCTCTGGACTCTCGGGTGTCCTTCCGGCCTCTCGAGTCCCCTGCGCGCTTCTCGTGGTAGGGTTTCAATTTGGACCCATTGATGGCAAGTCTATTTTCAATGGCCATTCGAAGACCTCGAACCATAAATTCTATAGGGACCACGGTCTCCTTCCTGTACATAAGAAGAAGAAGAATAAAGATTTTGAAGGCTGCAGCCTTCCACACAGGGTTCCAATCGTTGCCGACATGATCTTGGGATTATCTACATCACCGAGGTTTGTCTCCTTCAATTATACCTCTTGATATTTGATGGGTTCTTCCTTCGGGAATTGGTGTGTGGTGGTGTCACTCACACGGGCATCCCCCTTCCAATATTCTTTGTATTTCGGCAGGTACACCTCTGTTACTTGCTCTGGTTCCTCTACTTCGAGCTTGTAGCTCTGGAACCTTTCGTAATCCTCCATCTGCCATTGGAAGAGCCCGTTCAATGACCCTGTCTCATCCTCAGAGCACTCTCCTAGTTTGAGAATCCCTTCGTCGTTGGGCTCCATGTAGCCCCATCCTTCGTCCCTCAGGTTGCCTTCTCCTTCACCCTCCAATTCCAAAGATGATGCCAGTTCCTCACTAACCAATTGCGTCCCAAGGTCTATGATAAACTTCCTTCCTCCTTTCTCCATAGATAGAGTGTTCTTCTTCCAGTTGTGGGTGGCCTTGGCTGCCACCAGCCACCCTCTCCCTAAGATCACATCATACCCTTTTTTCTTTAGTGGGATTACCACGAAGTCCAGTATGAAGGGTTGCGCCCCGATGGTAACTTGCTGGCCCATCAGTGTCCCGATGGGTTTGATTCCATGCTGATTGCTCCCAGCAGATTGAATGTAGATGGCCACAATGTCGTCTTCCCCAGCTTCTGCCAGGTTTCTTCTGGAAGAACATTCACTCTCGATCCACCGTCGACGATGGTATCGGTTAGAATGGTGCCAAGGATACCCATCTCCACAATCGTCGGGTTCCTTCCAGTGTTAACTGCCAACAACCTGGGGTCTATTGCAGACCCCTCAGGAACATCCGTGCGGTGGTTGGTATTGGTGCATGGTTGGGAGAGATTATTTAGCAATGCCGTTCGTAATTGAGGCATTGTCTAGAGGAGATCGTGTACCTTCACAGGCACCTCCAGTTTTAAAATTTGATTTAGTATAGCCTCCTTCGCCTCCGGTCGGCTGGAAGTACCCGTCGTACTCTTCGCCTTCGCCCTCTCTCGTATCTCTTTCCCAATTTCTTCCCATGCTTCTCGTACCCTTCGCTTCTCCATCTCCGGGTCTGGGCTCGTTGCTTGTCTGGCTTGGGCGTGGGTTACGGCCAGCACTTCCTCTTCTTTGGTTTCCTCGATATTGAGCAAGTTGACGTCGGACTTCAGGCAGGTGGCGTCTTCGTGGTCTCCCGGTCTGCACCATTTGCACAAATACTGTGTGGCCTCTCCCTTCGAGCAGTTTCGGGCGAAGTGCCCCCACTGGCTCCATGCTCTGCATTGTATCATCGGTCGACCTTTGGAGTCGTATTGGATCCGGCTCCTTGTATTGTTATTGTTGTTATTGTTGTTTCATCCTCCCCACTGGTTATCTCGGTAGCCTCCCGATGTTGCATTGTTGTTCGCTTGGGAGCTGCCGGTACCGCCCGATGTAGTTGGTTTTTCCTGCATAAGCAATACTTGTTGGTTTCGTGTTTTCATGTTATAGGGGCATTCCCTGGTGGGATGCCCCATCAACTGGCATATATCACAATAGGCCTTCTTTGGGCAGGAGCCTTTTGTGTGGTCGATCGTCTTACATTCTGTGCACCAAAGCTCCCCTTCGTCGGTCTTGCTCGGACCTCCCTTCGTAACCTTCAGCTCTTTCATCATCCTCAACATGTCCTTCTGCAGGGCTTGCACCTTTTTGCTGGACTCGCCATCGCTACTGCTTCCCTCGGAAGAGTCATCATCATCGGACGAGCTATCCTTCTTTTTCTTCTTGGATGTCTTGGTCTTGCTCTCGAGATCCATTGCTCTATTATATGCATCTTCGTACAAGGTTGGTGGAACAATTTTCATCTTCTTCCGGAGGGAGTGTTTCAGTCCCTCCACGAACCATCTCTTTTTCAACCCATCCGCTGGTTGACTCTCCATTTTCCCCAATAGTTCCTTGAGCTGCCGACTATAGGCTTGAACCGTCTCGTTCTTGTTCTACTTTGTGCCATAGATTTCGGCTACTATTTCATTGTCGTCTCTGAGGAGGCGGAACTCTATCTCGAACTCCTTCAGGTTGGGCCATGTGTCGACTTTGGCCTTATCCGTATCGGAGTACCAGTAGATGGCCACTCCCCTTAAGGATGCTGGAAATTGTGTTACCCATTCGTCTTGGTCGGTAACACCGTTCGCTGACCATATGGTTTCGCAAGTGCGGCAATGGTGGATGGGATCTTCCTTCCCGTCGCCGTTGAACTTCGACAGCTTCTGTTTACTGGCCATTGATGGGGGTGGTGTCGCGTGTCGTGCACCTGCACCACTCCCACCCGCGCCGGTGGTGTGTGCTGTTTGAGTGACTGGGGGTACGGTGGTTTGTACCCGCATGCTTGGTGTGATGGGTCCCAAGAGGGGGTCTTGCTTGTTGTGTGCCTATGCCTCCTCCGCACCTATGGTCGTACGGTTGCCCTCCCCTCCGTTCTCACCCTCGTCGTCTGTTTGCTCCCTTCGGTGGTCCTCCGTGCGCGGTGTAAGGGATAAATTCCTGAACTGATCCCGTGTCTCTTCGACCAAATTTCTTCGTAGCCTTGTTTCCTCCAAAAATTCTTCATAGCTTCTCACCCTACGGTGTTCTGGCGATACGTAGAAATCTCCTTCGACTTCTGTTCCTGCACCCTCTGTGACACCTCCTTGGTTCCCTTCAGGCAACCCTTCGAAAGGTTGTCCTTCGGCAAGTTGCCTCACCCTCCGTCTATGTTCCACTTGTTGCTCCAGAATCAGGGCTCTTTGTGCAGCCTCCCACTCCTCACTTTGTGCCTTCTTATTTCTATCCTTATTTAATAAGCTGGGCATTAATTCCCATACATAATGTAGGAGTGTTCTTTATTCTGCCCCTGAGGCTCAAGGTTCAAGTTTCCCGTCGTCGCTTGCCATTACGCTCCTCTTCCCAGCGACGGTTGTTTTCTTCATACTCTTGGAGGACCTATTGGCATCGCTCCCCACGCTGGGTTTCCTCCCTTCGGTGTTGGTGGGCAAGGGTTGCTTGGGCTAGGAGACGTGGGAGTTGGTGCAACAACCTATTTGCCGCCGGACTAACATTGAGAGCGTCCCAGACTACACCCTCGGGTACGTCTTCCCGTGTAGCCTCCCCTCATACGAAAGTCTCTATAGCCGCTTGGAACCGGATCACGAAGTCGCCTGTCAATGCGTTCTCCCCTTCGTAAAGTTCTCTCAGTCGGCTATCGTCCCCCTCGATGCTATTGCCAATGGGCCGGCCCATTATCCTCCATAGGCCATTCACGCTCCATGGCTACCCAGATTCAGACGGCAAAGGCGCCAGATGTTTACCCCGTGGGCTGTGTTATTAATATTGCATATCAACAGTCAGATGATAACCATAGGATAGAATAGTAACCAGAAACTCAGAGCAATGCTTTCATTAATGCCAAAATGTCTAGTACAATAATCATTCTCTGCATCAGTGTCTCCAAGAACAAGTACAAGAGCATATATTAAGACACGGTCGAGGGTTGCGGTTACCACCCGTGGGGAACTGTCGTGCAACGGACAACTACCCTCGACGACACTAACATATATAACCAACGTAGCTTAACAAGTAGTACAAAGCCCATTTTACGACCAACAACATTTGCCTGATTATTTTTAAGTATACCAATCTATTAGAAGCTATCACAAGAAAAAAATGTGGTTGTCCCTCAAATCCATAAATCCTTATGTAAGTGTATTTGTCTATGAGATACCAATTGGTCCAGTTGTGGTTTATCTTAATGTTAATCTCTTGCTCACTCCCTTTAGGCCTCAAGAACTTCATGATCCTATTTGACAACCTTGGAGGGTTATGACCAAACATACCATACAATTTTTTAACAAAATATTCCTCAAAATATAGGCAGTGGGCATGTTTGTAACCATAGTGCCGAATGGATGTCCATTCCTGCATTGTGGCCGCCTTATTCCTTTCTCATCGAAGATCCTTATGTGCAGCTCATCACTCCAAAACCTATGCTTCTGCCCCTTAAATAGTAGCATGTGCATCAATAGGGAATACCATTTGAATGTGATAACTGAACTATCCCTTTGAATACTGATTAGGGCATTGTGAATCCCTTCTGCTACAAAGTGTAGATAGTCAAAAGGTCTATTTTCAGTAGTACTCCGAATAACACAAACCAACACTGTATGCCGTTTAGGCATATGCAAGCGTCCCTCAAAACCAAGAACTTGACATAGAGCATAGTAGGTCATTTGAAAATATTTGTGAAACAAATCACTGCTATAAGGTGTTGGGTCTGTTCTCTCAAACATTTGGAGTCTATTATCTAGTTTAGGTGTGTGAATTGGTAGCCACTTTCTTCTTTACATTCCCTCCACACTATGGCATTCTGCTCTCAAGCTTCCCAAGTCAATCTTCATGTCATTCTTTGCTACTTGGCAAATTGTGGCTTTGTTTATTGTAAGGATCCTACATTGGCTGCCTTGATAGCTCTATTCTTAGGATCATATTGCTTAGCAATCACCCTTATCAGATCCACATTTACAAATGCATTCAAAACTACCAATTGAGCCAACCCTAGCCTCCATGGATTATATTCAGGTTCTTCTTTATTAGATTTGATGTAAAAATATTTGAAGATATTGTGGCCTCTTATTGGCATATAGCTTTTCTTGCAATACCTCTGAGAGTCATGAAATCTTTGTGCGTGTGCTTGAGTTTTTGTTCGTTGAGAAGACCCTAGTAATTGAGTGATTAGGTCATCACTTAGGTTCCATTCTTTATTTTGTCTTTTAGGTTTTGGGCCCTCTAGTGCGGAGGCTCTAGATGATGTTGACATGGTTTCTAACTCTTCAATTTTACAAAAAGACCCTAAAGATTGACAGTAATGATCTAGCTAGGGTTTCTAATTATAGATAGACACAAGAAAACAATAAAGAAATCCACTCACTATTAAAATTTGCTCGTTGAAATTTCTTCTTCCCTTCCGCAACACAATTTTCAGAGCTCAAACTGACCTTTTCTTTCGCCTTCAATTGTCTTTGTGCTCGAGATTCGAGAAATCTGCTTGAATTGATGCCTTTATCAATCGCCTATCCGCCAGTAATGTCCTTCTAAAGTTGTCAATTTTTCCACTCTAAAGTTGTCAACATGAAGATACAAGCAATTTTTTTATTCTAGATACAAAAACATAGAATAGGCTGTAATACAGAGGAATTTAAGGTTTTTGATAGATTAAATAAGAAAGTTGAAGGGACAAGAAGGCGTATGCAAAAGTGATAAGCATGGTATGGGTAGAGAAGAAATAAGATTGAGAGCTTTAGTAAGAGGCATGGCATACAAAATAAATTGCCAAGGGTGCCAAACAAGAAGAGAACCGTATTAGTTGGCCTTGACATGTTAGTAGAGAGATAGTGAAAACAAACTTTATAAGCAGATTGAAAGAGTAGACGTTTGCAAATTAGAGTTTAATCTTTGAAGAAGATAGAGAATGCAATTTTGAGAATGTAGAATTGAATTCATTATAATTCGAAATTTGTTGTGAGTTTTTATGTCATTTGTCATTATGTGGAAATGAGTTTTTGGTAAATTGACAATTAGTATTAGTTTGAATTTGAGTTAGCTGTGAGTCTGAGCTTATCCCTATATCTGTCTTCATCGAGCTTACACCTTTAGTGTGACTCGGACCAATCACATCCTGCCAATTGAGAGGGCACTTTCTATTTGGGATCCACGTGTTGTGATGTTGTAGTAGTGTACGACAAATCAAGATCCATCTCACTGACCATGCGCTCATGCGCTAGGCCTTAGCTTTGCCTTTGTAAGCAGCGAGCCTGCCTCCATGTGTCATCTCAGTGCAATGACATGAAGCATAAGCTGTTGGATCTCTCTAACACTAGGCCCTTGCACTCCAATGAGAAACGAGCAAGCATTTGCCTCACTTGCCTGATGAGATCTGGTCCCACTGTTAGACGATCAATGGCTAGTGCATCAGTGTGGGTTTGGTAGATCTAGAGCCCACGATGGCATGACAAATGTCGATTTTGAAGAGCACACGAATATACGGGGGGGGGGGGGGGGGGGTGTGAATCAGTATATTAACAAACTTTTACTTTTTCAACTTTAATCATAAGCATACAACTTATCTCATAAACATATTTATTGTATGTTATCATTCACATGAGATTTAACTACCAAGCATTACAAATAGAACACAAAATATATGTGGAAACCTTAATGGGAAAAACCACGACAAATTAATGCTTTTATATTTCTTCTTTTAGAATGTTTGGCACCAACTCCCGCTTGAATTTGTGAGCACCAACCCACTGGAGACACCAATCCCCACAATTTGTAGGTACCAACCTATTGGAAGCACCAACTTAGTGAGAGATACCAATGTCTCCTTTAAGAAGCACCAAATTTTAAAATATGATTCCAACTTCAATATGTTGCTTCTTCAACGGATGATGGATAATCTTAGATCTGCCACAAGACTCTCTTCACAAGTCTGCTACAATGCTGCTCTCATATCTCCTTCAAATCTGCTTATGAAACTTCTAACAAGCCCCTTGTATAATCTGCAGCCAATCCTGTCAATAATAGATGCAATTTCTCATAGATATGTCTTCACATATATTGCATATATTCTTCAACTTTCTGCAATACTTTTCATATTTTCTTTATAAATCTGCTCTTATTCTTTCACATATATTTCTGCTTTGTATTGTTCCAGATCTGCTCTACTTAGAATGATATCTCATTGTACACAACACACACTTCCATGTTCCTATCTTCTCTTCATACTTGCACAACACACACATTTTATCCTTCAAACTAACTTGGTTTTATACCTTTATCTTCCACGTGTCATACTCTCTGGAATTTAAGAGTCATGTCTTCTCACTTATTCGGTGCTCTTGATTCTTTATGATTGTTGTTTGTTTATAGTACTTTTAGTTTCCAAATCGCACCCTTTGATTTACTTGCAGAAAATTATTCTTTAATCACACCTTTATGAATCACTGTTAATGTAATTTTCTTTAACAAGGATCACACCTTTCCTTTTATTAATCGACCATCATAAGGATCACATCTTTTCATTTAGCACTTGTAATTCTTATTCGCATTTTGATCTTTGTTTTATAAACTTTTTATTGTCTAAATTAATTTGCTTTTTTTTTATAAATGTTTGCTTCTTCCTTAGTTATCAATCGCACCTTTTGCTCATCATAATGAATTGCCACTTTTTGACGAATACTGATCACTGTTTATTTTATGCTGTGTATACCATAGTAAATTGTTGTTTATTCTAAACAACAAACTGCTGCATTTTTCTTTCATAGAGAGTCGACCTTCTTCAAGTTAATCGCCATCTTTTTTATATTAATCACTTTGTTCTTTAGAATATTATCACTATTCATTATTTGTTCTGTCTATTAATAGACAACATCACAGTTTCTTTAAGACTTGTCTTAACAGAACTTTAATACTTAGCGTTTTATTCGCAAGCATCAACACAAGGCCAAGACCTTTGAAGTGACGGTAAATGAATATTTGTTTTCCACTAAAGTCAAACTTACCAATATCCACTTTTTGAAGACCAACTCAAATTGCACCTCTTTATGTTTGCTGCATTGACAACTACAATCACGGTTCTTTATGTTTGTTTAAGACAAAGTCACCATTAATTAACTGTCTGCTGTTGTTTTGTAATCGCTGTGTAGTTTATCACTTATTTTCTATTGCTATGCATACATCATGACACAAACTCTCTCAGGAACTCCTGAAGTTCTTCATACAAATCTTGATCTATGAGAATCTTCACAGCAACATCTGACCCTCATCAATCAGCATGATATACTGTACCAATAATTAATCACCGCCTTGATACTTATTCACAGGTCTTCATAACAAAGTTTTCGATGCTCTTCTTTTTTTTATATTTGTTGAATTCCATAACATGTATCTCTGTTCTTCTTATCTCAACCACTCCCATCTTTCACATAAACAAATTAATATTCTTTTGACTTGGACAATTAATCTGCCTTGTGAAGTTGGCCAGGAAATAAATTGACCAGCTTTGAAAGAAGTCTTTCTTATATATATTTCCTTCTTTTCATTATTGCTCTATTAATGTAGAGTCGGCTATGTTAATTTGACTGTTGTCTTTAAATATTCTTTTAGACTATGAAGTCACTGAAAGATCCCTAAATAGGTCTTTTGCTGCCCTGTTTAAATTTTAATTTAATAAACTATATTTTGAAGCCTTTTTGGTGTTCTTAGAGACTAGACAGAAGATGTAGAAGAGTTTGTTTCTTTGGTGTTGTTTTTTGGTGATGGGGTTTGCAACATATGACAAGAAACAACATAAAAATGAAATGTAATCAAGAGATCAACTTCTGATTTTTTATATGACAGCAGATTACAATCATCTAGAAGTGAAATAACATTCACATGTACAAGCAGAAAACATACCAAGAATCTAGTGCTAGGGTTTGAGGCTGGTTTGCTATCCAGAAAATGGGTACAAGCTAAGAAGGATGATGTAGAAGCAGATTAGTGGATCCAATCTGCTTATTTTTCCATTAGATGAATTACCAAGAACAAATTGGGCAAGAACCCAATTACCAGCTGGAAATCCAACCTTTGCCAGACAAAATTATACAATTTTGACCTTCTTTTCCCACTGTTTTGCTCACCCTAATCACAACTCTAGTTAGTTGACTGTGATTTCTTCCATACTACCCTTTCTAATCCCAACAATGAGATCAAGCACAAGAAATGGAGTTAGAACCCTCCATTTAATTTAAAATTGATGCACAACCTTCTAGAATGGTACGACACTGCCTGGAATGGTACGACTGCAATTATGGAACCCACACTTGCTGCATTTTCAAGATAAACTGCTTAGAACTGATGTATCAGACCTAATGGTGATTGCTGGGCTGGTTTTGTTGCTAAATTGACCCCCATTGGGTCTAGACAAGGCACATCCTTGTCCCACATGAGCAAATTAGTGGGTGCACCTCCACTACCAATGCAGATTTGAGGGTTTATGTCCTCCAAACACTTGCAATTTCTGCTGCTAATGCAGAGCTGAGAAAATCAGAAAATAAAATAATAACATAATGCCAATTCCCTCCTCCAAAATGTCTAATAATCTTTGATTCATGGTTTGCTGCTAGCCATTAAGAAGGGAGCTCAGATCCTATATTGCTTTGGGGATTCAGAGGTGGTAGTCCGACAAGTTAGAAATCAATACACATGCCATGATAAGAGACTCAGCGTCTATCGCAACCGCGTGTGGGATATAATCGAGAGTTTTGATGCTTTTAACATCAAAGCTATCTTCCAATCATAGAATCAAGTTGTTGATTCATTGGCACAGGCCGCAAGTTCGCTAGAACCTCTGTCAATGCAAAGTTTGAAGAAATTCACAGTGGAGTTGACATCAGTCCCATCCATTTCGGACAATGTTACTAATTTTCAAGTGTTTGATAATGATAGGCACATCATTGACTTCATCACAAGTTCCGATGTGTTTGCAACACAAATTATTGATGAAGAAGAACCTCAGGAAGCCAAGATCGACATCGAAGGAGTCTTGAATCTCAAGACAAACACCATTCCCAGGGGTATGGTACAGCTTGAAAGGATCTTCGACTGGGACCAGCTCAAATTCTGCAAGGAAGGTACTTTCGAAGGAGGCGCCTGTGATAAGATCAACATTGGCACACAAGAAAATCAGAAGAATGTGCTGATTGACAAGGTATGTACATCTTAGGAAAGAGATGGAATCTTCAAGAACATGAGGGAATTCCCAGATATCATCGCTTGGGGGTATGAGGATCTTAAGACTTATGATACTTCATTAATAACTCATACTATACTCCTGAAGCCAGACTCAAAGCCTTTAAGACAAAGACAACGACCAGGAAATGCCCTCCTTGAGCCTTTGATCTATCGAGAAGTGAAAAAGTTGCTGGTTGCTCGCATTATCTTTCCAGTCGACATTCTACCTGGGTCGCTAACTTAGTTCCCGTGAGGAAAAAGAGCGGTGAAATCAGATTGTGTGTAGACTTCCGCAACTTGAACACAACATCAGAGAAAGATAACTACCCGCTACCTTCATTTGATGAAGTCCTGCAGGTGGTCAATGGATCCCAGATGATGTCTTTTCTAGATGGATATTTCGGGTATAACCAGGTAATGGTTGAGTATGAAGATCGGCTGAAGACCACATTCACCACCAAGTGGGGAGTGTTTGCTTATAGAAGAATGCCTTTTGGTTTGATCAACGCAGGAGCTACATTTCAGCGTGCCATGGACATTGCCTTTAAGGACCTTGTAGGCTGGTGCATCATTATCTATATGGATGACTTGATGGTTTTCTCTATAAGCAAAGAGAAGACCATGTGAATGATCTGCGAAAAGTTTTTCAGCGCTGTCGCCAGTTCGGGATATCTCTAAACTCCAAGAAGTGTATGTTTGGCATGATCGAAGGTAAGCTTCTTGGTCATGTGATTTCAGAAAAGGGGATCTCAATTGATCTTGATAGAATCGAAGCTATATTCCAAATCAATCTACCCGCAAGCAAAAAAGAACTTAAGTCATACTTCGAGAAGATAAATTTTGTTAGAAAATTTATAACCGGATTTGTTGAAATAGTTCGTTCGCTCAACGACATGCTCAAGAAAGATGCTAAGATAGAGTGGGCCCTAGTAACTAGAAAGGCATTTGAGGAGATCAAACAAGCTATTGTCCAGGCGCCGGTTTTGGTAAGCCTAGATTACCTAAGGCCATTCTACATATATTCTTTAGCTTCTGAACACACCTGTACAACAATTTTGACTCAGCGAAAGGAGGAAGAGGGAGAACACCCAATAGCATTCATGAGCACTCCGCTGAAAGAAGCTGAGTTGAGATACCCGAATATTGAGAAGCAAGCTTACGCATTGGTCAAAGCTATTAGGAAATTCCGGCATTATATACTAAGGAGTAAGATATACGCCATAGTGTCGGATGTTGCTGATGTAGAATGAGTTGGGCGAAAGGAGGGGCAAATGGGTGACCATTATCCAAGAATATGACATTGAAATTCAGCCCATGAAACTAGTACAAGGTCAAGCTTTGATGTACACCCTCGCATCAGAATGCTCAGGAATTGTACATCATCAATACCTGATTGAACAAGTCTCGCTAGATGAGTGGTATGCTAACATAACCTTCTATCTCCTTAATCAAAAATGTCCATCACACCTCAATCTAGTGCAAAAAACGGCTTTGAGGATGAAGAGCAGTCGTTTCATGCTGCAAGGTGTTGTCTTGTATCGAAGAAACCACGAAGGCATCTACCTAAGGTGCGTAAATAGAGACGAGGCACGCCAAATCATAGAGCAGTTCCATACTAAGTTTGGAACAGGTCATGGGTCAGGCTTGGCAATAGCCCACCAAATCCTCCGGGCAGGCTACTATTGGCCTACCCTATTCAGGGACACCCATGGACATGTAAGGACCTGCCATATTTGCCAAGTAGCTGCAACCAAGGAGCGAACCCCAGCCATGCCACTTCGGCCAATCACAGAGGTAAAACCATTCGGCCAATGGGCTCTCGACTTCATAGGTATGATCAACCCACCCTCCTTTGCGTAGCACAGGTACATTCTAGCCGCTTCTGATTATTGTACGAGGTGGTCTGAAGCTCAATCTTTAAAGCAATGCAATGCTGATGATGTTATTAAATTTTTAGAAGAAAACATTATTACACGCTTTGGTTGTCCTCATGCTTTAGTTTGTGATAACGGTTTTGCATTTGCATCATTAAAATTTTCTAACTGGACCTTTGATTATTGGATTACGTTAAAATTTTCATCTAACTACTATCCCCAAGGTAACGGTTTGGCTAAGTCCACCAACAAAAACCTGCTGCAAGTAATTAAGAAACTTCTTGACAAGAATCCGAAAGATTGGCACACCCAATTCCGATTTGCCCTTTGGGCAGACCGTACTAGATGTAAGTCCGCCATCGAAACTTCACCATACCATTTGGTATATGGCCTCGACCCTATTTTCCCATACAATTGAGAATACCAACCTTGCAATTCATGGAGTATCTGGGAATCGATGACACTGTAGCGGCCAGGTTGTCCCAACTGCTGTATTTGGAAAGAAAAAGAGAACGCTATAGATAATTTTGCTAAACACCAAGAAGTGGTCAAGCGTTGGTTTGATAGAAGGCCAAAGGTAAAAGCCTTCCACATTTCTGACCTTGTCCTCTGCTGGGACAAAGCACATGAGCGGAAAGGAGAGCACAACAAGTTTTATAATCTGTGGCTCGGTCCTTTCCAAATATCTAAAATTTTGGGAGAAAATGCATTCCGACTCAGGACCCTAATAGGTGAGGACGTCCCCTTATCTGTAAACGGTCAATTCCTTAAACATTACTTCCAGCCTTAGGTTTCTTTGAAACCTTCCCCCTGTATATAATACGGTAGTTTTTCTGTTTTCCTGTTTTAGTTTAGTTTATTTCCTGTTTTGTTTTGGGACCCCTGTCAATTTTGAAAAGGAAGCCTGTGTGCGATGTACAACATTGGTGTAATGTTAGAATTTTGTAACCTCTTACTTCTAGGATCTAAGTTCGGGAAGGACTCTTGATTGTTGGAGCACCCCATGATGAGGTCGGATTGATCTAGATAGCCTTTCTCTGCATGATCTTGTTTTTGTCAAAACCTATCCCCGAAATCGTGATTACTGCGCAAACACATTTTAAAATCGCATACAATTAGTTGTTAGTCAAAGGGACACTACGTCAATGATAAGCTCCGAAGCTTTGCTTTATGCTCAATCCTGCGTAGGCTTCACTGCCTACTATGCCACAAAAAAAAAGAGAAGAGAAAAGAATCAAGAGTAAAGATGCTTTGAAATCAACTTGATATCAAGCATAAAATTGGCAGATAGGAATGCATGCATCTCTGTCGGTACTGGACAAAAAGTAAAACTTTCTTACCGGAAATAGAGCAATTTCTATGAGCTAATAGGCGATAACTTCGCCAGGGCTATGAACGCTTGCTGGCAGTGGGGCTCTATCCAGGTTGCTTTTGAAGTATCAGCTCGCTAGACAACTTGACATAGTGAAACATTGATGCCTCAACTCTTTCTAAGTTGGAATGAACTTCCCTTGCACACACTAACTAATTCGATTTTTTGTGTTATTCGATTTGACTCTTAACATTATCTCATTTTGAAAGGCCTTTTCTCTTTTTTTCGTCTAAATTGTACTGGTCTGCAAACCCGAGATTCTAGGTTCGATCCGGACTTGCGTCCCCGAAATGTCTGGAAGCAGTTCTCTAGCAGAGTCACCATTTGTTGTGCGTTGCACACGCTCCCTGTCGCTGACAGGGTCCCCCTTTCCTCTTTTTGGTCTTTTCGCCTCCGCCTTGTTAAGTTCTGGGCAGGGTGTCTCACGTCCTTTTGAGTGTGCCCATAATCACTCCATGAGATGATAGTGTCATGTGCGGAAGCCCGTGAATTCGCAAGATCAGTTTAACCTTTGGGCATTAAAAATTCCAAGAGATCATTTAAACTTGCGAAATTGCCCGAGATAGGCGAGGAATGGTAGAAACTTGCAAAATTCCTCAAGTAAAAGATAAAGCATCTGAAGGTCGCATAAGGACCCAAAGTGCCAATTTTCGCCAAAGGATATAGAGGAGATAAAAATGCAAAGTGTCAAAAGTCTACAAAACCTCTCAAAATCCTAAAATTCGCACTAAGGGGGAAAATTACATGAGTTTCTAAGAGTTTGCAAAATGGGTGAAAATCCTGAAATTCGCTAGTATTGGATAAAATGCAAGAAGTAAAACTTGGCAAACTCTCTCCAAATGCCAAAATCGCATTATAAGGGGTAAATGATGGATGTAAAAAGTTTGCAAAGTGCCTCCAAAGCCTAAAGTTGAAGAAAATCGCGATTTTGCAAATAAAGTTGGCAAAAGCACACAAAATCCCGAAAATCGCGATTTAGAGGGAAAAAGTGCGAAAAGTAAAGTTTTAAAAAAGCTACAAACTTGCAAAAGCTCTCCAAGTGCCGAAGTTTTCAAAACACCCTAAAATGCCGAAATTAGCATTCTAGGAGATAAGTGCCGAGAGTTGAAAAGTTTGAAAAGCACACTAAAATGCCGAAGTTTTAAAAACCTCCCATTCGCCGAAAATCGCGATTTTGTTTGTGTAAGTGATAAAAGTATAAACTTGCAAATAGCCTTCAAACGCCAAAATTCGGAAAAAACCCCAACGCGATTTTGTTTGTGTAAGTGGTGAAAGTTTGCAAAGTTTGCAAAACCCCCGAAAATGCCGAAAATCGCATATAAAGGGTACGTTAGAAAGTTTGCAAAGTTGGCAAAACCCTCGAAAATGCCGAAAATCGCCTTATGAGAGATAAATAGAAGTTTAAAAAGTTTGAAAACTCCTCCCATTCACCGAAAATCGCAATATAAGGGATAAGTTAAAGTGAAAACTTGCGAAAGCATCTAAAAGCCCAAAGTTCGCATTATAGAAAAAATTGTGATAAAGTATAAAGGCTTGCAAAGGCACACAATGTGCCGAAAATCGCAGTATAGGGTAAAATCGCGGTTTTTGACATTGTTCGCAAATGGCATTCACAACGCCAAAATTTGAAAAGACTTTCCAAAATCCGAAATTTGCAGTGGTTAAAAACACTGGAATTCCATCCAAGGTAAATTGCTAAGTCTGAGTCTTAAAAACGGTATTCTTCTCCAAATCTTAGGCGCGAAAATTAGGAATAGGGAGTTAACCGTTAAAATTTGAAATCGTAGAGCTCTCCCATTCCAAATTTACAAGTTGTGAATTTAACTTTTCAGAACGTAGGGCATAAGACAAACATTTTTCAAAATCCAAAGGAAACCATTCACTTCGCCAGGTAAGTTTGCCTTGTCCCTCTTGAAATCGTTTGAAGTATATGCAAAATGGGATAGATGTGTTTGTGCAAAGTTGATTAAAACGATTAAATCTTAAAACCGCATCTTTTCCCATTTATAAGGCGTCAGGCAAAGCAATTGAAATTAGAAGTCTATTCCCAGGAGTCAACCTAGAAAATGCATTTTCAGACTTAGGGAAAATTTTAAACTTCGTCCATTTTGAAAATCAATCCTAAAATGTCTAAGTGTAAATTCAGCAGTCGAAATTGTCTAAGTCCTTGAACCACAACCAAATAAGTAAATTCGTAGTCAAAGAGCTTCATAATGTTCATGTCTAAATCAATCAAGCTCTTTAGCTGAAGTATCATGCTTTCTTTAAATTTGGTTTTCAAATTAATCCTTGTGTGCTAACGTATCCCTTTTATTTAACCCGCTTTGTTTCCTTTATATCGTCTCGTAATCCGTGTCCGACTGTACAGGATAAATGCCTAAATCAGTGGTAGAATCATCAAAGACGCTTGGTGCAACTGAAACGTCATGAGCATCCAAGTCAGATATCCCTCGCATAGTCGAAAAGATGAAATATCAGTATCAGAGAGGAGGACTAAGGGAATCAAAAGTTCAAAGTGTGTGGAAAAATGTAGGTGATACTGACCTGGGGCACATTGATATTCAAGATTTCAGAGGCCGAGTTTTCTCCCCTAATGCCTATGGCAGGCGTGAATGATGGAAAGTGGCATCGCTCAGGTAGAAGGATTTCCCTCGTTAGTGCAAAATTGTGAGCTGGTAGTAGAGGCTGCCCGAAGTTACCAACCAAACACCAGATTGGTGCTCCTCGAGAATATGGTCCTCGTTGACTTCACTCCTGAAGCCATTGGCGACGCATTTGATATTCCCTTCCCGAACAACCCCATAGCAACAACTATAGATGAAGCGCAGGTGGCGTATAATATGAACCCCGCCAAATGCAGAACACTGATAAATGAGGAGTGATACAAGGAGAGAAAACCTCCCAGCATCAGAATTGGGAAAAAGACCCCCAAGAGCGACTTTCACAATGAGCATGGAGACATGGTCACATTGCTCAACAAGATTATGGGACTCCCCCAATCCAACTACTTTGAAGAGTGGGTGTTCTACTTTACAGAACAGGTCTTCACTGGGAAATCCAAGTTCGACTAGGCCCAGATCATAAGTGACAACATCCATACCCAATTGATCGAACTTGAGGCGAAAAAGTACTTTACTATGACATCCTATCTAGTCTACATGTTCAACAGAAACCAACCACTGCCAGGTTTAATCATGAAGGGTGAAATTGGGAATGGACCCAATCAGGTGAAGGTATATGATTGTTATCCACAGCTACACTATCAGGGCATAGCTCAAAGGGAAAAGAACAACCGTGCCAATGCGGTTGGCGAGTATGAGCGTGTCAATGATGCTTTCACAATGCGCCTGGTTAGGCTGATGCAAGGAGGACTATACATAAGGCTTTCAGAGAAAGCTACTATTTTGGTACAGAGGTATGGCGCCTGGTTCATCCAGTTCCCAAGATTCTCCTACATCCGAATAGCCGGCTTTGAGGGCGCTCCTTTTAGACTTTCGCGATACCCGACCAACAAAATAGTTCTCCTAAAAGTCGCAAGGCAGTCACGTCTGGCGAACAATTTACTCAGAGACAAGAAGCAGTCTAGATTCGCCTTCCCTATGATCATAGGTAACCTTGATGTCCATCTGAAGAGTCCAACTCATGCAGAGGAATCCCTTGCAGAACTAGCCTCCTACGGCCTACAAGCACATTTCCCAAGGAAATGCTTTGATCACGACAATCTGGCAAAGAGAGCCTACGACAGGCGATACAGAGCAAAGGAGTCAGTTGAAGATTATTGGTGTGAAATTCAAGGCTGAGTGTGCAACAAATGCAACTCTATGAATACCGTCGGGTTCTGGATCAGCTAACAGATTCAGGAATTGCCTACAAGTCTAGGAATTCGAGGCGGTAAGACATCTTTTGCCAGGCATCGATTGGTCACAAGATCCAATCACTGATTTTGAGGCGGTTATGGGAGCCCCAGGAAGATACATTGACCAGTGGTTGCACTAGCAAATTGAGCGACTGATTCATGAGGGAGTCCAATTCACCTACCAAATGATGGGTAGCCTTGATTCTTAGTCCTCTGAAGATGAGGGAACCTCCAGTGCACCAAAGGAAGAGGTTGAAAAGCCCGAGAAAAGGAAGAAGGCTAAAGCGAACAAAGGGACTCGAACATCTAAGAGAACAAGAAGGGAGAAGATCCCTATTAGGAGACCGGAGGTCACTTCATCATCAAAAGACCCCAGTTCATCTAATGATGTAGTTGAACTGGATTATGTACCTGCTCCACCTTCCCAGAGCAATATTGACGCATTTGGAGCTGATGATCCTCCTGAACAAGATAGGCTAGATATAGAGGTAAGAGCCATTGAATCTGCTGAACCTGAGAATAAAGTGGAGGAAGGAGAGATTCCATCCATTCAAGGGCTGGAGATGCATGAACCCACCCAACAGAGCCGCCATGAATTGCAGCTGCATAGTATTGCCAAGGATGACTTCACTGTTGAAGGAGAGCAAAGGACAACTTAGACCCGCAAGCTTGAAAGGACTGAAGAACAACCATCACATGAAGATACCAGACTGTTGTTCAGTGAAGTAGGAGAGAATTTAGCTACGAGCAAGGGACTTGACACTTCCTCCACTCCTCCTGTAATAGAGCAGCTGCAAATATGCAATGAGCTGGCTGAAAACATTAAAGAGCAGAGTGCAAATTTAACTATAGCATCAGCCCAGACCATACCTCAAGATTGGTTAGTTGCTCGAGCCCAGCGAAAAGCAGCCACCAAGCCACCCATTGACTTGGAGGACATTTTCTCGCGCATAGACGAAGCCAAGTCCAAGGGGAAGAAAAAGCCTAAGGCATATTCCCGGATAACCAGAGATGAGCAAAGGAACCGTACCCTCCATATCGCCACCCCGCCTATCGATAAGCCAACAGATCAAGTTACACTGGCTGATTATAGCATCACAACTGTCCCCATCGGACGAGCCACTAAGGAACAAGAAATGGAGGAATACAAAGACTATGCAAAACATGCTCAAACAACTCGAAGAGATAACTACTGAAAAGGACATGTATTGAGTTCGTGCTGAGCAGGCCGAGGGGTACATTGATCAACTCCTGAGACCATTGCATAATGCCTCCGAATCCCACATTCCCCCGACAACATTGGTGCAAAGGACAACCACAAAATTTGAAGGAGTATGAGATACTGCCAAGGCCGTGAAGGAATGGATGCAAGGCCTTAGAGAAAGAGGAGAGCAAATCATTGAAGAGGTAAAGGAAATGGCTCACCATCGAGAGACCATTTTGGTCAAGTTGCTCGAGGTAAAACGGGAATGCCTCAGAATCCATGAGGTAGCTGCTACAATTCTTCCTCTCGTAAGAGCTCTTTTTTGGACCCAAGCACAAATCCCTACACTCTCCGTCATCCTGTACCCCCACGACATCAACATTTTTAAAGAATGGTACTGGACTATCACTATGAAGAATGAGACAAGAGAGATCATTGACAAAGAGCAAGATGCATGCGAGGGAATTCTGAAGAACATGCAGGAACTTGGTAAGACAATCCTCCGATCAATGGTTTTGGGTTGGAAAAATGACCTGTCCGATGACGTAGTGCAACCAGACTGGGAGAAAAGATTGAGAACAAACAAGATCGCCTACTCAACTGAGGACCTTGGTTTTGCCGGTCAAGTACATTCAGACATGTTGTGTTTTGAGCATAATCGGTCCAGCTGGCAGGATGGTTTGAAGCACGTAGACCGTTATCTAGAGGGCATGCAGTATAAAATTCGTCATCCCCCTATGCCTCAGTTCAGTTTGCTTTTCCAATTGTGCATCAGGTTCTAGGAGTATGTTCACGAAGAACATGCAGCAGGTCGGGACCTTTGGAAAAAATATTTGCATGGCGAGGATGAATTTTTAGAAAGAGGATATGAAGCTGGAAAAGAGAAAGTGCTTTCTTAAAATGCATTCTTCTTTTAAATTTGGAAAAAGCACTTTTTGGCCAAAGTCCATGTTTTACTGCCAAGTCAACTGTAAACTTTAAACTTTGTGCATGTGTACTTTTTTGAATTGTTATGGATAATTTTAATTACCTTTTTTAGGTAGTTATTGCTCCCCTTTGGGTGGTTGCTGATATTTATCCTCCATTTATGGGTATCGGTACGTTTTGTAAAGATGAATCTGGGCCACTTGTTTAGTTTAGATCTTGGCCATTCATCTATTTTTGGAAATCTATTTAAAGGGGCTGGTTTTCCCTCATTTTTGTAAGAAGTTCATGGATTGTTGCTAAAGCTCAGGTGAAATTTACACAGGATTAATGCAAAGTTAAGGTTGTTTTCTTTTCATTGTGAGTGCATGGTCTCCTTCTTCGCCATTTAAATTATTTTGTTATGTCTTTCATTTTTCTATAGCATTTTCTAGATAAACATTTGATAGAATCCTCGCTGTTCATACCATTAAGGACTGACTGACTGTCATCCCTTTTGCATGGTTAATCTGAAGCTTCTCATATGCTTAGTTCGGTTATTAAACAATTAGTGAATGGATATAAAATTCTGAATCTATGTTTAATAGCATGAAAATCTTATTTTCCCTTGAAGATCACACTAGATTCTTACAAACGTTGTGCTTAAATAGCTGATAGTGTTTAATCTAGTTATTTGGAGGTGTTTGTCTGTTTTTCTTGAATATGCTATCTTGGTTAATTAGTTAGATTTTCTGTCTCTCTTTTCCCTATCCCTCATTTTTTCCTTTTTTTACCAAGAAGAATCCACAGTCTAGCTGAATTAGTATCAATCCAACTGAAATCAAATGATAGCAAGACTGTTAGAATTTTAGGGAACTCATCCAACAATTGTCCATCTCACCGTAAGTCCCTTTTATGTTTTCAGCAAAACACATCAAACCACTGAGTAATCCCCCAGTCAAGACTTGACAATCAAAACCTTGAGGTCATCCCCTTTGATCAAACCCAAAAAACAGCATTAGGGATTTCCTTATCTCAAGAGAGGATAGGATACTCAACGAGTACATTCTATTTTGTGTTGGCCGGATGGAGTCGTAGCAATGCGATTTCAGACACGTCAACACTATACATTATGGTTTTAGCCACTGAGTAAGAATCAACATTAGCACTATTATCTTGCATTCTTAGAAAGTCAAAAAAATGTTGTCGGGACCAAGGCACCCTACCCTCCTGTTGTTGCACTTTATTCCTCGAATTTCAGGAGGATAAATTGGCGGTCTTATCTAATTCAAATCTTGCTCCATGTGAAAATATACCAAATCTAGGTCAGTTTTTAATCAAATTCAAATTCAAAGTTTCATATATAAGGCAAGTCTTTTCCTCATTTGGAGATCTATCTAGCATTCATGTCAGAGATCCTTATGAAGTGAAAGTACAACTTTTAGGTGAAGTCTCAGATTTGCAAATTCATCAATTATCAAGTCTTCATGAACATCTTTTCAACCATGGAAGCTTCAAGAGACATTGGAGAATGATAAGTGAATCACTAACTGATGATTGGTTTGTACCTCTTCCTAAAGGACTGGGTATGATTTCATGTTCTTGTGTTTCTCCATAAAGCTTCGAATCTACCTCATATTCGTTTTCTGATTTACATCATTGCTTTAGATTTGCATCCTAAATGTGATTTAAAGAAATCTCAATACAATCATTTAGGGTTTACACTAACACATTTGAGTAGGACTCTAGTTTGCATTTTAGACCTTTTGGCTCATAGCAATCTTGGTCAAACACGTAAGAGAAGAGAACACATGTTTCAAAATACAATATCGGCTATTTGTGGAGGTAGAAATCACCAAAAAAGGAAGTTGAGCAAGGCAAACCCCTATATAGCCACAAGCCTACCATTTTCCATCTTGCAGTTACAGCTACAGGAACCTGACGGAGCTGAAAGACCTCGAAAAGCATCAAGTTGGTATAGGTTGGCTCCCAAAATTTGAACCTGGTTTTCAGGGACCAAGGCAGTGGGGGCGCCCCTGTCCCAAGACCAAGGCACTGGGGGGGGCCTAGTCTTCAAAGTTCTCCATTAGTTTTCAAGAGTGACACTTAGATATTCTCGGGAAAAGGATTCTTCGGCAACAACTCAACCTCAGATGACTAGGGCGTTTTGGGCGCCTTGGTCCTGCCAAATCAGCATTAGATTTCAGTTACAGGTGCTCAGTCAGATTCTCCTATTTCTGTGTTGGTTACTCTGGTTTTGTAGTTTTATTAGTCTATTACAATAACTTTAACGTTCATTTCTCTCATACTTTGATCATAGTTTTGCATTCTCCCAACATTATCTCCATAGTATATTCACTTCCATCGCAACGAAGGAATAGAAACCCTAGAAGTATCATTTGAGTCTCTTTTACAAGAGTTAGTCAAGTATGATCACTTGTCTAGGTGATTTCATATTCCAATGTTAGTGTGAAAGTGGATCTCGGTTCTAGTGTTACCTGGTTCTATTTTAACACAAATAGATTATAAAAGGAGATTTGAGGAAGTCATTTCATATATGTGGTTAATTTATTTTTTGAGGACGGAAAGCCTTGGAGTTTCTTGGTTGTGTGGACAAGAATTCATTCAGCCTATTGGGTGGATTCATTCAAGAAATCACATTGAGCTTATTGTAGGTACTTGGGATTGAGAAGGAGATGGAAATGGCATTTTATTTCCAGGTCTGCAGCTGCTAGGGTTTGAACAAACTTTGAGTGCCAAAATCATAAGGAATCGGAGAATTGTTATTGTCTTTGGTTGTTGAAAGTTGGACACGTTTTTTTATGAGCACTAGAAAGTGGAAATTATTGATGTTGGATTTGAGTTCTCTTTGCTGGGAAATTATTTTTAAGTCTGAGATAGGTAGTTTGGGAAAATCATATATTGGCTTATTGCTTAGAAGGAGACCTGAATTTCTGAGAATAGTCCTGTAGTTGATAGTAAGGCAGATTTCAGTTATTTTGGAAGTCGAATAGACTTATTATTGGGTGGTTGTTGGTCTTTGAAGTCGAGGATTATTGCTGCATAAATGTGGGAACTCAGAGTCACTTAATTGCTGGAACTTGACAACATCTTACACTTTCAAAAATTGCAGGCATTGTTGCTAATTAAATAAGGTCAGAAAGGTCTCTTATGTACTGTAACCTGTTCATTTAATGAAGTCTGCAATAAAATGATCATAATAGTAAATTCTATGTTTCAATTGCTTAGGTTGTTATTTATTCTATGAAATGCCATTATTAATGAAGGAAGGTTGAGTGAGTGTTTGAATGGTCTGCAAATAATGAATTTATTAAACCAAAGACCTTTATCTCACAATTGGGGCAATTGTTTGACAAAAAGCTGATGAACAAATAGGAAGAATTATGAGGGTTTCTTACAGCTATATGATAGTAAATTCTATGTTTCAATTGCTTAGGTTGTTATTTATTCTATGGAATGCCATTATTAATGAAGGAAGGTTGAGTGAGTCTTTGAATGGTCTGCAAATAATGAATTTATTAAACCAGAGACCTTTATCTCACATGTGGGCCAATTGTTTGACAAAAAGCTGATGAACAAATAGGAAGAATTATGAGGGTTTCTTGCAGCTATATGATAGTAAATTCTATGTTTCAATTGCTTAGGTTGTCATTTATTCTATGAAATGCCATTATTAATGAAGGAAGGTTGAGTGAGTCTTTGAATGGTCTGCAAATAATGAATCTATTAAACCAGAGACCTTTATCTCACATGTGGGCCAATTGTTTGACAAAAAGCTGATGAACAAATAGGAAGAATTATGAGGGTTTCTTACAGCTACATGATGAAGAAATCTATTAGTAGTCTCGTTTGTTATGATCTTACCCATGAATGTGTTAGTGAACAGATTTGTCCCTTTTTAAAAATGATCAATTTTGAACTCTGTCGCCTTATTTTAAGGACAAGTGTTTCACTAAACAGTTGGTAAGTGTTGCATAAATCACTTCCCTCTGAATTTTTCATAGGTACATCTCCCTTTCTCAGTTTTTCAAGGAATGCTTTAAACTATTTAATTTGAATAGTAGCTTTTAACCCGAAAGCATGTAAGACTACCTACTTCATTCTTGGATGAGAGGCTGATATTTCACACATGTTTCCTAAAAAGAAGAAAGCAATTTTTCCTATCTTTTGAATATATGAGATGACAGCAACTGAAACAAAGTTCAGTACACCATTTCCACAGGTTTAATAAAGAATGAACAGATTTAAGAAACTAAATCCGTCTTCAAACATGAATCTTCTCTAGAAGTAAACAAACACTCAAAGTAAGGAATATCAGAAGAATAATAATTTTCTGTAATGGAAAGATCCTTACTGTTATTTGATTAGATAAACATATACAAAGACATGTATCTACACAGATTCAAAACACACAGATTTTCTTTCTCCCAAGAATAGTATGATCATTCTATATATATATTCTTATGTAACAAAGGCACGAAAATACATGTATAAACCGTTTCCATTCCAGATTTAACAGTCTGATTCCTCCTTCAAAACAGAAAATACATAAAACAGAGGGAAAAACCAAAAATTGGTCACCAAATCTAACCCCAATACTCTCTATTTTTCCTTAATTTATAGTTTTAGAATAGGGGAGGTCTCCTTGAAAACTCGACCTCCCCCGTAAACAGCTATGAAACCAACAAGAAGTATTTTGGGACAGATGTCCCAAAGTCTTTGCATAACCATGAGAAATTACAAAAATAAAAGAAACCGGGCCTAAATCAATGCATTATGTCACTTTTCCATCATCATCATCCTCTCTGCTTTCGCGGGCGTCGTGAGCGGTTGTAAGTTCTTGAACAATGGATTGGTTCGGAACTTTCATCGTGTTGAGCTTCGCCTTTGCCGACTCCTTATTCCACCGGTGCTTCACCATCTTTTCAGAATGTTTCAGTAGTTGATCATTTCCAATGAAAGTTATAGACTCAATCCTAGCCACCCTGGTTATATCTTCCGGAGTGAAATTACCCTTGGCCTTGATCTTCTCCATGTTCACCCGGAAAGACCTAATTGCATCCTGTGTGCTCAACCCGCAAATTCCCAACTGCCAGTCATGGTCAGGGTTAACCACCTTGTTATCATTAACTATGCTGCACTGGAGATCCTGGAGTTCGTAAACAAAGGTCTTTGCATCGGTGATCACAGACTTGAAGGTAAGCACTCGCCACATTATGGTTTTCTTCAGCACAAAAAGCTGACATTCATCCGCCACCAGCTTGATTGAGTGTTTTGTCAAAAACCTGGTAACTCCATATTCTTCTATTTTGGAAAACAAAGGCAAGACATTCTGCCATTTGTGCTCCTCCTTCTCCCACGACACAAGTTGATTTTGAACTTCGGCAATAAGGCCCTGTATTTCATCGCATAGCCTCCGGGAGTCGGTGATGTACTTCTCGCCATCCTTGATTATTCCCTCAATCCATTTCTCCACAGCTTTGGCAATACTCTTGGCCCGTTGAACTTGATTCATTAGCTTTTTATTTTCCGACGAGGTTGGGTCGAAGTTCTCTGTAGCATGAGATATTGGGAGTGCCCAAAGGCAACCAATACTATCGATGAACTGAGCCAGAACGTTTATGTGTCGCTTGAGTTCTCTCTTTTCTCACCCATCCTTCTCCGACCTAGTGAGCATTTTCCTTGCCGATACCTGGAAGAAATGATTGTCTGTGTCTCTACTCATGTTTCCCAATTCCACCTTTGTGATCTCGAAATCATCGGGGCTAGCCTCCTTGTTTTCATCCTTGGGTTTATATGAGGCGATTTCAGTAACCCATTTTCCAATTCCCTCATTATTGTCTAGGCGAGCGGCAGTCTTGAACCTTTTTGGTTTTGGATTCTTCTCTGTGTATTTAACGACCATTTCCTGAATCGGAATAGTCATGGGAAGAAAACTCCGTTTTTTGTTCACCGAGGTGGTCAACCACTTAGAAGTTGCACTGAAACCAGTGGTTCCTTCGATCATCTTGGAAGGTGGCATCATAGCCACAGTCACCGTATGAGAATCCAGGGCACTAGCAACATCGTCGTCCAAGTCTTCAATTTCAAATATCTGGGCATCGAGAATGGTATCTTTCACCCCTGCATCCTTTGCCTGATCCATCTTTCTTTGAGCGGCACTTCGGGACCGAGTATGCCGAGGAGTACAAAAATCTAAAGTTGAATTAGACCTATGTCTAAGCTGGGGCGACTTGTTATCCTTACCTGCGCGAACAAGCATAGAAGCATTGTTAGAAAGACGCTTTGGTGAAGGTAGAGGATCCTTATTACTTCTCGCAGAATTAGACTTAACGCCTGATTTCATTGCTTTCTTATTGGCCACCCAAGCCGCGGTCCTTTCCAAAACTCCTTTGGTCCTTAATTGTTTATCATCTTGCTCTTCCTCATCCCAGTTAATTGGAGGCATTTCGACTTCTGCACGGGCTAAGTACCCTGGTTCGAATAGCTCTAGATGATCCTCTTCAAGCCCCTTAGTATCCAACTTTATCTGCAATGAAACAACTTGTTCTAACACCAATCTCATGTTTCCCCTTTTGAATACTTCAAGTTCATCTGTACAATCTTCCCACAAATCCTCTAACTGTGGCATGGGAAGGTATGGCATTAGACCAAGACTTCGGGAAAATCCCTTATTATCAAAACCTTTCCTTTCAGGATACAAAGAAAAATTAAAATTTCTGAGGTCTGCTCCTATACTCAAAGTGTCAGACATTGAACTGCAGGACAACACGCCCAATTGGATGGGAAAATGACCTTCCCATTTGTCCCTGGGCTGTGCCTTTTTGATTACAGAGGTTAGTTGCCTGCATATCTCCGCTAGAACAAAGCAATCTGGACAGAAGTGAGGGAGATTGAAGGGCTCCTCTTCAAAGTCGCCTACCTGTATGTAACAGAAACGTGGAAGCTGGATATAAAAACTACCAAACCTCTTTATCAAAGTCTGTGCATCTTCGGAGATTCTTTTGGCTTTCATATTCTTCAATTCATGACACAAATCACCCAGAAAAGCATTGTGCACCCTTCTGAAATCCTGTAAAGCTTTATCCTTCTGCAGCATGGGATATAACTCATACACGGGAACATCCTCCTCAGTGAGCTGTTTCGGTATTCCAACCAACTCCTTAACACAAGCCAAACAATATAAGAGATATGAAGACATAAAGAAGTGTTGTTTGAACTGTTTAGCCAAACTCAATTGTTCTCTCATTTAATCAACAATCAATTCAGCCCAATCCAAATATTGCTTCCCTTCTAAAACCAGCTGCACGTAGCAATAAATCCAGTCGTAGAAGCTATAAGCTTCAGTGGATCCTCTGGCTCGGTGCAACAAAAGCATTACGTCATGAGTGTGAGGCAACATGTGATTCTTATTAGGATTCTTGGGTAACTTGGAACCACCTCTTTGAGGAACCTTCAACCAGAATTTTGCTACATTGTTACGGAGCCCGGTTCTGTCTGTGTTGAACTCGGTGATTGATTGAGCAGGAGAAAAGTTGGAGAATTGGTAATCAGGTATTTTGAAGACTGAGGAAATTACTTCACGATTTATGGCAAGAAGGGTTTCACCATTGTCTCTCCTAATGGTTTCAGACACTGGGTCGTATCTAGCAATACATTCCCGAATCAATTCTGGGCAAGGAATGGTTGGGGGAAAAGCTGTGACTTCTATGAGATCGCTACTCAAAATCTCCACACCAAAAGACTTGTCAATTCCCTTGAACACCCTCTCTTTCAACACCTCAAGGTTTTCCCCTTTTAGGTCAGTATCGCTAACTATGGGTTCAGTGGATGCCAGGCTAAAAACATTCCCAAATAAATGTAGTGTGGACTTCATAATTTTAAACAATAAGCCTAAATCGGTTACAGAAAAACTTTCTGTAAGAGAGAAAATGCAAGCAAAAACTGCTGGAGAGGACAAGAAAAAGACTCACCTTCACAGTTGAACAACCGGACGACGGCTAGCAGCAAAGAAGACTCCTATCCAGGAAAAACAAAGACATAGCAGCGAGGAAGAAATGCGGAGCACTAACAATCCTTCATACCTTATTAGTGAAAGCAATGATACGGAAACATTGAATGCAATAATTCCAATTTTCAGTCCGAGTGTATTGAGTTTGTCGATTAGACATCGCACGCATGCATTGAATGCATGGCGGTGTTTTTGAAGTAACCACCAGTTCCCGAAATGATTACTTACTTCGAAAAACCAAGGATTGACGTCACTTAAGACATGATTCTGCCTCCTCATATTGGCAATGAATGCACCATCAAATCATTAAAACCCGCGGGACCCACCAACTTCGAACACATATGAACATCTTGAACAGACTTTGTGGGCGTTCAAGTAGTTCAAGATGTATGCCGCGCTCAAGGAGAATTTTGCCGAGAAAACAAATAATATCAAGCTGCTGACCACTTGTGCTATATTGAACATGTTGAACATGTTTGAACTTCTTGAACTTAATTCAATGAGTTCAAAACCTGGAGAGAAATAAAGTAACATATCACCGAACAAGAAACTTTTAGAGAGCCGCTGCAAGACACTTAGAGAAAATATTAGTATGAAAAACCTCCCTGAACACCTAGGAACCTATGGAACCTAAATGAACCTGTTGAACTCGGTTCAAAATGGTTCAACGTGTTCACAGAGTTCAACCAATTATCTAAACTTGACTTTTATGTTTGAAAAAGGATTTACAGACGTACTAAGGACTTGAACCGAGGTATCACAAGAAAGATTAGGACTCCAACTGAAAATCTTAAAGGATGACTCACTCTTATCATGAGGAATAAATGACGCAGCAACATTGGCTTTGACTGGGGATTGTATTTTACAAAGGAAAATGCAAAGAACTCTCAAACTTTGGTTTCGCATGACCAAAAACAAAAAGGGGAAAGGATAAGGTGACTCACAATTAAGAACACCTAAGCTATTATATACAAAACTCTCGATCACAGGACTTACAATTTGTAGAGCTTGAGATCTTGCCCGTTGTAGGTATAGGGCATAATCGTTCCGTCAACGTAGCTAAGTCTAAAAGCATTTTGTCCCATCACTTCACAGATCTTGAAAGGGCCTTTCCACAACGAATCAAACTTGCCGTGAGCACCCTTTGGCTCTTTCCTTTTATCCCATAACAACACCTCATCTCCTATTAGGAAACCTCTTGGCCGAGCTCTCATGTCAAAAATCCTCTTCACTCGGCTCTGATGCTCCAAGATTCGATCCACCAGCAACTCCCTCTCCTCTTCCAACTTCGTCAGGTACATAATTCTTTTCTCCAAAGCATTCTGAAAGAAAGAATCTTCCACTACTGTCTGCAGCTTGGCTGTCGATAATTCCAAAGGTAAAGAAAGTTTTGCTCCGATCCCATACACAAGCTCAAAAGGTGCCATTCCAATGGCCCTCTTGGGCGTAGTCCTATCTGCCCACGAAGCCTCATATACCTTCTTATGCCAATTTCGAGCACTTTCGTCAACCAACTTTTTCATGATGACTATCAGGTTCTTGTTGCTGGACTCTGCTAGTCCATTATCCTGTGGAAAGTAATCAGAGGAATGCGAGAGGGTAATCTGATGCTCATAGCAGACCATAGTCAACTCCTCAGAAGAGAAATATGATGCATTATCTACAACAATCTTTTGGGGAACCCCAAAACGGACTAGGATGTAATCCTTGAGAAAACTACAAAACCTCTGAGTTTGCCTTTTTGGTGGGAATGGCTTCTACCCACTTGGTAAAGTAGTTAGTTGCTGTCAAAATGTACATATGACGAGCACTAGAATGAGGGTTTATTGGTCCTATGAAATCAATGCCCCACTGCTTGAAAGGTTCATCCACTACCACAGGCCTTAAAGGCAGGGCCACCAAATGTGGCATTTCTCACACTTTTTAACATAAATATATGCATCCCTAAACATGCCTGGCCAATAAAAACAATTCCTCAGAATTTTGAAAGCAGTAATAGACGATGAGAAGTGTCCCCCACAGGCTTCACCATGGTAGATCTCCAGGAGTTTTTGCTGTTGAGGTTTATCTACACACCTTAAGTATGTTCCATCTAAACCTTTTTTGTACAAAACATCCCGCCAAATTACATACTTAGCAGCTTTTAACTTAAGATTCCTTTGTTCTTTTGTTGACAAATGACTTGGGCAGCTACCATAAGTCAAATAATAGGCCACATCAGAGAACCAGGTATCCTGCAATCCAACAAAAAGAGTTAATGGTAATTTGGCTTCTGTTTCCACCTCATTTTCTGCTATCAACCTGCATAAGCCTTGTCCTTTGACTGTCTTCGTAGGGCGAATATCTAAATCATATTCTTGAATTTTTGTTACCCAAGTTGCTCTCTTATTTGGTCCAACCTCTTGCTGAGTTAAGGTGCTTTTCACTGCGGAATCTGGGACAAAAACCAAAGAGTGGGAGTGCAGAATATAGTACCGAAACTGTTTCACAGCTTTAACTACGGCATAGGCGTGTTTCTCCAAGAGTGAGTACTTAAGCTCATGCTTCTTGAGCGGGATACTCATGAACGCTATAGGTGCTTCGACCCCAGATTCATCCAACTGTAACAGTATTCCAGACATCGTATGCTCTGACGCATAACAATACAAAATGAAGACCTTTGTGAAATCCGGGTTAATGAGAGTAGGCGCATTTGCAACTGAACCCTTGATTTTTTCGAAAGCTTCTTTGGCCTCTTCAGTCCATTTGAAAGGATGTTGTTCGCTTAACAAGCTGATGATGTGTTTTGTGGTTTCTGCAAACTCTGGAACGAATCTCCTTAAGAAATTTACTTGACCAAAGAACGACCTTACTCCAGTCCGATTGGAAGGTAAACTAAGACGTTGAATTGCATTAACTCTCTCAGGATCGATCTTGACTCCTTTGAGACAATATGTCCTAGCAATTTGCCCTCCGTGACACAAAAAACTGATTTCTTTGGGTTCAGGAAGATTCCGTGCTCTCGACAACACTTTAGAACTACACTCAGATCCCTAAGATGGTTCTTCCTTTCTTTCGAAAATACCGTGAGATCATCCAAGTAAACAACAATAATTCTATCTTGAAAATCCTTAAAAGAGGAATCCATAGCTCTTTGAAAGGTGGCTCCGGCATTTATTAAACCAAAAGGCATACGATTATATGCGAATGTTCCTCACGGAGTGATGAATGTCGTCTTGTGCTGTTCATGCTCTGCAACACTAATTTGATCGTAACCAGAAAAACCGTCTAACATCGACATCATCTCTAACTCGGATACCGTCTGCAGAATGTGGTCCATATTGGGTAAAGCGTAGTTGTCCTTCAGACTTGCTTGATTCAGATTATGGAAATCAACACAAATACGAATCTCCCCATTCTTCTTCCTTATGGGCACAATGTTGGCTACCCAGGTAGAATGATGAATTGGATATATGATTCTGGCCTTAAGCATTTTATCAACCTCTTTAAAAATTGCATCCGCCATTATGGGGTTGAAATTCCTCAATTTTTGCCTAAAAGGAGAGATGCCTGGCTTCAACAGAATCTGATGTTGAAAATGCCCCTCTCTAAACTCCTTCAGGTCATCGTAGGACCAAGCGAAGATATCAATGTATTTTTTTAGCAGTGTGCCAAGTGCTCGCTTCTCCTCCGTAGAACAACACTTGCCAATTGTTACCTCTTTTGGGTTGGACTCATCACCCAAATTTATTTTCTCGCAACTTCCTTTCCCGTCATCCTTGGGAACTTTCTTGCCTATGAACATAGTTTTAAAACTTGTGGACTCGCCACGGACTCGCGAGTCCATGGGAGCCACGAGTCGACTCGCCAAGGACTCGCGAGGTGAGTCCTGGCGAGTCCATCTGAAAGACTCGCGAGTCTTTTGCAAGGACTCGCGCGAGTCTTTTGCATGGACTCGCGAGTCTTTCAGATGGACTCGCGCGACCTAGAAAAAATGTCATGCAAGCTTTAAAATTGAGTTTAACATGTGAAAAAATTTGGTCTCTCCGTTAGGATTCATATATGGAATATAACATTTAAGTATAAGTATCTTTCTTCTTTCTTATACTTTAAGTTATATTCCATATATACTGTCAGGATGTTTGAGAGTGGTTTCGGACCTCCAGGAGTTATAATGCAAAATCTAGTTTTTGGAAGATTCTTCAATTTTCCAGACTTAGTCAGATTTCAGGATCAAGAAGACATTCCAGACTTAGCCAAATTTCAGGGCATTTGAAGATCAGGATGACATTCCAGACTTTAAGTTATATTCCATATATACTGTTAGGATGTTTGAGAGTGGTTTCGGACCTCCAGAAGTTATAATGCAAAATCTAGTTTTTGGAGGATTCTTCAATTTTCCAGACTTAGTCAAATTTCAGGATCCTTCGGTGATGCCCCTTGACCCCAACTTGGGGGCGTTGCCCCCAAACCCCCGTCGAAAAATATAGGGGGAAATTGCGCCGATGGAAGTAGGGAAAATTTAACCTCCGAGTCTGATTAGGCTCCATATAAAAGCATAATTAGCATTGAAGAAATCTTGGTATTATACATTTTAGAGTTGAAAGTTTGAAACTATGAGTATGTGACATGTGTAATGTTTCAATTATGGCTCTTATGTTCTCTAAATGCATTAATTTCTTTATGTTTTTTTGTAAAACTACGGTTTTTTTTTTGCCGAGTCCTTGCCGAGTCTTTCACGAGTCTTTCACGAGTCCGAGTCCGAGTCCAAATTTTTGGTTTGTCGAGTCCGAGTTTTTCAACTATGCCTATGAATACATCATCTCCGGTGAAAAACCTCTCCAGAGTCACTAGCCCCTTCGGAATTTTGTTGCCTTTGAGCTGAATAAAACTATTTGTAGGATCAACATCTGGGTCTGGACTAAAGTCCTTGCAGGCATTTTCAGAACCTTCAAAATATGATTGGGAGAATGACTGAACACATTCTAGGAAATCTTTGATTTGTGCATCCGCATCAAACATTTGCCAATGATTTACATTATCAAGGACAATAGGCCTATAAACCATTTCAATCCTATATGAATTATCCTTAAAGTCTAGATGCGGTAATAAAAGTGAAGCTGAAACGGCCAACGAATCTGCCCTACTGTTTTGTTCCCTCGAAATGGCTTCAATTGAGAAAGCATCAAAGAATTCTAACTCATCCCAAACCCAATTTCTATAATGTCTCAATCTGTCATTCTTAACTGTATAAACATTTCTCACCTTTTTGACAATCAACTCTGCATCACCTTTAACTTTGAGCAATTTGATACCTTTACATTTGGCCTCATTTAATCCTAATAATAATGCCTCATACTCTGCAGTATTATTAGTATTCTTAAAATCCAACTTGAAAGAAAACGAGAAAATATTACCAGTGGGTGACAACAAAACTACCCCCGCTCCAGAGCCGGAGTTGGCGCAGCTTCCATCAAATTCCATCTGCCACAACCCGCCAAGTTCGTCAACAGCTTCTTCCGGTTCCCTTTCGCCAGGTGCAAGAATGAGATAGTTTCCAAACTCGCATTCTTGAAACAAAATCTGGGCTTTGGGATTGTCCGAAGGAAAAACAGTGTACTTATTTTTAGGCTCAGGTTCAAGCTTGATTCTCTGTTTTCCAAGGGGAATAATGGCTTCAAACCAGTCCATTTTGATTTCACCTCCAAGATCCTTGCAAAAAGTTCTACTCAAAAACATTTCGTAACTCGCAGGAACATCAGCAACTAGGATAGTTAATCTTACTCTTTTATCAGGGCATGTTGCTAGCACTGCCTGGACGTCTTTTACCTGTCCAATAAGAGGAATCTGTTTCCCATCCATCAAAAAGCATCTCCCAAATGTTTTCGTGAGGGTCAAACCTAGAGACTTAGCCATAGGTGAAGGCATTATGTTGTCTGATGCTCCTGAATCTATTATGCAATTGCTAAGCTTCTGACCATTCAAGAGAAGAGACATGTAGAAAGGTTCAGGTTTCGGAATCTCAACCTCAAGCCCATTTTTAGCATCATGAAAAGCATAGGGATCAGCCAAGTTAGCTAATGAGCGCGGGACAGATGAAGATTTTTCAGCAGCAGTTAAATCACTATTGTCCACACATCCGTGTATCGGGGACTCTGAAGAAGAATCTCCCTTAACATATTTGACCAGTTTATCTAGTTCTTTTGGATTCAGTTTCAAATACTCAGTAGTAGGAAGTTGAACAGTAGAAGCTTTACAGAACTCAATGATGTCAAAGGAGGAGGAAGAGGAAGGGCTATTGTTTTCTTCATGATTCCTTTGCAAAATCCTAACTTCAGGGATCTTTGAAAGGCTATTACTTTGGGAGATCTTTACCTTTGAAATTACTTCCAGAAGGATTCACAAAAGAAGAAGCCTGGGAAGTTCGTTGATTCCTTGTTAGAATCGCACATGCAGGACCTTCAAGGGTCGCCAAAATGTTACTACTTTTTTTCGAATCTGACTCATATTCGAGGTAGAATGTTCCAGAGTCGCCAGGTACCTCTTGAATTTTTTCTGCTTCAGTGAACTCACCTAATTCATCTTTTGTGTTTTGCATATGAACATGTCTTATCATATCGGGACAAGAACCCCCATCGTGATCTGTGGTAAGATCGAATGAACACATGACACCTTTGTCAGGAGGTGCCTCTATTTGTAATCTTTGTGGAACGACAGGTAATTGCAACGGTTGTCCATAGTTATACTGATTTGGAGTTTTCCTGCTTATATCCTAATAAGGCTATGGATAAGAACTTCCGGGCTTGGGTATCTGCCTCTTCAGAGCAATCATATCATTGACAAGCCGCTGAACAACTGGGTTAGTAGAAGAAGTAGATGCCTGAGGTTGGCCCTGAGGGATTTGTACATCTTTCCTCCATTTTTCGGCTGTTATCAAATCATCTTCAAGCTGTATGGCTTCATTTTGTGCAGTCTCCAGATCAGCCGGCCTACTTCTTCTAAGGTGAAAACCCACGTCAGGTGGCATGGAATTTCTGAAGAAACATTGTTGATTATCCGCAGTTGGTCTTTTGGCTTGAGGAATTTTGTGGATAATCTTATTATACCTGGCTACATAGTCTCTCATTGGCTCATGAATTTCCTTTTTCATTTGTGCGAGTTGAGCCAGTAGCAAATGTTCATCATCAACACTTTTGAACCTTTTCTCAAAAGCGGTTTTCATCGTTTGCCAGTCAGTTATGGATCCTGCTCGCAGATGGCTGAACCAATCTGCTGCCCCTTCAGTGAGAGTTTGGGCAAAAAGCCTAACGACTACATCCTCATATTGGACCACTAGAATTCTAGTAGCCACATTAAAAGAATTCAAGTGCTCTTCAACCGAGACTTTTCCGTCTCCATTATATTTAGGTAAAACATCCCTCGCCCCTTTTGGAAGTGGATTATGAGCTGCGAGAGCAAGAGGTCCAACAACAACACCCCATGGTTGGGCCATAATGAACACAGGATAAATGGTTACAAGGGGAGGGGTTTGAACTCTAGTAAGCGTTAGTGCTTGCCAAGGGTTTGAAGAAGAAGGTATAGGAGTAACTTTGACAGGAGAGGAAGGTCTGCTCTTAGCTTTTCTTTTGGGAGTAAAGTTTGTGGCGAATGAAAACCCTTGCAATTCTTCAAAACAATTATCAACTATTCATTCTCTCCTTTGCGCTCTGGTATATGGACGAGAATCCAGTGTTATCACCCTTAGGGATCCTAAGCTCTTTCAAGCAAATCTCAATCTCAACGGTTTTCCTGAATTATAGAACTGTGTCTTTGACAAAACAAACTCTGTGAAATTTTGACGATTATAGGCTCAATTTTGTTATGTCTATGGCATACCAGTCTACTGAATGTTCGGTTTTCTCTTTGTTTAACTCCCTAGCAGAGTCGCCAAAAATCTGTTAGTGAACAGATTTTTCCCTTTTTTAAAATGATCAATTTTGAACTCTGTCGCCTTATTTTAAGGACAAGTGTTTCACTAAACAATTGGGTAAGTGTTGCATAAATCACTTCCCTCTGAATTTTTCATAGGTACAGCTCCCTATCTCAGTTTTTCAAGGAATGCTTTAAACTATTTAATTTGAATAGTAGTTTTTAACCTGAAAGCATGTAAGGTTGCCTACTTCATTCTTGGATGAGAGGTTGATATTTCACACATGTTTCCTAAAAAGAAGAAAGCAATTTTTCCTATCTTTTCAATATATGAGATGACAGCAACTGAAACAAAGTTTAGTACACCATTTCCACAGGTTTAATAAAGAATGAACAGATTTCAAGAAACTAAATCCGTCTTCAAACATGAATCTTCTCTAGAAGTAAACAAACACTCAAAGGAATGAATATCAGAAGAATAATAATTTTCTGTAATGGAAAGATCCTTACTGTTATTTGATTAGATAAACATATACAAAGACATGTATCTACACAGATTCAAAACACACAGATTTTCTTTCTCCCAAGAACAGTATGATCATTCTATATATATATTCTTATGCAACAAAGGCACGAAAATACATGTATAAACCATTTCCATTCCAGATTTAGCAGTCTGATTACTCCTTCTTCAAAACAGAAAATACATAAAACAGAGGGAAAAACCAAAAATTGGTCACCAAATCTAACCCCAATACTCTCTATTATTCCTTAATTTATAGTTTTAGAACAGGGGAGGTCTCCTTGAAAACTCGACCTCCCCCGTAAATAGTTATGAAACCAACAAGAAGTATTTTGGGACAGATGTCCCGAAGTCTTTGCATAACCATGAGAAATTACAAGAATAAAGGAAACCGAGCCTAAATCAATGCATTATGCCACTTTTCCATCATCATCATCCTCTCCGCTTTCGCAGGTGTCGTGAGCGGTTGTAAGTTCTTGAACAATGGATTGGTTTGGAACTTTCATCGCGTTGAGCTTCGCCTTTGCCGACTCCTTATTCCACCGGTGCTTCACCATCTTTTCGGAATGTTTCAGCAGTTGATCATTTCCAATGAAAGTTATAGACTCAATCCTAGCCACCTTGGTTATATCTTCCGGAGTGAAATTACCCTTGGCCTTGATCTTCTCCATGTTCACTCAGAAAGACCTGATTGCATCCTGTGTGCTCAACCCGCAAATTCCCAACTGCCAGTCATGGTCAGGGTTAACCACCTTGTTATCATTAACTATGCTGCACTGGAGATCCTGGAGTTCGTAAACAAAGGTCTTTGCATCGGTGATCACAGACTTGAAGGTAAGCACTCGCCACATTATGGTTTTCTTCAGCACAAAATGCTGACATTCATCCACCACCAGCTTGATTGAGTGTTTTGTCAAAAACCTGGTAACTCCATATTCTTCTATTTTGGAAAACAAAGGCAAGACATTCTGCCATTTGTGCTCCTCCTTCTCCCACGACACAAGTTGATTTTGAACTTCGGCAATAAGGCCCTGTATTTCATCGCATAGCCTCCGGGAGTCGGTGATGTACTTCTCGCCATCCTTGATTATTCCCTCAATCCATTTCTCCACAGCTTTGGCAATACTCTTGGCCCGTTGAACTTGATTCATTAGCTTTTTATTTTCCGACGAGGTTGGGTCGAAGTTCTCTGTAGCATGAGATATTGGGAGTGCCCAAAGGCAACCAATACTATCGATGAACTGAGCCAGAACGTTTATGTGTCGCTTGAGTTCTCTCTTTTCTCACCCATCCTTCTCCGACCTAGTGAGCATTTTCCTTGCCGATACCTGGAAGAAATGATTGTCTGTGTCTCTACTCATGTTTCCCAATTCCACCTTTGTGATCTCGAAATCATCGGGGCTAGCCTCCTTGTTTTCATCCTTGGGTTTATATGAGGCGATTTCAGTAACCCATTTTCCAATTCCCTCATTATTGTCTAGGCGAGCGGCAGTCTTGAACCTTTTTGGTTTTGGATTCTTCTTTGTGTATTTAACGACCATTTCCTGAATCGGAATAGTCATGGGAAGAAAACTCCGTTTTTTGTTCACCGAGGTGGTCAACCACTTAGAAGTTGCACTGAAACCTGGGCAAGGAATGGCTGGGGGAAAAGCTGCGGCTTCTACGAGACCGCTACTCAAAATCTCCACACCAAAAGACTTGTCAATTCCCTTGAACACCCTCTCTTTCAACACCTCAAGGTTTTCCCCTTTTAGGTCAGTATCGCTAACTATGGGTTCAGTGGATGCCACACTAAAAACGTTCCGAAACAAATGTAGTGTGGACTTCATAATTTTAAACAATAAGCCTAAATCGGTTACAGAAAAACTTTCTGTAAGAGAGAAAATGCAAGCAAAAACCACTGGAGAGGACAAGAAAAAGACTCACCTTCACAGTTGAACAACCGGACGATGGCTAGCAGCAAACAAGACTCCTATCCAGGAAAAACAAAGACACGGCAGCGAGGAACAAATGTGGATCACTAACAATCCTTCATACCTTATTAGTGAAGGCAATGATACGGAAACATTGAATGCAATAATTCCAATTTTCAGTCTGAGTGTGTTGAGTTTGTGGATTAGACATCGCACGCATGCATTGAATGCATGGCGGTGTTTTTGAAGTAACCACCAGTTCCCAAAATGATTATTTACTTCGAAAAACCAAGGATTGACGTCACTTAAGACATGGTTTTGCCTCCTCATATTGGCAATGAAAATCTTAAAGGATGACTCACTCTTATCATGAGGAATAAATGACGCAGTAACAGAATGTTAGAAGGAACTATTCATGTAATCAGATCAGCAATAAACATACCAGAATACTCAGTAAATAGAAAGCAAAGTGTTTGACATAATGCCTAAACAACAAGATAGTGGAAAGTTAGATAAAAGAGGTTCAAAAAATTAGTAGCCACTTTGTCCGCTATAGAAGTAGAGTACATGGAAGCAACTCATGCTTGTCAGGAAGCCATTTGGCTGAAAAGATTGTGTTTGGTTATTGGTTTTGATGCACGGCAAATGACTATCTGTTGTAATAGCTAGAATATCATTTGCTTAGCGAAAAATCCTACTTTCCATGCTAGAACAAAGCACATTGATGTACAATTTCATTTTGTTTGTGATATGTTGGACGTGGATAAGGTTGATACTTTTGTGAATGTTGCAGATGTACTGACAAAGGTAGTGGGCACTGAGAAGTTCATATGGTGTGCCTATTCTATGGGCCTTGGGGCCTTGAGTAGATGACAAAGTTTTGACCATTGCAAGTCTTCAAAAAGTGGGAGAATGTTAGGATTAAGGTATCTCAACCTTCGAGAGTCATAGCATTTATTTAATTGATATAATTAATTCCATGTTGCATATTTTGTTCATTATATCCAAATAGTTATGTTTCTAAGTTGCTATGTCACTTTGTGGGGCTTGTTTGAGTGTTGGCTTACTATATGTATAGTGCGGAGGAAGAAATTGTGCCACTTGGCACTTAGGCGCTCATTTGGAGGGAGGAGTTTGTAAAAACTTCTCAAAGGTGCACTTAGGTGCCAAGTGTCTTTTTTTGTTAGCTCTTGGTGGGATATGGAAATTGCTATGTCAAGACTTGCGGGTTGAGAGGAGTTAATGTTTGTCAGTTTATATTTATGTTTTCATTTTACCAAGTAGCTTTATGCATTTTGGATGCCTAATTGTGGATTTGGCAAATTTCTATGTAACAAGTGTTGTATATGGAAAGTTACCGCTATGGCAGGACAAGTGTTAGTGGATTGGAAAGTTCTACTTGCAATGTGTCAAGAACATGGAAAGTTGCTGTTTTGGACACCACTTGTCTATCTAGGCATGGGAGATGGTTTTGGGAGCCATGGGCGCTTGCCTATCTTTCATGTATTGGGCTCTATAAATATGTTGGTGACTTAGTTGTTTTTATGAGGCACTTTGATTAATTTTTGAGATGTCGTTATGTTATCAGAATTATTCCAAGAATCTCCATTGTTGTAACCATTGTTGGACTACTCGTGACTTGTCTCGACTCGCCAAGCCCCTGAGAAAAAAAACTTGGGAAAAACTCGACAACTTAAAACACGCTTAAATTTAATAAAAAATGCATTTTTTTTGCAAAATTTATTGAGAAGATGCATCCAATGAGTCAATAAATGATAACACAAAAGAAACAAGTCAATTCTAGATATATTCAAATGCAAAGTGTCTACAAAATCACATCCTCATGAGGAATGTTGATGGCTGGAAGCCTGAAAGCAATATAGTAAATAGTTTTTGTAAAACCAAAAGTAAATACATCATTACAAATTACAATTACAACTTCCTCTTCCCAGCTCTAGGAAAAACTTGGGGAGAGGTAGAACTAGAGGGTCTAGTCCTAGAAGTCTGCAGTGGGCATGACTGTGCCTCCTTGCTCAGTATGGATAGCTCATCCTCCATCCTGGATGAAGCTATGTCTCCACCTACTTCTGGCACTGGCAATGAATCCTCATCCTCTTCCACTTCCTCATCAATGTCATCCAACCCAAATCCATCCCCCTCCTCCTCCATAGCCTGCCTCTCCAAATCAATGATGTCAGTGTCGGAAAACAATGGAGGCTGCTCCTGTGATGTCCAATCATTGCAAGGATCTATATTATCCCAGTCAATTGGACCACCTTCTACTTCCTCTACCTTCCTTATGCGCAATCGAAGATTATATTGCACGAAGACAAGGTCATTGAGGCGTTTTTGCACTAACTTGCTCCTCTTCTTCGTGTGGATTGTTTCAAACAAGCTGCAATTACGGTCACAATTGGATGAACTACAAGGTTGACATAAGACTTTGAGGGCAAATTTTTTGAGATGTGGGGTGTTTCCACCCCAATTTTGCCACCAAGCATCTACAAAATAAATAAAATGGAAAAGTTAGAAAGCAAAGAGAAAAGAGAAAACATAATTTATCAATCATTTTAGATCTCAAAATCCAAATGGCAAATGTTATACCTGGGGTTTGAGTGGTTCTTCCTCTCCTAGCCAGCTCTAAAGAGAATAGCCTACCCCTTACTACCTCATAATTTTGGAGCTCACTCACAATGAGGTCTCTCTCCTCAACATCAGGTACCATCCTCTCAATGCATGTATTGAGGCCCTCCATGACCTCTCCATTCAGATCTTAGTAAGAACCCCCAAACCTAAAATGAGGGTTGAAGAAGTATTGTTGGGGGTCATTAACACATGTTAGTTATAGTGGGGTCGAGTGTTTATGTTTGGTTATGTTTGAGTCGCCGAAATGTTCCCGTGGGGTAGTTAGTGACGGTTGGCAACTGGGCCAACCATCAAGTCTATATATGGTATGGATGGAACCTGAGCAAGGATGGTATTGTACTGACATATTTGAGAATTCAATAAAGATATCATTATTCTGTCATAGTTGTTATGTTATTGTTGCTTATGCTTTGATATATATTAATGTTCTGTTACATGAATTGTTGGCACGTGTGGGATATCTTTGTTTATCCGTGAGTTTACCAACCTCACCACAAGGACTAAACATTTTGGTGTCGTTGCCTGAACGAACCTGGAGATAACTATGGCTGCAAGCGGAAGGAATTAATGGGCCGACCATTCAACCAACAATTAACTATCGTAGATAGTGACACACATGAAGAAAGTACCGCAGAAGAGGCACGAGAGGATCAATTGGCGATAGACTTGGTAGAGTTGTGGGGCGTGTCGGTCACGTAGTACGTGTAGAGGGGGGCTTAGGAGAGAGTCATCTTTGAAGGCACAGTACGTGGTGAAGTCACCGTCAGTACTCCCGTCTTTGATATGCTCAGAAGTATTTTAAGGTTGCTCGCCAGAAATCTGATTGCACTCCAAGACCGAAGGGAGGAAACTGCAGGGGAACTCCGTCGGCAACAAGTACTCCAAAGGTACGAAGAGTGGAACCGTAGGGAGGAAGAGGAAAGGGAGACAAGCCGACGCTGTACCTCCGACACTTAATGCCCCTACGACCAAACAAAGACAAACGTACCACTACCACCGAAGGAGTGGACGAGGGAACTGTATGGAGATCTTTCCACATAAAAGAACAGGTCGAGCGGAGACGACGGCTAAGGGAGGTTGCTTACTCAAAGAGCCCTGAGGAACATAGCAGAAGTCGGAGTGTGAGTCGGAGTCGTAGTCAGGGGAGACAAAGGCTGTGTACGTGGAAGGAGTTGGAGGAGGTCGCTAGGAACCTACCACTTCCAGATATAGTGGAGGAAGATCTCGTCGATTAGGCCCCACACTTGATGTCAAGTGAAGACGACTTCGGAGCCGAGTCGCAGAGCAACCCGTCAGAGTATTTTGAACAAGGAGAGGAGGCGGTACGGGATCTGCATGAAGAGATCGCCAATATTTTTGAAACTACATTATCCAGCATCAGGAATTTTTCCTTGTCAGAGGGAACCAAAATAAAAGGGTTAGATCAAGAAACCCCGGGAAGGAGGGACTATAGGAGCGAGGGTGACCAAAGCCCTGCGGACAGGGGTCCAACCAGGTCAAGAGCATACAGTACCTTCCAGACACATAATACCTTCCGGGCATATAATAACTTCCAAGCGCTACATAAAACCCTCCAGACAAAAACAATGGCACACACTCCAGAGAAACAAAAGCTTCCAAAATTCATGGGCGACGGGTTGGAGGATCCTGTACGACATTGTAAGACATGCGTGACCATTTGGGAGGCAAATGGCCAAGACAACTGGTATTACTGGTTAAAGGCATTTTCGGCCACCCTGCGAGGAATAGCAATTGATTGGTATACGGACCTGGATGCCGAGTATAAAACATCATGGAACAACGTGAAGAAGGTTTTCCAAGAGGAGTTTAAACTCCTACGGGATGACAATGAAATAGTGGCGGAAATTTACAATACCAAGTGTTGTACCTTGCATACCCTCCCCGTCATCGACAGGGTCCCCCCTTTCTTTTTGTTTTCTCGTCTCGCCCTCGCTTAGGTTCTAAGTAGGGAGTTCCGGTAATTCGCAGGGAAGATGTAGCAGCTAGGAATTTTTTTTGAATGATGAGAGGATGAGTGAGCATAATGTTTTCAGAAATCGGTAAAATGAGTCGAACGCGAGCCAAAGTTCAAAGTAGGCCTAGAGGGTCAAAATGATGGAAAGTTCAAGCAAATCGGCCTTGGGACCCAAACTTCAACCATAAAATGCGAATTCAGAATCCCTAAGGCCCAAAATTCGACCTCCAAACCAAGGTGCAAAGTCGTTAAATTTTCAAAAATCAACCTTGTAAGTTGAAGTGCATTCAAAAGTGAGAAAATCGGCTTGATAGGCCAAAATTCATTAAAGCTACCAAACTCAGCTTATAACCCAAAATTCGCAAAGTGTCAAACTCACAAAAAGTCATTTTAGGCTGAAAACTTAAAGTTGATAAAATCGCACTGAAGTCGACAATCACTTAAAATTTGAAAATCGGCCTATAAGGCCAGAACGTGAGAGAAGTTTGCAAAAAGGCCTTTTAGGCCGAAAAGTGAAAGGAAAATTGCTTAAACTCGCGAAAAGTCATTTTAGGTTGAAAATGGGCAAATCTCGCAAAGGAAGCCTCTAGGCCGAAAACCAAACCATAAACTAAGTCGCGCAAAAGGCTCTCTTATGCCGAAAACCAAAAAACTCCCAAAATTGGCTTATAGCCCAAAAATTGAAAAGAATGAAGGGAGAGTTATCCAAGTGAAAATCGCACAAATCGGTTCAAATAGCCGAAAAGGTGAACTCAGGCAAAGTCGCATATTTCTAACTAAATCGCCGAAGAAAAACAAAGGGCGTTTTGAGTCCAAATTCGGCCATTTGGCCCATGTTGCAAGTTAAGATTTACAAAGTCGCGCAAATGCCTCCTAAAACCCTAAACTTGAAACTTTGCCAAGGAGTAAAACAAACAAAATCACACAAAGCGACCATTTACGCCGAAAACTTTGAAATCGCGGAAGAGCCTTTTTTTGCAAATTCGGCTTGCAAGTCGAAAAAGGAGAAACTACTTAAAACTCGCAATATCATTATTTTGGCCGAAAACGAAGACTAAATCTTGCAAATGGTTTGTCTCTCCCGAAAATCACAAGTTCGTAGTGTTAAGAGAAATCGTGAATTCCCTCTTATAACCCGAAAATCGTTGAGCTTCGAAAAATCAGCTTTTCGAGCCAAAAATCACAAAGCCGACTTCCAACCAGAAATTGGCTATTGGAGTTTAAATTCGCACAAAGCGACTAAGGAGCTCGCAATCCAATAAGGGCGAGAGGAGGTTTTTGTGAAAACGACTTTCAGACCGAAGTTGCTAAGAGAAGAAGGTTCGCGTAGAACATACTTCTAAGCCAAAAATCCGCGGGTTCGCATAGTCGTGTCAGGAAAAATTGCGAGAAATTATTCAAGGAAGGAATCATATGAGAAGCCGAAAAGGGAGGTAAATTCTAAATCACCATTTAACCTTCATTTTGCCATATTTTCAAGCACATCCATCATGCTCTAAGTATTAAATCGCTCAAACCCTTTTAAAAGCCGAAAATGATAAGTTTACATTTTGGAGTAATAGGTTCAAGGTTTGCATTCTTTCTTTTTGATGCCATGAAAATGGGATTAGTGGACAATAAAGAAATCATGTTAGTAAACTTTCAACCATAAGCATAACATGAAAATGAATCCATTTCAAAGCATATCAAGAAAGATTAATAACAAAGCAAAGAGGAAAATAAAGAACTAAACAACTCTAATACTCCTTCCTAATGCTTGATGATGTTGGCTCTTCCTTTTTCCTCTCCTCTCCAAGTCCGAAATAAGTGTAGCTTTTAGCTTTTAGCACTATCCATGGATGCCATATGAGAAGATTCAAGATGGTTGTAAATGAAAACAAATGCTTATGCAAATGTAAAAGATTTGCTATGAGAAAGCTCCTAATTAATGTCTATGTGAATTTTACTATAATAACAATGCTCAAATGCTTTTCTCTCTTTTTTTTGCTTGGGGAATGAGGTCCTTTTATAGGGAAAGAAGCTGATTGAATGGCCAAGATTGAGTGAGCTTGTGAAGGGTCAAGATTGATGGGTTTGGGATCCATGTGATGGCTTTCGACCCAATCTTATGATGGCAAGTGTCAACATGAGATGGCTTGAGAGGAGAGGGGAGAAGCATTAAATGTTTGAGATGACATGAGGTCTACCCTAGGAGGGTTTGGTTAGGCTTGAGTTAGTGGATAAAGCTTTTATCCAATGGATAATGCTTTTGTCCAATGGATAAACTTTTGTGCAAGAGTTAACGGAGATAACCATGGTCAAAGCAATAAATGCTTGAAGAGACTTATGAGTTAAATGAGGGTTGAGTTAGAGGGAAAGTATCTAACCATGTGGGGAAGTTGAGTTAACCATTAATGGCTATGTAAGAGCCATAAAGGCTTTGAAAGACTTTGGGGGTTAACTTGTTGAAAAATAAAAGCCTTTAATGCATTTCAAAGACTTTGAGGCATTTTTGAGAAGTGACCTTTGTTTGGGAATGTGCAAATGATTATAGAGGGGGATTAGACTAATTAGAAGGGGTTAAAAGAGTCTAGAAGAGAGTTAGTGAGCAAGTGGGTGAGGATAAAAGAGGATTTTAATTAAAATAAAATAAATTTATTTCAACTAAAATTGTGCAACTTGCATTTGTAGGAGAATGCAAGTGGGAGAGTTTTAGAGATTTAAATAAATATTTATTTAAATGTGGAGAGGGGTTAATTAAACAAATATGCTTTATTCATTTAATTAATTGTTAGAATATGGTTCAATGAATTAAATTGAATAATTTATTTAATTAATAGAAGAAGAGGTTTAAAATGAGTTAATTATATCAATTTTATTAACTATTGATCGATGGTTTAAATAATCAAATAAATACTAAATATTCATTCAATTAAGTGGACAAATTTGGGTGTCTACATTTGTCCCTCTTTGAAATGTATAATGAATATGATTTTGATCCTAATACAAATCTGATTGCTGTTCCTGATTTATGACTCTAAACCATGCATCGAATTGTATATAAGTCTTCCTATACCAGATAGATTTTTTAGGCCTTAGTCTGATTGCTTTCTCTGGTTTAACTCCTTATAGATATGTGGTCCAATAATGAAGCCTTCCCTAATTTAAATATTTAATTTATGTGCTTTCATGTTTACTGTTTACTGCCCTGTAGAGCCTTCCAAATCTGGAAAATATTAATTAAATAAAGTCTTCAATATGCCCTCCACTCACACTCCCATAGTGGTTTTGTATTATCCACGTACCCTTTCATAAAGGGTGCAAAACTCTTTTCAAAGAGTCATATCTTTTTCAAATGTAATCTCATCTCTTTTACAAGTATTTCCTTTGCAATTAATAAAACATTACCTTTAAATTAATTTCACCAAGCGAAACACATCTCCTCCCTTTCGTACCGACCTTTATTTTCTTTTATTCATGTGCACCTTTTGGGATAACAAGCAAATCTTTCTTCATCTATCAAAAAAAAAAATCCAAATCTTTCTTCATTAACAAATCTGTCTTCAAGTAAATGCTGCATATTGTTTCTGAAACAAATTGGTTCCTTAACCAATCACCATTTTTCATCGCCGCTATGACATATTACTAATACTGCATATAATAATGAATCGCTGCATAATATGTTATAATTATTGTCTCAACAATTCTTTGTCTCAATGTCCCGTTTAGGAACAATGCAAAGTAACCACAAACTGTAATGCTCCGATATCACCTTGTAATGTCCCCTTATGTTATTCTTTATAAATTAGGGAAAAATTAACTTACCAATTAATTGCAAGAGATTTCTTTCGTCAATTAACTATTAATACTTATAAACTAATTAGCTTATAAATGATGATGAACAAGGCAAGAATATAATGATCTCCACTCGTAATATAATAATATAATGCTATCTGAATTGACAATTAAGTGTATGCAAATGATCTTGATTGAAATATTCCTCTTAAATTTGTTTTTGATTTTCTCAATAAGATTACAAAGCAAACACATTAACCTGTTCAGGTTAGAGAAATTAGCCAAAACAACCGAAAGGGAACCCTTCTACCTTTTGTTCACCGAGAGCCCAATCTGGGAGGGTGAAAGCATACGGTGTTCCGGGGATTGTTAGCACTATAAACTAAACTGAAATTACAATGCACGGGCGGCAAGCCAGCCCTTTCTACTTATCCAGCAGGACAGAAACTAAACTACTTGGCGGTGAACCAGCCAAGAAAATCAACAAGGATTTTCAACACAATCACTCTACCGCATATTTCAGTGGGAGGACAATGCATATAAACTATCACTCCACCGCATATATCAGTGGGAGGACAATATCACTCAACCACTTACTTAGTGGGAGGACAAAAGCTACAAATTGAATTACAAACAAGAAGGCGGCTAAGCCATCCTCTTCCACTTGCACAGTGGGAATTACAAATAAGAAGCAATAAGAATGATTGATCAGTACTACTGAAGCAATCTTACAAATAGAGATATGGGCATATTTAAGAGGTTAAGTGTAGATCTCAAGCTATCAAAATCACACAGCATAAACACTAATTGTCGTTTTGAAACTGAAAATCAATGACACGCAGAACCAGCCACACCAGGCAACACCAAAAAACTCACAACTCACTCAATTCTACACTAAATCACACCAAATCTGAAACAAATGAAAGAAATGACATAGGCGATCAATCCCCAAACCTCAAACCAGCAACTGATCAACAATGCTTGGGCTTTTCTAATAGACAATTGTCCCAAGGGCAGGGGATGATGCATTAAAGATTTTGGAATATTTTTCCATTTCCCAAGTCACAGGTATAGTTGCGTTCTCTTTCTACAATCACTAGGTGTATCATATTATAATTAATATTGATAGGTTAATTTGATTTTGCTTTTGCAATCATTGGATTCTTTGGCAAAGTACTGTTCATGATTCTGGAATTATCTTGAGGCAAAACAATTTCATTGCATTTTGCTTGCCTTTGCTAGAATGGGAGATTTGAAATTAAATATGGACATCTATCAAAGGATAAATGTGTTGTGACCTTTTCACACATTGCCCCATTGCAAATGGGGACCCCCTCTTTTTGCTTAGTAGCCTAGTCTTAGGGTTTAGTTAGTCTGGCAATAATTTTGAGCTCTAACTGCACATTTTACCATTAGGAATATTCCTAAGTCACCAAATTCGTACCTTGAGCCTGTCAGTAAGTTCCGGGATCGTGATTTGTCAAAGGATGTGAAATCTTGTAAATATTGTCAAAATTGACAAAAATTATCAAAAGCTGCAAAGTCTTGTCAAGATGTCAAAATTGCAAAGTATTGTCAAAAATTGCTAAAAGTTGTAAAATGTTGTCAAATTGTTATCAATGTTAAATTGATAAGGATTTAGGGTTTTGAAACGCTAAGTTTGGAAAAGTTGGAAATTTGATCCCTAGACAAGAAAATTCCTTGTCAAAACTTGGCAAACAAGTGCCTTGGACAAGTACCATGATGAAAACTTGACAAACAGGTGTCATGCGTAATTGATAAACAATGAGACAAATCTTGTAAAAATATCCGAGCAAAATAGTGTAAGTAATTTTTTTGTGAGGAGTGCAATTTGAAACCAATTTGTAGATTTTTAACTTTAAATTGTTTTCCTTATCGAAATTTCCATGTTTTTACTTGGAATTCCTTCACCAATATTTTGTCCTTAAGAAATTTTGTTCAATGCATCCGAAATCCAGTTTAATTATGAAATTCCTCCCTAAAATCCAGCTCCGCTTGATCCAATTGCCTAGGAATCTAGCTCAAATTAGAAATAGTGCCCAAAGTTCCAGCTCCATTGGATTTCAGTGCTAAAAAATCCAGCTTAGATGAGGAATTCTCCCCAATTTTTCAGCTAACTTGTGTATTAGCACTCATCACAAAGGCATGACCCCATGTAGGTGGCACTAGCATGGATTGAATTCCAACTTGGCAATCTCCAAATGGTGAATAAAATCTTATAAAAAAACAAAATTGAAACCCAAAGGCAAGTCGGCCTAGGTTGATGAGGATTCAAAATTCAATTTAAAAAAAAAAAATTATTAGCCAAATTGGCCTAGTTGGAAACGTGCGATTTCAAGTGTCAAGATGCCTGTAAAATGAGATCAAACCTCTTCATTCAAGCACAAATTCAATCCAATTCAAGGGCGAATAATGAGGAGCAGACTTCAATAGCAGAATTCAAGGAATTTTCTTATCAATTATCTTAATTGGGAAGCGGATTTCATCATTTTATGAGGCGAACTTGAAATCAAACCTAGTGCGAACCTGTTGAGGCCTCATTGCATACAATTTTGAAGGTGTTTTTTTTATCATTTCTCAGGCCTGATTAAATGTGAATCTCTGCCTAATATAGTGCGAATTTGAGCAGACCCAATCAACCATCAGAATCAGCCCCCAAGCAAGCTCATTTCCAGCCATAGTAAGGTGCGAAATTCTGACTCAATTAGTGCGAATTATTCTAGCTTTACCACCTTGCACAGTATTGTAAATTAGACCTGACTTTAGGAGTTAAATTTCAGTCAAGAACAAGGTTGGAACATAATCATTTAAGGCAAATTTCATCCACATTTTGATTTAATTTGTGCCTATATTATCATCACCAAGTGAAATCAAGTTGTGAAAGGAGGGAGGTATGCATTTGAGAAGAGTAAAAGCATCATTAGGAGTTGGAATATCATTATGAAATCTGAGTTTTAGTTTGATTTTAGTTTCATTTCCAGATTTCTATATTAGGATGATGATCATGTTTTGTGATGTTTTGACAAGTTTTTTTGGAAAATCCATTTACATGTGTCCTAATTGCAAGAATCATCAAAATTTCCATAAGTTCATTTTAATTCACTTCTTATTGCCATGTTCCTTACATTAGTAATCCAAGCATCCTTAATTTTGTAGCTTAAGGTGTTTTGTTTTAGGTGGTAAATGTCAGGTGCTAAGCCAGAAGATTCAAAGGACAAGGTAGGCAAGCACAAATGAAGTATGACTATAAGGGAGTTCTTCCGGATTCAAAGATCGGCTTGAAGTGGAAGAAGATTGGGGACACCATTGACTTGTAGGAGTTCAAGGATCGAATGCATGGATACCATCCTTCTAAGCTAGCCAAGAGGATTGTGAGGAATGGAATTTCGCAAGCTATCAGTTCCCCCCCTGCAATACAATGTGTCAAGTTGATGGTGGAGTGTGCAAGACACTATGATCCCAAGGAAAGACAAATAATAGGCCTTGATGGAAGAGTTCTAGCTGATTTGATAGAGGATTCTATTGCGGAGGCCTTCCACATTCCAAGATGCAATACTACAATCTACAACACTAAAGAGGAAGCTTTGAGAATATACAACAATGGACTTGAGTCTTGTGCAGAGATCATTAACAACACGTGGATGTTGAAGCCGAGGAAGCATTACACAAGATACCTAAGAAGCTTGTAAGATCCGATTTTAAAGAAGAGTATAGTGATCTAGTCACCTTGTTGAACTGAGTGATGGGTTCCCATTAATCTTCTAACTTTGAACCTTGGATGTTTTCTTTCATTGAGGAGATAGCGTTCAGGGTGAAGATGATCAACTGGGACAAGACAATCAGTGATTACCTTGATGAGCGAACCAAAACATTTTACATGAGCTCTTACATAGTCTACATGTTGGTAAAAACTTATCGATATAGATGATTGACATGTAGAGGATCAATGGGGAATGAAGAACAACAATTCAAAGTGTATGAATGCTATCCCCAATTGCATCTTCATAATGCCGCCCATTTTAGGAGAGTAAATGATGCCTGCTCCACATATATTGTCTGAACTTTGCAAGGAGGCACTCATAGGAGATTATCACAAGAGGCTAACGACTTAGTGAAGAAGTTTAGTACATTCAATTTCCCAATTTCACTTATATCCAAGTTCAAGGATTTTCATCTTCTCCTTACCGGTTTCCAAGGAATCCCACTGACAAGATGATATTGTTAGAAGTTACAAGGCAACTCTCTACATATGATAACATTCAAAAGAACAAGTGCAAGGCCAAGACTTCTTTTCCACTAGCCATTGGGAACTCAATTGAAACATGTCCTTCAATTCAGCCAATCGAATGATCAATGGAGGAGTTGCAATTCTATTCTTTTTTGACTTATGCATCAAGGTGAAATTTTGATCCTTATCAGAAGATTAGAATAGCATTAGGAAGAAAGTATGGACACAAGGTACACCTTGAAGACTTTTGGGCAAATGCTATGGGTGATTTTGAAATAAGGAATATGATGTGTTAAAGGCTTTCAGTGCAAATGATAAGGATTTGTTGGCTATTTCCTATTCTGGATCAGTTTGAGGATGATGCTAATTGTGTTCAACACCATTTTGAAGAAGAAAATAGTAAACCCCTTCCAACCCCTAATGGGTATGAGTTAGAAGTAGTAGATTTGAGCATATTGATGAGACCAGTCATGACACACACACAACAATGGGTAGATCACCAAGTTAATAGGCTGAAAGAAATGGACGTCCCTTTGACCTATGACTTGATGGGTGATTTGGAGTCAAGTTCTTCTGAGGATGAGACTGATGAGGAGGACCATGAAGATATTGTTGAGGAAGAAATAGATAGGCAAGAAGATGAAAGATATAACCGAAACTTCATGAGCAAAGAAGACTAAGAGAAAGGAAGTTTCAAATGAAGTGCCACCACAAAAGAAGCAAAAGTCAAGAACAACTCACTCATCGACTAGCACTTCTTCCGTTTAGCAAGTTGCTTCTTCTATGGATACAAATGTAACATCAGTCATGGAGAATGAATTACAAAAGGAAGTGGAGATTCATCTTAGTGTTCCAACTAGACAAGAGGTGAATGAGTCCTTAGAATCCATTCAACAACGAGACCGTGAGGGAGATCCGTCTCAAGATGTGGCAATCTCATTTGATGATCAAGCAGCAGTACCAATTGATGAAATTGCGAAGGATGTGTTCATGGCTTTCCTAGATGAAGATATCAATAATGGTATGATATCGACACTTCAAGGATTTCAGGACGAGGAAGTGAATAATGAAATGAGTGAACATATTGAACAATGTATTGCTTCTAAATAGCTAAAGAATAGAATGAAGGAGGTTGTGGTGGAAACTAATGTGGATAATACCATGGAAGATTTTCTAAGTAGGATTGGCAAGAGTATGGAAAAGAAACAGGATGAGAGGTTCTCTAAGATTACAAGAGATAGTTCGGGATTTCACATAGTGCAAGTTGCAATTCTAAGAGTTGATAATACATGAGATGATATCACTCTAGAAGAGTGTGAGATTACAACTATTGATTTGGGATTGACAACACTAAATCAAGCAATTGAAGAAGTTGATGAGTCCTCAAATGTCTTTAAGGAAAGATTAAGAAAAGAGAAGGAAAAGAAGAATCAACTCAAAATGGAGTTCCAACAATTGAAGGATTACATAAAATGCTTCATGAATCCCATTTGATAAGAAGATGAGACAGTTGTCCCTTCGGCAATACTTTCGAGGGAATCAATTGATGATTTGGAAGAGATGAAGGCCACAACACAAGCAACAAAGAGTTGGATTGGAAAGGCATTTGATAAAGCAGATGTATTCATTGAAGGGTTGGTACAATCATATGGTAGAGTTACATTCATTTAGGACAGTATTTAAGCTATGCTTGCATTATGTGATGAGTTCCAAGTGGTTAAGAATAAAATTATTCCACGTTTACATGTGTTGATGGATATCCCTAAGGAAACTTTGGTGGATGGTAGTGTAAAGGAAGTGAATCAAGCTTGTGATTTTCACATGTGGTACTTTGCATTGATGACAAGGATGAAAATTCTCGAGAAGGCCAAAGAGGATTGTGATCAGTTAAATACCTTGATCAAAGGAAATTCATGATAAAATCTTAATTTTTCGTGGAGGTCATGCTTGGAAGAGAAGTGATTGATGAGAAGGATATGGAAGAGAATCAATTGAAAGACAAAATGAAAGCTATCTTCTTCAAGGCAACATGATCAATTTCAGAAAATCATTTTGAGGATGCTTATTCATTCATGATATTCATGATTGGAGTTCATGATCAATGATCATAATGGGAAAGGACATTCACCACGTGTACAAGTGGCTTAACATTCATAAGTATAAGGCGGAAACTATGCCAAGTGTACCAATGGAGGAGATTGATTTCATCATGTCTAGATTCATTGCATTTGCCATCAAGGAAAAGGATATGGGGAACGTTCTCCTAGAAGATAATTTGTTACCATCTTAGATGGCAAGGAATTTTCCTATTTGCTTTTGATCTTCGCATGCTAAGGAATGTGTTTATCTTCTATTGGCTAGCATTTAATAAAAGTTTGGTGATTAGGTAGTTAGTTGTAACAAACCCTAATTAGGGTTGTTTTGAATTATCTTGATTATTGATTTCAAATCAATCTTGGCCCTTCATTTGTATTAAGAGATCTATATAAGACTTTCTCATTTCATTTATAGCAAGAAATTCATGTGAAATTATTGTCAAGATACTGCTAGAATAAATACAAACTCATTGAATCTTGGTGAGCCTATTTGTTGATTTGGGTGTTAGCATGGTTTTCTATTTCTCAAGTTAGATTAAGAGTTATTAGTTACTTAGTTGAATGGAAGACATTATTGTTGATTCATGGTGAAACCTACATGTTCATACCATTTGGAACTTGTTGATTGCAAGTTGTAGTGCATGGTTAGACTGAACTCCATTAAAGCTTAACTTTAATTGCTTCTTTTATTGATTTGCATTATATTTGGTTTAATGTGTGTGGGTGATTTGAAAATCATTTATATTTCCTTAGAAGATTCCATAATCTTTGTGTATTTGTTTCTAATGATGAAACGAAGTTTGATTTGGTTTCATTGAGTCATCAATAGTTTATTACATTGTAGAAATAGATTAGATTCCTAAACTTATTCCCTTTTGCATTTTATTTTCAAAAAGCTTTCATAGATTTAGTTGAAGAGCCTAATTGCAAAATATTAATTCATTTCAAGGAAAAGAATTGATAGAAATTCTAGAGTAATTATGTGAGTCCCTTTGTGTAAACCGACATATGACATTTATAACTAGTTTATTCACATTTAAAGCCATTTGCTTGCATTGTAAACCTTGGGGTCACCTTGTTTGATCACAAAGCTCAACATTCAAGGTTTCTTTTTTCAAGAGGGGATAAAGTACTTAGTATTTTATTCTGCGTTTAAGGTGTCGTAATAAACACATCAACAAAATTGGCGCTAGAAAGAGGGCTACAAGCTAGATAGAATCAATTCATTTTTCCTAGAAAGGTTCGAGAGTCTTGAGGTCAGCTCCAAGACAACAAAACTTTGTTGAGTTGAAATTTTATAGATGTAGACTGAACAATCGAGTTACTGATCCTAGTAAACCAAGTCATTCAGGCCAACAACCTAAAATACAACAAGGTTCATTTCAAACAACTTTTGTTTAGATGGTTCTAGTTCAATTAGTCAATTCTGCAATGGCACAAGCAACTCGTAATGGTTTGACATGGTTGGTTAGCAATCCATCCCCACTCACCTATACTGATTATCATGGCATGTCAGTTAATCTCGACAAGTTAGTGAATGATCCGAACCAAATAGATGAAGAGCATAGGCAGATTGAATATGCAGATGTGACGTGTAGACTCTATCCTTATTCTTTGGGGGAAGAAGATTTTTACTGGTTTATTCATTTGCCTACATCTTCCATTGATTCATGGGAATTATTGAAAATGACTTTCATAGGCAAGTTCGATATCTCTATCACACCTTTCAAATTGTACAAGTAGTTTGTTGAAGTCGGGAGGCAAGAACACAAACTGGTTAATTCGTTTAATAATTGGTTTCATAAGGCTTTCACAAGGTTGCAAGATCCTTACGTTGGAACATAAGAACCAACAATGAAAACATTCCTTCACCTTTGGACAACCCAATGACAGTTGAAAGCTGACCTGCAGATAAAGTATTCCTCACCGAGGTAGCATTTTCAGGATGGTGTAGATTGCATAACATGAACCAACATTTCAAGTTGCAATGTCATGAATTGCAGGTAGGACCTAATATTTTCCAAAAGGAAATGAAGAATACAAAAGCACCAAAGAACCCTCTAGTGTTCATATATGAAATAGTCCCCACTGTGAGATATGATCAAGCAATGCTCTTGGAGGATTTCAAGTTCCCGCTTGAGTTTGAAAGCTATGAGACACATGAGCAGGGAAAACTTTAAGAAACCCCTCCCTTGGACAAGGTGTAAAAACTTGGCAAAAGTTGTATAATTCCGAGGAAAATTTTAATTTTATTGGCGAATTTTTGCGGTTTACGGAGAAAAATAATAATCTCCATTGGCAAATTAGCCATGATCGCTCAAAGTTTGTGAAAAATCCTGGCAATTGTAATGTTTTTAAAACCCAAAAAATATTTGCATGGGCGAATTGTAATGTTTTTAAAAGCAGAAAAATATGTGCATTGGCGATTTCAACCTATTTTCAAACCATTAAAAAAAATATTGGCGATTTCAACCTATTTTCAAACCATAAAAATAAAATATTGGCGATTTCAAACTATTTTCAAACCATAAAAAAAAATTGGCGATTTCAAGATATTAACTTTAAGTCATTAAAACACATGGCACACAGTCGTCAACTCTCTGCCTGGAAGACTGCCCATTAGAAAATCTCACGACCTAGCGACAAGCCCTTACGACTCTCTCTATCTCCAACTCGCAAGCTGAAAATGCTAAGCCTTCGTAACCTCGAGATCTAGCGACTGAGGGAAACTGAACTGGCACTCGCCAATTCTCGACCACAAATGTTAAGTCCTCGTCACCGCAACGATTTGGAGATAGTGGTAACTTTAACCCTTGTCGCGTACTCGCCAACATAAAATTGTTTATCTCTTAACCGCTAGCACTTCACTCGCAAGCTCGCGGCTTGATCAGGTCTTCAGACATTTAACTTTGCGAGTTGGCGATAACCATTAAACCTAACCACAAACTATCTAGTTGCTAGCTCGTGACCTAAAAATGCTAACATTAAACAAACATGAGAGCTAGCAACAACTGTATGAAATGAGTTACTCGCTAACTCTCACGGCTATAATGTATGACATCAGACCAACTCGAAACCTGGCGACCAAAGCAATTTCACTAACAATCTCCAGCTCAGTAACAAAAAACGCAAACACCCAAAAAGCTAGAGACCTCGCGATGTAAACCCAAACCAACTTGTCGCCAGCTCGCGGCTTGATCACGTCTTCAGACATTTTACCTTGCGAGCTGGCGATAACCATAAAACTTAACCACAAACTATCTGGTCGCTAGCTCGCAACCTAAAATTTTTAAGGCTTGGATGCTGACTCATTCTTGAAGAACTAGTTTGAAGGTTTCTCCTGAGTCGAGGTTGATTAGACAGGCGAGGACGATGGTTTTAGAGGCATAAAAGGATTGGATAGCTTCTAAGTTAGAGATGGGAGATCACGGATTTCTCTGAGAAATAAGAGCTCAGGTTGCTTGTTGTCAGGGATTCTGAAGCAGAATTTGTCCAATCAAGGAGGAATAAAATTAGAACAAAATTGTTCACAATAGATGAGCCTTAGCAGGATGCAGTGGATTTGATAGGCATGATGATAACTTCTAGAGTCTACAGTCATGTTGAAAACCACCAAAATGATGATTTTTCACGTGAATGAGCATCACCAAATGAAGTGTGAAAATATTATAAATACAATTGAGTGGTGACTTAATTGGTAGAAGAGAAAATAAACCTTTTTCATTTTTTGAGAGTGGTTTTTTTCCTTAGAAAGGAAGATGATGTTTGAGCAGGATCGTGCATGGAGTTGTACTTGTTGTGTGCTCTGTGATACCGGATGGGTGTTTTTTTGTTTTCTTCTGTGTGAGTTTGTTTATTGTCAGAGGGGTTGTGAAAGTGAGAAGGATTGCCAAAGGGGGTGTGAAAGCCTTTTCTTGTCAAGAAGGGCCAAGCATGGCACATCCTTTGCTTCTACTCTGCCATAGGATGGCAAGGGGTTTGAAGAAGGAGCCCGCAGAGGAATGAAAGAAGGATTTGTTTGGGTGGGGAGTGGTAGCCAGTCATCTTTGTGACGACATGGAAGTTGCGACCCCTCCCCAACAGATTACATTTACCCTAAAGCTCATGTTTCCACTTTCCCTGATCGTGGGCATGAAGGCTCGAGCTCCTCTTTCCATTTTCTCTGTTCCTGGGCATGAAGGCTTCCTCCTCTATTTGGAAATGATCTGTTGGATAGAACGTAACATCTCACATTCCATCCGAAATGAAGGCATTAGGGTGATAATGGCATGGCTCAAGCAGTTTTGCAAGTTGTATAGTCATTGGGGTTCCTTTTCTGGTTCCAGTAGTGATTCTAGACTCTAGGTGAAGGGAAACATAAGAGTCATTATAGTCATTGTCTTGATCATAAGAGTATTAAGAATGAAAGTATTAAACACCACAATAGATAGGAATACAACATAATTAGTAAAACATCAAGACAACAGACCAACGCCTTATCCTAGGGCATAGAGTCACTTACAATTCAAGACAACCTAATAATAAACTTCAATAAGATTCATTTGCAGATAAATAGGAATGAAATTATGAATAATGTCATTACATACACAACCTAGATTCATATGTAAACTGAAAAACCCTTGACCATTCAATTCACAGTGAAAACATAAATTCAACACAAAGACAATTATGTGAAGATCTCATTGCTCAAACTGCAAATGATATTGATATTATATTCATAATGATATCAGAAAGTAAATTCACAATGCGATTCAACTATGCACTTATCAAATTCTTGAACAGTTGAGCTATTATAACTATATAAGAGTTTTCAAGTTCAACATCAATAAAAGTGGCCAACTGGCCATCCCTCTCTACCGATCAAAAAGAAAAAGTGGCCATCCCTCTCAAATTAATCTTGGAATCCTTTTACAAGATGAGGATTCAACAAGCTTAGGATTACTGTGAGGAATCTTGGGTAGCAACCTCAACCTGAGATTTCTTCTTTGGCTTTAGCATGGCTTGCCACCTGTCCACCTCTTTGTCTATTAGCCAACTGAATGCCTTTACCTCTTCCAACTTTGCAACTGAATCTGTCCATCTGGCATCTGTAACTGCCCTGGACTCAACAATAAACTTTGCATGGTCAACCTCAACCTTGAACAGTGAATCAAGCATACCGGTAAGGAAATCAACATCAACCTGTTCATTTACATGCTTGATTATTTCTTCTTGCTCCAGAATCAAATCAAATTCGCTAGTCCAATCAGAAACTGATTTCAAATCTCCATTACTACCATAAATTGAAGGCACCAATTTACTATAACCTTCCCCAAATGTCTGCAATTTTTCATTTATAAGCACATCCTTCCTTGTGAAAAATGCATAAGTTGCATTCATTACCTCCACCATGTCTTTAGTGTCACTGATCTTGGGAGGGAACTCGTCACTATACATCATTGCAGTATCTAGCTTATCCATTAATCTGCTTCTTCTTGACCAAACATTGAACAAAGGTCCAAGAAAAGCGACAGCCTCAGAGGATGTTTTACTTGCCTCTTTCAAAGAAATGTGCAAATCATGCACTACCATCAATTTTTCTTTCAATACATTAATCCTGAGTTTCAAAATTTCTGACACAATAGAGATAGCCTTGACATTTTGTTCCTTTTCAAGCTTTTCAAATTTTCCTGTGTATTCCTCCATTTTTGCTGTCACATCCGCTGGTATTTCTTGTACTTGTTCTGTAATCTATATTGGAGGGGGCTCATTTGCAATTTTTTCTTTCAACTCCACTAACTCTTCCTCCAGAGCGCCCTTCTTCATCAATGTCTTCATATTTTTTAGACAATGCAATCAATTGTGTATATGTTTTTGTATATCTTCTTGACAAATCCTTTGTTTTTGATAAATTCATGAAAGACACTTGAGTAAAAAATGAGGCAATCTCTATGTCAGTTGTGTTCTGCAAGTTCCAGATCATTCTGTCAGCTTTCTTTTCTACTTGGATATTTAGAACATGGGGCTTTTGAGTGGAAGGGGCCAAAGACCAAGCAACAAGTGTCTTTGACTTAGGATTAAATCTTGTTCCTCTTATTACATCTCCAATTTCAAATTCAGTTTTAAACATTGGGTCCTCTTGCTTCCTAATCTAATCAATAATAAAAATAGACTGGATATCCCAGTCAGGCATCATAATCATACCAGTAATCTTAATCAATTGTCTTGCCTGTTCCACAGATATTTGCTCCCTGTTAGGATCATATTCCTGTAGTGCCTTGATGATCTCCTATTTCTTTTCTTCATTTGCTTCCTCTATGATCAGATTTTCTCTTAATTGTTTTCGTTTCAATCTTGTCAAAAAACTTTTAAATTCATTTGACTTAATAAAGTCATCATCTTTCATGAACTCATTTGACAACATCACACGCTCATCAAAGCCTTGAGCAAGGGCTTCGTTTGTTTCTCCCTATTCTTCATTCTGCCCTGCTTCTCTGAGATGTGTCCTTATTTGATGAAAATATTGTCCTTGTTCTGTAACAATTTCTCTAGCAGGGTCTCTCCTCACAATTGTACCGACCTCATTGGTTTTTTGTTTCTTTGCAGCTAGCACTTGGGTAGATTGAACTTCATCCCCTCTCTACATCATCAACAGACACAATAAGTGGCCTCTTGCCATGTGAAGAATGTCCATCTTGGGGGTGTTGCAGTTGTTGTTGAGCAGCCACTTTTGAATCTGGAATTTGAGGCATTTGTTCCATCAGAATTTCATATAAACTCGCATTTTGTTAATCCTCTCCAGGTACGGGCTATTAGGGCAAAAACCTGAGAAACTAGGGTCAGCAGCCAACAATTCTGCTTCAACTCTCATCAAATTTTTCCATTTTCTTCTCCTTTCTTATACTTCATCTTTTCTCAGCAAATTTCTAACCACATCTTCATCATCCAATGGTTCATGGTCCTTTATTGTGGCCCAAGGTGTCATTTTTGGCATTGCAACTTTAATAAATTGTTCTTGATCACAGAATCTAGACACAACATTAACCAACCTATACTGTTTAAGGAAATTGTTTACTTCATCAAAGGAACTCCTACCAATGGTAAAATCAGACGCAACCCAAAGCCTAGGAAGAAGAGAACCGTTCCTGTGTTTATCAAGGTATTCTTTTTCAACTAGGGTCAATTGCCAGATAAACTCCATAAAAGCAATCCTAATTGGAACAAATTTTGGTAAAATATGGGGAGGCTGAGGACACCCATAGACTCTCATCACAGTAAAGTTATCAAAAAAAATAAAGGTCCCCCCAGTTATGTGAAATAGAACTAGTTTGGAACAAACTGATAAGGTCTCAAAACTCTCCTAACATTAATTGACAATCGTTCCCTATTTATTCCTAGCATTTCCATAATTGGTGAAACAATCCAATTTTCAAAGAAAAGGAAAGAAGAATGGGGAGAACTACTGTCCCAAACCTGGGTCCATCTTTGTATTGGCATTAAGACACCAGATTCTTCTTTGAAAAGCTCTAATTCTTTATCCACGAACTCAACATTATAGAACAAGATTAAGTGCATCAGCAATGAATAATGCTTGAATGTAGGGCTGGGTGCACCACTCTGAATTTCAACAAGAGCATTATGAATGTGTTCAACCACATAGCCCACATAATCGTAATCTTTGTTAACATCTGGGTGTTGAATGTCCATAGCCATCATCAGTAATTTAGCTGACACTGTTGAATCTCCATCAAAACCCATCACTCTGCATAATCCATAGATTGTACAATGCATATAATGGTGGAAAGGTGTGATGTCAAATGGTGGTTCGATACTCTCTAGAATTATAACCGGATTCCTATTCACCCTAGGCATGTATCTGGGGATTGCATGCTTCTTGATAACACCTTTGTATTTGTCATAATTCTCTGCAATCCGCTCCAAATCTATATCTGTACATGTAGCACCAGTAATCTGGAAAGCTTCAACAAAGCTAGCTCTGTTAATTGAAACTAGGGTAGATTGGTTCTTTCTTCTGATTACCCTAGATACTGGGCAATAGCGTTTGGCCAACTCTTTGATCAAATCCACATCAACATACACATCTGGCACAATTAACTTTGCCATATTTAAATCCCAAGGGTTTGACATCGAGACACCCTTAACCCTATTTTTCTAGAAATAATGAAACATAGCAGAACCAGTCATATTAAGCATGGTAGGGTTTTTGCTTTGGCTCCATAAATCTCTCCATGCCAAATGATTTGTATTCAAAGCAACGGAAGTCCCTGACATCAAATCTACAAATTCTTTTTTGTATTTCTTAACCATCGTTTCCTCAGTGGCACTAGCCTTGGAACCTCCAAGTCCTCCTGCTCCACTTGTCGTGGCCTTGGGCTTGGAACCTCCAGTACCACTCGTTGCCTGGCTCATTTTAGCTGCAGGAGAAAAACTTAACCAATTTTCTGAAATTTTCTCACACCCAACACTCCGAATTCTCCAACATTGTTGCAGAGCTCAATTCACTGGATTACCTCGAAGATAGAATGCATTAATGCAATTATACAAAACCTCGGCTCGATCATGCAATTTATGGTATTTACTATTTGGGCGCCGTCACTTCTCTCAAGTCTCAAGTCTCATTAATTGCCACACTTGCATGAACTAGCTATTGTGGCATTAATTCAAACTTCAAACTGAAGTACTCGAGCGAAATTTGAATTCATGCCCTTCTATTTGATTCGCGATTGGCATTCAAAACTTTTACAGATTCCGGCAAACAAGTCCACGTGTTAGCGAGTTAGCGACAATGGTACCAAATCCTCTTAATCGCAAGCTCGCAACTCCTTTTACGAATCCTCAAAGAATTTCGCGAGTAAGCGACATCCGTTGATCTAACAAAACAACTTATTTCATCGCAAGCTCGCAACTAGAAACTTAACTTACTTAAACCCCTACGATCCTGCGACAACAAGACACTTAACCGCCGTCGGATGCTCGCAACACTTTTTCACTTAAGACTTACAAACCCGCGAGCATGTGATGACCACAAAATACGACCAAAACTTACCTGTCACCAGATCGCAACTTAAAATGCTAAACAACTTCAAAACCTGCGAGCAAGCGACTTAACCGCATCGTATGATCGCAAATTAAAATGACTTAACCACGAACACCTCACGACCTTGTGATAACATAAAATCACACCCAGTCGCAACCTCGCAACATAAAATGGTATTTGGGTATTGTCACTTCTCTCAAGTCTCATTAACTGCCACGCTTGCTTGAACTAGCTAGTGTGTCATTAATTCAATTAAACTAATAGAATGCATTAATGCAATTGTACAAATGTCAAAATCTCGGCTCGATCATGCAATTTATGGTATTTGGGCGCCGTCACTTCTCTCAAGTCTCATTAATTGTCACACTTGCATGAACTAGCTACTGTGGCATTTGATTGGCAATTGCAATTCAAAACTTTTACAGAACCCTGCGAGCAAGCGACGAAACCAACTAAGCTGCAATACCAACTACATCGCATGATCGCAAATTAAAATGACTTAACCGCGAACACCTTGCGATCGTGTGACAACATAAAATCACACTCAGTCGCAACCTCGCAACATAAAATGGTCAAGTGCAAAACATCTTGCGAGGTAGCGACAACTAAAATCTCCCAGTACTCGCAAGCTCGCAACTTAAACTGACTTGATGATAAAGGACTTGCGAGCTAGCGATAACCATAAAATATGAAAACTGTTTATCGATGTGTTATGTTAATTACCGTCATAAATAGGCGCGAGCAGTGGCACACAGACCATTAATGACTTAGTACTTACTCGCTAACTCTCGCGGCTAATGGCTATAATGCATGGCATCAAACCAATTCGAGACCTCGCGACCAAAGCGATTTCATTAACAATCTCCACCTTGCTAACATAAAATGCTAACACTCAAAAAACTAGAGACCTCACGATTTAAACCCAAACCAACAGGTTCAACACTCGCTAACTCGCCACTTAAATTGTTAAACATGAAATTTATTTGCGAGTTAGAGATGAAACATTAAACACGTCTGACCAACCGTTTGACCACACTTGACGTTGACATGGACAAATAAATAGAGGACAACTCAGATTTTCAACGCACGACAACTTCGGTTTACTAGCCAACTAAGACAAAAAACAAACACAAAACCCTAATCGCCATGAACATCATTTTAAGCATTTAATGTAGAACAGTAGAAAGGTTCTAGCAGTAACAGTTATGCAATATGAATAATTTTATGGATCTTGTGACACAAATTGTTGCATTTCATGTTCAACATAATGTGGAACCAAATACCAATTTACTAATAATTCAATTGTTTAGTAATAATTCAAATTCACAATTAAAAATATGAAATAAGTATCCGTTCTACTTCTGATTGACAAATTCAAGGAATACAATATAAAAAATCATCAATGACAACTATAGTATTGCAATTTTGCAAATGAAATTGTAATATGACTCAAGAACTGTAGTATAATTATAAATACCTATAAACTGACTGCTAATTCACTTTAGTGACTCAATCCGATAGCCCGAGGCTTCTATATCCCAAATGGAATCAAGATCCGGAAACTGACTAGTACTAACAGGTTCATCTTCATTCTGAGTCTGGTATTCAGAAATGTCTTCGTCTTCATGTTGACTCTGAGTCTACAATCCATCATATTCATTTGTCTCAGCACTAGCACTAGTAGTAGCACCACCAGCTTTTAAAGTGTTGCACAGCCCTCGTCTTTCATGCATGGAATTCCAGATTGTCAGTGCCCTATCATATGGAAAATCTCTAACATTATACTGGGTTACAAACAACCTCAAGCAAGTTTCCAAATTCTTGTCTAATTTGTTTTTGATCTTTGATTTCAAAAGCCCTAATGCACTGAAAATTCTCTCATCTTCCACCGACCCCAATATCATTGTTTGACATAAATCAGCAAGTTTCAAATATTTTGGTATTGCAATACGCAATGCTTCACTTTGATCTATCCTTTTCCAAAGCCTTGTGATTGATCCAGGTTCAAATGGATTCTCCAAGTTAACCAACTGTTGTTTCATAACCAATGCAAACTATTTACATTGTTTTCTAAGATCTGAATTTAAAATTCCTTCTATTGACTGTCCATTGCAATATGCATCTTTTGAAAATTTCAATATCAATTCCTCTAGTTTTTTATGAAACATCTTTGTGTCATTTGGATTATTTCCAATCGAATGCCAAAATTGAGGATACACACAACCCATGGCTTCAAGTATTTCTTCTCGAGGGAATCTTTCATGAATCTCAGTTGAAAGTTCATATGCAATAGACTTCAGAGTATCACTAACAGATTTAACAATCCTGTCAAAATCTTCCTTTTTAACTGGTAGTGCTCTGCCTCGCTTGCTCGTCTTAGATTGGTGCATTGGTATCTGAAATCCTTTTACAAAGACACAACTCATTTTTTGTATTGAAATGTAAAAAAATTTCAGCATGATTCAAATCTGTAATTATCTGCCACCTAAAAAAATTTGGGCTTCGCCCTGTTAGATCTGAATATAGACCATCCAGGCTCAAGCATGTCATTTTACGTAGAGTGCTATACTCATTGATATACATAGTTCTGTCTTGGGCTTTCTTAACAAGTTTGTTCATTGAATCTAGCATGGGGAGAAGACTAGCTAAAATTAACAGAGTCTCTATATCACTTAACTTATGTAAGAGATCAGGAGCTTTGTCTATTGTGAGGCATTGCTCATACATTAGTCCGATCAAGGATTGATATTCTGTTAGAACTCATTCCGTTGGTCCATGCAAGGAGATCCATCTGGTCTCAACATCCCTGAGAAGCTTGTTTCCTATTACTCTCTCAGCAAAAAACTGAAATTTTGCAAAACGTTTAGGACTTCGGCAGAAGTATGAGTGGAGCTCGTGGCCCAGATCTTCAACTTTTGACACTGTAGGGAAATTGCTTACAATTCTATATGCTAAATTCATTCGATGGGCCATGTAGTGAATGCCAACCATGTATGGTGCAATACTAGTTTGTAATCTTGCGCAAAGACCGGTCCTTTGACCTTGCATTACTGCAGCTCCATCAGCTCCAACACACACCAACTTCTTGGCAATTGTCAAGTCATCCATACCAGCAATTTCATTCAAAGCTTTCTTAACTTCCAAATATAATTTTTCTGCTGTTGAATTGCCCCTCATTTTACGAACACAGAGTAGATGAGCTCGGCGGACGTGTTCTTTTACGGTATACACATGCATACAAACCCAAGCAGTGTTATCTACCGCAGTAATTTCATCTATGGATAATGAAATGAAATTTGACTCTTTTACACTCTCTTGTAAATTTTGCTTTTCCACCTCAGCGAGACAGTTTGCCATTTCCCATCCAGCGTTTATTGATCAATGTGACATAGGATAGTGAGGAACATTCAAAAAAGATAGTAAATTACTAAATTCTGGGAAATCTTTCATAGGACACCCTCTCGACATAATATGAAAAACAACACTCATCTGAACAGTCTTTGCCAGGTTTGCATCTTTCACTGCATGTTCAAGCCCAACCTTGATTGTATTTCCAAATCCACTATTACGAATCAATGTCGTTTTGTGGTTATGCTCTTCATATTCCGTGGCATACTTAACATGAAGACATTCTTCCTTTGATTTCCATCTTACTACTCGTGTTTCCTTTCCGTCTATGATCTGTTTTTCAGAAACCTTACCAATATGCTTTTCTATGGTGTCAAGCTTTAGCTGCATCTTCTTCTCTCTTTTAGTTTTCCAGCTACAAATATTGCACCTGCATTCTGTTGGTTGTTCATCATTGTTTGGGACCGGTTCAATGAATGGGTACTTTGCTACCCAATCAATCTTAAAACCCCTTGTCATCTCCCACTCTTGCCTCAGTTTTACTTTCCTTTTTCTTTTCTTCCTACCAACATCATCTTCAGTACTAGCATTAGCATCTGAGTGAATTATCTCATTGTGTGTATCCCTTAGAACATCTTCTGCCATGTCGGTATTGTCATCCTCATTTGATGCATTTAACTCAATGACAATCCCACCTTGTGGTGGTGGTGATCTACTGTGAATGGGTTCTGCAAATGCAGAGGTTGATGGACCAGAAACTTTGCCAATTCCAAAAAAAGACTTTATGGTACTATCTTTAAGTTTAAGTTTTGGGCGTTTTGATGGCCTCCCAATCCCTTCCGTTTCACCGCCCTGAGGAGTCTTCCCCTTGTTTGACATCCCAATCTCTTCACCACCCTGAGGAGTCTCACCCATGTCTGACTGTGACATCTTGAGTCTTGACCTCTCACTACGAATTAAAAGTTAAAACTAATACTATCAAGTATGAAGAAATGATTACTCACCTTTATGCCTTCTCAATTCTCTGAATCAGGAATGAATGCTTGGGCCTATGTTGCAGGATTGTAACTCCAGCCCTCTGCCCTACAATGAACTTTGACTTTCCAACTCAATTTGCGGAATGCGAATCGAGACTCGAAACTCTGAGAGCTCCCAATTTATTAATCAGACACAAACAAATTGTAAGAAAGAGTGTAAGAAATAGTGTATTTATAGCAATCCATGATTGCATTTTTGGCGAATTGCGCAGGGCTCGGGCGTCGCAATTGCCAATAAAAATTAAATTTAATTGCATTTTTGGCAAAATGTGCGGGCGTGCAATGAACATTTAATTTAAGCGGGGCGAAATGGGTCCTCGAATGCTTATAATGTTTTAATTGATATTGGCGAATTTGGCTGATGTGTGCAATGAACATTTAATTTACCATTGGCGAATTAGGTCCTGGGTACGTGGTCGTTTTACTATTGCTGGCGAATAGCGGAGGTGATCTAATACCCATGTTCGAGTGATTCCAGGCGAATATTAAGAGCATGCACGTCAACGGTGTGTGGTCAATGGCGAAACCAAATTACAAATATTTGCATTGTTCTTCAAAATTCTGGGTGATTTGACCACGATTGTGCCCCCAACTATTCAAGCGAAATTCGCCAATTGGCGAAGATTCGCCACTAAAAAACTCTCTGCACATGAGTAGATAGGGAAATTTCCACCAGGATCAATGAATGGTCTAGTGGAGGTCTTATGATTTATGTTTTCACCACCAACAACAAATGGACCTGTTGAAGAACAAAGTTATACTTTTCCTCCATTGAACAATAGTGTCCTTGTCCAAGGAGCGAAAGAGGTTCATGCATTTTAACAAACATCAAGGAATACATATCCTTAGGTCTGAAAGAAACTATCGAACTCATTGTTGATGTGTTTTTTAGCACAATCAAACATAGAATAAAATACCAAAAGTATTATGTTCTCTCTTGATCAAAATCTTCTTGGATGCTGAATTATATGATCAACCAAGATGACTCCAAGGTTTCTTTAGTTAGGTCTTGATGTGTAGATAGCTTAATTGGTTGATGTGATTGTTGGTGATCCAAGGGGACTTCCGTTGAATCTTGAATGTGCTTGAACTGCTTGAATGTTGTTGGAACTTAAATTCTAACTACTTTCTTGGAAAATAAAATGGCAAAAGGGATAGGCTTTAGGGATTCTAATCTAATCCTAAGAATGCAAGAGGCAATGGACAATTGGATGAAATTCAACTAAGCTCTGCTTCACTCCTTTGGAATTCCTTCTTTGTGATTCCCTTCATGCTGTTGATTATTTCATCCACATCCTTGGATGTGTGGATCATGTTTTTGTATTAGTGAATCCTTCTCACATCGTTGAGGTGTCCCTTGTGAAGTTCTCTTAATGCATCAAACCTGAAGGACAAAAGATTTTACATCAAAACATTAAGAAATTAATGAGAATAATACTAATACTTAAGCAATCACTCTTCCTAAAACCCCTCCCAATCTGGAAATAACATTGAAAAATAAAAAAATGCAAATATGGAAATACTCCTTGACTGAATTTTAACTTTACATCAGGTCTGATTAATTCATATTAGGTCCGATTTTAATGACCTAACTCAGGTTTGCACCAAATTAGCTCCACCTGAAGAGGTTCACATGACCGTGTAGACCTATCAAAGCATTATTGGATGATTTGCAAGAAGATAGTACAAATGAGACAAGTAGTCAAGACGTCATAGTTGAGGGTAACATTGTATCCAAGGATTTTGAGATAACAATGGAAGGCGTTCTAGCCAACAGTATGGTGGAAAGTGAAGATCAATGTTTGGTATCATCAAGACATGAAATTTTACAAACCATGGATGCTTGTCGGGATCACCAAGAGATTAATAAAGAGAACATAGTATAAGGCCTAGTTGACTTGAAAGATTATCACATGCTTGATGCTTCATCATTCCAATAACAAGGAAGTGAACAATTGCCACCTATTCAAGAGGAGAACATCCTTAATGGACACTCATCCTTACTACAAGAAGAAGAATTTCAAGTCATCTTAAAGAAAGAACTTTCGAGCTCCCTTGAAGATGAACAATCAGAACCTGAGAACGAAGAGCACTTTGAGGTGGTTCTAGCATCAATGGCAACATTTGAGCAACCAATAGAAGAAATGTTTGAAGATCAATCTTTTAAGGAGACTTTAATTTTTGAAGATATCCTTATGGAGCGTCACAAGGATGTGTAGTCTATGCAAGACACTAAATCTATTGTCACCACGAGAGTAAAGCATGATAAACAATTCGAGGCTGCCCAAAGTCCATTCTTAAGGATTCAAGAAGAACTTGCAATTTAAAATCAATATGTTGTGGATGCCCATGGAATGGTACATCACCAATGGTGACCTCCTGAAGCAGTTGATGATCTCTCTTCATGCAAGGCACCGATGGATGGTGATGAAGAGTTTCAACTTGAGCTGAAAACATGCTAGGTTGTCTCTTTCCTTAATCCTAGCTTTGAAAGTTATATGATTTTTATTATGGTGGTTATGGAAAATCAACTTGCATTTGGATAGATCATGGTCCTAATGAATTACCTCAATTGCTTATCTTGCATGAGGAATTAATTGAATATGAGAGTTGCCTTGTGAGAGCCTATTTTTCCTTGTTCAAGGATGAGTTTGCTTGTCTTCGAACTGTCATTGTTGCCATTATCTTGCTACATATCTTGAGAAATCATGTAAAGTCATGTACATACATTGCTTCTTTGAGTCGTGTCAAGTCTAGGAGTCTTGTATTGTTAGAATCTCTTATACTGGAGGAAAACTGAGAGGGGGGGCAGGTGAATCAGTTTTCCACAAGTATAAGCAATTAATGCAGATTATAAACCATCTACTGGAGCACAATATAAACAACACAATGAAAGATAAAGCATGAAAGCACAAATCACACAACACCAATATTTTGACGTGGAAAACCCGATAAAGGGAAAAACCACGGTGGGAAACCCTACCCACAGTCAGATAATACTTCTGCAGCAGTATGTGAAATAATTGCAATGGAGATTGCACTTGCAATCAGGCCAATCATCTAGAGCTCACAACTCATCACAAAAAGAAGTCTCGCTGACTTACATAAACATCGAACTACAATCCAGAGAAAATGAATTGTGAAAGTAGAATCTCATAATGCTTGATACAATTTCGGTTAAGCATAGATGTTTGCCCTGCAACTCTAAATCCTTCACAACCCTTTGTTGAATGATATATCTTTGTTCACACAATTACCTCTCTCTGATAATGCAAACATAACCATACCAATATCCAAATTACATGAATAAGTCACCTATAAATACCGACCATCAACCTTGATAATAAGATCGGCTAAACCCTAAACCTATAAACCATAATTACAAAATTTTTATCACACGATACCACCGGACCAATATTATGATTTACATTACATAGCATGGACCTAATACAAATCCCAAACAATTATATCCATCAGAAATTCCGCTAAGATCTATATCAACATGTTTCAGCAACCAATAGAAACCCTTAGTGCAATAACACAGAATAACCAACCAGATCCAAATAGGACCACCAAATCATCACGCCAGCCAATGCGAAGCCACCAAACAATTAGGACATGATCAAGAACGTCTTCAGAACGTTACAAACCATTTCTATAAGCCGGATCAAAATCACTTAACCAAATCATCGAATATCACCAATCGGTATTGGGAATATCAACCGGTAATCTAGAACATAAGCGATAGCTTCCAGAGCACCAAATCATGAACCAACTGAATGTGACAAGCATATAACCATCTTGAATAACCATCCAAAATTGAAACAACCAATTTGATCATACCGGATCAGAATCATTGATAGCCAAGTCCAACCGGAACAGGAACCCACTGGAGCACAATGTTGACATTAATGACAACACATAAATAATTTCAGCATATTGCATACAATACATAGCTTAGAGTAGGTTTTCTTTCGCATGTTTTAGCTCAGAGGTTTTGTGGAGCCTTGTTGTTAATTCGCCTTGAGTCATTTGAGTCATGATCTTGGGTGGCTCAAATAGTTTAGTGGTTTGCTTTCTTTAGTTTGCTTTGGTTTTGGTTTGCCTTAGTTTAGTTTGCGCTGGAGTCAGTCGTTTTGTTTAGTTTAGGTGTTCTAAGTGGGAGCTTTTCCTTGTGAGAAAGGCATTTGTGTTGTTTCTCATGCACTGGTGCATTTTGGATCTTAACTTTGGTCCATTTCTTAGATATATGCTTATGAAGTGCTTTTTGAATCCGAGGTTGTTCCCCTCCAACTTTATCATTTGGTTAGGACTTGTACTTGACTCAAAAGGAAGTCACCTATTGTGTCTTAATACTGACATCTTTCGATTACTATATTTTACATTTAATTAAATTGCTCTAAGTCATTGTGGTTTCTTAGGTGAAGTCGTGGCTAGCGAAAAATCTAAAATCTTGCTTCAAAGACACTTTAATGGTCAACCTGTCTATTCCTAGACTTCATTCGGCATTCATCTTCCCTATGGCCATATTCTTTGCATGCAAAACAATAACTGGAGAAAGGGGGCTTGTGACCTACAAATTTGTTTTGCCATGCATGAGGAGATCTTACCGGTTTAGTATCTCCATTTTTGCTTCTCCGGGGGTGGATCTTGGATTGTCCACACTCTGCAGTTCTTCCATCTAATCCCTCCTTCTCCCACACTTGCTTTTTCTTGTGGGCGGCAACATTTCCTTGTCTTCTATCGGTAGGAGGTCTTCTTTGTTGTCTTCTCATGTTCTCACTTATGGTGAAGCCGCCTTCTCCCATCTTTCCTTTTCCTTTGGGATTTGCATTGTTCCTCCTTCTTGCAGCACTGGTCTTCATTCTTAGCTTCATGTCCTCACCGGTTGTAGTTAGATCAACTTTCTTCCGGGGAGTATTCCGGACAGTGAAGGTTTGTCCCTTATTATCTCCATTTGAGGAGATAAACAAAATGTCATTGTGGGGGACATTCTTGCTGGTGGAGCATTCATCGGCACCACTTCCTAATCCTCTAATACCCTTGGAATGGTTTTGCTTCTTCAACATTTTGTCCAAGGCATCACTTCTTCCATCAAACCAGATTCTTACCTTGAGCTCATCTTGACATTTCTCAAGGTCATTTCAGAGATTCTCCATATCTCATTCTAGCTGCTGAAATTATTTATTCTTGGCCTCTAGCTTAGATGCTAGATCATTACACCGACACTCCTTGGTGTCTTCTTGTTGAGTTTTCAACTCTGAGATACATTTCTCAAATTCTTCAAGGCATTTGATTAACCGGTTTTGTTTCACAAGCGCAACATTCTTGAATAACTTGTATTCATTCCTCACTCTACTAAGTTATTCGAGTGCACTTACAAGTTCTCCTTGAAGATCAACTTCTGCTTTATCTTCTTCTTCACCTTCACTATCACTGCCAAACACATCTTGCCGGTAGGAATGATCAGCATGATCATTCTCAGATGTGTGCCTCTCATCACCTAATTCTTGAGTCATGAAGAGGTGAGTTCCTTCTTCTTCATTGTTGTGGCTGCTAATAGATCTACCTTCATCTATAGGCTCATGTGTTACATTTTCCTTCTTGCTTCCACAAATTGGTTTTGCAATTCTAGGCTCATTTCCATAGATATTCTTCAATCTGTCCCATAAACTCTTTGTTGATTTGTATCTATCGACCTATGAGGAAATATCATCTACGAGCCCACAAAATATAGCCTTCATTGCTACATCATTACACCGATTTCTTCCTTCTACATTTGAATCGGTGGGAGGACTGACTTTACTAAGACAACCATTAACAAACGACATCCACACATCAAACCCTAAAGAGGATATTTAGACTTCCATCCTACAACTCCAAACAGAAAAATTTGAACCATCAAACAAAGGAGTAGGGATTGAGACTAAACAAACCATTGTGTTCAAATACCACAATCTACCCAAGCTAGAGAAAGCTTATCAACTGAGAACCTAGGCTCTGATACCAATTGTTGAACACAAGATGCCACTGAGAGGGGGGGGTGAATCAGTGGTTTCCAAATCCTTTCCCATTTCTATCTTGTGTGCATATACCAATTAACTGATCTAACATAAAGCAGGCATACCAGTTAGATGGGAGAATGCCACAAATGCAACCACACATAAAAAAGGGACATCACATAACATATGATGTACGAGGAAAACCCAAGATGGGAAAAACCTCGTTGAAAAATTATACTGGAGTCTACTGCTCCAATCCAACCTCACAATGAAAACCTCAGTTACAACATTTAGGGCACCAACCCAAGGAGTACCACTCCTTCTTTAGGGCATCAACCCAAGGAGCACCAACCCCTGCACCGAGCTCCAACTTGGTGATCTATAATAACATATATCAGATACAAAAGTAATATCCTTATTACAAAAGAACTTTGTAACCCTGATGCAAATCTCTCCACCGGTTCTCCTCTCTCCAATTCACTGTCGGTTCTCTGTTCACCTACTCACTACTGCAACCTTATCTCTTGTTGTAACTCACTCTCTGTTGCAACCTTACCGGTTCAGCATCTTCTTCTTCTCTATCGGTTCTGCTCTCTGTTGATTCTCTTTTCTCTCTATCACATTGTTGCTAGCCACCACTAGTCTTCTTCCCTCAATCAGTTGTCTGCTATTTGATTATTGTCGGCTCTCAGCTTATTGGTTCTCTTCTAATTCTCACTATGCTCTTCTCTTTTCTGCAATCTTCTTAGTCTCTTCTCTACCTGTTCAATCACCACTGGTGCACTCCTCTGTCAGACTTAATAACAGTCTACTGGTTGCCTCACTCTTGCTAGTTGAACTCTTCAAACCGGTTCTCTCTCACACACTCAGTCTCTTATCTGATTGTCATTGATAACTTTACTGGTTGGCTCTTTGGTTTTTCTCTCTCATGCAGCAGCAGTACATCTTTTCTTTGATCTGTATATTTATACTATGCCTTCCCGCCAAAATGTCATTCAAACTTCTGGTGTGTTAGGGTTCCTTCATCGACCTCAAGGAAAACCAAATCCAATCAGATCTCCTTCCAAAGATCGCTTGCAATGGATCAATCAGCCTTTGCTAATCATGCTGAGTCCAAAGCACATTTGCCCTATTTGGCAAACACGACACCGTCTTCGGTCTGCACGTGTCAAACACCTATGAAGCGATCACACATATATCTTCACCTACCCTGATTAGCACCTGGACATTCGACCTCGATCATGAAGTCATCAAATCATATCTTTATCCGTTGATCAGTCTCGAGCCGTAATCTTATGCCATCCTTCCTCGGGCTTTGTAGTCATCGTTTAAATGTTGGACCAACTGCCAACAACCTCACCGAAATACCACACCGACCTGTGCATACATGCCACTTCACCTTCACGTGGCACCTTTTGTCGACATCCACCTTGGCTCACTATGTCGGTTCGACTTGGTCACCAACCAAAGGCACACAATCGGGTTCATCTGCCGGTTCATAAACCCTGCCGGTTATACCCTAACCAGTCTGTCTTCACCCTTGCACTTTGCTTCTCTTCTAGTGGAACACCTAAACCGGTCAGCACTCTTGCCAGCCTACCTCATGCACATCTTCGAGAGATGGGAGCCTTCTGCATCTGCACTGTGTCATCTTACCAGTTTTCATCTATATTGGTAGTATCTTCTGCATGTATATTAGTAAGATACCATGCACACTGGTGGCACCAAACTCCATCTGCATTCCTGCAACATTCTCTGTCTGCAGCTGTTGACCATTCCCTTTTTCTTTATTAGCCCAAACATCATCTCAACGAATTTGTCAAGGTGACAAACCCATTCTTCCTTCTCTGTACCGACAACTCATCATGTATGCCCTTTCTGGTCTGGTGCACAACTCTAATTTCATGCAGCTAAGGCAACTTAGTGTTTCACTGGTTGATCCGGTGTGAGCCTTCAATCACCTGCCTTCTATTCTTTTGTCTTATCTCGAAGGACTATGATGCATTCCATGCATATTGGGAGATAAGCTCAGTATTACCACTTACCAGTGGGAGATGATCCTTGTCATCTCATTATGCTTCCAACATTGCACTAACATGCCTTAGCTGACATTGATTATATACATCTTCAATCAAATACACATGATCCTATTGAGCACACTGAGTGTTGGACTTCTCTTAATTTGGTGGGAGTCTTGCAGATTGACATCCAACAACATACCGATGGCCTGCACATACTTCACCTCTGGTGTTGATGTGATTTTTGTAACATTCTGTCTCTTCATCACAAACAACATCCAAGCATCTTGCTCTCTTACAAATGTCATCATTTTGCCTTCTTCAACCATTAATATGTCACTTCATCGATGGTTATACCATACCAGTCTCTAGTCCTTATGTCTTCAACACAAACCAATACTAGCTTGTGTACTGATCACTCCACTGAACATAATGCAGGATGCCACCGTCTTCCTTATCGGTGGCCTGTTGTGCTAGTTGACATCAAAAACACCATTTTAGGTATGCATCAATGACAACACTTTTCATCAATCTCCCATACCGATTGTCATCCTATATAGGTTGATATCAATGACAACACAATGCCAACACAAATTTGGTATAAATTGTATAAGCCAACGGTTGGAAACAATTTTTTGATGCAATACGAATTTTGAAATTTTTAATGTCTGAAGTTTGATTTGAATTCATTGGCAACTAATTGGAAGCTCGTTTTCTCTATAATTACTCTTCTTTATGCACTTATACAGTGTTGTATGGATTTAATTTGATTGAAAAGACATATGTATGGATAAAATTTTGAATTATCTTCATGTTGCCAGTGATTTTGAATTTCTGATTCGTTGTGAGAAAGAAGTTTAGCCATTTTCACACGGTGACCTAGTTAGCATGGTAACTAGGGTTTTTACAACAACTGAATCAATTCTCCCTCCATGTCTTCAATCAATTGGTATCAGAGCTACATGGATTAGATCTGTTGGAAGGTGAAAGGACATCATGGCAATCAAAGGATCCATGGAGGAAGAGATGCTACAAAGGAATCTCATCTTCAAGACCAGATGTAATTGTCAAGGCAAGGTATGCAACGTGATGGTTGATTCATGTAATCTGGATAATTTGGTATCTCGGGAAATGGTGGATAAGTTGCACTTAAAATGTTTTCCTCATGAAGCACCTTACTCTATTTTTTGGTTGAATGGTGATAATACTTTGATTGTAAAGTAACAAACTTGAGTTGAGTTTGAAATAGGCTCATATAAGGATAATATTTTGTGTGATGTCATACCTATGAATACATGTCATTTATTGTTGGGATTGCCATGGGTATGTACTAGGTATGCTTTGTATGATGGGAGACACAATAGTTATAAGATTAAGAAAGATGGTATTTGTTTTGATTTGACTCCATTGGTAGAAGAAAATCAAGGACAAGATAGGGTTATAAGAGTACTTATGTAGGGCAAAAGGGAACCTATAAGGCAAGAGGAGAGTCATTGTAGTAATGGGGCAGCCATTGCCAAGGATAAGAAGGCAAGAGAAATGCCTAATGAAAGGCAAGAAAGACCTCGCCAGGCCACAAAAGAGGAAGAGTGCAATCCACTTATTAGACAAGAACATAAAATACAGTAGATGTATGTTTACAGAGGGGATGAAAGATCAGGCAACAAGGTGGTCTCCGAAGTTGAGATAATGAAGGAAGAGGAAAACCAAGATGGGCTTGAAAAAGTCATGATGGGAACAAAGATGTGTTCCTTGAAGGTAAGTGAAGTTGTAGGGTAGTCAAGCACTACTAAAACAAAATTTTATCAGTCTAAAAATGCCGAGGTCAAAGTGTAAGAACGCCATGTGAAAGGTGTAGTGCAATGTGAGCAGCAAAACAAAGAAATGGTAAGCCAAGGACCATGACAAGGATTATTCACCCCAAGAGGTGAAGAAGATGAGAAGGTGAAGATTTTATAGAAGGTCTCAAGGATGATAAAGATCAAGGAAGTAATAGGCCAAGAGAAGGCCGAAGACATTATGTATGTGAAGTCTCTAAGGGAAGTGGAGAAAAGAGTTAGTTTTGTGGTCTGGACAATAGGATGTCCTTGGTTGCTAAATCTAATAAGGAGCCATTTAAATGCTAGTATGATAGTGGTTCTAAGCTTAAGGAACCTAAAGGTGATAGTGAAGAAAAGAATTCAGAGACAAAGTGGGAAAGAAGTAGCTTGTTGCTTCATTGATTTGATGATCATGATGGTAGAGGTTAAGCCAAAGGTTGAAATGAAAGAACAAGGAATGATTATGATTTGTTTAGAGATGAATGAAACCAAGAGATTAGTTGGCAGCAGTTGGATGGAGAAGCTATAGTCAAGCAAAAGCATGGAGGTGCAAATCCAAGGTGACCAGACAAGAGGAGTGCCAAGTTGCATGGGCAAAACCAAGCCCAAGGTGAAGATGAAGACAAATGGAAGAAGTTTCATACTCAAGGAGGATCATCAGAGTATTGAAATTCAAGACAATGTTGCAGATCACATTTCATCAGGGGCATGAAATATTTCCTCTTCGAGTGTATGGTGCAGGAGCACCTAGAGTTTTGTCATCATGTCAGTTTAATGTTTGAGTCTTAGAAGTTAGAGGTCATGCCATTTTGATTCAATAAGGTCTATTGAGACCATTTGTAATGTCATTTCGTGTCTTTAGGTCTGTATGTCAAATTTAGAGTCATAAATTGCAAGTTTGTAAAAAGTTGTCAAAGTGGTCATCGGGATAGTTAACCCAATAAAGTGCCAGTGTTGTCAAAGTGGTCATCGGGATAGTTGACCCGATAAGGCATCAGGGTTGTGAAAATGGTCATCGGGATAGTCAACCCGATAAAGTGTCACCGAGATAATTTACTCTATCGGGATTGGAAAATACCGCTTAGTCGACTGTTGATGGCTATACTAATAGACGTCTAGATGCCTTGTTTGGTATAGCTATGTTGAAATAGGGACATCGGGGCAAGTTACTCTATCAGAATTGCATGAAATGGTTACTCCGCTTGTATTGGTTATTCTGATGAGTGTTCCAGACTTTGGTTTGGGATTGCTATCCTGATGTTGGTGTCCAGTATTGGTTTGTCAATTCGGAATTGTTATTCCAATGTCTGTGTCTGATTTTGATTTTTCAACGTGTGGAAATCGAACAGTCACGTATCCCAACGGTCTGTTGTGACCACGAGAAAGAGCACAAATTTGGTATAAATTGTATAAGCCAATGGTTGGAAACAATTTTTTGATGCAATTCGAATTTTGAAAATTTAAATGTTTGAAGTTTGATTTGAATTCATTGGCAACTAATTGGAAGCTCGTTTTCTTTATAATTACTCTTTTTTCTGCACTTGTACAGTGTTGTATGGATTCAATTTGATTGAACAGACATATGTATGGATAGAATTTTGAATTATCTTCTTATTGCCAGTGATTTTGAATTTCTGATTCATTGTGAGGAAGAAGTTTAGCCGTTTTCACACAGTGACCTGGTTAGCAGGGTAACTAGGGTTTTTACAACAATTGAATCAATTCTCCTTCTCTATCTTGCATCACCATTCTTTTGATATTGTGGGTTCTTAGTGTTAGTATAGATTCTTGTGATGTTCTTTGTCCTTGGAGTTGTATTCCATGTTGGTGCCTTTATGTAGGAGTATAATTATTTGTGGGTTATAAGTTGTGTTTATGAAATAATCAGTTTTAGGTTGTGAGAAAGAGTATTTTTTCCTTTTAAGACTGTGATTATTCAGCCTTCTTATGAACTATTGATGCAAAGATTACGTTTTATTGGGTCATGTAAGAGCGCCTTAATATTACTAGTTTTATTGTGTGTTAGTTATTTGTGTAGTGTTTGATAATGTTTTGGTGCATCACCTTAGATAGTAGGTTTCATTTTTATCCAATCCTTCTTACCCTTTTCTTTGCAAAGGCATTAGTATAAGCAATTATAGGTGAAGTATCAATAGGAAGTCTACCTTATCCAGAGGTTCTTTCCATCATAGGTGACCCACAAGCTTGGAAAGATCCCATGTTTCTCCAAAATGCTAAGTTCTGCAACTTAGCAGGGGTGCAATTTTGATAGACAATATTTCCTTGAGAGAAAATGTCTCTCATCTCACCTAGGAACATGGACAAGTATGTAAACAGATACCTAGCAGGTGTACTACATTGCATCATCATTTATAAACCATTCAAGTTTCTCATATTGATTACCTCCATCATAAAAAGGAAGAGATGGGTATTTTCACTAGATATCATTTTGAGTTGGTGGATCTAGATGTCTATCACCTCTATATTATTAGTGTGTCAATCCATATTACAATAGATAGATTCTAGCATATATATCATCTATATGGCCTTGGTGTGAAAGTTGACTAACACATTCTGAATATGGGTAGATCTTACCATTTGTTAGTTCCCCGGTAGTGGTAAAAACTTGCTTAACACTTGATACAATAGTTATCTCTTGACATCTATTACCTACATGATGAAGATAACAACTCGTTAAGTTGGTTCTATAACACAATCAAGAGAATACATTTTTTTATAATATTTCCCAAGAATTTACATTTCTACACATGAATGATATTTTACCAAACATTCAAGAGGTTTACAATGTAACTGTGCATATTGTCACACACTAACAATCATCTATCAATATGAGATTAAGCGATAAAATTTATCGCACAATAAAATATAAGTCAACACATTAACTCATGCATTAGGGAGTGATTAGCATTCAATACTATGTTATAATACACATGAGTAACACATAAGTGTAGCATTAAAATTTACTAACATTCTATTTTATAATGCTATAATTTTCTCCATAATGAAGTCCACATAATGAGAATGCAACTTTAATCAATGTGGATATTTTCATAAGAAAATATAATTACCATGTTCACAACCCCTTGGAGAATATATGTGTATGTAAGGATGCCTTTTGGATGGACAAATGTTGGAGCTATATTTCAAAGAGCAATGGATGTTGCATTTTCATATCTCATTGAATCAATCATGACAGTTTATCAAGATGATTTGATTGCTTACTCTAAAAAGATAGAAGATCATTGCATGCATTTGGTAAATATTTTTGTTAGAGCTCTTGAATATGGCATATCACTAAATCCAAAGAAATGTGCATTTGGTGTTATTGAACAAAAACTAATAGGACAGATTGTGACCAAGGATATAATTAGAATTGATCCTTGATGACTTGTAGCTATTGATAGGATTCCAATCCATAAGATCATCAAAGAAATACAATCACTCTTTAGGAAAATAAATTTAGTAAGGAGGTTTATTACAAACTTTGCAGAAACTCTTAAGTCTATATCTAAGATGTTAAGAAAGAATGAATGAATCAGTCTCATGGGGAGATGAAGCTACTCAAGAATTCAAAAACATCAAAGAAGCAATAAAAAAAGCTCTTGTGTTGAAGTCACTTGATTTTTTGAAGCCTTTTCAATTATTTTCCTTTGCTTCTTTTCATACAATTATTGCAGTTTTTAGTAAATCCTTACAACCTGTAGATTTAAAATATGACATCATGGATAAACAAGCATATGCTTTAGTTAAGGAAAAAAAAAATTCAGGCCCTATTTGGTTGGAGCTCAGATTATAGCTTATGTTCCTCATTCTAAAATCAAGGATATTTTTACTCAACAAGAGGTGACCAGAAGAAGGCGTAGATGGATAGATAAGATAAAAAATTCAATATTGATATTTAGATCATCAAGTTGGTAAGAGGACAAGGATTAGCCAAGCTAATGACAAACTCTAATCTTGAGGCTTGTCAAATAAATCAAGATGAAATATTGTGTCTCAGTAACTTGTAAGATTCAGATTGCTATAAGGACATTATTCAATATTTTTAAACTATGACATGCCCTGATCGAATGAGGGATAATGAGAAAGTAACCTTGAAGTTGCAATAAATTTTGTATATCTTGTTATAGGGTGAATCATATTGGAATGATCCAGATGGTGTTCTTCCCAAGTGTGTTGAGAATGATAAGGCTACTAGGAACTTGGATGAAATGGATAGTGGAGCATGCAGACGTCACTTCATGGAAAAGACTGTTGCACATAAAATTCTTAGGTCTAGTTATTGGTAGCCCACTCTTTTCATTGATGTTCAAAATATGGTAGAAATTGTGAATGCATGTCAGTGATTTTTAGGAAAAATTAAGTATCTAGGTGCTTTTCCATTAAGAACCATAACATTTTAGCCTCCATTTCAACAATAAGGAATTGATTTCGTAGGAGAAATTGTTGATAAGTCTAGTGAAGGTTCATAGTTGGATTTTAGTTTCTATTGATTACTTTACAAAATGGATTCAAGCATTCCAACTAGAAGAGAAACAATAAAAGTTGTTTTAGATATTGTCTTGGAACATATCATTACTAGATTTGGAGTGTCATACATATTGATCACAAATAATGCAATTTGCTTTAAATATTAGAAGTCTTTGTTGGTTTCACAATGATAATGGTATAATCTTTTCATATTCATCACCACATCATGCTCAGGGTAATGGACAAGTAGAATCCAATAACAAGTGTCTCAAGAAGATCATAAAAAGGATAATAAGAAAAAAATAAGAAGTCATGGGATTCCAAGCTTAGAATTGCATTATGGGTATATAGGGTTACAATGAAAAAAGCTATAGGGAAGTCCCCTTATGGATTGGTATATGGAATGGACACTAGAATGTCTGTGAACAATCTCTTACCTGTTTACAAATTTGTGCAAGGATATGATTGTGGAGGAGGAAATTCGACACCCTCTAGGTGATGAAATCCCAAAGGAGTAAATAATCCTTCTCAAAATCATAAAATTGGTGCTTTGGTGAGCTAGGATATATATACTACTTAACTAATCAAACCTAAGATGAAGTTTTACTAGTTACAAGGTCTGTCAGATTGCCAAGCTTGAAAAGACAGGTCACAAAGACTCTTTGGTGGTCTTTGCACACTTTGTTTGTGGATGTGCGCGCGAGTAAAATATGACAACGTGACATGCTAACGTCTTGTACAGACAAAAACATAGAAACTCATGTGAAAAGTACAAAGTGACACATAGGTATAATAAATGAACTATTACACTAATTAAAGAGTGTCAAAAAGAAAAAAGATGACTATAATACTAAGTGTTGAAAGGGAGAAAAGAGAACGAATGCCTCACAACTACTCCATGATTGAAGTCTCCAAATAGATCCTGAGCTTATCTTCAAAACTTGCACACATAACAAAGAGAAAAATGTTGGGGTTGTGTATAAAGGTGTGCCACAGTCAAACCCCCACTTTGGTGTTTCCACCTCCACGAACAACCAAGATAATAGATTGATAAATAATAAAGCAAATGATGAGAGCGAGATAACACGAGATATGGTATGGAGATGTGATGCAACAATGGGAATAGAGAGGAAGCAAATCCCCTTCAACACCAAGAGAACAAGAGCTTAACAGCGTGAAGGTAAGCACCAAGAATCCTTCGATACACAACTAAGAAGATGGTGATGAGATAAAATGGTGTGTAATGCAATAAGGATGATTAAGAAGCTGTAGATACTTTCAAAATGTTCAAGGAGAGTCTAATTTGTTGGTAGAGAGAGAAAAATGAAGCTCTCAAGTCAAGATAAACTAGCCAAGTTCAAATCTGATATTGGTGGTCACACACAAAGGCGTTATGAACCCTGCCAATTGCAGGCATAATACTCAAACAACCATCCTTAGTTTGCAAATTTGTAGGATGCTAGCACAACACATGGACATCTCTGTGACATGCTAGTGTCCACGAGTCATCAGTCAAAGAAGTCAGGAAAAATCCAAGGTTAATGACGACTAGGCAAGCCACATGAGTGAGAAGGACAAAAAGGTGAAGATGATCCCCAATCAACATAAAGAGAAGGCATTTTTGTAGCGTGGGGTTGCATGGGGTTCAATTATGATGTTACAATGATGATGAGATTGCTGAAGCAATGCAAGAAAAAATCAATCAGGTGGTTGGATTTGATGAAGTTAGAAGAGAAGCACATAAGACAAAACTTAAAAAGCAACAAAAGGTGATATTTTTTATTTGACAAGAAAGCCCCAGACAATAAGTTTCATGTTGATGACTTGGTGTTGGTATGGAATGCACGGTGTTAGGATAAGGGAAAACATGATAAATTTCACCCTCTCTAGATTGGTCCATACATGATCAGTAACATTCATGGAGAGAATTCACACTATTTGTAAAGCTTAAATGTTAAAACTTTATTTCTCTTGAAATAGGTTCTATTCCATGCACATTGTTTATATGTACATATTTTGTATAGTCTTTCCTTTTTGTTTGGTTTTGTTTGGTATACTTTGCTTCTTGAATTTATGAGGGTCTCACCATTCTTGTTTCAGTCACATCTCCCTAACCAGAATCACTGGTGGAACCCTTGCAAATTTCCTAGTCTCTTTGGTCTATCAAGCCCTTGCAAAATTTGCCTAGGCATACAAACCCTTAAATCCTAGAAATTTTTCCTAATGCCCTAAACCCTATGTTATAATTCATCATTGATTTCCTATGCTCGGTTTTCTACTTTTAATTTATAACCTTGAGTGTCGAAAGTCATCCATTTATTGACCCCCTTACATAGTCAATAGTTGGTCCCAATAAACCATAATATTTCTTGTCTCGTAGTCTTTGTAATGGCCTACACGATGACAACATATGGTGGCTAGGCGTGCACACATGGATTCTAGAGATCTATACTCTATCAAAGTTGTGTTGTCACACGATGTCAACACTTGTCTAAAGGGCCCTATTTGTTGTAAAGGTAGAATATTCTCTTCATGTAGCTCAACAATATTTGATTGGTTGTGTGGTCCTATGATGTCAAAGATGTTAGTGATTACTCAAATGTGCACTATTGTGAAATTGTGACACATGTTTGGGCCCACTTCAGTTAATTAAGTAGGAGGAAAGATAATTATTGCCCTACAATATTAAAAGTGGTGGGTTCCAAATTCCACTATGAGAGTGACGAATAATGACGCATGGTGATTGATTGTTTGTAAAAATGGAAATTGCTCTCCTTGATGGTGATCTTTGATTGGTCCACATATTTTCAAAGCATGTGAAGGTTTCTTCTATCTAACTAAATTGATCTAAATAGTTAATCTCAACACAATAATCCAAACTTAGTGACCCACATTCAAACTTGAAAAAGGCTACTTCTAGACATATTATTCGAGCATGCAAGCAGTGATGGCAAAGTGACTAGTTTTGGTCAATTTTTTTGTCACTTGGGAAAAATATGTACATCCTTAGGAGCACCTCGATGATTACTTTCAATTTCAATTTAAATTGCTGATAATTGGAGCTCTCTATAAAAATTTTATGACATAAGTAGCATTTGTTGTAATTTATAAAGTAATCATTCTATTCTTGAAAGTGCTTGAATTTGATGAATTATAAATTTTTGAGCTTGTAATTGTTGGCATAAATTAAATGTGTTGAAGAATTGTAAAACCCTAACTATGATCATAACCCTAAGTGTTTATAAAGTGTGTGAAAATGAGTCAATTTGTTGGCCAATCTTCTGCTGCGGGATGAGGGCTTGATGAGGAGCTTTTATTTCAATTTCCTTGATCATTGAAGAGACATGTAAATGTATACAGTCTAGGAGGTCCTACAAATAAGTTAATTAACAATTTAGGAGGTGGTTGAGCAAGAAGTTTCAAAACTAGCATCTTCACCAAAAAGGCTTATAATCCCTATTATGCCTACCAACAAAAGGTTTGATTATTTGAAGGTTGCAAATGAAATATAAGTATTGGCTTGTTATCAATTTCTGGCAATTGATGAATTGATGCAGGAGCATCCCCGATTCATAACAATCTTGCATCAACTAAAAACATTTTCTTTCTGTTTTGCTTTTTGTTTGCAGTTTTAGCTCTTCTTTATGTGTGTCCCAATTTTAGCTCATTGGATCTCGTGGAGTTGGATTCTACTTGAATACTTGACCATATTTCTCATTTCTAGACCGTATTTCATTTGGATTATCTTCCAACAACATATCGCTATCGGTTTCCTTGACAGTTTCCTGTTACTGATTGACAGTTTCTTGTTACCAGTTGCCTAGACCGATTTTGGTGATCTGCCAGAACCCCTTTTGAAGATTGCGGATCCTTGGGCGTTGATTCCGATGTTCCTTGGCATGTGGCCAACTTGTCCTATGATCTACACTTCATCCTTTGGATTTTCCGAAGGAATATCTTGGCGGAGGCCGACCTTATTGATTTTACACATTAGGTCTCGTTCTTTGGGTTTTGATCCCCTTTTGGGCGTTCTTTGGGTTTTGATCCCCTTTTGGGCCGACTGGATCCTTTGGATCATATATAATTTTAATTGTGCATTAGAATGGAACAAATGGAAGAATCGAGTAGCGAGACTGTGCATAGAAGATAGATCTTAAGATTCAAGGTCTCGGTTGTGACCTATTATGTATGTTCTACCAGACCTGCAAGCCAGTTATGCTGTAACTCGGTTATTATCGATTGGTTGTAATCAATTTTCATGCAATAAAACAATCTATTCTGCATTGCCTCCATCATATCTTTTGTGTTTTCCTTGTTTTACTCTTGTTGACTGGTCCGAATCGATCTCTTTGAGGTCCCTTCTCACCGGTGACTGCTTCATGAATACATCAAGACCCAAGAGTTTAGAGATTTTGTCATAAGGTTCATGAAGGATGAATATCAAAGTAAGGTAGTTGAAGTAAAGAACGGTGCCGATCCTATCAAATGAGAAGAAATTTCAATGAAAGTTTTAGAATAGGTGGATTTTAGAGTTAAAACATTACACTTGAGAAAGGTAGGCAAATAGTGTAGGATAGTGGATTGTTGTTGATTCCTAATTGGGATATCATTACTAAACTTGTCTTTGATATAGTGAGAAAACAAGCACAAGAAAAATACATAATTAGGATTTAGTTGAAATCAACCTTGCAAATCCTTTAATTTATTGTTTTCCTAATGTAATTTGTAATTTACTGAGAAGAGGTTAAACCGTTAAACCAACAGTGGTGAAAGAGACCATTTAAAAGAAAGGTTACAATTATTGTTTGTCTTCTAGCAAAGGTAAAAATAAGCTAGGCATACCATTTGGAATCTCCTATTTCTAGGAGTTATGACATTCATCATAAGTTAAGAGGATCTATGATAGATATGACAATTGTCATAAGATGTGATCTAGGAGCATCCCTGGTCTATGAGGAGTCTTGCATCAACCAAAAATATTTCTTTTCAGATTAGTTCTTGTTTAGTTCAGTGTGCAGTTTTCTATGTTCTTACCGGTAGTTGCTTGCTTTTCATTGTAGATCCTATTTTTGGTTTCCAGGCTGGTTCATGTGCTTAATTCCATATTTTCAATCCTTTTGGATTCTTTTCCTACTAGTTATCACTCCCAGTTGACTGTTTCTGGGTTCTGGGACGGTTCTTGTACTTGCCAGTTAACTTTCTTTCATTACCGGAGCGGTTCTTGGCATGTGGATCTATTTTGGGTCTTGTCCGATGTCGTTGGGCGTGTGGCCAACCTTCTTGATGATCCGATCTTCTTGGTTGTTATTTTTTGGAAAGATTTCTTTTATTCTTAGGACCAACCTAGTTGCACGTTTCATTTTTCTGCATTGGTAAATGTAATCTTTTGAGGCCGACCTGGATATGTTCTAGAGGGTATATATTGTTAGCATTTGCATGAAGATTGCATTGATGAACTATTTTGTTGTCATTGATGTCAATTATAACTGGTAATGATGTTGTTATGATGTTGTTTTGCAATCGGTAGGTGAGCTAGTGAAGGAAACCATAATTACTTGAGAAGAAGTAAGATCAATCGGTAACCCTACTTGTTGTTGTGCCTAACCCTAACTAATGGGGCTTGGTGAATCGGTTGTAATGGTTTATGATCAAATGATGAACGGTAATGATTATGCAACATATGCATGATGTATGTGAATAGTTTCAAATGGTTTTTGGCGCGTAGAGATAAGGGTTTTATCTTGGGAATGAGCGAGTACATTGCATGAAGTGGAAACCACGTGATGAGTTATAGGAATCGATGAAGCGGTGATCAAGGAGCGGTCAAGGTTGTCTTGAATAATGTGCAATGATTGCTATGTAATCCAACGGTCATACTTGAACCAATTTGTTTGTAATATCTATGAGATCTTAGGTTTGTGATATGTTACCGACCTATTGTTTTTGCTTATAAGGTTGCTGAGTTGTTTTGTTGTAGTGTTGACAATTTGGTTAAGTGTAAGTGTGATTGGTTGCCGAACTAGAAGGTGTATCTGTAGTACGTGTGAAGGCAGATAGAAGCATGAAAAGGATCTGATCAAGCAGAGTAGTGTTATTCACCGGATTAGCAAATCCCTGTTGTTCTCTAACAATTACAACAGTCAAATCCTTTAAAGGGGTAAGCTCTAACAGGATTAGTGCTATCTAAATCCTCTAACCAGGTGATCCATTAGCTTGGATTCCAAATCCTCTACCGAGGTTACTCCTAACAAAGTTTTGCTTCTAATAGGGCATTATAGTCAATCCCTTAACCGGGTGGTCCCTAACAAGACTTTTTGTAAAGCTTTAACAAGCTTCACTCCTAACAGGGTGAACTTCAAAAGAGTTCATAATACTTGTGGGTATTCATCCCCACCATGGTTTTTCCCATTTGGGTTTCCACGTTGAAATCATTGTGTCAAGTGGTGAATGTTTTTGTGGTTATGTTTGTTATGGTTAAGTTGTTTAACTGCTAAATCCACATAGATATGATAAGATGACCGGTAATAATCTGAAGTATGCTTTTACTATTGTTAGTAAAGTATTTGAATGTTTTTTTCTAAAAGGTTTTGAGAGTTTCAGAGCTCTTATATTATTATTTTGTTATGGCAGTCAACCGATATACTTGACAGTGATATTGCAATTTGTAGTTCAGTGTTTGAACTAGTTAGTTCTAAGATTGACTTGTGAGATTGTTATTGAGTTTGGTTAAAGTTTAGTCAGTTTTCCATCTAGTGATTCACCCACCCCCTCTCTTAGTAGTTGTCTAGATCCTTATTGATTCATCATACCATCAATTGGTATCAGAGCTATCCAGGTCCTCTAGTGTCTAAGCTTAACAACTTGAGGTAAAGATCTTGAAGAACATGATGAAGAAAGAAGGTTCATAGTTTAATAGGGAAAACTACAAAATATGGAGTGATAGGATGAAAATCTATATGAAGAGTCTAGGAAGTCAATACTGAGAACATGTTGTTACTCAATATGTTGCACCTAGTGGGACTATGTCTGATGATCAAAAGAAAGAGCAACAAGAAAATAATCAAGCATTGGAGGCTATTATCAGTTCTTTCTATGATTCAGAGTATGTTGATGTCCATGGTTAGGAGACTGCTTATGATGTGTGGAAGAAACTTGAGGAAATCTATAGCGGTGATGAGCATGTGAAGATTGCCAAAGAAGAGAGTCTGAGAGGTAAATTTGATGACGTGTATGGATGAAGGTGAGAATATTCAATAGTATGGTTAGAGGATCAAGGAGATAGTTGGTGAGATCAAGAGTGTTGGTAGTAAAGTGAAGGATGCCACAATGGTTAGTAAGGTGTTGAGAACCCTTCTATCGGTCTACGCTATTCGAGTTGTAGCCATTTGGGAGCTAAAGTCTATTGATAAAACTAAGGTAACTTGACTCCATCATTGGTAAACTTACTACATTTGAATTAAATGGTTATGATGGTAGTGCTCAGAAATCAGAATCTGCATTTAGAGCTTCAATTTCTAATCCACCTATGAGGAAAAGCAGAGATGTTAGTCATAGTTATGAGTCTAGATCTAGCAGAGAAGTTGATGATGAAGAAAATCTGATCGATCTTGAAGCACTGTTGGTCAAGCGGTTGCCCAGAGGTACCAGTAAGTATAGAGGTAAATTACCTTTGAAGTGTTTTGCATGTAACAAGATTGGACACATTGCAGCTAACTGTCCTAATGGTGACAATGAGAATAAGCATGAGAAGTACAAGAAGTACAAAGGAAAAGGCAAAAGAGATTGTGTCATTGCAGTTGATGGTGGTATCACTGATGAGGAATCTGAGGGAGATGTTAATGAAGACATTGTCTTTGTTGCCATTAAAGAGGAGACATTTGATCAGAAGGCATTAGTTTCTCGCATGGATAATTTTGATGATTGGATCTTAGATAGTGGTTGTTCACACCACATGACCAATGATTGGAGTAAATTTCTTACCTTGAAGGAATTTGATGGAGGAGTTGTGAGATTTGGAAATGACTCACCCAGATGGTAAAAGGAAAGGGAACCATTTCTCTTAATGGAAAGAGCAGTGCAGATGATGTCTACTGGGTTGAAGGATTAAAGCACAATCTTTTGAGTGTAGCTCAACTCAATGACAAAGGTTATCCATTGGAATTTAAGAATAGAATGTGCAAAATCCATGGGAGAAAAGGTGAACTAATTATAAACGACAAGTAGACAAAAGCTAACCTGTTTCACCTAAATCCTATAGTCAACAATTGTTTAATTGCTAAAGTAGACGATAGTTGGCTTTGGCATCGGAGATTTTGTCATAAATTTTGATAACATTTTCAAAGTCAGTAAGTCCAAGTCGGTAAGAGGTTTGCCTCAGTTAGACAAACCAGTGAATGCTCTGTGTAAGGAATGTCAGTTAGGAAAGATGGCATCCTCAATTTTTAAGAGCAAATCTTTCTCAGCAGAACATTTGTTAGATTTGGTTCATACAGATCTATGTGGACCAACAAGGACTAAAAGTATTCAAGGTGATAGATATTTTATGATCTTCACTGATGATTGCTCAAGAATGATGTGGGTCGCATTCTTAAAGGACAAAACAAAAGCCTTTAGTAAGTTCAAGGCATTCAGGGCCTTAGCTGAAAAGGAAAGTGGTAAGAAGATAAAGTGTCTGAGGATTGATCAAGGTGGTGAATTTACTTTAGTGGAATTCACTAGATATTGTGAAGACAATGGAATTAAGAGGCATCTTTCTGCATTGAGGACACAACATCAGAATGGCATTGCAAAGAGGAACAACCGGTCAGTTTTTGAAGCTACTAGAACGATGCTAATACAAAGAGGTGTAGCAAAAACTTTCTGGAGAGAAGCTTTCAACATAGTTGTCTACACTATGAACCAGATATTGGTAAAGAGAGGTAAGGACAAAACTCCTTATGAATACTAGTATGGTAGATCACCTAATGTCAGTTATTTTAAGATTTTTGGCAGTAAATGTTATATCAAGAAAGGTGACTATGTTAGTAAGTTTGAGGCTAAAAGTGATGAAGGCATATTTCTTGGTTACTCCGCCAAGAGTAAGGCCTACAAATGTTAGAACAAACGGACAAAGAGAATCACTGAGAGTGTTGATGTTTGATTGGATGAGTATCTTGAAGTTTCAGGAGAAACTAGTAAGGAGAAAAATGAAGATAAACCTTACATTTTGATTTGGGAACCACAACTGGTGAAGCCAGAAGCTGGTGAAGTGAATGTTGTAGTACCAGTTCAACTGGAATAGGTAGATTCTGTAGAAGAAGAACCTGAAGAAAATGATCATGTTATTCCAAGGTATGTGAGACTAAATCACAATCCTGACCAGATTATTGGAGATAAAGATGCTGGAGTATTAACCAGAAGAAGAATTAGAGAGAATTCTTGAATGATCACCTTTATTGAGCCAAGAACTACTAAGGAAGCATTTGGAGATAATCACTGGATTAAAGCTATGGAAGAAGAGCTTGACCAGATTGAGAAGAATAATACATGGACCCTAGTACCTAGACCGGTGAATAAAAATGTGATAGGCACTAAATGGGTATTCAAGAATAAACTAAATGAAGATGGAGTAGTAGTCAAAGACAAAGCTAGATTGGTATGCAAAGGTTATGCATGGGAAGAAGGAGAAGACTATGGTGAGACATTTGCACCAGTTGCTAGATTGGAAGGTGTTAGGACTCTACTTGCATTTGCAACATATAGGGGATTCAAAGTATATTAGATGGATGTGAAGTCAACATTTCTAAATGAAATACTGGAAGAGGAAGTGTACATTGAGCAGCTAGATGGTTATGCTTTGACTAATGCAAAGGATATGGTGTGTAAACTACATAAGGAACTATATGGTTTGAAGCAAGCACCAAGAGCATGGTATGAAAGACTACCTTCACACCTGATGAAGATAGGGTTTCAGAGAACCAGTGAAGACAACAATATACATCTCAAATTTGAAGGAGATAAGATACTGGTTAGTGAAGTGTTTGTAGATGATATCATATTTGGAGGCAATTATGACATGAGTGATGACTTTGCAAATGAGATGAAAAGTGAATTTGAAATATCTCTATTAGGAGAGATAAAATTCTTCATAGGTTTGTAAATTCAGTAGATGAAGAGTGGTATTTTTATCACACAGTCTAAATATGTGAAAGAGGTATTGAAGACATTTAGAATGAGTGACTATAAACCAGTTGGGACACCAATGGTTACAGGTTGTAAACTATCTAAGGAGGATGATGCCGCATCTGTTGATGAAAATGAGTACAGATCAATGATAGGTAAACTGCATTATATTTTTCACAGTAGACCAGATATTGCTCATGCAGTTGGTTTAGTTGCCAGATTTCAGAAGAATCCAAAAGAGACACACTTGATAGCAACTAAAAGGATATTCAGATATTTGAAAGGTTCTATTGACTATGGATTATGGTATCCATAAGTAGGTAACTTTGATTTGAAAGTTTATACAGATGTAAACTGGGCAAGTAATGTTGATGATAGGAAGAGTACAACCGGTAGTGCATTCTTTCTTGGAGGAAGTGTAATGCCCCGCCAGGAAACCCCGAAGGGATAAGCCAAAAACACAAGAATAGAGAGCAATAATTTTTTTTTCTTTAAAGTTACACCACATTAAGATACAACAAGATATCAAAGATTCAGATTACAAAGCGGAAGACATCAACTAACACCTAAAGAGTTTCCCAACAAGATTACTTAAATTTCGTAATTCACTTAACTCACACAATTAATCCAATAAGCTGATTATCTTAATAACGAGATGATTCTTAATCAGGATAATTTCTTTCACAAGATGGAAATATTAATCACAAGCAAAGATTCAACCATTAAGATCTATTCATAACCTTCATTCAAGCTTTTCATAAGAAGTACAAGCCATACATCTAATATTCTAACACACTAGAATTTCATCATAAACATATGAGATCTTTCAAGCATATTTAATTTTCTAACCACAACTGAATAGATTCCATTACTCTAAATTACATTCTTTCATATTCCAATTTATTGCATTTTAAAAGACGATTGCATACTAGCATCTACGATAAATCTCATCTAAACCACTTATGCATTCGATCAAAAGGCATTCAAGAAGAACTGCATATAAGCATTTAAAGTTAATTCCATTTATCCACTTATCCATTCTAACATAAGCTAATCATACATGATAAAGCTGAATAAGGGAAACATAAGAGAATAACATCACATAACACCATAATGATCTCGGAGTTCACCCCTAAAGGGCTACATCTCCGGGTCTGCTCAACTGCAAGACCCCTCTGATAAATAATAAAGTTAAGAATACAAGAGGTTACACCATTACAATCCGGCCATCAAGGCGAAATATAAGCAATATACAAACGACCACATCGGTCAATAAATACATAAATGATCCCTGAAAAGAACAGGATCCAGCCGAACATAATCAAAGCTAAAACAAAGGTCCAAGAGAGCATCCACAAAACTGAGTCATCACCACCCAAGGTCTAACATGAAACCAAGTACTCACAAGGGCATAGACAATAGGACGACCCACAAAGGTACTCCTAACAGGACAAAACGACAACACACTAGCGAACGTAGGGACAAGTGTCATCACACAACCTGGTATGGTTACCATGGCAGGTCTTCATAGGTCCCGGCCCCATACATTGGGTTACCCTAACAACCTAATCCGAGCCTCCGCCCCATCCAAGCCTCATGTGAAGACAAGGATGGTGGTTTGCCATTTCAGGCCTTCCCACAGCATGTCGAGTCTATGTTAGCACTCGTCCCATGTGTGAGGCACAATTATCTTACTTAGAGATTACATTCTAATCTACTGTTAGGTTATCACTTATTAGACTCACTTTCGATGGGTTACCCAGTAGCCACTTGGGCGCGACCCCCAACCGAAAGCCACTTTCCCATAAGACACTAGACTATACTCAGACGAACTCAAAAACCAAGGAATACACATGGTCGGACGAACGGAGTTCAAGAAGGAGAGAACAACCATCTGGTCAAACACGAATCATCATTCGACACCCACACAAAGGATATGACCAAATATGACACTACCACAAAACAACAGTCAACTCGGAACCGAGGACTGAAACAGGTACCCCAAATCATTCCATACGACAGGGTCCTAACAACAAAGCACGACTTGCCATTACATAAGCAAAAGCGAATACAAAAATTAAACTCGCATAGGTAATATTCAACAGATACAATCTTTCCGAATTGATCTAAACATTAAAAGTTGATCAAGTTTTCTACATGATCTATATTATATTGCAGTTATCTACCTCATCTAGGTATAGGTTGTTCTTGGTTTTCTAACTCTCTAAGGTTCAAAGCATCGAACAGACATATTAAGCCATAATGAGTTCTTAAACCAAATTCATATTAATAAAACTCAGGCAACCATTAATCAATTAAATAAGATATTTAATCTCCAACTAAAACATCATTGACATACTGGTTCAAAACCAACCTCTACAGTTCCATATTTCCAAGCCCAATTGCTCTATACGGATCACGTAAATATAAATATATAAAGGAATCCAAAATTAACTGTTAATTAATGAGTATATTTATTATTCCACGATAAATAAAATATACACAATTAATGACGAATAGTGCACAATAACCCAATTAATTATTAGTTAATATATAATTATTAATCTTTATTAATAAAATATATTTTACTAATAATTAATGCATTGCACAAATTTCAAATTAAATATCGATTAGTTTATATACATATATTAATTTCCATTAATAATATATATATAATAATCATTAATAAATAATTGAAAACTTTATTTAAAAAAAAAAACTTTTAATTTAACAAATTTATTTATTTATATAAAAAAAATAATAATAAAAAAAAAACATGAAAAACTTAATTTTTAAAACCCCAAGGGCAGACCCACGTGGGGGCCACGTGGGCTTCTCCCACGCTGGCCTCCCTTTCCCCACAGGAAGGCTGGGGAGACCATGACGTGGTCTCCACCCAGCCTAGGCTGCGTGGAGAGCACGGCATGGCCTCACCGCAGGCTCTCCCCATGGTTTGGGGAAGCCTTGGCTCTCCCCAACCATGGGTCGAGGGCCTTGGCATTTGTCGTTCCTCCCCAAATCCGCCATTAACCTTCTCAAACGCAACGCGTTAAATTTCCTTTAATAATATATATATATATATTTTAAATTTGTTTTTAGAATTTCATACACAGCAAAGAAAACACAGTCTCACAGAGACTGAAATAAATAATTTTTTTTTTTTCTCCCATTGAAATTTAAATTACCCAGATCAGGAAAGGGGAAAATTTCTCCAAAACCAATAGCATAATGGCCAAATAAGATTGATTAACATTCATATATCAACCAACAGGCAGATATCTCTGATGAAACTTGAATGAGAAAGCATTAACTTAGAATTTTAACAAATTTCATTGAAGAACAACCATTCTCAAATTTTTTTATTTTTTTTTGAATTTTAAAAACAACCAGAGCAACCATAATCCAGAATTGAAATGGAAATAGAACAAGAAGGAATTGGACTGGAATTACAATCACAGCTGTATCATTTTTCCCCAATAGCTGAGATTTTTATTTATTTTTAATCTCCACAACCAGATTTCTTTAAAATCCAAAAAAACAATTTCTGATAAGCAAAGAACCAAAATATAAACCATAATCTTACCTCTTATAGCAATCCTGGAAAAGATTCAATAAGGAGCCCAACCTGCAGGCTCAAGAGATTTCTCCTCCTCCAAAACCCCCAAATTTTCATCCAAAATATTTTTTTTTAACAAACATTTCTCCAAAAATATCCCTCCTTCTCAATTTTCCAAAAGTTTAGGTTATAAGGAAGAGTTGACCAAAAATTCCATTTTTGGAATTAAAATTTTTATTTAAAATAATTCCCAAAATAATTCTATTTTCCAACTATATCAACAATTAAATTGCTTTTCGATTCAAAATCGATTTTCTCATTTAATTCAATTTAACCTTTCTAATTTAAAAGGCCAACAGAATACAATTAAATCTATTGCAATTAAATACAAAACTTTTTTTTTTTTTTTCAATAGCATAAACAAAATGCATTTAATATTCAAAATCAACCATTAATTGAACTTACTCCCAATTTAAGATGAGCAATCCAATATCAACGAAAATCGCATAACGAAAACCTGATTAATCTAGTCCATTAATCTTCAATGCACAAACACATATATAATCAAAATAGTTACTAAGGACTAATTAATCAATTTAACCATACACACCAAGCACGCAAACCGAGAAGGTCAACCAAACAGATGACTCGCAAACCCGAACAAAAAGGGATTACCGACGACGACTGACGATGCTCACTTGAGCACGACTAAGGTCAACTAGGGTCTTACGACCACCTAATCCAACTCTAAGGATTAAAGAGGTACACTCAAACCTGCAAATCCAGGTGAAGACGAACCTCGCACTCATGCGGCGTTGTACCTGAAATCTCCTGCAACCAAGAGTCATACATGCATACATATATAAAATTTAATGAAAGCGTTAGCCCGATATTAATACCACGAAATAGGAACACTGAACAACTTGCATACAACTAGTGTGAAAACCACATCAACAGTTGTGCATTAAATCAAACATCTGACTATAACATAATATTAAGATAAACTGAACAAGATTAAACCGAGATTAGGAATTGATTAGGGCAGGGGTACTACAGGAAGACTTGTATCTTGGAGCAATAAGAAGCAGAGTTGTATATCACAGTCCACTGCTGAAGTTGAATATGTTGCAGCGTATATGAATTGTACCCAAGCAATCTGGATGAAACACATTCTGGAAGGGTTCAAGCTGAAGATTATAGAACCAGTAAAGATTTAATGTGACAACACCAGTGCAATAAATATTTCAAAGAACCTGGTGTTGCATGCTAGAACCAAGCATATTGAGCTGAAATATCATTTCTTGAGAGAGAAAGTGCAGAGTAAAGATGTGTTATTGGAGCATGTATCTACTAAAGAGCAGCTAGCGGATATCTTTACTAAACCTATGCCTAAGACTACTTTTGAGTATCTTAGAGGTCAGCTAGGGGTTGTGCCCCTACATGAGGTCAATTGAGTAGATGTGGAATACATTAGTCCTGGAGCTAATTGAAGAATCTTGAAACAGGATTGGTGTAGAGTGGAGTTATTCCATAGGGGGAGCATCAAGTTGCAAATTGTTGATGCATAACAGTGAAGTATGACACTACATGTTTTACTTTCACTTTGGCATTGTTTTCAAAGGGGGAGAAGAACTATATGATTATGGGGAGAAGAATTGTTTGATTGATAGAGAGAAGATCTATAGCCAGTTACCAGCTGAAGACATGGAGACTCAGTTGAAGGAGAGTACATGGTAAATGTAAACCAAGATACCTATAACTTTGTATGTGCATTACTCTCACTCATCACAATCAAGGGTATTGATATTTGTATTCTCATCAATGCCAAAGGGGGAGATTATTGGCATTTGCATGAAGATTGCATTGATGAACTATTTTTTTGTCATTGATGTCAATTATAACTGATAATGATGTTGTTATGATGTTGTTTTGCAACCGGTAGATGAGCTAGTGAAGGAAACCGATATTACTTGAGAAGCAATGAGATCAATCGGTAACCCTACTTATTATTGTGCCAAACCCTAACCGATGGAGCTTGGTGAATCGATTGTAATGGTTTATGATTAAATGATGAATAGTAATGATTATGCCACATATGTATGTTGTATGTGAAGAGTTTCAAATAATTATTGGCATGTAGAGATAACGGTTTTATCTTCAGAATGAGCAAGTACATTGCATGAAGTGGAAACCGTGTGATGAGTTACAGGAATCGATGAAGCAGTGATCAAGGAGCGGTTGAGGTTGTCTTGAATAATGTGCAATGATTGCTATGTAATCCAACAGGCATACTTGAACCGATTTGTTTGTAATCTCTATGAGATCTTAGGTTTGTGATGTGTGTTGTCCTTGATTTCAGCACGACTAAAATCGTGAGGCAACCCTATGAAATTGGTTCGTTTCGTACCTCACGTCCACCGGGAGCTCCGTCAGTCAACTCCTTTGGCTTTTGGCTTTTTGTTTTTACTGTTTTTAAGTTCTTTTAGTTTTGCCTACAGGTCGGACTTTAAAGTCCGACTTGCAGGGTTTTCCCTTTTGAAGACATTGCACATCGGACTTTAAATTCCGATGTGCGATGTTTTGGTTGTAGTGCCCGCCAAAATACCCCAGAGAAATATAGCTAAAAACATGCTAATTTAAATTTTTTTTTAAACAATACAACACATAACATCACTTAAGCAATGCAGCGAGCACACAACAACATTTAAGTATTATGAACATAAAGTAGATCACTCAAACTGTTTGAACAATTACGCAAGAAGAATACATTAAATCATTACTACTAACTCCCTAGGGTATCTCAACGCCATTACTTAATCTAACTACATAAGCAATAAACATTTACTTTCATCCAGATCAATACCTCATAATCTTAATCATTATACACACATAGGTGCATCATAGCAATACCTAACACTCATGATATGCAATCTACTTAATCTTTCATTTAATATGAGATTCTATCTTTCAATGCATAGCTACTTTCTTTTTTTCTTTCTCTTAGGTTCATTTTATACACCAAGTCCAAATGTTCCTCTTACCATCAACCCACCTTTGACTATAAACATCATCATACACATACCAAGATTAATCCCTTACATTGCATTAACATAATTTCCATTTACAATTAACTTCTACATAGTCACTTATAATTCTATGCTCCTAGCATACTTATTACTTCATCATGATTCCAGAAGCACATAATGCAATACTCACAAAGTCTCCTTAAACATTTAACCCATAGCTCATTTAATACTAAAAAACTCTCTTACACTATATCAATTAACCAACAATCATCTCATTACAAATCAGGTAGCTATACGAATTTATCTCAACACAAACTTTGATACAATATCCTAATTCCATAACCACTAATAGCATCCACCAAATGGAGACATAATCTTAAACCATAACACATGATACATTATAATCCTTTCCTAAAAGACAAGCATTCATTTTACCATCTACCTATACACTTGTAATTTACATTAATAAGATTATCAATTCATTCACCAAGAATCTCCATACAATATTTCGTAAGGAACCTTCAATTACATCCCAAGCATTATAAGATTTCAATCCAACCATTAGATCACTGTCTACGAAGTATGATACTATAATTTCAAATTCATTAATCGCAACTCATAAACATGTCCTAAGATGCAATTACAACATTACTCAAACTCATACATCCTATCAAGACATAATATTTCTTCTACTTAAATCATTAGTTAAAGACATCATTTCAAATCTAATACCATTGTCATGACATTTACCCAATTTACTTTTTACATGGTCCATCAAGAATACAAAATGCATCATTTAGTTTCGAATGACAATACTTATCCACATCTCATACATCCATTTCATTTAATATAAATGCGTTACACTACAACTCAAGGTTCAACATTACAATCATCTACCATAATCAAAAGCTATCACTATAACTAGAACAACATAGTCATTTATCATATACATGACTTCTTTTACAACCGTTACATAAGAATTTGATTACATATTTACTTTCTTGTTGTAATTATTATCCATGAACAATCTAAAGAAGCATTCTCATCCACACAAGAATAATCCAAAGACAGGAACATCCCAATGGTTTAAAAGCACCAACCACCCGACCATGTGGAACCAAAGGAACCACCCCCCATGCTAGGAGATGACACAAGGTCCCAACACACACTCTACATCTAGGCTGACACTCAAAACCAAAGAGACTAACCAACACAAGAACACTCAAGCAAGAACCAATCACAAAATAACAAGAATGAACTCCAAGAGGCGTAAAACTTATCAAACATAAATGCTCCAATAAGCATAATCATAAATCACAAAGGGGGAACACATGTAGGAGTGGAGTGTCATCACATGCCATATTCATAACATAATAACATATTAACACAAGGCACTAGCCCGATGGACATGTGGAGCTATCTCAACCTATGAGAGACCAAGGGATATTAGCTTACCGTCTTCACGGCATTCTCATGCTTATCATAAAACATCATCCCTAGGACATAAACCATGAGACACCAAACTATTCATTATCTTGTTTAAATTAGTTATAATTTCCCATCCCAATCAATTCATTATCAAGGTGATCACTTGTTTACAAATCATGGAAAACTCCAATGTACCCTGGTGGTCTAGACTTCATGCATCATTACAAGGAACCTCATGCAAGCCTATCTCTCGTGACTTCAGTCATCACAAGAAAGTCCACTCCTCCTGACATGGTCCAACAATGAATCACAAGAAGCTCTACCAACATAATATACATGAAAACAATACTTAAAACAGCCAAAAACTTCCACACACACTCTCACAACATATGCAATGTTACAACAACATCCATATAGTAAAATGAGCCTCTTGGCTAGCAATAAATAAAGGCATAACAAGCCATCAAATGCTACCATCAAACAAAGAATAACTTCACAACAAGGCCTAATCATTTGCTGGTCCAAAACAACATAAAAATCATCTCAATCATCCATGGCCTATCCACATGGAAGAGAGTCTAAAGTACCCACAATGGTATAGAGAGATAAATATACATGAACCATCAAAATACATCAGAGCTGATAAAAGCCAAATCTGGAAAGTATTAACAGACCTAAAAAATAGCTTCTAGTACAAAAATCCATTCGGGAAAAATACTTCAGAAATGACCAAAAACTCACAAAATACAACACACAGGCAAGTTAGCATTTTTTCCCAGTAGGACAGTGCTTCTGCCAAAAGGCCAATGCTTCTGCCAAAAAGACAACACTTCTGCTGAAAACAAAGACAGAGTTTCTACCGAAAAAGACAACGTTTCTGCCGAAAACAACACTTCTGCCGAAAGAAAGACAACACTTCTGTCGAAAACAAAAGACAATGTTTCTGCCGAAAGACAAAAGACAACGTTTCTGCCAAAAAAAGACAGCGCTTCTGCCGAAAAACAAAAGACAGTGTTTCTGCCAAAAAACAAAAGACAACGTTTCTGCCAAAAAAAGATAGCGCTTTTGCAAGACTTACGGAAAACTCAGAAACTTTCGGGTAAAATATTAAAATCCAGACTTTACAAAAAACCATGAAAAACATATGAATAGAGACGCCCAGAAACAAGGAATACTTGGGTATAAACACAATAAAATATCTCAAACTATAGACCAAGATTTAATCAAATATCTTCACAAGAGTTTTCACAGAACTAGGAATGACATACACAGGAAATACCAAATACCCATTTTCCAGCAACTGTACAAAACCCAAATAATATAAAGTTCTCCCCAAATATTTCCTTTCAGCAATAATAAAATTATAACATATAATATTATTTCAACGCAATACCCAAAACAATGCAGACACAATGCATACACGGAGAAGCCACTGAAACTATAATACAAAGTAAATAACTCCAACCTGCAACTTTGAAGTAATGGATTGACACTAAAGAAGAGGTCCCACAAGCCAAACCAAATCCAATCCAAGCTCCAACCAAAACCAAGAAAGAAGAAATCCAAAGTCAAGAAGAAAACTTGCTGAAGAAAATTCCTAGAAAAGAGCCAACCCTGAAAACTTCATGGGAAAGAAAATAAAAAGACAAATATTAACCAAAAACCCTAGCGTCAATCTCGGCCAATCAAAATATTCAAAATCTATAATATATTTTATCAACCCCACCATTTAGTATAATTTTACCTCCCTTTTCAAATTCAACCAATAAAAGAAGAGGGTAGGTAAGGTAAATATAAATCATGCTTTTACAATTAGGTGAGAATGTTTTATTATTTTATTCTAAAGTGTATTTATACAACCCACTTAATATAAAGGTCAACTAATAAATAAAATATGAGCCACAATTAAATAAATCAAATGGGGAAATTAAATTAAATAAACCAAAGGCTCATAAATGAATTAAAGAATCAATTAAACATTAAATACCAAATAAATATTAAACCATAGACGATTAAATAAATAAACAATTAAATACCAATAAAAGATCAAATCACAAATAAATATAAAACCACAACATAAGCTAAACAATAAATATTAAATCATCATTAAAATAAATAAACATTTAAATATCAAATAATTAAATACCCAAAAAGGCAAGAATCCAATAAATTAAATCAAACATTGGATAACCAAATAATAAAAAATCGTTATTAATCAAAATAATTAAAATAAGCATTATTAACTATTTAATCTCTCATCAATAATTAGTCAGCTTCAACATAACAGGATTAACTAGCCAATACTAACATACTCACAACACAGAAGAAATCAAGCTTACTAACTAACATGGCGAATTTGGCCAAGACGCTGACGACTCTCAGTGAACAACTTAGACCTAGAGTATGTGAGGGGAACTTGTGCCAACTCTGAGTCACATGCCATTGGGATTTAAAGACACGCTCAGACTTGTGGAGCCAGGTGGAGTCGATGTCTGGTACCTGCAAATCCTGCATCCACAAAACAATGATACGACATATGCATATATATTATAACAGGCAAGGGTTAGAGAATCGCAACGACACATCCCACTCGCAATGAGTGATGTGGAATTGTCTCTATCCCAAAGACAGTCATACAAAAATCAAACACACCATAAGATCAACTCGTCATAGATAATCACTGAATATGGTTAGTACATAAAAACATCATCAAGTGCATGATTAATATAATTCATGATTATAGTAAGACATGTAAAATCCATCAACACTTATTCTCATCAAATCACATGATCAATATAATCTTTCGATAGTCAATCACATAATAAGCATGTAGTGTCTAATAAATCACACGATCAATAATGATAGTATCAACATCATATAAATCATCCGAAATAGCATATGCCCAATAATGTCTATCACGCATGAATTAAAAGTCAACTCTAGTCAAAACAAGTCAAGTCGAGGGTGGACCCTACATTGGTTTTGCCCCTGCAGATCGGACTTTAAAGTCCGACTTGCAGGTAGTCCTTCTCCTACAGATCGAACTTTAAAGTCCGACCTGTAGAGTCTTTGCCCTTGCACATTGGACTTTAAAGTCCGATGTGCAGGTTGTTTATAGTGGCTTGCATGTCGGACTTTAAAGTCCGACTTGCAAGAGGTTTAATCCTGCATGGCGTGCTTAACAATTAATAGGGGCATTAATTGTTAATTTGGGGGTTATTTATTAAAATCTAGGTTTTAATTCCTCATTTTATTTTGCAATCTCTCCTCCTCACGTGCCCTCCTGCTCCTTTCCTCCGATTTCACTCTCAATCATCTCGCTGGTTTAGATTTTCATCGATCGCTTGGATTGAGGTAGGTTTTTGTTTTTTTCAGGTTTTTCCTTTTGCTTTGTTTCTTCTTTTCTTCTTCGTCGTTCCTTTGGGTTTTCATTTTTTGGAGCACATCAGATTTTGAAATCTGATTGCTCCTAATATTTCCTTCGAGGTCGAGGGCACATCGAACTTTAAAGTCCAGTTGCCCTTTGATCTCTTTCCATCTTATCCCTCACCTGCATGTCAGGTTTTAAATCCTGACATGCAGGCTAACAGACTGAGATGTCTCCCACATATCGGACTTTAAAGTTCAATATGCCGGAGATACCCTCTTACTAACAAGTCAGGTTTAAAAACCCGACGTGTTAGTAGGAGGGTTAAACCTTACATATCGGACTTTAAAGTTTGATATGTAAGGTGGGTTTGTCCGGTTGACATGTCAGGTTTTAAAACCCGACATGCCAATCGATTTTCTTCCCCAGGCACATCGGACTTTAAAGTCTGATGTGCTTATCCTTTGAACGGTCCTTCCCTTGCACATCAGACTTTAAAGTCCGATGTGCTAATGACTTTTTCTCAACTTGCACATCGGACTTTAAAGTACGATATGCAAGGAAGATGTTTTACCACTGCACATCAGACTTTAACAAATTTTGATTCCTAAAGTGCAAGTCGGACTGTTTTCCCTAACTTGCCAGTTTTTGACAATTTTGTTCCCAAGCCCATTCTGACTCCGAATTTTTGATCCGTTTGATAAAATTTGGTTTTATGATAATGATTACTGTCAAAGAAGCTAATCCTCGGTGTTGAATGCAGTAATTTGCAAATGTCAAAATCCCCTCATGAGAAATCAAAGCCTTCTTTAAGTCAATTAGAATCCTCACCAGGCAAGTCATAAGTGAGGAAGATGAAGTACAAGTATGATAAATACTTGAATATGTATCCAGAAAGCTCAGTAGATTCCAACATCAAGGAGATCAAGGATATGGAAATTGGTTATGTCAATATGCAGGAGTTTATTCATCGAGTTGAGAAAGCTCCTTCACGCTTGACAAACTTGAGCAGATCAGAGTTGCACAAATACGTTTCCCTCCCCGTCGCAGCTCATGATCTAGACTTTGTACTTGCAGTGGCAGATCATTTCAATCCAAATACAAGACAGGTTAAGAATGCTGATCAAAATATGGTTATGACATTGGACAGTGTTTTCTTTAACAATATTTTCAAGGGTTCTTCAATTGAGGAAGTGGCCGACATTTCTCAAGAAAGTGCTCAAGAATATTATGAGAAAAATGAGGTAAAATGCAAGAAAGTAATTAATACAGTCAACCTCTCTACTGCTAGAAATTCTACTACTTCAAGATGGCCTAAATATTTCCATAGAAGTGACTTCAATGAGGAATACAATGATATGGTCACCATGTTGGCACGGGTGAAAGGTTTGAAAGACTCTCATTATTTTCAAAATTGGATGTGTTATTATATGAATATAATCAGAAAAGGCGCTGCTAAGATTGATTGGGGTGAACAGATCAATGATGCACTCTGTGCACAATTGAAGGAGGTTAAGATAAAATTGAAATTATATATGACCTCGTACCTGGTATATGCAGCTGCTTCTATGAAGCAATACCCAGGTTTATCTACAAAAGGTGACAAGAGGTTAGTACCTATCTGGGAATATTTCGATCAACTCACAATAGAAAATCAAGAGAGTCATTTAAGAAGAGTCAATGATGCTTTCTTTGATGCATGGAAGTGTATGTTTGATAAAGGCTTGCAGAAGAAAAGGTTGCCAGAGGCGGCTTATAACAGGGTTTCTCATTTTGGATGTGTTTTTCTTCAGTTCCCAACATTCACTTACATTCGGATAGGATGTTTCTTAGGAGAACCTTTCATTTTGCCAAGGTATCCATCTAACAAAATTATACTCATGGAGCTGTGTCGGCAACTGATTTATGTGCATGAAAAGAAATCACAAGCCCATAAGATTGGATTGAAGTTCCCAAAATCTATTGGCCGGTATTCAGTTTTGACTAATCTCAAGGCCAAGAACATGGAAGAGGAAATGCAATGGAATACTATGAGGAAGTTCAAAGCACGTAATAATTTTGATTTTCGTGGCATGAAGAATAAGCTCAGAAGGAACTACACCCATGTTTTTAAGTTTGAGGATGTATGGGTAGATTGTCAAGATAAAGAAGACATAAGGAGAATGGATTTCATTCATCTTACCCTAGAGTAGATTGAAAATCTAGATCTGGCGAAAATCCCAATGACCATGAAGGATACTGATGACATAGTAGACCCAGTCTATTATGAAAGGAAAATTGTTGATTCTCCACTCCCAGTGGTGCAATGGTCGAAAAAGGAGAGTAAATCTATTACTCAAATAATTTCCCCCATTTTGGCAAATACCAATGCATGGTTGTTGAAGAAAAATATTAGAATGAAACAAATTTCTGCTAGTTCCAGAGATGATGACAATAGTGACGGTCCAGTTGGTAAGACAACTACGACTGAAACAAGAACCAAGAAAAAAGAAGATCAACAAGCACCATCCTCAGCCCCTGCAACACAATCCAAGGGAAAAGGAATGAAAATCAAATTCACAATTAAAGGGTCTAAAAAAGGTGAGTCATCTTCAGTAGCACAAGAGACAACCACAAAAGAGCCAGAGCAACAGTCTATTAAGGAGACTGAGAAAGAAAAGGAACTATAAGAAGGTGATATTCCTCATTAAGAGGAAGCACAGGTTGAAGAACCAGCACATCATGCCGAGAGTAATATCCCCGCTACCTCACAGGTGTCAACCTATTCAAGGGTAGTTATTCATTATGTCCAATCTGACTCAGATCAAGAAGATGAGGAACGAGATGATGAGGAATTAGATATGGAAATGACACAATGAGAGACTGCACAACATTTTTTCACATTATCCAATTTTTCCAGTTTGGATGATATTCCTTGATCCACTATCGAATCCTCGATGCCGGATTTTACTGAAGCTATGGAACAGGCACTTGCAAAACAATGGATGGTGAATTTTCTCTTCACCACGATCATAATAGAAGTTCCACCTCTGGTAAGTACTAAAATTATTTGCATTGCACCTTCCACTCTCCCATCTGTGGCTATAACTGAAGGGGTGTCAGAAGCAGTTACTGTTACTAAGTCAGCTGGCATGTCATTAGATACTTCAGCCTTGATATGAATAACATCATCCACAAACGTTGCGAGTTCAAGTCAGTTTTCTTCTTAAATACCATTTGATACTCAGCAAGAGGCTACCACTCCACCCGCCAACCCAGAATTACCACCTTGGATGGAGGTAGTAGCAACCAAGAGAAAGAAACAGGTAATTTCACCGGATGAGTTTGATTTTGAGCAGTTGGTTCCCCCAAAGCCCAAAGGTACAAAAAAGCCAAAGATTGTTTCTCGGGTATTAGTAAATCCAGCTACTAAGAGGAAATATGTTGAGGTCATGGTATCGTCATCAAATAAGAGTAAAGATAATATACAACTTGAGGACTATACCATGCAAAGTATAGAGCCTGGAGTGGAAATGCATGAGAGCATTAAGCTGGATTCTCAAACTTGCGTAGATTTGATCAAGAAAGAGATGAGAAGAATGGGTTAAAACAAAAGTGTGAGCGATTGACCAGTGTTCATCTCAAAGTTACACAATCCTCCCAAGAAATCGAGCCTATAGGTTCCTCAATAGATACTGAGGCTCTCAAGAAGGTTGAACAGGTGGGAGTCAAGGGTTGAGTGGTAGATGAGTGGATTTCACGGTTGAAGTAAGAAGGGTCTCATCTTCTAAGTTCAACAATTAAGTTGTTGGCTGATTTTGAAGTACTTCAAAGTCAAATGCAAAGTATTAAGACTTCCTTATCTCAAGAAATTGAAGATATTGAGAGAAGTGCAACCCTTTGGAGCAAAATGGAGGACTTTAGAATAGACGTCCTCGCGGAGAATAAAGTAGTTCCAACAAGAGAAAAATATATCCAAATCTTGTCATTGTTGTCTCACAAGAAAGAGACAATAAGGTTGATGATTGTAGAGATGGATCGAGAAAGGAAGGAAGGTGATGATGAGATTGATCTAATTTTTGCCAGAATTGTTGACATTCCTTGTTATCTATATGATGACAATCAAAATCTTGTTACTAGTGATGCCATCACACATAAATTTATGTCCCTAATGGATCACTACATAGAACAAGATTTCTCTCTAAGTGCATTTGATAAGTTACTAGAAATTCAAGTCAGTTTTGAGGTCCTTGCATCCATGTTGAAAGATGGAAAAGAGAAATATGTAAAGGCTGAGGATACAATTTCTCGTATTCGTATTATCATTGATTCTACCCCAATGTCAGACAAAGCTGAGATGGAGGCCATCTTGACCAAGTTCGAATAATTTCACAAATCTAATGAGGAGAAAGATGAATAAAGTGTCCCCTTTTGACATTTCCTTTTCATGTAGTTGCATAGTTAGACACTGCAAGTTTTCTCGCAGCTGTGCAATTTCTTTCTGTTGTAGTTGAAGTCAAGTGGGCCTGTGCAGTTCAATTAGTCAACTGTGCCCACATTTTTCTCCAATCTTTTCCTATATAAGGAGGACCCTCATTTGTACATATCTGATCTTTTTTATGCTTAGCAAAACTCTGCCAAATTTCTATCTCAATTAAGACTTTGTGCTTTTGATGTAAAAAAGTGGATTCAAGGAAATAAAGATAGTAACTCACTAGTTTCCAAACTTTGCATTGGACTCAAGTTTGTGATTGTGATTGGAATCATTCTTATGTTTAGTTCTCATAATCGTTCTTTGTGATCTTGAATCTTTTGGTGAAATTGTTAAATTTTATGAAAGAGATTTCCAATTGTGCAAATAGACTTTGTGGTCCTTGCATATTTGGAAAAAATTTTGATGTTAAGTGATTAGTGGTAGACTTTGTATTGCTGTTGTTACTTGTAGTTTAAAGAACTGAATATTTATACTTGAAGACTTTGGGTTGCAAGTTAAATTTCTTATCATTTGTAATAATTAGTTTAAGTTAGTGTTACATTCAAGGGAGACTTTGTGCTTCTTGATTGTAAGTTTTGGTATAGTTTGTTGGATTCATTTGTTCATTTATTTAAGTATCAAAAGTGGTAGAGAAGTTGTAACAAAGTGAACGAAAAATGCGTAGACTCTGAAAAAAGATAGTTATATGCCCGACACTTACAGATTTTAATTTCTTGTTAATTAGAGAAGAAATTTCGAAGGGAACCTCCCCTTGATGAGAGGAGAGATTAATTTCTCAACATAGTTATGTGTGAATCATATATTTTGTCATTGGTATGTTGGTGACAAAATATTCACCCAACAATTTTTTGGAAACTTTGCTGGGGAGCGACGTGCAACCGGTACTTTCTTTTTGGGCTACAGTGTGCTTTTCATTGTAATATCCATATTGCTGATTTTCTCAAATATTCTAATCTAGCTGATCGAAGTTACACTCGTCGAAAACGATCAGTAGGAGTGGTTGATCCTACTTTTGATTTTTTGTAGCAATATAATTTTCCCTTTGTGACACCTCCTCAGACGTGTTCTCGTTTGCAGCGGACACGAAGCTTTCCTCCTTCTGCATGGCGCTCTCCCATACAAGTGAGGCATCAAGTTTGCAAGTCTCAGTTGTTCCACTTGCAAATTGTTTTGTAATACCACCATATAATCCATTAAGGATGGTTGCTTCTGGCCCTTGGGGTACCGCTTTTGGTCCATTGAGCTTGACTGCACCTTTACATGAACTTCCCAAAGACACGCGAAAAAATTTGCTTGTTTTGGGAGATGGTTCTCAACATCTGAACGAACACATTGTTGCCTTTTACATTGCATGTGGGGTTCTCGGTGTTGAGAATGAAGATGTTTCAGTGAGGTTGTTCATTGAAACTTTGCATGGAGATGTTGTTGATTGGTTCTATGATGGGGTTAACCTAGCTTGCTCACACTTCACCTAGTTGGTGTTTCTCAATTCCACCAACCTCTCCAGGTCTAGCTATGCTCCAAGACCTCCAAGTACATCTCAATCTCTTCTAGGGATTTCTCTTTTCCAATCTCAAGGTGTTTGCAACAAGTGTTTAACTAGGAACCCAACCATTACCAAGTGACTTCCATATGCTCAATTGTGCTAACTTGACAACAACTTGTCAAATTCACCCCCATACTATTGTGAGTCATTGCAGAGGTGTGGAGGTATAATTTAACATGGAATGGATTCCATTTGGTTCCATTTGTATTTGGCATTCATTATCTTTCCTATTGATTTCACCATTTTACCTAGAAATAGGGCTACAAGGAATGAGCCCTATTAGGCCTCCAAAATCCGGTTTTGAGGAAAACGGTCCAAAAGACCTTGCAAAGAGTTTTATTTTTCTTCAATCATTCACCTATGCCTAAGATATTTTGGTGGTTTTGGCTTCCCAACTTTCCGTACAATGCCCTAACCCAAAAATGAGGGTTTGCTAGGGTTTCTAGGCCTCTTAACTAGCAGTGATTGATCAATTTAGTGAAATGGGAAACTAAAGGTCTTGTCAAGGCTTCTCCTTGTAATGGAAACTCTGTATGGACTTCATGGACCTCGCCAAATGATTTGGTTGTGGTTTTGTGTTCACCTCTGTACTATGCAGTCAAATTTCACCTTGTCTTCTCTAGCCGGGTTGCTCCTGGACTCACCTAGAACAAGGTGATAACCATGTCAATATTCACTTCCAGAACTCCTCCTTGCATATATACACTGTACAAGGGGTCTTCTTCCATGTCCCAACAGGCCATGATGGTAGCACGAAGGGATTTTATGGGGTAACCATTTTACATGAAACACGAAATTGTTATTTACAAGCCAAAATAGGCTAATTGAAAACAAAACAATGAAAACACTAACACACGCTAACTACAAAGCATGAAATGAACCAAATGACTCTAAAATACACCAAAGAACTTCAATCCATAACTAGATCAATGGATTGAATCCATTTGTATTCACATTTTAGGCAAAATAAGACCAAAATAGTGATAACAGTCCAAAAATGAGTAGTTTCAGTTTGTTGATCATACAAAATTTAACTTCCAACCTTGGTAACCATGCAAGAGGAGGTTCAACTAGGCCTACACTTGACTCAAAACAAACATCACACACACTCCTTGGACCCTCCTAGAGTCCTTATTAGGAACCTGAATTGGCTAAGGTCAGTACAAGCCAAAATTGTGAAAGGACTATGAGCCTAAGTCCTAGGTGATCCTACACCATTCTCCCAAACAAAAGAAAACAAAGTCACCTCTTTGGGGTTCAGTTTCTGATCAATGCCTAACTTCTTAAACTCTGTCTCAAACACCCATGTAGCCTCAGCATCATCCATACCCTGCCACTTGATTAGGTGCTCCCAATAGGTTTGGTGTCTTGTCTTCTTAGCGATCCTTGAACTCAATACCTTTTCAGCCTTTGGATTTGGTCTTGCTGGTATTTGAAGGTTGTGTACATCATCTGATATCTCTGAGTGACTACAATCTAAACCTTGAATTGGTCCTTTGTAAGCAACTAAGTCTGCTATGTTGAAAACCAGTGACAATCCTATGTCACTAGGTAGGTCCACCTTGTATACATTTTCTCCATACTTGGCTAAAATGGCACATGGAACCAACCTTCTCATTTGCAACTTGTTAGGTACTCCTTGTTGTAGCCTTGCTTTGTTTAGGTGCACCATGACAAGATCTCCCACTTGGAATTGTAGGTTCTTCCTTCTCTCATCAACCTTTTTCTTGATTTTACTTGTGTTCTCTATCAATGCTTGCTTAACTGATTCATGTACCTCATTCATTGACTGAGAAAAGTCTTATGCATATCCACTTCTTGTTGTTGCAGTACCTAAGTCCCTTAACTCTAATATACCCCTTGGGTAAAGACCATAGACCACTTCAAAAGGGCTCTTGCCTGTGGTTCTATTTATTGTGTCATTGTAAGCATATTCAGCTTCTCATAGTACTTGATCCCATGTCTAACCATACACTTTGGTAAGGAACCTCAATAAGTTTCCTAAGCTCCTATTAACCACTTTGATCTGCCCATCTATTTGATGATGGTAGGTTGATCCAAAAGATAGGTTGGTGCCAAGATTTTGCCAAAGTGTCTTCCAAAAATGACTTATGAACTTTGAGTCCCTATATGAAACAATTCTCATGGGTAAACCATGTATCCTTATTACTTCCTTGAAAAAGAAATGAGCTATATGGCATGCATCATGAGTAGTCTTGCAAGGTACAAAGTGGGCCATCTTACTAAATTTGTCCACAATGGCATAAATGTTGTCAAATCCCTGCTTTTTCCTTGGTAAACTTACTACAAAATCCATACTAATGCACTCCCAAGGTCTATTTGGTATGGGAAGAGGTTGGTATAAACTGGCATTTGAAGAAGTGCCCTTGGCCTTTTGGCAAACAATACAAGTCTCCACATACTTTTTCACATCTTGATTCATCCTAGGCTAATAGTAATACCTTTGAACCAACTCTTGAGTCTTGTTGACTCCAAAATGACCACTAAGATTGCCATTATGCTTCTCTTGTATGAGATTTTCTCTCATTGACCCTCTAGGCACACAAAGTCGTCCACCTCTAAACAATAGTCCATCTTGCAAAGTAAAATCTGAATACTCACTATGAAAATGATTTTGGTATTCTTTGCACACCTTGTAGGCATTTGAGAAGTCCTCATCATCTGGGTATAGGTCTCTAAAATTGTCAACACCTATGCTCCTTAATTGAATTTCATGGACTGTCAAGAGTCTTCTACTCAATGCATCGGCAACCCAGTTTAATTGACCTTTTTTGTGCTTGATTGTGAATGTGTAGGCTTGCATGTACTTTACCCACTTCATGTGTTGTGACTGAGTTTGTCTTGTGAGTTTAGAAAGCTTAGAGCTTGATTGTCTATATAGACTACAAATTCCTTAGGAAGGAGATAGTGTCTCCACTTCCTCAAAGCCTACACTAAAGCATATAATTCCAAGTCATAAGAGGAGTATTTCCTCTTTGCATCACTTAGCTTCTCACTATGGAAGGCTACTGGTCTTTCTTCTTGGCTTAGGACAACACCTACTTCAACATTGCTTGCATCACATTCCACTGTGAAGAGCTTCTCAAAACTAGGCAACACCAACACCGGTTGAGTAGCTATCTTCTCCTTAAAGGTTTCAAAACCTCTATTTGCTTGTTCATTCCACTGAAACTTTGCCTTCATTCCACCTCTAATTGTGTCCAACATTGGTGCACATATAGCATTGAATCTTCTAATGAACTTCCTGTAATACTGAGCTAGTCCATGGAAGGTTCTCACCTCTGTTGTTGACTTAGGAGTAGGACAATTTAATATGGCTTCAACCTTGCTGGGATCCATCTTGAGATTTCCTTGAGACAACACAAACCCAAGGTAAACCAACTCCTTCTTAACAAATTCACACTTGTCCAAATTCATGGTTAGCTTCTCTTCATACAATCTTTGTAGCACATTTTGCAAATGATTAATATGATTTGCTCTATCCTTACTGAAAATGAGAATATCATCTTAGTAGACCACCACAAATTTACCTACGAAGTCCTTCATCACCTCATTCATGAGTCTCATGAAGGTGCTTGGAGCATTGGATAAGACAAATGGCATTACAAGCCATTCATAAAGACCCTATGTTGTCTTGAATGCAGTTTTCCATTCATCACCCTCCTTAATCCTAATTTGGTGGTATCCACTTTTAAGGTCAATCTTGGTAAAGTATTTGGCTTCCCCTAAACAATCCATTAGGTCTTCTATTCTAGGAATTGGAAACCTATATCTGATATTGATTCTATTTATAGCTCTAGAGTCTGTGCACAATCTCCAAGTACCACCTTTCTTTGGGGCTAACACGGTAGGTACAACACAAGTGCTGATGCTTTTCCTAATTAGACCTTGGTCTAAAAGCTCTTGGATTTGCTTGGCAATCTCAATATTTTGTTGGGGAGTCATCTTGTAAGCTGCCTTGTTAGGTAAGGATGTTCTGGGAATGAAGTCTATTTGATGGCTTATGGTTCTTTTAGGAGGTAAGGTGGCTGGTTGTCCATCACTCACTATCCCTTTGAACTTCTTCAATAAGTCTTGAACCTCTATTGGCAAATCTGGCTGTTCTTTCTTGTCTTCCTCTTTAGGCTTCATTACTAATGCAAACCCTACACCTTCACCTTCCTCAAGTGTCTTCAAGGACTATTTTTCACTCACCAAAAGGATATTAGGACCTGCTGCCCTTTTTTCACCTTCCTCAAGGATATATTAGATCTTGAATGTGACTCCATCTTTCTTGAATGAGTATGCATTCTTGGCTCCATCATGAACAGCTTGTCTATCAAATTTCCATGGTCTTCCTAATAGAAGATGGCATGCATCCATGGGTAGGACATCACATAACACTTTGTCCTTATACCTCCCAATGGTAAAATCCACCCATGCTTGTTCATTGACTAGGATATCTTGGCCTTTGTTCAACCAAGTGACTCTATAAAGGGTTGTTGTGAGGTATCCTTTGCAATTTAAACTTACTCACTGTCTCTTCTGACACAATATTGTCTGTTGACCCTGAATCAATGATCACTTTGCAAACTTTGTCCATTATCTTGCATTTGATCCTAAATAAGGACCTCCTTTGGCTAGGCTCTTCTCTAACAAGTTCTTTTATCAAGGTTCTTCTTATCATCAAGTTGTCACCTACCTCTGATTCTAAGGCAACCTTTGAAGTCTTGCTACTTGAAGTCTCTTCTTGAAGATAGTTCACTCTCCTTTCACTACTCTGTGATGATGATCCCTTCTCTGGACATCTATATGCTGGATGACCAAGTTGGTTGCAATGGTAACACTTCATTGAGGCAAAATATGAGGAACCTCTACCTTATCCACTAGACCTTCCTCTAAAATCATTGTTTGACCCCCTTCCTCTATTGAGTCCTCCTTTACCAGTGCCACTTTCTTGTTGCTCAGTGAGTTTAGACTCACCTTGTGTTCTTTGTTCTGAACTTCTTCCTCCAAAGCCTCCCCTATGGCCTCTATTTTCTTTTCCTCTACCCCTACCCCTATTACTACTTGAATCATGTTTTCTTTTCAGTTTTTCTTCCACTTTAAGGGCAATTTGATAGCTTTGATGAACTGTCTTTGGGCTCATTAGACTAATTTCCTCTTGGATGTTCCACTGTAGTCCATTTAGGTGCAACTTTGAGACTTTCTTCTTCCACTGCATGAGATCTAAGGCTAAGTTTGTGAAACTCCTCCGTATAATCACTTACATCAAGGTCTTTTTGTCTTAAGTTTTGTCTTTTCCTATGAATCTGCACCTCATAGTCATCAGGGAGATAGACTTATTTGATTTTAACTAACATCCCTTTCCAAGAAGAGATGGCTGCTTTGCCCATTTTCTTTCTCTCATCTTGCACAAATTTCTACCATGTGAGAGCAGCTCCTCTCATCCTAGACTTAGCCACTTTAACTCTTTGAGCTTCAGTTATGCCTTCACATTCAAAATGGTTCTCCATGCCCTCTATCCATTCTAGAACCACTTCTGCTTCCATCTTACCAGTGAACAATGACAATCCTTCTAGTGATTTTCCACTTAAGGCCTTCAATGCCTTTAGGAAAGGTTCTTGTTCTAAGACTGGATCAGGTTCAGGTACTTTGTCTACCTCTGACACCTCTTTACCCTTACCTTCTGCTCCTTCAACCTTTACCAACACTTCTTCTGCCTTGGTTTCAACCTCACCAAGCTTACTTTCCAATTCTATCAACTTTTCCTTTAGGAGTCAATTCTCTTCCTCCTGATCATCCACTTTCTTTTCCAACTCTGCATTGGTCACCATGGTGTTTTCTCCTACAGATTCCACTGAGGACATCTACTCACTAGCCCAAATCTTATAGGCTATGATACCAATTTGATGGGGTTAACCTAGCTTGCTCACACTTCACCTAGTTGGTGTTGCTCAATTCCACCAACCTCTTCAGGTCTAGCTATGCTCCAAAACCTCCAAGTCCTTCTCAATCTCTTCTAGGGCTTTCTCTTTGCCAATCTCAAGGTGTTTGCAACAAGTGTTTAACTAGGAACCCAACCATTACCAAGTGACTTCCATATGCTCAATTGTGCTAACTTGACAACAACTTGTCAAATTCACCCCCATACTGTTGTGAGTCATTGTAGAGGTGTGGAAGTATAATTTAACATGGAATTAATTCCATTTGGGTCCATTTGTAGTTTGCATTCATTATCTTTCCTACTGATTTCACCATTTTGCCTAGAAATAGGGCTACAAGGAATGAGCCCTATTAGGCCTCCAAAATCTGGTTTTCAAGGGTTTTGAGGAAAACGGTCCAAAAGACCTTGCAAAGAGTTTTATTTTTCTTCAATCATTCACCTATCTCTAAGATATTTTGGTGGTTTTGGCTTCCCAACTTGCCATACAATTCCCTAACCCAAAAATGAGGGTTTGCTAGGGTTTCTAGGCCTCTTAACTGGCAGTGACTAATCAATTTAGTGAAATGGGAAACTAAAGGTCTTGTCAAGGCTTCTCCTTGTAATGAAAACTCTGTATGGACTTCATGGACCTCGCCAAATGATTTGGTTGTGGTTTTGTGTTCACCTCTGCACTATGCACTCAAATTTCGCCCTGTCTTCTCTAGCCGGGTTGCTTCTGGACTCGCCTAGAACAAGGTGATAACCATGTCAATATTCACTTCCAAAGCTCCTCCCTGCATATATACACTATACAAGGGGTCTCCTTCCATGTCCCAACAGGCCATGATGGTAGCACAAAGGGATTTTATGGGGCAACCATTTTACATGAAACACGAAATTGTTATTTACAAGCCAAAACAGGTTGATTGAAAACAAAACAATGAAAACACTAACACACGCTAACTATAAAGCATGAAATGAACCAAATGACTCTAAAATACACCAAAGAAATTCAATCCATAACTGGATCAATGGATTGAATCCATTTGTATTCTCAATCTCTTCTAGGGCTTTCTCTTTGCCAATCTCAAGGTGTTTGCAACAAGTGTTTAACTAGGAACCCAACCATTACCAAGTGACTTCCATATGCTCAATTATGCTAACTTGACAACAACTTGTCAAATTCACCCCCATACTGTTGTGAGTCATTGCAGAGGTGTGGAAGTATAATTTAATATGGAATACATTCCATTTGGGTCCATTTGTGGTTTGCATTCATTATCTTTCCTACCGATTTCACCATTTTGCCTAGAAATAGGGCTACAAGGAATGAGCCCTATTAGGCCTCCAAAATCTGGTTTTCAAGGGTTTTGAGGAAAACGGTCCAAAAGATCTTGCAAAGAGTTTTATTTTTCTTCAATCATTCACCTATCTCTAAGATATTTTGGTGGTTTTAGCTTCCCAACTTGTCGTACAATGCCCTAACCCAAAAATGAGGGTTTGCTAGGGTTTCTAGGCCTCTTAACTGGCAGTGATTGATCAATTTAGTGAAATGGGAAACTAAAGGTCTTGTCTAGGCTTCTCCTTTTAATGGAAACTCTATATGGACTTCATGGACCTCTCCAAATGATTTGGTTGTGGTTTTGTGTTCACCTCTGCACTATGCACTCAAATTTCACCCTGTCTTCTCTAGCTGGGTTGCTCCTGGACTCGCCTACAACAAGGTGATAACCATGTCAATCTTCACTTCCAGAACTCCTCCCTACATATGTATACTATACAAGGGGTCGCCTTCCATGTCCCAATAGGTCGTGATGGTAGAACGGAGGGATTTTATGGGGCAACCATTTTACATGAAATTGCTATTTACAAGCCAAAAGTGGCTGATTGAAAACACTAACACACACTAACTACAAAGTATGAAATGAACCAAATGACTCTGAAATACACCAATGAACTTCAATCCATAATTGGATCAATGGATTGAATCCATTTGTATTCACATTTTAGGCAAAATAACACCAAAACAGTGATAACAGTCCGAAAATGAGTAGTTTCAGTTTGTTGATCATACAAAATTAAACTTCCGACCTTGGTAACCATGCAAGAGGAGGTTTAAATATTCTTTCCCATGTGTGGAGGCATTCGAGGGCATTTTTTTATCCCTAACTCCACAGCTAAGCTTCTTTAGGACAAAAGTTGTCATGACAACTTTCAAAAGTTGTCACGACAACTTTTCACTTTTTGCTTTGCTAACCTATGAAACCTATTTCAAGTCATTACTCGTGACTTTTTAAGCATTCCTAAGACCATTCTAAACCTTCCTAATGCTCATACCAAGTTATGCCACTTTTGACCATCAAGAAGGCCAATTTTCTACTCAAACTACTAACTACTCACAAAGTGCAAACCTAGGAAGAAAACTAACTCAACTAGGCCTACACTTGACTCAAAACAAACATCACACACACTCCTTGGACCCTCCTGGAGTCCTTATTAGGAACCTGACTTGGCTAAGGTCAGTACAAGCCAAAATTGTGAAAGGACTATGAACCTAAGTCCTAGGTGCTCCTGCACCATTCTATCATCTTCCAAACAATTGTATCACAAGTTGGGCAACACTCAAAGCACTATTTGAGGAAAGGTTCAAGTTTTCCAAAGATGATCATGCGCTATTGGTGCAGTTAACTCAAATGAAAAAATAACCTTAGGAACCCATGCGTGAGTTCATAGCAAAGTTCAATAGATTGCACAATCGAATTCCAGCTCCTTCATGACCCACCGCTAGAAATTTGAAATGCCTTTTTATCAACGCTCAATTGCTAGAGGTGAGTTTTCTTTTGTGAAGGGATAATCCTACAGATTTGGCTATTGCACAACAGATGGCCATATCGGTTGAAGATGATCTTATCCTTGCTGGTAAGATAAGGAGAGATCCTAACAAGGTTAGGAATAATCAAATTGCTGATTCATATTTTTCTTCAACAAATTTTGTCGATCCCATGATACAAAAGCTAGAAAATGAGTTGTTAGTGCTTAAGAAGAAAATTTCCTCACAAGGAAATACTTCTTACCATGATGTCCCAAGAAGGACTTATCTAAATAATGCTTCCAATTATACCATGCATAATTAGAATAAATTACCTCCCTCTCTAGAGAAACTTGCGTTGGAAGCACTGCCCCAAAATTCAGCTACAGGCTATTATGAAGCTGAACAAAATGATCTTCTCCCTTTTGGTGATGAAGATGCCAATTTGCATCAAGAAGATGATGCAGATTTGGCTGGCGACTCTAATATTAGGTTTATGCAATATCAAGAAGATGATACGCTAGATACACGCAAAGGGGATGTCTTTGCAGTATTCACTCGTTCACAAGCATAGGCGGCTCAACCACCTGTCAATGTGAGGAGTGATGATTCTACTCAAAACAAGGATTCTAAATGTTTGCCAGTTACTATTGCTAAGCATGGAACTCCCGTACCAAATCCTTCAAAAGACAACTCCATCTTGAAGGACGTCACGAAGGATAAAAGTGTAAGTACTCCTTCGACTGCTATCAATTTTTCTACACCTGTCAATTCTTCTACACCTGCACCGAAGACTAGTGTACCTCATGTTGTAAGTTCTTAAAATGAGAACCCAAATCAGTTCATGTCTTTGATGAATTCTTTTCAGTCATTTGATATTTTAGACCATGCTAGGAAAACCAAAATACAAATGTTTGAGGTAGAGTTTTTGAGGTCTAATCTAGATCAATTCAACCGTTTGGTCAATTTTGTTAAATAAAAAGATAATTCCCCAAGTAATCTTCCCAAGTCCGACTCACTTCAAAATAACTTAGTAATTTCCCCTTCTCCTACAGAAAAGATAGAGCCATTCTATATCTCTTTGTTGATAAATGGTTATATGCTTAGTAATTGTGTGATCGATTTTGGAGCATCTGATAATGTTATGCCAGCAAAATTTGTCAATGCCCTCGGTTTAACTTTGACTAAAACATTTGGAAGATGTTTCTCTATGGATAACAAGCAAGTCCTCTTGATAGGTCAGATCAAGGACGCATAATTTGCGTTTGCTGCATTTTCAGAAAAGAAGATTAAGATGATGGTATTGGTAGCCAATGTGTCGGCTTCTTATGGCCTATTATTGGGGAGAAATTTCTGTAGAGATGTTGGAGAAGAGTTAAACATGGATATGACTGAGGCATGCATTCCCATCAAGGGGGAAGTCAAGAAGTTGTATCCAGAAAAGGAATCACAATTTACTGTTGTGAAGTATGATGATCAACGAGCTCAGATTCTTTTTGAGTCATCAGGTATGGGTAATTATTTCCTACATACTGATGATGAGTCAGAGGTTATTCCTGAAATTGAAGATGTTATTTTACTTAAAGATATTTCTAGTGACTGTGAAACTATTGTTGCAGAGTTTGTGGGATCTTCGACCTCACAGGAGGAAATTCTTAATTTTGATATTGTCAACATCGGTAGTCCAAATGATGTTTGGATGCTAGAATTTGATTGTAGTTGTTCTTCTACTGGATCAAGAGCCGGTATTGTTTTGGTTTCTCTTGATGGTAATCTTTTCCCTTTTTCCTTCAAATTGCAGTTTGATAACACAAATAACATTGTTGAGTATGAATCACTTCTTCTAGGAGTGAATATTGTGTTGGCAAATGCACACTCTAATGAGAAATTGTAGGTGATTGAAGGTTTTGTCATTGATGGCAACCTTGCAATCATATGATATCGGCAAAACAAATATACCGACACCGGCAACGACAAACTCTACACCGGCACACAGAACACCGATAGTGAAAGGATGGATACCGGTACTCTGGCCGACAGGAATTTTGTTGATAATATATTTTGTAATTAATTGTTAAATCATTGTAAGTCAACATGGCGAATTGTAATATGACTCATATATGTATGAGATCATTGTAGAACATTTATGTATAAGGAAATAGGCAAAATTATGCAGACCTAATATGCAAATTATAGGTTAAGGGTTTATGTATGAAGAAGAGCTAAAACTGGTACTGGATCTGGCATAGCAGATGCTAATTTGAAGCAGTACAAGACATTGGATTTGTATAATCCAATTTTGTAAGTCAGTGTGACTTCCTTTGTAATTGAGCAGTGAGCTCTAGGCACTTGGCCTTCCTACATGTGTAGGCCCCTCTTGTAAAATAGTAATATTCCCTTATTAGCCAGTAAGTGAATATTGTGGGTCACAAATCCCACCAAGGTTTTTTCCACACCGAGTTTCCTCATTAAACTATTGTTGTATGGTGTGCTTTTCATGTGGTTGTTGTTATTCTTGTTTACTACATTATCTTTGGTTTACCGGTACACAGTATTGATATGCTTTACATGTTTTAATTCAAGTAAATTTAGAAACCGGTTAGATACTGATTCAACCCCCCCCCCCCGCCCTCCCAGTATCTTTGGGAATCCTAACAATTGGTATCAGAGCTTGGTCCTCTATTTTCAAAAGCCTAATAGCTTGAGGAAGATCTTGTCACTGGTAGAGATGGAAAAATTGAGAGAACAATTGAAAACAACTCTTTCAGACTATGATGCAGAAAAGGTGAAGAATATCAAACTTGAAGATGATCTAAAGGTTGCTCAGGATATCATTCAAGTGCTTCAAGAAAATCTTACCATTGCAAGAAATAAGAGAAGAGAACTTTGTGAAAAGATGCAGAATGAGAATTGATGAAAAAGAAACTCTTAATGATCTAGTAAACAAGCTAAGACAAGATATCAGTACAACATAGAATGAGATGCAGGATAGGACTATGAGATTTTGTAAAGAAATTGAAGATAGGAAGAAGAATGAAGGATACTTGGCCAGAAGACTAAATGATGTTGGAAATGAGAACACAAGACTTAGTCATGAAAATGATATGTTGAAGACAGATTTAATGCACACACAAAATGACAGAACTGAACTCATAAGATAGAAAGGAATCTTGGAAAGTGAACTAACTGCTGCAAATCATCACAAAGAAAAATTCAAGAAAAGTTCAGAAGAACTTGGTGACATGCTGAAGAATCAGAAACCTAATGGTGATACAAATGTGCTTGGCTTTGAAGTTGGTGAAAGCTCCGATACTGCAAACAATCATGATCATAGCAAACCGGTAAGACAACCTACTGCTTACAAATTTAATGGAAAATTCTTTAACTATAACAAGTATGGTCATAGACAAAATCAGTGTAGATCTAGAAATTATCAGAACACTAATACACCCACCAGTCAATGTTCTAAATGCAACAAAGCTGGTCATAATTCAAAAAATTGCAGAATGAATGTGAGATGTTATCTTTGTGGAAGATTTGGGCACTTATCTAATCAATGCAGATCACATACCGACATAGGATATGGGAAAGCTATTCAAAAGAACAATGTGACTTGTTATGCCTATAACATGATCGGACATTTGCTAAATTTTGCAGAAGTAAGGCATCATCGACAAATAACAAAGGTCCTAGTTTGAAAGGTAAAGAAAAAGTTGAAGAGGTAAAGCAAGAATTTTCAAAACAATGGATCAGAAATACAGATCAGAATGTTGATATGATTACACCTCCACCGGTAGAACAGAGTAACACTCCACCGACAGGAGACTCCTCATCTAACTGAAAAAAATTCTTTTGGGGGTTTAGCAACAAATGAAAAACATTCTATTATTCGCTCGGTTGATGGTGAGAAGTTGAAATTACTTCTATATCGGCAGATGACTTAAGTTGTGACTTAACCGACAAGAGTTGGTGAAAATAACATTATAAAGCAAGTGTTTTGGCTCTTTTTTCCATTCACCGAGCATTCAAATCTTCAAGAGCGCGAAAATTCCCAAGCGAAGATACTCCAAGCAAAGAAGTGAAGCAATCCATCAAAGAATTCATCCTTAAGGCAAATTGAGGTATTTATAGATATGGCATCTTTATCCACTCCTAAATTTATTGCAAACCCTACTATTGTTGAAGTTGGTAAGCGACGTAGACCCGTTTTTCAGCTAGTTCTCAAAATTGCTAAGAAAGATGACAACTTAGGTGCATTCTCCCAAATCCCTAAAGGAGTATTATATGTTGAAGACCCTAGAATGTATATACATTGCCATATTGATGAACTAGGTGATGATGAAATTAGGAATATGTATGAGACTATAATCTGTGATGAATCCGAAAATGTCAAACCTGAAAACAAGATAGTAGAAACCCTAGGTTTCACTGAAATACTTAGTATCCCAGATTTCCCCAAGGATATCATAAGGATTGTGTTAAGCAGAGTACATGGTGAATTTTTTTGGTTAGACTCTATTCACAAGATCACAAAAGAAGTAGTAAGGGCAGTAACAGGGTTACCCTCCACTGGAAACAAACCTGACAAAACTAAGAAGGTCTCAAATGACTTAGTGACAAGCCTAATCGGTGCAACATTTGATAAAAGATCACTAAGGGTAAATGATGTAAAGGATACAAATATCAGATTAATCAATATGATCTTAGGTTACAAGGCTACACATGCAAATAGGTTAAAATCAGTTTCTAGCCTATGTATTAAGAGTGCCTATGATATGGTAAATGATAATGCAAGGATAGACATATGCAAATGGCTTGAAGATGAGCTAATAGATAATCTAGGAAAGATCAAAAGGGAAAAGAAAGGAACATTCAGATTTGGAAACCTACTTGTTTGTCTAATGCTATACATAACCAAACAAGTACTTGGTATTGGTGCTAAAGATTTTGGATTTGATATACTGGTAGGAAAATAGCTATCAGAATTGCTGAACAATATGGGAGAGAACAGGGAGAAAACCATAAATAAGCACTTTCAAGCACTAAAGGCTCGAATGAAAACAAGAGTAAGGCTATCACAAGCTATTGTGGATAAGTACCAAAAGGAAATTTGTTTTGTAATAAAGAAAGATGAATTTTGGATGGAGGCAGTTATTCCTAGAATCATCTGGGTAATTGAAATGGGGTATGAGACTGATGACAACATAATAGAAACTTATGCAAAAGTCCTCCTAGAAGCTCCTAAGGAACCGAAAGAAAAATTATTTGGTAATGTTGAAACTATAGAAAGCCAAATTAAATCAAGGAAAAGAGTTAAGAAGGTTGAGGCAACTGTTAGAAAAGGAACCCGATAGGCAAAAGCTATTAAAGAAGATGTACTAAAACAAACTAGTATAACTGAAAGTGAGTTGGAAGCACTTCAACCAGAAACTCACCTTTCACCGGTTGGAACTTCTTCAGAAAGTGACATACCTGTTGTATTTAGGAGAGTTGAAAGGAAAAGAAAACCTTCACCGACACCTTCTCCTACACCAAAGAGGACAAGACAGAAGCAACAAGCAGTGAGGCCACCAGCAAAGAAATTAACTCCAAAGAAAAAGAAGATGACTCCTAAGAAGAAGACACAACAAACTATTGCACCCATTGATAAACTTCTCAGTGAAATTACAGAGGATGGAAAGTTGAAGAACATCAACAAATTATATGACACACTATCCACTGATGATAAAGAGAAAGTAGAGAACAGGGTAATCTTACACTTAGATATTTTCAAGAAATTTTTGATGTAAGTTGTTAATGAAATACCAGCAGATCTATATAATAGACTAGAAGCTAGAAGAGTAGCTATTGTTGAGCTAGATAAGAAAAAAAAGATTAAAAAACTACTTGCAGTGCACCCTGTTAGCTCACCTGATGAGATAGATCAATTAATCTTTGAGGCTAACTGGTCAGTATTCTCAACTGCTCACCGGCATGTAGCATCGATGGTAGGAAGAGTGAATCAGGTAACAGAGGAAACAACGGATGCATGGGACATATTCCTGGTAGAAAAGGAATAATAGGAAGAGTATCAAAAACCTAAAACCTTCAAGGTATATCAAAAGGATAGGGACAAAGGAAAAGGTAAGGTAGGTGGACCTCCTAGTATAAAGATAATAGACAATTTACCCCCACCACCTCTAGATACTCCACCCGTAGACACTACTGACAATCAACCAGCAACTGAGAGTATGGACACACCACATGAGGATACAAATCCTGATTCTGAGGTGTTATATACAGTGAACATTGACACTCAGGAAGTCAATATTGTGGTGGATAAAGAATCTACTGAGAAATCAGATGTGGCAACAGAGCCACCGATAGGAAATACTGTAGTAGAAAACATTGAAATTGGGGAACTAAAACAAATTGAAGGATCAAGTGAACCCCCGGACATTGGAAAGGAAAAAACCACAGATGTGCATATTAATGCATCCACTAAGCCACTGGAACGTACTGAAACTGAAAAACCAACTGAGTCACCGGCAACATGCAACATAGAGGAAAAACCAGCAGTGGACAACATAGAGAAATAGGTAGAGCAACAGGCTCCTTCATAGGTACCGACAGAGATAGTGCCACTGGCCCAAAATGAAAAGCCTAAAATTTTGTTTGTAGAAATGCAAACTCAAACAGATCCTCTAGAGAAAGAGGAAAGCAAAGCTACAACTACAACCAATGGATTACATATTGTAAAAACTGTTGGACAAACATCCGGTACAACCATGACATAATTTAGACCTACTAATGTAGCTGAGGTCTTATTAGATTCAATAAAGAAAATAATAGAGTGCAATGCACAAGCCTATAAGGCTATAGATGACACTTTACCAATTTTGAAGATGATAGCACCAAACTGCAGTGTTGAAAATAAAGATTCTTTGAGCCAATTAGACATATTATCTAAGTATATAACTGGCAATCTAATAACAATGGACAAAATAAATGAGGATACATTTAAGGATAGAATGATAAAAGAGAAAGAAAAATTCTTTATGGAAATTGTGAATAAGAACAAAGAGGAAATGGATACTCTTTTACCGGAACTCAGTGAAATCATTCTTCACTTCAAGAAATTGTACAAGGACACTCGCAAAACGGATGTATTAACAGAGGATCTTGACAAAGAAATCAGAAAAGCACAAGATAAAATTAATAATATTGCTGATAATTTGATTGGAACATCAGACTCATTTTTGGAATTAGAGAAGAAAATTGCAGAGCAGGAAGAGAAAATCAAGAAACTGAAAAATGAAAAACAAAGAATAAAGGACAAAGTAAAGGACTTAAAATGCAGACTTGGTCCAAGACTAGAGTATCTTATTTCTTTGAGAAAAGAAATATCTGAGGCTCTGGTTCTCGGACTAAAGACACTGGAAGAGCAAATGCACATACTCACCGGTACAGTGCAGAGGACTCAAGAAGCCATAAAAGACTACAAAACATTCAACAATGAAATAAATATAGTTTTGATAGACATTTTTTAGATTGTAACCCACCGGTTATGAGAATTCAGGTAGGACTCCACTGACACCGAATGACAACCTTTGTCATTGATGTCAAAGGGGGAGTAGAGGAATGAAAAAAATGGTTCATTTGCTCAAGGGGAGCACACAGTTTTGGTAAGACATTTTTGGCAGACTATTTTTGGATATCATTTTTGAACACTTTTTGATTTTTCTCGTGAGTGTTGCCATCAATGCCAAAGGGGGACATTGTTGGCAAATGCACACTCCAATGAGAAATTGTAGGTGATTGAAGGTTTTGTCATTGATGGCAACCTTGCAATCATATGATACTGGCAAAACAAATATACCAGCACCGGCAACAACAAACTCTACATCGACACACAGAACACCGACAGTGAAAGGATGGATATCGACACTTTGACCGACAAGAATTTTGTTGATAATATATTTTGTAATTAATTATAAAATCATTGTAAGCCGACATGGCGAATTGTAATATGACTCATATATGTATGAGATCATCGTAGAACATTTATGTATAAGGAAATAGGCAAAATTATGTAGACCTAATATGCAAATTATAGGTTAAGGGTTTATGTATGAAGCAGAGCTAAAACCGGTACTGGATCTGGCATAGCATATTCTAATTTGAAGCAGTACAAGACATTGGATTTGTATAATCCAATTTTGTAAGTTAGTGTGACTTCCTTTGTAATTGAGCAGTGAGCTCTAGGCACTTGGCCTTCCTGCATGTGCAGGCCCCTCTTGTAAAACAATAATATTCCCTTATTGGCCAGTAAGTGAATATTGTGGGTCACAAATCCCACCAAGGTTTTTCCCACATCGGGTTTCCTCGTTAAACTACTGTGTTATGGTGTGCTTTTCATGTGGTTGTTGTTATTCTTGTTTACTACATTATTTTTGGTTTATCGGTACACAGTATTGATATGCTTTACATGTTTTAATTCAAGTAAATTTAGAAACTGGTTAGATATTGATTCACCCCTCCCCCCCCCCCCCTCTCAGTATCTTTGGGAATCCTAACATATTGCCCAGAAGAAGGGGATTAAAAATTTACATGCTCAAGGAGATGCAAAGTTAATTGTTTGTCAGGTCAGGAATATATATCAAACTAGGAGCGATAGGCGACGATATTATGGTAACCTTGTTTGGGATTTGATTGAGGCATTTGATGCCTTTGATATATCTGTTGTCTTCTGTGAATTTAATGATAGGGCAAATTCATTAACAATATCTGCAACCTCTCTGGTTCCTCACAAATATTTTTTAGGATCAACTTACATTGTTGAATTGGTCTTTCGACCAAGTGTTCCTGACAATTCTGATCATTGGCAAGTGTTTAATGATGATTGTCATGTAATCAATTTTTTGCAAACTGTTGACAATTTTGATGACCTGTATTTTGAAGGTAGTCATTTCCCTTCAAAGGATGTAGTTGAAAGTATTGATACAAAACTGGTGAGAAATTTCTGCAACTGAAAGGAAATAAGATCCCTAAGGGTCTGGTTTCTTTAGAAAAGTTGTTTGACAAGCATGACCGCTATGTCAAAAAGCAACAAAAATCAGTTGTAGGCTCAATGGAATATGAGTAAGTAAATATTGGGACTGAAACCAATCCAAAGATGATCAACATTGGAAAATGTTGTTCACAAGAGGAAAGGCGGAAATTTGTTGCGTTATTACAACAATATTGATAACTCAATGATGAACAGTGAGTACCAAACCGGTACTGAGAGGGGGGGTGAATCAGTATAGACACAAAAACTTTTCCTGAACCGATTTGACTGCAAATAGTGCACTTGACAGATAAACACAAATACCGGTCTAAACCATATTACTACTGGTTAAACATAATGATACTGTAAAAGACATAAACCGACAACACTTAGCTTTCCATATAACCTACTTCCTCATTTCCACTTTATCCTTATGCATAAATAGATATTCTATCATTCTGAGATACAATAATTTTCTAAATCAACATGATTCACCACTAAACAAGAAATAACAAAAAATCACATGAAAGAGGCATCACACATGACACACATATTTTTCACGTGGAAACCCAACTGGGAAAAACCACGGTGGGGATGAATACCCACAAGCTGTTTTTGAACTCTTTAGAAGTCTGCTCTGTCAGGAGCCTAATCCGATTAAAGATTGTTACAACAGGTTCTATTAGGAACTGATCCTGTTAGGGATCACTTGATTAAGGGATGGCTAGAATACCCGGTTAAGGGTTACCTTGTTAGAGGATTTTATGAACTCAATGGCTTTGAGTCACCCTGTTAAACGATTTACATCAAGCTGGTTAAAGCTACCCTGTTAAGGGATTTTCCAACTGTTGAAGTGATTAGAGATCAACAGGTATTACAATGATCTGGTAATAGCACTCAATGCCAATGTAGACCCGGTTTAGTTCCTTCCTTCTACACACACACTTTTCAGGTATCAATTCTCTTATTTGGTCTGGCAAGAATCACGTATCTCTGCACTTAGATACACACACAACATTTGCCAACAACCTCAACATCAAACACAACATTGACCTTATAGGAAACAGATAGGTTGGTAGCATAAACCCTAAACCCTGAACATTTAGGTTTAGCAATTCAGTCGGTTCAATCCTGACCATTGAACACTTTGCATTTGAATACAGCGGTCTTGAAAAGATCTCAATACATTCTCCATCGTTTGTTCTTCACCTCTTCTTGGAGGAAATAACCCATCACGCATTCTTCACCGTTTGCAAGGACTTCACACATTCCTGAGGTAGATAGGATCAATCCCCTTCATGCAAGATCCTTCACGCACATGAGGCTGACGTGGCAACACGATCTGATCTCCATTACAATGCTAACTCATTACACAATGCCATCAGTTGAATCACACAGGCTCAAAACACTTCAACTGGAAACCCTGAGGCTGGAACTACCAACCAGTAGTCATACCATATTAAACCTTGATAGAGAACATTCCATATACCGGTTCACTTGGACAAACATACCACTTCACCTTTTGCACATATACCAGTTCACAATATTATACCGGTTCACTTTGCCAGTTGCTTAACTTCTATAAACCGGTTCATCTTCAACATATTACCGGTTCACTCTTCAGCATATTACCGGTTCACTCTTCAACATATTGACATCAATGACAACACAATATCATCATGTCAACGTACTCTGCTCATATGCCAACAAATATGTTGATGTCTTGGCCTACTCCTATGAAGACCTAAAGTCTTTTCGCTCAGAAGAACTTCGTCACGACATTCCATCAATGTCGGGCATCACGCCTTTCTGTCAGAAGCAACGCAAATATAACCCAAAGATCTTTGATACTATCTTTGCTGAAATTCAGAAGATGTTGAAGGTGAGGATAATTTTCTCATTCATCATTCTTTCTGGATAGCCAATATTGTACCTGTACGTAAGAAGAATGGTGAGATCCGGATATGTGTTAATTTCTGGAATTTGAATCAGGCATCCTTAAAAGATAACTACCCTTTAGCTATCATGGATCATGTCTTACAAGTTGTTACTGGATCAGAGATGATGTCCATGTTGGATGGATTTTAGGACTATAATCAAGTAGAGGTTTGGGAACAAGATCAGAACAAGATAGTGTTTACCACACCTTGGGGTAATTTTGCATATCACAAGATGCCTTTTGGGTTGATAAATGCAAGAGCGACTTTCCAACGTGCAATGGACTTGGCCTTTCAAAGTTTCCTTGGTAAGTACATTGTAGTCTATTTGGATGAATTGACTGTTTATTTTAAGAAATGTCAAGGTCATTTCTATCATTTGCAACAAGTATTGGAGAAGTGTCGTCAACATGGAATTTCCCTTAATCCCAAGAAATTTGTTTTTGGGGTCACTGAGGGTAAGTTACTTGGGCATATTGTTTCAAAAGAAGGTATAAATATTGATGCTGAAAGAGTAAAGGCTATTCGTGATCTTTCTATGCCAACAAGTAAGATTGTTGTCCATTCTTTCTTCGGTAAAGTAAACTTCTTACGAAGATTTATTCCAGACTTTGCCAAACAGATTCGTCACATTGTTGACATGATGAAAGGTAAATCTCTTTTCAAGTGGACTCATGAAGGAAAGAAAACTTTCCATCAGAATAAAGAGGTCATGGCAAACGCCCCAGTCTTGGTATGCCCTGATTATACCAAAGAGTTTATCATGTATAGCTATGCATCAGATCATACCTGTTCAGCCATACTGATGCAGAAAAATAATGAAGGTGTGGAATCACCCATTGCATTCATGAGTTATCCATTGAAAGCTCATGAATTGAAGTACTTAGAAATGGAGAAGCATTCTTTTGCCATGGTTAAAGCGATGAAACATTTCAGGTTCTATATTTTAAATTCACATGTCATCGCACTTGTTCTTGATGCCATTGTCAAGTCAATTCTTACGCAACAAGAGTTTGGAACTAAAAGGGGCAACTGTGTTGCTAAGATTCAGGAATATGATATGGAAATCAAACCTACTAAGTTGGTTCGTGGAAAAGGTCTATGTCAGTTGATAGATGACAACAAATCAATTGATGAAGTGGTGCTGGAAAATCAAGGCACGAATCAAGATCTTCCCAAGGTCCTATTTGTCAGCACCACTGATGAGTGGTATTCTGACTTGGCATATCTCTTAAGATATGGAGAATGTCCCACGCACTTGTCATGTAATGAAAGGCGAACCCTGAAGCTTAAAGTGATGAATTTTTTCCTATGGGACAATGGTTTGTACAAGAAGGGTTTAGACGGAAATTTCCTGCACCGCATGGACAAACAACAACAAGTAAGGTTACTTCAAGATTTTCATGACCTTGCTTGTGGAGGACATTTTTCTGCCCCTGTTATTGCACACAAACTTTTACGTGTGAGATACTATTGGCCAACATTGTTTAAGGACACATATAGTTGGGTTCACAAATGTGAGTTATGTCAACAATTTGTGGGTAAGCCTAAGTTAGCTGCACTTCCTCTTAAGCCAGTTGTAATTGAAGAGCCTTTCCAATAGTGGGGATTGGATTTCATTGGACCTGTCAATCCAACATCTAGTGCAGGTCACATGTACATTCTCATAGTGACATATTACTTCACTAAGTGGGTGGAGGCAATTCCAACTAAGCAAGCTACTTCAGCAGTGGTTTGTCAATTCTTGAAGGAAAACATCATTTCAAGGTTTGGTGTCCCTCATAAGATAGTAACTAATAATGCTTCATGTTTTTCATCTTATGAGATCATTGATTTTTGCTTCGATTATGGTATTACCCTTTCACATTCATCTGACTATTATCCATAAGGAAATGGTCAAGCCGAGTCAAGCAACAAGAATCTAGTTACTATTATGAGGAAGCTTGTTGATGAGAGACAACGAACTTGGCATAAAGCTCTTTATGATGTGCTATGGGTGGATCGTATAACTCCAAAAAGAGTGATCGGTATTTCACCTTTTCAACTCCTATATGGGTTGAATGTTGAAATTCCTATTACTCTAGAACTTCCAACATTGAAGCTCTCCAAGGCCGTTGAAGATGAAACCTATCAAAATTCACTTGATAAGTGAATTATGTTTCTTTCGCAGTTGGAAGAAACAAGAGCAGAGGTGGTGGATAGGATTGTTGCACACCAAAGCTAGGTGAAAGTGTTATTTGACAAGAAGACAACTTCTCGTGAGTTCTCAGTTGGTGATCAAGTCTTGTTATGGGACAAGAGGAGGGAACCAAAGGGTTTGCATGGAAAGTTTGACTCCTTATGGAGAGGTCCCTTCACTATTCATGAAATATGTGGTGAGCATAATTACTTTCTCACATATGCAGATGGTACCCCATTCTCACTACCTCACAGTGGAGAACATTTGAAGCTCTTTACTCAATGAAGAGCAATGTGAAAGGAAGTTGTACTTGTTGTAACAATTTTTATAGTTTTTTCTTTTAAGTATTTTCATCGCCTGAATCCATAGCTCAATGGATACATGCACTTGGAGTTCTGGATTCTACAAGCTTCAAGTGGTGTAGCTTGTTCCCTAGTCAGAGACAGTTGTTGTCCTTGATTTCAGCGTGGATAAAATCATGAGGCAACCGTACGAAACTGGTCCCTTTTTTTACCTCACGTCCTCCGGGAGAGCTTGACCGACTTCGTCGGTCAGCTCCTTTGGCTTTTCACTTTTTAATTTTATTATTTTGTAAGTTCTTTTAGTTTTGTAGTTTTTCTTATAGGTCGGACTTTAAAGTCTGACCTGCAGGGTTTTGCCTTTTGAAGACATTGCACATCGAACTTTAAAGTACGATGTGCAATGTTTTGGTTTTGCCCCTACAGATCGGACTTTAAACTCTGACCTGCAGGTAGTCCTTCTCCTGTAGATCGGACTTTAAAGTCTATCCTCTAGAGTCTTTTCCCTTGCACAATGGACTTTAAAGTCTGATGTGCAGGTTGTTTATAGTGGCTTGCATGTCTAACTTTAAAGTCCGACTTGCAAGAGTTTTAATCCTGCATGTCGGACTTTAAAGTCCAACATGCATGGCACACTTAACAACTAATAGGGGCATTAATTGGTAATTTGAGGGTTATTTATTAAAATTTAGGTTTTAATTACTCATTTTATTTTGCAATCTCTCCTCCTCATGTTCCCTCCTCCTCCTTTCCTCTGATTTCACTCTCAATCATCTCGCTGGTTCAGATTTTCATCGATCGCTTGGATTGAGGTAGGTTTTTGTTCTTTTTGGGTTTTTCCTTTTGCTTTGTTTCTTCTTTTCTTCTTCGTCGTTCCTTTGGGTTTTCGTTTTTTGGAGCACATCAGATTTTGAAGTCTGATTGCTTCTAATCTTTCCTTTAAGGTCAAGGGCACATCAAACTTTAAAGTCCAGTTTCCCTTTGATCTCTTTCCATCTTATCCCTCACCTGCATGTCGGGTTTTAAATCTCAACATTCAGGCTAACAGACTGAGATGTCTCCCACATCGGACTTTAAAGTTCGATATGCGGGAGATACCCTCTTGCTAACAAGTCAAGTTTGAAAACCCGACGTGTTAGCAAGAGGGTTAAACCTTACATATCGGACTTTAAAGTTCAATATGTAAGGTGGGTTTCTCCAATTGACATGTCGGGTTTTAAAACCTGACATGCCAATCGTTGTTCTTCCCTAAGCACATCGAACTTTAAAGTCCAATGTCCTTATCCTTTGAACGGTCCTTCCCTTGCACATCGGACTTTAAAGTCCGATGTGCTAATGACTTTTTCTCAACTTGCACATCAAACTTTAAAGTCTGATGTACAAATTTTGAATCCTAAAGTGCAGGTTGGACTTTTTTCCCCGACCTGCCAATTTTTGACAATTTTGTTCCCAAGCTTGTTCTGACTCCGAATTTTTTATCGGGTTGATAAAATTTGGTTTTCTGATTATGATGATTGTCGAAAAATCTAATCCTCGGTGTTGAATGTAGTAATTTGCAAATTTCAAAACCCCCTCATGACAAATAAGAGCCTTCTTCAAGTCAATTAGAATCCTCACCAGGCAAGTCATCAACGAAGAAGATGAAGTACAAGTATGATAAATACTTGAATATGTATTCAGAAAGCTTAGTAGATTCGAACATCAAGGAGATCAAGGATATAGAAATTGGTCATGTCAATATGCAAGAGTTTACTCATAAAGTTGAGAAATCTCCTTCACGCTTGACAAACTTGATTAAATCAGAGTTGCACAAATACGCTTCCTTCCTCGTCGCAGCTCATGATCCAGACTTTGTACTTGCAGTGGTGGATCATTTCGATCCAAATATAAGACAAGTTAAGGATGCTGATCAATATGTGGTTATGATATTGGACATTGTTTTCTTTAATAGTGTTTTCAAGGGTTCTCCAGTCGAGGAAGTGGCCGACATTTCTCAAGAAAGTGCTCAAGAATATTATGAGAAAAATGAGGTAAAATGCAAGAAAGTAATTAATACAGTCAACCTCTTCGCTGCTAGAAATTCTACTACTTCAAGATGGCCTAAATATTTCCATAGAAGTGACTTCAATGAGGAATACAATGATATGGTCACCATGTTGGCACATGTGAAAGGTTTGAAAGACTCATTATTTTCAAAACTGGATGTGCTATATATGAATATAATCAGAAAAGGAGCTGCTAAGATTGATTGGGGTGAGCAGATCAGTGATGCACTCTGTGCACAATTGAAAGAGGTTAAAATAACATTGAAATTCGATATGATCTCGTACCTAGTATATGCAGTTGCTTCTATGAAGCAATACCCAGGTTTATCTACAAAAGGTGACAGGAGGTTAGTACCTATCTGGGAATATTATGATCAACTCTCAATCGAAAATCAAGGGAGTCAATTCAGAAGAGTTAGTGATGATTTCTTTGATGCATGGAAGTGTATGTTTGATAAAGGCTTGCAGAAGAAAAGGCTGTCAGAGGCGACATATAACAGGGTTTCTCATTTTGGATGTGTTTTTCTTCAGTTCCCAACATTCACTTACATCCGGATAGGATGTTTCTCAGGAGAACCTTTCATTTTGCTAAGGTATCCATATGACAAAATTACACTCATGGAGCTATGTCGACAACTGATTTATGTACATGAAAAACAATCACAAGCCCATAAGACTCGATTGAAGTTCTCAAAATATATCGGCCGGTATTCAGTTTTGACTAATCCCAAGGCCAAGAACATGGAAGAGGAAATGCAATGGAATACTATGAGGAGGTTCAAAGCATGAAGAATAAGCTCAGAAGGAACTACACCCATGTCTTTAGGTTTGAGGATGTATGGGCAGATTGTCAAGATGAAGAAGGCATAAGGAGAATGGATTTCAGTCATCTTACCCTAGAGGAGATTGAAAATCTGGATCTGGCGAAAATCCCAATGACCATGGAGGATACTGATGACATAGTAGACCCAGTCTATTATGAAAGGAAAATTGCCGATTCTCCACTCCCACTGGTGCAATGGTCAAAAAAGGAGAGTAAATCTATTACTCAAAGAATTTCCACCATTTTGGCAAATACCAATGCATGGTTGTTGAAGAAAAAGATTATAATGAAACAAATTCCTGCTAGGTCCAGAGATGATGACAATAGTCATGGTCCAGTTGGTAAGACAACTACGGCTGAAACAATAACCAAGAGCAAAGCAGATCAGCAAGCAACATCCTCAGCCCCTGCAACACAATCTAATGGAAAAGGACCCAAAATAAAATTCATAATTAAAGGGTCTAGAAAAGGTGAGTCATCTGCAGTAGCGCAAGAGACAACCATAAAAGGGCCAGAGAAGTAGTCTATTAAGGAGACTGAGAAAGAAAAGGAACCAAAAGAAGGTGAAATTCCTCATCAAGAGGAAGCACAGGTTGAAGAACCAAACATCATGGCGAAAGTAATATCCCCGCTACCTCACAGGTGTCAACCCATTTAGGGGTAGTTATTAATTCTATCAAATTTGACTCAGATCAAGACGATGAGGAACTGGATGATGAGGAGTTAGATATGGAAATGACACAATCAGAGACTGCACAACAGTTTTTCACATTATCCAATTTTTCCAGTTTATTCCTTCATCCACTATTGAATCCCTGATGCTAGATTTTACCGAAGCTATGGAACAGGCACTTGTAGAACAACAGATGGTGATATTGCCTTCCACCACGATCATAACAAAAGTTCCACCTTTGGTAAGTATTGAGATTATTTCCACTGCACCTTCGACTCTCCCATCTGTGGCTATAACTAAAGGGGTGTGAGTAGTAGTTACTGTTACTACGTTAGCTGGCATGTCATTAGATACTTTAGCCTTGATACCAATAACAACATCCACAACTGCTGCAAGTTCAAGTCAGTTTGCTTCTGAAAATACCAATTGATACTCAGCAAGAGGCTACCTCTCCACCCGCCAACCCAGAATTACCACCTTGGATGGAGGTAGTAGCACCCAAGAGAAAGAAACAGGTAATTTCACCAAATGAGTTTGATTTTGAGCAGTTGGTTCCCCTAAAGCCCAAAGGTACAAAAAATCCAAAGACTGTTTCTCGGGTATTAGTAGATCCAGATACTAAGAGGAAATATGCTAAGGTCATGGTACCATCATCAGATAAGAGTAAAGATAATATACAACATAAGGACTATACCATGCAAACTATAAAGCTTGGAGTGGAAATGCATGAGAGCATTAATTTGGATTCTCAAACTGCTTTCAATTCTTTGTTGTGGAGATTTGATCAAGAAAGAGATGAGAAGAATGAGGTAAAATAGTGAGCAATTGACTAGTGTTCTTCTCAAAGTTATGCAATCCTCCCAAGAAATCAAGCCTATAGGTTCCTCAATAGATATTGAGGCTCTTAAGAAGGTTGAACATGTGGGAGTCAAGGGCTGAGTGGTAGACGAGTGGATTGCACAGTTGAATTCAGAAGGGTCTCATCTTCATCTTCTAAGTTCGACAATTAAGTTGTTGGCTGATTTTGAAGTAATTCAAAGTCAAATGCAAAGTATTAAGACTTCCTTATCTCAAGAAATTGAAGATATTGAGAGAAGTGCAACCCTTTGGAGCAAAATTGAGGTATTCAAAATAGACATCCTCATGGAGAATAAAGTAGTTCCAACAAGAGAAAAATATATCCAAATCTTGTCATTGTTGTCTCACAAGAAAGAGACAATAAGGTTGATGATTGCAGAGATGGATCAAGAAAGGAAGGAAGGTGGTGATGAGATTGATCTCATTTCTGCCATAATTGCTGACATTTCCTTATTATCTATATGATGACAATCAAAATATTGTTACTAGTGATGCCATCACATAGGAATTTCTTTCCCTAATGGATTACTACATGAAACAGGATTTCTCTCTAAGTGCATTTGATAAGTTACTAGAAATTCAAGTCAGTTTTGAGGTCCTTGCATCCATGTTGAAACATGGAAAAAAGAAATATGTAAAGGTTGAGGATGCAATTTCCTGTGTTCGTATTATCACTGATTCTACCCTAATGATGGAAAAACCTGAGATGGAGGCCATCCTGACCAAGTTTGAAGAATCTCACAAATCTAATGAGGAGGAGAAAGATGAATAAAGTGTCCCCTTTTGACATTTCCTTTTCATGTAGTTGCATAGTTAGATGTTGCAATTTTTTTCCCAGCTGTGCATTTCTTTCTACTATAGTTGAAGTCAAGTGGGACTTTGCAGTTGAATTAGTCAACTGTGCCCACATTTTTCTCTATTCTTTTCCTATATAAGGAGGACCCTCATTTGTACATATCTGACCTTTTTTATGCTTAACAAAACTGCCAACTTTTTATCTCAATTAAGACTTTGTTCTTTTAATGTAAAAAAGTGGATTCAAGGAAATAAAGATAGCAACTCGCTAATTTCCAAACTTTGCGTTGGACTCAAGTTTAAAGGACTGGTCATTTATACTTGAATACTTTGGGCTGCAAGTTAAATTTCTTATCATTTGTAATAATTAGTTTAAGTTAGTGTTACATTCAAGGGAGACTTTGTGCTTCTTGATTCTAAGTTTTGGTATAGTTTGTTGGATTCATTTGTTCATTTCTTTAAGTATAAAACAATTGCAAAAGTACTAGCAAGGAGAATTGTTGGACTACTAGACAAGTTCATTTCTGCCACACAGACTGGATTTATTAAAGGTAGATACATTCTGGAAAATATGGTCACTAGTTGGGAGGCCATGCACCGGGAAAAAGCCGATAATCGGGAAGTTGCAATGGTGTTCTTGGACTTTGAGAAAGCATATGATAGAATAGAATGGCCATTTGTCAGGGGAATGCTTCAAGAATTTGGTTTCCCCCCATATTTTTGTAAATGGATAGATATTCTTTTTTAAGGACTGTTCCACAGTTGTTGAGATTAATGGTGATAGGTCTGAAGCCATCCCATTAAGGAGATCTATAAGACAAGGGTGCCCTATTGCCCCAGCCCTATTTGTAATTGTTGCAGATGCTCTCTATTACATTCTAAGGGCCTTGAAACTTGGACCCTCTATCAAAGGGCTTACTCTTCCTAATGATGATGTTTTGATTAATGCTCAATTTGTTGATGATACTACCTTATTCCTAACTCTGTCCAAGGATAATTTTGATAATGCCATGGAAAGACTTCAATTCTTCTACTTGGCTTCTGGAGTGAAGATAGCCCCTCACAAATCCACTATCCTTGGATGGTCTGAAAATCCCCCAAATTGGATCACAGGTAAAAGATGGAAATGGGCAGGACCGAACCATATTGTAAGGTACCTTGGTATTCCCTTTGCCATTAATCCGGCTACTCAAGATATGTGGCAATGGTTGTATGCTATAATTTAAAAGAAACACTTTAAATGGCAGACCCACATGCTTTCTCTGGCTGGCATAGTGCAGATTGTTCAAAAGGTTCTATCTTCCCATCATATATATTATGCCTCTACATGGGTGTTTACTAACTATCAGACTAATAAACTTGAAAAGATTATGAGAGAATTCCTTTGGTCTGATGGGATGGGGTACAAGAAGAGACACTGTGTGAATTGGAATTGGTGTTGCAGACCTAAAAACATGGGAGGTCTAGGTATCAAGGATATTAGGGCTCATGGGATTTCCCTAGCATCCAAATGGATTGTAAAATCCCTATATGGAAATGAACCTTGGAAGGTTCTAATAAGAAACAATATTGAACGGTCGGTTGTTAAGAAAGGCAAAACATGGAGGAATATCCCCTTATGTGATATTGTACTTGGGGACCATTGCATGAAAGTGTTTGGTTCTAGTGTTTTTACATCACTTTGGAAGGCATGGTAGGCTAGGAAAGTAATTATAACATCTAAGGATGTAGTAGGAAGTTCTCTGGCATATGTTGTTGTGGATAGATCTATTTGGTGGGGTGCGAATCTCAACAACAAACCCCTTGCTTTGACACAAAGTTGTTATGTTGAGATATGGAATGAGAAAGGCATATCCCTGATTAGTAATGTACTGATTGATAACCGGTTTGGCTCTTGGATTGAGATCAAATCTAAATATGAGATTACGGCTTCACAAAATAAAACATATTCTCTCATTGGTAAGGCTACAGGGTGTTTTTTTCCTGGTAAGATCCTGGATACTAACTCTTTCTTGAAGCAGCTTAAGTGGTTGGATGGCTCCCCGTTCTTGGAAATCTCTACTAAGAAGATTTATATGATGTTAAAAGAGGATGATTCCATCTTCTCTAGAGTCAATCAAGGCTGGGATTGTGAATGGCCTAAGTCCAGATGGCAGTTTATTTTTTATTTCTTTTGGCATTCTCTCATTGAACCTAAGAAATCTTGTTTTAGATGGCTCCTCCTGCTAAGAAAACTTGTTGTTGGCTCCTTTTTGTCTGTTGAGGATCTCATGTCTATTAAATGTGATGTGTGTGATATGCAAGAGTCCTTTGAGCATGTGTTTTTTGAATGTGAATATGCCTGGGGTGTGTGGTCTATTTTTCTTGGTCCTTCTCTTGTTTGGAATCACAAGCCTAACCTTTCTTGGAGTGAGGTCCTTGCTGACTTTGTAGAGTCATTTGATTTTAAGATGAATCGGTTCTGGTATGTCCTGTCTTGTGAAGTGTTATGGTTTTTGTGGAAGGAAAGAAATGGAGAGGTCTTTCAAAACAAGAAGAGGAGGCTTATTGAGTTTAACAATAAACTCACACATTTCTTTATCATGTCACAAGTTTTTGTTGTCATGGAGATATCTAAAGAGATTTATGACTCTGATTCGTGAGGGTGTCCTACAGATCTATAAGGAGGATACCCAGTCTGTTCATTACTTCAGAAAGCATATGGATATGTTGCAGCCAAAGGAGATTGAGGCCTTGACCCAGTACATGAGAAAGCTCAAGCTTGAAGACTCAGATGGATAACAGTGATCAGGGTGGTTCATTTTGCTACTTACTATACATCCAATGAAGCATTTTGTAATAATCTCTTATATATGATGTAGCTTTTGTAGTAGACACTCAGTGGACTCTAGGCTACGACATATCTTGGTTATATATGTAAAAAGGACATTATATAAAATCAAAAGGATAAGCACTGCGAAATGGATGTAAACAGGAATCTGATACTCTATTGTATATAGGTTGAAATATGTTAATATAAAAGCGATAGAGAAATTGTAACAAAGTGAAGGGAGAATACACAAACTCTGAAAAAGAGAGTTATATGCCCGACATTTACTCATAGATTTTATTTTCTTGTTAAATAGAGAATAAATTTCAAAGGGAACCTCCCCTTGATGAGAGGAGAGATTAATTTCTCAACATAGCTCTATGTGAATCATATATTTTTTCATTGGTACGTTGGTGACAAAATATTCACCCAACAATGTGTTATGGACCTATTGTTTTTGCTTATAAGGTCAATGAGTTGTTTTGTTGTAGTGTTGGCAATTTTGGTTAAGTGTAAGTGTGATTGGTTGCCGAACCAAAAGGTGTATCTGCAGTATGTGTGAAGGCAAATAGAAGAATGAAAAAGATCCAATCAAGCAGAGTAGTTCTATTCACCAGATCAACAAACCCCTGTTGTTCTCTAACAATTACAACAATCAAATTCCTTAACCAGGTAAGCTCTAACAAGCTTAGTGCTATCTAAATCCTCTAACCAGGTGATCCATTAGCTTGGATTTCAAATCCTCTACCGAGGTTACTCCTAATAGGGTATTGCTTCTAATAGGGCATTATAGTCAATCCCTTAACCGGGTGGTCCCTAACAGGATATTTTCCTAACAAGACTTTTTGTAAAGCTTTAACATGCTTGGCTCCTAACGGGGCGAACTTTAGAAGAGTTCATAATACTTCTAGGTATTCATCCCCACCGTGGTATTTCCCATTTGTGTTTCCACATCAAAATCATTGTGTCAAGTGGTGAATGTTTTTGTGGTTATGTTTGCTATGGTTAATTTGTTTAACTACTAAATCCAATTAGATATGATAAGATGACCGCCAGTAATTTGAAGTATGCTTTTACTATTGTTAGTAAAGTATTTGAATGTTTTTGTTAAAAGGTTTTGAGAGTTTCAGAGCTGCTATATTGCTATTTTGTCATGGCAGTCAACCGGTATACTTGACAGTAATATTGCAATTTGTAGTTCAGTGTTTGAACCAGTTAGTTATGAGATTGACTTGTGAGATTGTTATTGAGTTTGGTGAAATTTTAGCTATTTTTCCATCTATTGATTCACCCCCCCTCTCAGTAGTTGTTTGGATCCTTATTGATTCATCATACCATCATATATATGGCACTATGTAATCATTTGTAGGGCAGAGGAAGTAGAAATCAGAATTAGGATTGACATTGGTGATTAGTGATCCGGTTGGTTCTGAGAGTCCTGGTTGGATTGTATCTGGCTTGTATCCTGCATGTAACCGGTTAACCGGTTGGTTTTTGAAAGTTATAAGGAAATAACATGATCTATTTATTTAATCTCGCTATGTTTTCTTGTTGCTTTCGTTGCATTACTCTTGTTGCATAAGCCGGTTGATTCTCTTTTGAGGGTTTTACCGGTTATGGTTGCATCAAGATGCTATGACAAATATGACAACATCTATGACAATATTTATGATAGAATCCTTCCATAGGTGCCCATGCATGAGTGATGCCTTATGAAAGCTGTAAGCATCTATAAGTTACTATTTTGGGTGGTTTTTACCGATTCCAAGGGGGTAGGTGTAAGTTTTTCTAAGTATTTTTGCTACCTGTTGTTTGGTCATAACACAACGGTATTCATCCTCATAGGCTTCTATATATTAGGGCCTTAATCTAGAGTCATTCATTCAATCTTGTTCAATTTGCAGGATAACAGAGTGTTGTCAGATTTTACAGAGGTTTATAGAGAATCGTGTTTCTATTTTAATCTTCATTGGATTAGTAATATACTTGCATCTCTTTCTGTGGTGGAGTTTTCTTCTTCTTGTTTTGATTCTTCAATCACATTATTAAAGGTTAATCTTTAGTTTTAGATTTGCAATAACTTTTAGTCTAGGTTCATATTGCAAGTTTCTTCACGTTGTTATACAACATTTGGTATTAGAGCTAATGGTTTGTTGAGAAATGGATGCCTTTCTCTATGTGTTGGAGGTTGGTTTCTTGCAAATTTGAGAAAGGTTGTATACTATAGCCTCCACCTCTTATCAAGATATTGAGAAGTTGAATGGCACTGGTTATGAGATGTGGAAGTTGAAAGTAGAAGATCTCCTTGAAAAGGGATACTAGTGCTTGTATGTTTTTGAAAAAAAGAAACTAGATAACTCTTTGTCGTTAAATGAAGAATGGAAGAAAAATGACAAGGCATGAGAAGCCATCCGGTTGTGTCCTACAAACTTTATCCTTTTGAATGTCTCTACAAAAGACAAAGCTTACAAACTATGGAAGAAAATAGGTGAAATGTACCAAACTAAGAGTTTGTCTAATAAGTTATATTTGAAAATAGATTGTATTATTTGAAAATGAAAGAGGTCGATTCAATTTCTAAAAATTTGAATGCTTTTAATTTGATTATAATTCATATTGCTTCAATATATGTTAAGATACAAGATGAAGATAAATGTATCTTATTGATTTGTTGTTTACCCGATTCTTCGGAAAATCTAATGGTTGCCATAAGTAGTGGTGGTACAAAATTGAAGATGGACAATATCATTCCTATACTTCTTTTAGAAGAGATTAGGGGAAAGACCTTGAATGTTGGTTCCCAAGATGCCTCACATTTTCAAGGAAGGTCTAAGGAGAAAGGCCTAAAGGGGATAAAAAGAAGGATATTGTAATAACCCACCAGAAATTAACTCAACAAAATTGACCATTTTGTTTTTTTTGTTTAATTTAATCATTTGTGTTTGATTCAATCACATACTCTGGGCATCCATCCATTTGGATTTGGCATTCATCCATCCAAGATGAGCATCTAACCATACGGGTTAAGCATCTGTCCATACGGGACATAAGATTTCATCTATCCAATATGGGATAGGCATCTACCCTTACGGGGTAGGCATCTATCCAATCGGGATAGGAGGTTCTCTGGCCAGAGACTTAGACTCATCAGGACCATTCGGGTCCTGAGCCACTCACTAAGTACTACACTCTTCTAACAGAAGTGCACCAAGGTCGTCATCCTTAGGAGTAATTAAATAACATAATACAAGCTTGAATTCCGCCTCGGAATTTGGCTTAAAGCCTCGGGAAGTCAAGCGAATCCACACGGGATTCCTTCCGAGTATGCATTGAATTACTTTTTTTCATTTTAATTATCTTTCAAATTAGGATTCTTACTCAATCCTCCTTCTTACCAAGCCTAGACCCCACCCACGAATAACTAAGTACTAGGCACAACTCCGTCCCAAGACTGCCTACATACCCGTTTCGGCATGGGATCAAGGTGTAAAGTGTGTAGTTCTATTTTCTATTCTATGGTTTGATGTAAACTGATTAGTGGGTACGCAACCCTTTCTAGGGTCAATGTCTCAGACAATTTCTCTAGGGTTGCTACCCACGGTGGTAGTGCCTAAGCAAAGGCTCAAGATGGCCTATTGCTTGTGGCCTAAAACAACTAGATCCTAATTCTTATCATAAGCGTCACCCTTGACCAATTCTCAATTGACAACAATTCTTCGAGATTAAATCAATTTCATAAAAGTATCTCACTCATCATTCCTATAGGAGTTTACTATGGTTTAACTCAGTGGATGAAAGATCATTTTAGAATTATCTTATTAAATTATCGATCCAAGGGAGATTACCTGCCCCATGGATTTTAACTTCCAAGTGTCCCTTATTACTCCCTGACGATTTATAGGGACGATGCCATAGACGTCGTTGATGCAACTTTATTAGGCGTTAAGTGCAGTAGTTCAACACGACGACATTACCCGTAAGCGTGACCCAGAGGCACTGTATATACCAAACGCTGCTAGGTTTTGGTTTTCCAACTTCCTTTATTTAATTTTCTAACTTATGATAAACATCATGCTTGGAAAATAATTATGAATTGAACGCGTATAATTAGACATTGTAAAGCTCAATTAATTGAAATAACTACTTGATGAATTACATGGAATAAAAACCATAACTAACATTATTTATTATTTAAACTTGAAATATAACTTTGCATAATAATGCCAATTAGGAAACTTGCATATTAATAATTAAACGTAAAACTTACATGGAGATGGAAACGCCAATAAATGTAATCAATATAAAGCAATTTGCATGAGGCGAAGGTAGTGTAAGTTGCATGCGAGAATATCGTTTATAAAGCCACTAATCCCAAAATAGAATTTAGCTTCAAATCATTTAATATGGATTAATTGCTAAGTGGATCTAAAAAAAGATCTAATTATAAAATTTGGTATAATTTAATTTACAATTTATAAATTGCTAAAACTAATTATAAATCTAAAAAAAATTATCTAAGTTAAATTTTTTATTAAACTAAAATTATATATAAAAAAAAAGAATTTAATTAAACTAAAATTTTATATATATAAAAAATCTAACAATTAACATTTGTCATAAATTAAAATTTGAATGGCATTAACAAAGGGGCCAAGTGGGAGTGGGACCCCACGGGTCCCCTCCACTACCCTGCGGCCACTGCCGCAGCAGTGACTGCAGGCTAGTGGAGGGTACCGTTACGGTACCACTCCCCTGCGGAGTATTAACTCCGCTCCCCACCTGCAAGCCAATACGTACGAAGTACTATATCATGCACCCAAACAATTAAAAAAATTTATAAATACTATATATATATATATATATATATATATATATATATATATATATATATATATATATATATATATATATATATATATATATATATATATATATATATATATATAGTTTCCAGTTTTAATTTATTTAAGCACAGAGAGTAGAATTGAATTAGTATATGAGAGATAAAATGTTAATGTAAACAATAAGGATTTATTTATAAGAGTGAATAACACAGAGGTTATTCACAGAGAGATTTATTCCTCAATTTTCAACTATTATTCCCAGAGAGAAGTATATAACTAGACATAAAAATATTAATGAAACCAATGAGAATAACACAGAGGATTATTCATAGAGAAATTTATTCCTTCATTTCAACTAATATTCACAGAGAGAAATATATAACCAAATAAAAAAAGTATTTATGAAATCAAATGAGATCAAGGATTCATTCACAGGGATGAATAACACAGAGTTTTATTCACAGGGAGATATATTCTTCAATTTCAACTGATATTCACAAAGAGATTTTCTTTCAGATTTCTATTCGAAGAGCCAGAGAAATGAATTTGAGGGAAGAAATAAGGATTAAGATTCAAATCACACAGGGAAGAGTTTTAATATCAGAAAAGAGATTTAAAAATAAAGGAAATATGATTTTTGCACAGATCTACAATCTTTGGAAAAACAAAAAGCAAGATTATGTGTATATTTTCTAGGAAAAATAAAATAAATAATAATGCTATCCTTTACACGCATTATGAGAAAGTATTTTATCAATATTTATTCCTAAATAAAAAGATTTAAAATAAGGGAGAATCTAGAAACTATCTTTGGATAATACCATTTCTCATATGTGAATGTGAAATAACAAGAAGAGAACCTGGCTTATCTAAGCTTGATGTTGAATCCTCTAGCTATCCTTTTGATCCTCCTTTGCAACTTGAGAGAAACCTTTCAAACAACAACTTAAAAATCCTGCAACGAAAAAATGAGACTACCAAGAAAAAAAACTTGGGAAATTTTCTTCAAAACATAATCAACTCCCTTCTTTGAAACTTTCATATCATTTTATAAGAAAAATCCCTCCATTCCACTATCTGGAAAATTTAATTAAATTGGAGATTCTTTTCCAATATTGGACTCATGCAAATTGATTAAACTTAGTGGGGGAGTTACATGCAAGGTGGTGGAGATTCCTCTAGAAGCTTCTTATTCTTCCTACAACATGTGCCATAATTGGGAGTGGAAAATAAATAAATAAAAATAATACCTTTTGAATTATATTCTCCAAGTGTGTGTATTCATTTTATTTTTTTATAACATTTATTCAATCATTTAAATAGCTTAACCAAAAATATAATAGAATTGTATTTAAATCAAAAAGTGATAAAGGAGGGTTGTGACAGATATGTCAAAAGAACATTCTAAGACCCTTGGAAAGAAAAAAGTTAAGTGTTGGAAATGTGGTAAAAGTGGACATCTGAAGGAGTGTAGAAACAATAAAAAAATGATTGAAGCTTCCACAAATAAGTCCCTAGATGATGGTGATTCTGATGCTTTGTTTATTTTAGCTAACTCTATTTTTAATGATGCTTGGTTTATTGATTTAGGTTCTTCCTACCATATGATGTCTCACAAGGAATGACTTTGTGAGTGTAAAGGATACGATAGAAGTGAAGATTGTTGGTAAAGTAAAGGTAAAGTTGTGTTTCACTTATGGGAGGATTGTTTCCTTTGATTATGTTTTACATATTCTAGATCTGGCAAGAAGTTTACTTTCTATTTACAAGTTAAATGATTTTGGAATGTATGTGACATTTGATAAGTCTAGTTGTAGGTTGGTATGGGGAAGTATGGTAATTGCTAAAGATTCTGAGATATGGACTTTGTTTAAGCTACATGCTTCTACACTTTTTAATTCAACTTTTGTAACTAGGATTGGAAATACATGCATGTTGTGGCACCATAGATTGGGTCACATTGATGAAAATGGTATTAAGACCATTATAGATAAGAAACTAGTTAAGGGAATTTCTTGTTTTTCTATTAGTAAGAGTGATTTTTGTGAGCACTATGTGTTTGGTAAACAAAATAGATCTTCATTTCCTAAAGGAGTTAATAAAGATAAGATACTTTTAGAGATTATTCATTTAGATGTATGTGGTCCAGTGGATGTTGACTCTTTGAATAGATCTTGGTATTATGTTTCCTTTATTGATTATGTCTCAAGTTATACTTGATTTATTTTGACCACTCAAAATCTAAATTTTTCACTAAGGTTAAGGAATTTAAGGTATTTTTAAAAAAGTAATCAGATTATAAAATAGAAGTATTAAGATCTGACAATGGGGTGAATATTTCTCTAAGGAATTTGATGAATTTTAAAAACATGTAGGAATTGTTAGGTAAAAAAACTACACCTAATACTACCCAACAAAATGAGGTACTAGAAAGAATGAACCATACATTAATGGAAAGAACAAGGAGTATGTTAAGCAGTACTAAGCTAGATAAATATTTTTGGGTAGAATATGTTGGTACTCATTGTTATTTAATTAATATTTCTCCTTGTAAAGCTCTTGTTAATATTACAGCTTATGAAATGTGATTGGGTAAAAAGTCTCCAGTTTCACATTTAAGGGTATTTGGTTGTGAGGCCATTGTTCATGTTCCTGAAGAAAAGTGATCTTTAAATTGGATCCTAAGCTTAGAAATATATCTTTGTAGGATATGATGTGAATGCAAAAATTTATAAGCTTTGGAATCCTCTAATTCGTAAAATGATTTTTTCTGGAGATGTGATTTTTAGGGAGTTTAGAGCTAACTCAGGTGAAGAATATCTAAAGAGAAAAAATTCAAAGAGAGTGCATTTTGAAACTAAGTAGGAAGATGCACATGCGAAGGAACAAAGAGATGGAGAAGAAAATGAAGAAGAAGAAGAGAGTTCAAGAGAAAGTTCTAAAGATTCATATAGAAGAATTTGATCATAATGAAGAGCATAAGGAAGAACCTCTTTCTCCATCTTTGAGAAGGTCCACAAGACAACATAATCTAGTTGATAGGTATAGCCCGCTAGATTTATGTTGTAACTTCTCTTTATTAAGTACTGACGATAAACCTAGATTTTATAGGGAGGCACTCTCTTTTGAGGAAAGTGAGTCTTGGATGTAGGCCATGTATAGGAGGAGATGACAACTTTGGATAGTTGTGACACTTGGGATCTTGTTAGTTTTACCAAAGTAAGAAAGCCCATTGGATACAAGTGAGTATTTAAGAAGAAATTTGGTGCTAACGGTCAATTAGAGCGGTACAAGGCCAAATTGGTGGCGAAGGGCTACTCTAAGAGAGTGGGAGTTGATTTCGGTGAAATATTCTCTCCACTTGCTAAGATAACTTTGATTAGATTCCTATTATCTGTTGTTGTTGCTTTTGATTCTGAGATAGAACAAATGGATGTTAAAACTGCTTTCTTGCGTGGGGATCTTGAAAAAGAGATTTATATGCGACAACTTGATGGTTTAGTTGTGAAAGGAAAATAAAACTTGGTTTTCAAGCTAAATGGTCATTGAGGAACTAGTTTCTTTTATGTTGAAGCTTGATAAGAAAATAAAAGATAAATTTGGATTGATTGATTCAATTGAGAAGAAGGTCTTGACAAGTTTTAAGGATGAGCAAAATATAATGAAGCCCTTGGTTGAATGGATGGGTGAAATCAGTACGATAAGTCCTAATCCTATATCCTATGTATGTGAAGCAGATGAATTGAATATATGGGAAAATTTAATACTATAGTGGATGAATTATTTTCCCTTGAGGTAATTTTTGATAGTTTCAAAAAGGAAAATATGATAATTTCATATGCTAAATGTGTAGAACGTAGTGAGTATCAATAGTGTAGGATTTATAATGGCCATCCAAGAAGATATTAATATGTTGGGAAGATAAATATATTGAATAGGCATATTTACATTTCAATAAATGATTGGATTCTAGCATATGTGATCCAGATTACCATGTGACCTAATTTTAGCAATTTTGAAGCGGTGCAACGTATTTGGTCCAAGCAGGTAGTTGAATCATTAGGATTGGAGCATTTCATTGGAAACAATAATCCATTATTGTATTCTTAAATGTAAAATCTTATATTGTAATGCACATAATTTCCCAAGCATCTTTTATAACTGAAAATTCAAATATGTAACAAAAAGTTGTCATTAGGTCCTTAGGTTGACATGTTTTGCCTTTTCAACATAAGGAACTTGTAATATTGTAAAATGGTACAATTTTTAATCTAAGATGAGATCTAGTTGAAAATCTTGTCATCAATGGAGATATTCAATAAGAGAAGCAATTGTTCTAAGTTGCAACACAAATTTTGCATGTACGTGGAACACTTTGTATGAATTTTTTCTATTTAGATTGAAGCTAATATAAAATACACTTTATTTGTGTGTTCTCTACAATTGTCTCCTTAAGTGCATGCACTTTCCTTTTATACAAAAAATCAAGGGTTTCTGAGTTTACCTATATGCATTTTCTATATGGCTATCTTGTTTGTTTCTTCTATGCAAGTAATGGATCAAATATACTTTGAATAATATATGGATGGATGTGTGTTGCACTAAGGGATTACTAAGTACAATTGTAGATAATACTCTTTCTTGGACTTATCATTGAAATGCAATTATAAGGTTTAATTTTCTAAATATGAAGTTTGGTTGTTAGAAAAAGGCATTTTGATGAGAGGATCTAACTCTATAAGGCTAGATAAACACCTATATGAGATTATTATTGTTGTAAAACCTAGATTTGAAAACCTTAAAAATGCAAAATCATTTTAATTTCTTTTAATGCGTTCAATTTATTCCATGTTCTCAAGGTGTTGTAATGAAGATTTATTAAATATCTAGCTATTTTACTAATAATTATACAAATCTTAGTAAAAGTTGTGAGAACATTTCTACTTTAACCAATATCTCAATATACAAAGGTTATCATTCAAAGATATTGTAATAAGGACCACCCCTAGGTCTAGCAAAACCTAAAGTGAGAGAACAATATTTTGTCTCCTATTTGTTGGCCCATGATCTGAGAGTCTCAATGATTAAATATAACTACTTTATAGAGAGAATCAGGCAATCAGTTGTAAACACCAACATATTAATGCCATTCGTTTGTTACACATCACAACCTTTCTTAAAATAAATATTTAGTAGGGATCCATAAGAGTATGATGGTAGTGAAGGACCATGAGAAGACCATATTTAAGTGAATTAACTTAAGTTTTGTTTTTTTATTTACATTCATAAAATCCATGAAATAAACATAGATATTTAGATACACAAACTCTTGAATGGTAGGTAATAAGTTCTTAACAAATACTATTTACAACTCATCATCAAGAATTTGGTAGTGCATTTTTTTTAGAATGATTGAAATCTAATACTACAATCACGAATTCATTCAATTGATTCTTATTTATACTTGATAAATTTGATATTATAACTTTAATCCAATATTAACATTGAAGTTATGCACAAAAGAATTTGCTAAATTAGTGAATGAGTAGACCCTAAGAAAGAAAATTATTCTACTTAATTATATAATACATAAGATTATACTAAATAATTTGATAGGAGTATTTTCATCATAAACATAATCCAAACAAGCTACATTCTACAAAGATTCACATGGGATATCTTTTCCCATTATACATTTTTTTAATATTAAGTATAATAGAAAAACTGTACATACATCCTAATATTGTTTGCAGCTAACTACTCACTACATATTACAAAATATAGATATTTAACTGTCACAACATCCAACCGGGTGAATATTTACGATGTCCTATACAGTCTAAGTTTTAAACAGCCATAGTGACATTTAAAAAAATAGAATATATCAAGATAATTAGGCAAAATAGGTCAGCTGTTAATCCAGGATGTCCAGCTTAAGGGGCCTTCCATCCAAATAGCAGTCTTTCCTTCTTGGAAAATCACTAGGATAGCGAAAAAGTTGTGTAACTGATTCGGCCTCCTATGATCATACACCTCCCTAATTGTTGTGTTGAGGGCACAAGAAAGAGGATCTCGATCCTTGTTAGACTAGGTCCAAGCACGGTTGTAAGAAAGTTCAGAGATGTACACCTGAATTGACCCCTTATCTAGTAGTCTATCAAACTTCTCTTCCAAGATCTTGATATAAATCATGACCTGTGAAACAACATGGTAATGGACGAGTCTTTTGAATGACTCAGTAAGTTCCCTGTCTCTACCTTGAAACTTTTCCTCATTATAACATTTCTAAATGTACCAAAAAATTTCACAAGTTAGAATAGACCAGAATAGATTAGTATCCTTCTTCAAACCTTTAATATAGCCAAGCATAACATCAATATGAGAGATATCACCTTGGAAATAAATACCAAACATATTCCAAATTTCTCTGGAAAAAATATAGCTAAAAAAGATATGATGAACATTCTCAATCTTCCTGCATATAGGGCATAGAGAGAAATTGTTATGAAGATCTTTAATAGGAAGTTTTTGCAACATCAAGAGCTATTTAAAACATTTTTGATTAGGTGAGATAACAGAATGCCAGTGAAAGGAGAATATTTTTTGTCATTGTTCCTTAAAGTGTTGTAAATTCCAAACAGTGTTGAGATGAGTAATAATATCATCACTATTAATTAAAGCATTGTAAATCAATTTAGCACTAGCTCTGGGTAGGTTGGGTCCATCCACCCATGTGTAGGAAAGAGGTTTGTTCTCTCTCACTACACATGGAATAGATAAAACCAAGATACTACAGGCAGTTCTAATCATGGAGTAAGTTTAGGCATTGGAAGATGAAATATTAAACTTCTACTAAAGGGATAACCATGGGATAAGGGAACCATCCTTAATAATGTCATCGAAAGTGATAATGCCCTTAAGGGCCCAACTTTTGGTCGAGCGCCCCTATGTAAGAGCAAGGGGTTTACCATTATGTAATAGATTCCACCAAATAGATTTCTCTCCTACTATCTGGTGCACGGGCACCTCTTCAAAAATCCATTCATGGATCAGAGGATAAGGATTAGGATCATTTTGAAGGTCTTTGTTTGATGCATTTTCTTGTTTTGAATAAGGACCCCACCTTGTAAACCAATGTATCAAATTAGGAATCCTAATAAGCCAATTTGGACAATTTGGTAAATAGGGGTAGAATGATATTTGTTTTGATGTTTTGAAGGATTTTAGGGTGTGTAGGTGGTGTTTTGTTGATCCAAGTTGTCTGGATTCCAAACTTGTTTTTGGTTGACAACTTTTGTCAAAAATGCAACATTTGGAAAATGCAACTTTTGAAACAAAAGTGCAACATTTTGAATTTTGATTGATGTAAGCCTCTCAACGTCTCCAACCTCTTCAAATTTGGTTTGAAACTGTTTAGATAAGGCCTAGATACCTTGTGGACATGATTCCCAAGGTTAGAGTTGTTGTGGATTGAAACTTGGAAGCATAATAAGACATAAAACTGATTTTTTCCCTGAAAACCTGATCTTGTTGTTGTTGTACGTCATTGTACGGATTGATTTTGACAAATTTGTTCATGGAGTAGGTAGAGGATTGAGTTACCTTTGTTTGGCGGTGTTTTGAGGTCTTGATCCTTTGTGAGCAGTGAGAACCCTTTGATTTACTGACTGTAACCCGGAAAACCAGGGTTTGGCTAGGGTTTCGCCTAATAATGGTCATATCTTGCATCTCACTCATCTAGAAGGTCTTTCCTTTGGTGGAATGCAAGATTGGCCAGTGTATTTTAATATTTCCATGGGTATTTGCAGAGAAGGCTTTGTTGTGAAGAGCATGAAGCGAACCTAGGTAGGCATATCCATGTGACTACCTTGGACAAAATTAGGACAATCACCCTAAAATCTTATAGCGGTGGATTCTAGGCACGCAACCCTGGAATTAGAGGTTATTTGTGATCCCCCACATTCTCATAAAGTTTTTTTGATGGTTGAGAGTCTAGAAATGGGAGTTGCTTTGTAATTTGAAGCCTATTAGCCCTAATTAGGTCTCTAGACTTCTAAAGGGTTCAGACCCTTAGATTGCAGATCTTGCCAATCCCTTTTGGGGATAATTGTAACTTCCTCAAGGGTATCTGGAAAGGTAAATAGTTTGCCAGGTTGAGTTCAATATTTGGGAGTTAAGGGCAAAATACCCGTCAAAGAGGGCTACTAGCCAAGGGGGTAGATTTCCAAAGGAAGTATAGGGCATTGATTCCAAAGCCTAAAACCAATGGTTGGAATGGTTCCTAGGTTTCATGAATTGACCAAATCCAAGCCCCCAAGAGCAAGAGGCATGGAGAGGTGCGTTGGAGATGTTGAAGCCATTTACTCATGTTGAGTAGGTGCTAGTCTTGAGGAGTTGAGAATAGTTCAAACCTTTAAGGTGTGGAGTCCTTTTGTGTAGGATCCTTGCTATCTTTTGAAGGGTCTAAACTAAACCCTTTGGGACCTGTCCTTAGGTGTGAGAAGGGCTCTGCATCACTATGGAGTTGTTGTTATCAACCACCCCATTGTTAGTAATCAGGTGCCTAGTCAACTCCCAAGCCTTCCAGAGTGTCTTAAAGACAAGAGATCCTATTGGGGATACAAGAAACTTGTCGGTGATGAGATCAACAAAGGGGAGGTGTTTCCAGCCTTTGGCCTATTTGGGAACAACAAGGAGAATGTTGTTTCTGACTAATACTTTCCAGGGTTCATCTCCTTCTAGAGAACAAAAAATCCTTTTAGCAGCAAGTACAATACCCTGTAGATGAAGATCTTTCAAACCTAAGCCCCCTAAGGATTTGTCCATGCAACACCACCTCCATTTAACCGAATGCCATTTTTGTTGGCATTATGTGAACCGATATGAGGACATAATGACATTGTATGTTGTCATTGATGTCAATATGCTGAAGAGGTGAGAACTGGCATATGAGAGAACCAGTATAAAACTGTGAACCGACATTTGTGCCAAACTGAAGCGGTGTGCTTGTTTAAGGTGAACCGACATATGTTTATGGGAACCGGCACATGGAAATGTTGTATGACTACCGGTTGGTAGTCTCAACTTCAGGGTTTCCGGTTGAAGTGCTTCAAGCCTGTGTGGCTCAACTGGTGACATTGTGTGATGAGTTAGCATTGTAACGAAGAACAGATCATGTTGCCACGTCAGCCTTGTGCGCGTGAAGGATCTTGCATGAAGGAGATTGTTCCTATCTACCTTGGGAATGTGTGAAGTCTGTAAAACGGTGATAACGTGTGATGGTTATCAACCACCATGAAATCGGTGAAAATGGACGATGGAGAATGTCTTGAGATTAGATCAAGACTGTTGCAATTAATGGAGTGTTCTCAACGGTCAGGATTGAACCGTTTGAATTCCTTAACCTAACAGGTTTAGGGTTTAGGGTTTGTGTTATCGACCTATCTGTTTTCCTATAAGGTCGATGTTGTGTCTCTTTCTGAGGTTGTTGGAAAAAGTTGTGTATGTGTATCCAAGATAAGGGATACGTGATTCTTGCCAGACCAAAAGGAGAGAAGTGATACCTACAGAGTGTAAGTGCAGAAGGTGAAGAGGAGCTTAAGCGGATCTGCATTGGCATTGACTGTTGTTACCAGATCATTGTAATACCTATTGATCTCTAACCACCTCAACAGTTGGAAAATCCCTTAACAGGGTAGCCTTAACCGGCTTGCTGTAAATCCTTTAACCAGGTAATTCAAAGCTATTAAGTTTGAAATCCTTTAGCTATTGAGTTCCTAAAATCCTCTAACAAGGTAACCTTTAACAGGGTTTAACCCTTAATCGGGTATTGTAGCCATCCCTTAACCGGGTGATCTCTAACAGGATTGGTTCCTAGCAGAACCTATTGTAATGTCTCTAACCTGACAAGGTTCCTAACAGAGCGGACTTCTAAAGATTTCAAAAATAGCTTGTGGGTATTCATCCCCACCGTGGTTTTTTCCAGTTGGGTTTCCACGTGAAAAATATGTGTGTCATGTGTGATGCTTTTATCTTGTGATGCTTTCCTATTGTCTGTCAAGCATATGATGGTTCTATGTTTTATGCCTGTCAATAAAACATGTTGAACTAGCTGTTATTATGATCTGATGATAGATTACCTGTTTATGCATAAGGGTGAAATGGTAGTGTAGTCTTGAGTTGAGTGAAAAGCTAAGTGAGTAACCAGTTAATGCTTGTCTTAGTCATTCTTAGCTTTACCAGTTGCACTCTGTTTCAAACCGGTGTCACTGTTTGCCAGTCATTTGAAATGTCTACTGTCAAACCGGTTTAGGACTGTATTTTTGTCTGTACCGATTCACCCCCCCTCTCAGTATCAGGTCAGTACTATCCGTTCATCATTGAGTTATCAATTTCATGTTATGTTTACCATCCAAATACAAGAAATTCCTCATATATTTCTGAATGTCATTAACTTGATATCTACTGAACAACCAGACTGAAGAGTAGTACATGGTATAGGAAGAAAGGATTTTTTGGCAAACTTGCACTCTACTAGCAAGAGAAAGGTACATCTCATTCCATTTATTAAGCTTGTGATGAATTTTTTCTTTGATCCAGCTCCACATTCCCTTTATGTTGGGGTTGATTGCAAACGGGATGCCCAAGTACTTAACCTGCTTAGATGGGCCACCCCACTAAAAATCATAATCCGATAGCCAACTGGGGGGGGAATCATCCCACCCTAATAGCATAGATTTGGGAGCTAAGACTTTAGCTCTAGAAGCCTCACATAAAATATTTTCCTTGTGTAGAAAGGATTTTAAATTATCTTCCTCAAGTTGTAGGAAAAAAGCGGTATCATCCGCAAATTGGGCATTGGTCAAATCCATGCCATTGGTGAGGAGATAGACCATGGCATTTGCGATAATAACAAAGAGAGCAAGAGCAAGAGGGCATTCTTGCCTAATAGATCTACTGAGGGGGAACTCTTTTGACTGGGAACCGTTGATATCAATTTGGGGAGAGGCATCTTTTAACGAGACCTCAACCATCTTGCAGAAATCTTTAGGAATTTTGAAAGCTTCAAGCATCATCATTAGAAATTTCCATTCCACCTTGTCGTAGGCTTTCTCAAAGTCAATGAGAAACATAGCCTCTTTTTGTCTGGAGATTTTAGACCAGTTCATGGCCTCCCAGCTTGTAATCAAATTTTCCAGGATATATCTTCCTTTTATAAAGCCAGTTTGGGTGTTGCTCACTACCTTGGGGAGGATTGATTCAAGGCTAGAGGCAAGTATTTTGGCGAGAACTTTGTATGAGACATTGAGAAGGGTGATTGCCCTCCATTTTTTAACAAGTGACTTGTCACCATCTTTAGGGATAAGTTTAATCACACCCTTATTGATTTCATATCCTAGGGAGCCATATTTGATAGCTTCCCGATAGACTTGAAATAGATCCTCTGAGATCCACTTGCAGTTGGTTTTATAGAACTTGGCAGGGAGCCCATCTGGCCCAGGGGCCTTGTCATTTCTTAATCCCATAATGATCTTTCTGGCCTCTTCAATACCAATAGGCTTATTAAAGGAAGCAACATCACTTATAGATATCTTATTAGGGATAAGCTTTTTGCATTGTTCAAGAGCCTTATCAGATTGAATGGAGTCCCATTCTGATGCGAATAAAGACTTGAAGTATCTAAGGAAAGCATTCTAGATATCTATTGGATCGGTCATCTCAACGCCCACTTCCCAGATCTTGTCTATTAATTGATCATAGAGTCTTTATCGCCTATTTGTAGCCAATTGATCATGGCACGGATCCTTGCCCCATGAGCTTTCCTGTGCTGATTTTTCCTAAGTTTATCCCTAGTGGAAGAGAGGGCCAAAGAGATATCAACATTATGAGGGTCCAATTGAGTCTGTGCTTCTTGGTTGAGAAGCAGGTCTGTAAGAAATATTTTCTCCAATTTGTTATCCTTAGAAAATTTAGTACCAACGGTCTAACAAAGAGCTCTCTAGCTCCCTACATTCCTTGTCCACATGCAGATAGGAGTCTGTGATCTAAAGTTCCAATTGTTAATCTATCAGGATATTTATACATTGAGCAGAAAACGATTAGTCCTTCTAGGAGGCGGAGCGAGGGGGGGGGGGGGGGGCAGGAGTTGATCATAATGTGAGCTATAACAGGATGATGGTCTGAGAGTGTGGATGGGATCACTCTAATCACAAATCCGGAGGGGTCCCAGTTGAAGAAGCAGGTTGAGCGAGATGCATAGAACCTATCCAGCCTCGAATAAATCCTCTTGTTCCCATGTTGTGCATTGCACTAAGTGTACCAAATGTGGTTAAGTTCCCTCTTTCTTCCCACGATAGGGTCAAAGAGGTTGAGTTTGTTCTTTATTCTCTCCCAATACATTTTGTCTCCACTCTTCCATTCCATCCTCTGACCTCTTGCCTTGTCCTTTGTGTCTTCAATCATATTAAAATCTCCTCCAAAAATCTAGGTAATATTAGGTAGATCTGAGAGCCATTTCCAAAGCCCCACTCTCTCTCTATAGTCATTAGGGGCGTAGATAGAGCATATGTCGGTCTTGTGGCCATCTTTCTCTAGGATTACCCATGTTGCCCTGATGCAGGGGGAGGAGCCACTATCAATGACTAGAGGGGTTAATTTATTGCTAATCATGATTACAACACCACCTCTACCTTTGACGTGGTTGGTGGTGAAGTAGGAGGCATCCCTCCATATGAACCTAAGGTAAACATCTAGGAGGAAATTAGCAACCTTGACTTCTTGTAGAAGTAGAACATCTAAGTACCTATACTGATTAAGAAACCTCCTGATAATAAGTTTTCTATCAGGGGATTCAAGTCCCCTTATGTTCTAGGTGATGAGATTTAGGTTCATCTATAACAATTCATATAGGGGTATCACATGCAGTTTTGAATCTGCGAAAGCAATTGAGAACATCTCTTTTGTTGTTCTTCCACTTTGGGAGAGGAGATACCTTCTTTTTGCCAGATTGCCTCCCTCTCTTTCTTTTAACATTAGCGGAAGGCGCACCACCTTCAGAAGTATGGATATCATCTTCTTCTTTTCTGCATCATTGGAGTGTGCCTCTTCATTGTCTAAATCAACAAACAAACATTCCTAGTACCCAGTAGGATCTTCAAAAAGAGGGTTGGTATTGACATTGTTAAAGTGTTCTTGGGCTAAGGTCTCAGACTTACTAGGCACTTGATTTCTAGCCATGGGTTTGGATTTCATAACTTCAATGCTCATGACCTCGCGGTCACAGACAATAGGATGAGGGTCTAACATGGGATAAGAGACTGTATCTCTATCTGATTCGAGAAGTTGATGATCTACATTCTTACTACCCAAATCGGGCGCACCATTAGGAGAGAAATCAATACTCCACTTATCGCCAGAGATAGATAACATGCTAATAGTTTGGTCGTTATTCAAGCTAGCAGCTGCAATAGTTTTATCTCCAAAGTATTTAACTATATATTTGACAAAGGAAGATCTATGCCTGAGAGACTAACGCGAGGCATCAATCGACATGGGTTGAGGGAGTTTTTTTAATTTGTCTAGGACAATTTTTTGTGCGTTCTTGACCCGCATCTTCCTCAACTTGGGGGGACAACACAATCATCCTTCAACTGGGCCAATGAAGTCTCGAGAGCAGAGTGCGGAAGGGGATCCACAGTTAAGCTTCTGAGGACCATATTATCATCGAACGTGGGGAGAGGGGATGACAGCTTAGCCATAGCCTCCGCCATCACTTTCTTGAGTTCATTGAGTTTGTCAAGAACAGGGGCCTGCACCGTAATATGATTATCAGGGGTCGAATCAACTGGGTTAGGGATAGCACCATTTTTGGGGTGAGAAACAGGTTTCTGTTTGCCCAAGATAGGGCAGTTTTGACGTAGGTGGCCCTCATGTCTGCATAAAAAACACGCGTTCATCCCACCAAGGATTTCTATCTCACACAAAATGGGTTAATCATCCAAGTCAATAATAATGGACCTTGGTAAATCCTTACCAGGGTCGATTGTGATAAGCACCCAAGCATCCAAATGCGGGACCAGGGAATGTGGGTGGTCAACCCTAATGGTTCTACCAATCGGCTCGAGAATTTGTGGGATGAAACGCCACAACAACGGGGAAAGATTTTTTATAATAACCCATCTAGGGTTGGATAGGGCTAAGACTTCATCGCTAATTGCTTTTGGAGTCCATTTCACAACCCTAAAATTCAACTTTCTAACCGACCAAAATTGTTTGCTAACAACTTGGGCATGAGATTTAACATCTTTAAAAAAGATAAAATATAAACATTTTTGAATCATTTTGCAAAAAGAGAAATGCAAACCTAATTTATCAACCCATATACTTTTTAGCCAATCATTTATGAAATTGTGGGCGGGACAATTGGATAGGTTCGTGGCTACGAAGAAAACACAATATCCTTAAGCCTAGCTTTTTCTTGATTAATGGCATCAAGCATAGAAGAATTGGGAGAAACAATAAGAAAAGTGCGCGGTGAGGCAGGGAACTTACCTTCTTCTCCGGAGATCCCATCACTACCTACAGATAAACTAGAAACCCTAACATCAAACTTGGCAAGGTCTGAGATGGGCATTGATATATCATCAATAAGAGCCGCTTTGAAGGACTTGAGCGAAACTAGCCCCTCGGGCCAAATGTCGCTGCTGGAATTGCATGACATAATTGCTCAAGCGAGCGAGGGGGTAGCATTGATGGGCGAAATTGCCCTTCGGATAAAGTCGGACGATGCTCGACGAGACCAGGAGTAAATGCTAAGAAAAGAAAACAATAAAGAGAGGGGAGGCGAACTTACCTATGTGGTGGAGGCCACCTGCACTCCTCCATGTGTGAAGCCAAAGACCCTTGACGTCGCACCAAAACCCTAGGTCAACGCAGAGTTGTAGAGCCCGATCCTCCAAATCCCATTATACATTTCAAAAAGAGGGGCCACAAAATATATTAGAAATGGAAAGGCACATATCTCATATGAAAACACACTATCCATGATTTGATTTGTGATGTCTTTTTTATTACTAGGGGTAAGTAGAACCTTACTTTTTATCTCATCAATTATCTTAAAGATGGTATTTATGATGGAAGGGTGAACATTATGAGTAATGATGGGAATAGGAGTGGAGGTGTCAACATGAGAGATAATATGTGTAATATAATTTGGTTGGGGGATGGTGGATGAAGATGGAATGACAAATTATTAGAGGTGATAAAAATGGTGGTAAGTGAAATATGAGAAGTTGAAACAATAAGAAGGTTGGAAGTAACATAAATTATGAAAAGTGGATAAGAGTTTTGCATGGAAAATGTGGGAGGAGGAACAATAAAATTAGAATTTTATCAAGAAAAGAGAAGAGAAACATCATTTAAATAGTTTGAAGAGGTCATTCTTTGATCTACTCCCCTTAATATTTCCATACCATAAGGCTTAATCACTAACAAGTTATGATGAACATTAATTAAATCCATTTTTGTTGTAATGGATAGAATAAGATGTAGAGGTGATTTTGATAATGATGCTCCACACTAATTCTTAACTACTTTAATAATGTGAAATGATGGCTATAAATATGTCCTAGATAATTTCTAATGATATCTTAAGACTCTTTTTCTAAATTAATAGTCAAATTTCTTCAATTCAAAAGTTCCAAAATCAGATTAAAGAATAACAAACAAATTTTAAATTAAAATTGATAATTAAAAAATACAATTATTATAAATTTTAAGAAAAAAAATAAATCATTATAATACCCCGACTTAAAAAATAATAGGAATACCAATTTTAATCAGTTTATCTATTATAACCTAAATACAATAATAAGATGACATAATTATCAACTAAACTGAAATGAGTACAATATGAATTATGAGTTTCTCCTGTTTCCAAGGCAAAACACTAATAGCCGTGCCCCTTCATCTCATCCACAACTTTAGAATATAAAAGTACATAAAAGCATTTGTAATTTCACTTACTTTTATGTGAATATCTAATGCTAGCATGATTATAGGATAAAAATTCAAAGGATTGTGGGGAGCTTCTCCATTGGGTATGTTGTGAAAAGGGAGACAACATTAGAAAGAAAAAGAACAAAAATATTCAAAGTGTTTTAAACCTCTTAGTAGGTCATTTATCTTTTTTATGTGGTTTTCTTTTTCATCTATGAAATGGTTAGACTTTTGAAATTTCTTTCTTTTTCTTTTCATGTTGTTGGCTATTATTTGCCTTTTTAATAAAAAGAGTTGTGTGAGAGTCAATCTATTATTTATTTCAATTTCAATTTCATCTTTTTTAAAATAAAAGTTGGCTTTCATTAGAGCTATCTTTAAGGTTCTCTTAAGAATGAATGATGACTTATCGATTAATTTGGTATTCGAACTTAGATCACAACATTAATGTAGGTTGTAATTATTTATTTTTAAATATTTATGAATTTAAACACAAATAAACAAAGTTGACAAAATTATATAATTTACCATTACATAAATATACTAACATATATATCTTAAATTAATTGTACTAATATAAATATTTAAATAAATACCTTAAAACTATATCTCTTGATATCTTTTAAATTACTAAAATTAATATAATATATCCCTTCTCATACTTTAAAAAAAATATTAAATAATGTTAAATTACAATAATAAAAATAAATATGTTTTGTCCTAAACTGGGATTTGGTATTATTCCAAACTAGAAAATAAAGAGCAAATATATTGACTTTAATGCAATATCCATGCCTATAAAGGAAGGAATAATGGATCTATATATTGTGTAGAATATTACACTCTAAAAAGTTGAACGGTCAAATGTGGAAATGATTCAACACTTTAGTGGACCATTACTACAATAAAAATATTTAAATTCCAATATAATTATTTTTTTGGTATGACTCCACTAACATACCACGTGGGTGCACATGGTATATTAATTTTCTCCACTATTCAATACAATAAATTTGTTGCATACATTTATTAAATTCGTCTCTTTATACTCCAATTGATTGAAGTCAGAAAATACCTAAGAAACAGTATGTTCTTTACATGGAAACAACTAGAATTAGGTGAGGGCCCTCAGTCAAATACACTGTATACAAATAAGTATAGTTAATTTATATTAATTAAGAGGTAGAAGGTTGAAAATTGGAAATATTTAACTATTTAAAGGTGTGTAAATGTAAATAGAAAATAAATGAATTCGATTTAATAATTGATAAATGTTTTTTTATTAGAAAGCAGTTAAAACCGAGGGCTGACCTGAGAGAAACGGACAGACCATTACCAACACACACACCGCAGAAACGCAGCGGTCAGCCAACCCCAACTCTAATAATCAAAAACAAAAACTGTCTGCCGCTATTGGATAACCCAAGATTGACACCAATCTTGTCCAATAAGCGCCATAACTAGTAGTTACCCATCATAATGTCATAACAATAATAATTGTTAAGAGTAGCAGTATTAATAATTGATAAATGTTAAATAGATAAGATTTTGAAATTTGTGTTATTATCAAATTTTAAAAAGTAATGCTTCTTTCTCAGTGTAACCATCTATTATTTATATTGAGTCATTGTCCTATTAGAGAACAAATTCAGGGGTTACAACTAGTTCCTAACTATATATCTATATTTGTACTCCATATTCATCTTGGTAATTTGTGGAGTTTTGTTCTACAACTTTGCCTCATACCCTATCTTTTACTAGATGTTTTCTTTAATTTTGGGGATTGAAAGTATTGATGAATACATTGTTGCATTGTTGTACAACCAAGTTGTGGAAGGAATGTACCTCAATCAATTCATTGAAAATGAACAATATTGAAAACAAGAACCAAGTACGTGAGATGTAAATTCTTCTCTTTCTGTTGCACTAAATCAAAATGTGTTGCTAGTAATTGCTTTGTACAATGATTGAACTCTAATTTCCAAATTAAGGAAGATTATTCATTGATGATTGAATGAATACATTGGATGCCTTTATATAGAAGGACCTACCAACATATCACACAAAAACTATGTGCATCAAAATAAGTGTGAGAATGGTAGTAATAAATAAGTGGGTAGGGTGGATGTAATAAATAAGTTGTAGGTGTATAGAAAGCTATATAAGAAGGTTGATGGATGGCATAGGGAAAGGGACCCAACTTTTCATAAAATTATTTTATTTGTCAATATTTCTATGAATCAAAGAATTCTCTAAAAAATAAACACAAAACTACATAAAAATGACATGGGTATGAAAAACTTACCATTACATTTTGCCCTCACTTTGAGGTGCATTTGAATTCTAGAATGATCATGTATCTCAAAGTGTGTAGCACTTAAAAGCATGCATGTAAAACAAATATTTACATACAACAAATATCATCATGGGACCCATATAAAGCAATGGGCCTTGTGAGATTATGATAATGTGTGTGTGTGTGTGTGTGTGTGTGTGTGTGTGTGTGTGTGTGTGTGTGTGTGTGTGTGTGTGTGTGTGTGTGTGTGTGTGTGTGTCTGCACGCTCATACATGTATGTATACATACATATATATTATAGAAATGTGTGCAATACTTAAAACATGTGCATGTAAAACAAATATTTAGATACAAGGTATACCATCATTGGACCCATATAAAGTAATAGACCTAGTCATCAATTCTCTTTAATAATTAATTATTTTTTAACTATTTAATTGCCTTACTGACATTTCCTCTTGGGTATCCAGACTAACCACATTGTTGAAGCCATAGGAGCTTATCAGGCCCTCTTGACTGCCAAACAGATGAATTGTACTAAGGTATGGATTGAAGGGGACTCTAAAATTATTATCCAATGTCTTGAAAAAGGATGTAAATCCCTCTTGAAATGTTGCTAATTGGATAAATTTATCTCATTCAATTATCGATTCTTTTGAAGAATGTCAAATTTCTCATACTTATAGAGAAAATAATAAGGTGGCAAACTATTTTGCCAACCTAGGAGTTAAAGCCCATGAAAAGCTAATATGGCGAAAAGGGGATAAATTGAATGATGAAGTGAGGGGGTTAATTAGGCTAGATAACCTCCCTAGCCGAGAAGTAAAGTTGCAATGATTATTATAATGATTTCTAAATTGCCCTTGTGAGTTTTTAAAATTAGAATTAATAGTGTGTGGCATGTGAAGGACATTTCTTGGGAGATTAGAAGTAATTGCTATTCTAGAGCCTTCTACCCACATGTTTTCTAGGTAAGTTTGGGATCAAAATGTCTTCACAAATAGTTTGGTACCAATTCCTATTTGAAGAATTGTAGTAGTCTGGCTGTTCATAGACTAGTTTTCGGGCACAGTGGTTGTGATAAAATGGGGGAGATTTGAACAGTGGAGCCCATGGATTGCACAACGCTGAAAAACAATCAAACAATTTGGCGAATTTTGGAGAAAGGCGGCTTCATATTTACATTGAGAAGTTACATGGGGTGAAAACTAAGGTTAATAAAGATTTTGTCAAAAACTATAATAAGGGCTCTGTCAACCTTTTTGGTAGAGATGTTGTCATTAATGAGGACCTCATTGCAGAGGTCACTTGTCTCTCTACTAATGGTGCCAAGTTCTATAAAGATAAGAAATTATCTGAGAATGCGGTTAAACTCTTCCCTAAGCAGGAGAAGGAGAGGAGAAATTTGGTGAGAGATGGGACTACCAGCTACAACACTATGAAGATCAAGTCCATATGGGGTGTTGTCTTAAAGGTGATAATGGAGTATGTCACTCTTGATGGGAGGTACACCAGAGCCTTTGCCTACCTTTTTTCTCTCCTAAACCATTTTTTGACATAAGGTGAGAATTTCATTCCCCTTTTTTCTTGCAAGATCTTTAAATTCCTGCATTGCTAATCATAAGAAGGATCTTGTTAAAAACCCTATTTTGCATGAATGTCTCATCCTTCTTATCTTTGATCATGTGAAATCTCTACCGCCTATGAATTCCCCTCCCTGTGAGGTTAATTTTGATGCAAAGACCTCTCACTCTTTGGAGGATGAGTGCCATACTGAGACTGAGGATGAGGAATTCATTCCCTCTCGGGCACTCCTAAAAATAAGGGGAAAGCTAGTGTTGTTAAGAGTCCTAAATCAAAAAACCCTCGCAGATCTTGCTCCCCCATGTTCATAATCCTAACCTTGTTGGTGCTTCAGTTGACAATCTTCATAGCTAGGGTAAGAGTCCTTCTCCCTTTGTTTCTAGTGAGAGAAAAGCCAGCCCTTTCTGAGCTCTCTTGAACCCTCTTCACATTTGCTTTCTTCTAAGAAGGAGTCTGTTAATGATGTTCTTGCTCTGGCCAGAAATAGGGCTATGGATACTTTTAAGTTTTTTAAATGGATTTTTCATGAGATTAAGGACATCTAGCTTAAACAAAGAGTTGGCCGCAGCAATTTGGAAATTGTCAAAGATAAAGTCAAGCAGATGGAGAAAGTACAGGTGTCGAATGAGATGACCCCCAGGTCTGAGAAGGATATGGCCTTTGTCATAGAATGCCTTAAAACTACTATGGAAGCTTTTGACAATTTCAAGAAGGGCTACGAAGTCAGGATGGAAACTCTAGAAAATAAAAAATGCTAAAATCAAGGAATCCATCAAAATGGTTGTTAAAACTAGCAATGGGGTGATTGGTTCCACTGTGAAAAGCTTTAAGAATATGATTAGTAGCTTTGAAGGGAAGTTCTAGTTGAAGGAAGTGGTGGATGTGGACGCTAATACTGAATAGGATATTTCTCTGGGACCCAACAAAAGGACCAAAGGTACATTGAAGAGAAAGGCAGTTGGACCTCCTCTTGACTTTCAGAAGCTCAAGAAGATCACTGACACTATGATTGTGATTGAAAAAGAGATGGAATAGTCCATGAAATTGTTGGACTAGGGTTGTTGTTCTGGTGTTGATCCTCTGTTGGCTTTTATGTGTCTTGTGCTCTTTGCTTTCTCATGTTTTTGTTTTGTTGTTTTGTCTAGTCTTTTCCCCTTTGATGTAATGTGGTTAATTTCTATTATGTTGGCTTAACTTCTTGTTAAGACTTCATCAAACTTTGATACTATTAAAGGGTTTCAGTCCCTTCAAAACCTCTTTTTGCCTTAATCAAAAACATTTCTTCTTCTAATGTTATTTAATTAATTGATCATTTTTCTTTGATTAATTAATTTTCATTAGTTAATTAAATCATACCATATTCTTCTATCCCTTTTATAATTAAATTATTTTTATTTTTTTAAAAGGAAAAATGTGTGAACCTTGTACATTATATTAATATTTAAAAGTATACATATGAAGTAAAAACTAGATCAAAGAAAATTAGAAAAAAGTACATCCTATATCCCCAGACAAAATGTCTCGCCATGTAGTGACGATGCACACCAAAACAAAATAGTCACCCTGATCCATATTTGCAAAATTAGGGAACATATACAAGTTGAACCCACAAAATAACCCCCCATATATAGAGCTAAATACATTGGCTAGAGCAGAGGGACCAAAATTGGTTGTGGAAACCAGATTACTGAAATAAGTGTTTGATAATTTACGGGGTGTTTTCCCCCACTTACTCATTTTTTGAATCTGTGACTTGCTTCAAACGACCAAATTTTCCTCCTTCCCCTACCATAGCTTGCTTTTGAGCTAGGCTAGCGGTCCTTTTCTTCAAGCGAGGCTCGACGATAGACTCAATTGGGGACTCCACAATCTCCGAGTAAAGAACCATTGGGGGTGTTGAAATGTGGCGACTGATCAACAAAGTACTGTACACTCAGCACGTATCCTCGCCAGGGTCCGGGGCCGAGCCGGGCCCCGGGCAGGGGTTCGAAGGTGGCAGCCCCTGAGAAAGCGAGAAATTTTTTTTTGCCGTTTTTTGTTGATGAAAACCGACATTGTAATAAAACCCTAAAAAAGGCCGACTTTGTTTGTTGCCCTAAAAACGCATGTTATAAGCAGCTGGGATGCTTAAGGCATTGTTAGGTTGATGTACTGTTTTTGCTGGATAATAAGAAAGATTGGACGGCTGTGTATGGTGGACGTAACCCATTCTGGGTGAACCACGTTAAATCTCTGTGTTATCTGTGTCCTGTTTTATTTCTTTATCTTTTGTATTTAAATCTGCATATAATTGTTAGTTCATATTTGCTTCGGATCTGCTTGAAACCCTAACAATTGGTATCAGAGCGAGGTTTTCTGTAAATTGGCAGGACTTTCAGATTTGAGTGGGAGCAATGGAGGATTCCAAATTCAAGGTCGAAAAGTTTAAAGGCCAAAATTATCAGTTATGGAAAATGCAGATGGAGGATTACCTGTATCAAAAGGATTTGTGGCAGCCATTGGAAGGAAAGGCAAAGAAACCGACCACAATATCAGATGAAGAGTGGGACATTTTAGATAGAAAGGCACTGGGATCCATTCGATTGTGCCTTGCGTCGTCTATAGCATTCAATATAATAGAAGCAAAAATGACTGTAGATTTGATGGCAACATTGGCTAAGCTGTATGAGAAACCCTCGGCTTCGAATAAGGTATTTCTTATGAAGCGTTTGTTTAATTTGAAAATGAGTGAGGGAGGATCTGTAGCGGAGCACTTAAATGAATTTAATACAATTACCAGTCAATTGCCTTCGGTAAAAATTACCTTTGCAGAAGAGGTTAGGGCTCTCTTGATTTTATGTTCTTTGCCAGAAAGCTGGAATAGCTTGGTTATGGCTGTAAGTAACTCTGTCTCTGGTAAAAATACTTTGGTATTTGATGATATTGTTGGTGTTATCCTAAGCGAGGAAATGCGAAGGAAAAGCACAGGTGAGACTCCAACATCATCAGGTAGTGTTTTGAATGTGGAGAACAGAGGAAGATCAAAGGAAAGAGGAAAAGGCCCTGGGAATGAGAAGTCACGAGGGAAGTCAAAGAAAGGACGCTCTCAATCTAGAGGAAAGAAAGATTGCTGGTACTGCGGAAAGCCTAGTCATCTAAAGAAAGACTGTTGGTCTCAGAAAAACAAAGAAGGAGACAAAAATGAAAATGACAGTAAGGAAGCTAATATTGCAAGTAATACTTTACAAGATGCTTTAATCTTATGTTTAGATAATGTTAATGATTCCTGGGTAATAGATTCTGGGGCTTCATTTCATGCTACACCCCATAGAAAATATTTTCTAGATTATGTTCAAGGTGATTTTGGACAGGTATATTTGGGTGATGATGAGCCCTGTCAAATTGTTGGAAAAGGAAAGATAAAGATCAAGTTGCAGAATGGTAATGACTGGTTTCTGCAGGATGTAAGACATGTTCCTAATTTAAGAAGAAATTTAATTTCTGCAGGGCAACTAGGTAGTGAAGGTTGCATAGTTACCTTCTCAGACGGTATGTGGAAGGTCACTAAAGGATCATTAGTAGTAGCTAAAGGTGCGAAGGTAGGCACATTATATCTATGTACTGGTAACACTTACTCTACCTTAGCTGCTACAGATAAAGTTACTGCAGGGACAACAACAATAAATGTTGCAAGAACAGATTCGATAATGTGGCACCATAGGCTTGGGCACATGAGTGAGAAAGGGATGAAAATCCTTCACTCCAAAAATCTATTGCCAGGACTAAAGAAGATTGATTTAGAGTTCTGTGAAAACTGTGTTTATGGTAAACAGAAAAGAGTCAGATTTCTCAAGGTTGGGAAAGAGAAGAAGAGTGAGAAGTTAGAGCTTGTACATTCAGATGTATGGGGACCAGCTCAGGTATCATCTCTTGGTGGCTCTTGTTATTATGTTATTTTTATTGATGACTCAACCAAAAAAACATGGGTATATTTCTTAAAACAAAAATCAGATGTTTTTGAAACTTTTAAGAAATGGAAAGCTCTGGTTGAGAATGAGACAGGAAAAAAGTTGAAGTGTCTCAGATCGGATAATGGAGGTGAGTATTGCAGCAAATCATTTGAAGATTACTGTTCCTTAAATGGGATTTGAAAGCAGAAGACAGTTCCAGGAACTCCACAGGAAAATGGTGTGTCAGAGAGAATGAATAGGACCATCATGGAACGTGCGAGGAGCATGAGATTGCATGCTGGATTGCCCTTACATTTTTGGGCAAATGCTGTACATACTGCTGTCTATTTGATAAATAGAGGACCTTCAACCCCTTTGGATGGTGGTATTCCAGAGGAGGCATGGACTGGTAAAAAGGTAAATTATTCTTTTCTAAAAACTTTTGGTTGCGAAGCTTTTGTCCATGTTGATAAAGAAAATAGAACCAAGCTTGATGCTAAATCTCAGAAATGTACCTTCATTGGATATGGGATAGATGAATATGGCTATCGGTTATGGGATTTTGAAAATAAGAAAATAATTAGAAGTAGAGATGTTATATTCAATGAGAAGGTTATGTATAAAGAACAGATGCAGGAAAAGAAGCATGAACAGGACAAACAAGAATATGTGGTGTTGGATGAGATTCCTGAAAATAAAATGCCACAGGTACCTGATGCTCAGCAACAACAGATTGTCCCACAAACTCCTGCAAGTGTTAGACGTTCTACGAGGACAAGTAGACCCCCTGAAAGATTTTCTCCTTCTTTGTATTCTATTTTATTAACGAATTCTGGTGAACCAGAAGAATATGAAGAAGCAATGCAGGTGGATGCCAAACAATAGTGGCAACTAGGCATGAAAGAGGAGATGGACTCCTTGATGAAAAATAAGACTTGGGACTTAGTCCCTTTACCTGCAGAAAAAAGAGCCTTGCCTAACAAATGGGTTTATCGGCTGAAGGAGGAGGAAGGAGGTCAGAAAAGATATAAGGCCAGACTTGTGGTAAAAGGTTTTGCACAGAAAAAGGGCATAGATTATGATGAAATATTTTCTCCAGTTGTAAAAATGACTTCAATTAGAACTGTACTTAGTCTTGTGGCTGCAGATGATTTACATCTTGAACAATTAGATGTCAAAATAGCTTTTCTCCATGGAGATTTGGAGGAGGAAATTTACATGTTGCAACCACAAGGATATGAGGTCAAAGGTAAGGAGAACTTGGTGTGCAGGTTGAAGAAAAGTCTGTATGGCCTAAAGCAAGCACCCCGACAATAGTATTTAAAATTTGATAGTTTCATGGCTGAACGCGGTTATCATAGATGTCATTCTGATCATTGTGTATATTTTAAGAGATTTGATAATGGTAGTTATATTATCCTGTTGCTTTATGTTGATGACATGCTTGTTGTTGGGTCTAACATGCAACATATAAATGATCTTAAACAGAAATTAGCCAGGTCATTTGCTATGAAGGATTTGGGTGCAGCTAAGCAAATTCTTGGTATGAGGATTACACGGGACAGGAAAAATAGAACCTTGAATTTGTCCCAAAGTGAGTATATAAAGGTGTTGAAAAGATTTAACATGCAGGATGGAAAAGCAGTTAGTACACTTTTGGCTAGTCATTTCAAATTGACTAAGGAGATGTGCCCAAAGGCACAGGAAGAGGTTAATAAAATGTCTAACATCCCGTATTCATCAGCTGTTGGCAGTCTGATGTATGCAATGGCATGCACAAGGCCAGATATTGCACATGCAGTGGGAGTTGTGAGAAGGTTTATGAGTAATCTGGGTATGGAACATTGGAATGCTGTGAAATGGATTCTTCGGTATTTGAAAGGAACTACTACGAAGGCATTATGTTTCAAAGGATCTAATGCTTCTCTAAGTGGATTTGTTGACTCTGATCTAATGGGTGATATTGATTCCCGGAGGAGTACTACAGGGTATGTTTTTACTATAGGGGAAACTACAGTCAGTTGGATTTCTAGGCTGCAAAAGGTTGTTGCACTTTCAACCACTGAAGCTGAGTATGTTGCTGCTACAGAAGCCAGCAAAGAGATGATTTGGTTGCAAAGTTTTCTGAAGGAATTGGGTCAGACACAAGAGGATACCCCATTGTATACTGATAGCCAGAGTGCCATTCATCTTGCGAAGAACTCTACTTTTCATTCAAGGACAAAGCACATTCAACTCAGGTACCACTTCATCCGGACTACTTTGGAGGAGGGTCAGTTACGGCTTGAGAAGATTCACACAAGTGAGAATCCTGCCGATATGTTCACAAAGGCAGTTCCACAAGAGAAGCTGATTTCTTCATCAGTTTCTGTTGGTCTTCTTGATTGATAATTGTGTAATTTATATCAGTCAAGTCCTAGTGTTTTATCTAGCGGATGTTGCATGTACAGTGGTGTCGTGTAGTATCAGTCTCCAAGTGGGAGATTGTTTGGTGTGGAGCCTGATCAGTCTCCAAGTGGGAGATTGTTGAAATGTGGCGACTGATCAGCAAAGTACTATACACTCAGCACGTATCCTCGCCGGGGTTCGAGGCTGGGCCTGGCCTCGGGCAGGGGTTCGAGGGCGGCAGCCCCTGAGAAAGAGAGAAATTTTTTTTTGCCATTTTTTGTTGATGAAAACCGACATTGTAATAAAACCCTAAAAAAGGCCGACTTTGTTTGTTGCCCTAAAAACGCATGTTATAAGCGGCTGGGATGCTTAAGGCATTGTTAGGTTGATGTACTGTTTTTGCTGGATAATAAGAAAGATTGGACGGCTGTGTATGGTGGACGTAACCCATTCTAGGTGAACCACGTTAAATCTCTGTGTTATCTGTGTCCTGTTTTATTTCTTTATCTTTTGTATTTAAATCTGCATATAATTGATAGTTCATATTTGCTTCGGATCTGCTTGAAACCCTAACAGGGGGCTCCAAAATCTCCGAGCATAGAACACCGAGGATAATTTGCAGACCAGTGGGGACTCCAGAATCTCCGAGTAAAGAACCATTTCATTTTACAAAAACCTACAATTAGTGTCTAGACCGATTTTGATGGAATCATAAAGCTTAACATATATTGGGTTAATCTATTAGCTTCCCTAGAGCAGTGATTAATTTGAAAAGTGTCAAAGTTTACCTTGAGAGAACAAGCTTCTTAAATGATGTAGTTAATTTTCTAGTTTGGTGCCTCAATTTTTTTAAAGGAGGATATAATATTTAGAGAGTCGCTTTCTATCAATATCTTTCACTTGTTGAGTGATAGCTATTTTGATGCCTACAATTAGGGCTTTGGCCTTTGCTACAATGTTTGTTGATACAAGTTGAGTGATAGCTATTTTGATGCCTACAATTAGGGCTTTGGCCTTTGCTACGATGTTTGTTGATTCTAGAATTCTAATTGAGCTTGCACTAATAAGAATTCCCTAATGATCTCTCAACACACACTCAATAGCTGAAATGCCTAGATTTCCTTTCGACACTTCATCAAAATTCAAATTGATATAGCCTATGGGTGAAACTTTCTAGCAAATTGATTTCTTATCAACTGTATTGTCCATTCTCTTGAGAAGATTTCCCTTGAATGGGAGGGATATAAGATTCCATTCTAAAAGGACAAAATTGTCCCAATCCATGAAACAAGAATCAATACATTTATTTTTTACTGTAAACGCTTTAACTGTCTCCGAAATGGACACTTAAATCTTGTTTGTAACAACCTCCACTTTATTATTTTCCTTATGAAAGATTCTTCTATTCCTCTCCCACCACACATTCCATATTAGAATGACAAGAGCTACTTCTCAAACACTAGAAAAGAAGGCTTCTTTATGCAATTTTGCCCATGATTCAAACATTTGCATTGAATTTGCATGTGGAAGAGATTGAAAGTGTAACTTGTTGAGAAGCCAATTCCAACATTGTGATGCAAAGGGGCAATTTAGAAGGAAATGGTCTTTGGATTCTTGTTCTCCTTCACATAGAACACTCATAAATTATGAGGAAATTCCAAGAGTGGAAAGTCTATCACCTGTTAGGATCTTACCTTTCAATGCAAGCCAAGCAAAAAGACCTACTTTGGGTAGGTCTGCATCCAACCAACAAAAGTCAAAGCACTAGATTTATGAAATGAAGGATCCTTGTTAAGAATTTTATATCCCTGTTTAACTGAATACTTACTAGATGGGGAGGTTGTCCAAATAAGTTTATCCTAAGAATTTTTAAATAAAATTACTCTTTTCTAAAGTTTTGAACCCAACTTGAATATTTGGGAAGGTGGAAGAGGGATATCAAATATGTCTTTCCAATTAGCACATTGCACACCATTGGACCAAACAATGTGAAAGTAATCTTTCACCCTGGTACTCCATATCTTTTCAAGGAACTGTTGAGCTTCATCCATATTTTCCAATGAATCCAAAGGGGGAAATCCATTCCAAGAATCTTCCCAAAATCTAGCTTTGCTCCAATAAAAAAATATCCAAGAAAGACAAGGGAGGAATATTTTCTCACATTGTATTTAAAAAATCCCACATTTGGGATCCTTTTGGAGGGTTAAGGACTGTAAATATTCTTTTTGGATCATCAAAATCCAGATATTTAGCTAATACTATTTTGGCCCATTTGGACTTATGGTTGGTATACAATTTCCAAACTAACTTGGCTCCCAAAGCTTCATTCCTGGTCTCCAACATTTGAACACTTGTTGCCCCTTCTTCTTTTGGAGCACAAACTTTATCCCAAGCTAGGAGATGAATCTCGTCTTTAGAGTCTTTATTACCTTTCCAAAGAAATGATTTGAGCTTTGCCTCTAGATTTTAGAAAATAACTCTAGGAATGGGTAAGACTAACATAATGCACTTGGGTATTTATGATATTTATTGTTTTGATCATCATGACATTACCCACAAGCGACAACCATGTATTTTTCAAAGAAGCTATTCTATTTTGGATTAAGGATGTGATTTTAGACCAAAAGGAACATTTGTCACAAAAGCGTGCACCCTTGATGAACTATCAAGCTCATCAACCCTATGACACATTGAAACAACCTCCAAGTGTATGACCTTGCATTGTTGAGGTTGAGTCTCTAGAGAAGACCAACTTCCTTATCAATCTAATGTAGGTGTTGGACTAACCCAACACATATAAATCCTAATCTATTGATTTGAGGAGGAAAAGGGGAAGAAGGAATGCTTGAAAGGGAAAAGGTTTGCACCTGGATTGAAATTTGATCTTCCCTACCTATAACTACACATAACATCAATAAAACTACCTTAGGTATGCACAAAAATCTATCCAAATTAATGCCCTAAGAAAGAGTGAAGGTTGGAATTCTTGCAAAATGACAAGAGGAACTGATTCAATTCATAGATGACATCTACAAAGGGATCAACACAATCACCTATGCTAATGAAAATAGATATGAATGCATTCAAACAAGAAGGTAAACACATTACACAATTTGTTCAAACTGAAAAGAAGGAAAGATAGGCTAATTTTATTAATGCAAGGCAAAGCAAAATTTTACAAATTGCAGAAAATATGTATTTTGAGATAGAAGAAAAAAGAAGATCCCTATAACAAGGGTACATGATTTCCTTTAGTTCAGGCATAACTCTAATCGAATCACAGTTAGAAACCCTAACCGGCTAGGGTTAGGTTACAAAATTTTAGAAAGGATCATATCATGTTGATTGATTTGATGGCATGCATACAATATCTCTGAAAATATCTTCTCCATTTGGGAAGAAGCAAAATCCTCATAGAAAGGATAAATCTTTGCATATAGATGTTTTTTAGTACAACTTGCAGAGCCAAAAAGTCCTCATTTTGTATTAAAGAGTCATAGGTGGCATCCAAAATCATCCTCAGGGTTACTTATAGAGCTAAGGAAAATAATCCCGATAGTTGAACTAAATTTGATCTGATCTTGTCCGTCAACTAAGCCAAAACAAAAGATTCAACCACTTGGTCGACAACTACCTTGTGTACAAGATTTAAATTTTTACCTGCCCTGCAAGTTTGAATTCTAGTCTGATGGTTGTCGATGTCCAACAAGATTAAAACATCACCTTCAGATCAGGCCAATATGAAAATATGAAGGCTGTTGATGTTCGATGTGGTGGGCCGAGTCCATATTTCTCTTTTGCTACTTCGCGAGGGTTGAAAAGTCAATGCTTATGTTCTTCGCGAAATGGAAAAAGCTATCGCCATTTCACAACCTTGAAAATTATTTATTCAATCATTGTTGCAAAAAAATGATATCCAAACTCCCCTAACCGCTAGCATATTCACCAAATTGTGGGGTTGTGGCGGTCAAAAGCAATTTGGCGAAAATGCTAGTGGTCAAGGGAGTTTGGATATTGTCATTTCACAATGATGGTTGAATAAAGGATTTTCAAGGCTACTAAATGGTGATAGCTTTTGCCATTTCATGAAGAAAAAAGGTGTTGACTTTTCAACCCCTATGAAGCAACGAAAGAGAAATATGGACTTGGCCTATCATGTTGGACATCGACAACCATCAGATTTTCATATGGGTCCAATCCAACGGTGATGTTTTAATCTTTAGTTGGGCCTAATGGGCGATTATGTGGCATCATCTCACTCGTCCATCTTTGTACGACCTCCACGATTGAACGACCATAATTCAAACTTGCAAGGCAGGTGAAAATTTAAATCTACTGCACAGGGTAGTTGTCAGCCAAGCAGTCGAATCCTTCTTTTTGGCTCAGTCGACAAACAAGCTCATATGAAATTCAATTCAACAGTCAAGATTCTTTGCCTTGACTCCAGAAGTGACCCCGAGGATGATTTTTGACGCCACCTATGACTCTAATACATAATGAGGACTTTTTGACTCTGCAAGTTGTACTAAGAAACATCCATACACAGATATTTCTCCTTTCTATAGGGATTTTTTTTCTTCCCAGATGGAGAAGATATTTTCAGAGGTATTGTATACATGCCATCAAATTAGTTAGCCTTATCTGATCCTTTCTAAAATTTTGTAACCTAACCAGGTAGCTAGTTAGGGTTTCTATCTGTGATTCGATCAAAGTTATGCTTGAACTATAAAGGCAATTGTGTACCCCTGTTACAGGGATCTTCTTTTCTTTTCTATCTTAGAATACATGTTTTTTGTGATTTGTAAAATTTTGCTTTGCCTTGCATTAATAAAATTAGCCTATCTTGCCTTCTTTCAGTTTGAACAAATTGTGTAATGTGTTTACCTTCTTGTTTGGATGTATTCATAACTATTTTCCTTAGCATAGGTGATTGTGTTGATCCCTTTGTAGATGTCATCTATGAATTGAATCAGTTCCTCTTGTCATTTTTCAAGAATTCCAACCTTCACTATTTCTTAGGGAACTAATTTCGATAGAGTTTGTGCATACCTGACGTAATTTTATTGATGTTATGTGTAGTTATAGGCAAGTAAGATCAAATTAGGTGCAAACATTTTCCCTTTCAAGCATTACTTCTTCCCCTTTTCCTTCTCAAATCAATAGATTAGGATTTATATGTTTTGGGTTAGTCCAACACCTACATCAAATTGATAAGGAAGTCAACCTTCTCTAGAGACTCAACATCAACAATGCAAGGTCCTACACTTGGAGGGTGTTTCAATGTGTCATAGGGTTGATGAGCTTGAGAGTTCATCAAGGGTACACACTTTTGTGACAACAATTTCTGGCACACGCAGTGGGACCGATTGAACCATCTTTGGTTCAAGCTTTCTTATTTAATGTTGATAGTTGGTGTGTCTATCGGCAAGTACAGCCTTTGGAGGAACATTCACATACCTAGTGAATCTACATAAAGAAGATCTATTGGTTAATTAGTCCTAAGCTCAGCCAACTGAAGATTTGGTGTGATCTTCAATCTTAGCCTTTGGAGGCATTATTCCTTCTTCCCCTTTTCCTCCTCAAATCAACAAATTAGGATTTATATGTGTTGCGTTAGTCCAAAACGTGCTTCAGATTGATAAGGAAGTCGGCCCTCTCCAGAGACTCAACCTCAACATTGCAAGGTCCCACACTTGGACGTTGTTTCAATGTGTCACAGGGTTGATGAGCTTGAAAGGTCATCAAGGGTGCACACTTTTGTGACAACTATTTTTGGAACGCCCGATGGGACACAGTTTACAAAGCATTTCAAGAAATGTTCATTTAGACAGTTCCACTTTAAGCCATCGATCATACCATAGTTTCTAGCACACCCGATGGGACCGATTGAACCAACTTTGGTTCAGGCTTTCCTATTTGTTGTTGATAGTTGGTGTGTCTATCAGTAAGTTGATCCTTTGGAAGCAACATTCACATACCTGGCGACTCTACAAAGAAGATATATTGGTTAAGCAGTCTGAAGCTCAGCCAACTGAAGATTTGGTGTGATCTTTAGTCTCAGTCTTTGGAGACATTATTCCTTCTTCCCCTTTTCCTCCTCAAATCATATATTAGGATTTATATGTGTTGGGTTAGTCCAACACCTATATTAGATTGATAAGGAAGTCGACCTTCTCTGGAGACTTAGCCTCAACAATGCAAGGTCCCACTCTTGGAGGTTGTTTCAATGTGTCATAGGGTTGATGATCTTGAGAGTTCATAAAGGGTGCACACTTTTGTGCCAACATGAACCTTTATTTCTTGCTAGAAAAAGAGGATTTCCTAAGTATTTGCAAGGAAGCATGTTCTGCTTCAAACCATGAAAATTTGAAAGCTTGTTGGAAATGAGGGGGGTAATTAAAGTAAAATGTCTTTGATTTTGATGCATTAATTTTCTGCCCTAATTTATCACAATAAACATACAATATGTGTTTAATGTTTCTAGCTTCAAACATGGAAGCCTCCCCAAACATAATTGTACCATTTGCAAACATTATATCAATGATTTCAACCTAAGGAATAATTTGAATCTATTTCCATAACTTGAGGCAATGTTGTGGTTTGATGAAATAGCTAAGAACTTCTGCCATGGTGATGAACAAGTAAGGAGAAATTGGGTCAGCTTGTTTGACTCTTTGATTAGTTCAAAAGAAACCACAGGGGGGGTCCATTGATAATCATTGAAAACTATGCCTCTGAGATGCTAGAAACCATCCCTCTACTCCATTTTTTGGAGAAACCAAACTTAAGAAGAACCCCTTCCAAAAGATTCCAACTGAATTTATCATAGCCTTTCATCATGTCTAATCTAATAATCATGGCTTCTATCTTATGCTAACTAATGGAATGAAGAACTTCATGAGCTATGAAAGAATCTTCTACTATTTCTCTACCAGGCACAAAACCACCCTGTTCTTCAAAGATAAACTTTGGAATTAGCTTTGGAAATCTAGTAGCAATTGCCTTGGTAAAGATATTATAAATGGTGTTACAAAGGGAGATGGATCCGAAGTCTGAAAAGGACAATGGACAAGATAATTTAAGAATAAGAGAAATGAGAGTTGTGTTACATTTTTTTAGAGTTGTCCCATTCGGAGGATATTGTCTTCATTTGAATTTTTTTTGGGAATGTGTTATAGGATTGGAGAAAGGTCATTTTTGCTGAGTCGTCTCCTAGGCTAGATGATGAGAACAAAGTTGAGAAAAAAAGAACAGATTCCTTTTGTATGCCATCTTAATCATTTACAACATTTCCTTGAGAGTATTTGATTTGGAGTTTTAAATTTGAGGAACCTCTTATTTTTGTTGAAGAGTGGAAGAACTTAGTGTTGTGATCACCATCTTGAAGCCACAAGTCCCTAGATTTCTACCACCCAATAATTTCTTCTCTAGCTAGCAATTCCTCAAGTTGCCTTTGAAGGTCAGACTAAATTTGATAAGTGATAGCATTGATCCCCTTATGGATAATTTTAGTATTTATATCCGCTAGCTTAGATTTCAATTCTTCTTTTTGGGAGAAAATATTTGTAAATGCTTGTTGATTCCACTCTTGAATATTGGCTTTAATAGACTATAGCTTCTTGCACAATTGATACATTTTGGATTCCAGAACAAAAGAAGTTTTTTGTCACCAAGATTTTAAGAGAGGTATGAAATTAGGGTCCTTGAACTACATATGTTCAAACTTAAAGGATGTTATGGGTTTAACGAAGGGTGTACCCACTGATATTTCAAGTTGAAGAGGAAAATGATCTATGATCCAATCAGAGGAAGAATTTGTGGTGTTCCTTTGTCATACATTGAAATCCAAACTAGGTTTACAAAGAACCTATCAAGTCTTTCTACAATGTGCAAGAAGTTCTTTCTTCTATTTGACCACGTCACATCTCCATTTGCAAGAACACAATCCTTTAGTCCGTTGTTTAAGAAAAAATCATTAAACTCTTGGAGTGTTTTGAGAGGGGGAATATGATGAATAAATGATGAACAGTTAGTACCAAACCAGTACTGAGAGGGGGGGGTGAATCAGTACAGACAAAAATCACTTTTACTTAAACCAATTAAGATTGAAAACTCTGAACTTGACTGGCAAGCAATAACATCGGTCTAAAACAAATTACTCTTGGTTAAATATAGTAAGAATGTGAAAGACATAAACTGGTAGCTCTTAACTTTCCACACAATCTAACATCTTATGTCCACTTCACCCATATGCATACACTAGTGATACATCAATAGAAATATAAAGACTTACTGGTTCAACATGCTTTACCGCTTGACAGAAAATAACAAAGCATCGCATGAAAAGGCATCACACATAACACACATATTTTTTTTCACATGGAAACCCAACTGGGAAAAACCACGGTGGGGATGAATACCCACAAGTTGTTCTTTGAACCCTTTTGAAGTCCGCTCTTTTAGGAGCCTAGTCCGGTTAGGGACTTTTACAATAGGTTCTATTAGGAATCGATCCTACTAGGGATCAATCGATTAAGGGATGGCTAAAATACCTGGTTAAGGGCTAAACCCTGTTAAAGGTTACCTTGTTAGAGGATTTCAAGAACTCAAAGATTTTGAGTCACCCTATTAAAGGATTTACAGCAAGCCAGTTAAAGCTACCATGTTAAGGGATTTTCCAATTGTTGAAGTGGTTAGAGGTCAACAGGTATTACAATGATCTGGTAATAGCACTTCAATGCCAATGCAAATCCGCTTTAGTTCCTTCCTTCTGCAATCACACTCTGTAGGTATCTATTCTCTTGGTCTGGAAAGAATCACGTATCTCTGCACTTAGATACACACACAACATTTGCCAACAACCTCAACATGAAAATCAACATCGACCTTATAGGAAATAGATAGGTCGGTAGCATAAACCCTAAACCCTAAACATTTAGGTTAAGCAATTCAGTTGGTTCAATCCTAACCATTGAACATATTGCATTGATTACAACAATCTTGAACAGATCTCAAGACGTTCTCCAACGTTAGTTCTTCACCACTTCTTGGAGGCTGATAACCCATCACGCGTTCTCCATCATTTACAGAGACTTCGCACATTCCCGAGGTAGATAGGATCAATCTCCTTCATGCAAGATCCTTCATGCGCACAAGGATGACGTGGCAACATAATCTGTTCTTCATTATAATGCTAACTCATCACACAATGTCATCGGTTGAATCACACAGACTTGGAATACTTCAACCAGAAACCTTGAAGCTAAGACTACCAACTGGTAGTCATACCATATGAAACCTTGATATAAAACATTCCAACATACTGGTTCACTTGGACAGACATACCGCTTCACTTTTTCACATATACCAGTTCTCTTGCAAGTTGCTTACTTCAATATATTGGTTCACTCTTCAGCATATTGACATCAATGACAACATACAATATCATCATGTCATCATACTTTGCACATATGCCAACAAAATAATTACTCCTTTCTTATATTTGATTGATAATAATGCATTGAAGTCTCCACCAATGATAAATGGAACATTTAGGTTTTTTGCTAGAACATTTGAAATTGAATCCCAGAGAAGCTTCTTCCCTACTATTGAATTAGGCCCATAGACATTGATTACCTAAAAGGAGAATTTATCATACTTGACTTGAATCTAAATGCAATTAGCCTTGGCTGCTACTTTTAAAATTTGGAGATTATCACCTCTCTATAGGATTGCTAAACCACCCGATGCCCCTTAGATTTGGAAGCTACATATTTCCATTTTTTCTAGCTCTTGAAAGGCTGAGATGGCTCTTGTTCAAATAACTTGGTTTCCTGCAATAAGACTAAGTCTACACCACACACATCAATTTGTGATTTGATGAGGAATTTATTGTTACGGGCATTAAGGCCCCTACCATTCTAGGTAATTATATTCATTGGTGTATAGGAGAGTGGCATGCTCTATATGGTCTCATATTGACATCAAGAGTAGTTTGAATTCTCTATTTGATCCTTTTTTTGGTTTTCTTGGCTTTGGTTGGTCTACCTTTGCCCCTATTGCCTTTTGTCCTGATCTTCCAAGAAGGGAGCTACTATCCTTTATTTCTAATGGAGTCTGAAGAATAGATGCAAGAAGGTCCAACTCTAGAGTAGAGACATCAGGTGAAGAATCTAGGGGGGGAAAGATAATCTTCCTCAAAAGAATTATCCTCTTTAGCTAATACTTGAGCCTTTATTTCATTCATATTAGAGATACATGTTTGCAACAATAGATCCTACACAAGATCATCATACTTCCATGCGAAGAAAGGGGTCTTAAATTCTTGCAACAAAACCTATTCATGAAGAATTGGTGAGGATCATTGAAATGGGGAAATCTGAAAAGCAGACCCGCTTTGAATTTGTTGCCAAGGTACTTATCCCTTATAGATTAAAAACTTATCTACCTTGGGGAGTAGAGTGCTCAAGATAAGCTTACCCTTGAAAGAGATTAGGGAGAAATTTGTATTCTTGTTTTTATGAGGTTTATTAATGGATAGGAACATTGTAGGCAATAAACTACTATTAACCCACAGTTCCCTCAGAGAAGGATTCATCTGATGGAGTAGAGATGAAAATAGTTTATGAAGCATAAAAGGCACCGAAGAAGAATAAGTCTTGAGAAGGTGCTTTATTGATAAAATCATTAGATTGTTTTGAATAGGGCTCTAAGTAATCATTTTGTTGGCCTTCATTTGAGAGAGAAATCTGGCTGAAGAAGTTGGGTTCTCACAAACCCTAATTTCATTAACCACATTAGAGTCACATTCCAAAGTAAAATATCCAAGGGAGGTGATATTCATACTCACCTTGTTTGCATCCTCAATAACAATCTTTTGAAACCAAGAGAAAAATTGGATTGGATGACCATTCCTTTGGGGAAGGTTTCCCCATGTCAAAACTGATGCAAAAATGAATTGGAAGGTGGGTCTATTGAAATGGGTGTAGATCATGTTTGGCAAAATTTCCTAGTTGGTTACCTAGGGTTTAAATAATATCTAGGTCCTAATACTGAAGTGGGAGAGAGGGTACGAAAACCCAAAATGGAACAAACTTAATAGAGGAATTCTGAGGATTAAATTTTGGGGTCCAGTTTTGGGTGAAAAGTCCATGATCTTGCAGGAACCAAGATTTTGTTTTATGAACAAAATCTCTATCCCTCTTATTTGAAAAAATTTCTATAAAGAAACCATTACCACTATCAATGAAAAATATCTAGATTAAGCCAAGCCATACATCAAATGCCCATTCTGATAAAATGGTTTGATTAGGCAAGAAATATAGGAACTTACCAATAAGAGCTCTAGAAATGTGACATTGAGATTTTCTTCCTTGTCCACTCTACCAATATTATCCATTGTTGAGGGTTCCTCACAAATTAGAGGCCTGGGAGGGGTTTCTGGAACCCATCTATACACAATCTCCCTTTTTAGTGGTTTCGTTGATGCTTTAGGTTTCGAGGCCCTAGCTCTTTTTGGTTTGTATGCTATCTGTGAGTATGAAAGGAGTGGTGATGAGAATTTGGTTCAAAGGAAACTCATTGAGATTTAGTAGAGGATTCTCAAAAAGACCTGCTTCCCAAATGAATATTATTTAGGAAGGAAGCCCTAGCATCCTTCAAGATTGAGATTGAGTTGGGAAATGAAGCAGGTGAAAACCGAGAACTCTATCTGCTCGAGAATTTGAGGTAATGAGGGCCCCACACAAAACTTGGACCCCATGATATCTTATTTTATTCTTCTATAATTGAATAAACTCTTTAATTTATCCTTTTATTCACCCTTTTCAACTAGGTAAATTGATGAAATGTCCATTTACTTTACTCTTGCTAAAGAAACTAAGTAATTTTATTATTTATTTTTTTTGTCCTCCACTTCTCCACTCTCTAACAGTCTCTACCACTTGTCCTTCTTCTTCTTCCAGCCTTTCCACTTTCCTTTGGATTCCTTCCAAACATCTTCCCACTCTCCTATCTTTGGAAAATGTCTCATGTGCAATCTTGATTGTCCATCTCTTTTGGGATGAATTCAAACTCCACCATCGATCTTTCCTCTTTGAAATCTATAAATTCAAGCCTTTGCCTCCATTTTCTCTTTAACCACTACTCTCAAGCTTTCTTTTTATTTAATTGTTTATTCTTGTATATTTTTTAGGGTCATTATCATTGCAATTTGGAAAGAGACTCAAGAACTATGGAGAGATTAGGAGAGTATTTGTTTTATGGTGCTTTGTTTTGATTTGTTTTATCTTCATTATGCACTCTCATCTTCAAGATCTTCATAGGATAGTTTGATTTTATCATAGATTAGAGGAATTGGTAGTTTTCCTTTGATGATTAATGCATGTGGAATTTTAGGATATACATTTTGGTGAACCTAATGTGATTCTAACATTTATTGCAGTAGATCTTACAAATTCTTTTGTGATTTTCTTTTTTCAAATCCACGTTATTATTTCATTCATAGAAAATTTTACATATAGAATTTTGCAAAAAATATTTTAATGTTTTTTCTATCTCACTCTTATCTTTCTAAATCATTTTGTGGTTTGAATTTTCATTACGAATTGAGAAATTTATCATTGTTTTACTATTGCAGCTACAATTGCTTCATCAAATTGCAATTTTATTTTCAAACCAATTTTGTTCTTTAAAATAATTTTTTTACATGTATAATTTTGCAAACATGACTTCAAGTTTTTTTAGATCTCACTCCTAGTTTTCTGAATCATTTTTTGGTTTGAATTTTCATTAAGAATTGAGAAAGTTGACGCGATTTTAATATTGATGTCTTTTATTAAAAATCTTGGTTGTTCTTTAATTCATAAAAAAATTCTACACATGGAACTTAATAAAATCATTTCTAAGTATAATATATCTCACTCTTATCTTTCCAAATCATTTTGTAGTTTGAGATTTTGTTAAGAATTGAGAAAGTTATTGTTGTTTTACTATCATTATTTTGATTGTTGCATCAAAGGGTATGCAAGCATTTGATTTTGAAATTAATGCATTTGATCTATGTTTTTTTGGCCCCTGACTAGTTGTGTAGCTTGTATCTCATTTGTCAAAGGCCAAAACATGGAAAAGAAGGGTTGTAATTAAAACTACTAATCTATGTGTTGCAGGATCTTGGATAAGTCTAGTTTTTTAATTTTTTGTGTGTTTGTGTTTCATAGTATTTCAATTTTTTAAGGGAAATTAACTCTTGTGTGACTATTTAGTGCTTTGCGCACATTTGGCTGTGAAAGTGTCCTCTCCCCTTGCCTTCGTAGAACCTAGGTACAAGACAACTCATATGATTCTTTCTTGGGAGAGACTTCTTTGGGGGGTTTCATCACCCCTTGGCCTGACCTTGAGCGGTAATTCATTCAGACCGCTATATAGAAAGGGTGAGAGAAAAATTTGCATCCCTAACCTACTAACCATGTCTATGGTGTTAAATTGGAAATGGAATAAGACCATGTTGGGTTGACTAGAGACTTTAATATCTAACCACCTAATGCACATACATGGGTTCCTGAATATGACTAAAAACCTATTTTATTAGAGACCTCATCTTTAATTGTCGAATAGATTGGTGCAAGGGATGTGCATTGTGCCATGAAGATACTCATCATTTGTATCTCCTTGATTTGAGACCAAAATTTCTAGGTTACATAGGCTAATTGCATCTTCTAAAAAGAGGATGATTGGGTCATGCACCTAGTCTTGGGGCTCCCTACCCGTCCTTCTCTTGAAAGATAATAGTGTCATGCACTACCATCTTGAGATACCAAGTGTGGGCCTAATCTATCTCAATAATTGCTCCCTAAAACTTATTGTAAAGAGGGTTTGAACCATATTCATTTGTGCTATATAGGTGGAAATTTGGGTTTTTTTGGCCTATGAACATGCATTTCAAAGTGATTCTTATAGTTCGAGTCAAAAATCCAATATGTCTTATGCGATTGTCACATGTCTTTTTGCTTTATAAACATCTCAAAACATTTCAAAACATCTTGAAAAATTAAGGCTAGAACTAAAACCCAAAAACTTTGTATTTGCCTAAATTTAAAAGTGAAATCAGGGAGCTTAGGATTCATAGTGATTCAAACATGAGACTGAAACTGAGACTAGTAGGATTGCATCTCTTGATTTTTGTCATTTTTATTGCATCATTAGAATCAATCAAAAACATCTTGCATCTAGCTCAATTTGCCTTAATGAAAATCTAGGGTCAATCATTTGTTGTCAAAACCTTGAATCTTTTTTATCATTAATTTTGCCTTCGTCTTGGGTTAGTATAGTATATCCTCTTATTCCTTGGGCTTGTACTCATCAATTTAGTACAAGTTTGACTTACAATTACTATCAACTTTCACTATCTAAGGTCTAGAAATTCCTTTGATGATCTTAGATTGCCTTTATTTTTGCATCTTCGTAATCTCAAAATCCTAAAAACATTTGAAATATCCCAAAAAATAAAATAAAATCATAACATTCAAAATTCCAAAAACATAGTCTTTAGATTTCATATAGCTTTCATTTCATTTCTAATATTTCTAGGTCTCTTTTATACTTCTCACAAATCAATCCCAAAACAAAATGAAAATAAAACACATAGAAAACATTCTCTAAACAATAACACAAAAATGCACTAATCTTGGAGAGCCAATCGAATCTTGCTTACGAAAATTGGTGCAGTCAAAAATTGTTATATTACTTAAAATTGTTCACTATGTACCTCATATCAAACCAACATGGTGGAAAGATGCAAAATTTTGTGTGTCAAGTGATCAATTTGTTTCTTCAAATATTTATTCTCATCATGACTAGATCTTTTACAATAGCCACATTTGACCTTCTCTTTCTCAAGCTTGCCACCATTAGAAGATTAGGTCTCATTAGTTGCTTTTGGGGCAACTTGTTTTCGATTATTCTTTTCATTTATATTCTTTTGTTTTTTCTCCTTATTTTTACTACTTTGTCCTTTTTATTCTCTTTTTCCTTGGTTGATAGCCAAGACATGTAACTTAGAGGATTTTAGAGTGCCCATCTGGACCAGCTTATCTTTCTCCTATGTAAGAGAGAAAAATCATCTAAAGATATCATGGTAAATTGAGTCCCAAGTACACCCTTAGTAGCATATATGGTAGAGACAAATACTAAATATTCAAAAATTAACTTAGAGAGAATACTGAGAATCAATTTGTTGATCAGGTTGAAAGAACTAGAATACTGAGAGGGGGGTGGGGTGAATCAGTATTCCCACATATTTGAAACAATAAAATTTTCACCAATTATAACTGTTATCAAACACACTTGGCTGATATAAAACAGTTAAGGCATGAAGAACACAACCACAAGATAAACATAGGATTTTATATGTGGAAAACCCAAATGGGAAAAATCACAGAGAGTGTTAAATCTTAGGAGAATATAGCTAGTTATAGTTGAGTTTACAAAGGGGTGGCTCATTGCCAGATTACAAAACAACTCACTGTCGAACTGATCACTGCTGATATACAAAAGATGTCTAACTACAAAAATTCTCACTGCAACTGGAAAGGTTGAACTGAAAAGGTTTTCATCTCCAAATGCATGGGATCAGTTCCATGTGTAAGCTTAGATTACAAATCTAAAACTCTATAGTAGATCGGGTTAGAGACCTTTGTACAACTGTCCTACAATAGGTTCAATAAAGGACTACCGCACTACTGCAACACTAATTGTCTTTGTTGTCTGCAACTCACACTTCACATACTCTGCTATCTCCGTTGCCAACTATCTTTCCCACATTACTCAACTTCACTCATACACTCACTTTTGTTCGATCTATCATTACACTACATATGTGTAAATATATATATATATATATACACCAGAGGGTACATATACAAAGTATTGTGTCGGCCAAGCCCAACATGTTACCAATATGATCATGTCGACCTTTGCAAGACTTCTACATGCTTCCTTTTCATACTACGATTACCAATGCATATATCGAGATTACTAGAAAGGAGCAGGGTCATCCAAACCCAAGAATACTGACCCATTATCACAAGATCAAGCTCAATATCCCCAAAAAGTAGACTCCACACGAACCAAGGAAACTACAACACAAATCTTGAAGTGATACATCTGATAATTAACAAAGTTATTAACACTGGGACACATAACTTATACCGAGATCAATTAGAACTCAATGAAACCACAAAAATCATCATCCAGGGTTGTCCATGTTGCATAATAACTTATGACCTAAACCACAACATCTGAACTGCACATACATATAGATTGCATTACCATCCTTGCATACAATATTATAACATCTATAACGTCCATAATATTTTTGCCTCAAACATTGTTCTGTCCAAAACCAGATGACTAGTTTGACATCAATGACAACATTATTCACACAAGTCTAACACAATTGTTCATCTTTCTTTTCAATTTCACGTTGCTTTAATTGCAACCTTATTGATTTAAATTTTGTGAGGAAATTTGGATTGTGTTAAAATTGCTTAGGCTTAGACTTATGAGTTCATTTTGGAACATATGACCCCTCATGGAATCTTGATTTTCAAATAAAGTTTATAACTTTGTCCAAATTTTATTAGTACTCAAGAATTCAATATGGAACAAAAAATCAAGAGATACAAAAAAACACCAAGTTTCATATACTTCATCACATCTATTGAACCATTTAGGATTTTTTGCATCTATAGTAGGCTCAATTTCCAATCCCATTGTTATCCTCTGCAAATCATATGTTATTAAGTAGATTGTCATGTTCAAGTTTTGATACATTTTTTAAGCATTGATAGCCTAACATCCTCATGTGTTAGGTCAAGTAAGCATGGAAGTGAGGTTTGAAGTAGGTCTAAGACAAATCTGAGTGTTTGGGCACTTAAAGCTGGTGGAATTTATGGTTTGGAGGCAAAATACAAGTGTTGGATCCATTGTTTTGTTGTTTGCATAAATTTTTGGGGTACCTCCTTTGTAAAAGAGGCCTAATTGGAGCCTTAAAACTAGGACAGTCATACTTTTCACCATAAAAGTCTGAAGAAACCTTATGTGAAAGTCTCATATATTATCATGCTCCTTGTTGTATGTCTGATAAAGGTCACAAATAGAGTTTCAGACCAAGGGTTGGCAGAATGGGGTCCTTTCTGTGCCTAGGTGTGCTAGTAGAACTAGTAGGCGTTGAAGGCATGCAGTGATTTTGGAAAGGGAAATATATCATCACCAAAGGTCATGATGGTTTTTTTGGGACTCCCTAAGTTTTTATAATATGTCAAGACCAGTGTCTTCAAGAAATGCAAGTCTTAACCCTTTGCTGCCCTAAAAAATATCATTTTGTCATGGTTGTGGGGTACTTGGGTATAGAAACTTTGGAGAGTTTGGAAGCCAAAGGTCTTGTAACCTTGTAATGCATTTTGTTTGATGTAAATCTATTCTATTTGCCTCTACATCATAGTAGTATCAGAGCCAAGTTCTTATTGGCAAGGGAAAGTAGTGGTGTGTGAAGAAGGGTAAGTTGTCTTGTGAAGACAAAATGCCTCCAAAAGGTGGGTCAATGATGGGCATGAGATTGAAGAAATGGAAGCCAGAGAGAGAAGGAGAGACAAAGGTGAAGAAAGTGATAGTGACCTCAAAGAAGAAGAAGGAGAGGGTGAAGTGAAACCCCTCCTGCAAGGCCTCAAGAAGAGGAGATGGCTCCTAAAGAAAGAAGGCTTCTCAATGCTTTGAAATCAGTTAAAGGGGATACCTCTGATGTGAAGATGGATCTTCCAATGTATGGAGGAAAGATGGATGTTGAGGAGGTGATAGAGTGGGCTGATTCACTCAACAACTACTTTCAGTACAAGGAAGTGCTAGAGGACAAGAAGGTGAAGTTTACAAAATCAAAATTGAAAGGATCTGCCATGACAAGGTGGAACTATACCCAAGCAGAAAGGGTGAAACAAAACAATTCCATGATCAATTCATGGGATAGAATAGTAAAAAAATTGAAGAGTCAATTCTTACCTGCATATTATAAGGCCAACTATTCAAGAAGATGCAAAACTTGAAGCAAAAAGACATGGATGTGGCTGCCTACACTAAGGAGATTCATAAACTCGGTCTAAGGTATGAGCATGTAGAGAATGAGAAGGAGAAGGTATCTAGATACCTTAATGGCTTGAAGTTAAACATTCAAGATGAAATCAGCCTTTTGACCTCAAAATTGTGGATGAGTGCTTCCAAGTGGCCCCAAGGGCATAAGAGAAGTTGAGAAGAAAGCATGAGTAGCAAGGAAGAGGAAGAGGAAGAGATTTCAGAGGTAGGGGTAGTTTTGGAGCAAGAGGACAGTCCCAAAGGTATCAAGGCGAGTCTACTGGTCATAATGAGAAAGGTGGGGAGTCAAACAATAGAGGAAGCTTTAGAGGAAGAAGGCCTAATGGAAGGGGAAGATCAAATGGACTAGGAAGGGGATCCAATACCTTCTCTAGTAGGTGTTATACTTTCAATTAGTTTGGGCACCCTTCTTTCAAGTGTCCAGAGAAACAAGCCTCACACTCACAAGGAGGAGAGCGTAGAAATCAGATTGTACAAGAGGATAGAGAGAGTGTGACTTCACCCATGGTGAATGTTACATCAGAGGTTGGAGAAAGCTTAATGATTAGGAGAACATTACTCAGGGTATCAGTTACCAAGGAACCCCCACAAAGGAAAACACTATTCAGAATCAGTTGTAAGGTGCAAGGCAAAGTGTGTAAGGTAGTAATGAACTGAGGCTCTAGTGATAATCTTGTTGCATTAGAGATGGTAGAAAAATTGAATTTGAAAAGAATCCCTCACTCTAACCCATATAAAGTTTCATGGCTTAATAAAGGACAACAGGCGTTAGTGAATGAGAAATATTGGGTGGAATTCAACATTGGTGCATACAAGGACAAGGTCCTCTGTGAAATCATCCCTATGGATGTATGTCACTTGCTTCTTGGTAGGCCTTGGCAATTTGATAGGAAAACCAAGCATGATGGGGAGAAGAACACCTATGCCATTTTGAAAGATGGAGTGACCTACAACCTTGCTCCTCTATAGAAGAAAGTAAAGCTAATCATGACAGACCTAGTGTTATGATGGTGGAGGAGAAGGAATTTTTGAAATCTTTGAAGGGGGGAGGGGGGCAAGGATATGCTTTAATTGTTAGGCCTTGACAAATAAATCAATTCTGTCTTCTAAGAAGCAAAGTATTGTGCCTAGTGAATTCCAAACCCTGTTAAAGGAGTACAAGGGTATAATAGTGGATGAATTGCCTAAATCTTTGCCTCCAATCAGAGATATCAGTCATCATATAGATCTGATACTAGGTGCTACATTGCCTAATAAGGCTGCCTATAACATGACCCCTTCCCAAAATGAAGAGATAGCAATACAAGTGCAATAATTTTTGGATAAGGGCCTAATTAGAGAGAGTTTAAGCCATCGTTTAGTCCCTACCATGTTGGACCCTAAGAAGGATGGTAAGTGGAGGTTATGTACTGATTAAAGAGCCATAAATAGGATAACCATTAGATATAGGCTTCCTATGCCAAGAATGGAAGACTTCATGGATTGTCTAAGTGGTGCTTGCTACTTTTCAAAGATCGACTTGAAGAGTGGGTATCATCAAATAAGGACCAAAGAGGGGGATGAATGGAAGACAACATTTAACACTAATATCACTTATATGAGTGGCTTGTGATGCCCTTTGGACTCTCCAATGCACCTAGTACATTCATGAGACTAATGAATGAAGTATTGAAACCTTTTATTGGTAAATTTGGTGTTGTTTATCTGGATGACATTCTTGTGTTTATTACATCCAAGGAGGAGCATTTGAATCATCTTGACATGGTACTAAGGAGGATACATGAGGAGAAGTTGATGGTTAGCTTGGAGAAGTGTGAATTCATGAAAGAGGAATTGGTATATCTCGGTTTTGTCACCTCAAAGGGCAGTTTGAAGATGGATCCTATTGGCATATGTGCAGAACATGTTGACATGATGATATTGTGTTGTCATTGATGTCAATATGCTGAAGAGATAACTGGTAATATGCTGAAGAGTGAACCAGCAATATGTTGAAGAGTGAATCGGTTTATTGAAGTTAAGCAACTAGCAAAGTGAACGATATATGTTATGAACCGGTATAGGTGCAAAAGGTGAAGCAGTACGTTTGTCCAAATGAACCGGTATATGGAATGTTCTCTATCAAGGTTTAATATGGTATGACTTCCGATTGGTAGTTCTAGCCTTAGGGTTTCTGGTTTAAGTGTTTCGAGCCTGTGTGATTCAACCGATGGCATTGTGTGATGAGTTAGCATTGTAATGGAGATCAGATTGTGTTGCCATGTCAGCCTCATGTGCATGAAGGATCTTGCATGAAGGGGATTGTTCCTATCTACCTCAAGAATGTGTGAAGCCCCTGCAAATGGTGAAGAACGTGTAATAGGTTATTGCCTCCAAGAAATGGTGAAGAACGTGTAATAGGTTATCACCTCCAAGAAACAGTGAAGAACTAATGACGGAGAATGTCTTGAGATCTGTTCAAGATCATTGTATTCAAATGAAAAGTGTTCAATGGTCAGGATTGAACCGACTGATTTTCTCAACCTAAATGTCTAGGGTTTAGGGTTTATGCTACTGACCTATTTGTTTCCTATAAGGTCGATGTTGTTTTTCATGTTGAAGTTGTTGGCAAATGTTGTGTGTGTATCTAAGTGCAAAGATATGTGATTCTTGCCAGACCAGATAAGAGGAGTGATACTTGCAGAGTGTGTATGCAGAAGGAAGGAACTAAAGAGGGTCTGCATTGGCATTGAGTGCTATTACCAGATCATTGTGATACTTGTTGATCTCTAATCACTTCAACAGTTGGAAAATCCCTTAATAGGGTAGCTTTAACCAGCTTGTTGTAAATCCTTTAACAGGGCGACTCAAAGGCATTGAGTTCATAAAATACTCTAACAAGGTAACCCTTAATAGGCCTTAACCCTTAACTGGGTATTCTAGCCATCCCTTAACTAGGTGATCCGTAACAGGATCGGTTCCTAACAAAACTTGTTGTAACAGTCTTTAACTGGACTAGGCTCCTAACAAAGCGGACTTCTAAATAGTTCAAAAATAGCTTGTGGGTATTCATCCCCACCATGGTTTTTCCTAGTTGGGTTTCCACATGAAAAATATGTGTCATGTGTGATGCCTCTTTCTTGTGATGCTTTGTTATTTCATGTTTAAGCGGTGAATCATGTTGATTTAGTAAGGTATTATATCTTTGATGATAGATTATCTATTTATGCACAAGGATAATGTGCAAATGAGAGAATAGGTTGTGTGGAAAGATAAGTGTTTCTGGTTTATGTCTTTCACAGTCTCTTTGTGCTTAACTGGTAGTAATCTAGTTCTGACCGGTGTTAGTGATTGCCAGTTGAGTTCACTGTTTATAGTCAAACCGGTTCAAGAAAAGTTATTGTGCCTGTACTGATTCACCCCCCCTCTCAGTACCAGTTTGGTACTCACTATTCATCATTGACTTATCAGATGCATCAAAGGTGGAGGCTATTCTCAATTGGCCAGCCCCTAAATCAGCTAGAGATGTGAGGATTTTCCATGGCCTTGCAAGCTTCTAGCAGAAATTCATAAGAAATTTCAGTCACATTTGTGCACCCATACTAGATACCATCAAAGGAGACAAAAAGGGCAAGTTTTTATGGACCAATGCAACAAATGAAGGCTTTGAATACCTCAAAAGGAGGGTTTCTCAACAACTTATCCTTACTCTTCCTGATTTTAATAAAGTTTTTACTATAGAATGTGATGCTAGTGGCCAAGTAATAGGGGTAGTCCTAAGCCAAGAAGGGAGACTGGTTGCATTCTTTAGTGAGAAATTGAATGAAGCTAAAATAAAATACTCTTCATATGATCTAGAAATTTATGCTATGGTTAAATCCCTCAAGAAATGGAGCCACTATTTGTTACCAGAGGAGTTTATTATGTTTACTGACAATCATGCACTTAGTTTCTTGAATGGACATGACAAATTGAATCACATACATATGAAGTGGGTTGAATACTTGCAAGCCTACACCCTCTCCATAAAACACAAGAAAGGACAACAAAATAAAGTTGTTGATGCTCTTAGTAGAAGAGTTATGTTGGTCCAAGAGCTGCAATTACAAAGTATGGGGATTGAAGCCCTCAAAGGTATGTATAAGGAGGATGAGGACTTCAAGGATGCTTTTGATGTGTGTTCCCAATTTTTAGATGCATTCCATTGTGAGTATGTTGATTATGTTTTACAAGATGGTCTATTATTTAAAGGATATCAGGTTTGCATACCTAAATGCTCTATGAGGCAGAATTTGATAAGAGAGAAGGATAGTGGGACTCTTGGAGTTCATTTTGGTGTTGATAAAACACTAGAGCAGGTAAGGAGACTTTATTTTTGGCCTAAGATGCATGTGGATATCTGAAAATTTTTGGAGACTTGTACTATTTGTCAAAGGGCCAAGGGTTCTTCATCTAATGCAGGTTTATATCAGCCCCTCCCTATTCCAGGTAGGCCTTGGGAAAGCATAAGTATGGATTTTGTATTGGGAGTACCTAGAACTCAAAGGGGATTTGACAATATGTTTGTAGTGGTGGATAGATTTATTAAGATGGCTCACTTTACACCTTCTAAATGCACAAATGATGCCTCTAACATTGCAGGTCCATTCTTCAAAGAAGTTGTGAGGATTCATGGTCTCCCTTTAACCATTGTGTCAGATAGAGACTCCAAATTCATAGGTCACTTTTGGAGGACCTTGTGGAAGAAGTTGGGAACACATTTGGCTTATAGTTCAGCCTACCATCCTCAAATGGATGGACAAACAAAGGTTGTGAATAGATCTCTTGGTAATTTTTTGAGATGTTTGACCAAAGAGCATGGCCAACAATGGGATCTAGTTCTTCCCCAAGCTGAGTACAATGAATCCATCAATAGGAGTAGAGGGAAAAATCCATTTGAAGTATTATATGGATTGAGTCCAATCGATGTGTTTCAACTCAAAGATTTGAAGTGGATGGATAAAAGGAGTGCTAAAGGTGAGGAGTTTGCAGCAACAATGAAGGATATCCATGATCAAGTGAAAGAAAATATTAAGCAAAGTAAGGTTAGATACAAGGAGAGGGCATATTTGAAGAGAAGAAATGTTCAATACAAATTTGAAGACCTACTACTTGCACATTTGAAAAAATAAATTCTCCCCAAGGGCAGATACACCAAGATCCACATGAAGAAGATAGGCCCTTGCAAGATAATCCACAAGTTTGGTGAAAATGTCTATGAGATTGCACTCCCTTTTGGAGTGGCTATCTCTCCAATCTTTAATGTTGCTGAATTATTTCCTTTTAAAGGAACTTTGGATGTAGGTACAGGTGTAGAAGCTAATGCAGATTGGGTACAAGACCCACCCCCTTCTGAACCTTTGAAGTTAGAGGCTATCTTGGACACCAAGGAGGTCAAAAGAACAAGAAAGAAGGTAAATAATGAATATTTGATTAAATGGAAGGGTCTACATCCACAAGATGTCACTTGGATGACTAAATAAGATATTAAACAACATGGTACATCTCTGCAGCAACTGATCTCAAGTGGTACATGAGATCTTCTCCACCCCAAGTGTATGGTGCAGGAGCACCTGGGCTACTATGATAACTCACAAAGGCATTTTCTATGTTGTTTTGTTTTTTGTTGATTCAAGTTGTAATTGTTAGGATTCCCATAGATACTGAGAGGGCAGGGTGAATCAATATCTAACCGGTGATCAGATTTCTTTAACTTAAAACATGTAGAACATATCAATACAGTATACCGGTAAACAGAAAGTAATGCAATAAACAGAGTTAAAAGAAACCACATTAAAAACACACCATAACACAATAGTTTAACGAGGAAACCTGGTGTGGGAAAAACCTCGGTGGGATTTGTGACCCACAATATTCACTTACTGGCCAATAAGAGAATATTACTGCTACAAGAGGGGCCTGCACAAGCAGGAAGGCCAAGTGCCTAGAGCTCACTGCTCAATTACAAAAAGGGAAGTCTCATTGACTTACAAAATGGATTATATAAATCCAATGTCTTGTACTGCTTCAAAATAGCATCTACTATGCCAAATCCAGTACCGGTTTATAGCTCTGCTTCTTACATAAAGATTTAATCTATAATTTGCATAATAGGTCTGCCTTATTTCACCTAATTATATTCCTCCATTATTACATTATACCTACAATGAACTCTCTTATATATAAGAGTCATTTTACAACTTGCCAAGTCGGATTACAATGATTTTACAATAATAAACAAAATATATTATAAACAAAATTCTTGTTGGCTTCTGTGTCGGTATGCTTCCTTTCACTGCCGATGTCGGTGGTCTATGTGCCGGTGTAGAGTCTAATCTTGCTAGTGTTGGTGGATTCCATTGCCAGTGTCATAGGATTGTATGGTTGCCATCAATGACAAAACCTTCAATCACCTACAATGTCTCATTGGAGTGTGCATTTGCCAACAATCTCCCCCTTTGGCATTGATGGCAACACTCGTGAGAAAAATTCAAAAGTGTAACAAAAAATTTTACCCAAAATGTGTACCAAAAGAATATGTGAACTCCCCCTAAGCAGATGAGTCTTTTGCTGATTATTTTTCTCATACCACTACTCCCCCTTTGGCATCAATGATAAAGGTTGTCAAAGTGTCAATAGAGTGTGGTTTCCTATCTCAACCTTGTAACCGGTTGGTTACAATCTGAAAAAGATCCACCAAAACCAAATTCGGGCTTTCAAGAAACTTTTTGTTATCTTTTATTGCGGCCTCTGTCCTCTGAACTGTACCAGTGAGGTGTTGTATCTGCTTTGCTGGCGTTTTCTATCCTTGAACCAAGGCATCATATATTTCTTTCCTTAAGGATGCAAGGTAGTCTAGTTTTGGACTTAGTCTCCATTTAAGATCCTTAGCCTTACTTTTTATTTTTTCCTTTTCTCTTTCCAGTTTTAATAGTTCTTCCTGAAAACCTGTTATCTTCTGCTCAAAAACTGATAATGAATCAAATGAATTAATCAAATTGTCAGCTAGTTGATTAATTTCTTCCTGTATCTTGCTCATTTTTCTGTCTATATCAACTATCAAAAAGTTAGTTTTACAAGTATCCCTGTACAAAGTCTTGAATTCCTTTAATGTACTACATAGTTCCAGTAGAAGTGTGTCAAACTGCCTTGTACACTTCTTTATTTCTTCCTCAAAGAATTTTTGTTTTTCCTTTTCTAATCTCTGCTTAAATGCTTCCTCTTTTATTTGTTCAACTATCATAGTGTTGTCAGTAATATACTTAGACAAAGTGTCAAGCTGACTCAAAGAATCCTTATTGTCTACATTACATTTTGGAGCTATCATCTTCAAAATTGGAATTGTATCATCTATAGCCTTGTATGCTTGTGAGCTACAATCTATTATTTTCTTTATGGAGTCCAAAAGAACTTCTATTACATTTGTTGATTTGAATCCTACAGTTGAAGGGCCAACACTCTGTATTCCGCCATTGGGAGCAATATCCTTGCTTGTGGTGACCTCCGGTAGGTCAGTTTGTGTTTCCATTTCCTTAAGCAAAGGTTTGCCATGCTCAGCTATTGTAGGTGGCACTGTTCCTGTGTTAACCTGTTGCTGTGATGGAGCCTGTTGCTCTGCCTGTTGATCAGTGTTACTATCTACCAGTTTACCTTCTATGTTATCTATTACCAGTGGCTCACTAGCCATATCTATCTTTCCAGTTGTGTCCTTATCTACCACAATGTTAACTTTCTGAGTATCAATATCAACTATGTATAATACCTTAGAATTAGGATTTGTGTCCTCTTGTGGTATATCCATACTCTCATTAGCCGGTTGATCTTCAGTTGTAACTACCGGTGGAGTATCTTGAGGTGGTGGGGGTAGATTATCTGTTATTTTTATGCTCAAAGGTCCACCAACCTTGCCTTTTCCTTTATCCTTATCTTTCTGATATAGTTTGATAGGTTTAGGATTTCTATATTCTTCCTATTTTTCCTTTTCTACAAGGAATATATCCCATCCATTTGTAGTTTCCTCTGCAACCTCATTCACTCTACCAACCATAAGTGCTATATGCCAGTGTGTAGTGGAGAATATTGACTAGTTAGCTTCAGAGATTAAATCATCTATCTCCTTAGGTGAGTTTATTGGGTATACAGCAAGTGGTTTTTCAACTTTTATTTTCTTATCAAGCTCTACAACAGCTTGTCTTCTAGATTCAAGTCTCTTAAATAGTTCTGCCGGTAATTCATCTACAACTTGCATTAGAAATTTCTTGTAAATGTCCAAGTGTAGAATTACACTATTTTCAACTTTTTCCTTGTCATCAACTGATAATGTATCATATAGTTTGTTGATTTTCTTAAGCTTTCCTTCTTCTGTTATTTCATCTAAAAGTTTGTCAATTGGAGCAATATTTTGTTAAGTCTTTTTCTTTGGTGTTAACTTTTTCTTCTTTGGAGTTATCTTCTTAGCCGGGGGCCTCACTGTCTGTTGTTTTTGTCTAGTTCTTCTAGGCAAAGGTGTAGATACCGGTGAAGGTTCTCTTTTCCTCACAACTCTTTTAAATGTAGCTGGCATATCACTTTCCAAAGAAGTTGCTACCGGTGAAAGGTGAGTTTCTGGTTGTAGTGCTTGTAACTCATCTTCAGTGATACCAGTTTGTTTGAGTACATCTTCTTTGATAGCCTTAGCCTGCATTGATCCTCTTCTCACTGTTGCTTCTACCTTCTTTACTCTCTTCTTAGATTGGATTTGATTCTCAATGGTTTCAACACTGCCAAATACCTCTTCCTCAGGTTCCTTGGGTGCTTCCAGAAGGGCTTTTGCATATGTTTCAATTATGTGATCATTAGTCTCATAACCCATCTCGGTAACCCAAATTGTTCTTGGGATAACTACCTCCATCCAAACCTCATCCTTCTTAATGACAAAACATATTTCATCCCTATATTTATTTACAATTTCTTGTGATAATTTGATTCTAGTGTTCATCCGAGCTTTCAATGCTTGAAAGTACTCATTAATATTCTTTTCTTTGTTTTCACCCATATTGTTCAGTAAGTCAGATAGTTGTTTGCCTACCAGTATGTCAAAACCAAGATTCTTGTTACCTATACTGGGCACTTGTTTTGTTATATGTAGCATTAAACAGATAAGTAGGTTACCAAATCTAAATGTCCCCTTTTTATCTTTCTTATTCTTTCCAAGATTATCAATAAGTTCATCCTTCAACCATTCACACACATCTATTTTCACATTATCCTTAATCATATCATAGGCACTCTTTATGCATAAGCTAGAAACTGAATTTAGCTAGTTTGCATGTGTGGTTTTATAGCCTAGAATCATGCTAATGAATCTCACATTGATGTTGGTTACATCATTCACTCTTAAAGACCTCTTGTCGGATGTTGCACCTGTTAGATTCATCACTAGGTCATTTGAGACCTTCTTTGTCTTATTAGGTCCGTTATCGGTGGAGGGTAACCCCATTACAGCTTTTACTGCCTCTTTAGTAATTTTGTGAACCGAATCTAACCAGAAGAATGCACCATGTACCCTGCTCAATACTATCCTTATAACTTCCTTAGCGAAATTCGGAATGCTGAGAATTTCAGTGAATCCTAGGGTTTCAATTATTTTGTGTTCAGGTTTCACATTACCGGAATCGTCACAAATGACAGTCTTGTACATGTTCTTAATTTCTTCATCACCTAATTCTTCTATGTGGAAATGAATATAAATTCTAGGGTCTTCTGCAAAAACTACTCCTTTGGGAATTTGAGAAAATGCACCAACATTATCATCCTTCTTAGCAATTTCAGGAACTAACTAAAATACAGGCCTAGGGCGTTTTATTACTTCCACTACTGTAGGGTTTTCTATGAATTCAGTTACAGAAGAAGATGCCATGATTATAAATACCTTTTCCTTGATTGTTGAATTGCTTTGCTTCTTTGCTCGAAATGCCTTAGCTTGGAATTTTCACGCTCTTCGAATGTTTGAATGCTCGGTGAAGTAAAATGGAACCAAAAACACTGATTTATAATGTTAATTTGCCAACTACCACATTTAATGCATGTCGGTTAAGTAATCACTTAACTTTATCTACTGGTATAGAAGTAATTTCTACTTTTCACCATCAACCGAGGGAATAATGGCATATTTCACATTTGATTGCCAAACCCTCAAAGGAATTTTCTTCAATTAGATGAAGAGTCTCCTATCGGTGGAGTGCTATTTTGTTATGTCGGTGGAGGAGTATTCCTATCAACATTCAGTTCTAATTTCCTGATCCACTGTTTTGAGAATTCATGCTTAACTTCTTCACATTTTTCTTTTCCTTTCAAACTAGGACCTTTGTTGTTTCCCGGTGAGGACTTGCTTCTGCAAAATTTTGCAACATGTCCAATTTTGTTACAGGCATAACAAGTCACATTATTTTTCTGAATAGCTTTTCCATAACCTATGCTGGTTTGTGTTCTGCATTGATTAGACAAGTGTCCAAATCTTCCACAAACATAATATATTACATTCATTCTACAATTTTCAGAATTATGACCAATTTTGTTGCATTTTGAACATTGACTAATGGGTGTATTGGTATTCTGATAATTTCTAGATCTACATTAATTTGCTCTATGACCGTACTTGTTACAGTTAAAGCATTTGCCTTTGAATTTATAAGCAGTAGGTTATCTTATCGGTTTGCTATGATCCTGTGTGTTTGCAGTACTGGAGCTTTCACCAACTTCAAAGCCAAGTCCACAAGTGTCACCATTAGGTTTCTGATTCTTCAACAAGTCACCAAGTTCTTCTGAGATTTTCTTGAATTTTTCTTTGTGTTGATTTGCAGTATCCAGTTCTCTTTCTAAGATTTCTTTCTGTCTCATAAGTTCATTTGAGTCATTCTATGTATGCATTGGATCTGTCTTCAACAAATCATTTTCATAGCTAAGTCTTGTGTTCTCATTTGCTACATCACTTAGTCTTCTAGTCAAATCTTCTTCATTCTTCTTTCTATTTTCAATTTCCTTACAAAATCTCATAGTCATATCCTGCATATCATTCCTTGTTGTCATGTTTTCTTGTTTCAACTTGTTTATCTAATCATTAAGAGTTTCCTTTTCATCATTCTCATTTTGCATCTTTTCACAAAGTTCTCTTCTCTTGTTTCTTGCAATGGTAAGATTTTCTTGAAGTGCTTGAATAATATCCTGTGTTGCCTTTAGATCATCTTCAAGTTTGATATTTTTCAACTTTTATGTATCATAGTCTGAGAGAGCTGATTCTAATTGCTTCATCAAATTTTCCATCCCTATCGGTGTCAATATCTTCCTCAAGTTGTTAGGATTCTGAAAATAGAGGACCAGGCTCTGATACCAATTGTTAGGATTCCCACAAATACTGAGAGGGGGGGTGAATCATTATCTAACCGGTGATCAGATTTCTTTAACTTAAAACATGTAGAACATATCAATACAGTATACCGGTAAACAAAAAGTAATGCAATCAATAGAGTTAAAAGCAACCACATGAAAAACACACCATAACACAGTAGCTTAACGAGGAAACTCAGTGTGGGAAAAACCTCGGTGGGATTTGTGACCCACAATATTCACTTACTGGCCAATAAGAGAATATTACTACTACAAGAGGGGCCTGCACATGTAGGAAGGCCAAGTGCCTAGAGCTCACTGCTCAATTACAAAAAGAGAAGTCTCACTGACTTACAAAATGGATTATATAAATCCAATGTCTTGTACTACTTCAAAATAGCATCTACTAGGTGAAATCCACTATGGGTTTATAGCTCTGCTTCTTACATAAACCTTTAACCTATAATTTGCATAATAGGTCTGCCTTATTTCGCCTAATTATATTCCTCCATTATTACATTATACCTACAATGAACTCTCTTATATATAAGAGTCATTTTACAACTTGCCAAGTCGGATTACAATGATTTTACAATAATAAACAAAATATATTATAAACAAAATTCTTGTTGGCTTTTGTGCCGGTATGTTTCCTTTCACTGCCGGTGTCAGTGGTCTATGTGTCGGTGTAGAGTCTGATCCTGCTAATGCTGGTGGATTGCCTTGCCGATGTCATAGGATTGTAAGGTTGCCATCAATGACAAAACCTTCAATCATCTACAATGTCTCATTGGAGTGTGCATTTTCCAACAATAATAAGATCATATTGACCATTTGATGTCATCTCAAATCATTTTTAATCATCTCATATCAAATTGTAAGGCCTTGGTGCCATTGGAGTCATATAGTTGTATAGGGTCCTGATAGGGTCAAAGTTGGTCAACTCACTCAAATGTATCCACATGAGTCAAAATGGTGAAATAAGTGTTCTAGTGTCTATTATGATGTGTTTTGAAGGTATTTGTGAAGTTTTGAGTCCATATGTTGAGTAGGACAAAAATTGTCAAAAAGATGAAAAAAGTTGCTTAGCAAATTTTACATCTTTTAATGAAAGTTTGTTTCCAATAGTCACCCCTTTCAAAAATGAGCTAGAAGTCCTTGGTTTGGGTGATGAGAAGTTTAAATAGCCTCATTTTTGTCTTGAGGCAGGTTGATGGTTGATGTATGCACTGAAAAGTTGAAGAAATAAATAAAAATTCTAAAGTTTTCTCTACAACATTGTTGCAAAACAACTCATAAAATCCTTTCTATGGATAGATTAGAATGTAAGGATGGTCTCATTAGAAATATTTGTGAACCACCTTTCATTCAAGACTAATTTTGTTAGATTTGACTGAGTTTTATGCATTTGGTGGCCATTTTTCTGAAATATGTTCTGAAACCCTAGGTGTAAGGGTTTGGACCAAAAAATGTGAATAACTCGCCATTCCCTTGGAACCAGATGGAAAAATATTGGGGAATGATAGATAAGGGAATCCATCAGATGATTTTTTATCCATTTTTGTAGGGTTATGTTGGTATTTTGGTTATGTTGATATGGTTTTGTCATTGATGTCAACACCTATTAACACTTATCAACTCTGACACTTTGAAGAATAGACAATATTCACCAGCAAGCAAGTGACTTATGCACAGTCACCAGTATCTAGTACACCGGTAGGATATAATGTTCACCGACACTTGGAATGATATAGAAAACACCTGGTTATGTCGAAGACATCATTTGGACACTTTTTCTTGGATATTTCTTCATTGGTATATTCGTGTTTCCATATTTGTTGTTACCGGCAAATAGGTCCAGGATAAGCACCGGTAGGCTTATCTATTCTAGATCAGCACGACACACTTTGGAGATGATTCATTATTGTTGTAAATGCATCAAGCCGACATGTTGAATCGATTATTGCATCGGTTATTGATTTACTTGTAAAATGTTTTATTGTAATATCTATTAGAGACGACCTACTAAAATTGGTCTTAGGTTATGGTATAAATGTAAGATCTTATTTGTAAGATCAAGTGTGGAATGCGAAGGAAGAAATAATTTAGTATATGTGAAAATAAGCAGAGCTTTACACGTAGATATCATTTGAAGGTTGAAGGAGGATTTTGTGAAGACAATTAGAACTACACCAGTACTAAATCCAGCATAGAAAGATGCTATTTTGAGTAGTACATCTTTATTGGATTTAACCATCCAATTGTAGTCAGTGTGACTCCTCTTTGTGTTTGAGCAGTGAGCTCTAAGCGCTTGGCCTTTCTACATGTGCAGATCCCATTTGTATACACATACTATCTGCAGTAGTATCATCTGATTGTGGGTAAGGTTTCCCACCATGGTTTTTCCCCTTACAGGGTTTCCACGTACAAATATTGGTGTTATGTGTTGTCGATGTTATTGTCTTTCTATTTCATGCATTAATCTTTACTGGTACTGCAATTCACTGATAAACTGTCTACCGGCATAAAGTTTGATTTACCGTTATTAAGCATTAAGGTTGGTTAAGTTGTTTTTTGTTTGAATTTATCTGACAACTGATTCACCCCCCCTCTCAGTTGTCTCCGAGACCTAACAATTGGTATCAGAGCTTAGTCCTCTTTTGCAGAAGTTTAATAGCTTGAGGAGATCCAATGTCTACTAACTATTTCAGGAAGGACAGTCCTAAACTTGATGGAACCAACTATGGCATATGGAAGATCAGAATGGAGACACATCTAAATTACATTGGAAAGGACATTTGGGATGTTACAAAGAATGGCTATATTGCTCCCACTCAAAGTCAGCCTAATAGACCTACCTTAGGAAAAGATGAAGAAAATGATTGCAAAGCAAGGGAAACACTTTTGAGCGCATTATCAGATCAACAAATCATGGGATTATCAAATAGGTCTACTACTAAATCTATTTGGGATCATTTAGAAACATTGAATGAAGGAGATTCTACAGTCAAAATTGCAAAACTTGAAAGCTTCCAGGTCAGGTATGAAAATCTAAAAATGGAATAAGATGAAAGGATTTCCGCTTTTATGGAAAGAGTTAATGAAATTGTTTTGGGTATTAAATGTTGTGGAGGAACCTTAAGTGAAGATGAAATTGTTTCAAAAAATTTAAGAGGATTTCTACTGGCATATAAAATGAAAGTTACTACTATAAATGAGTTGAGAACAATGTCTAATACATCAGTAACTAGGGATACATTGATTGGAAAACTTTCAGCTTTTGAAATTGAGGAATTTGGTTATGTTGCTACTATAAAGATAGATTTAGCTTTTAAGGCATCAACATCATCAATACCATCATTTGACAAGTCTGATTGGAAAGCCTTTTATGCAAGAGAACTTGAGGAAAGAAGGAGAGAAAATGAAGAACTTGAAGAACTTGAAGCACTATTTGCAACAAAAATGCCTAAAGGTCCAATTGGAAGTAAGTATGAAGGTGAAGCACCCTTTAAATGTTTTAACTGTAATAAGATTGGTCATATGGCTTCTAGATGCCCATATAGACATGCTAGACTAGGAGAAGAAGCTAGACGAACATACAAGCCTAACCCTGAATATCAGAGATACAAATTAAAGAAGAATAAAGATAAATCTTGTTATCTTGTTGATGAAGGAGTCACTGATGATTCTGATGAGGATCCGATAGACAATGGATGGGTTTTTGTTGCTATAATATAAAATCAACCGACACCTACTGTTCAACCGGTGGAACAGGCCCTGGCAGCTAAAATTGAAGTTAAGGATGAATGGATCATTGATTCGGGATGTTCACATCACATGACTGGTGATAAAGATAAATTCTTGAACTTTCAGGAATATAATGGAGGCCTAGTAATATTTGGAGATGACAAAGCTTGTTTAATCAAAGGAAAAGGTACAATATCTCTTGATGGTAAGCATAATACTGACAATGTTTACTATGTAGAAGGTCTAAAGCATAATCTTTTGAGTGTTGGTCAATTAGTTGAAAAAGGATTTCATTTACAATTCAAGAATGGTAAATGCAAAATTATGAACAAAACTGGTTTGGAAATTGCAACCGGTAATCAAACTAAAGGCAACATCTTTCATTTGAATAACAATGAAAAGACATGCTTGATTGCACACATTGATGAAAGTTGGCTATGGCATAAGAGACTCTGTCATGTAAATTTTGATTGCATGGTAAAAATTAGTACTACTAAGGCAGTTAGAGATTTACCTAAGATTGTTAAGCCTCACAATCCGGTATGTAAGGAATGTCAATTTGGAAAACAAGTTAGAGCATCTTTTAAAAGTATTCTAGAAAAATCAAAAAATGATCTTGACTTAATTCATACTGATTTATGTGGTCTAGCTAGAACTAAAAGTTTACAAGGTGATAGATATTTCATGCTAATCATTGATGACTATTCTAGAATGTGTTGTGTTACTTTTCTCAGAGAAAAATCAAAAGCATTTGGGAAGTTCAAACTATTCAAAGCAATGGTAGAAAATGAAACTGGTAAGAAAATCAAATGTCTGAGATCAGATCAAGGAGGTGAATTTACATCTAAGGAATTTAATGCATTCTGTGAAGTGAATGGAATCAAAAGACAGTTATCAGCACCCCGGACACCACAACAGAATGGAGTTGTAGAAAGGAAAAACATAACTATCTTGGATGCAGCTAAAAGTATGTTATCAGAAGCAAATCTTCCACATATATACTGGAGAGAGGTAGTAAGCACAACGGTCTATACATTCAACAAGGTTCACATCAAAGGTGAAACCAGTAAGACCCCTCATGAACTATGGTTTGGTATTACTCCTACTCTTAAATATTTCAGAATATTTAGTAGTAAATGCTATATTAGAAGAGATGAGTATATTGAAAAATTTGATCCCAGAAGTGATGAAGGAATATTTCTTGGTTATTCATCTAAGAGCAAGCCATACAAATTTTTTAACAAGATATTGCAGAAAATTGTTGAGAGTACAAATGTGAAGATTTATGAACAATTTAGAGGAACTTCAAGGTATATAGACTCTGAACTGGCAACAAAAATATTGGCAAATGAACCTACATTGAACCCACTAGTACTGAATGAAGATCTAGTTACACCGGTATCATCTGAAAATTCCACTGTAACTGAGGAACAACAGCAAACGAAGACACCCTGGTATGTAAGACTGAATCACTCTGAAGATCAGATAATTGGAAACAAGTATAAAGGAGTTATGACAAGAGGAAGATGGGAAAATGAAGAGGTATGTCTTATTTATCAAATTGAACCATCATCAATTAATGAGGCATGTGAAGATAAACACTAGATTAAAGCTATGGAAGAAGAATTAGAACAAATTGAGAAGAATAACACATGGACATTAGTTCCTCGGCCTAAAGACAAAATTGTGATTGGAACTAAATGGGTATTCAGAAACAAACTTAATGAAGATGGTAAGGTAATCAGAAATAAAGCAAGACTATTGCTTAAGGGATATTCTCAGAAAGAAGGAATTGATTATAATGAAACCTTTGCACCGGTAGCTAGAATTGAGGCAGTCAAATTATTCTTGGCTTTTGCAACACACAAGAACTACAAAGTATATCAAATGGATATTAAATGTGCATTTATGAATGGAGATCTTGAAGAAGAAGTTTACATTGAGCAACCTGATGGATTTTCTTTGACAGATAACAAAGATATGGTTTGCAGGTTAAGAAAAGCTTTGTATGGGTTGAAGCAAGCTCCAAGAGCTTGGTATGCAAGATTGGATAAGTATCTTTTGAAGATTGGATTTTCTAAAGGTAATGCTGACATCAAATTATACTATAAAGTGACTAATGATGACATCTTGGTTATAGAAGTTTTTGTTGATGATATAATCTTTGGAGGAGAAGATGGATTATGTAAAGACTTTTCTATTGAAATGCAACAAGAATTTGAAATGTCTATGATTGGAGAAAAAAAAAAATTTTAGGATTGCATATTTCATAGACTAATAAAGGTATATTCTTGAGTCAATCCAAGTACTTGGAGGAGTTCCTAAAGAAATTTGGGATGGAGAACTCTAAACTAGTAAGCACACCTATGACTATAAATGACAAATTATCACTAAGGGATGAATCTACACCTGTTAATCCGACTAGGTACAAATTATGATAGGAGGTTTACTGTATTTAACACAAACTAGACCTGATATTATGAATGCAATATGTATTGTTTCAAGATTTTAGAGTAATCCTAGAGAAAATCATGAATCAGCAGTAAAAAGGATTTTCCGGTACATACACGGCACTACAAATCTTGGTTTATGGTATCCTAGAGATGAAAACTTTGAATTTTGTGCATACACATATGCAAATTGGGCAGAAGATGTGGATGATAGAAAAAACACCACCGGCGGAGCATTTTTTCTTGGAAGCAGATTAATTTCTTGGTTGAGTAAAAAGCAAAGTTGCACATCTTTATCAACAACAGAATCAGAATATGTTGGAGCAGCAACTAACTGTACATAGGTATTATGGCTTAAGCAAATGTTGAAGGACATAAAGGTAAAATTCAAGGAACCTATAACTATCTATTGTGATAACACTGCAACAATTGATATATCTAAGAATCCGGTATTACATTCTAAAACCAAACATGTTTCTATCAAACTGAATTTTCTGAAAGAGAATTTTGAAGCAAAAGAAGTAAAACTAGTTTATGTGAATACTAAAGAGTAGATTGCAAATATTTTCACTAAACCTTTGCCTAAGGAGACCTTTGAATATCTCAGAGATCAACTTGGGGTCATACCCCCACCAGTAGAGACTTAGACAGTTGATGTTTCTCATCAACCGATAGAATTAACACAGAAATCTTTTACTCCGACTTTGATGAGGAAGCTACTTCTCAAGAGCAGTAGTTGGTATATTGAATTGGTTGGTATTTTGTATTTGAAGTTGGTTTTGTATTAGCTTTGGAATTTGATGTCAAAGGGGGAGAGATGTCTATGGAAAAACACATTATCTTTTGGGGAGAGATTGTTACTTTGAGATTGATTACTCTCTGTATCAGAATTTTGATTTTGGGAGATTGTTGGTTTTTGGTATTTGGCATTTCTGTTTTGGCACTTTGATGGTTTTTCCATCTTGTGTTGCCATCAATGCCAAAGGGGGAGATTGTTGGTATTTTGGTTATGTTGATATGGTTTTGTCATTGATTTCAACATCTATTAACACTTATCAACTCTGACACTTTGAAGAATCGGCAATATTCACCGGCAAGCAAGTGACTTATGCACAATCACCGGTATCTAGTACACCGACATGATATAATGTTCACCAGCACTTGGAATGATATGGAAAACACCTGGTTATGTCAAAGACATCATTTGGACACTTTGTCTTGGAGATTTGTTTGTTGGTATATTCATGTTTGCATATTTGCTATTACCAGCAAATAGGTCCAGGATAAGCACCGACAAGCTTATCTATTCCAGATTAGAATGACATGCTTTGGAGATGATTTATTATTGTTGTAAATGTATCAAGTCGACATGTTGAATCAGTTATTGCATCAGTTATTGATTTACTTGTAAAAAAAAAATTTGTAATATCTATTAGAGCCGACCTACTAAAATTGGTCTTAGGTTATGGTATAAATGTAAGATCTTATTTGTAAGATCAAGTGTGGAATGCGAAGGAAGAAATAATTCGGTATATGCGAAAATAAGCAGAGATTTACACGTAGATATCATTTGAAGGTTGAAGGAGGATTTTGTGAAGACAATCAGAACTACACCGGTACTGAATCTAGCATAGAAAGATGCTATTTTGAGCAGTACATCTTTATTGGATTTAACCATCCAATTGTAGTCAGTGTGACTCCTCTTTGTGTTTGATAAGTGAGCTCTAGGTGCTTGGCCTTTCTGCACATGCAAACCCCATTTGTATACACATACTATCTGTAGTAGTATCATCTGATTGTGGGTATGGTTTCCCACCATGGTTTTTCCCCTTACAGGGTTTCCACGTACAAATATTGGTGTTATGTGTTGTGGATGTTATTGTCTTTCTATTTCATGCATTAATATTTACCGGTACTACAATTAACTGATAAATTGTCTACCGGCATAAAATCTGATTTACCGGTATTAAGCATTAAGGTTGGTTAAGTTGTTTTTGGTTTGAATTTATCTAACAACTAATTCACCCCCCCTCCCTCTCAGTTGTCTCCGGGACCTAACAGGTTCAAGTTTTGACGCATTTTTTAAGCATTAATCGCCTAATATCCTCATGTGCTAGGCCAAGGAAGAATGGAAGTGAGGGTTGAAGTAGGTTTGAGACAAATATGAGTGTTTGGGCACTTAAAACTAGTGGAATTTATGGTTTGGAGGCATAATACAAGTTTTGCATCCATTGGTTTGTTGTTTGCATAAGTTTTTGGTGTATCTCCTAGGATCCATTGGTTTTTTGTTTGCATAAGTTTTTGGGGTACCTCCTTGGATCCATTGGTTTGTTGTTTGCATAAGTTTTGGGGGTACCTCCTTTGTAAAAGATGCCTAATTGGAGCATCAAAACTAGGACAGTCGTACTTTTCACCATAAAGGTCTGAAGAAACCTTATGCGAAAGTCTCATATAATATCATACTCTTTTTTATATGTCTGATAAAGGTCACAAATAGAGTCTTGGACCAAGGGTTGCCATATTGGGGTTCTTTTTGTGCCTAGGTCTGCTAGTAGGACTAGTAGGCATTGAAGGAAATAAGTGATTTTGGAAAGGGAAATATATCATTGCCAAAGGTTGGGACTTTTATTTTGGGATTCCCTAAGTGCTCAAAATATGTCAAGACTAGTGTCTTGAAGAAATGAAAGTCTTAACCCTTTGCTACCCTAAAAAAAATCATTTTGTCGTGGTTGTGGGGTACCTGGGTATAGAAACGTTGGAGATTTTGGAAGCCAAAGGTCTTGTAACCTTGTAATGTCTTTTGTTTGATGTAAATCCATTCTATTTGTCACTGCATCATTAAGGATCAAATGACTCCTAAAGTTGAAGGATCATTAAAAATAGATAAAATGATGTACGACTATAAAGAAACTCTCCCAAAATCAAGGATTATCTCAATGTGGTAGGAAGTTGGGGACACCAACTTAAAACATATTGATATAAACAACTTAAAGGATAGGTTGCATGGGCCAAATCCTTCAACACTAGCCAAGAAGATGGTTAAAAATGGGATAGCCTAGGTAGCTAGTATCCCTCCACTTGTTCAAAGTTATGAGTTGATGGTAGAATTTGTAAAAAATACTATCTACATGTTGAGAGAAGAATAGTAACTAACGATGGAAGTATACTTGCAAATATCACAAAGGAGGTCATTCCAAAAGCATTTAACATCCCAGTCCACCCTACCATGACTTACATGTAGAAGGAGGATGAAAATGAAATTTACAATCAACGATTATATAAATGCAAGGGTATTACTAATACTTATTGGTTAAAGAAACCAAGACCTCATTACTCAAAGATGCCTAGGAAGAATCTTGTAAGGAGTGAGTTCCATGAGGATCATGGTGACATGGTGACTTTTTTAAGAAGAATCATGAGGCTGTCTCAATCTTCTATCTTTGAGGAATGGATGTTTTATTATATTGAAGAAGGCTCTGCAAGGTAAGTGGTAATTTATATTCTCAATTGAAAATACTAGAGAAATCAATAACATTTACTATGACTTCATATGTGGTGTACATGATGGCTAGAGGTTTTAGATACATAGGATCGACTTGCCCTAGAACAATTCACAACAAGGAGAAATATAAGGTCCATGAGTGTTATCCCCAATTGTATTTTTATAACACCTCTCATTACAAAAGAGTGAATGCTGCATTTCTCATGTACATAACAAGGACTCTATAAGGGGGCACTCATCAAATATTATCCAAATAATCTATGGATTTGGTGAAGAACTATGGTTCCTAGTTTATCCAATTTCCTAAGTTCACATATTGTAGAATTATAGGTTTTTTTTGCTGGCCATACAGGTTACCCCAGTAGCTAACTAATAAAATCATCATATTAGAGGTAATTGTTGGAAATGACAATGAAGGAAAACTAAGAAGGGGGGGGGGGGTTAAACAGTTTTCACTGGATTAAACAAATTAAGCACAATCTCAAATCTAATCAACTACAACAAGAACAAAGATAAGAAAAATAACAACAATACACATAACACCAAGATTTTGACATGTAAAACCAGTTGAAGGGAAAAACCATGGTGGTAACCTACCCACAATAAGATGATACTCTACAATAGTATGTGTAAATACTACAATGGGGAATGCATATGCATTTAGGCACACTGCCTAGAGCTCACTGATCAAAACATGATAACTAGGAAGGCTACAACCCTCAGGGAAGGTTCACTACCTTATAATAGCATTCGAACTACAATTGGTCTAACATGAATTGAAAGAATAGCATCTCCCAATGCCTGATGATAGCTCCCTTTATGCACATTTGTTTGCCCTACAACAACATAATACGTAATAACATTTCTTCTAATATTTGAACTTCCGGTTAGGCTTATAGGGCTTATCATATCTATCATGCTTTTCATATCTATCATTCTTATCAAATTTATGATGCCTATCATACTTTGACATCCTTTCAGGACACCTAGAAGCAAAATGTCCTATCTTATTACAAGAAAAACATTTCAAAGGAAACTTTACATCATACTTACCAACCCCCTTAGGCAATCTCCGAGCAATACGTGCTTCCATATCATCCAACTCTCTTTCATGTTATTCCATCTCTCTCATTTATCTTTCATATCTAGAAACCCTAAATGAACTCTCTCTTGGATCATACTTATGCTTCCCTGATACAAAGGCTTTAAATGCAGTCTCAGATTTACCATGTGATTCTCCAAATTCACTCAACTCAAATGCACCAAGTTTACCAACCAACATGTCTTTTGTCACAGTCTGGATCTCATCAATAGCAACAACTTTAGATTTGTAAGAATGAGGAAAAGATCTCAGCACTTTAGCAACAATCTCATCTTCTTCAAGAGTTCCACCAGCACATCTAATGTTCATGACAGGTTCATTCACTTTAGCCATAAAGGATGATATGTTCTCATCTTCTCCCATCTTCAGCATCTCATACATTCCTTTCAAACTCTATAATTTAGCAACTTTGACATGTTTATCTCCTTCATACAAGGTCTCTAACTTTTCCCAAATCTCAAGTGCAGTCTGCAAGCCCATCACATTTGTCATCTCTGAATTGGTCAAGGCACTCAGTAATCCTTTTTTAGCTCTTATATTATGTTCATCATCCTTGATCTCACTTGCAGTAATTGAACCATTTTGAGAAACATTGTAGGTATTCTTTGTAATCTAGTCTTCTCCAAGACACTTCAAATGACACTCCTTTCGGTTCTTCCATACAATGTAATTGATTCCATCAAATCTTAGACTCTCTTTCTTGAAAACATAGGTTGACATCCCAGATCTCCTCAAGCAGTCAAGCTTCTTCCAAAGGATCTAGCTCTAATACCAATTGTTGGCAACAATAATGAAGGAAAACTGAGAAGGGGGAGGGGGGTGAATCAGTTTTCACCAGATTAAACAAATTAAGCACAATCTCAGATCTAATCAACTGCAACAAGAACAAAGATAAGAAAAATAACAACACACATAACACCAATATTTTGATGTGGAAAACCCGGTTAAGGGAAAAACTATAGTGGGAACCTACCTACAATAAGATGATACTTTGTAGTAGTATGTATAGATATTACAATGGGGAATGCACATGCATCCAGACACACTCCCTAGATCTCACTACTCAAAACATGATAACCCAAAAGGATACAACCCTCAGAGAAGGTTCACTATCTTACAATAAAATTCAAACTGCAATTCGGTTTACATGAACTAAAAGAATAACATCTCCCAATGCCTGATGACAGTTTTGGTTAAGCACATTTTTCTGCCCTGCAATACTCTCTACTCAACACTTCACACTGAAAGATGAATTTTCTTATTCACGCATAGACAACTCTTTGATAATGCAGACACAACCTTTAACAACCACGGATCTATAGATTACATGAATATGACACCTAATTATACAAATCATCAACCTTTACTACAAGGTTGGCTCAATCCTCATGAGCTAATTACAAAATTACATCACACGATACATAAATCAACCACCAAACCAATACAATGCCATGATGATATAGCATGGACCTAAATCAAAATCCTTGAACACGCAACACCCCCAGAAATCTCACCAAGGTCATCTGCAACATGCTACACCACCAAAAATGTCACATAACATGAAGAACATCACCGAACCCATAAGATCCTCAAACATAACAATGATCAATGTAGACCAACAAAAAAAATAAGACACAATTAGGCAACACCAACAATCATGTTAGAATCATCTGCATTAGTTGCAACAACACCACTTAATCAATTCTTCATCAATCAACACGCTAATACTCAAGAACACTTAAACAACAACAACTGGGACTAGAAAGATAACTTGTGGAGCACCAAATCATGAACCATTTGAATTGTAGATACACATGAACATCCCAAACACTCTCCCAAATCTACAACTCAAGATATAATCATTACAAAGCACATTAGATCAAACACCAGAACACTACAATATTGAACACTAAAAAACCAATTCTCGTACTGGAATCCATAAACCAATCAAAACATCATTATACCAACTCTAAAACAAGTATCTCTAGTTGATTTAGCATATCAAATAGATAAACCAACCAGATCAACTCTCTATAATCACCGAAACACCAAAACACAGGAATATGTTAACATCAATGACAACAACATATCCTAGCAGCACCAATGACCAACAATCTCCCCCTTTGGCATTGATGGCAACATATGAATGTGAATGGAGAAAGAATGAAGAAGTCTGGAGTATCCTTCAATAGGGGGGTCTCAATGTTTTCATGGAACGACTGAATGGGAAGGACCCCGCAATTACCAGCTACTTCATCAAGAACTGGAAAACTGGCAAAGTTCTGATTGGATCACATATGATGAATGTAGATCAAGAGGTTATCGCTGAGGCCACAGGGATGACTACCAAGGGTATGAAATTTTACAGGGACAGAGGGATATCAGATAAAGCTACAGACAAGTTTCCTATTACGGATGGTGAGAGAAGAAAGATGATCAAAATTGACAACTCCTACCACTCCCCGAAGAGAATTTGCAGGTCATGGAGGTTTGTCTTATTTTCTTCTATTGAGTATATTACCTTAGATGGTAGGTTTACCAGGGCTTATGGGCACCACTTCATCCTTCTTAACCATTTCCATCATGGAGAAAAGGTTAGCCTTCCCTATTACCTGGCTTGTTCAATGGATCATACTATCAGGGAGATCCAGAAGGACCCTAAAGGCGATCGTGCCCTCCACCAAGGGCTTATGGTCCTAGTTTATAAAATGCTTAAGGGGAAGTGCATTGAAAAGCCTATTAAAGGCAAACATGCCAGAGATGAGACTACAGAAAGTAAGGATAGTGGTTTCAACTTTGATTATGAGACCGAGGGAGAGTCGAAAGAAACTAGCAAAAAAGGGAGGATTAGGGCCAAGAAGAGGAGGATTATTGAGGAATCTGAAATGTCGGACTCTGAAACTGATTCCCTTGAGGAAAAACCTGTTAAAAAGAGGAAAGGGAAAGCCTATGGAAAGAAGGCTCAGAAAAAGAACACTATAAAGGGTAGCAATTCTAGTCTCAATTATGTTCTGGTTGAGTCTGAGGAGGAGGATGATGATAATAAGAGGATTGATAGTCAGGACAGAGAAGGGGAGGGTAACCTGGTTAAGGATAATTTGGAAACCGTGGAGACTGTGAATACCATTAGTCGGCATAACGAGGAAAAGGGTGGTCAAAGTGATAGTGGTGACAAAGATACCATTAAGGCTTTCTGTGAGACCATTACTACTTTGGTGAAGGATATTAATAGTTTGAAAACTGATACACAGGCCATGGCAAAAATTACAGTTGGTGACAAGCCCTTGGCGGAGCATGTTAAAGAGTTAGTGGCCGTTCTGCATAATGCGCAAGCTAATGAATGTATGGCTGGAAAAATCTTAGCCATGGAGAAAAATGTCAATGAGATGGGAGATAGAAAGGAAATGGACAACAAACTGAAAGATTTTGGCAACAGAATTGACAAGCTGGAGCACAATGTCAAGCAGCTTATTGATCAAAATTTCCAAATCCTTAAATCTTCGGTGGACAACATGAACATCTTTATCAACAGGTTCAAGAATAATGCAGAGAAGGATGGTGATAAAGAGTAGGTGAACAAGAAGGGTCATGAAAGGAGGACCAGAGCCAACACAAAGAATAAGGTCGACATCGATGGTCATGAGCTGGAGGACATGAAGACCTCAGCAAACAACATGAAACAAATGATTGTTCACACTGAGGAGGTTCTGAATAGTATTTAGTTCTAGTTGTTGTCCTTGGTTCTATCTCTTTGTTGTCTTTTGCTTTCATTTTGTTGTCTATTCTGAGTTTTATGTAATATTGTTTTATGTTGAACCCTTCCGGTGGGTTCATTTTGACTTTTTGAAGTGATCAGGCACTTTTTTAGCATTTCTGTTTTCTTGGCTTGTATAAGGTTCAGGTACCTTTCAAATACCTATTTTTATTTAATCAAAACATATGAATGTGAAAAAAAATCAATGCAAAGAAAGAAATCAACACCAACAATCTCCAACAATTTCCCCCTAAGATCATGCACACAAAGCTTCCAAGATAAGGTTTTTTTTCACATGCTTCTCTCCCCCTTTGACAACAATGCCAAAGACACATACAAATCATTATTCTCTCCCCTTTACCAGATAATATCTCCATCTAAGAATTACAATCTCTACCCCTTAGGATAAACTCACAAATTTGAACATTTGAACCATACACTGACTACTCTGGATGAGTAGCAACACCCATTCATCAATCTGGATAAGAAGATAAGACCATGAAGTCCACCGGATTGATGCATCTAGTTCTCACCAGGAGGGGCAAAAACCCCTAACTTGTCTCTCAGATATACAAATGTATCTGCAGGCAAAGGCTTAGTAAAGATATCTACAATCTGATCCTTTGTAGATACATATTCCAATTTGACTTCTTCATCACTGACTTTCTCCCTCAATAAATGATACTTAGTTGATATATGTTTTGTTTTAGAATGCAGTACCGAATTATTGGAAATATTAATAGCACTTGAATTATCATAGTATATAATAGTAGGATCATCGTAAATAACTCCAATGTCCTTTAACATCTACTTTATCCAAACTACCTAGGTAGAGTTTCTAGTAACAACAATGTATTCAGCTTCTGCAGTAGATAGAGAAATAGCATCTTGCTTCTTACTTGCCCAAGAAACCAACTTCTTCCCCAAAAAGAATGCTCCACTGGTAGTTTTATTTCAGTCATCAACATCATCTGCACAATCAACATTAGTATAAGCACATAACATGAAATCATCATTCTTCAAATACCACAAACCATAGTCAATTGTCCCATGTATCTAAAAATCCTGTTAACAACAATAACATGACTTTCTTTAGGATCAACCTGAAATCTTGCACAAAGACAAACAACATGCATAATGTTTGGTCTAGTCTGAGTCAAGTATATCACTCCAACAACCATAGATCTATACAAGGTCTAATTAACTTTTTGAGATTCATCATACTTAGACAACTTGCATCCAGTCACCATAGGAGTTCCAATAGGTTTGGAATCAGCTAACCCAAACTTTTTCAACAATTCCTTCACATACTTAGATTGAGAAATGAAAATGCCTCTATTAATCTATGTAATATGCAATCCTAAGAAGAATTTCATCTCACCTATCATAGACATCTTAAATTATTTTTGCATATCATCAACAAACTTCTTACTCAAATCATCATCTCCTCCAAAAATAATGTCATCAACAAAAAATTCAATAATCAAAATGTTATCATTATCAACCTTAAATTATAGATTACTATCAACAGTACCTTTACAAAATCCTAACTTCATCAAATACCTATCCAATCTAGCATACCAAGCTCTAGGGGCTTGTTTAAGTCCATACAGTGCTTTCTTCAATCTACAAACCATGTCTCCTTCATCTGATAATTAAAACCCATCTAGTTGCTCAATGTAGACTTCCTCTTCCAAATCACCATTCAAAAAGCCCAACTTTACATCCATCTAATATACCTTGAAGTTATAAGCAACATATGCAATAAGTAATCTAACAACTTCAATTCTAGCGACCGAAGAAGGAGTCTCCTCACAATAAATTCCTTCCATCTGTGAGTATCACTTACATACCAGTCTTGCTTTGTTTCTTACCACTTCACTGGTTTCATTCAATTTTTTCTGGAACACCCATTTTGTACTAGTAATATTCTTTCCTTTAGATCTTGGAACAAGTTCCCATGTATTGTTCTTTTCAATCCGATTCAACTCTTCTTCCATAGGTTTTATCCAATTCTCATCTTTACAAGATTCAACAACATCTTTAGGCTCAATCTTGGAAATCAAACATATCTCTTCAGCAACAATCCTTCTCCTAGTCATCACACCTTTATTTTTGTCACCAATAATCTGATTTTTTAAATGATTTAATCTTACATACCTTAGAGTCTTCTGGTTACTCTAATTCTCAGGTTCTTGAACTTCTTCACCGGTAGCAGCAATACCTAGATTAACTGTATCTACTAGATCATTCTACTTTAGGATCTCAGTCTGCACTTCCTTTGAAATAACATTCCGATCATCAAACTCATATATGCACGCTCTGATCTATTTCTCATGACATCCATCAACCTTCACATTTGCAATTTCCACTATCTTTCTCAACATCTTATTGTAACACCGGTAGGCCTTGCTCTTAGTAGAATATCCTAAGAATATTCCTTCATCACATCTTGCATCAAACTGTCCTATACCCTCATCTCTTTTGATATAACATTTCCTTCCAAATATTCTGAAATATCTAACTGTAGGAACATGACCAAACCATAGCTCATAAGGAGTCTTACCAAATCACCTTTTATATGCACTCGATTGAATGTGTATACAATAGTGCTAACAAATCTCTCCAAAAGGTCTGTGAAATATCCCCTTCAATCAACATAGTCTTGAAGCACCCAAACTAGTTTTGTTCTTCCTTTCAACAACTCCATTCTGTTGAGGGGTTCTAGGAGTAGATAATTGTCTTCTAATTCCATTTTTGTCACAAAATGAATCAAACTCACTGGATGTGAATTCTCCTCCTCTGTCAGATCTCAAACATTTCAATTTCAATCCTGACTCGGTCTCCACCTTAGCTTTGAATATCGTGAATTTCTCCAATGCTTCTAATTTCTCCCTTAGAAAGGTGACCCACATCATTCTAGAGTAGTCATCAATCAACAACATGAAATACCTATCACCCTACATGCTTCTCACTCTTGTAGGACCACACAAATTAGTATGTGCAAGATCCAACAGTCCATTATTTTTATACACCTTACTTTTAAATGAAATTCTTGTTTGTTTTCCCAACAAAAATTCTTTACATACCAGATTAGAAGGTTTTACAATTTTAGACAAATCTCTAATAGCTTGAGTAGAACTTATCCTTACCATGTAGTCAAAATTAGCATGGCACATCCTTATATACCACAACCAACTTTCATCTATTTGAGAAATCAAACAACTTTTCTCACCAGCATTCAAATGAAAGATATTACCTTTAGCCTTAGTTCCTAATGCAATCTCTATACCGGAGCCATTTAGAATCTTGCATTTACCATTCTTGAATTGCAAATCATATCCCTTATCAACCATCTATCCAACACTCAAAAGATTATGCTTCAAGCCTACAACATATAAGGCATCATTAGTATTATGCTTACCATCAAGAGAAATAGTGCCTCTACAACGAATTACACAAGCTTTATCATCTCCAAATCTCAATATACCATAATCATACTTCTCCATATTCACAAATTTTATTTTATCACCTGCCATATAATGTGAACAACTGTTGTTAATTATCCATTCATCTTTCTCTTCAATCTTAGTAGCCAAAGCTTTGTGCTCAACAATGCAGCTTATAAAATTCATTGGTACCAGATTATCTTCCTTGATAGAAATAAATATAAATGCATCTTCTAAATTACCATTCTCAGACTCTTCATCGGTCACACCTTCATCAACAACATAATAACATTTCTTCTGTTATCTGAACTTCCGATTAGGCTTATAGGGCTTATCATATCTATCATACTTCTCATATCTATCATTCTTATTAAATCTATCATGCCTATCATACTTTGACATCCTTTCAGGACACCTAGAAGCAAAATGTCCTATCTTATTACAAGAAAAACATTTCAAAGGCAACTTTACATCATACTTACCATCTCCCTTAGGCAATCTCCAAGCAATAAGTGCTTCCAACTCATCCAACTCTCTTTCTTGTTCTTCCATCTCTCTCATTTCTCTTTCATATCTGGAAACCCTAGATGAACTCTCTCCCGGATCATACTTTTTCTTCCTTGATACAGAGGATTTAAATGTAGTCTCATGTGATTCTGTAGGATTTTTCCAAGATCAAGGGGACAATGAAAAGCATAAAAAGAGAGACAATAGAATGACAAGAACAAAACTGTATTCTCATCAATATGCAAATGATCAACTGGATTCATACCAATACAATGAATATAGGCCTGCTTATATAGGCAAGGCCATATGGATGTACAAGCACACAATTATGACATGTGGCTCAATGAGAAACAAGGGTAGGTAAGAAATACTAGGGGTAGGTAAGAGAAATAATATAATATTCCACAAGAGGTGGATGACCCACCGAATGTGGAGTGTAACAACAAAATAAGACCACAAAAGGTGGAATTTCTCCTACAAGCTCTATCCCTATGTGCACACTTCCCTAAGTGTCTCAAATCCAAACTATGAAGAGATGCATTATCCTAAGTTAACTTAAGTAAAGTGTAATAATATCCATAATGAATATTTATTTACACCAACAGATTCACCAAATTCACTAACCTAAAATGCAGCAAGTTTACCAACGAGCATGTCTCTTGTCACAATGGTCACGGTCTGGATCTCATCAATAGCAGCAAATTTAGATTTGTAAGCAGGAGGCAAAGATCTCAATACTTTAGCAACAATCTCATCTTCTTCAAGAGTTCCACCGACACATTTGATGTTCATGACAAGTTCATTCCCTTTATCCATAAATGATGATACGTTCTCATCTTCTCCCATCTTTAGCACCTCATACTTTCCTTTCAAACTCTGCTTAGAAACTTTGACATGTTTATCTCCTTCATACAAGGTCTCTAACTTTCCCCAGATCTCATGCGCACTCTACAAGCCCATCACATTTGTCATCTCTGAATTGGTCAAGGCATTCAACAATGCTTCTTTAGCTCTTATGTTATGTTCAACATCCTTGGTCTCACTTGCAGTTACCGGACCATTCTGAGGAACATTGTAGGTATTCTTTGTAATCATCCAATAGTCTTCTCTAAGACACTTCAAATGACACTCCATTCAGTCCTTCCATACGGTGTAATTGCTTCCTTCAAATCTCAAACTCTCTTTCTCGAAAACATAGGTTGTCATCTCAGATCTCCTCAAGCGATCAAGCTTCTTTCAGAGGATCTAGCTGTGATACAAATTGTTGGCAAAAACAATGAAGGAAAACTAAAGTGGGGGGGGGTGAATCAGTTTTCACCATATTAAACAAATTAAGCACAATCTCAAATCTAATCAACTACAGCAAGAACAAAGATAAGCAAAATAACAACACGCATAACACCAAGATTTTTACGTGGAAAACCCGGTTAAGGGAAAACCATGGTGGGAACCTACCCACAATAAAATTATACTCTATAGTAGTATGTGTAATGATTACAATGGGTAATGCACATGAATTCAGACACACTGCCTAGAGCTCACTGCTCAAAACATGATAACCCAGAAGGCTACAAGCCACAAGGAAGGTTCACTACCTTACAATAACATTCAGACTACAATCCGGTTTACATGAACTAAAAGAATAGAATCTCCCAATGCCTGATGACAATTCTGGTTAACCACATTTGTCTGCCCTGCAATACTCTCTGCTCAAAACTTCACACTGAAAGATGAATTCACTTATTCGCACATACACCACTCTCTGATAATGTAGACACAACCTCTAACAACCACCGATCTATAAATTACATAAATATGACAGTCATTTATACAAATCATCAACCTTGACTACAAGGGCAGCTCAACCCTCAATACCTGATTACAAAACTACATCACATAATACATAAATCAACCACCAGACCAATACAATGCCATGACGACATAGCATGGACCTAAATCAAAATCCTCAAACACGCAACACCACCAAAAATCTCGCCAACATCATCCACAACACGCTACACCACCGAAAATGTTGCATAACATGAAGAACATCATTGGACCCAGAAGATCCTCAATAACGTGCACAATGATCAATGCGGACCAGCAAAACAAGTAGGACATAATTATTAAACACCAACAAGCACATTAGAATCATCCACAATAGCCGCACCAACACCACTTAATCAAATCTTCATCAATCAGCACACTGATACTCAAGAACACTTACATATAAGCAACTGAGACTATAAAGATAGCTTGTTGAGCAGAAAATCATCAACCATTTTAATTGTAGATACACATGAATATCCCAAACACTCCCAAATCTACAATCAAGATATAATCATTCTGGAGCACATCGGATCCAACACCAGAACATTGCAACACTGAACACTGAAAAAACAATCCTCATATTGTAATCCATAACCCCATCAAAGCATCATGAATCCAACTCTAAAACAAGTATCTCTAATTGATTCAACATATCAAATAGGTAAACAAACCAGATCAACTTTCTGCAATCACCAAAACACAGGAATATGTTGACATCAATGACAACAACATATCCTAGCAACAACAATGACCAATAGTAACAAAGCAATTATGCACTATTGATAAAGTTTTGAAAGAAAAGCATTTGGCATTTTTTATCCTATAGCAGTAGGAGTGGGAATAGAAGTTTTCCCTTCAAGAGATCAAAGGAATAAGTAGAATTATATGGTTTTAAAACATAAACTCTTAGAAGAAATTATGATCCAAATGATTCAAATAGAAAAACTGTTGGAATGGAATTCAAGCATAAGCCACATATTGAGGACTATTGGTCCTATTGCCTAGATTAATTTGAAGTGAGAAAGAGGTCCCTTTCTAGGTTATTAGTTGACAAGATTAGGCTTTTCAAGCCATTTCTAGTTTCAGATAAAGTTAAAGATGATAGAGATTGCATTCAATATCATGATTATGAGCCCATAAAGGGTAGGCCCATACCTCCATTTAATTAGTCTAAAGATGAAGTGGATTTTAGATGAAATAATGAGGCTTGTATTAAGGTACACCAAGAAATGGGTGGAGTACTTTACTTCCAATTTATTGAGAAAGGAGGTTGCATTAAGCTATTATTTAATGAGATTCTTAGATTCCCAATCCTCAAATGAAGAAGCTAAAAATAAGGATGAAGAAGTTCAATATGAAGAAGAAGTTGAAGAGGTAACTAAGAAGAAAAAGGAATAGATAAAAGAAGTCCCACTAAAAAAGGCTAGAAAATTGGCCACCACATTAGTTGAAGGACCAACTCCAAAGAAGAATAGGGTAAGGAAAGATAATGTTGGCATATGATGAAGCGGTGATAATGTATGTCGTCATTGATGTCAATAAGTGCTCAAGCAGGTGAACTGGTATGAACCGGTATGAAGATCGGAAGCGGTTATGGTCAACCGGGATGGAGTGGACTAGTGTCGGGGTTCACTAAGTATGACTATTGATTGGTAGTCTTATCTCAGCTCTAGGGTTACCAGTTTGGTTTGTACGATGTAACCGATGATGTTTTATGACCAGTTAGTTAAGGAATAAGGATAAGGATTGAGATTCCACGTCAGTTGTGTGCACGTGAAGGATTTCTTTGTGGTTATTGTGCATGAAGATTGAATGCATTGAATGCCTACCTTGAGAATGAGCGTTTTTCTTAGCGATGTGTGAATAGCTCATGATGGGTTATTGATTTCCAGATGAGGTGAAGATTGGACGATGCAGAATGTCTTGAGATCTGTTTTAGATTGTTTCACTCTATGTAATGTGTTTGGACAGTTAGGATTGGACTGCTTGTAACTGTAAACCTAAAATATTTAGGGTTTAGGGTTTATGCTACTGACCTAATTGTTGTCTATAAGGTCGATGAGTTTTGTTATTATAGGTGTTGGAAAAATTTGTATTTGTATTTGTGTCTGCGTGTTGGAGATTTGATACTTGCCAAACCGGAGTGAGGAATCTGCAGAGTGTGATTGTAGAAGAGAGGAACTCAAAAGGATCTACCTTAGCAAGAAGTGTTGTTATCAGATCAGTGTTTTTACCTATTGTCTTCTAACCATTTCAACAGAAGGTAAATCCCTTGACTGAGTAGCTTTAACAGGTTTTGTTGTAAATCATCTAACTAGGTGGCTCAAGTTCATTGAGTTATTTAAATCCTCTAGCGAGGTAACTCTTAACAGGGTTTCAACCTTTAAAAGGGTCTATAGCCATCCCTTAACCGAGTGATCCCTAACAAGATCAGTTCCTAACAAAACCTTTATTGTAAAGTCTTTAACTGGACTAGGCTCCTAGCAAAGCGGACTTCAAAAGAGTTCACAAAAAAGCTTGTGGGTATTCATCCCCATCATGATTTTTCCCATTTGGGTTTCCACGTAAAAAATATGTGTGTTATGGGTTGTGAGTTTTTCATGTGATGATTGTGTGATTATGATTAAGTTATATATGCATTCAATGTTAAATGGTTGTGATATTATTGATACAACTCATGCATGATTACATCAGTGAAGTAGTCATCAAGATTTGAGATCTGTTGAAAGTTGTCTATTTTTGTTTAACCGGTTTAGTTGTTTGAAGCGTTTCTATTTAAATGGTATTACTATGGTTAAGTATAGTGGTGAAGACAACCGGTTAACTACGTTTTAATATGATAAAGTGTTGAAGAAGTTTGTTTTGTGTATACTAATCCACCCCCCCCCCCCCCCCCGCCTCTTAGTATCGGTTAGGACCTTAGTAGTTCATCATTATTCATCAGATATGCCTCCCACTTTTTCTAATCCTATTGCTTCTTCATCTACTCAGAATACTCCTTCCTTTGAGGCTCCCATTTCCACAAATACTCCATCTTCTTCCTTCTCCATAGTGTCTCCTCCTCCAACTGCACAACCACATGTAGCTTCTCTTATTCCTCCATCTACCTCTATCATGGTTACTACTACCTTCACACTTTAAGAAAACCACCTAGGTTGAAATAGTGAACATTTCAAGCAAAGCAAGAGAGTAGGAAGAACAAGTCCCACTTGAGACCAAGAAATAGGTTGTCAATAAAGAAAAGCATCTTCTCAAAGTGGTGTGTCATTCCTAAAGTCAAATAATATAGAAAGAATTGTCAATGAGAGAAGACAAAGGAATTTCCTCTTCTCAAGCTACAAAACAATTAACTTCTTTTAAGTAATTAATGAGGAAGAAGATTTGAATAAAGGGAAGGAAGTTTCATTTGTTTATGAGTTTGACAATGAGCCTCCATTGATGGAGACATATCAAAACAAGGGGTTAGAACCTCCATTTATGCAAGAACAACATAGAAAAGCACATGAGAACCCCAAGGCCAATATTATAATGAAGAAGAGCATCCATAAAAAAATCAAGTTCAAGCAACAACACCAATAACAAGATAAGACTAAGGATCAACATTGTTGGTGTTTCCAATAGATTACTCCAAAATCCCTCTATGAGATTCCAACCTCAATCTTCAAGGCCTTGGATTAGTGGACCAATTGACAAAGTAATGACCAGGGATAAGGGACTAGTCACTCTCTCTGCACTTTAGGCTCTGTAGGACCTAGGTGGGTATCTTTTTTAACAACATCCTTGATATTTCCAACTTGTTTGAAGCTGTAAAGATATGTTCTCAGCCTATTGAGTGATCCAGTGAACTTTAAAACCTTTGGGATGTGGCTTTCACCCTTTTATACATTCTGATCACTATGAGAACTAACTATCTTAACTTTTCAAAATAAAATTCATAAAATAAAAGGCTCTAATTGAATTTTAGATAAAAGATTTCTTTGTGCCATAGTTAGCAACACAATATCTTGGCCGCTTAAGAAGAGTAAGATTAGTAAAAATGATAGTAAAATGAAGTGGAAATGGCAAACAAAAGGGAAGAATGATGATATACCTTTAGAGGTTGTCCCTGAGAAGGAAGTTACTGAGATGGAAAATGAGAAAAGTAAGGGTGTGAATAGTAACATTGAAAACTCAGTTTGTGAATGTTCTAACAAGAATAAAGAAAGCAATAATGAGGAAGAGTATGGGAAAGAAGAAAAGATCAAAAATTTGAATTTGTGGATCAGAAGGTTGGTCCTATCATCCAAGATAAATATGATGAGAGTTCATATGATGATGCTTCGACTTCATCCAATAATAAAGAAAATGAGGAAGACTTTAATGAAGCGTAGGACTGTAATATTTTGAATACTAAGCCTTTGTTGTTATTAACAAATGGAAGTCTAAAGTAGAATGGAATTATGATCCCCAACTCCCAATGCAAAACTCCTAAAAGTTTGGAAATGGCGGTTCTTGAGGGAAATCTCAGGATTCTCGATACTAAAGAAGGCAAGTCAAATAATGGAGGACCTAATGTAGGTATCTCGACTAGAAGTAAGAATAAGAAAGGAGCGGATGTTGGAAGTCATAGAAAAAAGTAGGCAAGACCCTCCCTAAAGAATCAGAGGGAACATGAAAGTTGGAAGAACTGTGCTAATGGAGCACAAAGCTCCATTGAGTCAACCTTATCCCTGGTTAAAGTATGAAGATAATCTCATGGAATATAAGAGGGTAATGCCCCCATAAGAAGATTGTATTGTGTAATATTGTTAGAGATCATAAGCTAGATGTAATTCTTATTCAGGAAACTAAGATGTGCAAGGATAAAGTGGAAAGAATTAGAATTTTTAAAAGTAATGGGGTTATAGGAACTAGTTCAGAGGGTGCCTCAGGTGGAACAACTATCTTTCGGAACTAGAATACTATTATAGGTAAGGAAATTGCTTCAGGGATCAATAGGACCTCAATCTTGCTTGAGCATATTAAGGATAACTATGTTTGGGTTATCACTAATGTCTATGCTCCCAATTCTAAAGTTGGAAGAACTAAGTTCTAGAGGAGTCTGGCTGAAGACAAATTAAGTTTTGCTGACAAAAGCTAGATGATCATGGGAGATTTCAATACTCCTTTAAAAGAGGATGAAAAGATGGGGGGCTTCCCTTTGCAAATGGAGGGTAGACAAGATCTTATGGATTTTATTAATGATCAAGCTTTGATGGATGTGGATCTTCAAGGGATTAATTACACCTGGACCAACCAGAGAACTGGAACTGATCTTATTCAAGTAAGGCTTGATAGATCCCTTATTTCTCTTCATTGGCTATCTAATTATAATTTTTCTTTGGCGTTAATCATTAAGATTGGATCTGGTCATTACCCTATTTATTTCACTGCCAACTCGAAGTCTGCTAAGTGAAATTTTCCTTTTAGGTTTGAAAAAGCTTGGTTATCCCACCCGACGTTGGAAGTCTATGTTGCTGAATGATGGAACTCGAAGATTGAGGGAACGACCTTATTCGGAGTTGCTAAAAAGATTAACATTTTAAAAGCAAAGTCAAGATATGGAACAAAGAGACTTTTGGAGATATCTTTAAAAGTAAAGATCAAATTAAGACTAATTTAAAAGATGTTCAAGAGAAAATCCAAGAGGAAGGGCTTTCTGAGGATTTGAGAAATGTTGAAAATGGGTTGTTGTCTAAATACCATGAAATTATCTCTAATGAAGAAACCTTTTGGAGACAAAGATCAAGAGCGTTGTATCTAAAGGAATGTGACAAAAACACCAGTTTTTTCCACTTGACTTCTCTTAAGCATAGGGTGGCTAATAGAATTTTCAGATTATCTTGCAATAGGGGGATTTTATTGGATGGAAATGAAATAAGAAAGGAAGCTATGGATTTTTTTAGCAATCTGTTAGGAGGGGTGGACACACTGGATATCAGTAATCAAGACCTTCTTGTTCAAGCTATCCCTCCTATTTTAAAGGAGGATGATAACAAAAATCTATCTATGATCCCTTCAAATCAGGAAATCAAAAAGGCAGTGTTTTCTTTTAATGGAGATAAGTCTCCTAGTCCGAATGGATTCCCAATTTTTTTTTTCTAGAACTTTTGGCATATTGTGGAGACCGATATCTGTAATGGAGTTAAAGAATTCTTTGGTTCGAGGAGGCTTTTAAAATAACTTAATGCTACCTTTATTGTTCTTATTCCTAAGATCTCTGGAGCTAATTCTCTTAATAAGTTCAGACCTATCAGCCTTTGTAGTTTATTTTACAAGATTATATCTAAGGTTCTTACTTCTAGAATGTTGGATATCCTTCCCCGCATTATTTCAGCCCAACAGAATGGTTTTGTCCCCGGAAGACAAATTTTGGATTCTATTATTTTTGTTCATGAGAATATTCATTCTTTATCTGCTGCTAAAAAACGGGGCTTTTTTCTTAAGCTGGATATGTTTAAGGCTTATGATAGAGTGAATTGGCAATTCCTTTTTAGAATTATGAAATCTTTTGGGTTTGGGGATAAGGTGATTAAGCTTTGTTCTCAGTTGACCGGTACTTCTACCTTTGCAGTTATTATTAATGGATCACCTTCCAGTTTCTTCAAAATTTATAGAGGCCTAAGACAGGGGGACCCAATCTCTCCAATTTTGTTTACTATTTTGGTTGAAAGTTTGGGTAGATTTATTATGAGAAATGTGGAAGAAGGTAAACTCAAAGGCCTCAAACCTTCATCTTCCAACATAACTTGTACTCATGAATAGTTTGTTGATGATTCAATCACAATGGGAGAAGCTACCATTAGGGAAGCAAGAAACATGAAGAGTGTTATGGATTCCTATGAAACTGCATCGGATCAAAAAATTAACTGGGATAAGAGTTCTTTGTTCTTTATCAATACCCCTAAGGATAGACAAAGAAGGATTGAAAGAATCCTTGGTTACAAAATTGTTGAGTTCCCTTCAAACTATTTGGGTCTCCCTCTATGTTTGAAGCCTTCAGAGAATTTCTGGATGAAGCTAGTTGATAGATTCAATACCAAGTTGGCTGGGTGGAAAGGAGCCCTCCTTAGCCAAGTGGGTAAGGTGACGTTGCTTAAAGCTACCCTTCAAAATTTGCCTATATAGGCCCTTGGTCTATTTAAAATCCTCAGAAAGTTTGTGGAGGCAATTGAAAGAATTCAAAAAAAAATCTTATGGTCGGGAGTGGAAGATAAAAATAGAATCCCCATTATTGCATGGAATAATATTTGTACTCCTAAGAAGTATGGGGGCTTGGGATTAAGAAATATTACTTTTATGAATAATGCTTTGATAGCTAAACAAATCTGGAGAATGAAAGGGGAGGAAAGAGAATGGAATTTAATTTGGAAACAGAAATATCTTTACATGCAACCTTCTGAGGAAGAATTTATGGAAAATATTTTTTTGGTTGAAGTTCTGCTATTTGGAATGCAGTTCAAACGAATAAATATTGGGAAGCAGCAAGAAGAATGTGGAAATTGGGGAATGGGAGAATTATTAGATTTTAGGAGGACATATGGCTTATGGATAAACCACTGGAGGAAATTCCTATCTTTAAGGAATGGAAAGACTGGTTCAAAAGTAGGTATGGAGGCTTTGTTAGAAACTACAGGATAAATGGGAAATGGATTGAGTTTAGCCAGCATTGTCTGGGATTAAAATGTCTAGAGATTCTGCTTTCTTCTAAAAAATTTATGGACAACATTGAGGATTCTATGATTTGGAGGGAAACTTTAGATGCAAAATATTATGTGTCTTCAGCAGTGTCTATCCACAACAAAGTGTCGGACGAGATCCCTTTGTGTGCTAAAGTATGGATAAACAAGTTGATGCCCAAAATTAATATCTTCTTTTGGATTTTTATCCAAAATAAGGTGTTAACTCCTAATAATCTCCACAAACGTGGATTTGTTTTTCCTAACATGTGCTATCTTTGTTGCAAGGAGGAGGAGTCTGCTTGTCATATCCTCTACCAGTGTAACTTTAGTCGGGAAATTTGGAATATTATTTTCAGTAGGTGGAAGTTGTGTTGGGTTTTTCCGAATTCTTTGGAAGAGCTTTGGCAGCAATGGTTTTGTCCTACTTCCACTTCTAAGAATGTTGAACTCTAGAAACTTACTCTCCCTAATGTTATATGGAACATTTGGAAAGAGCATAACAACATGATTTTTAGGGACAAAAGTGCTAACCCTCAAGTGGTGGTGGATAAAATCTATAGAGGGGATTTTGAATGTTTAAATGGAACTGGTCGTGGTTTAGCTGCTAAAGAAGAATTTAATGAAAGATGGATTTTATCCAATAACAGAATCAGTGTGGATAAGGGTCGGGATGGTCTTGAATGGTTCTTTCCTTCTCAGGGATGGATTAAGGCCAACTTTGATGGGGCGTCTAAGGGGAATCTGGGGAAAGCTGGTTATGGGGGAATTGTCAGGAATTTTGATGGAAGTTGCCTTGTGGCAGTTGCTGGCCCCTTGGGTAATCAGACTAGTCATTATGCTAAAGTTGTTGCGGTGTCGAACACTTTGATTATTGCAAAAGATCTTAATCATGATCATCTATGGTTGGAAGGAGATTCTCTTAACATAATTAAATGCCTTAAGGGAGAAATTGAGCCTTCGTGGACTATAGAAAATATTATTTTTAGAGCTAGAGAAATAATTGCTAGCTTTAAATTAATTATTATAGAGCATGCCTATAGAGAAAAAATGGGGTTGTGGATGGGTTAGAAAACCTAGGTGTTATGTCTGAGGCCCAATGTATATGAAATGGGGAAGTTAACATGGATTTTAATATTAAAGATCTTACCAGAAAGGAAATATTTATGGGGAAAGAGGGATCACACGATTAATCATGAATGTTGTAATGAGTAATATTCAAATGTTTAGAAAGGTAATGATGACACGTCAGAACAACAGAGTCCTAATTAAAAATATTAATTTACTGCACACTTTGTGGGTATGCATTTTCAAAATTTTGAGTGTCAATGGGAAGAAAGCTTTGAAGTTGCAGAAGAGAAGAAACTGTAAATCGAATTCTACAATGGGGGGGATCTAAGAAGAGAGGAACCTGATAATATTTCGACATGGAAAGAGATGCCTAAGGTTTGGGCTAAGCTGGAGAAAGGATTCATGACGAATTTCATGGAAAGGTTGGTCGACTATGATAAAGGCAGAGTTAACCTAGTGGTAACCAAAGTCACTAAAAATTGGATTAATGGATCCTTCAAAATTCATGGTGTTAGGTTTAAGCTGGATGTGAATCTCATTGCGACGGTTACAGGTATGCCCCACTCTGGTCTTAACTTCTTTAAAGATCTAAAAGTTTCTAATAACGTTGTTAAACTTTATCCGCGAAAAGAGAAGGAGAGAGAAAAAATTGGAAAAGCTACGGGGGGTTTTATGATGCTTCCAATATTAAGAAAATTTGGGGTTGTGTGCTCAATGCAATCATGGAATATATTACCATGGAGGGTCATTTTACCAGGGTCCACACATACCATTTTGTGCTTTTAAATCATTTTAGACATGAGAAGAGGATATCTCTACCTTATTACCTCTTCAGGTCTTTGTCATGATCTCTGAATAAACATAGCAAGAACCTTGCCTCGCTTGTGATTCATAGCGGCCTTATTTTACTCATTTATGAGAATTGCAAGATCCTAGCTATCCAGGAAAACAAGAGATTGTCAGCATCTCTAGGGAAGGTAAGAGGAAGATGGAGGAAGGCGAGTCTAGCAAGGAAGAGGGTACACAGAGCAAAAAAGGTAAAAAAGCTACTTTGGAGAAAATTCAAGAGGATAAGGGTAATCAGAAGAACACGGAGATTGAATCTGAGGACATTGGTGAATATGGAAGTGAGATGGAGACCGATGAGTCTGAAGGAGAGGAGAGCAAGAAGGAAGATGAAATGGGAGAAGAGGAAGGAGGAACTGAGGAAGTTTCTGATCAAAATAGTTTGACCCACAGTATGAGTATAGGAATTGTTAACACTCAACCACTAGAAGAGAAAGACAAAGTTAATGAGGAAAAGGAAATGGAAATTGAGCAGGAAAAGGACAAGTAAACTAAGCAGGAGAAGGACAAGGAGAATTCGAGTAGGTGTCAGGATAAAGATGGAGAGGGGATTATTTTGGACAAACTCAAAAACTAGTCTGAGGCTCGCATGGGTTTTGATAGGTGGGTTTATGAAGGAATCAAGAAGATAGAAAAAACTAAGAAACAAAAGGAAGAAAAAGGGAAGAAATCCGAAATAAACCAGGAACAGTGGAAAAAGGGAATGGAGGAAAAATTGGAGAAGCTAGAAGCTCAGATTGGTAATCTTGAGGAAGGAAAAACAACTATGAAAAACTTTCTGATGATGATTCTGGATATCCTTACCTCTGTTACTAAGAATTTAGAGGATATTTCCAATTTCCTTGATGGTTCTAGCACCCCCAAACCTGTAGTGGATCTTGATATTGATGAGGATGATATTGAAGTAGGAATAGTTGAAAGTGCTCTTGGTGGTGCGGTGAAAAGAACAAGGGCAAGCATGAAAAAAGTTGTTGTGGCCTCTTCCAAGGATATCCCTAAGCTTAGGGATAATATCAAAGATTTGCAAGGGATTAGCAAAAAATTTGGCTAATGCCCTAAATAACATGAAGTAATTTGTTTTTTGTCTCATTTATGTTTTAGTTGGACTTGGCTGGTTTTGTTGGGCTTTTTTGCTGATTTATGCCCATCACCATGATCAATGCCTCATCCATTGGGCTAGATGAACCATTATTACAATGTACAAACTGTGCACTACCTTCTGCCTAATATGACTAGCATTTGATATCAATCATAGCATGAAATGAATATCACAATTGCAACTTAATACTTGTTCTCTACATAGAATCCTTTTGAATAGAAAAAAATAAATTAATCTTCTACTTTAGAAAAAGCTTAAACTTCTTCAAACTCAACAACACAGTCTAGACAGATGAATAAAAAATCCTTAATTTCATTGATTCGTATAAGATTCTGGAAAACAAGTAAAAGGAACAACTTGTAAATCAATGAATTTGATTTCAAGATGTTTAAATAACTACAAAGTAATTGTACATATCTTTTGCAAGATTAGTGCAACTAGGACATGGAACTAATTATAGTATTGTATTGCAAAAACTATGAACTCTTTTGCATATTATTCACTCTTGGTGAATCAATAGACATTCTTCTCTATTGGACCTTTTTTGAACTTATTAGTGTGTGTAGAAGTCAAAGAAGAAGAAGAAAATAAGGCCTTTATTATCCTCTTATAGAAAAATTGAGGATGCAACAAGCTTCGGACCTTTTACAATATAAAAAATTAGGTAACCGAGTGATAAGAAAAAGACAAATAACTTTTTGAGTTTCCTGGCAAGGAGAGACATTAAACTATCTTCCTCCACAGGTGGTAGTTTTTGGAGATGATATGGAAACCTCCTTTTCTTTTCTTGATCTCCCTTATCAAGTTGAAAGTATGATAACCTTGCAAACCTATTAAATGTACACATTGATAGAGAGAAGCTTACAAATCCTTCTCAAAGATATGCATTTAATAAGAAGGATAAAGATCAATATCTTTAGAGATATATAAAATATTTTTCATTCATCCAATAAATACACCTCTTTAAGCTTGTTACATTCAAAAAAAGGAAAAGGGAGTAACAAATTTGAAAAGGCGGGAACTTGCAAATTTCAAAATTTGAAAAACTTGAAGAAGGAAAAGAGAAAGGTTCAAAAATCATCAAATCCATGTTGTTTGAATTCTTGAAGTCCTTTGATATGCTATCGATAGTCTTTATCTTATATCTATAACCTTGCCACCTCCATTATTATCATCCCACTGCCCAATCTTGATAGTGCGTCTATGTATGACCCCAACTTCTTCAGGAGTTGTACATCATTTGCAATAAAATTAGCAAATATTTGGTCCTATGTTGCTCTAACATCTATCTTTCATTTTGACTTAGGTCTAAGGACCTTTCTCCTTCCACCCTTCTCTTTTCTTTGTCAAACAAGACTGGCATGTGGCTTGTGACCACGCACTGAAAACTTCTAAGTTCATATCCCTTCTTGTTGTGTGTACATCTTGTGGATAATAAAGACTTGTTTTACAACTTCAAATTTTGTCTTGAATCTTACAATCATACGGTTCAAATAATTAGGAAAGAGCCTAACCAATGAAACCTCTAATACTGCAATTACTCTGCTCATATGACATAATGAGCATGCTAGGAACTATTGGCACTTCAAGTGTTCTTGAGAAAGTCTCAATAATTCCCCGTGTTCATCCCAAGTTGTATTTGCATGATCCAAAATTTCAATGATTCTTGACTTAAGCAATGGCAAGGCCATCTCTATCCTAACCCTCTATTCCACTTGTGAGGTATCTATCTTCAATATATCAATCTCTTTATTTAACCTTGTTATGTCCACCCTAGCTTAAGCCAAATCACTTCTCAATCCCAGTAATTCATTGAAAGAGTATCCAATCATTCCAAGAGGTTTGTAAGTGGGTCCTACATATAACTATTCTTGCAGTGTCATCACCATATGCCTTAGGATAATCACCTCCTCATCAGTCTTTATTACTACTTTTTGAGCAAAAATTGCCACATTTAAAGTCAAGTCTATTGTCTCTATGACAAAAGTGTCAGCCACTCTTTTGACAAGAAATCTTCCAAATAATTGGTCCATCTCATGACTCATTCTTGGCCTCCTTGCAATGTTATAGAGACACCAAATAACCAAATGATCAAGATGATCATCAAATATTGCTCCTGAAAGAACTTTATCTCTTTGTATTAGATCTATTGCTTCCAAGTTAATATCATGCCTCCTTCTTATCTCATCAAAAAACTATAGCAAAGGAGATATCCCATCCTTCCAAAAGGAGTACTCCACTTCCTTTTACAATCTATCTCCCCATTTTAGGGGTCATAATAGTAAATTTCCCTTTGGCATCTTTCAACAACTCATCCTTGATTCTCAACCTTTCATCATCTCTTAGGTCATTTAGCCTGATGCCCTTTCTTCATTCTTGTTCATCTACCTGTTGGTGCCCAAAAATAGTTTTACACTGACATGAGGCATGGACCAAGTTGTTTTCTCCTAAAATATCTATGGAGAGCCACTTCCAACTGTTAATATTCATCAGACTTGAACCAACAATAACAAGGATACAAGATCCTTCTGCACTTTAGACTCTGCAAAACCAGAGAGGGTGATCCCGATGCCAATTTGTGATTTCTATGCCACACTCACAAATTACACATGAAACAAAGCAAATAATCTCATATAAAGAATCAATAGAAAGGGAGAATGCTCAAGAATGGAAAATTCCCCAGTGATCCTCAACCACTTTGGAGCATGAGATGATTAAAACACATGATGACATTAATGTAAATGAAAATATTTTGATATTCAATAGGTTATAGCAAACAAGTGGTGAATCCAAATAGAAAATTAACACCAAGGCATTCACTTAGCTATGATCAGTGCCTTATTTTATTAGGTACATGAATTCATATTGCATAAAATGCATTTCCGACAGAATTTTTCTAACAACATATAAACCTAAGACAATATTGCCTTGCAATACATCATATTTGCAACCCCAACCCATAACTTCTTATCAAAATCCCTGCAAATATCCCTACCACTCTGCAATTTTATTCAAGCATTTAATTATCCCCTTAGACCAAACCATAAACAAAAAATGCATACACCACAACAATGCAATGAATGATAAAATCATTGATAATATGCATTCAAAACATAATAGAACAATACATTGGAGAGAACTGGGTCTCAATTATATTTCTATTGAATAACTCGACTGCCTCTATAAGAATATAATTCATATATAACTCCTTAATGAACCTACAAAATTATAGAGATAAGACTCGTTCTATTTTGCTATGTAAAATAACCTTTTACAACTTTTTGTTTCACCTGGACTTTGCTATTTGGAAACAGAAATTTGAAACACTCAAGGGACCCAAAATCCGAACCCTGTCTCATAGCCCCGAATTCCCTTTTATGAAAAACAAGGGAGCAAAAAGCCTCAAGCTAGAGGAGACTCTTTTCATCTAAGAATGATTACACATAAGTACATTCTGTTATACAAAGATTCATCTTTGATTTTGCTTACGCAGGATCAAAGTATGTGGTTGCCTTCTTTAAAACTCATGATGAATATTACTGCCATTTTTGTTATACAGGTTCAAAAATATCTACCACTAGAAGACAAAAATAGTTATGCAAACTGCTTACAACCCTTATTCATCATTTAGATACATACTACTCCACGCACTATAGTCTTCTTCGGATGGCCAATCAAAACTCGTGACTTCATCAACTTTTGCCCTATATGGAATATATTTAATGGCTACTTGGTTTGCCTCTCTTTCAATAGTTTCAAAAAATGATCTTGTAGCAATTGTTTTATCCATGTTATCCTCTAGCATATCCACATTTAGCCCTTCACATATAATCTCTACCTGGGTACTAATGACTCTTTCTGTCTCTTCCTTCCAAAATTGTAAAGGATTGACTGCCCCTTCTTTATCTTCAATATATGGCAAAAGAGTTTGTTCCAATTCGTTGAAACTTTTCATCAATTCCCTTACCTTTCTTTCTATATTCTCTGGCAAAATTTGGGCTTTCTGCATTGATTTTACCAACAAATATGTTGGTTGGAGTGCATGTGGTCTCTCGGCATGATAATTAGAGGCCATGGACATTACTCTGCACTCATTTCCTCGTTGTAACCATTTTGTAAATAGAAGAATTATCACTTCTTTATCATCATTAAATTTTTGAATAGCATTAAATAGCAATGAATATAGGGCATGGACACTATTTAGCCTGCTATCAACTTTCTCATTCAAATGAGTTAGCACTAAAATAACTATATCCTTTTGCTTCTCGACTGATTGATCTTCTGATTCTATTAGCTTATTTTCTAATTCAACAATCTTTTCTAAAAGTTGAGACTAATTTGGTTCAGTTGATATTGTACCTTTAGGCTCATCATCATCATCATAGGGGACTAATGACATACTAGGGATACCAACACTTGTATCAAGTTGAACTGTTTCTCCTCCCCAAACCATAGGTGATGACCTAGATGTTGATGGCTCAGATGGCCCTGTAAGTGCAGCAAAGAAAACTTTTATTTGTCCCTGCTCAAAGAGTTGCACTCTCGTTTGCAACTCCACACACATTTTTTGAGATGAATTGTAATCATTGAAAATCTTATCAAACTTTCATATCAACTCCACCTTTTCTAAAGCTTCTCTTTTTTCACTCTCATTTACCAATTTAGAAACATTAACATTTAACTTTGTAGCCTCTACACTTGATGTGTCAGATTCACTTTTTATAATAAGGCTTCCCCTCAAATTGGGGTTTTAAATCACTAATGTTAGGCTTTCTAGGTCCTTCCTCTAGTGCCCATATTGTCAGGGTTTCATAATCATCCACAAAATCTAATCCCTTTAATGCCAACCTTGCTTCTTCTTCTGAATTGAAATGTTGACCCTTTGACTTCTTGATTGTGCATAAAGCCATTGCATCTGCTATGTCCCATTCTAGTAAGATCAAGACTCCAGCCTGACTTATAATCTTTGTGCCTTCATCATTAATGATTTCCTTAAATTCTTCCCTCATCTCATTCTCTACTTCTTCTTGGTTCTCTTGATCTGATATATTTGGCCTTTGGGCCTTTTTCTCAATAATTCTTCCTTTGTACTCCTCAATTTTCATCTTCCATACTAGTTGCAAAAAGGTTGGGCTTCTCACAAAAGCACCATCTTCAAGGAACTTATCACATTCCTCCTTTCTTGCATCTTTAAATGATTTACCCTAGATATCCAAAGGAGTGAGATCCAACTCCAAATTAGGAGGCAAAGGAGGAACATCGAACTGCATTTCTGCACTTGTTTCTATGAACATATCTTCCTTCATTTGTTCTTCATCCCACCTTATAGGTGAAAAGGATATTGGTGATGGCGAAGGACTTCTGTCCAAGTCTTCAAGACCAATGATCTTGATTCCTTGAAAAAGCTTGGTTTGTATTTTAGGGGAAGGCTCTGCACTCATCATCTTTTTACCCTTTCTCCTTATTAACCTTCCACTATCATTGCTACTATCCTCTTCATTACTCATTTCTTCTCTTTCTATTTTGTGAGAAGAGTCATGAATAGGCCTCCTTCCTACCATGCCACCTGCTTTCTAAGACAAAGGAGTTTTTGATCTTGACTGTTGTCGGCCATGAACTTCTTCAAGTTTGGCTATCTTCTCTTTTAAAATCATCTTTAATTCATTGAAATTGTTCATAACAAAATCGACCTTGGCACAAAATGGAATCCACTTTTCTTTCCTCCATTCCTGAGTCATGGAATCAAATTCATTTATGATTATATCCTCAGGAAATTTATGCTCATGGGGCAACAGAATTCCTTTTATTCTTGCTTTGAAAGTATTTTAGAACCCCTCAAGATCACTATGTCTAGATATACTCACCCCCAAGTGATATGGAGCAAAGAATTTATCAAAATGTTCATATCCTCCCTTCAGAATTACAAAATAAGGGATGATAGTATAATATGGGAAAATTGTTCCTTTACCCTTTCCTTTTAAATCCTTGTCTTGAATGCATCCTATTTGCCACATTACTTCAACAAAACCCATTCTTAGAGGAACGTTGAAAGGCAGTACATGTGATTGTCGGAAGAAACCATAGATTCTGGTAATAGTACCTACATGATAAGGGATAAAATCCCCCCAATTATGCTCAATCCTGACAAGTGGTAACCTTTCTTTGGGTCTTACAAAATCATGTAATTCTTTGGGAATTCTTGGCGGATTTACTGTCAACTTTTGCCTCAACCTAGAAGCAAAACTGTTATCAAATCTTACAAAGTTGGCCTCCTGTCTATCCAAAGACATATATGTGCTCCAAATATGCACTGGAATCTCCTAGTTATTGATTGTCCTTTTGAGGTTCGTGGTACCCTCAAAGTAATTTGCATTCCTAAATAGGAACATATACATGAGTAGGGAATACCAAAAGAATTTAGCACCAACTACTTCATTCTTAATATCCAATAACCCCTCATGAATCTTTTCTTCAAGGTATGGGGCAAAATCGAAAACTACTATATAATCTGGATGCTGTATTTGTATGGCCATGTACATAAAATCAGGTGGCATCATTGTAATTGGATTAAAACCCAATATCTAACACAAAGAGAAGAAAGTAGCTTGAAAGTAGGGAGCAAAAGCACCAATTGGGAATGGCTCCTCTGAACTAGGGCCGATATGGTATGTTGTATTCCCTGCTCTAGCCAAATGCATTAGAAGGAAATCGTTTCTAATGAATTCCCTCATCTTGTACTACTCTGCCTTTTTCTCATTCAAATCTATCTGCACCAGGCTTGCAGATGATTCATATAGGTCAAAAACCTCTTGGAACTCTTCCCTTCTGATAGTCAATAAAATTTCTCCCTCATTTCCCCTAATAACCCTCGAGATAGGGTCATATCTGTTTGCAACAGCTTTGAGTAGGTCAACACCCATGAAGACACCTGACACTACCAACTTACCCAAATCATACTACCAGGGATCAGATAATGGAGAATACAAGTTCATTTGTCCATACCACAGTTTGAACATTTCTAGTCCAGTCATCGGTATACTAACATCCACCAAGCGGAATGCTTTATCAGTTAACCCTTCCCCTAGGGTTTTTCCACTACAAATCTCTACCCCTCTTGTCTATCATTTGTTGAGGGCTTCAATGTATCCAAGAAATCATCACCTAGATTTATTTTCATATAATCCATTTGTCCTGAATGTTTTCATGAGGGAGCCATCTTTGAAACTAGATTTTTACACTATAACTTCAAATTGAGGAAGAAGAGACTAGGGCTAACACGAGTTTTAAATTAAAATAATAATTTAAACAAATTACAATAATAATTTAAACAAATTTCACTCTTCTCTATTTATCTCTTAACCCTAGAACAAATTAAAATTATTTTCTTACAACTTCATGCATAACTTATAACATCAATTTGTTTCAAGAATAGATGAAGGAGCTCAGATAAACTTACTGTTTCGATTTCACTAGAGAGATGGCAATTCTATGTTGCAAATATTTGTTTCAACCTTCTTCAATAGCAGGAATATCTTCTGGATTGCTATGAAATCTTTTACGAATGAAAAATAAATTTTAAAAGTCTTTAATTATTGCCTGGAAAGGAACACAAATGTCTCATCCTTCATTACTACTCGTGCGAGCGAAACAACAACTCTTAACTTGCATTTGAAAAAGTTTAAAACCTAACCATCAATCAGCCTTCAAGTTGGCAAATTGTATATACCAAACCATTCAATCTGACAGTTACTATCCAATGTGGCAAGCAGGTCCATTCTTGGCATGACATGGAACATCCAACTCATCACTTGTTTCACTACCTTTAGTGACCCCACCATCGGCTTTCCTAGCTCACCTTGGACACGTGGCATCATCTCGTGATATCGCGGTCCATAATTTCCTCGTATCTTTTGATCATGGGACCACGGAAACCATCAAATTTATTGTTTGTTTACCTTTTAACTACACCGATCACTTAAGAAAGGCTGCTAACTCTCGATAACTTCTCAGACCACAATTAAAACATTACCGCTTGATATAAGCATGTGCCGAAATATTCATTTTTAGTAACTTGGGTTTTAACCACAGGGAACTGGTAACATCAAACATTTTGAAAGGTCAAACAGTCCGTTCACCTTTTACCACCAAACATATGTGGCATCATCTCCTAATGTCGCGGTCTTTATCATCCTTGCACTTTTGACCACGACGAAGCGCAAACTGTCAGATCTATCCTGGCTTTAGCAACCGGCCGAAATATTTAGGAATTTTGAACTTAGGAAAATATAGGCATAGGCACAAATATTAAAACGAGACCGACTATAGGAAAAAATTTATGCGACTTAGGAAAATCACTTCATAATCTAGTCTAATGCAACTTAATACTTAGGGAATAAATTGGCCCCACCAGCGGAATACAACCCTCAACCTTAAGTGAGAAAAAGGTAATGACAAAATATAAAAAGTCCCAAAGATTTTCTTTTATACCAAGACTTAATCAAGAAAGTCACAACCCCTAAATCCCTAAACCCTAAAAACTTGACAGAGGGCATAATAAAACCAGAACAACCAAAATTTTGCAAGACATAATTTTAGGTCCTATCACTACCAAATTTATTATCACAAACTGTCAGACCTCTCTAGTACTTATAAATTCATCATCACTACTGAATTGTTCACATGCATTTAGCCTTACATCTTTATTGAGGTCACCCTCAAACTTGAATGCATCAAGGGCCCATTTCTTGGGAGGATTGTAAATTACAACACCTAATCTGGTATCAAACCTATAAGGGGGTAGAGGCTCCTCCCCTTGGAATTCAAAACCTTCATAAGACTGAAATGGAATGTCTTTCCCTGAGGATAATGTGTATAGAGGATTTACAGCTCCTGGACTCTTTGGGATTTGAGAGAGAGGGCCACCTTAGGATGAGGCAATCATAGGATTTTTCATAGTAGCCTCTGCAAGAAATCTTTGTAAAGGAGAGGGTTGAAGTGATACAAGGGCAGTAGTAGAGGTTGAAGAAGGATCATCAAAACCAATTGGAGGGGATGGTGGAGGAGAAGTGGGACCAATGGGGGAGCCAATGGAATGAGGAGACTCTGGTCTTTCTTCCTCGACTTCCTGAACTAGTGGTACAATATCCAACTGGGGCCTCTCATGAGGTAGAGGGATTCTATCAACATCTGGATAAGTGGAAAATATAGCCCTCGTTCTTGCCTTTGGTATCAATAACATCTACCATGTAGGAGAGTATGCACTATCCTCCCTTTTCCTTCTATATTCCTCATATTGATTTTTATACCATCTCTCCTTTCTTTTCAACACATCATTGTAATCTTTAATATTCATTATGAGGTCTTCCTCATAATCCCATTCATGTTTTTTGTGACTTTGTCTTCCCAAGATTTTGCACAAACCATTCAGAGTCATAAAATCTGTAATTATCTTGGGGAAGTCTGTATCTATTCAACATAGAATCAAGAATCTCATATGCCTTTTTATTCAGGAAATGATACATCCCAATCATAACTTGTGATGGGATCATTGAGACTTTTTTATGATCTCCCCCAACCAAAGACTTAATAGCTTCTAGCAATTGATGCATTATCTCCAATAAAGAAACCCTATCCTGAACAATGATAGGTAAAAACTGGGGAGTGACAGGGCTACCAAATACCCTAATAATTGTATTGTCCTTGAAATAGAACCATGATCCCCAATTGTGAGGAATCTCCAGCTCAAGCTTAAGATCCATGGGTCTCAAAAATTATTTGGCTTGTTGAATTAAACCTCATCTGACCTCCTTCTAGAGAATAGTTATCAACTTTCTAACAAAAAGATTCTCAAAGGTCAAATAATTAGATTCATTCATATTTAAATCCCAAATATAAGTCCATTCTTGGACTAGGACCAACTCTCCTCTAGCCACAGTAGTAATTTTTAGGTCTGGATGCCAAAATTTAAGACCTTTATATAAGAATATGTGCATTAACAAAGAGTAATACCTGAAGTTTGATGATCTTCCTACCTTGAAATCACAAATGGCATTATGAAGACCCTCAACCACCAAGGAAGAAAAATCAAAAGGTTTGTTGATATCCCTACTCTGGATATCCATGCATATCACATCCAGTTAGGAATCATATCCTTTGTTGGTATATGTGCAGAGCATGATGACATGATGATATTGTATGTTGTCATTGATGTCAATATGCTAAAGTATGATCCAGTATGGTGTAGTAAGCAAACTGGCAAGAGAACCAGTATGATGATGTAAACCGGTATTTGTGAAAAAGAGAAGCGGTGTGTTTGTTCAAGGTGAACTGGTATGTTGGAATGAGAACCGGTAAATGAAATTTTTGTATTGGGGTTTCATTTGGCATGACTACTGGTTGGTAGTCTCAGCTTCAGGGTTTCTGGTTGATGGATTCCAAGCTTGTGCGATTCAACCGAAGACATCTTGTGATGAGTTAACATTGTATGAAGACTAAATAGTGTTGTCATGTCAGCTTTGTCTGCGTGAAGGATTTCCTTGAGGATCTTGCATGGAGAGTGATCCTATCTACCTCGGGAATGTGTGAAGTCTCTGTAAATGGTGGAGAGCGTGTGATGAGTTATCAGCTTCCTCGAGTGGCAAAGAATGAATGTTGGAGAATGTCTTGAGATATGTTCAAGACTATTGTATTCGATGCAGTGTGATTAACAGTCAGGATTGAACCAAATGGATTGTAAAACCTAAATGTTTAGGGTTTAGGGTTTATGCTACCGACCTATCTATTTCCTGTAAGGTCGATGATTTTTTTTATTTTGAAGTTGTTGGCAAATGGTATGTGTGTATCCCAGTGGGAGATACTTGATTCTTGCCAGACCGGAGAAGTGTGTTGATACCTGCAGAGTGTGATTGCAGAAGAAAAGGAGCTTAAGTGGATCTGCCTTGGCATTGAGTGTTGTTATCAAATCCGTATATTACCTGTTGACTTCTAACCATTTCAGTAGTTGGAAAATCCCTTAACCGGGCAGCTTTAGCAGTTTTTTGTGTAAATCTTTTAACGGGGTGACTCAATTCAATGAGTTATTCAAATCCTCTTGCGAGGTAACCTTTAACAGGGTTCTAACCTTTAACCAGGTATTTAGCCATCCCTTAACCGAGTGATCCCTAGCAGGATCGGTTCTTAGTAGAACCTATTGTAAAAGTCTCTAACCGGACTAGGCTCCTAACAGAGCGGACTTCAAAAGAGTTCAAGAATAGCTTGTGGGTATTCATCCCCACCGTGGTTTTCCTAGTTGGTTTTCCACGTGAAAAAAATCAGTGTGTCATGTGTGATGCCTTTCATGTGATGGTTTAGTATTTTATGTCAAACTAGTAAAATATGTTGAACTAAACAGTCATTATGTTTTTGATGATAGATTACTTGTTTATGCATAAGGGTGAAGTGAAAATGAGGTATTAGATTGTATGGAAAGCTAAAGGTTACCGGTTTAAGTCTTTGACATTCTTATTGTGTTTTACCGGTAGTAATCTGGTTTAGACCAGTGTTAGTGCTTGTCAGTCAAAGTGCAGTGTTTGCAGTCAAACCAGTTCAGGAAAAGTATTTTTGCTTGTACTAATTCACCCCCCCCTATCAGTACCAGTTTGGTACTAATTGTTCATCATTTATTCATCAAATGGTATCAGAGCGACTTCCAGGTCCTCTATGTTCTAAGCTTAACCGCTTGAGGAAAAGATCCTACTCTAATGATGAAGAGGGAAGGTCTAAAGTTCAACAGAGACAACTTTAAAATATGGAAGGACAGAATGATGATATACATCAAAAGCATGGGTGCTCAACACTGGAGCTATGTTGAGAATGATTATGTTATCCCTACCGGTACTCTCACAGATGATCAAAAGAGAGAGATTCAAGAGAATGGGCAAGTCATGGAAGCCCTAATTAGCAGTCTATCTGACACTGAGTTTATTGATGTTCAGGATAAAGACAATCCCAAAGAAGTATGGGATGATCTTGAGATTATCTATGGCGGTGATGAGAATGTTAAACAGGCTAAGGAAGAGAGCCTTAGGGGAAAGTTTGAAGACATGCGTATGGTTGAAGGAGAGACCATTCAACAATATGGAATAAGAATCAAAACTGTTGTGGAGACATCAAGAGTGCAGGTGCTATAATAGATGATTCCACTGTTGTTAGCAAATTCTTGAGATCCTTATTACCAATCTATGCAATACGGGTTGTTTCTATTCAGGAATTGAGGTCTATAGACAAGACAAAGGTATCCCTAAACTCCATCATTGCTAAGTTGATAGCTTATGAGCTAAATAATTATGATGGTAGTATTCAGAGGACTGAATCAGCCTTTAGAGCATCTGTTGCACCATCTCGAAAGGGCAAAGAAGCTAGTACTAGTGGTGAACCAAGACAAAGTAGAGAAATGGATGATGAGGAGATCTTGATGGAATTTGAATCTCCTCTTGCCAAGATACTTCCTAAGGGAACCAGTAAATACAGAGGTAAGATCCCTTTGAAATTATTTTCTTGCAATAGGATAGGACACATTGCTATAAACTTTCCTAATGGTGATAACAAGGACAAACCAAAGAGTTTCAAGAAGTTCAAAGGAGGAAACCGGAGAAACTATTTTGTAGCAGTTGATGAAGGTGTCACTGATGAGGAATCAAAAGATGAAGAAATTGAAGACATTGTGCTTGTAGCAGTTAAGGAAGATGTGTCAAACAAGAAGGCTCTTGTCTCTTGCTTTGATAATTCCAATGAGTGGATTATTGGCAGTGGTTGTTCTCACCATATCACTGGTGACCAGAGTAATTTTCTATCTCTGGAAGAGTATGATGGTGGTGTGGTTTGTTTTGGTAATGATGCACCATGTATGGTAAAAGGCAGAGGGTCCATCTCTCTGAATGGAAAAAGCAGCATTGACAATGTCTATTGGGTAGAAGGTCTCAGACACAACCTTTTGAGTGTTGCTCAGCTGAATGATAATGGACTCACTCTGGAATTCAGAGATGGAGTGTGTAAAATAAAAGGTAAGAGTGGTGAACTGATGGCTACTGGTATGCAGACCAAAGGTAACCTATTTCAACTAAATGCTAATGTCAGTACATGTCTAATGGCTAAGTTTGATGATAGCTGGATATGGCATAGGAGACTCTGCCATGTAAACTTTGATAATATTTTGAAGGCCAGTAAGATCAAGGCAGTTAGAGGATTGCCTATGCTGAGAAAACCGGAGAATCCTTTGTGCAGAGAGTGTCAACTAGGGAAAATGTCTTCCTCAACCTTCAAAGGTAAATCTTTCACTACAGATAATTTACTTGATCTTGTGCATACTGATATGTGTGGTCCTATGAAAACTACGAGTGTGTAGGGAGATAGGTATTTTATGATTCTTACTAATGATTGCTCAAGAATGATGTGGTTCACATTCTTGAAGGACAAGTCTGAAGCCTTTGGAAAGTTCAAAGCCTTCAAAGCACTAGTTGAAAAAGAAAGCGGTAAGAGGATTAAGTGCCTAAGAACTGATCAAGGAGGAGAATTCACTTCCGATGAATTCAAAAAGTACTATGAAGAGAACGGAATCAAGAGGCAATTGTCTGCCCCCCAGACTCCATAGAAAAATGGCTTAGCAGAGAGAAATAACCAAACTGTAGTTGAAGCAGCTAGAACAATGTTGATCCAAGGAAAAGTTGCTCACACCTTTTGGAGAGAAGCAGTGAGCACTACAGTCTACACAATGAACTGGATACTCATCAAAAAGGGTAAGGATAAAACACCTTATGAGTATTGGACTGGTAAGACACCAGTGGTAAGCTACTTTAGAGTGTTTGGTAGAAAATGTTATATCAAGAGGAGTGAGAATTAGAGCAAGTTTGATGCTAAACGTGATGAGGGAATATTCCTAAGGTATTCCACAAAGAGAAAAGCTCTCAAATGTTTCAACAATAGGACTCAAAGAATTGTTGAAAGCATCAATGTTAGAGTTGATGAAACCTCTAAGAAATTTGAGGAAACCGGTAGTGAGCAAGTAGGAGATGATCTGGTAGTAACCTTCTAGGAACCAGTTGCAAAATAGCCTAGCACCAGTAACAGTGCTCCTACACCGGTAGATGTTGAGGTTGATGAAGATGAGGATGAAGAAGAAAAGCGAGAGGAAACAACTAAGATCATTCCTAGGTATGTAAAGCTGAATCACGATCCAAAGCAGATCATAGGAGACATGGATGCAGGAATTCTTACAAGAAGAAAGGTTGGAGAAAACTCTTACATGATCTCTGAATTTGAGCCTAAAACATTCAAAGAGGCACATAAAGACGAAGAATGGATCAAGGCAATGGAAGAGGAACTTGACCAGATAGAAAAGAATGGTATATGGTCTTTGGTACCCAGACCTAAGCATAAAAATGTCATAGGCACCAAATGGGATTTCAGAAATAAGCTGAATGAAGATGGCACAGTGGTAATAAACAAAGCCAGACTAGTGTGCAAAGGATATGCTCAAGAAGAAGGAGAAGACTATAGAGAAACCTTTGCTCTTGTAGCCAGATTGGAAGGAGTCCATATGCTTCTTGCATATGCAGCATTCAAGGGATTCAAAGTATATCAAATGGGTGTAAAATCTGTATTCCTCAATGGAATACTAGAAGAGGAGGTGTATATAGAGAAACTAGATGGGTTTGCCCTATCAGAAGATAGTGACATGGTGTGTAGGCTACATAAAGCCTTGTATGGATTAAAGCAGGCACCTAGAGCATGGTATGAACGCTTGCACTCCCATCTTGTGAAGATTGGATTTGAGAAAACAAGTGAAGATAGCAATATCTACCTGAAATCAGAAGAAGAACAGATTCTAATCTGTGAGGTATTTGTTGATGACATAAATTTTGGAGGAGATGACAAGATGAGTCATGATTTTTCAAATAAAATGAAAAAAGAATTTGAGATGTCACTTATAGGGGATATTAAGTTCTTCATTGGACTACAGATTCAACAAATGAAAGATGGAATCTTTATCACTCAATCCAAGTATGTCAAAGAGGTGTTGAAGACCTTTGGCATGGAAGACAACAAACTGGTTGGTATACCGATGGTGAATGGTTGTAAACTATCAAAGGAGGATGACTTAGTGTTGGTAAATGAGAAAGAATATCGATCAATGATTGATAAATAGCAATATGTAGTACATAGAAGACTGGACATTGCACATGCAGTGGGCATTACTACATGGTTCCAAAAAAGCCAAAGAGAATCCCACTTGGTAGCAATCAAGTGGATTCTGAGATATCTGAAGGGAACTATTGACTATGGATTATGGTATCCATACAGTAATGATTTCAACCTGAAAGTGTTTACAAATGCTGACTGGGCTGGTAATGTGGACGACCAGAAGAGCACAACTAGTGGTGCATTCTTTCTTGGTGGTAGACTAGTCTCATGGATGAGTAAGAAGCAGAGTTTTATCTCTCAGTCTATAGCAAAATCGAAATATGTTGCAGCATTTATGAACTACACCTAGATAATTTGGATGAAGCATGTATTAAATGGCTTCAAAGTTCCTGTATCTAAACCGCTAGCCAAGAATCCGGTTTTACATGCTAGAACCAAGCACTTCAATCTCAAGTATCATTTCTTGAGGGAGAAGGTTCAGAACAAAGAAGTTGTATCGGAACATGTTTCCAGTAAGGAGCAGTTAGCAGACATATTCACCAAGCCTCTACCGAAGGCTACCTTTACCTATTTGAGAGGTGAATTATGGGTGTTGCCCCTTCAAGAGGTGAACTAAAGGTGTGTGCTCCACATCAGTCAGGACTTACATTGATATATCTTTTTCAAGATTGATGTATTGAAGGATGCTACTCCTTAGGGGGAGCAGAATAGTGGAACATAGGTGTGTATGCCTCCACTTTGGCATTGTTGTCAAAGGGGGAGAAGATGTGAAGCAGAAGCAGAAATATATCTTTGTATATTGCCATCAATACCAAAGGGGGAGATTGTTGGCATATGTGGAGAGCATGATGACATGATGATATTGTATGTTGTCATTGATGTCAATATGTTGAAGTATGAACCGGTATGGTGTAGTAAGCAAATTGGCAAGAGAACCGGTATGATGATGTAAACTGGTATTTGTGAAAAAGAGAAGCGGTATGTTTATTCAAGGTGAACCGGTATGTTGGAATGAGCACCGATAAATGAAATTTTTGTATTGGGGTTTCATTTGGCATGACTACCAGTTGGTAGTCTCAGTATTAGGGTTTCTAGTTGATGGATTCCAAGCTTGTGTGATTCAACCGATGACATCTTGTGATGAGTTAACATTGTATGAAGACCAGATAGTGTTGCCACGTCAGCCTTGTGCACGTGAAGGATTTCCTTGAGGATCTTGCATGGAGAGTGATCCTAGCTACCTCAGGAATGTGCGAAGTCTTTGTAAACGGTAGAGAGCACGTGATGAGTTATCAGCTTCCTGGAGCGGCAAAGAATGAATGTTGGAGAACATCTTGAGATCTATTCAAGACTGTTGTATTCGATGCAGTGTGATTAATAGTCAGGATTGAACTGACTGGATTGTAAAACCTAAATGTTTAGGGTTTAGGGTTTATGCTACCGACCTATCTATTTCCTATAAGGTCGATGATTTTTTTCATTTTGAAGTTGTTGGCAAATGGTATGTGTGTATCCCAGTGAGCGATACTTGAATCTTGCCAGATTGGAGAAGTGTGTTGATACCTGCAGAGTGTGATTGCAGAAGAAAAGGAGCTTAAGTGGATCTTCCTTGGCATTGAGTGTTGTTATCATATCAATGTATTACCTATTGACTTCTAACCATTTCAGCAGTTGGAAAATCCCTTAACCGGGTAGCTTTAACAGGCTTTTATGTAAATCCTTTAACAGGGTGACTCAATTCAATGAGTTCTTCAAATCCTCTTGCGAGGTAACCTTTAACAGGGTTCTAACCTTTAACCAGGTATTTAGACACCCCTTAACCGGGTGATCCCTAGTAGGATTGGTTCCTAGCAGAACCTATTGTAAAAGTCTCTAACCGGACTAAGCTCCTAACAGAGCAGACTTCAAAAGAGTTCAAGAACAGCTTGTGTGTATTCATCCCCACCGTGGTTTTTCCTAGTTGGTTTTCTAAGTGAAAAAAATCAGTGTGTCATGTGTGATGCCTTTCATGTGATGGTTTAGTATTTTATGTCAAACTAGTATAGTATGTTGAACTAAGCAGTCATTATGTTTCTGATGATAGATTACTTGTTTATGCATAAGGGTGAAGTGAAAATGAGGAATTAGATTGTATGGTTAGTGGTTTAAGTCTTTGACAATCTTACTGTGTTTTACCAGTAGTAATCTGGTTTAGACCGATGTTAGTGCTTGTCAGTCAAAGTGCAGTGTTTACAATCAAACCGGTTCAGGAAAAGTATTTTTGCCTGTGCAGATTCACCCCCCCCTCTCAGTACCGGTTTGGTACTAACTGTTTATCATTTATTCATCAATTGGTATTAGAGTGACTTCCAGGTCCTCTGTGTTGTAAGCTTAACCGCTTGAGGAAAAGATCCTACTCTAATGATGAAGAGGGAAGGTCCAAATTTCAACAGAGACAACTTTAAAATATGGAAGGACAGAATGAAGATATACATCAAAAGCAATAGTGTTTTATGTCAAACTGGTAAAATATGTTGAACTAAGCAGTCATTATGTTTCTGATGATAGATTACTTGTTTATGCATAAGGGTGAAGTGGAAATGAGGTATTAGATTGTATGGAAAGCTAAGGGTTACTGGTTTAAGTCTTTGACATTCTTACTGTGTTTTACTAGTAGTAATTTGGTTTAGACCAGTGTTAGTGTTTGTCAGTCAAAGTGTAGTATTTGCAGTCAAACCGGTTCAGGAAAAGTGTTTTTGCTTGTACTTATTCACCCCCCGCCCCCCTTCTCAGTACCATTTTGGTACTAACTGTTCATCATGTATTCATCATCCTTTGGATTTTTTGCACATAACTGGCATAAAGCATAATATGTATCTATAAAATAACTTGCAAATAGGTCAACATTATAGGGAGCAACTTGTTTTCATGTCAATTTTCTCTCATCCCCTTTTACCCTTAAGGGTCTAAATGATGTCAAATTCATCCTATACAATTTCCCATTCTTCTTGTATTCTACCTCCAACTCCCGTGGGTTGATAGCCCAATCCATATTAGGGTTAAGCATAAATACCTCATTAATAACTTCTCTTGTGATTTATGTGAGTCTACCACCCTCTTTAGCCATAATTTCTCTAGTATCTAGCTTGTAGTTTGTAGAAATGGCAACAACTAACTCAAAATTGACATATACATTTGAAACCCCAAGCCTTCCAAGGTTGCAATTCCAGATGTTTTATACTGGGACTCTTTCTTTCTTTTTGTTGTATCCCCTTCTCTAGAGGCTAAAACCCAAATGTGGGATCAATGCATCCCTACACCTAGTTGAGTGGTCAATTATAAACTCATCAAACCTAGATCCTAGTTATGACCTCTTCTAAGTTTCAGTTGCCCAAGAAGTTGCAAAATTACCTCTTCTAAAAAACTTCCTCTATCCTACGCTAGAAGATTCGGCCATTTTTCAGGGTTAGGGTTTGCTCAAACCGACTGAAATAGTAGCCAAGGCTTCAAAATTTAGCTCAAAACGTACCCTAGATTCAAATTGTTATATAAAATCAAAATTCACACAGAGAAGGCAAGACAAATACTATAGCAAATGCAACAAGTGTGTATATGATAACCCTGCCATATAAAGCCTAACAGTGATAGTAGAAGATTGCAGAAAGAATCCAAAGCATGTTTAAAGCATTGTAAATGTAAAATTGAGCTAAGATGGTGCTGATATATACAAGCGATTTTTTATTACAACGGGAAATTGAATTCATTAACTGCAAGCACGTAAGTTGGTTTGATGGTGGGAGATAGCAATTAGAATTCGTATTTGAATGTTGGGGTCCCAACAACAAGATCCTTGTTAGTCGGCGATGAATGAGAGGTCAACATGTGGAAAACTTTATCATATTTTATTTGCCACCCCTTGCAAAATTCTTCAGCATTGCAGAATTAGTCTTGTTGTGCATCTTTGTTCAATTGTGCAATTGCACGAGGATCTCAACCGTAGATTCATCTAAAAGGTATCACTTCTTATTACACTTAGAAGGTGAGCCAATGGGACCCACATTGTCACCATGTAGCATAGCTACCCACATGTCCAAGTTTTTATTGGTCCAAATGTGGATCGTCATCACTAATGGATCGTACATTGCCACATTCGCTAGCGGAGTTGCGAAGTTAACCTTGGTGCGCAACTTCAATCAATCATGCGAGGAATTTGTCTGTTGATCCTGTAGAAAGTGATCATTCAATATCACTTATAAGAGGAGATCATATTGGGCCCGTTCTTATGGGATTTCATACAATCCTCCATCTGCCACCTATTTATTTGTCTAGACATGCGTAGTCATCATCGGTAGGCCCCAAATACCACATAGGTGGGCAGCCTTGCGAAGTTAGGATGAGTGTGCAGGTTTAGCTAACTAAGCAATTGCACAATCATTTGAACCGTTGATTTCACTGAAGGTGTGCAACAAGAAAAGTCTTAGGAAAATAAATTGATTGAGTGGCTAACAGAGGGGGTCGGACACAAACATGACATAAAAGGCTTAGGTTATAACTTAAATGATTGGGAACCAGTTATAAAAAGTCACTGCAGAGTTATATCAAAAGAACACAAGGTTCTTAGATTAACCAAAGTGTTTAGGGTTTTAGGTTTAAACAAAAAAAAATAAACATATGGGAAGACTGAGAACCCCTAAATCAAACTGTTCAGAGCAACAAAAAAAAAAACACCTCCAACAAACATAAAACAACAACTCGGGAAGATCAGATGCATGAGAAAGATGATTCTCATATGGAGTAATCTATAGTTGTTTAGTGGCTACAAGAACAATTTAAGGAAAACTCAATCATAGAGTTAGCCTCTATTAGTTTATAAGAATCCTTGACAAGGATAAATAGGCCAAAAGACAAGAAGAATTCAAAGATTTACTCTAAGATCACCTAGGATGATTCAAGGAACATGAAACTATATATTGTTTCCCCTTCAGTAGAGAAAACAAAGGATGATATCACTCATCAAGAATATAATGTGACTTCAATAAACTTGGGTCCAACTGTAAAGAAGAAAGAAGTCTAGAAATTAAGAGACTCGACTAAAACTATCATAAGGAGATTGGAGAAAGAAGAAGTAGAAGATAAGTACAAGGCACATGTGCAAGAATTAGAAGCTTATATCAACTCCTGTTAACACTAATTCAACAAGACGAGGGATCTTTTGTGTCACATTTTGTCCTCTCCCAACAATTAGTGGATGAATTAGAAATAATGTAATCCATAGCAAAAACCAATGAAACAGAGAATGGTTCAGGTTCACTAGTCAACCCAATCATGTCTTCAGAAAATTAGAGAAGTAGTTATTGAATGTGAAAGTTTTGAAATACTTTTCATGGTAAAAGTTTACCTCATTTACAAGCTTTGTTAGAAATGGATAATCAAATTTTGGTAAAAGAACAAGTTTTGGAAGAAGATAAAGTGCATAATCCAAAGGATTGGTATCAGAGCCTAACCTTTAGAAGAGACGCCATTAACAAGATTATGAATGACTATACCAAGATTGAGGATGTAATAAAGGGTATTTCAAATGGTTCTACATTTTTAGAGGTCGTGATAGGAGGATAAAATTATAAAATAAATATTCAAGAGTTCAAAGCTAAATGGAAAAAAAATTCTTTGTGTTGAGTTTGAAGTTAGCATGGTTTCTTACTTCTCAAGTGTTGTTTTAAAGTTCAGTTTGTTGAAGATTTGTTGGTGTTGATGTTTGGTGAAGTTCCAAGTTTAGACCATTTGGTGCTTGTTGATTGTAGGTTCTAGTGCATGGTTAGTCTAAACCCATTATTTGTGAATTTAGGTTTAATTATCAATGAGTTATTGACTTGTATTACCTTAGGATTTAATGAATGACTAGTAATTTGAAATTTTGAAATTTTATATTGAATATTGCATCAATTTTGTCTAAGTTGTAATTAAACTAGAAAAGAAAAAATTGATTATTTTGGAATTAATCTATTAGCATCTGTAGCATCGTAAATTGTACACCCTTAATTAGGTTGTCCAATTCCACACTTAGGTTAGGGTTTTCCTTAGTGTGTCCCATTGCATTTTGCATTATAGGACTTCTATAGGCATTTAATTATTAATTTAATTAAACCTAAGTCCTCTCCCATCAATTTACATATCATTAAATTGGACCCTTGATTCTAGGTGAGCCCCTTTTTATTTAATCTTGATTTAATACTAATCTTACCCTAATTTCAATCTTCAAGATATATTTCACACATCTACACATCTTAATTTGTGCCACCGAGCTGGATTTAGTATTAGAATCATGATAGCTCACATCCCTAAAAAATTAGAATGTGGGAATTGAAACAATGGTATGATTAGACGTGGTGAGATCTATATAAAGTAGATGAGAGATTGACATAGAAGATGAAGGGGGAATGATAAAATAAGAGGTATGTCAAGACAAAGGAAGACAAAATCAATTTAAAGTGTTTGATGAGTTTATCCTTTGATATATACCTCTTAATATTTTCATTCCACAAGAAAGTCATTTTCAAGTTATGAGTTTATCCTTTGATATATACATCTTAAAATTGAAAGAATTGGATGTAGATGTGTCTTTGATAAGAGATGCTTCTCATTAACTATTAAATACTCTAATGATACGTGAAATGATGTTTTTGACTCTATGTTATATATTGTCTAATGATACCCAAACGTTTTTTAAAAACTTCAATTTAAAATTTTCTCAATTGAAATCAATTGATAATAATAATATTTTAAATTATGATCAACTTCATAATTAAAGAATTGAATAGTAGTTAAAAATAGAAAATCATAATAACTATGAAATTCAAGATAAAAAGATGTTAGCAAATCATTAAAACAAATTGACTAAAAGATAAAAGTAACATTGAATTTAGTCAATTTGAATATTATAACTTTTAAATTAAATACTAAGATGTCATACTTATCAAGTAAAATCTTATTAGTACAAGATTAAAGAGGTCGCCAATCAAACATATTTGTTTTCCTCCTTTTTCCAGGGCACTAACACTCATTGTCATTCCCCTTCATCTCATCAACAACTTTAGAATACAAAAGTACATAAAATCGTCTTGTAATTTCACTTATTTTTATGAAAGGATAAAAAATCAAAGAATTGTGGGGATCTTCTCCATTAGTATGTTGTGAAAACAGAGACAACATTGGAAAGAAAAAGAACAAAAATATTCAAAGTGTTTTAAACCTCATCTTTTCTTTTTGTCGGTTTCATTTTCATGTATGAAATAGTTACTTTTGAAATTTTGTATTTTAATGTTGTTTTTATTGTTTTATAAGAAAAAAGGTTGTGTGAGGGTGGAACCTACTACTTATTACTTAGGAGAAAAGAGTAGTTGTCCTCCATTAGAGCTATCTAATCATTGTTGGTATTGTTAAATTTGAAGAAAATAAATGTCGGTGTAGTGATTAAATTGGATTCATATAGTTGATAATTATTATTTTGTAACTTCTTTTTTAAGTATTTGTAAATTTGAATGGAAATAATAATGTTGATAAAGTTAAATAATTTATTAAGAGTGAAAAATGTTGTAAAATAGATTAGAATAAGTATAAATTTAAGTTAATTTATTGGAATTTATATTTTGATAAAAATATTTAATCTTTATAGTCGAAAACATGATCTCAATAAAATTGGTATGATTGTATAACATAGATGATGTTCAATCTATTTAGGTGATTGATAGTGTTTTTGATAAAACTTGGGTAATTATATTTGGTATTTTTTCAAATTATACTCAAGATGAGAAAAAATATGACAAGTTATAGTCTTAATAAATAAATAGGGAAGAAAATGGAAGGGAATTAAGTAATATGAACTATAAAGTGTGAAAAAGATTAAAATTCAAAACAAACACACATAAATAATTATACTATTGAATATAATCTTTGTTGAATAACTAACATACTGAGAGGGGAGGGGTGAATCGGTATTCCCTTGAACTTATTTAAACTTCTAATTAACCAAATAACATAATTTAAATTTAGTAGACAAAATAGAGGCACAACACCAAATTTTGTATATGGAAAACTCAATATGGGAAAAACCACAAAGATAATTCTCCCAGGAATAATGTAATATGTAATCAGTTACACAGTACAGGGGGTGGCTCACTCTCGATTGGACTCACTGTCCAAAATATAAAAAGGCGCTTACAGTCGGATTATGATGTATAAAAATTGAACTGTTGTAGTTGCATCTAACATATGCATGGATTGTAGTTCCCTTTAAGTACATAAGTTGTCTCATAACTCCACTATATTTGATTTGCAGACAATACACAACTACAACCTTTTCACATATAGTACACAAATAGTTGTTTTTCCAACAACCATACTTCTCTAGCACATAATACTCTTGGTAATATATATCTGCACCAACTGACTGACAAGTCAGCACAACCAGAAGGGGTGAGACTGGACTTATCTACATGCCAAAATCACCAGAGTGTCTTCATGTAGTGTCGACTTCCATCTAGAGAGTTAATATAGCAAGTAGATTGGTAGACCACATATTCCAACACATCCAAATAGGACCAGATCTAAAGCATCTTGAGACATGCATTACCATATCCAGATGAGAACGAATCCAAAAATAACATTTGATAAAGCAGAATACCGAACCTTAAAGTTGTGCACACATGATAAAGAAATATTGCATACGTGAAGCAAACTTTTTGGACTGACTCACATACATGCATGCCAGATAACATAAGATATTCATGACATCAATGACAAATAGGCCAACAATCTCCCCCTTTTTCATTTATGGCAATATAAGTTATACATATTAAGTTTGTTGAAATTACCAGAAGTACCAACAATCTTTATGCATAAAAATATGATTAACAATTCCTCCTACTACTCCCCCTTTGACAACAACAACAAAGGGTAAAAAAAGGGTAGAAATAGTGCAAGAAAAAAACTGAAACTCCCCCTAATAGGGGAAATCAATGGCTTCCAGAGGACTGCTTAAGGTTTTGAGAATGAGCAATCCAGATGTCTTTTGCTTGTCCCAATGAGAGATAGCTTCTACCAAAAACTTGATATGCACCAATAGGGATACATGCAACTGTTTCGCCTCATGAATGGAACCAAGATTGGAGTAAGAGAACTAGGGGGCATCAAAGAGGGCTCTATTCATAAAGGAAACACTTTCATTGCTCAAATCTCTTATCTTACCTAAGGGAATAATGATATTATCCCTTTGTTTTTGTTTCTCATAATACCTATCATGAAGTTCCTCAATCTTTGACCTTCCAAAGCCAAATAAATCCTTAGTTTGAAATTGGCCTGATATTGTCAAATCTTATCTTCAATGATGTCTATCTCATCTTTGATACTTTGGGTGACATCCGACCACTGAAGACTAAAAACAAATAATATATTATCATTTTCTAAGTAAGACTGGCCTTTAGAGATAAGATGAGAAAGTTGAAGACGATTCACAATTAACCTTGAATTCTTGTAAGAGTTTTTTTTGTCATTAACTTTCTCCTTTTCATATTCCTCTCTTATTTTCTCAGCATGACTACCCAAAGAACTGATCAACATCTTGCATTTTTTTGCATTGGGAATGGCTAGATCTAATTGGCACTCAGGAATTGTAGCATGAAGTGCTGCCAGAAGGTCTTCAATAATCTTGTCATTCTTCCAGAGATCTTGCCTAGTAGAGGAAATGAATGCTTCTCCAATCTCAAGTTTTTGCATTAGATCAACATTGGAGAAATCAACTGATTGCATAGAAGATGTAATAGGTGGGAGAATTAAAGGAGAAAATAATATTTTCTTCCAAACATCTTCAGATGAACCAAAATTGGTACCAATTATAGATACCTACATGCTGGACTCTTTTAGTCGGATTGTCTGCCTTAACTTCTGATGGGATATTACATTCTAGTTTGAGTATATATCTTTCATCCTTATCTAATACTTTATTATCAGAAGAACCTTAAATCTCTTTTCCCTTATCAGACTCAGAGTTGACCAGAGGGACTTCAAAGGTTCGAGGAATATCCATACTACTGCTCATAACATTATCAATAGTATTCTCCATGATAGACATGTCATTCACTAGATCATTAGTAGGACTATTAGAGGGATTATCTTTCTCTCTAGGGGTGATAACATGCACATCCTCAGATATATCAGTAATGATACCAAATTTAGAGGGAAAAAGATAAAGATTCCTTGCAATCATCATAATAGTTTTTCTTTGGCATTGGGCTCACCGAGCATGAGACCATCTAGATTTTTTTTGGTTCTTAACTCTGTTTTGCATGCTTCAATCAAGGTGGCCTTATTATCTTGAGAGAGGGTTGAACCGACTACCTCAAATACATGATCTTTAATGACTTGTTCCTCTTCTCTAGAAATTTGTCTGACTCTCATCAAATCATTATACAATTTATTTGGAACAATATTCCTAAACTGTTCAATTGTGGCATCATACTTTACACAATACATTATGAAGGCTTTCATTATACCATTTTGATCTTCAGAATTAGCCTCAGTGAACAGATTACCTACCTCACTTGGGCTTGTGCCTTGAGAAAGGGATTCACACAAACTTTATGCATCGAATGGCTCCTTGACCTTCTTCGTTTTGGATTTCTAGACATGTAACTGATACTGCTTTGCTTCCTCCTCTTCCTCATATTCCAAAACAATGGTCTTCCTCTTGATTTCAATCTTCTTCTTTTTCAGGGAGCTTGAAAAGGGAAGCTCTATTTGATCAACCTTAGTTGTTCTGGATGTACCAATATTTTTGGAGCGCCTTACTTTAGTGGTTTCTTCTTCAATCAGCTTTGCTTTATCCAGGGATTCTTGGATAACCTTTTTCATGGTCCTTCTTGGTGTGTTCTATCTGGACCTGCAAAGATTTCTCATCTGCAGTCCCAAATTATTCTTGAGACTCATCAACCGGACTTTCTAAGAGAACTTTGGTTGTGCCTTCAAGTATATCAGGATTCATCTCATATCCAAACAGAGGGACCCAAACTTTTATGGGCACAACTTCTTCTATATAGCATTTATTAGTTGTGATTACAAATGTAATGTTGTTCTTATACTTAACAACAATTTCCTTTGGAATTTTGTCTCTATTCTACATATTCATTTGAAAAATGGCAAAGAAGGTTGCAAACTCTTCTTCTCTCACCTTTTCATTGATGAACCCTTGAAGCTTGTTCATGATTTGATGGGCTACCTGAGTGTTTGATGACCATAAAACCCTACTGTGATCGAGTAAATCTTGCATGAAATAGAATAAGATGCATAGGGCTAGGGTTTCAAACCTGAACGAATGTTTCTTCTCCCTAGATTGAACAAAATTCTCTAGAAACTGATGATGCAAGATTTCACAGAGCTCGAAATCCATGTTTAGTTCTGCCATTTCATAAGTCATGTGTACTACAGTGGCTGAAATAGAATTCGTCCCTATTTGTAAAATAAATTTTATTTCCAACCATCATTGACAGATATTTAACCGTTGAATTTCTGACATTATCAATTGCCAAGGAGCACTTATCAAATGTAGCACCAGTTAAGTCTATAACTATTTTGTTCTTGGCAGATTTTGGTTTAGGAATTCCACCGGAGTCACTCAGACCTATAATGACCTTCATTATATCCTTGGTTATCATGTGAGTTTGGTCTAACTAGAGAAACCCATTATGAAACCTACACATCGTTAGCTTGACCCACATGTCATCATGACAAAAATTGAGAAAATTATTCTATATATTCAAATTCTTTTCGACTAGATAAGAAAATTGTGGTTTTACCTGCTCATGCTCATTAGCTAACTTATCGGTCTATAGATCTAGCATCTTTCCATGATGGCCAAATTCTTCCATCTTGACGTGGATGTAAGACCTATCTTTTGCCAAAACAACCCCAATTGGTATATTTAAAAATGCTCCAATAGGATCAATCTTTATCGCTTTGTATGATGTCTTCATGAATATGAGTTGGGGCTTGGAATAAACGTCAATGATTGTGGGAGCATCCATGATCTCTGATTTTGCAAACTGCTAACCCTGATCAAATTTAGCTGGAGAAACCCTAAGTTCACTAGTTGCTTGAATCACCTTCACAACTCTTAAATGCTTCTTTAATTTAAGGTAAAGAATGATTAATCATGGTGTTATGCTTATATTCCTTGGACAAGATATTTACATTAAATACACATGAGCTATCTTCCATAATCTTGACTTTCGCAATAATCTACTAGATCTTGTGATGAGTTATGATATTGACAATTGGATCTCTTTGAGATTTCTCCTGCCAGTATTACGGCCTTATTCAACTTTGGTTGGGGATGAGTATGCTTTCTAAGTACTCCCCCTTGGCCAAAGCCGCTGACTTACTAATTTTTGAATAAGTGCCTATGCTGGAGCTAGATGCAGGCATTTCTGCAGTCTCTTTCTTTCTCCAAATATTCTTCATTTCAACTTTGACATCTTCATCATTGACTCTTTTTACCAGTTTAATTTTATTTTGAACTTTGTTTCTTTTGCATTGTCTTTCCATATGTCCGATTTTATTGCAGTTGTAACACTTGATGTTTGCCGGATTTTGTCTTAACCTACATTGGTTACTTTTATGTCCAAAAATATTGCATGTATAACATCTTCCTCTAAAGTGATTATGTCTATTCGGATTTACAACCAGACTCCTACACCGATTAGATTTGTGACCAAATCTATTACATGTGTAACACCTACCAAAAAATGCATTTTGATTTAGACTACTTCTACATTTATTGCCTTATGTCCTACTCTATTACATTTATAGCAAGAGCCATTAAAGAGAGTCTTTTTCATACTTACCTGTTTCTCAGCCGAAGACTTACCTTTTTATCCCTTGGAGATAGCTACCTTTATCGTAGATGAATGTTCTTCAGGTTATGAACTTCCATCGGATTCAATCTTTGCTTCATTCGTGGTTTTCAAAGCTTCTTTTGCATTTGATATTATGTCAAGTTTACCGGATTCGATATTGCTATGTTGGTTCTTTGCTTTCTCAAGATCTACTTTGAGAGATGTTACTTCTTGTTTTAGCCTCTCGCATTCTTTTTATTTGCATTTCACCATTTTGTTCAGGTATTCTTTAGTTTTCTCATTGTCTTCATCTTTGATCCTCAAATCTGCAATAGTGTTGTATGCTTGCTTGAGCTCCTCATTGACTTCTTTGTTTCTTATCTTAAATTTATGGATCTACTCTCTTAACTTCTTGATGCACTCATTAGCTACTTGGACATTCTCCTTCAGATCTTTGTTTTTGGATTCTGTTGCTTCAAGTTATTCAAGAGCTTTTCTCAAATCATCGTTCAAATCCATAAGTTCAACTTTTTAGATCTCCTTTAAGTGGTTAGACTCTTCTAAAGGACTTGGCTTCGATACCAATTGTTGAATAACCAGAATACTGAGAGAGGAGGGGTGAATCAATATTCCCTTGAACTTATTTAAACTTCTAATTAACTAATCACATAACATAATTTAAATTTAGTAAACAAAATAGAGGAATAACACATAATACCAAATTTTGTATGTGGAAAACCCAATATGGGAAAAACCATGCAGAGATAATTCTCTCAAAAATAATGTAATATATAACCGGTTACATAGTACAAGGGGTGTCTCACAGCTAGTTTGGCTCACTACCAGTTGGAGTCACTGTCCAAAATACAAAAAGGGTCTTACAACCGGATTATGATATATAAAAATTGAACTGTTGTAGTTGCATCTGACATATGTATGGATTACAGTTCCCTTGAAGTACATAAGTTGTATCATAACTTGGCTATACTTGATTTTCACACAATACACAACTACAACCTTTTCATATATAGTACACAAATAGTCAACTATACTTCTCTAACACATAATACTCTTGGCAATATATATTTGCACCAACTGACTGATAAATCGGCTAAACTAGAAGGGGTGAGACCGAACTTATCTACATGCCAAAATCACCAAAGCGTCTTCATGCAATGTCGGCTTCCATCAAGAGCGTTAATATAACAAGTAGATTGGTAGACCACGCTTTCCAGCACATCTGGATAGGACCAAATCTAAAGCATCTTGAGACATGTGTTACCATATCCAGATAAGACCGGACCCAAAAACAACTTCCAGTACAACGGAATACCAGACCTCAAAGTTGTGCACACATATTAAAGAAATATTGCATACATGAAGAAAAATTTCCGGACCGAATCACATATATACATGTCAGATAACATAAGATATTCACAACATCAATGACAACAATGACAAATAGGCCAACAATCTTAGTTATTTATTATAAAAATAAGTATACAACTAAAGGGGGAACAATATAACCAAATTGTTGAGTTTTAAATATGAAAAAAAAATCATAAAATATTGTCATAATTATGAATTAAAAATAAATTGGTTAAAATAATTTTGTAAAATGAAAATGGTATAATTAGTAGATTAATATAAATTAAAATCATAATGATTATATAATTACTATAATATTTACAATATAAAAATATTATTATAATATTATAACCACAAAATAATTAAACTTAGTATGAAATTAAAAAATTATAATCTAAATAGAACATAAATATTTATTATATTAAAATAAAATTATATTATTACCACTTTTATCAAAACAAAAAATAGAAAAGCAAAAGAACAATAAATATAATAATGAGAATAAAATGGATTTAATATAATACTAAATTTTTAGTAATCTTAAAATGTAATAGTAAGAAAGGAAAAGTGATAATAAAATATTATGGACATTATAGAAATCTTATAAAATAAGAAAATAGACACACATACGATTGTATTACAACAAGAAATAACCATAATATATGTGTCACCTTGATCTCTCAATTTTTGTGCCTCAATTCTCTCTCGTCCTTTTATTGTGCTTGGTCAGCAACTGAACATCTTATTTGATTCCTTTGGCTCTCATTATCTTGATGATGGATCACAGAGTGATCTGAAACATTGATGCAAAAAGCTTATGCACAATTGAATCCAGAAACTAATTTCACCATACGATAAATTGTTAGCAATGTATTATTCTTAAGAATTAGTAAATGGTTAAACACTCAAAAAAATTAAAAGTATTAAAAATAAAAAGAAAATTTAATGTTGGAATAATAAGTATAAATATAAAGAAACATACAACAAGGAAGTAAACTAATGTTAATAATATTAATACAAACACTACTAATCCAAAAAAAAATATTAATACCAAAACAAGAGAAATATAACTAATGAAAATGTAAATAATGAAAATATTTTTAAAAGGAGATACACAAAAAAATAAGAAATAATGAAAAATGCTAAAGAAAATTATGAAGAATATAAAAAGAAAAAATTAAAAAGAAATTGGAAATAGATAAACATAGACATAAGGAAATGAAATTATAACAACAACAAATAAATTCCCAAAGAGAAAACAAGAAAATAAAAACACCTAGATACAGGTGAAAGATTAAAGAAAAGGAAGGGGAAGAGGAGAATGAAAGGGAAGTAGAAAGGGATATGAAAGAAATTAAATATGAAAAATTAAAAATAATATAAAAAAAAAGGAATCGGTGGGATCAATCAATAAGAGGCTGGGAGATTACATTTGAAGTATTTTAACAATGGTTGAAGAGAAGATCAATTCACAACCATCATCTCATTTGAGGTTGATAGGATGTGTATATATCTTCTTTGATAAGGACTTGATTAGCCTCCAAGTAGATCTGGTGTTGTATGCTATTCACTTGTAATCTTATGTCTAATATTTTTTCTCCAAACACCTTCCATAGAGCATAAATTTAGCTTCATTTTAAGGTGTACATAACCTACCCCCTTGTGGGAGTTGAACTTGTGACCTCTCTTTCAATAGCACAAGTTCTCCACCACTAGACCAACCCAGGTTGTACGATCAAACTAGACATTATTAAAACCCTTAAAATGTGAGACCATGATTCCAAAGTATTACAATACAATATTTAAGAAAAATGCAATGGGTAAGAGGTGGAAACCCTTAACGAGGCTACATATTTGGGCTAACAATTAATATCTAGAGGAACTTGGCATATTGTTGTAGTGGCAATAAATAAGCAGGCCATAAATCTTGGATTTTCTTACTATTTAGGACTCCAAAACTAGAATAGGACTACAATGCATGGGAGGGACTATATTGTTGGTAAGGACACTAGTTCTATAACTAGAATCTATCACTATATTAGGACACTTGAGAATTCATATAGTTTACTCTCTCTGTGTAGTTTCCTCTTTGGGTGCTAGTGTAATCTAGTGCAACCTGATTTTTTTTATTGTTTAGTAGTATCTTCTGGCCATTTTCAGAGAAACTTTGTATATGAAACCCCCCCATTGGCCTTCATATTATTCCCATGTTGCCATTTTGTTTACAAGTGGCATGCATTATATATTATGGAACCTCCTTTATTTTAGAATCATGTTATTGTTTGGATGTTACTTATTGTCATTCCAATTGGTAGAGGGTTTGTACCTCCTAGTAAGGAAACCACTTGTGAAGGTTTGTTCTTGTGTGATGTTGCAAGCGAACACAATTGTGGGTTGGTACCTAATAATATTTTGATTATTATTTTCACCTCATGTAAGTTCATCATGGTAGAATAATCTCAGAATTGGTAAGTCTTATGTTGGTGCCACATTTTTTCTAACAATGGTGAGGTTGATTATGTTGTTTTTGTTTTTATGTCATTATTTTATATATGATACGTGTGTGAACTTGTTCAGTGTCACATGTTGTTGTCAAATTTAGTTGTTTCAAAAAAAAATCTTTGACCCACTAATGTGCTAGTTGTGTTAGCTTGATGCATTGCAACATGCTAGTACTAGATATCCCCTAATAAAAAATCAAATATATACTAATAATTTCTATGGTTACCTTGAAAAGGAAAATACAATTCTATGAAAAGAGGCTTAATTTATGTCCAAATTCTAAACCCTCAATAAAGAAAGAAATAGGGAATCTTGAGAAGAAGCAAAAAGAAGAAAAAGAACGAGTTAAACAAAGAATCTAAATCCTCTCCCTCTCAAGGAGAATTATCTAAGGAGGAGAAGCTCACTTGTGCATATTAAAATAAAATAGGACATGAAGAACGCTATTGTTATAAGAAGGATATTGATGAATTGAAGCATATTCTTGAGAAGAATAGAATCATTTTGCCTTCTACAATGTCTACTTCAACTTATTCTTACAAACAAATAGAATTTGATAAGGAAAAGAGTCACACTTTTGGGACAAGTAAGAACAAAGGATGAGCTCTTTGTGCTACTACAGGTAATGATTTAGGGAGATGGCTTCTAGATTCAAGTGCTTCTCATTATATGGCATATTTTCAATCTATTTTCTCTTCATTTGAGCCTTATAGCATGCCACCAATTTTGATGGGCATACTACATATATAAATGTAATTGGGAAGGGTTCTATTGATATTGGAGATTGCACCTTCAATGATGTGTTTTGTGTTCCTCACTTGATAAGAAATCTCATTTTCATCTATCAAATTATTTATTGTGCAGCAAGAAAGACTATGGAACTCACTCATGATTCAGTTATCATCAAAGACTTGGAGATTAGAGATATCATTTCTACTAGGGTGGTGGATCATGCATCTTGGATGTACTCCTTTTCAGACTTTGTTCCTATTGATGAATTTGATCCTTCAAATGATTATCACACTTATAGTGTGGATTGATATATTGAGGAGAAATTTTGCTATTTGAACTTGGGTATTCTCACATGTGATTAACTTCTTGATCCTTACATTCTATCTCCTCCTATTGATATCACATTCACATCTACCATTGCTCCCAATGATGCTTGTGTTGCTACAATTTTGGCTTCTTGTGATTCAGTGCAACATGATATACATTGTCTTCCAGATATAGTTCCTTGGGATGATTACTTACAGATATTAAAGGTTTGTTTGTGGAGTCCTACATTGTAGATTTGAGAGACATCATTGATAATATTCATCTTCTCTTTGATGGAGATAATCCTTTTTCAGTTATTGTGAGGGAGCACTCTGACCCTCTTTTTCATTTTCTACATGATCATTATTTCAAGGTTCACATGACCATGGATACTTATGTACAACATTTGAAGGAGGTATCTTTATATTTAGAGGAGATACTTGAGTCTTTGGATCAATATTTGCAGCCATCTTCACTACATCCTAGATTATCTTTTTCAATAGTGTGGCCTAGTACACCTAATTTGGAAGGAGAAACATTCAGCATTGTCATGGAGACACTTGAGCAACTTTCAAAGACTCCATCCATCTTGATTTTCTTCCTACATAATCTATTTAGGAATAAGAAGACTTCATGCATACACCTTTAGTTTTGTTTCTTCCTAAGGGGAGGTACATTGTTCAACAATCATGGACCATCTTCTACATCCAGTTTTGAGCTACTACCATTGGTGCACATTCTACATTAAAGGGGGGCTACATAGTCTCTCTTCTTCTCTCTTATAGGGGGGAGGGGGGAACTTTTTCCTCACATGAGGTTTTGTTCTTCTATTTCATCATTGAGAGTATTTTGTATTTTCATCTCTCTTTTGGGGAGGAGTTTTGTCCCACTAGGTTTTCTCCTTTTCTCCATTTGTGAGAGATTGTTGCATTTGTACATGGGTACCTAACATGGCCTAGTAGTTTGGGGCCATCTTGTATTGTTATTTTTTGTGTAAATTCTCCCTAAGTTGCACTTAAGGGGGGGTTTTAGTGTAATTAAGGTGTTACACCTTGGTCATTCTTCACCTAGGTCCTAATTACATGTCACTTAAGCTTACTTAGGGACCACATAGGATCTTTTAGGAGCATCTCCACTTTAGGTAGTGTCATCATGTTATCATTTTCACTTTATGTGGTGTCTCCACCTTTAATTATTTTATCACATCCACCTTTTGTGGTTGCACTTTTCCACCTTTGGTGGATGATCCACCTTTAGTGGTGTTATCATGTGATCACTTTGCCACCTTAGGAGGGTGATCCACCTTTAGTGGATGTATTGCACTATCACTTTTCCACTTTAGGTGGAGTGATAAATTATCCTTTTTTGTCTCATGTCATAAGATTATGACACCTGTCATAATATTATGCACTCATATGTCTCACCTTGTCCTATTTAACCAAGAGGTCTCTTATGTAATTTAATCCATTATAATCCAATCCAGCTAATTGATTATATTTGTATTACTGATAGGCATATAGTTTATTCTTGTCATATTATTTCTCTCTTGTTATTATGCTTTCTATTAGGCCTTTATATCGTGGGTGGCTACTTTCATAGCCAAATCTTATAGTTTCCTAAGGCACTTAGGGTGTATTGGGAAAATATATTTGTAATATTTATTCTTGCTATTGTATGTAATACATTCATAAGGGGTGATGGGTTCCACTAGTAGTGGTAAAAGTGGGTTGTAGATAAAATTATTTAAAATTATTTTCCCCACATGTTTATACCTATAATATGACAATTACTGACTTAAGAAGTGGACAAATCAGTGACCTTTGGGATTCTCCAAGTGAGGGATTGGAAGAGGCAATAGATATCTCTTTGTATTCTATCATTTATTACATTTAATGTAATGTTTATCTTGTAATATTGGGTGCCCAACTTGGAGGGAAAGTATTGGAGCCAAAATTGGTGTCCTTTCGTCTTTCGTTGAGGTAATGTAAGGGTTGTGGTCATTTAAAATTAAGATCTTTATGTGGAAACCTTTATTGGTGGTTTTGTAGTTATTCCATTCTATAAATTCAACTCTTTGGATGTAGAATGTATGAAGAATAGTTGAATATAGAGTTTCTCTATAGAAACAAGGATAGGTGACAAGCATAAGGAGGTTGTCCATAGGTACACAAGTGATTCCATGCAAGATAGAGAAAAGAGGAGAATGAAAATGAATATATTGTAATCACATTTATTAATAATAATTCATACTTTCCCTCTCTTCTTGGTGGAGTGTTTTCTTGCAATGGTCTCTCCACATAATCCCTATGTTATGTGATTCTTTTATCTTTTTAATTTATGCCTCATTTATACTATATTATGGTGATGATATTATTTATTTATTATTTTTATAAGTTCACATGAGATAGGTTTATTAAACATGATATGTAGACTATTTTTTGGCATCACTAAGAAGAAGGATCTAAGCATGGTTTTCCACATTAAGGCAACTTAATTTATATATTTGCATATGAGTTTTAGATTTTCATGTTGTAGTTGTCCAATCCTTGTATCTCATGTTTTGATTGGATTATTGGATGGAGACCGATCTTCATAATTTTTGGCATTTAACATATTTATTTCACAACAATCATTATCTTTTTAGCTTCTCCCTATGTTTTGATTAAGTAAAAATAGGTTTTTGAAAGGAACCCGAACCTTTTACATAACAGGAAATAGATAAAGCATTAAAGTAGAATAGAACCATGTCTGATCACCCTAACAAAAAATAGTTCCCAACACAAACAAAAAGGGAACTCAAAACATGTAGAGCCACAAAAAGACAACAAAAGGATAGCAAAAGGACAACACAGAGACAAAGACAAAGACCATCCGAGACAGCTAAATATTTTTCATGATATCTTCTGCATGAAGCACCATTTGCTTCATGTTGTCTACAAAGGTCTTCAAATCATCCAACTCGCGTCCCTTGATATCACCTTGATTCCTAGTGTTGGCCCTAGTTCTCTTCTCATGACCTTTTTTCTCCATCCGGTCCTTGTCACCCTCTTTGTCTTTGATGTTATCAAATCTGTTAATCAAAATATTCATGTTGTCTAAAGCAGCCTTAAGAATCTGGAAATTATGTTCAGCAATCCTCTTCACAATTACTTCCATCTTGTCGACTCTATTGACCAGGTTTTTCATGGTAGCTTCCAGCCCATTCGCCTCTCTATTCCCTTCCATTTCCATAACCTTCTTTTCAGTATCAAGAATTTTACCCACCATAGCTTCAATAGCTTCAGCATTGTTGATCGTAACCACTAATTCTTTAACATTTTCAGAAAGAGGCTTCTCACTTATCGTTAACATTAATATCATTCTTCAGGTTGCTGATATCTTTAACAATTTTACTGATAGTATCACAAAATCTCTTAATACTATCATTATCCCCATGGCAGTCACTAGGATTTCCCCTTTGATTCTCTTGGCCCTCATTTTGTAATCCTTGAGTACTCATATCCTCACCACAACCCACATCTGGAGTCTCCTTCTCCTTACCCTTCACATTATCATTTTTTTCCTCCTCTGCATCCTTATCAGAAATAATCAAAACCTGCTTTTTAGCCTTGTTAGCTCCCCTACTGGTATTCTTGTTCCTCTGGGTTTGTTTACTGATCCCCTTTCCTTTCTTACTTTTGATGAATCTTTCCTCAAAGGACTCATCCTCGGAGTGTGAGAGATCAGAATCCACCACAATCCTCTTTCTTTTCCACTTATTCCTCCCCTTTTTGCTAAGATCCTCTGATTCTCCTTCAGTTTCTGAATCAAAGTTGAAACCATTATCCTCACTTTTCATGTCATCATCCCCAGTATTTTTACCTCTAATTGGTTTCTCTATGGTTTTCCCTTTCAACAATTCATAAACTAAAACCACAAGTCCCTGATGAAGAGCATGATCCCTCTAAGGGTCTTTCTACATTTCTTTGATGGTGTGATTCATGGAACATGCTAAATAATAGGGTAGGCTTACCTTTTCACCATGGTGGAAATGGTTGAGTAGCACGAAATGGTGTCTGTATGCCCTCATAAATCTTCCATCCAGCGTAATGTAGGTTATGGTAGAAAACAACACAAACCTCCATGGCCTACAGATATGCTTGGGGGAGTGGTAGGAGTTATCTACTTTCACCATTTTCTTCTTTTCGCTATCCGTGATAGGAAATTTGTCTATTGCCTTATCAGAGACACTACGATCTCTATAGAAATTAATGCCATCTTTCACCATTCCTGTAGCTTCTGCAATGATGTCTTCATCTACCATCATCATCTGGGTGCCCACCAGTACTTTTTCATTCTTCCAATTCTTTATAAAATGTTTGGTAACTATTGGGTCTTTACCACAGAGCTTATCCATGAAAACACTTAAGCCCCCCTCTTGTAGAATCTCCCAAACCTCTTTGTTCTTCTTCCAATCCGAACATGAGGCTGGTTCAAATCTCTTTTTGTTCCCTCTCATTTTTCCTTCAAAATCACTGGAATTCCTAATCTTTACTCTAATATTTCTTCTCTGGTTTCTTTTCTTGCTCTGAAAAATAACCTAGAATCTGTGCCCAGTTAATATGATAAGACTATTAAATAAATGCTCATCACCGCCGATGTGAACCTTCATCGAAAAAAGGGGAAAAAGCATTAGGAATTATGATTGATGATGCCACGTTGCCTCATCTGGATATGATCTAGTTCGAACAAGGATTTTGACTCACACACAAGTTTACTCTCCCCATTAATAGTAATGATTTTCTTTGATCAACAGGCCAGGTTGGCTGCCCAGTCAGCACATGAGTTTGCTTCCCTGTAAACATGTGTGAAAACACACATATCGAAGGTTTCACTTATTTTCTTTGTTGCTTTAATAGCATTGTTAATAGACCATGAGGGTGAGAACACCTTATTCAAACAATTTATAATATTCAAAGAGTCACCTTCACACCATACTCTGGTACAATTGGCTTCCTTTGTAAGCAACATCCCATGATAAGACGTCATGGCTTCAGCAACATGATTAGTTTGACTGCCAATAGGAATACATTTATTGGTTTTTCATTTTCCCCATTCATCCCTTAAAACCACACCACACCCCACATTGCTAGGGTTACCCTTTGAAGCGCCATCAAAGTTGATTTTCATCCAGCCTTGCGGAGGACTTTCCCATTTCACACCTTCTTTAGGATTAGCCTGAATGATGTCTCTTCCCTTTAATCTCCAATTATTGAAGATAATAAGATCATCCAGATCTTTGGGGTTGGCTATTCCACCCATGATGTTGATATTCTCCACTGCATTTCGTTTGATTTTTTCAAAATTATTTGAGCCTTATATGCCTTCTCTTAGAACACTCTTTCATTTCTGTCTTTCCATATTTCCCAGCATATATGAGGTAAAACCAATCTCCATAAGAGAGTTATAGACTTATTCCTTGAGGGATGATGCCAAGAATTAAAAACCTCTTGGACAAATTCTGGAAAGGCCCAACTGATGTTGAAGTAGTCCATACATCTAGCCTAGATATCAGCAGAGAAGGGACAGTGGATGAACAAGTGGTTGATAGTTTCCTCATTCTGCATGCAAAGAAGACAAACACTAGGCATACAAAATCCTCTAATTTTGGGGTTATCAATAGTCAAAAAATTATTTTGAAGGACAGTCCAGAAAAAATATTTATTTTGGGAATTAGGCCTTTCACCCAAGCCTTGGCCTAGCAAGGACTCTCCAAGTTAGAAAACTACTGATTATGGAGAGAGCCTACAAAGAATTTACCATTTGCAGTGAGTTTCCAGATTAGTTGATCATCATCATCCACCACCACCATGGCATTCATAATTTTGTTCAGATTACCAAGGGAAGGATCAACTGGGGACAATTCCTTCCACTGTCCATCATTCCAATAGTCACCTACCATAGTTTCATTTTTTTCCTTACACTGATTTTGAAATTTTCCCCAATCAAGACTATCACTCAATGGGTAGTCAAGCAACCAAGAATCTTCCTAGAATTTAATGGAATTACCTTTCCCTACCTTCCATTTCACACCTTTGGCAATTAGATCTCTAGTTCTAGTAACATTTTTCCAGATATTAGAGCCAATCAAGATATCTTCAGCATTGAGGAAACTTTGAAGGGTAGGATATTGTCTTTTGTACTTGTTGTCCCATATCATTTTCCATTCTCCATGAGTGTTATAACCTCTCCATGTCTGCTTATCCATAAGAAACTCATTCATGTCTCTGATTATTCTAAGGCCAATACCTCCCTTTGTTATAGGTTTACAAACCTTATCCCACACAATCATATTCATTCTCTTCTTCTCCTAAACCCCTGTCCATAGAAAAGTTCTTTGAATTTTTTCAATGGCCTCCACAAACTTGGCTGGAATTCTAAAAAGGCTCATGGCATAAAGAGGAATACTCTGAAGAGTACATTTCAAAAGTTGGACCTTACCAACTTGACTGAGCAGAGAGCCTTTCCATCCAGCTAACTTCCTATGAAATTTATCCACAAGAGCTCCCCAAAAAGTATCAGGAGTGACTTGACATAAAGGAAGCCTAAGATAGGAAGCAGGAAGATTCCCTAATTGACATCCCAAAATGTTACTAATTTTTATCTATCTTCTTTTCGAAGTGTTGATGAAATAGACAAAACTTTTAGATCAATTTATCAATTGACCGGTAGCTTCCCCATAACTGTCCAGTGCTTTATTTAAGCTCCTAGAGTCTATCACTGAAGCATTCCCCATAATAATAGAGTCATCCACAAATTGTTGATGGGAGCAAACTTGGTCCATCGAAGAAGGTTTTAGCCCACAAAACTCTCCCTTCTCAACAAGATTACCAATTAATCTTCCCAAACACTCCCCCATGATAATGAAAAGAACCGGGGATAGAGGGTCTCCCTGTCTGAGACCCCTTGAGGATTTGAAAAAGGGGGAAGGAGAACCATTGATTAAAATAGAAAAAGAAGTAGAAGAAACCAATTGCAAAATAAGACTGATACTTCTAGAGCAGAACCCAAAAGTAGAGAGAACATCCATCATAAATCCCCAATCCACTCTATCATAAGCTTTGGATAAATCAAGCTTCAAAAGAAAGCCTTCTTTTTTAGCACTAGAGAGAGAGTGAATATTTTCATGGACCGAAATGATTGAATTCAAAATTTGTCTCCCAAGGACAAAGCCACTTTGCTGGGGAGAAATGATAGATGGGAGCAGGGTCAAGATTCTAGAGGTCAAAACCTTAGAGATAATCTTATACAAAGAGTTGCATAGGTTGATAGGTCTAAAAAGATCCATGGAATCAACACCCATCTTTTTGGTAATAAGGGCAATGAAAGTGCCATTTAGTTCTTTCAAAATTCTTCTTGCACCAAAGAATTCTTTCACATCACTGGAAACATCACCTCCAACAATATGCCAATACATTTGGAAAAAGAACATGGGGAAACCATATGGGCCCAGGGCCTTGTTACCTTCAAAGGAATTGACAGCTTTCAGAATCTCATCATTGGATGGAATAGCAGTGAGATATGAATTCTGATCCGCATCCAAGATAGAGGGGATACAGTCTGTAAGGTTCCTTTGAGCTTGCAAATCCAAGTTGTGTTCCTTAGTCAAGAGGTTGGAGAAAAACTCCAAGGTTGTCTTCCTCATAGACTCTTCATCTTCAACATTTCTGCCATTGTCTTTGAGCTTAGATATCCTATTGATGGCCTTGTGTTTCAAAGTGGAGATATGAAAGTATTTGGTATTTCTATCTCCTTCCTTCAGCCAAATATTTATTGAACTCTATTTTCAGAAAGTTTCTTCTTTTGCTATGATGTCATGATATTTCATGAGAATCTCGTCTTCAACTTCTCTAGAGACCTTGGTAGAGCCACTATTTTGAATCTCATCCTGAATATCCTTTAGATCTAAGAGAATGGTAGCTTTGGAAGCAAAGATGTTCCCAAAGGATTCCTTATTCCATCTTTTAACATTATCTTTCACAAATTTCAACTTTTTGACCACCTTATACATAGCATTTCCTTCAATTCGTATCTGCCACCATTCTTTGATCTTGCTTTCCATATCTGGGTGTTTTGTCCACATTCTCTCAAATCTATAAGGGAAGTGTCTTCTTCCCTTCTTGGTATCAGTCGTAAAGGATATAGGATAATGATCTGACCATGCCCTGATATGAGCGGATAAAGAACAGAAATGAGAGTTAAACCAATCCAGAGAGATTAAAGGCTTCTCCCTATGTTAATCTTGAGGGGGGTGTTAGAGTAATTGGGATATTACCTAATTAGTTATCTAATTGGGTCATTTATTAATTTATTCACTTAAGCTAAACATGGGAGTACTTTTTTATTTTATTAGATTAGGCTAATAATAACTCATGTTTTCTCATTCATTATGACGTTGACACTTGGAACTAGCTAATTTAATCTTACCATAGGGTTTTGATCTAGGTTTGCAGTCATACTTTCTATAAGGATTCATTCTTTCATTGTAATCATAAGCTTTTGTGCATCAATACAATTCTTAGGTTGTTGAGCAAATTTATCTTGATTGATCTCCATTTGTGATGAGTGTTTTGTGTGGAATTAATTCATGGCCTTGTAGGGTTGAACAAATAACTCCAACAATTATTGGACCCAAAATATATATTGTAATTAAAAATATGGTGAGATAGGGTAGACCCATATTGACATCCACAAGCAAGGGAAGCATGGCACTACAAACACCACCAGAAGGCCTCACAACAACTAAAATATTTTCATAGGAAAGAAATAATTACCATAAGAGAAGCCATGTCGTAGATGGATTAATACCCCCAAAATTACCCAAAATAAAGGAGACAAGAACGATGGTTAAACTCCAACCACAAAGGGCATCAAAATATCCTTCCCACACTAACTAACAACCACACTATAGAGAAGAAAGAAAGAAATTTTTTTAAGTGGCTTTTTTGGATACTACAATGGATAAGAGAACTATTTCATGTGAGAGATTATATATAGGATACATAAAAGAAACAAACTTTCTACTATTAATTTAGCATGTTATGTAATTTAAAAAAAATTACAACTATTTTGTTTAAAAACTTAAAAATAAGAATAGAATATGCAATTGAATCCTAGAATATAGAAATTAAAACTTGGCATACTATAACTTATGCTAAAGATATAGAAAATGTCTATTAAAATTGGTAGGAATGGGTAGTCCTAGTAAAAGTTTTTTTTTCTTAGAAAATAAAGAAAACAATAGTTTGAGCAGGATACACACTAACATTACTACCCTATTATTATACTACTTATGCTTCAATTTTGAATCACCGAATCACAAGACCTAGAGGATTGAGAAAAACTATGTGGGTCTTCCTCTTTTATACAAAATTGTATTGGTTCTTGCACTAATTATTTTGGTGTTCCTCGAACTAATTACTCACTTTGAAAAGGTGGAATGGTTCCTATGTATTAAGTGTTGAACACACAAATACAGTGAGAAGGGGGGATTGAATTAGTGTATGCGTTAATAATACTAAAAAAAAAATTAGCTCTCACAAGTAATTAACCATATAATGTAGAAGAGTGAGAAGATCAATAACACAACACACAACACCAAGATATATGTGGAAAACCCAAGATAGGAAAAACCATGGTGAGAAAAAGTTGAGCTTGGATCTACCATCCAAATCCAACCTCACAAATATCTCAACTGATTACAATTAATTTGAAGGCACCAACCTTCAAAAGACACCAATCCCCTCTAGTTTATGGACACGAATCCAAAAGAGAATCAACCATAACAGTTTACTCTCAAATCTAGGACACCAATCCCTTTACAATCACTTCATTTGAAGGCACAAACATTTAGGAGACACCAATCTCATGCACTAACATACAAGACTACAATCTTGATATAATACAATGAATAAATATGAACCTCTGTAGTTCTGCTCTGCCTCTTTAGAAATTTGGTTCACACTCATTCATCTCTGCAACTCACTCTCTCATTAAAATTCCCCTTTGATCTTTCCTTCAACACTATACTCCCACTAAAATCTCTCCCCCTTTGTCATCAATTAGAAAGGGTGAACTAAAACTCTACTATAGGGACAAACTAAAATCACATACGCTCCCCCTAAGTAGAAGTTCTCTCTTCATAAACATGTCACAAGGAAGAAAGGGGTAAAACCCCCAACTTCTGTCTCAGAAACACAAATATCTCCTTGGGAAGTGGCTTTGTAAAGATGTCTGCAACCTAGTCCTTTGCTGCCACATACTCTATCTGAACTTCTTGATATGAAACCTTTTCCCTTAAAAAGTGGTGCTTAATAGCTATATTCTTCATTCATGAAAGCATCACAGGATTCCTTGATATATTAATAGCACTTGTATTATCATAAAGAAATGGTATAGTCTCTTCATACTCTACCTTGATGTCCTTCAAGGTTTGTTTCATCTATAATAGTTGAGTGCAACATGAAGCAACAACTATATATTCTACCTCTATAGTTGACACAGACACGTAGTCTTGTTTCTTGCTATGCCTAAAAACCAATTTTTTTTTCAAGAAAGAATGCACCACCACTAGTGCTCTTCCTATCATCAACACATCTTTCCCAATCGACATCTATATAGGCATGTAAGTTAAAATATTTTCCTTTAGGGTACCATAATCCATAGTCTTTTGTATGTTGCAGATACTTGAAAAACTTTGTGACTGCCTTCACATGAGTTTCCTTTAGAGCATCCTAAAACCTTGCAACCATGCATACATGATGTATTATATCAAGCCTAGAAGAAGTTAGATACAACAAGATTCCAATCATTAATCTATACCCTGTTTTATTTGCTAATAGAGATTCATCATCTTTGCTTAGTTTACACCTTATTATCATGGGTGTGTCAGCTGGAGTGTAATTTTCCATCTGAAACTTCTTCAACATTTACCTCACATACTTGGTTTGAAAAATAAAAATACCTTTGTCAACCTGAGTGATTTGCAATCCAATAAAGAATGACAACTCACCTAACATGGATATTTCAATTTCATGTTCCATAGCTTTTGCAAACACTTTACACATCTCATCACTACTTCCCCCTAAGATTATGTCATCAACATACACAACCAATTTTAATTGATGATCTCCTTCAAATTTAATTTACAAATTATTGTCTGCAAAACCTTTTCTAAACCCTTGTTGTTATAGGTATGAATCCAATTTTGAATACCAAGATCTAGGAGCTTGCTTCAGTCCATACAAAGGTTTCTTAAGTATGCATACAAAATTCTAATCCTTTTCTAACATCCAACCTTCTAGTTGCTCAATATATACTCCCTCTTCAAGATTGCCATTTAGAAATGGAGATTTGACATCCATCTGATATACTTTGAAGTTCCTGTAGATTGAGAATGGAAGAAACATTCTGATTGCTTCCAAACATGCTACAGGTGCAAATATTTCTTCAAAGTCTATGCCCTCAACCTATGCATAACCCTTGCATACAAGTCTAGTTGTGTTTATAACAACTTTACCTTCTTTATTTAATTTGTTTCTGATTACCCATTTGGTTCCAAGTACATTCTTTTCCTTAGTTCTAGGGACAAGCTACCATGTTTCTTTCTTCTCGATCTGATTGAGTTCTTCTTGCATAGCATCAACCCAATTCTCATCTTGATTTGCCTCAACAAATTTTTTGGGTTCAACCAAAGAAAGTAAGGCAAAGCTTTTAGGTTGAGAATCATTTTTCAAATTGTCCTTCTTGTGTCCTCAGTGCAGTTTTTCTCTTTGTCTGTGCACCTACATTTTTATCACCAATAATCTTCTCTTCTGGATGGTCTCTTGGTACAACTTTTGAAGGTGACTTTGTGTCTTTCCTTGTTGGTTCCTAAACAGTTTGCTCAATATGAATCGGTTCAGGTTCTTCTAAGTCATCATCATTTGCTGAAGTACAAAGTGAATCCTCATCAAACTTTACATGTATACTTTATGAGAGTTGAGAAATACAACACCACAAGAGCCTAAAGATCTTTGCAAGTTGAATAACATGTTACAAGGAGAAGCAAGGAAGCAAATAACATAAAAAACAATACACAGAAAATATGATCAAAAAGATGAGAGCTCAATATTCACAAAAATGTATAATGTGATAATACTTACAATACAATGAAAAGAAAAACCTCTAATAGATCAAGAAACCCTAAAAAGGAAAACCTAGGCTTGCACATAATAATTAATAAAAAAAATTATTATTATGCACCTAAAGTTATCTTAAGTGTAAAGGAGATAAAGGGAACTTAAATAATTAAATAAATATTGTTTAATTAATCAAATAAAGACCCGAATACTCTAACACCCCCCTTAAGATAGACTTAGGGAGAAGTTAAAACCTAGAACAGCTACTAAAAGTAGGAAAGATGGGTCCCGGCAACAAGGCCTGAACAGGTACCCAAATACAACCAAATCTCTATGACCAGAGAAATAGAGAAAACCACGTGGGAAAAAAACTCTACTCCAAACAGAGATGGAAAAGGCAAGAAGAATGACTGAAAAAACCTCCAAACAAGAATGTTCCAAAAAGATAGGAACAAGAGAAGATCAGAAGAATCACTGAAGCATGAAGAACTTGCAAACACTATCAAAGAATAATTGTTGATCTGAAGAACCTCCACTGAAATAGAACATGACCAGGTAGAGAAGACTATAATCTATATGAGTGCCCTCAAATGATGCTACTCGAATCAGAAGGCAAACAAAGGCAAACAACTGAACTTGAAGATATAGATGGCATGAGAAACCAAAGCTCGAAGAGTTGATCAATCGAACCACGGAAGTATTAGAAACAACAAGACAAACCTCCCCATAATGCTAAAAAGGGAGAGGGACAGGTACACTGAAAAGAACAGCCAACAAGAACTGCACGACAAAGAACCAGGAACATCGAAGGCGCAGAGAAATTACATAGTATCAAGGAAGGAACACTCACTTGACACATATCATGAGGCGAATGTCATGGAAGGAACACCCACTAGACAAATGCATATGGCAAACAAAAGGCAAACATCAACCCCCTCATGGCACTTTATAAGTAGTGCATGTACAATAAGGCACGAGATGTGTAAGATCCCAAGTAAACAATGCATGATGGCACTTTATCTCAGTGTGTTTGCATAAAAGAAGCTAAAATGATAAGAAGACTATAAACAAAAAGAAGAGCCAAAACCGAGACATCCTACTCAAAGAAGAGATCCCAGGACCTGAAACAACCAAGATATTTACCAGAGTGTTGAAAAGAAAAAAAAATGAATAAATATTCTTGGAGTAGAATCTGGAAAGAAAACCCATATGGCTGGAAAGTACACAACACACGCTTTCCAAAAATATAATTTTTTTTAAAAACGGAGGTCGGATGCTCATTTTATGGCTCCCGAAGTGCAAAAAGGAGACCCCACTTTGACTTAAAAAAAACACAGTCAAATGACAAAATTGGAAAAAAAAAATTCTAACACCATGAGGTCCAGCTCGGAACCATCTTTCCGACGCCTATTCGTTTTCGAAAAAACAACTCCATCTGCCCAAGTTATGGCAAAAAAAACAACCCCCCCTAAAAGAGGCAAGAGGGAGGTGCAACGGGGGCTAGGTCGGGCAGAGGTGGCCTGTGGGCAGCGCTCCGGTGGTGCTCCAGTGGTGTTGTGCTGGTTGGGCGGTGGCGCTATTTCCAGTAGCACGGGTTGTTTCCGGCGTTGGCAGGGAGAAGGTTGGTGGCAGCGGGAGAGCAAGGTGTCAGCACGGAGATGATTGGCGAGGGTCAGCGGCAGCGAGAATCCGGTGGGCGGTGCAGGGAGCCAGCGGGCGCAACGAGGGGCCAGTGGGTCCAGCGCGGGCGGCGACGGGGGTTGGGAAGGCGATGTCGACGGGGATCGGGAAGGCGGGCGTCAGTGGGGCTGAGGGCCGGCGAGGAGCCAAGGGGCAAGGCTGGTGATGACCAAAGGCCAATGGTCGATAGGGGCCCGCTCTGACAGCGACGATGGCCTGCGACCTATCAGGGGGGCCCACGATACCCTGCGTACTGTGGGGTAGCCCCAAAAAAAACTTTGATTTTTGTTTTTTTTTTAAAACAACTTGTCGTTTTGTAATTTTTTATTTTTTTTTTGAATTTTGTTTTTGATCAAAAAATCATTCGGCCTGCATGCCGTAAAAAGGTTTTTTTTTTTTAATTTGTTTTATCAAACTGCGTGTCAAGGTCGTACGACCTGGTATTGGAGAAAAAATACTCTTAGAAGCTCAGGAGCAAAAAATGGTAAAGTTTTGTATGACCATAGGGGTTTTTGGGCCTTTTGAGCACGATGGTGAGGTTCGTTAAGGCCCAAAGTGCTCAGAAAAAAAAAGGCCTATCCCTAGGTGCATAAAAAAACTTCCTGAAACCCCAGATCTGCTTCCAATGCAAAAATTCTCAAAATAAGAACAGATAGTTGCAGATCTGAAGCTCTGATACCATGTGAGAGTTGAGAAATACAACACCACAGAAGCCTAAAGATCTCTACAAGCTGAATAACCTATTATAAGGAGAAGCAAGGAAGCAAATAACAGAAGAAAAAAAATAATACACAGAAAATATGCTCAAAAAGATGAGAGCTCAATATTCACAAAAATGTGTAATGCGATAATACTTACAATACAATGAAAATAATAACCTCTAATAGGTCAAGAAACCCTAAAACAAATAGGTGTCGGAAAGTTGGTTCTGAGCTGAAAAGATGGCAATTACCCTTCCATTCTTCTTGATATCACATCCTTTCTTGTGGAACACCACATTGTATCCATTATCACGCATTTGACTGTCACAAACAAGCCCTTCAACGTAGAAGACATTTTGTGTTGTTGTCCTTCCATTTTCAAAACTGATTAAACCTTTTCCAACTATGGTAGTAGTGTCATTTGTGTTGGGTGAATATTTTATCACCAACATACCAATGACAAAATATGTGATTCACACACAACTATGTTAAGACAAAGTCTTTCTTCTCATCAAGGGGAGGTTCCCTAGAAGAATTTGGGTATTTCAACAACTTTGAAATTAAATTCGGGGGTAAGCTTAGGGCATTTAATTATCTTTTTTCATAATTAATGTATCTCCCATAACTTGATGATATTTCTTACAACTAACAAAACTAACAACTAATAAAACTTCTTTACAATGATTTTTAATATCTCAACAATCATGTAAGCTCAAAGTCTTACGTGAGTGCAACTTACTTTAATCACCACGATTACAACTATAATCACAACTCGTAGTCTCCAAGATGTGATTAATTTTCTTAAAAACTAAGAGCAACTAATAGAAATACAAAGCTTACTATGTAATTACTTAACTATCAGAAGATTTCCCAAATATGCAAATAACACAAAGTCTTCTTATCACAATTGGAAAGCTCTCTTACTCACATAAACAATATCACCAATAAGATTCAAGTATTTAGGAAATGATTATGAGAACTAGACATAAGAACAATTCAATCATAAACACAATCTTTGGCACAACACAAAATTTGGAAACTAGCGAATTGCTATATTTATTTCCATGAATAAATCTTTACATCAAAAGCTCAAAGTCTTTGTTGAGGCAAAAATTTGGCAGAGACTTGCTTAGCATTATAAAAGATAAATATTTACAAATGAGGTTCCTCCTTTTATAGGAAAAGGAGTTGAGAAAAATGTGGGCTCACTTGACTAATTCAACTGCAAAGTCCCACTTGACTACAACTACTGCATAAAAAAAATTGCAACTGCAAGAAAATTTGCAGTAAGAAAAGATGCAACTACATGAATTCGACTTAGTGTCAATGAGGACATCACATTCTTCATTTTCTTCCCTCTAGATTTACTTGGAGAAAGATCAGTCATCTGTCAAAATCTGCAACATTTTCATCACAAATTTTGATATTCACCATTAGATCGCCAGCTTCAAAGATCCGAAATGATGCCTATAAAATCAAAATTACCCTTAGACAAAAAGGCAGAAAAATTAGCAAATCGGGTTTTAAAACCCAATCTAAACTTGGGTAGGTCAAGGTTGCAGGTCGAGTTTTAAAACCTGATTTGCAGTTGGACAAATCCTAGGTTGCAAGTCGAGTTTTAAAACCCGACCTGCACATGTGCAAAAAATAACCTGCAGGTCGGGTTTTAAAACCCAACCTGCAACTCGGGAAGACCTGCCAATAGATAGACCTGTAGGTCGGGAAAAATTTCCCTGCCAATAGACAAACCTATAGATCGAGAAAAAATTTCCGACCTGCACATAGGCAAACCTACAGGTCGGGAAAAATTTCCCGACGTGTAGAAAAACACAAGAAACACTGCATTTCGATTTTTAAAACCTAAAGTGCAATCAAAAGACGAAATAAAAGATTAAGGAAAAAACATGAAAACAAAAAATGACAAAAACGAAGATACAAACTAACACAACTTACGAGATAAGTCGACTGACTGTGGAGGACGTGGGCTATGAAACGAAAAATTTTGTAGGAGTTGTCCCACGATTCAGACTAGTTGAAATCGATGACAACAATTTGATCCAAATATTACCATTCCTTTGCAGTTCTCTTTTAATGAGAGAATTTTACTTTTGTCACCTGTCATATGATTTGAGCAGTCGTTGTCAACATACCATGTATCATTCTCATCTTGTGAATGAAAAGCAGCCTGAACAAAAAGAGACTTTTCTATATTATGCTTTTCCTTCTTCACCTTCCATTCCTTTTTAGTTTCTTTCTTCTAGTTTATATCAGATTTAGTCTTTTTTTCTTCTTTTTCATGAGTATTCATTTTCATTTCTTGTTTGGGAGACTTAACACGACTTCTACAAAAAAAATCTATATGACCAAGGTTATTACATTTATAACAAATTGTAGTGAGATCAGCAAGAGGTGCAAATTGAATTTGACTTATGAAAGTATTTCTTCTCATATTAATTCTACAATCTACTGCATTATGACCAAACTTATTATAGGAGAAACAATAGCCAGGAAAATAATGATTAAACCTGAATGTTGGTTGTTTCCCGCCAGGAGGTGGTGATCTTTTGAATCTTCTCTTCTTACTAGTAACATCAATGAATCCCTCATTTTCCTTGTTTTTTGTATTTCTTGTCAGTAGTAATGTCCTTTTCTGCAACTGATTGGATCTTATCTTAATCCCTTTATCTTCAGCTTTTACAGAGACATCACTGATTTTGTCTTTGCATTTCTTCTTATCTGTCACGGTGATGTTAGAACATTGTCCCTTCTCACATCCTAGTCCAGTCAAGATATTAGATTTTCGTTGTTTACTCAACATGTTATCTAAGGCTTCAATGCTTTTGTCATATTTCTTTAGACACACTATCCTAGCCTCAAGTAGCTCACATTCTTTCTCTTTGGCTTGCAATTTTTCTATCACAGTATCCTCTATCTTCTTTGCTTCTTCAATTTTAGTTTTGAGACGGATGATTAGTGCTTTAAATTCCTCAATCTTTTTTTTGTATTTTTTAATCTTTGATCTTGCAAGGTCTAGCTCATTTAAGGCAGAAATGAGTTCCCCTTCCAAATCAACATCAGCTTCTTCATCATCATTATCATTCTTTTTAATCTCAACCTCAGCAATTTCCATGTATAAATGTTCTTCATTTCCAGGATCATCTTCTGCATCACTTTCAACATCAAAGGTACCACTATCTTCTTTGCAATATAGACTCTTCTAGTTCTTCATTTTCTTATAATTAGGAAAATTTGATTGATTTTCATTTTCCTTTTTATTTCTACATTGGGATACATAATTTCCTACTTTACCACATTCAAAACATTTGAATGGTAGTTCTCCTTTGTACTTGCCTAATCCTCTTTTTAATCTCCGTACAAAGTTGGCCTCATCATTGTCAATCTCATAATCTTCCACCTCAATAGCCTTGAAAGCTACTTCTCTCTTTGATATATCACCTTTTCCTATTCTCATTACATATGCAGAAAGAGTTCCAAACAATTCATTCATAGAATATTTGTCTAGATCCTTAGCTTCTTCAATAGCAGAGACTTTTGAGTCATACCTGGTGAATAGAGACCTTAACACCACGATCACAGTTTCCTTAACCTCTTCACCAAGTCCTCTAATATCATTGACAACTTCATCCACTCTGAGCAAATATTCTGCAATTAATTCTTCTTCCTTCATCTTCAATCCTTCAAATTGAGCTCTATAAGTCTGCAATTTTCTTGCTTAACTGTGTCATCATCTTCATAGATACTATGAAGTCTGTCTCAATTTTCCTTTGCGGTTTTACAGTGCATTACCTTGGCAAATTCTAAGTTTGACAGTCCATGCAATATGGCATTCTTTGCTTTAGCGTTATTAGATCATATTCCTTCTTTTCATCTGGAGTGGTTGGGGAATTGGTAGGAGGTGTATACCCAGCCACAACTGACTGCCAAATATCAAATCCAAGAGATGAACTGTAAGATTACCTTTTGACCTTCCAGAAAGCATAGTTCATTCCATTGAATAGTGGTGCATTGTTAGATGAAGCTCCTCCATTACTAGCCATGCGTTCAAGACCAAGATCTATTTTGAGTGGTTAAGCCAGTACCAAGGAACTAGGCTCTGATACAAATTGTTGAACACACAAATACAATAAGAAGGGGGGATTGAAGTAGTGTATGCGTTAACAATACTAAAAACACTTTTCATCTCTCACAAGTAATTAACCATATAATGTAGAAGAGTGAGAAGATCAATAACACAACACACAACACCAGAATATACATGGAAAACCCGAGATGGGAAAAACCACTATGAGAAAATGTTGCTTGGAGCTATTATCCAAATCCCGCCTCACAAATGTATCAACTGATTACAATTAATTTGAAGGCAACAACCTTCAGGAGATACCAATCCCCTATAGTTTATGGACACCAATCCAAAGGAGCACCAACCCTAACAATTTACTTCAGAATCTGGGACAACAATCCCTTTACAATCACTTGATTTGAAGGCACCAACCTTTAGGAGACACCAATTCCCTAGACTAACATACAAGACTATAATCTTGATGTAATGCAATGAATAAATATGAACCTTTGTAGTTCTTCTCTACCTCTTTAGAAATTTGGTTCACACTCTTTCACTCACTCTCTTCTCAGTCCAGCATCCACTACTAATTGTATTGATCTTCATCCTATTTGTATACTTTGTATTCACCTCCATGATGTCAGCCAAGACATAGTTCATCACAGATCAAAAAAGTAGTTTAGATTTTATCATACTACATGATCTATACAACTTTCTATGTTGCATTAGGATTGTTCATTCAGTCAGTTTGCACTTTGGTCTTATCATCTCAGCATAGAGTGTCTACCCCATTTGTATCTTTCCAATTACATTCAACAAATAGTTGTCTAAGTCGACTTGTGCAAGTTCCTAGAATTCTCTATTATCGCACCAAAACAAGCTCTTCTCAATATTTAAATATGGACCATTGATTTGCTTGACTTGACCGAAAAGATTTGGTCATTGTTGTCACCGTGGCGGTTCCACGTGCCACATCACGTTACAGTGGGTCAACATTTTTTGTGACTGTTTATGATTTGATCGGAACATTGCAGCCTTCCTTGTCAGTCTGTCCTAATCGTTGTGATCATATGCCTTAACATTTCATGTCAACATCTAGCGGTCCATCGCAACATCACAGTCTTCCTCGACAATCTATCTTGACCATTGTGATATTGTGCCTAATGGTTCATTGCAGTATCGCAACCTCCTCTGGTGGTTAACTCCAATCATCGCAATCTTGCACCTAACACTTCATGTGACATCGATGCATGTTCTAAGTTAGTTGGCCAAAAACATGTAATTCATTTCTCACTTAACCTATCTTCGCTTGTCAATATAAAAACTTGATATCGCTACCATACTAACAATGTCAGATAAATGTTTAAAACCATTACACACATAGGTTTGTTCCTTCTGCACACAATCTATCTATTCTGCCTAAATTGATCTTGCTTGGAGGTGCACATCTACTCTGTGCCAGCCAGCCATATGGCATCCCATCCATCTCTGTACTAATCCCTTCATTCAGTACATATCCTTTGGACATTAATGACAAGATTATTAGACCAAAATCAACATTAAGATATTTGTGTAATAGACCAATTAATTCCAAAAATAAGTAAAGGGTTACAAAAGATAGATTCGACCAAAGCTCCTTTCAATACTTGCTACTATTATTGCATGGGACCCTCAACCCTCGTCGACACCCTAACCTCTCTAGTCGTGCACTCACTAACCAGTTCAAAGTTTTGGTGTAGTGGTAATTGGTTTGTGTTAACAAACAAGTGACTCCATTGGGGAGGGTTTGACTCCCAGCAACAACATCTTACTCACCTCATGGTTGATTGTGTCTAGTATGGACCTCTCAGCTCAAGGGGGGATAAATTGTTGTCGTATGGGACTCTCAACCCCCCTTGACACCCTAACCTCTCCAGTGGTGCTCTCACTAATAGTTTGAACTTTTGGTGTTGTGGCAGCTAGTTTATGTTAACAACTACAAATAAAATGTAGAAGCTATAACTTCCTTCTAAAAATAGAGAAATAAATAAAGGCATATATAGAAGCATATCGATACAAAAAACCAAACAAATTAGAATTTTTGTTTATGATAATGTGTGTACCTAGAATATTTGTTGGACCATAAACCTTTCAAAAGTGTTCTCCATGCATGAAATTGGTCTTTCTGAATGAATCTACATCTTTTTCCCATCAAATTTGTAAAATATTATTGATCTTTGTAGGAGTATCACATATTACTAATTACCATCGTTGTTCATTGAAACTCAATTTACATTCCACCAACAATCAACATAGCCATTGAACACCACTAGTGACCATAATCTTTTTTAATTATGCAAGTTTGTAGCCAAACAAACACTTTATTATTCAAGTGTTTGAAGCTAGCTAGTAATATTTTATTTATTTTCAAATATATCTATGGGTATGAAATATACATATAAACCAATGGTGTATTGATTTATCTTTTAGTGTCTTTTCATATTAAAATGGATATCAAATTTTACTATTTTCACATGTAAACATATAGATTTGAGTGATTTTTAATAGTTTTTATGCAATTCAAGTAGACAAATAGTATTAATAGAGTTGAAATTTTTTAAGACAGAATTTAAAAGTGAATATTGCAATGAATTTATATATAAATTTAAACAAATATGTACAAACATAACACTAATTTTCATTTATGCACTAACTATTTACCAATAACCAATAGAAAAATACATACATGACATTTTTTGAATTATCAAATAACTAAATTAAATAAAAACTATAACATTATTGCTCAATTTTTTAATTCTATATTATGATTGACTAAATAAATAAATAAAATTATTATAACAGATATATTAATATCTTACACCCAGCAAAAACTAATAAAAAATTATGAATATACAAACTTTATCATAACATAATTATACTAACACATATATCTTAAATTAATTATATTACTATAAAAATCTTAAATAAATACCTTAAGATAATCTCTTAATATTTTTCTAATGAATATATTTGAAATGACTTTCCATTAATATCAACCTAACGTATCCTTGCTCATACTTTTTAAATATTAAATAATACCAAATAAAAATAAATAAAATAAATAGTGTGTTTTGTCCTAAGGAGTACTTTGGTCTTATTGTAACCAAAAAAAAAAATTTTAAAAAAGAACCAACTTGAATAGAATATGCATGCTTATAGAGGAAGGGGCATTGGAACTATCTATTATGTAGATTATTTTATTTCATAATAAAATATTACTCTCTAGAATGTTTAATAGTCAAATGTAGGAATGAATAAAAGAAAAATATATAAATTTCAATAAATATAATTATTATTTTTTTTGGTATGACTCAACTTTCATACCATGTGGATGCACATGGTATATTAATTTTCTCCACCTCCTTCATACGTGAGGCAATATGACTAATGAATTTATTACATACATTTATTAAATTCGTCTCCATACTTTAGTTGACTCAGAGTCAGTAAAATACATAACAAAAGTATGTTGTTCACATGGAAAAAGCTAGAATTAGTTGAGGACCTTTCAAATCAAATGTATTTATATTATATTAATTAATACAGTGTTGAAAATTAGGGATACTCAAATGTTGAAAGGTGTGGAAATGTAAATATAAAACAAATGTTTTTATTTGAATAATAGATAAATTTTTAATAATAAGACTTTGAAATTTATATTGTTATTAAACCTTTAAAAAATAAGGTTTTTTTTGGTAGTGTAATCATTTATTACATTGGGTTCTTGTCTTATTAGAGGAAAAATTGGTTGGTTCTAGGACTTGTTCACAACTGCAAATCTATGATTGTACTTCATATTCATCTTGGTAATTTGTGGATTTTGTCCTACTGTTTTGCCTCGTATTATATCCTTTTTTCTAGATTTTAGACATTGGAAGTATTGATAAATATCTTGGTAGGTCGTTGAACAACCAAGTCATGGGGTTAGGACACAACAATCAACTCATTGAAACTAAACAATATTGAAGACAACAAGAAATCACCTCATATGCAAATTCTTGACTCTTTTTATTTCACCAAGTCAAAATGTGTCACTAGTAGTTCTCTACAATGATTGAGCATTAATTTCTAAATTAAGGGAGATAGTTCATAGATTATTGGAATGAATGCATTGAATACTTTTAAATATAAGGCTACAACAAAGTATTACACAAACATATGTTTTGTCAAATGTAGGTGGGAAGCAATAAAAAATGAATTAAGGAAAGATGAATTCATGACTATGAGGATAATATCACAATTGTGAACTAACCCCAAGACAAGAAAGGAGTCATAATGAGTAACATGTGTTTGGAATACGTGTGAGCATGGGAGAAATAAATAAGTGGATAAGGTAGATGTATAAGGATGTGTAAACATTGAAAGAGGACTAAGTGGTTGTATTATAGAAAGCTATATAATAATGATGGTGGATGACATAGAGCAAGGGACCTAACTTTCCATAAATTTATTCCATTTGTCAATATGTCTATTATCAAAGCACTCCCCTCAAAATAGGCAATAAACTAAATAAAAAATGACACGGGTACACAATTTTACCATTATATTTCACCCCTTTAAGATGCATGTGAATTCCTGACTGATTATAACATTTAAGTATAAGTCACATTTCAATATGTATTTTCCCTTTCTTATACTTTAATTTATATTTCATGTATATATTGATAGGATCTTTGAGAGTGGTTTTAGATCTTAGAAGATCTCTAGTGATTGAGAGGGGAGATAAAGAGAGTGATTGGGGACATAGATGGATAAAATGAGATGGAGAGAGGAGATAAAAATAAGTAGAGAGAGATGGATAGGCAAAGAGGGGGAAAGTGGGAGGGGTAGAGTGGGAGGGGTGGAGAGGTAGAGAGAGAGAGAGAGAGAGAGAGAGAGAGAGAGAGAGAGAGTGGGAGGGATAAAGAGAGAGGATGAAAGAGAGATGTCTGTAGAGAAAGATAAGTTGGTAGGAAAGGAGATAAAGGTATGTAGAGAGAGAAAGAGAGGTATATGTAGAGAAATAGAGGTAGGTAGTGAGTGAAGGGAGGTGTGTAGAGAGAGAGTAGACAAAGAGTAAAGAGTTACGCATGTGAGAAAGAGGTAGAGAGATAGGTCTAGATTTTGGGAGAGAGAGTGAGATAAAGAGGTAGAGAGAGGATAGAAGGGAGAAAAAATTAAAGAGGGAAGGAGGGAGGGGCGGGTAGAGAGAGTGAGAGGGGAGATAAAAAGAGTGATTAGGGAGATAGATGGATAGAAAGAGAGGGAGAGGGGAGATATAAATAAGGAGAGATATGGATAGGTAGAGAGGGAGCGAGGAAAGGAGGGGTGGAGAGGTAGAGATGGAGAGAGAGGGGGGTGGAAGAGAGATATATGTAGAGCAAGATAAGTTGGCAGGGATAGAGAGATAGGTATGTAAGAGAAATGGAGAGGTATATGTAGATAAAGAGAGGTAGGTAGGGAGTGAGGGGAGGTGTGTAGAGATAGAGGAGATGGAGAGTAGAGAACCACGGATGTGAGAGAGAGGTAGAGAGATGGGTCTAGATTTTGGGAGAGAGAAGAGAGAAAGATAGAGTGGTAGAGAGAAGATAGAAGTGAGATAGAAATGTTATATGTAGAGAGAGATAGTGAGGTATATGTAGATAAATAGAGGTAGGTAGGGAGTGAGGGGAGGTGTATAGAGAGACCGAGAGTAAAGAGTTAAGGATGAGAGAGAGAGATAGGTCTAGTTTTTGGGGGGAGAGAGAGGAGAGAGTGAGATAGAGAGGGGATAGAGGAGAGATAAAAGTAGAGAGGGAAGGAAGAAGGGATAGTGAGAGAGAGAGGATGAGAGGGAGAAAGAAAGAGAGGGTGGAAGAGAGATGTATGTAAAGAGAGATAAATAGGTATATGTAGAGAAATATAGGTAGGTAGGGAGTGAGGGGAAGTGTGTCGAGAGAGAGGAGACATATAGTAAAGAGTTAAGGATGTCAGAGAGTGATAGAGAGATACGTCTAGTTTTTGGGAGAGAGGGGACAAAATGAGATAGAGAGGGGATATAAGGGAGATAAAAGTAGAGAGGGAAGGAGGGAGGGGTGGAGATATATATATATATATATAAGTTTGTAGGGAGGGAAAGAAAGGTATGTAGAGAGAGATAGAGATGTATATGTAGAAAAATATAGGTAGGTAGGGAGTGAGGGGAGGTGCGTATAGAGAGGAGATAGAGAATTAAGAGTTAAGGATGTGAGAGACAGAGGTAGAGAGATAGGTCAAGTTTTGAGAGAGAGAGGAGAGAGTGATAAAGAGGTAGAGAGGGGATATAGGGGAGATAAAAGTAGAGAGGGAAGGAAGGAGGGGTGGTGAGAGAGAGAGTGTGTGTGAGGGAGAAAGAAAGAGAGAGTGAAAGAAAAATATATGTAAAATATAAGTTGGCGGGAAGGGAGAGAAGGTATGTAGAGAGAGATAGAGAGGTATATGTAGCGAAATACGAGTAGATAGGGAGTGAAGGGAGACGTGTAGAGAGAGAGGAGATAAAGAATAAAGAGTTAAGTATGTGAGACAGTGGTAGACAAATAGGTCTAGCTTTTGGGAGAGAGAGGAGAGAGTGAGATAGAGAGGTAGAGAGTGGATAGAGGAGAGATAAAAGTAGAGAGGGAAGGAGGGAGAGGTGGAGAGGTAGAGATGGAGAGAGAGAGGGAGAGAGAGATCTAGTGTAAGAGAAATGTATGTAGAGAAAGATAAGTTGGTAGGGAGGGTGAGAAAGATATGTAGAGAGACATAGAGGTATATGTAGAGAAATAGAGGTAGGTAATGAGTGAGGGTAGGTGTGTAGAGAGATAGGAGATATAGAGTAGAGAATTAAGGATGTGAGAGAGAGATAGAGAGATAGGTCTAGATTTTGGGAGAGAGAAGAGAGAGTGAGATAGAGATGTAGAGAGAGGATAGAGGAAGAGTGATATGGAGAGAGATGGGTCTAGAGCTCAAGGAAGATAAAGAGAGATTAAAAAAAAAAAAAGCAACAAAATGTTGATAGGACCCTATTGATTACTGAAATTTGACTACATGAAAATTTATAAGACTTTGTAAAATCTAGAATCTACATTATAACTCCTAGAGATCTAAAACCAGTCTCAAACATCATGTCAATAGATACATGAAATATAACTTAAATGTTATATTTCATGTATATATAATTCATTTGTAATATTAAAAAATAATTAAATTTATTTTTCATGTATATATGTCATTTTCACTATTAAAAAATAAACAATATAAAAAGAAATGAGATCTCGTTTTGTTTTTGAAACGGGATCCCGTTTTTTTACTAAATAGGATCTCGTTTTAAAAAAAAAGAAATTTTGGCGCTTACTTTTGCTTTCAATTTTACTTGGAAAAAGGGCTTGGGGAGCCGACCCTTAGCCTTGGACTGGGTTTGACTTGAAACTTGAAGGCCATATCAGTGTCCATACAAAACAATGACTTTGGACATATATTTGAACACCAATTTTTTAGATTTTTTTGAAACAATGAAAACCCATTACAAAAGAGACTGTCTAGATTCCAAATATGTAATTTGTTTTAAAATTGGATTAATTTGTATATTCTAAAATAATTTCTAATGAAAGAGGTCTATAAACTTGAAATAGCAGGGTTTCCTATTTTTTAAGAACTTTTTTTTGTTTTTAAGTTTTTTGAAAAAAAAATTATATCGAATCAAACTAGAGACAATTCTATATAGTTTAAAAAATAAAATAAAAAATGTTAAGTTTAGGTCAAGTTATGCTTTCCGTACACGAGTTTTTCAAAACAACAATTATGCCCAATAAAAATATTCAGAAAAAAATAACAAAAAAATCCTCATCAAAGGTGAGTGATTTACAATATTTGGAAACTAGACTTCGAGTACTACATTTTCTATTACCAAATTTTTCAAGATTCATTCTTTAAGTGATTCAAATTTTCAGGTCAATTAGGACGATTTCTGGAAAATAGGGAAAACACTTCCACTTTTTGGCCAAAAAGTGGACTCAACTTCTTGGACACACCCATTAGAGTATGTTCCTACTAAAGAACAGATTGCAAATGTCTTTACTAACAATTTGGCAAAGGATACCTTTGAGTATCTTTGATAGAAGTTGGGGATTGCTACCCCTTCTTCTTTAAACTAGATGCATTGAAGTGGTGCATCTATCCAAGGGGATTTCTAAATTTCATCTTTTGTTCCTAGATTAATCTAGTGGCTACTCTTAGTGGGAGCAGTGAGTGGTGCAATTATCAATATCTTATCAATAAGAGGAAAAGAGAGTTTAACATAGTGCCCTTTGTCCTTGATGTCATAAGAGGGGAGATACACAGGTTGGGAGAGAGATCAGTTGTGAGTTCAGTTTTCTTTGTTGTTGGTGGTGTGTTGTCATCAATAACAAAGGGGGAGAATGTTAGAAACTTGAGTTGTGTTATCATTGATTCCAACCTGCCTTGTGTTATCATTGATGTCACTACTTGTTGTAGGTGGTCCAAAAATGTATGTTATGATGTTGCTATGTGGTCTAGTAGTGATATTGAGTAAGTTTCAGGTATTTCTGGAAGGTTGGTGTAGTGGAAGTTTCAATACACAGGAAAGAGTTTTTAATATCCCAATGGAAAAATGCTTTTCTTTCCTCCAATATGTGAAGACTATGGAGTGTGTTTTTGGGTATAATGTTTATGATCTATGTATATTGTATTATCAAGTTTGTAGGTCCTTTGTCTCTTAGATGATGGAGTTAGTTGTTGTTGTTTCTAATAGTGGTGGTATGTCAGGATTGGTTCAGATAATTCTTGGTGGTTTTATAATTTAAGGTTTCATGTTGCAACTTGGAGGACATGTTCATTTGGTTTGTGCAGTGTTCTACTTCAATTTTCTGGTGATGGTTTGATTGGCAAGTAGAGTTATGGTGTTTTGAGTTCTGTGTTGTTAGTTGGTTTAGTTTTTTATTGACTGAGGTAGTGTATCCTATTCGGATCATGCTCTTTTGGTCTTGATATTATTTAGTGGTTGTTTGTGGATTTTGATATGGGTCTCACTGTGGAATGTGTAAATCCACATTAAGTTCTGCACGGGAGGGTAGTTTTGGACCAACTAGTTGGTGTGCTACATTGTTCATCTATAGGTTTCATTTGATGATGACCTTGGAAGATGTGTTAACATGTGCAGGTCATTGGAATTGGTTTCAAGGGATGTGTTATCATGTGTTTGGGTCCTCTCCATCTCTTAGAGTGGACCAAAATGGATGTTATAAGTTCGGGTGGCCAAATTTATGTATTTTTTTATATTATGTCTATGGCCGACCTAGTTTATGGTTTCAATGAATTATATTGTATATAGGAGTGCAGGTGTATGAGTCAAGCATGGGATGTATGTGAAGTGGATTTGAATGAGGCACAAGCAGATTTGGTATAGCAAAAGTGTGAAAGACAGTTGTGAAGAGCATTGAGACGGAGTTTGAAGTTAGATGTGTTTGCGATGATATTGGTTGCTTTACATAGTGGTTCAAGGATAATTTCATGATTAGGAAATCTTGATCATTTATTGTATTTTATCCTCTAAACCTACAGAAAGAAGGTGTGTTCCTTTTGGAATTTTGCGCACATTTGTATCTTGCCCTAAGGTTGTGCGTGCCTTAGTCTTGCAAGTCCTTTTAGGGGCAACGAGCTCCTTGGAATTGAGCCTAAATATTGTAATCAATTATTGACATTGTGTCACAAACCGTATTTATCTATAATTATTTAATTAAGAAAATAATGTTTATTTTTCACTTATGGAATGAAATTGAAATGGAAATGAAATTTGAAGTGAAATTAGATGATAATGAAATGGAAATTTAAATGCACTGTAATGATTTAAATTGATTTCCTTGTTGATATGTAAATGCAATTGAATGATCAGTATTATTTTTATTATGAAATTTGAGATCATCATTGCTAATGAGCAATCGAGTGCAAGTGAATACAAGAACAAGTGAACGCGAATGAAGGCGAGAACAGGGTTCGGGTAGAGTTGTTTTAGCTTAAAGACTTTGGTAGAATAGATGATATTTCACACACCACTTTAGTATGCATATGTGCATCTTTTACATGACTAAATTTAGTGTTGGATTATATTCAATAAAAAAAAAATGAATTGATGAGTAATTGAAAATGATATTTCTCTATTTCAAAGCAAGATTGATTTTTAATGATTGTTAGAAAACAAAGATTTAATTATGTATATTGATCATATATATACATTCTTTGTGTGCAGATTTATGTAAATGGATGAAATATTGTGTTTATTGTTCACTTTTGTATTTTATATATATGTGTGTGTGTGTGTGTAATATTAATTCGATTATACGCATGTACATACGTATATATATATATATACATTTATATCATGAAACTGAATTATTTAACTTCATGCATTGTGTTTTTAACACACACACACACACACACATACACACACACACATGTGTGTGTGTGTGTGTGTATATATATATATATATGTATGTATGTATGTATATATATGTATATATGTGTATGTATGATACATACACATACATACATACATACATACATATATATATATATGTATGTATGTATGTATGTATGTATGTATATATGTATATATGTATGTGTGTGTATGTATATGTATGTATATATGTGTATGTATCTATATATATTGTATGTATATATATATATATATATGTATGTATGTATGTATGTATATACATACATACATACATACATGCATGCATGCATACATACATATATGTATGTATGTATGTATGTATACATACATACATGCATACATACATCCATACATATATATATATATATGTGTATGGATGTATGTATGTATGTATGCATACATACATACATACATGCATGCATACACATACATACATGCATACATGCATACATACATACATACATATGCATGTATGTATGTATACATACATACATACATACATGCATGCATACACATACATACATGCATACATACATACATACATATGCATGTATGTATGTATACATACATACATACATACATACATACATACATACATACATATATATATATATATATATATATATATATATATATATATATATATATATATATATATATATATTGTCGAACTTATCAATGAAATTATATTAATGCAAACCTAATGAATAAGTTTTTGTTGAGTTCGTTCCAACAAACTATGAGATGGCGTTGTTTGGGCACTGACCCAACACCCAGCTCCATTTGGTCGCGACACCACTATAGTCAACAAGTAGTGGTGGGCATGCATGAGCCTCCTATGCATTCACTGCTCCAAGTTGTGAGAAGTAAACTCACTAATTATTAGTTTTGGTGGGAAATAAGAGAATCCCACACATTGTTGAAGGTAAGGAGATATGTTTAGTAAAAATAGGAAAAAAAAATGAAAGAGGATAGCGACAGAAGGAGGAAATAAGAATAATTTGCATACAAGGAAGGGGGTTCCAATACTTAGAACCCGAATAGCAGATTTCAATAGTGAAATTGGGAAATACATCGAATTCATTGACAAATTCCAATCAAATTTTCAAGATTGGAATCAAATTCCTACAATATTTGTATATGAATGCTTTTAATTTTGAAATCTGTAGGGTTGGATGTAGAATTTCGAGAACAATAGATTCATTTTCTCTTAAAATGCAGGTTTTATATATATATATATATATATATATATATATATATATATATATATATATATATATATATATATATATATATATATCTGTGTGTGTGTGTGTGTGTGTGTGTGTGTGTTCTTTCATACTGGGAATTTATCGTAGAAAACATGAAATATCATATAGGAAGAAATATTAAAAGAAAACCCTATATAAATATGAGTATTCTTTTCTTCATAAACTTTAATATGGATGAATGATTCTATATTCAGTTATGTATGTATGTAAAAATCAGATTTTTGGAAAACTTGAAACATAGACATTTAATTTCTAGAATCTAGTATATTTCCAGAATATGCAATATATGATTGTTTTGATTTAAATTACCATAATTAGAGAGAACGAATTTAGTTATTTTCTATTATCATATGTTAAGATTTATAGTGACTAAACATTGAACGGTATTATATACGTATATGTATATAAGCACGTGTTCATATATATATGCAAATATATTTATAAGCACGTGCACACACACACACACACACACACACCTGTGTGTGTGTGTGTCTGTGTGTCTGTGTGTCTGTGTGTCTGTGTGAGGTATATACATGCTGATTTTCTGTACTACTGGACTCTTTAATTGCAGTTCTTATATTTTCCAGACTTAGGATTGAAAAGAGACAAACTCAGAATTTGTAATTGTTATTCTATTTACTTTGGAAAACTTGTGACAAACACAAGAAAAACATAAACGTTAGTGATTACATAATATTACAAACTTTCAAACTTCAGACTAGAAAAAGATCATTGAAACTATAGTTCTTTCATAGAATGGAAATGTAGAACGAATTGACGAAACTAGGAGATTTTATACGATAAATATACACATAGAATACAATGGTAACTTTGATTCTAAAGAATGTGTACTCATATTTTAAATTATGTATTATGTTATATGCAAATGAGCATACATGTGTTACACCTTCTTTTTTAAAATTACTTTATAAAGCTGAAAATGAAAGATTGTCTTCTTTTCAAACCATTTTGATGTCATAGAAAAAGTATACACATTAAATGAAAGAATAGCTTAACATGTGTTTGTGGGGAAAGTTACCTTCTGAGACAGGTGCTTAATGTGGAATTATAGATAAAATAGTTTTCTTTTCCAAACTATGTTTATTTGCTATGCATGACATTATACTCAGCCAGGTAACTTATTGACCATTGAAACAGATGGATTTATTTATGTTCTCTACCATATCCTTGTTATGATCTTTCTTGTTTCTTAAATGAATTAGAAAATAGAAAATGCGTGTATCATTTTAGGCACACACCAGATTCCATCTTGTTTATCGAATTCCATTTGCTAAGCAATTCGTTTAGGGTCGAGTATTCTTAAAAGATTAATAATTCCAAGGAAGTGTATACTTCAAGGCTGGGTGGAAAAAGCACTTGAATCTTATTCTTGTCTTCATTCTAAGGATTGAATTGAAGATAGCTTTGGATTGAATATCAATGGATGCATCTCATCCTCTACTTTGTATTTCCTTGCTATTTAAACTTAAGGTAATTGAAAAACCTAAGTATTGTATGTATCTATGAATCGTGCATAGAACGCATGAAAGACCCTATGTTGTAAAAATACTAATTAAATTTCCTTATTGAATAAGAATCATTTTCTTTAACTTGGAATTTAGTGCATGTAAGAATTATATTTGGATGACAATATTGAACGAAAGTTAGTAATGGAAGATATAAAGGGATTTATTTAAGAATAAAGAGTTTACTTTTTTTTTATCGAAGTTAGAACATTTATGTCTTTACATTTTGGTATCAGAGCTTTAGGTTTATAACACTATGACCTATGACCATTACACTAAAGAAACATTCCTTGATCCAAGAATTGTTGATTTACAATGGGTTCTAGAACTACTAGAGCTCGATCAAGCAATGGGAATGAAAGACTTGATCAGATTATTGATCTTTTGAATCACCAGAATGCTAGGATGGATGAAATTGAAAAAGAAGTTTGAAGGTTTGGTGAGGTTCGAAATGAACAACCTCAATAGGAGGAGAAACCTAGAAATGAAATTCCTAGAGCCGAGGAACAACCTGATCATCGAGCTAGGATTAAAGGGGAGCTAGCAAAGGATCTGAAAAGGATAGCCCCACCTAAGTTTGATGGTAAGACCATTGGTGATAGTGTTGAAGCTTGGGTAATTGAGATAGAGAAGTAATTTAAACTCTGTAATATGTCAAATGAAACTAAAGCAGTATGGGTTGCTTATCAGCTTACTAGAGAAGATGCGACATGGTGGGACAATGAGAAATCTGAGAAGAAGTTACAGCATAGTGATATTACATGGGAACTATTTCTGCAATCATTTAGGAAGAGGTGGATTCCTTAGTTATTCTTCGATAGAAAGATGACAGAGTTACAGAATACGACTCAGAGTGGTATGATAGTTACTCAATATTAGGAGAAGTTCACCAATCTCCTAAAGTATGTTCCGCAGTACCAAATGGATGAACGATTCTGCATTCAGAAGTTCATCTTGGGTTTGAGGAGTCACATTGGAGCAGAAGTGGATATTCATAATCCATTGACTATGGATGAAGTCTTTGATAAAGAAATTAAACAGGAATAGAAGTTGCAATAGTTGGCAAATTTCTGAAAGAATGTGAATACCAAACCAGCTTTTGGGAAAAGGAATTTTCAAAACACTGGTCATCAGAAGGGCAACAATAGTCGACAAATAAAGAATCTGAAAAGAGAACCTAATACTCATGAGAAAGGAAGAGTGGATCAGGGTGGAAACAAGAAAGTGAATAGTAACCCCAACTTCACTAATTCCAACACCAGGAAGAACTTTGACAGTAATAGATCAGGTGGACACCTAGGACCTAGAGATGGATGTTACAACTATGGGGGAAATCATTATTCTTCAAATTGTCCACAATGTTCCACATCTTAGAGAGGAGGAAATCAACAAGGAGCTTCACAACATCAGATTCATGCAGCAGTTGACAACCGCCAGGCTTCGCCTATCCAGATTATGAGTAAGCTTTTTGGTCAATAAGTTTCTATTTTTATAGATACAAGAGCTACTGAATGTTTTATTGGTCCTAAAGTAGTCTCTAAATTACCTATTAGACCTGGTTATATGTCACGTGCATGGATGGTTCAATATAGAAATCGAGCGGAAAAGAGGGTAGATTCATGTCTATTTTGCAGTGATCTAGAGCTTCCTAATTTCCAAACTCAGGACAATCTATATGTAGCACCATTGGGATCATATGAAGTGATCATAGGAATCAATTGGTTAATTGAGCACAAAGTTGTAGTAAACTGTGAGGATAAGGTTGTTAGTTGCATAGATGATTCTGGAAATCCAATTGAGATTCTTGGGTCTCAAAAGCCTCTTGAATTGAGACACATCTCAACTATGCAACTCAAGAAAGCCCAAAGGAAGGGATGTTCCATTTTTATTTTCATTGTAAGTGACTTGGATAATGCCAAGAAAAGCCCTAAGAATTATCCAGTTCTCAAAAAGTTCTTGGATGTTTTTCCAGAAGACCTTATTGAGTTACCACCTAAAAAGGAATTTGACTTCTCTATAGAACTCTTACTTGGAACTGAGCTACAATCCAAGGCTCCTTACAGAATGACTACCACAGAATTGTATGAGCTTAAGGCTCAATTGCAGGAGTCGCTAAGCCAAGGTTTTATAAGACCCAGTGTATCTTCATGGGGTGCACGAGTAATCTTCGTGAAGAAGAAGGATGGTACCTTGAGGTTATGTATTGACTACAGGATGCTAAAAAAGGTAACCATTAAGAATAGATATCCTTTGCCAAGGATAGATGAACTTTTTGATCAAATAAAGGGTGCTACAGTATTCTCTAAGATCTATCTTCAATCCGCTTATCACCAGCTAAGGATTAAGGATGAGGATATTCCTAAGACAACATTTTGAACTCGGTATGGACACTATGAATTCATGGTAGTACCTTTTTGTCTAACCAATGCCCCAGCAACGTTCATGAACCTTATGAACAATATTTTTAGAGATTACCTGGATGATTTTGTGCTTATATTCATTGATGACATATTGATCTATTCCAAAATGAAGAGGAACACAAGAAGCACCTAAGGATAGTTTTACAACGGCTAAGGGATCAAAAGATTTTTGGTAAGATTTTGAAGTGTGCTTTCTTTTAGGAAAAGGTGCACTACTTAGGTCATGTTATATCTGTTGACGGAATTTCATTTGATCTTGCAAAGATAGAGGCAATTGTAGATTGGCCAACACCTCAAAATGTTACAGAGGTCAGAAGTTTTATGGGTCTTGCAAGATACTACCGGAAGTATGTGGAAGGTTTTTCTAGGATAGCAACACCTATTACTTCTCTTCAAAAGAAAGGAAAGAAATTTGAACGGACTGAGAAGTGTGATGAGGCATTTTAGCTTTTGAAGCAGAAGTTGACAACAACACCAATCTTGACTATATCGGATCCTAATGGACACTTCACAGTGATTACAGATGTCTCGGGTGAAGGTGTAGGATCAATGTTGATGCAAGAAGGAAAAGTGGTTGCTTTTGAGTCTAGGAAACTGAAGAAATATGAATTGAACTATGCACCATATAATTTAGAGATTTTAGCTATAGTTCATGCATTACAAATGTAGAGGCATTGCCTTCTAGGGAACCCATTTGAGTTGAAGACAGACCACTTAGGACTTAAATATATTTTTACACAACCTAATCTTAATGCAAGACAAAGAAGATGGATCGAATTCCTAAGTGAGTATGATTTTGGTATTGAATATATCAAAGGAAAGGAAAATAGGGTAGCAGATTCTCTCATTAGAAGAAGACATCTATTTTCTATGGTTACTACAAGGTCAAACTTGACGCAACAAGTGTTGTAGAATCTCTTTGAAGATGAGCATTACCTAAGGGTTAAGAAATCCTTGGGATTAGATCCTTCAGATCACCGATTTGATGGATATGAGTTGGAACCTGATGGTATTTTAAGATACCAAAGAAGGATGTATATTCCTGAGGGTGGAGACTTAAGGAAGTTAATATTGCATGAGGTGCATAATACACCTTATTCAGGACATCCTGGAGTGACTAAGATGGTAGTTGAACTGAGAACTTTGTATTTTTGGCCTAAACTCAGGAAAGAGGTGATTGAGTACGTGGCACAGTGTTTGGAATGTCAACAAGTGAAAACTGAGCATGTTCATCCAGCGGGACTTTTATTTCAGCATGTCATACCAAAGTATAAGAGGCAAGTAATCAGTATGGATTTTATCCAAGGGTTACCTATGAGCAAGATCAAGCATGATATCATCTTAGTAGTTGTTGATAAGTTGACAAAAGTTGCATATGTCATACCTGGAAATCTCAAGGACGGATCGTTTATTCTTGTGAAGAAATTTGTGCAAGATATATTCTAATTGCATGGTGTTCCAAAAACTATTATATCAGGTAGGGATACCAAAATAACGTCTAGATTTTGGACAACATTGAATGCAGCTTTGGGAACCAGAATGAATTTTAGTTCGGCATATCATCCTCAGACAGATGGGAAAATGGAAAGGATTAATCAGGTAGTGGAGGATCTTCTATGAATGTATTGTATGGATCAACAGTACAAGTGGGAGGAGTATTTGTCTTTGGTTGAGTTTGCGTAAAATAACTCTTTTCATGCATCTTTAGGGATGGCACCGTTTGAGGTACTCTATGGACAAAAGTGTCACACACCCATTAGTTAGGATAGAATGGAAGATAGGAACTTAATTGGTCCAGATTTGCTCAAGGAAATGGATGAGCAGATGAAGTTGATCAAGAGTAGACTGAAAGAGGTAGTCGATAGATAGAAAAGCTATGTTGATAGAAACGGGACTTTCAGACAGTTTGTTGTAGGAGATAAAGTCTTTTTTAGGGTCAAGCCTCATAAGAGCTCTATCTCATTTGGGAAATCATCAAAGTTGGAGCCAAGATATGTGGGACCCTTTGATGTGCTGGAAGTTATTAATCCAGTCGCTTATAGATTAGCTTTATCACCTGCTCTAGCTCGAATCCATAATGTTTTTCCATGTATCTTTATTGAAGCCTTATCATCCTGATGCATCTCATATTCTTAATTGGCAATCTTTGCAGGTACGGGACCCAGGGGTGGTGCTAGTGGAGCCCATCTAAATCCTAGACCAACGTAACATTAAGCTACATAGAAGAGATTTTACTCAGTATAAGGTCCAGTGGGACCAATATTCTGAGGATAGTGCTACATAGGAGGATGCTGAGATGATTGACTGTCATTTTTCACATATTCTTTCATAGAGTAGTATTTTCTTATTGCATGAGATACTTTGATACTCTATTTTTTATTCACATGTTGTGAACTTGGATAGCATGGATGCTACTGTTATTGTTTATGTTTTGATTTGAGACTATGATGTGTGGTTATTATTTTATGATATTGAGATATTATGTGCTTATTGTTAGAATAATAAGACATCGGGATGATGTCTCTTCTAAGTGGGGAAGTATGTCATGAACCGTATTTATCTATAATTATTTAATTAGGAAAATAATATTTATTTTTTGTTTATGGAATGAAATTGAAATGAAAATGAAATTTTAAGTGAAATTAGATGATAATAAAATGGAAATTTAAATGCAATGGAATGATTTAAATTGATTTCCTTGTTGATATGTAAATGCAATTGAATGATCGATATTATTTTTATTATAAAATTTGGGATTGTCATTGCTAATGAGCAATTGAGTGCAAGTGAATACAAGAACAGGTGAACGTGAATGAAGGCGAGAACAAGGTTTAGGTAGGGTTTTTTTAGCTTATGGACTTCGGTAGAATAGATGGAATTTCACACACCACTTTAGTATGCATATGTGCATCTTTTACATGACTAAATTTAGTGTTGGATTAAATTCAATAAAAAAAATGAATTGATGAGTAATTGAAAATGATATTTCTCTATTTCAAAGCAAGATTGATTTTTAATGATTGTTAGAAAAGAAAGATTCAATTATGTATATTGATCATAGATATATACATTCTTTGTGTGCAGATTTGTGTAAATGGATGAAATACCATGTTTATTGTTCACTTTTGTATTTGATAATTATATATTATATAATATATATATTGTCGGACTTATCAATGAAATTATATTAATCCAAACCTAGTGAATAAGTTTATGTTGAGTTCATTCCAACGAACTATGAGATGGCATTGTTTGGGCGATGACCCAGCACCCAACTCCATGTGGCAATGCCACCACTGCAGTCAACAAGCAGTGGGGGCATGCGTGAGCCTCCTATGCATTCGCTACTCCAAGTCGTGGGCAGTAAACTCACTAATTATTAGTTTCGGTGGGAATTAAGAGAATCCCATGCATTGTTGAAGGTAAGGAGATCTATTTAGTAAAAACGGGAAAAAAAAAAATGAAAGAGGAAAGCGACAAAAGGAGGAAATAAGAAGAATTTGCATACAAGGAAGGGGGTTCGAATACTTAGAAACCGAATATCAGATTTCAATAGTAAAATTGGGGAATACATCGAATTCATTGACAAATTCCAGTCAAATTTTCCAGGTTGGAATTGAATTCTTACAATATTTGCATATGAATTCTTTTAATTTTGAAATCTATAGGGTTGGATGTAGAATTTTGAGAATAGTAGATTTATTTTCTCTTAAAATTTAGGCTTATATATATATATATATATGACTGTATGTTCTTTCATACTGGGAATTTATCGTAGAAAACATGAAATATCATATAGGAGGAAATATAAACATAAAACCATCTATAAATCTGAGTATTCTTTTCTTCGTAAATTGTAATATGGATGTATGATTCTATATTCAATTATGTATGTATGTAAAAATCAGATTTTTGGAAAACTTGAAACATAGACATGTAATTTCCAGAATATGCAATATATGACTGTTTTGATTTAAATTACCATAATTAGAGAGAAGGAATTTAGTTATTTTCTATTATAGACACCCAAAATTGTCCAGTCTAATTAAATAAATATTTTATTTATTTAATTATCTAAGCTTAATTCTTCTATTAATTAAATAAATCTTTATTTATTTAATTAATTCATTTATCCTCTTCTAGCCTTATTTCTCATTTAAATAAATACATTTATTTATTTAAATTATCCTTTTCCTAAATTAAATAAATATCTTATTTATTTAATTGATCCCACTTCTTCTATTCATTAAATAAATCTTCATTTATTTAATTAATTCATTAACCTTTTCTATCCATGACACATGTCATTCATCTCTTAATTCATACACTACCTACCCCTTTCATTATTTTATTATTTCTTTTACCTACCCTCTAATCATAGCCGACCTCCTTTTACACCTCTCAATCTTATCTCTCCATTTCGTATAGTGTTGTCTATATAAGAGGATACTTCCTTCATTATCAAACCCTAATCAATTTTATACACTTGACTACACTTGGTATATGCGATCCTACTTACAACCACATTCCGTTCTTTGTTGAGCTCTTGTGCACATAAAATTTGAGAGCAAATACATCAAACAAGATCAATGGAGATAGGAAGAATGGAGATCCAAAACCCTATTGGACATGTGATGGTATAATCTTTGTGATTTCATTTGATTTGCATTGTCTTAGGTAATCTTCATATGTTATGGTGGATCTTTGTTGTTGTTAGGCTAGGGTTTTTGTGGTTGAATTCATTTAGCCTTTCAATATCGTTATTATTGTTATCCATTTTCACCATATACATTTTGGCACGCCCCGTGGGACATGGATTTTTCTTAGATCTGTGTTTTTTGCAGATTTTTCTAACCCTATATTGCTATTTTGTAAAACAATTTGGAGAATAATCTTGTGCAGCTAGGGTTATGGACACAAAATCAAGATCTTGGAGAGATTCAATCATATCTCACAAACGGCTTAGAAATTTTGCACCAAATTTTTTTTGCAGGTTGAAGAAAGTATCAGGAGCTCTCAATCCAAAATTCAGAATTTTTGGAGCATATTTTCATTTTCTATGAAGTTTTTATGATTTTTCATAAAAAATTAATTTTGAGAGCAAATGAGAGAATTTTTTGGATTTTATTACATTTTTGAAAATCTCTCATAATTATACACAAGATCCATTCTTTGTGATTTTAATTTTGATGCAAAATATTTCCCTAAAAATTGGATCTTTAAAAATTAGGGTTTTTCCTTATTATGATCAGATCTCACAAACGGCTTTGAATTTTGGTATCAAATTTTTTGTACAGGTCAGGAAAAGTATTAGAAGGATTTAGTAAAAATTTCAGATTTTTTGGATCACGTTTTCAATTTATATGATTTTTCATAAAAAATTAATTTTGAGAGCAAATTAGCTAATTTTTTGGATTTTCTTACATTTTTGGAAATCTCTCAAAATTATACATAGGATTTGTTTTTTTATATTTTAAATTTGATGCAAAATCATTCCTCAAAAATCAGATCTTTGAAAATTAGGGTTTTGCATTATTTTACTCATATCTCACAAACTGCTTGGATTTGTTGCAGAAATTTTTTTATGCAGGTTTAGAAGACCATCAAGACTCTCCATTAAAAAAATTAGATTTTTTGGATTGATTTTGCATTTTATATGAATTATTTATGATTTTTCATAAAAAATTAATTTTTGGAGCAAATTAACAAATTTTTTGGATTTTCTTACATTTCTGGAAATCTCTTGAAATTTTACAAGTGGTCTTTTTTTTATGATGAATCAGATCTTTGAATTGGTCAACAAAACGCATTGTTGAAGGCCCCTATTTCACAAAGTCTTTTGGATCTAAAATTTACCTAACTTGTGTGCTTGCAGGAAGGGGTGATCATTTGAAACAATCCAAACTACTAATAAATCTTTGTTGTAGGTCCTTGGCAAGGGTTTTTGGATTTTTATTATGTGTCTTGTTTTCATAGACTAGCAAACACTTCAATTGGTGCACTAAAATTGAATCATTGTCTTTTGTGTCTTGAGCAATAGGCTCTTTTTGTTTAATCTTTAGAGGGTCTGTCTTCCCGTGTGGTCATTAGGACTACTAGTGAGAAGAGAACGACCCAAGTGGTAGCAAAAGAAAATCCATCTTCTTCCAAACCATTATAAATAACTGTATTCATGGTGAAAACTATGAAAAACGTGTGTTGATTAGTTCATACCGACACTATGTCTCCCCATAAACCCGTTTGATCAAATTTATTTGATCAGTTGTAGGGCGTAACCCCTACCGGTTGGGAGCCTTCTGTATTTACAGAGCTGAAAGTGTCGCATGTATGGCCACACGAGTGGATGCCCTTACTAGCACCTTTTTGTTTTAGAAGCCCAAATCCTTCTAGTTGTTGGGGCAGGAGGTCGGACCTCTGGTAGCTGTCCACACACATACGGTTCTTAGTAGAGATACAAAGTTCACTACGGGGAGTTTTCGTGGGGACTGATGCTTGACTAACTTGAGAAGTGAGTGCCGAGGGTGGAGTCAGTGAGCTCAAGCATCTAAGTATCCGCTCTAAATAGCGTAGCCTCGGGGGTAAAACCCCATGTGGGATCAACAACTATTGTCTTAGCCAGCCATAAGAATTGTGCTTGACTTATTTTAAACATTCAAAACATTCAAGACCAAACAGCAAAACATTGTGTCTTTTGTGTTTTCAAGTGTATGCAAAACATTTTTTTACATCAAACAACACACTTTTCTTGGAGTCATTTTGAGTCTAGACACTTGCAAACATTGGGTCTTCATCAACACTGTGTCCTCTTGTCACGAAAAACAGTCAAATAGTCAGATTTGGTCACAACAAAAATGACTTCACAGATTGGAAAAAATTGCACAAATTTTGCAGAAACGCGTATGTGTCTGACATAATAGCGTCTATGTTGTATAACCGCGTCTGTGAAGGGCAGAAACGCGTCTGTGTTTCCAGAATCAACAGTGCACTTTACAAAAATCTCAGAAGCGCATCTATGTTAAACAAAACCACGTCTGTGTCAGGAAATCACGTCTGTGCAGTATACAGGTGCGTCTGTGTTCGTAATTGGAAAAAAAAAAACTTTTACAGTCCAGCAAACAAACACAGTCAGTTTCGGCATTCTTAAGCTTCCTAGGTCATTTCTCCAAGGTTTCATTTAGCATTCAACTTGTCTTTGGGTCTCACAAAGTCCATCATTGCTTTACACCTTACATTACATTCACATTTGTCTAAACTTGAGTCAAAAGGTCACCTTCTTGTCCTCATCATACTTTGTCAACACACTACATACAACAACATTTTGCTAAGTGGTCCCTCATCAAGGTCTCTCACCTTTGGGTCTCATTTGGTCTTACTTAGAGTCAAGGTCAACTTACCTCATCAAGAGAAACTATCCTCTCTTTGGAAGTCACACCTACTCTACTACATACATACTTGGTCTTACACTTTGGACATTGCAAGTACACCTCAGATTCATTTACATTCCATCCAACTCTTGGTCTTCCATACTTTTTCCATTTTCATCTAGTCTCACACATCTCGGTCAATACCTAGTTCATGGTTGCAACCCATCTTCAAAAATCTAGGAGAGAAACTGAAGAGGCTCAAGAGTCCGCAAACATGAGTTCTTATGAGTATGACAATGATATCTTTTTCAATTCTGATCATACTACATTACCTGACATGGATGTCTATAGAAACATTCCAAATGTTGAGAACATGGACACTACAAACAACAATGATACACACAATGATGATATGGAGAACTTTTCAGTACATTCAGCAGATGTGGAAGAATCCATTATGGATCCCTGTTTCAATTGATTGGTTGAGGAAATAATGAGGAGGGATAGACAATACTTCTTACAAATGATGGCACAAAGTGGAGCCAAGATACCTCATGATTTTGACATGTCTCAAATAATAGAAAATCGACCTTTGCAACAACCTCACTCCAACATGGATCAAAGGAGACCTAATAGTGGAGGCAATAGAGGACCACATATGGTACCTGAATCACCATCATCTTTGTTTCAAAAACCAGAGGTCCCATACACACATGGTCAAGCATATGATACTCACCTTCGCAAACCATTATGGAAGTCTTATGCAGAGAAATATGCTCAATCACATATCAACACTAAGGATCAACCACCAAAGCAATTGGATATTCAAAGGCATGCTCAAAATTTGGACATAAGGAAACCCCATGTCAAATTTGGGGGCAACACATTAGAACATGACATGCCTGTAGAGTATGGTATACATGGACAAAATAGATATTGTGTTCCTTAACATGAATCTATACCAAGTGGTCCATATATGCAGCATCACTATAGACCTCCTCCTTATGAGCATGTGTATGATCAATATCATCCATATATGCAACATGCTTCTCCTCCAATTGGTGCCTCAAGCATGGGGTATGGTCCAAGAAGTCGGTCTCCACCTAAGAACAATTTGGAACAACAAATCAAGGACTTACAAAAGAAAATGGAGGACATAAATAGACCGAAGCCAACATACACAATGAGAGACATATGTCCTTATCCATTTGACAAGAGCATTCCAATGCCTCCATTTCCTACACACTTTGTGAGACCTAAGTTTGATAAGTACAAAGGAAAAGGGGATCATAAGGCACATATAAGACAGTTTTTCACAGCTTGCATTGAGGTAGCAGTAGAAGAGACATATTTGATGAGATTATTCCCACAAAGCTTAGGTGATCAAGCTATGGAATGGTTCTCTCAACTCCCACCTGGAATTAAGTCTTGGGGTGATCTAGCAGAGGCATTTATTCAACATTTCTCATACAACATAGAGACAGACATATCAATCACTACCTTGTGCAACACCAAACAAAAGGATGGAGAATCTTTTTCATCATTTTTACAAAGATGGAGAAATCTAGCCAGCAGATGCTCTTGTGAAATTCCACAAAAACAAATGGTAGAAATGTTCACCCAAAATGTTAACAAAGACATTGGCTATGATCTAAGGAAATCTTGTTTGTCCACCTTCAAGGACGTCATTGAAAAAGGCTTAGCGACAGAAAAGGTCCTAATTGAACAAGGAGTCATTAAGATATTCAAGGAAAACAAAGATGACTTTAAAGGAAAAGACAAGCCAAGATTTTGGAATAAAAACAAGAACACAGTCAATGATGGTGTTGTTGATGCCAATATAGTGCGACCCAAATTCATTTTTTCCAGATCAAATCAGGTGAATACTCAAACAACTTCTAAATCATGAAGGAAGTACACTCCATTGGGAGAACCACTTGAGTCGGTTTTCAAAAAGCTAGTGGCAAACAAGGTAATCACTATTCCAGATTTTCCTCCATATGAACCAAAGGTTAAACCAAATTGGTGGAATGATGATGAATATTGTGAATTTCATAAGAGCAAGGGTCATAAGATAGGAAATTGCCATCGACTGAAGAACATCATACAAGATCTCATTGATAGGGGTGACATTGAGATTGAAGGGCACTCATCCAATCAAGAACATGAAATTTTTAAGGAACCATTCCCAAAGCATAACAAAGGAAAAGCTAAAGTCACAGATGACCAAACCAACTATACCAGAGCATCTTATAACTATGATTCAACTATCAATCACATCTCGATGGACAATTACGTCTCTACCATTATCATCAAGGACAAAAACCCTGAGAATTCTACCCAGAGACCCAAAATTGTCCTAAAAGGCATTGGATCTTCTTCTGAACCTACCTCTGAATGTCATGTTACAACTCGTTGAGGTAAAATCACTTTGCAAGGTGCTCCAACTAAGAACACCGCTTCCTCATCAACCAAACCTGAGTATGACCTTGTAGAACAATTAGGGAAGACACCTGCGCTCATCTCCATTCTTGAGCTCCTACGCATATCCCCTACACATAAATCCATTCTTGACAAAATATTGAGAGACACTTCCATCCCTACTAATCTAAACGTGGACCAATTTCAAGCCATGGTGGGATACCTTTCCATTCCACACTCCCTTACATTCACAGAAGCCGATGATGCCTCCGTAAGTCAGCCACATAATGCACCACTACACATTGAAGCCTTCATACACAAACATTGAATAAAACGAGTCCTGATAGATGGAGGAGCTAGTCTAAACATTTGTACGTTGAGCACAATTAAACAATTGGGATATTCTAATAAAGCTGTGAATTCTACAAACAAAATCACCATCAAGGCATATGATGATGAAGAGCGTTCATCCAAGGGCACAGTCACCTTACCTCTCAGAGTTGGGCTAGTTACGAAGGATGTAGTTTGTCAAGTCCTAGACCTAGATCTCACTTACAACATATTGCTAGGGCGTCCTTGGATTCATGAAATGAGGGCAGTCCCATCTACATATCACTAATGCATTAAGTTTCCTCACAATGGAGTTGAGGTAACAGTTAATGGTGATCCTAATCCATTCATAAAATTGCAACAATCTGCAACCTATATTAGAAATAACAATCCCAGTCAATCAACAAGTCGTTCCTTCTTCAGCATATGTGGATCCAGAATCCTTGAAAGCTTCTACGTCAAAACAAACAGAGCTAAAAGAAAAATTCAAGATTAAAGACATGGGATGTGGTGAGTATATATTTCATGTTGAGCAACTCCCACTATCTCCTAAGGTATTCAGTCAACAAGAACAATCTATAAATAATTTGCAAGGAATTGGGTATGAAGCACCTAGTGTTGTGGCTACTAGGTCTGAATGCAAATCTCCTCTAGTGGTGCAAGCAACTTTTGATATCAATACTCCTAAGAGTGGTTCCAACGAAGAATCTATTAAGCATATCGCTAGCCCTCTTGAGAGCTCACATAGCCTTACCATTTCATCCACTCATTCCATTTCCACTCCACTTCCAAACTTGGATCAACAAGAATTACAAAAGCCCTTACTCATTGGGGATCAAAAATCAAACTTTGAAAAGAAAAATCTAAAAGTCAAAAATAAAGAAAAGTCCTTTAGTCCAAATCAAAATCAAAAGCTATTGGACTCTGAAAAAAACAAAGGCAAGGATAAAAGTCCTATGAAGCAAAAAGAGCAAGAGTTGATCTCCCCTAATATCAAAATAAATGGGGGCAAAAGTTCTACAATTTTAAATCAAAAAGCATACTTGTTGATCCTAAGTCTCCATCATGCTATCCTACTTTCACTTCTTTTCACAATCATAAGCCTTCATCACTCATCCACTTGTTCCACACATCCTTTCCCTTCTGGCGATACATCATGGACCTTTAATGGAGCTTCCTTCAAGGAATTTGTTATCAGGGATGCCCAAACTTCTTTAGGTGACACACATACGGGCCTGTGTAGTCCACACACTAGTAATTCTATCTCAGTTTCTTCATCAAGGAAGATAGTCGCTCAAGCTGCATATCATTCAGTCAAGGGACATCACAGTTACAATCACAAGGTAAAGCCTTGTACATTTGAGGTAGGTGATTTGGTTCTCAGAGAACATCCTAAAAATCAGTAAGACAGAGAGCAGAAGGGCAAGTTCGAACCGAATTGGCTTGGTCCTTACATCATTACAGCAGCATATGGATCTGGGACATATTAGCTCTCAACTATAGAAGGTGAACCTTTGGAGGATCCTATCAATAGCATGCACCTTCGTAGGTTTTACACATAGCTCTTCAGAGTATCCTAATTCAAAAAATACAAAAAAATCAAAAAAATTCAAAAATACAAAAAAAAATTATAAAACAAAAAAAATCGTTACTTGGTGAAAACCTGGCAAACAGGCGCCTTGTGACACAAAAAACATTGAAAAATCGAAAAAAGTAAAGAGAAATAATTTTGTCCAATGGTGAAAACCACTTCGGTGGCGCCCTGGGCAAGTACCATGGTGAAAACTAGGTCACCAGCGCCGTGCATAGAGACATTGCTCCTCCCTCCTTCAGGATTCATTTTCATCCTTCACTTTGCACACACTCACAACCTATCCATTCATAATAAACTTACCCATTCCCATCATGGCTTGTTATTGATCTACCCAAGATTGGTTCGCCATTCATAATAAACCTCCCTTTTCACTCCCTTTCCATCCATAATAAATCAGCTCCTATCTGTGGCTAAGGCAAATCCTATGTCTAGTGATGGGTGTGGAACTAAGAACATCACATGTTTCGAGGAGTACAGTTTCTTCCAGCTTCCTTCAGTCTATCCGCGCACAATCCACAATAAAGAAACATTTGCATCATAGATCCGTAATAAAGTTTCATCTTCTCCACAATAAAGTATTAGTTTCATGGATTCAGTTAGTTTCAGATGAGACACAGCAGCAACAATGGGCTTCAACAAATCAAATCTTTCAACAGACTCAGACAACATTATGGTTCAGTGCTATCTATCCATTTTGTGAAAGTAAACATTGTGATCACAATCAAATAAGACTTATACAAGTGACAAGAGACACTAAACTTGAGGACTGCAGTGGATGTTGGTGTCAAGTCTTGGTTTTCTTTTGATTTTATCTTTTGGTGACATGTCTTTTAGCTTTTTCAGGATGTCTCTGACTAGATATTTTATCTCTAGGATGTCTTTGACTAGAAAGGCGAGGATGGGGTATCGTCACCTATTTTTCTTTGCTATCTATGGATTGTCTCTTAGTAATGCTATGACTTGTCCAAGGATATGAGGACATTGTGAGTCTAGTGTGAACTGGGGCATTCCTTGTTTGTGACGGTCTTATCTCCATGCAAACAGGTACAATGACTTTCTGGGTCGAACATATGCCTTGATTGTCATAACCTGTTTTGCCATAATAAAGCTCAATGATGATAACACACAAGAAGCTCTTTCACTTTCATATCTTCTATCTTTCATCCCCCTTTCTTGATTGACTTCCATCGTCCTTCTCGAGTCCGTGTCGCCTTCTTTCACATGACTGAGTATAATGACATGCCAAAAACATTTGCATTTCATGTAGTTGCACCTGCATTACCACATATTAGCATTTCATACATACATATAGATATCACAACTGCATCACATCCTGCACACAATACCCGTTAGCACAATTTACATTTGCATTATCATATTCATCTGCATTACATACATTCACATTTGCATCATGCATACACATATAAAAGAACAAAAAATATTGCATTGCATCATGTACATATTTGCATCCATGTCATAAGCATCACATAAAAACATCTCATCACATAGGTACACATGCATATAGCTGCCGCAAAGATGAATCATCTCATATATATATATAAAGTGTCATGATACAATGATGTCAAACAATCATATGGCTACAATCACCCGAAGGTGTCTACATCATCATACAAAAATGGTACAATACTAATACATAGGGAGCCCTCTACGGCTATGATAAACTCCCTCCCTTGGAGCCGCCTGGCCTCAACAGAATCTGAGCCCCCGAAGGACCCGCCCCAAGATCATCCCTCCTGTCTCCTCTATCTGGTGGTGGTGGAGGACCCATAACCCCACCACTAGATGCCTATCTCCTCTGGCTCCCTCCCGTAGCTCTCACTGCCCACGATGGTCTATGAAAGCTCCTCGCCCACTGATTAGCTAGCACCGCACCATAATAGAGATCCCGCCAGTAACCGATCTCCTCCCCTGCCCGCAGAACATAGGCATATATGGCCCTTGTGTCCTCTGTCACCTGCCTCCTAGCCCTCAGTGCTATCTTAGCCTCTATGTAGCACTAAATGGCCTGATCCCGCTCCTGCTCAGTATCTCTGAGCCGCCTCCTGAGCCTATCCCTCTCTCTCCAGCTCCTGGATCTCATCTGCCTGTCCCTAGCAAATCTCCCTCAGCTCCATCAGCTCATCCTCTTCTGCCTCAGCCCCCTGTGGCTCTGCTTGTGGCTCCTCTTATACGGGTGCCTGCCCCTATGCCTGTACCTGTACTGGTGCCTATCCCTATATCTGTCCCTATACCTGCACCTGTCTGGGACCCTGTGCTGCTGGCACCTGTAGCAGTAATCCACCGCGACCCCTCAGCACCCGAGCCTGCCTGTCCTCTCCACCCTCCCTCCGCGGTGCCACCCTCCTCTCTCCAACTGCCCCCCTCCTCCTCCGTCGGCCTCTGCCTCCATCATCTCCATCATCATCACCATCCCCACCACCATCTCCATCTAGTAGCTCTCCTGGATCCGTCAGGCGTGGGAATGGATGCTCGGCCCAGTATGTTATGTACTCGACATCCTTGATCTCTGGCCACATGTCCCAGGGTAGGGGCATCATCTCTACTAGCTATGTAACAACCTAATCATATGATAATAAAGGCCCAAACTGTGCCTGATCTCTAACAGTCTGTGCATACATGCCTGAACCCTGTGGCATCTGCTGGATCCTGTTGAACTGCCTGCCCACCCTATCCACCAACTGCCTCTCCAGCACATAGGGCGTCCACCCAATCAAATACCTACTTTGGAAGGTGTATGGTATCTCTACCGCATCATCCTCCCACTGCTTGCATCCCAGGCATGGCCTCCATATAACCATATCAATGTCATCAATCACCCGCCGCCAGTGCTCTAACCTGCCAATCCGTGGCTACGAAGTGATCATGTCGTACAAGTGTACAAAACTGCATCCGTGACCTTTGCCCCTGAAATGTATCAGTCTCATCATTGGCAGATGCTCATAGGCCCACACCTATAACAATGTGACCCCGCAGCCCAATCCCACTGACCCGTGGTACACAAACTGATGCAGCTCATAATACAGGTGTGCTAGCACACACGGTCCCCTAGCATATCTGGTGTGCTGTGTCACCAGTGTCTCCAATTCTCCTCCCCAGCCCACAGCCAACCCTCGTGTCGCTCTATCAGGACACAAGAACCCACTGATCGCTCCTCCTATCACTGCTAGCAGCGCTAATCCTGTAGCTGTCATGGTGTCCCAAGCCACATGTCCAGCCCTCATCTCCAATCCTGGGTCCTGGAACACTCATCTCAAGGCCTCCCTATCTCCATCTCGATCGTAGGGAATTAGCTCCCCATCGATCAGTATCCGTAGTATCCTGTAAGCATCCTCTAGGGTGACTATCATCTCACCCATCGGCAAATGAAAAGTGCAAGTCTCTGAGTGCCATCTCTCAGCTAAAGCAGTCAGTAGTCCCATGTTCGCCTGAAACTCAGGCACATACAGAATATGTCTCAGACCCATAGCCTCAATAGCCGCTTGGTCCTTGAAGGTCAGCTCAAGTCGCAATCTCTGTGTTGACGGGAATCTCTCCCGTGACTCCAACATAGGCAAATACTCCTGCAGTCAAGCAAATCAATCATGTCAGTCATCGTGGCATTCAATGTTCATCACAAAATGCTACTTTTTATCTAAGTGCATCTAGCTATCTATCTTAGTTACACTCACTGTTCATCACAAAGTGTTGCTATCTATCCTAGTGACACTCATTGTTCATCACAAAGTGTTGCTATCTATCCTCGTGATACTCACTGTTCATCACAAAGTGTTGCTATTTATCCTAGTAGTACTCCCTGTTCATTACAAAGTACTACGTGTCTAACACTCACTGTTCATCACAAAGTGTTGCTCACATTTGCACTCCCTGTTCATCACAAAGTGTTGCTCATATTTTAGTACTCCCTGTTCATCACAAAGTACTATATCTTGGTACTCACTGTTCATCACAAAGTGTCTTGATCTATCTTATCCTAGGGCCTATGCTTGAGTGAATCCTCTTGAGTAGTTTCCTAATTGGCAACGTATGTTCTATCATAGAATTGTCAATCCTAGCCCTATTTGCAATCCTAGTCTTCCCTAGAGGACCTACTTGAGTGTATCCTCTCAGCAGCTTATCCAATCGACAGCGTATGTTCATCACAGAACTGCTGATTTGACCTAGAAGACAAAAATTCACATTTTTGGACACAAACACGTTTTTCTGACATAAACGCGCATTTATTACATTACCTAGTATGCATTAATGACAACAATAAATGCATTAAAGTACAAGGAGGTTTTGTGGTACTTACTGGCTCTCCTACCTCTGCTGGCCTCTGGAATCGGTGAACGCGATCAAATCTGTGAGCCATTGCCATCGTTGTTGACTGCTGTTGCTCTATTCTCTCTCTGCACTGTGATCTCTTAGATGTGTGGATGACAATGAGGATGTTTTGCCCTCGTGGTCTATTTTATAGACTTCCCTAGCCCTCGTTTCCCAAGTCAGTCTTCATTATCCCGTGACTCTGTCACTTTATCTGGTCAATCCATTCTATCCCGTCTTTCTTATCGAGAGATTGTCTGTGATCTTTTCAAGCATTTTCATCCAATCTCTTGAGGGGGCATATCATTCCCATCTTGGGGCAACTCTGTATCAGTTCATCTTATCTTCTTTGAAACAATGCGACAAGCCACATTGTCTCAAAGAGGGGCAAAATGTAGACACCCAAAATTGTCCAGTCTAATTAAATAAATATTTTATTTATTTAATTATCTAAGTTTAATTCTTCTATTAATTAAATAAATCTATTTATTTAATTAATTCATTTATCCTCTTCTAGCCTTATTTCTCATTTAAATAAATACATTTATTTATTTAAATTATCCTTTTCCTAAATTAAATAAATATCTTATTTATTTAATTGATCCCACTTCTTCTATTCATTAAATAAATCTTTATTTATTTAATTAATTCATTAACCTTTTCTACCCATGACACATGTCATTCATCTCTTAATTCATACACTACCTACCCCTTTCATTATTTTATTATTTCTTTTACCTACCCTCTAATCATAGCCGACCTCCTTTTACACCTCTCAATCTTATCCCTCCATTTCGTATAGTGTTGTCTATATAAGAGGATACTTCCTTCATTATCAAACCCTAATCAATCATTCTAATCAATTTTATACACTTGACTACACTTGGTATATGCGATCCTACTTACAACCACATTCCATTCTTTGTTGAGCTCTTGTGCACATAAAATCTGAGAGCAAATACATCAAACAAGATCAATGGAGATAGGAAGAATGGAGATCCAAAACCTTATTGGACATGTGATGGTATAATCTTTGTGATTTCATTTGATTTGCATTGTCTTAGGTAATCTTCATATGTTATGGTGGATCTTTGTTGTTGTTAGGCTAGGGTTTTTGTGGTTGAATTCATTTAGCCTTTCAATATCATTATTATTGTTATCCATTTTCACCATATACATCTATTATCATATGTTGAGATTTACAGTGACAAAATATTGAACAACATTATATACATATATGTATATAAGCACGTGAGCATATATATGCAAATATATTTATAAATACATACATATATATATATATATATATATATATATATATATATATATATATATATATATATATATATATATATATAAAAGATGTATATACATGTTGATTTTTTGTATTATTGGACTCTTTAATTACACTTCTTATATTTTATAGACTTAGGATTGAGAAGAGACAAACTCAGAACTTGTAATTGTTATTCTATTTTTAGAAAACCTATGACAAACACAAGAAAAATAGAAACGTTAGTGATTACATAATATTACCAACTTTCAAGCTTCAAACTAGAATAACATCATTGAAACTATAGTTCTTGCATAGAATAGAAATGTAGAACGAATTGACGAAACTAGGAGATTTTATATGATACATATACACATAGAATACAATGGTAACTTTGATTCGAAAGAATGTGTACTCATATTTTAATTAATGTATTCTGTTATATGCAAATGACCATACATGTGTTACACCTTCTTATTTAAAATAACTTTATAAAGCTGAAAATGAAAGATTGTCTTCTTTTCAAACCATTTTCATGTCATAGAAAAAGTAGACAGGTTAAATGAAAGAATAGCTAAACATGTGTTTGTGGGGAAAGTTACCTTCCGGGATGTGTGCCGAATGTGGAATTATAGAGAAAATATTTGTCTTTTCCAAAATATGTTTATTTTCTATGCATGGCATTATACTCGGCTGAGTAACTTATTGACCTTTGAAACAGATGGATTTACTTATGTTCTCTACCATATCCTTGTTATGATCTTTCTTGTTTCTTAAATGAATTAGAAAATAGAAAATGCATGTATCATTTTAGGCATGCACCAAATTCCATCTTGTTTATCGAATTTTGTTTGCTAAGCAATTTGTTTAGGGTCGGGTATTCTTAAAAGATTAAGGATTCTAGGGAAGTGTATACTTCAAGGTTCGGTGGAAAAAGCACCTGAATCTTGTTCTCGTCTTCATTCTAAGGATTGAATTGAAGATAGCTTTGGATTGAAGATCAATGGACACATCTCATCCTCTACTTTGTATTTCCTTGTTATTTGAACTTAAGGCAATTGAAAAGCCTAAGTATTGTATGTATCTATGAATGATGTATAGAACACATGAAAGACCCTATGTTGTAAAAATACTAATTAAATTTCCTTATTGAACTAGAATCATTTCCTTTATCTTGGAATTTAGTGCATGTAAGAATTATATTTGGATGACAATATTGAACTAAAGTTAGTAGTGGAAGAAATAAAGGGATTTATTTAAGAGTAAAGAGTTTACGTTTTTTTATCGAACTTAGAATGTTTACGTCTTTACATATTGTGAGTGTGATTCTCACCGTGGTTTTTCCTTGTTTATGGTTTCCATGTAAATTTAGTGTGTGTGTGAGTTGTGATTTGTACTTTCATGTTTTATAATTGTAGTGATAAGTTAGTTGTGGTTTGAAGTTTAATCAATCAAAAGTAAAGTGTTTTAAGGTTTGTACTGATTCACCCCCCTCCCCCCCCTCTTAGTCTCGTGGTGTGTTCAAAAATATTCTCATGTGATAAATATAGAAAGGATGGTTCAAATTTAAAGGAGGAGAAATATGGTGGCCACTAATGTGACTTAAAAAATGTATCAACATAAACTCGTAGTACAATAAATTAAATAACCTTAAATCACCAAACATGATCATATGATAATGTGTATCATGTCAAAAGATAAATGTGAAGCATATATTGATATAATACAGTATATTTATTTTTGGCCCATTCATGGGCTTTGCCAAGTCAATCCGATTGAGATCTCGAGATGTGCAATGAAATGGGTGGCTCCTCAACAAGGATGGTACAAAGAAAACTTTGATGGAGTATCAAAAGGAAATCCAAGAGTCTCAAGGGTAGGTTTCATAATCAAATATTGGTTGGGGAATATCTTGGTGATGGGAGCACAAAAATTATTAGAGGAAATGAACAATGAGGTTGAGGCTAAAGTGACTATGTTGGCCATTCTGTGGGTATAAAATTGGGAATTCAAAACTTACACCTAGAAGGTGATTCCCAAATAATTATCAATGCAATAATTAAAGGAGAAGCCCAAGCCTAGCATCTCAATAAATTTATTTTCATTATTGCAAATGATTTAAATTTTTTTTAGTAACTATTTCATTTCAAATGTACAGAGGGAGGGTAATGAAGTGACAGATGTACTTTCCAAGTGGGTGACATCATTTGATGAAGTGGATGAAATTCATGTGGAGGATTCCTGAGATCTCACAAAGGATGATTTGGACAGGGATGTACGTTTTGGCATTTAATTGCCATATTTACTCAATAAGGCCAAGAATGTAGGGAAGCTGATGGAGTTTTATTTAAAGATGATTGCGCCCATTTGTGCTTGTGTCCTGTTGCTATTGATGTCAAAGTGTCGGTGAGAATGGAAGCAACCTTTATGCTCTACATGTCCAAGAAATAGCTGGCATTTGTAGGCAATGTCATTGCTAAATGGATCAAATGCATTTTCAATTTTGGAGATGAGGCGTTTGTGCAGATTGTGGAAACCCTTGTAGGTGAGTGCTTTCTAAAGACCAAGCATGAATACCGCACAAATATTGATGTAGTCACCATGGTGATGGCAAGGGGGTTGGAGTTGGGTGAAAAGAAGGATGTTCTGGTATAGGTTTTGAGGGGATTTGTTGAGGATGAGTGGTTGTGTGGGTTGATGGAATTGCTTGAAATGGCCATGCCTGGAGTGGGTTTTGATGTTGGGGAAGGTTTTAACATCGATGGTGTACACGAATTGAGGGAGCTAGTGTCTTTTATCTATTGGCCTTTTAGGATTGATCGTGATGAGTGCCACACAGAAGCTGCAATAGGTTGGGACTCGCTAAAGCTTCACTTGAGGGAGAGGGAAGTGGAATACCGTGGAATTGGTGCCTCTGGACATGCAATGCAGAAATTGAAGGTGATGGGCAAGAGGAAGAGGTTGGGTTTGAGGAGGGAGTGACAGAAAAAAAAGAATGATGGCACATGTTGGAGCAATGATGGAAGGAGTTGAGGTGCACAAAATGGGTGAGGGTTTGAGCGGCCTCATGTAGAGCATGCCCTAACCCTAGGTTTAGTGGATCTTTTGTTTCTTTTTGTCAAAATTTGGTATGCAATGTTTGGCCCAATTTTAAAATGTGGCTGAAATGTAATTATTTGAATACATGTAAATTTGGTGCAAAAGTATGCAATGCATTTTTTGGTCTTGATTTTTCGAGTAGTGGTGGTTGTTTATAAATTGTTTGTAGGTCTAGGGTAGTGAAATTTTGTAATGGTACTTTTCATCCTCCAACTGTGAAAGGGTTGGCTCTCCTTTTTTATCATGCCAACTAGTATTCGGTTTAATGTCTAGTTCAATGTCTGGGTTTGGGTGTTTGGTGTTCGAAGATATGGTGGGATGTTTTCTTGTATGGTTTAGGTGGTTTACAAAAAAAAAATTGTTTCGGCCATGTAATTACATACTCTATATTTCAATAAAATTATATCTATTACTAACCAAAAAAAAATACAGTATATTTTTTATGGAATATGTATAACTAAATACCCTTAGATGGGTACAATAACACAATGAGGCTTATTAGATAAAGAATTATTAAAAGGTGGCAATCGATGAAGAGCTATCATTGAAAATGATCAACAATAGTATCATTTCAAGTGAATGATCTATTAATGAGGTCTTTCACTAATTTTTCTTCTTAATTAGAAAAACTAACTATACCTATGTCATAACAATAAATGATGAATAGGTCAATCTAATTAGGTTTTGTTACAATATAGGACTCGCCTTTTATTAAAAAATCACTCTACTGATTCAGTGGTGTATTGATAAAAGTTTCCTATTACGTTATTCTTGATAACATTCTCAAACTCTATATAAGGAGATGAACTCATTTTATAATCAACACTCTAATATCTTGTAATATTTTAGTGAGTTGTTATTTATATACCTAATATGAAATCATCTCTTTTATTAAGATGGGATTAGAGTGGAGACCTTATGTCTAATCTTAGTTGATAATTAGCTTTTAGAAGGGATCATTTGCATCTACTGTGGCATCCCATTAGAGGAGTTATCATTGAGGGATCTCAATCACCAATGGGGTATATCTCAACTATTGTGTGTAAGGAAGAAAGCTAGTTCATTATAACACATTTTTTTGTCATGGGTCATTTAGAGCATTGGATTGTATTTTGTGAGCATCTAGAAAATCATGTTTTAGGTCTTGTAGGTAGAAAATGGATTTTGTCATTTTTGTAGAGGTTGCATGGATTTATTTTTAGAGTTTGAAGGTTTTTTTAATGGTGTATGAGAGAATAAAAAGGTAATTTTATACTTTTAAACATTAGCCATCAGTCTTGCTAGCCAAGATTGCAGTTGGGTATATTTTCTATCTAGTATTTTCACTCAAAATCTTATTTTTAGTCTACTTTTTCTTAGTATAACTATTGAGACCTATTATTTTAAAAATATAAATTACATTATAAATATATTATGGCCTTAATTGACACACCTAGAAAGTAAAAATACAAACATGTAGCTAATGAACAAGAAATTTTAAGGAATAGTAAATGGGAATGATAAATCACCTACAACTACAAATAAATTGTTAGAATGGTAGAGAAAACTAAAAGGAAACTAAGATGCAAAAAATGCTTCCTAACACTAATCTAGTGGGGGAGATTACACAAATTCTCTTACAAATCTTAAATTATTATACAATAAGAAACACATACATAAGGAGATATAAAACATGCAACTATATTAACAATAAACACAAGATATATGGTGGGAAAACCCCTTTCGAGAGAAAAACCCCACTCCAAAAACCACCCAATATATTATTCAAAAATCAACAACATAATACAATATACTTGCAAAGAAATCTTCTCACAAGAATAACACCAACCAAAGATCTAGAGGTAACCCAATAGTTATAAGGCTCTTGCACGCAACCTCTATCTCACATGCCTAATATATAAGAGATACAATACATGAAACCATCAAACAGTATTACAAAACCATGAGGTAAAACCACCCAAAAATTGGCCCCCAAATTATCTCCATCCCAAGATTCCCTATGATGTGTCAAAACATACACCAACATGTGTAACCCCCTTTTACAACTCATTTATGTGTCCAACATGTTTTTATATTTCTTATTTTAGGAGACCCAACTTCCAGAGGCCAAAACTTTTGAACCAAGTGTTTGATTGATGAACTATTTGAAGCACTAAAAAGCATGTGAAGTGTTTTGTCAATCTATAACCTATTACATCAGTTACAACAACCTTTGGGCCTTTAGAATTGACTTTGAAAATTTCATTCGCAACTTTTAAAAACAAAAACTTTAATATCTTCAAATCCAAACATTATATTGCAACGAAAAATTTACTGGCATGATTATTTAGCCAAATTCGTAGCTTTGGAGAAATTTTTGAATCAATTCATGCTCAAATGAAAACTTACTATAAATAGTAACCTTATGTAAATGCAAGGTTGAGACACCATTTTCCTAACAAAAATATGGTAAAGTATAAAGTAATTATTGTTTTTTCTTCTCTTTGATTTTGAGTTACATCATGTAGATCGAAAATATCATTTAAGAAAATTTGGGATAATTTTTTAAGGAAAATCAATTAATAAAAAGTCTAATCTAAATATTTAATTATTTAGATTAAATATGGGTAACAAAATAACTATGTATAGTTGCATACTTGTAATATGAGCTATGTTGCAATAGATAATAAGGATGCCAAATATGTTTTGTTAAACAATATACCTTCTAAATATTTTAATTTTATATTTACTCTAATTCAAATTCCTTCTCAAACACTAGAAGATGCAATATTAAATATCTTAACTAAAGAAAGAGAACAACAATTTGAAATGAAAAAACTAATCTTCAACTTGAAAATGCTATACATTCAAGAAACAATCATTGAAGATCAAATAAAGATAGAGGAGATTCATTGTTATTACTATAAGAAATTAAGTTACATGGTTTAGAATAGTAGACTTCAATCCAATGATGTCCTCAATAGAAAGAGTCAAGACAAATCAAATATACCTACCATATTCATTGTTGATGGTTCATTATATGATAATAATGGCAAAGAATTGTGTAAAGTGGAAAATTGAACCCTAGTGGTTCCCCACCTAGGAGAGAGAGAAAGGAAACCACTAGGATGATTTTTACTTGGGAGATACTTTACATTCAAAAGAGGGGTTGAATTCACTAGATCCAAACCCTAGAGTGAATAAGAATCTGAATACTAAGTGAATTGCAAGGGTGCAGTGCAATTTACCCTCTTTTGTAAGTAGAAGAGTTGACTTGTTGACTATGTAGAAAATGAAGACAAAATGGGTGAAATAAGGAGCTACTGATTCAGGATCGCGTTGTAACTTCGGATCTGAGGTATTTAGAATGATACAGATCTGCCCTGCAAATTTGGAGAAAAGTTGTCGGGACTAAGTTGAAGTTGCACCTGGTCCTCCAAAAAATTCGCGAGTCGAAAAGGGTTTTCCTATCTCTGCAAATGAAACCTAAATCTACAATTACAACCACACACCTGCAACCTTCACACAAAAAAGAAGGGAAGAAGGGTTGTGGATAGGGTTTTGCCTTAGTCAAACCTCGGTTGAGGAATCGACCTAGAAAGAAAGTAGTTGCAAATGCTTAAATGTAAATAATGGAAATGTATACCTTGTAGATCTGCAATTTGTTGATGATAGTTGCTTTCCTTCTTGAATGTAATCACAAGTGTTGTATGAAATGGGGTGTAACATGACAAAACCCTAACACACATATGCTTGCAAATGAATGTTGTAATGTTGCTCCAACGGATGAATGAAGAAGCCACGTGAAGAAGAAGACTTGATGGATGCTTGAATGCTTGAACACTTGAATGCTTGATGATGATAATGAAGACCTCTTTCTTGTTCACCTCTATCATCCTTCTTACCTGAATGAGAGAATTAAGCCCCCTTTTATACTTGCCTTGGAGGGTTAATTATCCTCTAATCAAAGGCCGACATAAGGGGAATTTAATTCCTAAAAGCAGATTTAGGTCCAAGGGTCGAATGGACCCATTTTGGGGCCACAAAAGGAAGGGGGACAGGGGCGCCACAACAAGGGTGCCATGCCCCTGTCCTGCACTATGATGCAAAAAGGGGTCCCAATTGAGTAGGGAGATGTAGTCGCCAAGGTGAGGACCTAAAATGCGGTAAAAATTGCAAGGGTCACAATTTTATGACGCTACAAATTGATATATAATAATTTCACACTTTGAAGGAAAAAGGTATTTAGTGTAGATAAAATTTAGTGGAATGGCTACCCAAATATTTTGGATTTTGTGGATCTTCGGAATTATATACTTCGAAGGATCATGATACAACTTAATGAAGCACTACAAATGCATCTCAATATGGATAGTTGATATAGGAGAGTTTGGGTGTACAACCAATCAACATCAACCAAAAAATGTTCAAGTTCATTTTCCCTTTCAATTCGGTTCTATTTCAATTTTGGTGTATTTCCAGTTATTTTTGTAGTCTTGCTTCAAGAGCACTCTTCAAGCTCAAAATTGGCTAAGTTATGAAGAGGTTTGAAGAACTTGGGAAAGAGTTAAAACATTTTGGCATAATTTGGGGTTTGCAAGCCACTTGCTTTATCAAAAATGAAGTTTGCAAAAAGCCAAATTTACCAAAGGTCAATTTCACTAAAAAATTGGTTCTTATTTTTGGAAAAATGTTAAGTTCATGAATTGTTTAGTTTTCCAAAAGACAAGTTCATTGAAGTTCATTTTTGCCAAAATAGTTCATTGAGACAAAAAGTCATTGGAAAGGGAAAATGAGATGAAAGTCTTGATTCTATGAAAATGAGATGAAAATAGTTCATTGAGAAATATTCATAGGTTTGTGAAAGTCTCGATTCCATGAAAATGAGATGAAAGTAAGTTCATTCAAAATGAAGGAGAATATTTGTTGATAGATTATTTAGTTTGCAAACCCACCAGAGTATCAAAAAATGGTTTGTAATTGGATGATTTTGTCAAAACACAAGTTCTACAAACTTCAAAATTGTCGAGAGAGAGAGAGGGGGGGTAGTGGGTTGTATAGAAAAACGTATAGTAAATTTAGTTGATAACATAAGACAAAGGATCCAAAAATTGTGTCATTTATTAATATATCAAATACCCTCTACAAAACAAATAGAAAACTAAATAATAAATAACTATACAAATTTCACCATTACAATAACTACAAAAATATTTTTTTATTTTTTATATATTTTTAATTAATCAATAACATGATATAATATATTTCTTCAAAGTTTACATTATAATAATCATTATTAAATATATTTACTAGAGTTCTTAACCTCTATAATCATGATATTATTTTTAAGGATATGCTTATCTTCCCTCCAAAGTATAATATTTTTTTTATTTGAATTCCTTGACTAGTATGTATCTATGGCCACTGTTATTTATTTGACTTGTTTAATTCATATTAAGACATTTATAAGAAAAAACAAGATTGTTGACATTCATATATAGATGTGGACAACCCATTCCACCTAATTTATGCCCTTAGATTCTCCTAGTATAAACAAGATATTATACCTTAGGATATAATAGTAAAATAGATCTTAGAATAAAACTTTTAGAGTAAAACATACGCATAAAATGGGAAAAAATATCTTGAGAATAAAATGTCATGTCCCAAAAGTCTAGGCTTTTAAAAAAGTAATTGATGCTACCTTAGTTAGTTATATCTTCATAATTGACAAGAATATAAGGGTGGGTGAGATAGAGTAAATAATTTTATAATAGTTTTTATAGATATTTATTTTAGAGATGGATATTTTTAAAAATAATTTTATATTAAAAAAATTGTTTATATTATTGTTGTAATGAAAGATCTATAAATTATCTACCTTCAGTATAATGTTATCTAATTTTTTTAATAGGCTTACTATGTTCAAAATGTCTTTTATTTTGATATTATTTTGAATAAAATTAATTTATCTTGAATAAAATTACTTTATCTTCTTGATTTAAAACTTTCTAATTTACATGTTTATACTTCATTTTAGAATAAAATAATTTTATTGAATTATAATAATTAAAAGTTTAATTTCTTAATTCATTTACTGATATTAGATTTTAAAAGAGTGAGATCTTTAAGACTTTAATAAACAAATGATATATTTTCATTAATTCAAAATCTAAAGAAATTATTTTATGTATTTAAAATTGAATTAAAATTTGTTAAATGGATTATAGATTTATTTCAAACTATCCTTCTAAACTATTAGTTTAAAATATATAAATAATATTAGTAGGGGTCGTATTTGAAATGAAGATTTTGTTTCTTATTTTTTCAAATTTAATTATTTAGTAATTGAGTTATATTTTCGTATAGTTGAAAGTTGATACACAATTAATTATTTTTTATTAGTTATGTTCCATCATTTATATGTAAGTCTTAGTAGATTTTTTATCATATAAATATGTTAAAAAATATTTATAAATAATTATTTCAAGTTTTGAATAATATACATATAGTATTGAGTATCTAACTTTAAAAGTATATGAAATATGGTGTAGCATGGTATACAAAGAAATAAGTTGCCACTAGGAGAAAACAAAAAATGGAATCATGAAAATTGAATAGAAAATAGGTATTGAATCAACCAAACAAGAGAGATTGCAAGTCGAATTGGTATAATTGTAATCACAAAATGATGTGTATATAAATAAATTTTGAGCCAACTGAATTTCAAAAAATGGAGGGAAAGATTATTCAAAATCATTACAAACTGACAAATTGTGAGAGTTAACTACCTCTTTATCGACCAACTAAGCAAGTGATTAACATACACAGTAAAATCAATGACATAAATGATAGTAAAACGTGAATTTTACATCAACACTCCCCTTAATCACAACTTAGGTGGGAACAAAAGACTGGGTCTCAACAACATGCTTGATAAGGTACCCAAGTACAGTTATCCTCGTACAAAAGAGAAAATCATGTGGGAAAAACTCAATGAGGAAAAAGAAGAGAACTAGAAGGACCCCCCAAGGATGATGTTTCTATTATAGTAAATTGTACCCCAAGAAGAGCTTGTAGATGAATAAAGTTTCTCTAAAAGGTTTGGTGAAGATGAAAACAACCTACTGTGAAGATTGGCAAAATATTAACTCGATGATCTAACCGTAAATGAGCTCCTTAATGAAATGCATGTGAATCTCAATGTGTTTTGTTCACTAGTCTTGGACTAGATTCCTACAAATCTGCATAGTACTTTGCCTGTCACATCAAATGGCTTTAGGTTGTCAAAAAGAAATGCTAAGATCAATGAGAATACTCGAAGGCCAAATAGCTTGAGTTGTTGCATCAATAGCTCCTTGATACTTTTCCTTCATGGAAGATAAAGCAGCAACTTGTTTTTATAGACTAATTGATAGGATCAAAACCAAGTGAGAAACTTTAACTTGAAGTGGACTTTCAGGTCTGACAATCACTAACCCAATTTGAATCTCCATAGCCAATTAAATCAACCTCTATGCCAACTTTGTAATGAATCCCAAATTTGACGGTGCCCTAAAGATATCAAAGGGTCCTCTTAGTTGTCTTCTAATTTAGTTCATGTGGCTCCTACATAAATTTGGAAACCATGCTTTAATAGCATATGAGATGTCAAGCCTACTATGTGTCAAATTTATGAGACTATGTAACACCCCCACTATGAGGCCTAGAGGACTTAAACAAATAAACCAAAGAAAAATGAGATTAGTTTTTTTTTTAAGGATATATTATACATATGCATAGAGTTCCATACAACAAGATAAAGAAAATATGTACAAATATTAACTAGCAAAAATCCTCAAGGCCCCATAATGACGTTACTCAAGAATTAACATTAACCAAACATACAAGAACATAAGAATCCTCTAAAAATGTGATAACACTGTCAATTACAAAGGATCATGATACATAATACATTGCCATGAGATTATACATATGATCATCGGTTACAATACAAGGTTTCCATAAGGATATAATCTCCATGAGTACAAACAATGGAGTGAATACATAAATCTGGTGCATAATGAAAGTCTTCAACCTTCTCATGAGCCATCACGTATAGGATGCATGATGAACCAAAACACAATGGGTGTGAATAGAACTCCACCCAACCATGTGGTACATTAGGTCCACCCCCATGTTAGGAGGTTTCAGCCAGACCCAAGAGACAGAAGGAAGTAAGAAGATACATACAACTCACATGAGGCTCACAGGGCTACTGTCACAAGAGACTCACAAGGCTATAATCACGGGAACTCAAAAGTAAATCACCCAACTTCCAAAGGCCCAAGAAATCCACAAAAGGACAAATCCATGAGAGACCACTAGGTATGAAATAGGGAAGAGTGTCATCACTAGGTTGTCATGAGTTACCCTGGTGAGTCTTCACTAGGTCTCGACCCCCTTCTTGGGTTATCTTGGTGACCTCTACCGACCCTCGGCCCCCATACAAACTCTAGTGGACCACACCAACCTTTCGAAGGGACAAGATTGGTGGACGCCATTCTAGGCCTTCTCAACTTATCATGAACCTATATGAGCATTCAGGAGTAAGAGAGGCAACAATTTAATCTTTATTAATGTGAACTAGCTACCCCACCCCCAGTTCATTATTTTAATTTTCCACTTGATTAACAAAACTCTCATTGAGTTACCCTAGCAACAACTTTGGGTCTCGACCCCCAATCAAAGTCACTCCCTCTTGACTTGCACCTAGGAATCTAAAATACAACACAAGATCTATGACACCCAAAAAACACCAAGAGTCAAGACCCCTCTACCCTAGCAAGGTCGACTGACTTGCTAGAACATAATTACACACAAGGAGGTTCAATGCAACAAAGAAGGATTGACTAGCATAGAAGTCATGTAGGACACCAATCACATTGCATTTAGTGACGAAGAGTAACCATACACAATTAGGAACTCTAACATTGTCCTAGCCTCTGGAACCTAAATACATTTAAACAACACATTCGAGTATCCCACAATGATAGACAAGAACCAACAACAAATACAAGCCTCGTAATGCCAAACATAAAAGTATCCAATCGTAATATATTACCAAAGAGACCATAATAACTTATATACATCAATTAATTCAAAATAACATTAACTTCAACACGATGTATAGAATTTATAATGGTTATTGATTCCGGATTCCGAGACAGTTTTTTGGATTAAGACATTGGAACCGCTTGGTCCTATCTACTATTGGCGAATCTTGCGGATCCTTTCTGTAGCTTGTGGAGCTTTAGTTTGTTGATTCCAATGTTTCTTGGCATGTGGCCGACCTTCCCTTTGATCCACACTTCATCCTTTGGATTTTCCAGAGGATTATCTTTGGCAGAGGCCGACCTTGATGGTTTTGCATGTTTCATTATGTTCATCGTTGTTTGATTCTTCTTGGGCTGACCAAATCCCTCTAGAACATATAAATCAATATAATATAGTATCATAAATCATCAGATAGAAAATATAGAAGATATTTCTTGAGATTTAGAGGTCCGGAGTTGACCAATTATGTAATTGAGCATGTATCTGGCAGGCTGCCAGTGAATCGAATCTAGTAATCTGGATGTTACCGGTTATCTATAATCAGATTTCATGATCTAATTCATTCAGTTTTGCATTGCCTCCATCATATCCTTGTGTTTCTGTTGTGTTTACTCTTGCTACCCGATCCGGATTGATCTCTTTGAGGTCCCTCCTAACCGGTGACTACATAAAATCTACAAAGCCTTATGGAATATAGTTGGCAATTATCTTTTTAAAGTTTACTAGGAAGCTTACCATTCAAACTCCATAGGTTACATTATCAATAAAGGAATTATCAATTTTATACCTTAATTTGAAGATTTGGAGGATATTAAAACTAGAGGTCAATTACTTTGCTCAAATTATCAAATAAACTTATCGTACAAGATTTTTCTACCCAAATACATCATTTTCGTCCTCTCTTATCTAACTTAAGAAAACCACATTTATAAAAAAATGATACATTCTTGATAATGTCATTGTTCTGTCGGCAGGAATGGAATTGGCTAAGCATTCTCAATATCATTATATTTTTATGAAATTTTTTTTTGTAAAATCCTTTGATTGTATTGAATGGTTGTTTATAAATACCATGCTTTAAACATTACATTTTACTCCCAATATCTTGTATTTCTTTCATTTTTTGTTGATTATTATGCTAGCATTTTAACCAATGGATTTCAATCCTCCTTTTTGTGCTCTTTAGATCAATAGGACATGATTTTTGAGAAAGGAATCATATTCCTCTTGCATAGGCCTATCCAACTCAAGTATGCTTGATTCTTGTATTTTTTGTAGATCAAAGGTAGTGAATAAGAAATCGTGTGGCTCATTTTGATAATGTAACTGTATACATCCACAATCTATTGGATTCTCTGCCCAAGTGCCTACACTATCAAGTGTATTTATAATCCAAAGAGGGTAAGAAGTGGTTGAGTCAAGTGCTAAAACATCATCCTCCAAAGCATCTGTGGGATTGGATAAAATTGGGTCCTCGTCACTCACTATCAAAAGTAGAAGAAGATGACCCTATAGGTCAAGAAGCATAAATGGATTATTGGAGTTGTCAAAAGAATAATCATTTTAAGAAGTTCTCACAATTCAATCCTAGCACAACAAATCCTCAAAAGTGTTCACTAACACTACATTGACCCAAAATCATAAACCATTATAGAAACACAAAATTCAAAGACATCTAATTATGAGAGATGACATCATACCAAGACAGACAAAATTTGTTGTAACTACATTTGACAATATATCATACATAAAAAAAAACTAAATATAAAATTTGAAATGTAGATTTTATATAATTAATTGATCTAATCAAATATTTATATCCAATTAAAAAAAAAAACTTAGTATCTACTAACTTCATATTTATATTCAATTGTCTCATTGATAATGATTATTTAAAACTAATTATTCTATTATTTAAGCCCTGGAATCATATATTTATCTTTCCTCCAAATATAAATAATCTTTGATTCAAATTCTCTGTATTGATATTGTTATCTATTTGACTTTGATTAGTTCATATTTAGACCTATATAAACAAGATTGTTGACATTCGTATCCACTCTACCTAATACAATGTGCCCTTTATGTTCTTTCTAGAGTAGAAAAATATTAATGCCCCTTTGATTCTCTTTGAAATAAAAAATATATTATACTTTAGGATTCTATGTAGAAATTTTTTAAAATATCTTAGATTCTTATTTAATTAAAAAACTAAAATATCTCTCAGATTTTTATTTTTCTTAAAATAAAATGGATGAAAAATTTATTTTGAGAATAAGATGTCATGTCCCAAATTTTATTTTATTTTTTGAAGAAACTATCACCCGGAATGGAAGAGCCAATTATACGAAGAATTGAGTCATCTTTATTTCAGCAGGGTTTCGGCGGGCCGCCCTGGAATCATAGATGGAATACGCAGGGGTATGCAAAAATCCACGACAACTGAGCTCAAACAAAAATAAGCAGGAATACGCAGGTCACAGACGGAATACGTAGGAATACGCAGGAATAAGCAGGTCACAAACGGGATACGCAGGAATAAGCAAGTCACAGATGGAATATGCAGGGAGCAGATATAAGCAGGTCACGTGAATGCAACAGAGGCTTTGTGGGACCGGTACAAGCATGCAAATAAGGGATTTTGTCAGTTCTGATCATTTTGTGGGATTTGTACAAGGTTGTGTGGGTTCTGGGTCCCATTTGAACTGCATCCCATCAGGTTAGATTCTTCTTTGTCTTTTTTGAATTGTTTTTGCTGCCTTTTCTGTCTCTTTCCTGGCAATGGAAAAACAAAATCCTTCAATTTTAGAGAATATTCTTGAACTTCCAGAACTTTTTGAAACAAATCATTTGGGGCAAGTGAAAATTGCCTCAACTACTAAAACTGGTAAATGGATCTGGGTTAATGCCAAACAGTTTAGGGGTATCTTGAAACATAGACGTACTCAGTTAAGATATGCACAACAGAGAAAAAAAACAATATCGTAAGAGCAGTAATCAGAGTCTCAGTTGCAAAGGTCACTCCAAGAAATCCCCTTGGTTAGGTAGAGGGAATTACATGCCCTTTCGCAGCAGCAACCCTGGCGACCCTGACGTTTATAGCCCTATTTCCACTCCTCTAACTTGGTCATTTGCATTATATGTGCAAGAACTATTAAATGCCAAAAGGAGGTTGGAGGCTTTGGAGGCTAAAGAACAACAAAAAGAGATTAAAATACAGGTGTTGACAGCAACTTATAAGTCCCTAGCAGACAACAATAAAGCATTAAAAGAACAAATATCATTTCTGCAGGATGCACTTGCTGTTGGGAAATCTGAGTGGCAAAACATGAAGGATGGATGGCAAAATGTGAAAGATGAATGGCGAATTTTAAAGGTTTCAGTAGCAGCACATAGTGAGGGGCTTAATGCCAAGGCATTCCATGGTGGGATGGAGGAATCTTTGGATCAAACACACCTAATTAAGAAGGCAGAAAGCATAGAAGGTAAAAGCAGTTTCTCAAAAGTTACCAAAACTTGGGCCAACATCAGCAAAGAGACTACAAACATGGGTAAGAAAAAAAAAATTTGGGTAGACGAAACACAAGATAAAGAGCTCAGAGAAAGGCAAAGAAGAGCAACAAATGTAATCATCAAGGGAGTGAGAGATTATGGGAAAAATGAACACACTCTGGACCTTACAAGAGACTTCTTAAGAGATATGCTACTTTGGCAAGGGCAAATCACTAAATCTTGGAGAGTGGGCAAATTATGTGATGGGAAAAATAGGCCTATAAAGGTTATCTTACCAAGTGTTCGTGACAAGCAAAATTTGTTAAGTAAGAAGCAACTTCTAAAGGGTACTCATTTTTTCTTGGATGAAGATCTAACTATGAGACAACTAGAAGAAAGAAGGGCTGAAATGGCAAAGATTAGGGCAGCTAGAGATGAAGGAAAAAGAGCGTGGTTGTTCAATGGCAAAGCAGTAATTGCATATTTTGGTCCCCAAAATAGGACAGAGCAACAAGGGAGTAGCAAAACAACAACAACAAATGGAGCTGGGTACATTGCATCAAAAACCTTTCAACCACATAGAGATGAAGACTTAGCACCGAGCCTTGCATCCCAAGGCAAATAGCAATCAAGATCTACCCAGGCCTCTTTGAGTCTAGTTTGTTGGAACTGTAGAGGCTACCCTTGGAGACGTGGGCCTGGGTTAGGACCTATTGCGGAAGGTAGAGACGTTATTTATCTTGTTGAGACTCATGAACACGAAGGTTGTAAAACTCCCACGTTCGAAGGTTATTCAAAAATGACAGTGTGGAACAAAGCAGCTAGCAATGGCAAGGGTCATGGTGGGATATTGGTGTTAGTGAAAGAAAAAGAAGGGTGTCTCATTCAGCTTGAAAAAGAGGACTCCAATAAACAGTTTTTATGGTTTAAGATCTCAGAAAATTACAATTTTATTAGGATTGCAGCATGTTATTTTGCTCCGCAGGTCTCCAAAACTTACAAGAAATATGGTCTTGACAGCAAAGACCCCTTTTCTACCCTAAAAAAAGATATTGATGTGTTCTCTCAGCTTGGCGAGGTCCTCCTTGTGGGGGATTTCAATGCTAAAACTGCAAGTGAACAGGCTTGCATCTTTAGCTGTAAAGATGATTGTAATCCTATTTGGCTTCTAGAAGAAGAAAATCATCAATGGGAGAGAGTGTCAGAAGACACCAAAGATTGCAACCAATTTGGGGAAGAGTTGCTTACTCTCTGTGGCATGTTTGACTTAATTATCTGTAATGGTCTGATTAGATGGACAAATTCCAGCAATTTCACGTGCAACACTTACAAGGGGGCGAGTGTGGTTGACTACATTGTTTGTTCGCATAGCCTATGTGAAAAAATTGAAGATATGGTGATTGGTGAACATTTATGGGACCTCAAATCAGATCACAAACCGATCTATTTAAGTATTGTTTGGGTAGAAAAGAGGTATTATGTGGAAAAAAATCAACCTTCCCTACAACAACATTCAAAGGGCAAAATTCTTTTGACGCAAGAAAATGCTTGTATCTTCCAGGATGCTTTGGAGAGACTTCTTAAATGGGAGAAAAAGACATTTCATGATCTTAACAGTCATAAGTTAACAAATCTGATCCATGTGGCCCTCTCAAAATGCAAAAGAACAAAAAACAAAAAATCTGAGACAAATTGTTTCCCGGTGAATGCTTGGTTTGATGAGGAATGCAAAATGGCTAGAAGAGGTTTAAGAAAGTCAAATAATAAAGAGACTCACACCAAAGCTTACAAACAGATTTTAAAGAAAAAGAAAGTTGATTTTATGTGTACTAGGAGGGAAGAGTTAATTTTTCTTAGCAAATATAATCCCAAACTTTTTTGGAAAGAGCTACAATAAAAAAAGAAACAGATTGACAATAGTATCACAACCACTCAATGGTTTGATTATGCTAGGCAACTTTATGAACATGATTTGGAGGTGGCTCCCCCACCCTTGGTCAACATTTCTACTAATCTTTTCACCGTGCAAGAAATTGAATTGGGTATTAAGAAATTGGGTGTTGGTAAAGCTAAAGACTTAGGTGAACTTCAAGCAGAGTTTCTCAAGTGGGGCATGAAAGTCCTTGCCCCTCATATTGCAAAAATATTCAATAACATCATTCCTCATGGGTTTCCTAAAGATTGGACTACAAGTCTTGCTATACCTCTTTTCAAAAGTGGAGATGTCAATAACCCCTCCAACTATAGGACTATAATGATCAATCCTTTGTTTGCTAAGTTATTTGGCAGCATGATAGAAAATAGAATCAGCAAATGGGCAGAAGAAAATCATAAACGTGCAAAAGGCCAAGCCGGTTTTAGACCTAAACATTCCACAGTTGATCATGGTATTACTTTGAGACACATCATCGAAAAAAACTGGGAGAAAAAGGAAGATGTCTTATGTTGCTTTGTTGATTTCAAAAAAGCTTTTGACACAGTCCCACGTGACAAACTGTGGCACAGAATGGAAGAGCTTGGTATCCCGGCTCATCTTAGGGCTGCTGTTCATAGGCTTTATGAGGAGGTTAAAGTGAAAATCAGAACTCCTGATGGCATTTCAACTAGTTTTAGGAGTGATATTGGTGTCAAACAAGGGTGTCCTCTTTCCCCTACCTTGTTTGGCTTATACATTGACAAACTTGAAGAATGGTTAAACATGCAGAATGGTGATGGTATTCAATTGGGTGAATTTGTGATAAGGCTGCTCCTTTATGCTGATGACCTCATTTTGCTTGCTAATTCCGCCCTTGGTTTGCAAGAGCACTTATTTGCCCTTAAGCGCTTTTGCAATATTGTGGGAATGCAAGTTAATATCAGCAAGATGAAAATCATGGTTTTCTCAAGTAGAAGGAAACAAGAGCAACATAAGTTTTACTTTGAAGGTAGCATTCTTGAAGAAGTTGCAGATTACAAATACCTTGGAATTGATTTCAACAAGAGTCTTAGTTGGGAAGGTTGCAGGAAGAAGAGAACTCTAGGCGGCTGGAAGGCACTCTATGCACTTCAAAATAGTTGCAGAGAGGTTGAGCTTTGGGATTGGAAAACCATCCAAACACTTTTTAGGCTTTTGGTGTTGTCGGTTATTCTATATGGTTGTGAAGTTTGGGCCAGCAGTACCTTAGATTCTCAATGGAAGCAAATTGAGAGAATTCAAAAATGTTTGATCACAAGCAAGTTCAAAATTAAAAGCACGGTCCCATATGATATCATGTTAAGTGAAACGGGTGCTGCCCCTATTGAGGCAGCTGCTATGGTGCGTCTCATTAGCTATTTAAAAAGAACCGAGCAAATGGGAGAAGATAGATGGCCTAAGGTTGTTGTCAACGACACTTTGTGCAAAAGGAAGAAGACGTGGATGAAACAAAACATCAAATGGTTGAAAAAATTGGATATTTATTTGAACTCATGCCCCACAAACAGCAAGGAGATAAAGGTCTTCGTTATGGAAAAGTTTTACAAGAAAAATTGGAGTATCGGGCTAGGAAGGAAGAAACAATACTATATTAATGAGTTCAACCCCAATTATGATCATCTTCAAAAAGTATATATAGGGGCTAATATATCATGGAAGGCTAAAATTCTAATCGCACAGCTTAGAACCAACTCTCACCAACTTCAGTGTGAGACCGGGCGGTGGAAAAGGCCAAAAGAGATTTGGGAAGAAAGAGTTTGCCCGTTTTGCGTCAACGGGATTGTGGAAACTGAAAAACATTTTATCTTGGAGTGTGAAGCACTTAAAGTCAGCCAGGAGAAGTTTACCAATTTCCTAACTGCCAGCACATGGTATAACCTGTTCAGCGAGGAGCATATCGTGAAGATGGGTGCTCTCATCATCAGCCTGAATAAGCAGAGATCAGACCTTAAAAAATTGATTCAGCTTGATCAGATTGTCCCATAGGCTATTCTTAGCCTCATGGACGTTAAAATTATTTCTTCTTCTTCTTCTACTAAAAATAATAATGTGAATTTTGGGGTATTAAGATTTTTTTTCAAAGGAATGGAATTGTTAGATACCTTAATTGATCATTTTTAATTATAGATTTGGTTGAGTGAGATATACAATAAAATAGTAAAAGGTTAATTTGTCTAGTAATTTTTGTTATGAAAGGATTAAATATTATTTTATATGTTTTTAAAAAATTAAATAAAATTTTAATTATATTATTATATAATAGTTGGATTTTTATTTTTATTTTAATTTGAGAATATTAAAGATTATTTTTAGTATATGAGGAAATTTTAGTATTATTTTAATATTTAATATTTTTAAAAGATTTAGTTTTCAAATTCATATGGTGATTTATGATTTATAAGAATCTATGAAAATAGAATTGTATTTCTAAGTTTTAATAAATAAACTTAATATTGAACCATGGTAATTATATTAACGATTTAATGGATGTTGTATATCATTATTGTGATAAAGAATAGCAATAAAGTTGTTAAAATGTTTAGAAACTGGAAATTGAAACATAAAAGCCTAATTAGCTATCATTAGATAAAACGTGTTATTATAAATTGAGAATGAATATTAATGTGAAACATGTACATTTCACATCTTGTTACTTAATTTTACTTAGGTCCTTCCCTTTTGTGTCTCATTTCGTAAAATTAAGACACTTGTCATAACCTCAATTTATCTTAGGGTTTCATTCTTGCCTTTATAGTAAGGTTATTTCATTCATTCTATTAATTGTGTATTTATCATATTTTGGCAATATAGATATTCTCTTTATTGTCTCTCATATGAAAGTTGTTTGATCTTGCTAGTCAAATTATTTCTCCTATAAGTTCTTTCATTTCTCCAACATAGTATCAAACCTTTAAATCAATAAAATCTTTCTCATTTTTTGAGTTTTCACTAGGAAATTTTATAAAGTTCCTCCTATAGTGAAATAAACCTCACGATTATGCTAAAAAACCCTATTTTTATCTCAAGCACAAAAAGATTTTCCAATTAAAATTTGAGATTTTTTGGATGGTTTATTAGGTTACCACTATACCAATCCACATAGTTGTATGTACATTGAACATAGTGTTGTCATTGATATAAGAGTATTTGAGAACAACAAAATTTAGAGTCTAGTAATGTCGGATTGCTCTCCTAACGTTATCATCGTGTATCGGTATGTAATGTTCTTGATTGTCTAGTGTATTTACAAAGGTTTGGAAGTGTTTATGATAGGTTTCTAAGGTCGGTTACTTAGAGACAATATATGTATGTCCTTGTATTATGGTGGCTTTTGGTATCACATTCTATCGTAGTGGCATATTATGGCTTGTGGTTTGAAAGTAAAGTAAATTTATACATGAAGCATGTTATATCCAAGTTTTAGAGGATTTGGTCAAGCAAATGGAAAGTTAGAGATGACAAAGTGTACATAGTGGTAGCTTGTTGATTGTGTTGAAGGTTTTGATGGATGTGCTAGAGAAAGGAAATGTGCGCTAACTGGAGGAATCATGTGAAGGTTTGGACTATTTAACTTTGTGTCCAGTAATAAATAGCATGATCTTACTCTTGGTGTAACGTGTTGGCTTTGGGACTGAGCTGACTACACGTTTGTTTTAAAGGAATTCATCCTTGGCCAAATTGCAAATATTATAAACATGTTCTAGGCTGACATGAAGATGTAATTAATGCATTGGGATACATATATGATATCAATCAATTCCATTCCAAATAGTGAGAGCTTTGGAGAAATAGCAAATGTTGTGTAAGATGTAAGAGGATTTTAGATGTGATAAAGTGTGCAAACTAAGATGCATATCTTATACACACTATGACAGTGTTTTGGAGCAGATCAAATCTAACAAATGATGAAGTTTAAGTTTGAAAGATCTACACAATATATCTTGTATTTCATATTTATTATTGAGGTTGGTGCCTCATAATTTGAGTTGATTATTAGTTCTTTAGATAAGTGGATCGGTGTAACCTATAGATTGATGCCTACAAATCTAATAGCAGATTGGTGTCTGCATCCTAGATTGAAATTCTTGTGGGTTGGTTCTTGCAAAATCATTGTAAGTTATATATAATTTTGTGAGGCTAGATTTTGGCAATAGATCCAAGACGCTATTCTCATCATTGTTTTTCCCTTATGGGTTTCCATGTAAATCTGGTGTTCTCTTCATGTTGATGTGTGTTTTTTATTTTCATTGCTTAGTTGATTTAATGATAATGTAAGATGTGGTAATGATTTTAATGGTACATTAGTTTTGAACTTAAAATTGGCAGATATTGATTCATCCCCCCTCTAAGTATATTTATATGCTTGATAGTATGGTTGTACAAGCACCATTAATATGGTCCAAAGCATGTGAAAATTCACAGAAAATACATTTTTTAATTTATTCGACATTCCCTATCACCACCTACCTAGTATAGATTTTATTTGATTATAAAAAAAAAAATTTAAAAGTAAAGGGCAAATATTTTTTAATTATTGTTAAAAAATATTTTGAGATAAAGGGTAGCTACCCCTACAAAGGAAAAAGTACCACTAAGACCCACCTCATTAAGGGGTGTGATACCCTAAGGTGTTGTCACCTAGCACAATCATGGGAGGGAGGTGGTGTCTTGGGCTTGTCCCCTTATTTGGCATAGCAAGGGGTCTAAAACCCGCTCCAAAAAAATATGCTTTAATTATTTTTTAAATAAAAAATCACCTCTTGATGTTTTTAAATTAAATACAAAAATATAAAAAACAATGCTAGTACTAGCACTTGAAAATTTAGGTTTTGTTTAGTTATTGCTATGTTTGGTGAGCCTCCATATTTGACAATAGTTTTGGCAAATTTTATGGTGATGTCATAATGACCACAACAAACAACTTGATCTTTTTCTCCCTTCATCATTGGCAATTTGGTTTTTGAGGCCTACCTTCAAAAGCTTTATTTTTGCACGTGTAAGTTCCTTCTTTAGAGCCATTTTTTTTTTAAACAAGGCATAATTACATACTCATCATCATTACGTGGGTGATTTTCAATTTAGTCACTTCATCTTTTCATAAATTTAATTTTCTCGGTCATCTAACTATGCAATTCTCCTTTTAAGAACTTTGAAGGGCCATAAATTTTACACACAAACTCCTTTTTTAGTGCAATTTTTTTTTAAAGTACATTATTGTATAGTTTGTAATGGTGCCTTTTATCTTCTCTCATATTTTAGTATAATTTTATTTTTAGTATGTGGTCATTTTTTAACATTTAAGAATCTATTAAATATACTTCTTGAATTGTAAAAACGTTGAGATCAAGTGTCACAAATTATATTTTAGAGATCTTGTACATCATATCACATCATTATTATACTTTTACTACTTTATAAAATTATATTTACAGTTTATTGTTTGTGCTTTATTATTTACAATCACAACCTAGTCTACCTTCATGCAAGTGTTTCGTGTCTTTGCACACCTTTTTCAGCTATAGGTACTATCTTGTGTATCTTATAATGTTCCTTCTTCACCTTCCTCCACTAACTATGACACATTTTTAATGGACCTACCACACTTCTCCCTTTTTAGTCATATGAGATATATGATACTATTTATTCTAATGCTTCCTTGGCTTCATTTTGAAGTGAGGCATCTATGTACTTTTTGTTCTTATATACTGGGTAGATGAAACAACTAGCTATCCATGCGGCAACACACTTTTGAGATCAATTCCACATTTCAATGATTTTAAGAAAAAAAAATACTAGAATAAGGGCACATAATGGTATTTAAAAAAAAAATCAAAATAAATTTAAAAATAATCTAATTCTTCAAATTGAATCCTACAAAGGAAGGCTTATTCTCCCTTAAGCATGAGCTTGGCATCCAAAACAAGAAAGAGATCAAAAGATGGAAAGGGGAAGAGCATTAACTCAATTTTGAATACACATGAGAACTTGCAATTTACCAATTTGGAGAAGGCATGATCACACACATGCAAGAAAAAATCATTTCTTATCCCAATTCATCCAAATCTACCCAATTTTACTCGATTTCAAATGTTCAAAAAGAGGGTTTTGGAGAGAAATTTTCTTCATAAAATGAATAATCAAACAAAATATTTCTATTTCTTTTCTAAACCCTTTTTCCATTTTCTATTTTCTATTTTCTATTTTTCTTAATTTTTAATTTTATTTTCTTCATAATTTCTCACAATTCCATTTAACAAAAATTAAAAAACTCAACATTCATTCATTCACAATCATTTAATCAAGATGATAAAATCAAGAATAAACATGCATTTTCCCAATCCAATAATTTTTTCCAAAAATATTAAAGTAAAATTAATTTTTATTTTCCCCCTTTTTCAAAAACATGAAAATATCCAAATAGAGAACATATGCAATTATTATTATTCCTAAATTTTCAATTACGATAAAATAAGGAAATTAAATCATTAATTTAAATCAAACATTTATGGGTAACTCACAACATAGAAAATCTCCAAAATCGCCTTAGACTCAAATTCGGGTTAATACAGAGGCAAATATGACACAAACCATTCTCAATGTGCATATGGTCAAGGAGTGACAGAAAGGGAGGTCAAGTGTGACATCTCTGAAATGACTACTGTTAGGGAATAACGCAAACTTATATAGCCATGTTGTGAAATAATCATGTACATGTAACCACTCGACCTCGCATGTCAAGAAGCATATATATACTATTCTTATAATAGTAATTCAAACTTGATAATGACGTGATTATGTCATAATAATATCAAGTTATATTATTTTTTAATGTTTATCTTATAATATGAACTTGATCTACGCCAAATATACTATAAAATTGTTTCATTTAAAAAGAAATATTACTTTTCAGATATTCAATCTTGACACTAGTTATTCCAGAAAACTTTCACCAGTTCAAAAGTTAGATCAATCCCCACCAAGAGTCCTATAATTGTAAGGCCAACTTCCCCCTTTTCATCCCATCCATAATTTCCCAGTTGGTGCAACTTGATTAACAACCATACTTTGGAATAAAATGGATGATAAAAGGGTCCCCATCTATGATGACATTAGGGTAGGGGACAATAAATTTGAATAAAGGGCATGGACCAATGAAAAACATATGGAGGAAACACTTCTAGTGAGTCCCTTTCCCCACAAGATTCTAGCAACTTTATTAACAATGATAAAAACATTTAAAGAAAAAGAAAAAAAAAAAAAAAAAACTTAGATTTTTCCCAAAAACCAAACCGCCCCAAATTTCAACATTTTCAGCTCCCCACTTTCCAAGAAAAACCCCTTTGTCGGATTACGTGTCAAATATTAAGTAATTAAATTTTCAAAACGATTACGTGGCAGTGGGACCCTCCTCTCCGTTGAACATGTGGAAAAGACTTCAAAGCAGCACTGTCCACATCTTATCTTATATTTTTCCGTTCCGTTTCTACAAAATCTAAGTCGGTGAAAATTAGAAAGAAATAAAATATTATATTCTGTACGGTTCGTATTTTGACGCGGAAATAGAAGACAAAAAAAAATTCCGTAATGGAATTGAAAATTGCCACGTCACATCAGTCTTAGCTGGAAAGATAATGACGTGTTATGTATTCCGCGTGCATTTCACACGCTGTTAAATTTTAGGGTTTAATTTAAAGGCCTACCGACAGTCGCGGACGTCAAACTTGTGTAAATTATGGGTTGATTGCGCGTTTCACGTCCGTGGGTCCGGGAAAGTTGAAAAGACACTTATCTTGGATCTCGTTGGCGTTTTGTTCCCATGCAAACTTTTTAGGTCTGGAATTTGACTCTCTGTTACCCATAAATTCCATGACAGCTACGGTTATAAGTATTTTCTTTTTAAATTCAATTTTTTTTAAGTTTTATATTTGTCTATAATATAACTTTAGGTGATAGAGTGGGGTCCTTATGGAGATATATAGTTAAAGATTAAAGTGTATACATTGCATCAAAGTTGTCCACGGAAGTACTATTCAAATCTTATTGTCATTCTTTATGTATCCTACATTTAGTGGTTTAAATATTTTTGGATGAGGTAAGCAAGAAATATATTCGTACCATATTCATTAATTGTACTCGATCAAATGAACTACAACCTTTTAGTAATGTATTCACTTTTGTATCATCTACAAGTTTTTTGGTTCATTTGATCGAGAGGTGTCATCTATTCTAATATCTAATCAAAGATTAAGGTGTATACGTTGCATCAAAGGATAGTACAATTGAAAATGTTCGTTGTCATTCTTTATATATCATATCTTTAGCAGTTTAAATCTTCTTTATATATAATATCTTTAGCAGCAAGAAATAGACCATCCCCTTCATAAATTGTACTTGACAAAATGAACTACAACCCTTTAGTAATGTATTCATATTTATATCTTCTACAAGATATTTTTTCTTATGTGATAGAGAGGGAGGGGTCATCTATGGTGATATATAATTAAAGATTAAGGTGTATGTGATTCTCATAATCTTTCTTTATATATCATATCTCTAAGTTTCAAATCTTTTTGGATGAGATAATTAAGAAATATACTATCAACTTTTGTTTGACCAATTGAACTGCAACTTTTAGTAAGGGATTCATTTTAAAATTGAAAAGAGTTCTTATTTTGATGATGGGTCATGGAATATGATTCTTGGTGTAAAAACTCCTCTATAATTATGTAATTGTGAATATAATTTTTGTTTAAATATTTAATTTTAGATTTATTTCTTAAATGTTAATTTTTCTTGAATTATAAGTTATGATTTCTTATTATTTTTCTTATAAACTTTTATATAAAATAAATTTTCTATGAAGTTTCATTAATTTGAATTGGATATGTCTATAATGAATATGTGCATCAATTTTTATTAATTTAAAAATATATACACATATCCACAAAAAATATATACATAAGGTCACTCCTCAAAGTCACTTGGTTAGTGCCCAAAAGTAAGATAACAAAAACGACAATATAGTTGCTTAAGTGGCGAGAGCCACATTGGTGGGAGGTGGGGGGGGATCTCGGTCATCCACTTTACCCCATACATTAGCAAGGTCCAAGGCAAAAAGGGACCACCCTCGCCAACATTATTCTCTCCCTCCACTTTATCTTCATTCCTTGCAAGTGAAATTGTTAAAGTCAACTAAGCGAGCCACTTTGAAGTGTTTGGCCAACCACCACCACCACTATCCAATGGCCATCAGTTTCCATCAACAGTAAATAAATTACCTGTGCAATGCATTAATTTATTGGAATCAATGGAAAAAAAATTTAAAAAAATTATCCTTTTAATAAATTACATGTGCAATGCATTAATTTATTGAATCAAATTTCAACTCTATTAAATACTTGAATGGTATGGGCACTACTATATGCATCATAATAATCATTTTTATTATGAGGTGGTAGGGTAAATTAATGGTCTTAATAAAATTACATTGTTGACTTTAAAATTAATTTTCCTCCTTAAATGATATTTCTAACATCACTCAATTTCAATAAGTCGTTTATGGATTTGATTGTGTACATGTTTTTGCATCAACTTTTCGGATCACACTCTATGATCCATCATCAGGATGAAAGAGAGTGTCAAGAGATGTAAAAACACTCTCTTGACACTCTCTTTCATCCTGATGATGGATCACAGAGTGTGATCCGAAACGTTGATGCAAAAACATGTACACATTCAAATCCAGAAACAACTTAATAATTTAGTTATGGATTGTGGAAATTTGATCTAATTAATCACTCAATTTATCATAAAAACAAAATTCATTAAACTTACTACAAATTAAAAGAACTTGATGCAATGTGTCTCTTTTAACAAGATATTACTTATTATCATAGAAATCTAATTCAACATCTAGAAGTGACTCATTATTACTACTTAGTGAAGACCTTTTTCAAAGTTATTTTCCAACTTAATATTTAAAAACAAACTAATAATGATCACTCACTTTCACTCTCTATATAGTTATAAAATATCCACAAAATTATTTTCTAACTTAATATTTAAAAAAGACTCGTTATTACTATTCACTAAGACCCTTGTCAAAGTTATTTTCTAACTTAACATTTAGAAACAGACTCATAATGATAAAAATAGACTTATAATCTCACCCTTGTAGGATCATAAAATATCTACAGAATAATTTTCTAGCTTTAACATCTAAAAAAAGACTCATTATTACTACTTACTGAAAATCCTTGTCAAATTTATTTTCTAACTTAACATTTAAAAACAGACTCATAATGATAAAAATAGACTTATAATGATCACTCACTCTCACTCTATGTAATAACCACAAAATCGTTTTCTAACTTAAACATCTAAAAAAGGGGCTCATTATGACCACTCACTCTCACTCATTGTTATTGAGAAAAATCCACAAATGAATCTCCCTATTCAAACTATTCAAACATTCACAAACACTTAAATATATCTAAAACCCACTTAAGAAACATTAAAATAAATAAATAAAAATCCACCGCCATATTTAACTGCAATTTCTTATTCATCATAATTTCAGCATTGTTCAATTAATAAGCACGAAAATTTACCATTAAATCCATTAACAAAATCCCTTTCAACTCTAAGAAATCTCTAGTTCACACATAATAAATCTCCTCAAATCTACAGTTAAACATAAAAATAGCAACTAAATTTAGGGCATTGAAAATTGCAGTGTAATTTAAGGTCCAAAGACCTAATAACTGGCTACAGACCGTCAAATTCCAGACCAACTGGCATATCAAGAAGGCCAACTATTGAGTTTGACTGGGTGAGCGTTTGTCAGAAATTCATGGGGTTTACATTGGTTAATTTCATTGAAACTTGGGGCCCACCCAAATGATTGGAATTGTAGATCCCCTTGCATGTTAATTCTCTCAGTAATTACCTCAGATTTTATAACTAGTACCAAGTATCTCCTACTTGACTGTCTGTCCTCAACTCAGCCCATGTGGAGAAGAATAAAAAGGGTAGCAAGTGATGGATCATTTGGAGGAAGGAACACAGATGTAGGCCTTCTTTCACTTTCCACTCGAGCTTCTGCATTGGCATAAGGCTTTCATAGCTAGCTTCACAGAGGTAATCATTTATTGTTCCATGTGTTTGTTTCTCTGTGAGATCATGATATTCTGCAATAAAATTTGTTAGGTCAGGGAATTGATTCATGAGACCAGTTGGGACAGAGTGAGATCAATTGCTTTCTATATTATGATTTGTTGTTATGAGGTTTATATAGATTAGCAGCAGGGAGATTGATAGGCTTTTTTGGTTGCATGCATACATTGATCTTTGTTTTGTTTTGTTGGGTAGTGAAATTGGTTACACTTGTTGTACAATTGGGCATTCATTTCTCAAATCCTCCATGCCATATTTAGTATAGACATTAATGTTCAATCCAAAGGAGGCTCTGTCGCTGAAGAAGTACATAATTACAGTGCTTATTAAATTTCTAGTTCTGCTAGAGAAACAATTCAGATTGTTTAATGAAATCTTTTAGTTATAAGAAACATGTGTAAAAAGTGCAATTCTTAGAATCCGAAGCTATTTTGATTAGCAACTCTGCAATAATGTATATTTGTTGGGTGTTGGTGATTTGAACAGTGTGATTGATCTTGTATCTGGATTCTGTGGTTTGGTTGCAGGGTGACTTGCTGCTTGAGTTACCCACGATCTGATTAGCAGATTTATGTAGTGTGTCCTGTGCTATTTATCATGCACATCTAATGTCTGTTTAGCCCACGGTTATATTAGCAGGTTTCTATTTGGAAATTTGTGATACTGGGCATTTATCAATTTGACCATAGTTTTCTGTATCCCAGTTTGCTTTATTGGGCATTCATAGATTGTACCCATTTGATCAAATTAAGAGAAGTGGTAATACCCATTCATCCAAATTTAGTTAGTTGTTGTACCAGTTCATTCCAATTTAAAGAAGTGAACGTACCCATTTCACCCATAATTAGAGGAGTGGACTACCCATTGCAATCAGTTTTTGAGAAGTGAACGCCCTCTTGATCCAGATTCAGGCGAAGTTTATTCATTTCATTCGAACAGTGTTTGAGTGTTGCAGTTGTTTGCAATGCCTGCTGCTTCCTTAGATGGCAACTTCCCTTCCACTCCTGGGAAGGGGAAGCTGGAGAGAAATGGCAGCTATTTTAGTAGAGCAGTCAACAGCAGGTGGGGTTCCTCGTCTTCGAAACTCTTCTTCTGGGCAGGTATTCTGATTGGTTTGATGTTCATATTCTTCATGAGCACCAGTTCCCCTACTGAGAGCAGGAGGAGAGCACTTGGGACCTCCTCCTGGGGTGGCCCTGAATGGGAGAAACAAGTCAGGCATTCCTGCAGTGTGAAGAGGGAAAATGGATTTATGGTGCTGGTGACTGGTGCAGCTGGATTTGTGGGTAGTCATGTGTCTCTGGCATTGAAGAAAAGAGGGGATGGAGTACTGGGCCTTGATAATTTCAACAATTACTATGACCCCTCTTTGAAGAGGGCTCGCCAGAGGGTGCTTGAAAATCATGGAATTTTCATCGTGGAAGGAGATATCAATGATGGGTATTTATTGAAGAAGTTGTTTGATGTGGTGCCCTTTTCCCATGTAATGCATCTGGCTGCACAGGCAGGAGTAAGGTATGCAATGGAAAATCCCATCTCTTATGTGCATAGCAACATTGCAGGACTTGTCAATTTGTTTGAGGTCTGCAAGTCTATGAACCCACAACCTGCTATTGTTTGGGCCTCTTCAAGTTCTGTATATGGATTGAATAAGGACACTCCCTTCTCCGAGCAGGATCGAACAGATCAGCCTGCTAGTCTCTATGCAGCCACCAAGAAGGCAGGAGAAGAAATTGCTCACACTTATAATCATATTTATGGGCTCTCCATCACAGGCCTGAGGTTTTTTACTGTCTATGGACCATGGGGTAGACCCGATATGGCCTACTTCTTCTTCACCAAGGACATACTCCAAGGAAAGACTATTCCTGTTTTCCAAGGCCCAAATCAAGCTGAGGTTGCAAGAGATTTCACCTATATTGATGACATTGTGAAGGGCTGTGTGGGTGCTCTTGACACTGCAGAGAAGAGCACGGGAAGTGGGGGCAAGAAGACTGGCCCTGCCCAACTCAGGGTATACAATTTGGGTAACACTTCCCCAGTCTCCGTTCCAGATCTTGTAAGGATCCTTGAAGGATTGTTGAAGGTAAAGGCCAGGAAGAATGTGATCAGAATGCCCAGTAATGGAGATGTGCCCTACACACATGCCAATATCACTCTTGCAAACGTGGAACTCGGATATAAGCCTACCACAGATCTCCCAACAGGTCTGAAGAAGTTTGTCAAATGGTATTTAAGCTATTATGGTGTTCCTGGCAGGATCCCAAAAGGTGATAGCAGGTAAAGATCCTAGGGTTTTTAAAATATCACCAATAGAGTGAGTTACCTAGTATTTTTCATGATTTTAGGAGATTCATGCCAACTGCTGGATCTCCAAGTTTTATGTTTATTGCAAACCTTGTATTTTTATACTTGATTAAGGGAAATGCCATATCAAGTATATATCCCATAATGTCTCCCATAGCCAAGCTTTTACAGGTAATAATAATAAGGCCAATATGTGTAATTGTATAAACTGGCAAAATGCCATGGTTCTACAAGTCCATTTGATTTGCATATAGATATTGTTTATTGTTCTTTGCCGACTCCAATAATTCTTCTGCCCTTAATCTCCAATCATCTAAGAGCTTCAGGTATTTGGAGTTTGAGCACGACTTCTGACATTCTTGATTTTTTGAAATTTTAAAAGACGACTTTGATGATTCTAGACCCTGACTTCTGTCCACAAGCATCCACATTATGTACAGTAGAATTTGTCGGTGGATCATGATGTCTCCATCAGCAAAGAAATAATTGCACTTCAATTTAGCAATTAAATATCATTTCTAAGGCATATAATGGTGTTTGAAATGGGTAAAATGTCATTTAGTGGTGGGAAGCTTTGAAAACACGTTTCAGCAGAGAAATAGTGATTGGCATCACCCTTTTCCAAAATCAGGCTACCTTCCAATGGAATCTTTAAAAGTCAAAAAGTTCACAGGAAAAGCAGAAATGATAAGATCGGGAAACAAATTAGATCAGATGTTAAATTATAGTTGATTTATGATTGATACAGGCGTGTTTAGAGATTTTAACTGCAATATACGCGCAAGAATTTGATACGGATTCAAATAAATACAAGATCTGTCTTGGTATCCATTACAAGAAAACCGTCCAATACATTTTTTCAAAGTGGGGTCATCCATAATTTCCGCATATTGACTCAATAGCAACTATGGTGGTTATAAATGAATTCTATGATCCAGTACAGCCGTATTTTCAGCAGAGGCTATCACTTCTAAATATGTGAGGCCTTCTCTACTTATAAACAATTGGTTTTGGTTATTGGATTGAATTTGAAGCAATTTATTATCAGGTTGAAGAAAATAGTTTGAAATGTTTCTGATCACTTCTTATCATAATAGATTATTATTGTATCATTTTGATTTGTAGATCAATCAAACTGAAAATTTAATGTGCTCGATAAAATTCTCTTCATAATAGCACACACCATAATAGTTGCAAACTCGTGCTCTATGAAATGGATACATGTTTGTAATAGATGTATGTGTTTGAGGTTTCAACTCTCCTTGATCTAAAGGCCCTCAAATTTGTTTTGGAAATGAGAATATGCTCTATGAGTAGTTTGCTAAATGTATTGCTCACATGTTTTATCTATTGATTGAGCTTTCTAATTTGTTTAAAAATAAATTAGGGTTTTACTAAACATTTTTGAATTTGATCATGTGCACTTCATATCATAAATTGATTACTAGCGTATGATTTTAGTTTTTAGATCAACCAAATTAAAAACTAAACATGTTCAATAAAATTCTCTTAATGATAGTAGACAACCATAATAGTTGCAAACTCCTCCTCTATGGAATGGGTGCTTGTTTGTAATAGAGGTGTATGTGATCGAGGTTCTCACTCTCCTAGGTTTAAAGGTTCTCAAAATTATGTTCTAGAAAAGAGAATATGCTCCATCGAGTAGTTTGCTAAATATATTGCTCACATTTTTTATCTATTGATTGAGCTCTCAAACTTTTTACATTTATTATGATTTGTTTTCAAAAAAACAGGGTTTTACTAAATGTTTTTGAATTTGATCAAGTCCACTTCATACCATAAATTGATTACTAATGTATCATTTTGGTTTTCAGATGAACCAAATTGAAAACTAAACATGTTCAATAAACTTCTCTTCATGATAGTGGACAACCATAATAGTTGCAAACTCCTCTTTTATGCAATGGATACTTGTTTGTAATAGATGTATGTGATCAAGGTTCTCACTCTCCTAGATCTAAAGGCCCTCAAATTTTGCTCTTGAAAAAGAGAATTGTATGGCTCACATTTTTGATCTATTGGTTGACATCTATTTTGATTTGGTTAAAAATAAAATAGGGTCTCACCCCACCCTACCAACCTGATGGTAAGAGCTCTATTAGAACAACACATTCAGATGACTAGAATCAATTGAATCATTCAAAAGCCATTCATCTTGCCCTCTCTACTATACTACCCAAGTGTGCTTGTTCCCATCACTTCGATGAGCCTCTAATATCCTTTTGTGAACTCGTTATTGTCTTTTAATCAAAATATTTTAAAAAATTAGAAAAGGAACATTGTCTAAGTGGGCGTTATAGACCATCCTCTCAATTTCAATATTCATAGTAAACTAGTTAACTTTTTTTAAGAATATATAGTTTTTGGAATTCTTTTCATAATCCAAAATATTGATGTGAAAATTAAATGCGAAGTTTTTTCTCATGGGCTATACTTTTCTTGTATTTATTATTAATTATACTAAGCTAACATTAGACTAGATGAATTCAATGGAAGATTTATGATGAGTTGTTGAAGGGGATGTATTTTGCTATGTATTAGAGATTCAAATAACAAAAAATGAAAAAGACATAGAAAAATTGTATTTTGGATTTATTATTAATTTGTTTAAGGGAGTCATTTGGAAGTAGGTCCAACGTATTCTCATGGTTAGAATCAATAAACAAAACTATTATTATTCATTTAATGTTTAACATTGGTTCTTAAGGCATTCTTCTAGGGTCATATGTGCTAATATGTCTTAAGATAGAAATAGATTTTAATTATATGGTACATGTTTTCATTGAAGTTTCACTTTAACATGATGATGAATCATGTGATGTGTTGTATCAAAAAAATACATTTTTTTCTTTCTTAAACAACAATAAATGCTTTTGAATAAATATGTACAAAAATTCATTACATTTCAAGTCACATTATATGATACATTATCAAGATTACATCTAAATTTATTTTCAATTGTTAATACTTAAACACTATACACTTGTGAAAGCTTAAACCTATTCAAAAGAAGAAATATGTTGACCTTTGTAAAAAAGATAAAACAATACTTATATAAGAACTTCAATAATTAAAATTCGATAAAATAAATTTTTTTTATAAAAATATTAAAATTTACAATTACATTCGAATTTAAAGCATTGATTATTTAAAGTTGTGATTAAATAATACTAGCATCATTCAAATTCACCCATTCGTATTGATTAAAGTTAAAAGACAAACATAGCACTATAATGTTTATAATGCCATTATTAGTGTAAAATAATGTTTAACCTTGCCTAACTAGGTAAGTTTAATTTGAGTGAATACTCGTTTGCATGAGCCTTTTCGAAAAAGTAGGCTGCCATCCAATGGAATCTTTAAAGTCAAAAGTTCAAAGGAGAAAAAGAAATGATAATAGTGGGAAATAAATTAGATTAGAGATTAAATTAGTTGATGTATGATTGAATAGCCATGTTTAGTGATTTTAAGTGTAATAAACACTCAAGAATTTGATGTACTTTCAAATACAACTGTCATATAATAAGAAATATTACAAGATTTGTTCTGTATCTATTATAAGTAATATTAAAAGAAAGTTGTCTTATATATTTTTTCAAAAGTTAAGTCATCTATAAATTATGTATATTGACATAATAGTAACTGTTGTTGTTATAAATGAATTCAAAGATCAAGGTAGTCGTTTTTTCAACAAAAACTATTGCTTCTGAATATTTTGTATCATTGTTAGTTCCATAGCTTGTGAGGCCTTTTTATTTATAAATAGTTGATTATTGGTTTGAAATGCTTTTAAATTTGATTGCATAAATTTTTCATTAATATTCCAAATCACGATCTATGAGCTATCATCGGAATAAAGAAAGTAAATAGCATGAAAATATAACTTGAAATGTTTCTGAATTTGACTCATAACTTTTTTCATCACTTCTTGTTATAAACAAATTACTATGTTACTAATGTATCATTTTGTTATGAAAAATATAAATATTCAATAAACTTACAACTCTTCACGATAGTAGACAACCATGATAGTTACAATCTCCTCCACTATGGAATGGATACGTGTTCATAATAAATGTATTTGTTTGAGGTTTCAATTATCTTTGATTTGAGGGCCCTCAAAAAAAATTTCTTGGAAAAAAATTCACTTTGTCTAACTTAGGTTGCTAAATATACTTTCACATTTTTGATCTATTGGTCAAGCTCTCTAACTTTTTACATGTCTTGATTTGTTTAGAGTCTCTACCCATCCCACCAACCTAATTGTAAGAGTAAAACATTTTGTTGATTCGAACCAATTTAGTCATTTAAAAGCGATGCATCCTCCCCCCTCTAATGTACTACCCAAGTGTGCTTGTTCTTGTCACTTCAATGAGCCTCTAAGATCCTTTTGTGAACCCATTATTGTCTTATGAAAAAAAAAATTTAAAAATAAAAGATATAAAATTAGCATTGTCTAATTGATTAGAATATCAGTATCCACTTTATTTCAACATTCATAATGTTCATGGTAAATGAGTTAATTTTTTTAAGAATATATTTTTTGAAAATATTTTTCTTTTCATAATCCAAAATATTTATGTGAAAATCAAATGCATATTTTTTCTCCATCTACTTAATCTCATGGATTATAAAATTTTTGTGCTTATTATTAATTATACTAAGCTAATATTAGACTAGGTGAATTCAGTGGAGGAGTGAAGGTGAGTTATTAAATAGATGTATTTTGCTATGCATTAGATGTTCAAATAACAAAAAAAAATGAAAAAGACATAGAATGATTGTATTTTGAGGTTTATTCTTAGTTTGTTCTTTTGAGCCATTTGAAAGTAGGTTCAACATAATCCCATAATTAGAAGCAATAGGCAAATCGTAGTCATTTAATGTTTAGCATTGGTTCGCAATGCATTCCCCTAGGCCATATGTGCTAATATCTCTTAAAATGGAAATAGATTTCAAATTGTATAGTACATGTTTGAGTTCAAGTTTCATTTTAACTTGATGAGGGATCACATCATGTGCTTTACAAGAAAAAATGACAATTTTTTTTCTAAATAACAACAAATGCTTTTAAATAAACATTTACAAAAATACATAACATTTCAAGTTGTATTAAGCGATACATCATCATGATTACACCTAGTTTTATTTTCAATTGTTGAATGTGGACAATTGTTGTGGAAGCTTACACCTAACTAAAGGAGCAAACACGTCAACATTTGAAAGGGTAAAACCATACTTGTGTAAAGACTCCAATAATTAAAATTCAATAAAATAACTAAAAAAAATAAAATAATTACAACTAAATACAAATTTATAGTAATTAATATCTCATACATTTCATTGATAATCTAAAGTTATGATTAGATGGTGCTTAAATGCATTTAACTAACATTAAATCATTGGGTTCACCCATTTGTACTTATCAAAGTTAAAGATAAACATAGACACTATAATGTTTATAATGTCATTATTAGTCTAAACTAATGTTTAATCATAATTAGGTAATTTGAACTTGGGTGAATAAACTCACCCTGGTTTGAGTGTGTACATCTCAATTTGCAATTTTGAACATGTCCACTTGTATGTAAGCATGTCTATTTTTAGTATGTCATTAGTCAACATGATGGGGGGTGCACACTATTATTGAAATAGGAGATTGTATTAGATATTTTACGCATGCCAACAACTATTCCTATGGAGGCTCAAGTGTATTCATATTAGCCTACCTAACACATCATGTATTGTTATAAATAGAGGTTTATATATAGTATTTCCTTGGAAAGTGAATCTTGTGGAGCTTTTTCAAGCTAATAATAAGTTTTACCTAGTTTTTATTAGGAAACATAATGAACAAAATAGTCATTATCTTGTTCATTACATATTTGAGTTTATGCCTCTCTTCGATAAATTAATATACATTAGTTCCAAAATATTAGTTAGTGGTTAGAATTTGTATGAGTAAATTTAACATGGAGTCAAAGAAAATTTAGAGTTTGGCTAGTTTCTTTCAAAAGTTTCTTTTGGGGGATTTTAGGTGTTATGTAAGTGATTTTTAGTAGGATTTTTTTCAGATGAATTTAAGAAGATATAAGTTCTACATTGTGTCTAGAGGGTCAATATAAAATTTTGTTTTATCTTTCATTTCATTTAAATTGGATAGTTGGAGGATTATCTAAAGAGGGTTTCACGTTGGTTTTTATCTATATTGTTATGCCCATGGTTTCTTTTTGGAGCATAGTGGAAAAATTTGAGCTCACCATTGTCTCTAAAATAGTCAAGAAACCTTGAAATCACTAATCAAATTATCTAAGTTGATCATTATAGTGAAGGAGATGTGACTCTGCAAAAGGAAATGTTTGTTCCCTTGAGACCCAATTTCACTACATACACTTAATAGATTAAATTGATTAAAACACTACTAATGAATAAAAATTAACTATAGGAATACAAAATATAGAGGTCAGAGAGTCTTTAATCCAAATTTGAGTGTCTTGGCCAATGACACCAGTGCACAACGTTGTAGTCTTGTGTGGACCTTAAATTGAAAGATGCATAGAAAATGCGAAAACCCAACTTAATGCTCTAGCTAACCTGGAAAACCCAAAAGTGAGAAACACGACAAAAAGGTAAAGCAATGAGTCAAGTGATTGGATTTATTACTTGCAATGCTTAAGGAAGCCACAAAGAGGGGTTGTTGTAAAAGTGTTGTAGGGAGTTGTGTGTGAGAAAGAGAACTTGAGAGATTTTCCTAAGAACATACAAGAGCCATTGTGTATAGTAAAAAGATAAATTTAAAAGTGAAGAGAGGAGGAAAAGAAAGGGTTGATGAGCTGTTACAGAATCATTCCAAGTTATTTTCCCTGACTTGTTAGGTTAAAAAGTGGACAACACTCTAAAAAATAAATTGAATGACAAAATATCGTGGGACACTAGCATGACACGTGGTTGTCAATGCTAGTGCTAGTGCCTAAACAAATCACACTAAAAATGGTGAGAGACGAGAAAATCACATGGTCAACGCAAAACTAAGACAAAAAAGTACTTGTTGAAAAGGGATCCTAAACATCTTGAGAGGGATAAAAGTTGATGCAAGGGCTTAAATAAACCTACACAAAATTTATGGGAGTGGACACTAAAATAGATACAAAAGTATAGGTGAAATTTCAAGGGTATGCAATTTCTAATGCTACTACAATTTTTCTTGGAAGCCTTTTTTTTCTAGGTAATCATATGACATGTGATTTCAGGTACAATAATTTGTTGCAAGGATTTTTTAAATTAACTATTTAATATCCTATTTTTAAATAGTTGATGTTTGTGAAATAAAAGGCCATTTCATATGTCTAGTGACTGAAAATTGTTGGAGGTCAATCTCGTGGGGCTCAAAAATGAAAAGAAATAAGTTTTAATTGTTGGCGAGTTTTATTTTTCATAACGTCATGAATTCAAAAAATATGAAAAAGTGTGACAAAGGTAAGGGTTCAAGCTATTAGCAGGTTCGGTATGTAGCAAAGTTCACAAGTTTACGAACTTTCTAAAAGTGTGACAAATTTGAGTCCTTACAAAGTTTGCAAGTTCATGAAAAGTGCAAACATGCAACAAAGGAACATTTAGTATGTAAAAAACGTTTTTAAGGTTTGAGAACCAAAAAAAAGAGGGACACAATTATTAAGTTCATTAATTCACAAAAAGTGCAAAAATGTGATAAGGTTTTGATTTTTGCATAGTTCATCAGTCCACAAATAATGTGAAAATGTGACAAAAAGGTGGTTTGTGAGTTCACGAGCTTTGTGAAAAGTTAAGGTTTACATAAAGACAAGAAGTGTGACAAGATGAAGAGAATAAAGAGAAGAAATGGACAGAAGGAATAAGTGGAAAAAAGTGATAAAATTTAGAATGTTACAAAGTTGTGTGTTCATGAATCAAGTAAAAAGTTAGAAAAAATACCAAAATCCTTGGTCTATGTAATGAAGGAAAATTCAAATTTGAATCTGAGTAGGAAAAAGACTAAAATTTAATGCAATTGATGCATGCATGATTTGAGTCATTCATTTCAAAGAGATTATTTATCAGCCCTTAGTTTTAGTTATATAAAGAGAGTAGATGCCTTCACTAGGTATCATACAATAACCATAGAAAAATCATATCGATATTGTTGTTTTATAGCCTTGTGTACAAACAATTAGATTTGAGAACAAAAACCATTTAGTTTCAAGAATCAAAGAATGAAAACCCTTTGTATTCTAGAATTAAAGGAAGAAACCCCTTTGATTCTGTATGACAACCACATTTAGAGGCTATGAACATGCTTCATAATTTTGTAGGCTCCAACCATAATAAATTTAGTATTTCTATAGTTTTTTTAGTGGTTTCTAATATAATGTATATTTTTATTGTTGTTGATGTGCATTTTTTTGCTTATGATCACTATTGCAACATATTTTGTTGTATTTCAGTTCTCTTTGGAAAGTAAAGAGAGTTTTGAAATAAAATTATAAATTATGAGAATCTTGTTTGTATAGGTGTAGTGTCATAAATTTTACTCCTTTAATTATGAGTCCAATTTCACACTCTCCTTAGCACTTGCTTTAGTTTTCCACTCGACTAGGCAATTTTTGAACCATTTCTAGCCTTGAAATTAACCCCCAACTCAAGAAAATGGGTCCTATTCCATTCTAATCTTCAAAACACTTTATTTTACATTTAATCATCATCAATTCAAAAATTAAGTTTTGATCCAATATCAAGGTTGTAATATCTAGCATCCTTCTTTTTTAGGGCCTATTTTGGTGAGACTAATGAGTATAGCTCCTTAGTCTAGGTAAAATTTCCCAAAATTATGGGGCTTTAATGTGTTGTCCTTGACATTGCAGAATTCAGTCTCAATTTTTTAATATGACCATTTTAAATTGAATTTTTATCAATTTTAAGCATGTAACTTATATATAAGCAAGTTACTTTCCTTGCTTGTGATATACATTTTCATATCCTTATGATGTGATTTACTACCAAAAGTGAGTTTACGGGTCTATAAATCTTTGGAATAATCAACAACATCATATCATAATCAAGTCTTGATCATCATGATGAAATAATCAAGGAATGTTATAGGGTGATAAGGAATCACTAACTGACGATTGGCTTGTACCTATCCTTAAGGGTTTGGTATGATTTCATGTCATTCTTCCATTTTTTATTTTTAGCTTTAGATCTAATATTTATCATATATTTCATACTCATTTATTTGATTCATATATTCTTGAGTTGATAAATGCATCACCTTTGAATGTCTCATTTAGGGTTCACTCTAGCATATTTAAGTAGGACTCTTGTTTGTGTTTATGCACTTATTTGCTTGTTGCAATCTTATATACACTTAAGGTTAAAAGCACACACTTTTATTTAAATCCAACTTGGCTATATGTGGAGGTGAGAATCACCAAAATAAGGGCTTGACCAACCATTTTCCTCCTCTTTTATGAATTTGTAGGTTCAAATATAGGTTTGAGACCCATTTTTTAGGTATAGGAGTACAAAGAAGATAGAGACAAATATTGCCAAAAAAAGTTTAGCAAAAGAGGTTTGATGTAGGGAACCTAGTGCCATAGACCTGCCAATTTGACTTAAAATTTGGAGGGTAATTTGTTTGAGTGTTCTTAATACCAAATTTGAACATCTCTTAAAAGTTGGACACCTGTTGGACTATGGCACCTAGCTCTTCTGACTAGTAATTTTGACTTTTGCTTGTTGTCACGGGTGCACCTCTATTTACCAATTTCATTTGTGTACTTACTAGTAGCTATTTGTTATCTATATGTATTCATGCATGCATGCTTTAGGACCTAATTAGCTCACATATAAGTCAATGAAGTAATATAGCATGCAACAAAGGAATATAGCCCAAGTTACTTGACTCTCTTTTAGTAAGATTTAGTAAAGCATAACACTTGTGTGGTTCATACTCCAATGTTTTATGAAACAGGGTTTATTTCTAGTTAAATTACTAGCTAAAGTTGTTCATATTCCTTTCATCATAAGCATTTTAGTGAACTCAAAATCTTTTACATGCCCTTTTGATTATAAAAAAGCAAAAAATATGTTTCACAAGCATTGTTGTATCTTTCATTGTGTGTATTTAGATTAAATTAGTATTTTTAATGCTTTATTTAATTAGATTTCATCATTTAATTGAATTAGATATAACAAGGTTTTCTTTTCTTAGATTATAAAACTAAAACTTTGAAAACAAAACCAATCCCTATCTTGGAGAAAGTAAGTTATCCAATCACTTTGGATCTATTTTTACAATATTTTCATGCCTTTGATGATTCATTTAGTAGTGAGTCCTTTTGATGCTCTGCAAAAAGGATAAGAAAATCTGTTTGATGGCAACACACACAAGAGCACAAGAAACAAACGTTAGTGTTAGCAACAAAACATTATCCTAAACAGGCATATCAAGAGAGATATTAAGCATGAAATAGAAAGCATACAAACATAGAATAGATAAACTATACTCTTCCAAATGCTAATCAAGATGCTCATAGTTGCTCCTCCCTTGTTCCTCTCCTCTCCAAGTTCCACATGAGTGTAGCTCTTAGCTTTTAGCACTTAGCCATGGATGCCATATGGAGATTCAAGATGTTGAATATGATAAACAAATGTTATGCAAGTGTAGATAGTGATGCTATGAAAAAGCTCTATGCTAATACCAGTATAAGAACAATACTCTAATGCTTCCTTCCTTTGCTTGAAGAGAAGGGTTCTATTTATAGAAGAAATGGGGAAATGAAGGGTTAAGATTGAGCAATCTTAACAAGGGTTAGGATTGAAAGATATTCAATCCATGTGAGACTTTCAACCCAATCCCATGTTGACAAGTGTCACCATGAAGAGGCTTGAGAGGAGAGATAAGGAGCATTAAATACTTGAGGGGACATGATGGTTACCCTAAGGGATTGGGTTAGGGTTAGGTTAATGGATATTTCTTTTATCCAAGGAATAAATGAATGTGCAAGGGTTAAATGGTTACCTTAGTCAAAGAAATAAATGCTTTGAAGAGACCCATGAGTCAAAAGGATGGTTAAGTTAGAGGAAAGTCTCTAACCAAAGGTAAAAGGTGAGTTAACCATAAATGGTTATGTAAGAGCCTTTAATGGTTTGGAAGACTTTAGAGGTTAACCATTTGAAGACTTAAAGCCTTAAATGCCTTTCAAAGACTTTGAGGGCTTTGAGAAGTGACTTCCAAGTTGCTTAGGAATGTGACAATATTTAGGGGATGGATTAGGCTAATTAGGAAGGGGTTAGAAGAATCTAGAAGGGGGTTAGGATTGCAAGTGGGTTTTGTAGAGAATGCAAGTGGGAGGAATTTTGGGATTTTCAATTGAAATAAAATCATTTATTTCAATTAAATGGTGTAATTTGTATTTGGATAGATATTTAAATAAATATTTATTTATTTAAATGTGAATGTGAATTTTGGATTTAAATAAATCTTAATTTATTTACATGAGAAAAAGGAAGATAGAGCATTAAATGCTTGAAGACTTTAAGGGAAACCTTTAAAGGCTTAAGAAGACTCTAGAAGGAAGCCATTAAGTTTGAAGACTTTAAGGGAAACCATTAAAGGCTTAAGAAGACTCTAGAAGGAAGCCATTAAGTTTGAAGACTTTAAGGGAAACCATTAAAGGCTTGAGAAGACTCTAGAAGGAAACCATTAAGTTTGAAGACCTTAGGGGAAACCATTAAAGGTTTCAAGTGGGTGAGGATAAATAGGATTTTAAATAAATTATTTATTTATTTAAAATAGTTGTGCAACTTGCAAGTGGGTGGAGGATAAAGGTGATTTAAATAAATGTTGACTTATTTAAATGTGAGAGATGGGATTTTGGGGGATTTAAATAAATATTAATTTATTTAAATGTGAGAGAAGATTTAATTAAACAAATATGATTTATTTATTTAATTAATGGTCTGAATTTGGTTAAGTGAATTAAATCAAATAAATTGAATAATTTATTTAATTAATAGGAGAAGAGGGTTAAGATGAATTAATTAAATATTAATTTAATTAATTATTGATTGATGGTTAAATAATCAAATAAATACTAAATATTCATTTAATTAAGTGGACAAATTTATGTGACTACACCTTTTACATATTAGATGAAGCTCTTGATGAATTCATCTACATTGAGTTATCCTCTATGGCTCCTAAACCAACCCTTCACCAAAGATTGATCAACATGATACATGTGACTAGTTATAAGAATAAAACTAAAGAGCCTAATATTATTGTGCATCTTTGTCATGATGTTCGTCAACCTCAAAATAAACCAATGATTATTACTAAAGGTGGTAAGAATCCGACTAGACCTCCTAGCTCCATCTTAAACTTTGCAAAATAAATCACCCAAAGAGATAAGGTGAATCAACAATATAGTTATCGTGCAATTGCTCACACGTATAACACAAGTAATAAACAACTCAATCTTATGCAATTTTTTCCTTCTTCTTCTCTTCATGTTTCTCAACCTATGATCCCTTCAACACCTCATTTTTTACAACACCTTGAAAAGGAGTATGATCTTTTTGAGCAATTTTGTGTTACTCCAACTAAGATATCCCTTTGGGAATTGATTCAAATTCACCTGCATACCATGGGATACTCCAAGAATCTTTGTAGAAGATAGTAGTTCCACCTTTTGTGAGACCTAATGATGTAGCAACATTTTTAGAGTGTATGCATGTAACAAAGTTGGATATTGTGTTTTCCCAATATGAGTTAACTTCTTTGGAAGTTCAAAATCACTATGACCCTTTTATGATTGTTGTGGAACTATCAATTTTAATGCAATAAGAGGAATTCTAGTTGATAATATATAAGGTCTTAATGTGTGTAGCATAAACTTGGTGCATAAAATCAATGTAGATATCTTCCTCATTCAACTTTATTCTCTCTCTATTTGTGTCTTTGATAATTCTGGTAGACAGTCATTAGGTATAATTACATTAAATATTATTGTAGGTCCTATCATTTTATCTACACCTATGCATGTCATGCCTGATACTCTGACATATAACCTTCTTCTAGGTAGACCATGGATTCATGCTATGCAATTATTCCCTTCTACTCTTCATTTCAACCTTAAGTTCATTTACAAAATCAAGATGTACACCTTAGTCGTTGATAAAAACTTACAAAGTTGTTTGTAAATAGAAGAAAGATCCCAATATCCTTTAAATTCCTCCATTCCTTATCCAAAACAAATAGATACACTATCTCCTAATAAATATACTCCTTCACTCGAAGAGGTGCTCTTAGAGGATGATTAGAGGTCATTAGACTTTACCTAGACTTTACACCTTCCTATTTGGGAGAATATAAAGTCCCTCCTTTAGAATCCAAGACTAAAGAGGAAGATATGGTGGCATCCACAAAGGATTCAACTTCTTCTAAGAAACCTAAGAACACTTTCATATTTTCTTCTACTTCAAATAAGTCATTTAATTCTTATTCCAGTGACATTGAGATGTATAATGCTCCAGCATCTCTTTATGGTCCTGGTTTCCATATCTCATCTAAGAGTGGATATAGATGCAATGGTTGTGGCACAACTTAACAAGGAATTAAAGTTCCCTTATATTTCTACATGTGTGAAGCTTTCATTTGGACTTGGTTACAATACTTCAAAGCCCACCAAATCATCCCATTAACCATCTCTCAATGTGAATGCCTTGTCTACTTCTTCTATATCTCTTCCTTTATTTAATCCTCACTTAATTGATGTTAGTTCCACCTCTTGCACACCTTTATTTGAAATCTTCTCAACAAATGATTCCTTAGTTGAATTTATCGGAGTATATGATAATGTTCCTCGATATCATCGTAATCGTGGGTTTTCCTATTGTTAAAATGCTAAAGCATACTTTGATAAAGATGTTGAATTACCAAATGATACGTTGGAAATAACTCAATAACTTCCTCATATGTTGGATGCTCTTGAATGTAATAATATTCTTATAGGAGATACTATAGATGTCATGATAGATCCAAACAACATTGAAAAGGTGATTAAAATTCAAAAGTGTCTAGATGTTAATGAACAACATGATCATTCTTCTCTCTTACATGAATTTCTTGAACTATTTTCTTGGAATTATTTAGATACGCCTAGTATGGATACTTAAATTGTTATCCATAATATTGTTTTTCTTCCCAATTCCAAGCTTGATAAACAAAAGATTCAAAAAATGTACCCCAAGATTGTGTTACTAGTTAAGGTTGGGATAGAGAAGCTTCTAAAAGTAGGATTTATTCCATCCTATTGAGTATTCACCTTGGATCTCAAACATAGTTGTTGTTGCTAAGCCAAACAATAAGATTAGAATGTGCATTGACTTTAGAGACCTTAATAAAGCTTCTTTGAAAGATGAATTTCCCCTTCCATACATTGACATGATGATTTCACCACTAGCCATTCCTATTATCCTTTATGGATGGTTTTTTTTTTTGCAACCAAAGCTTTATTAATCCTCAAGATAAATACAAAATAGCTTTTATTATACCTTGGGGAAAAAAATTTGGGTTACCGTGCCTTTTGGATTAAACAATGTTGGTACAACTAATCAATGTGCTATGACTCTTATCTTTCACAACTATATGTATAAAATCCTAGAGGACTATGTTGATGATATCTTGGCTAAATCCATTTCACACCAAGATCATGTCAAAATACTTCCATCAAATCTTTGAACACATTAAAAAATATAACATGTGTTTGAATCCCCAAAAATGTGTTTTTTTGTGTTGATAGTGGAAAGCTATCAGGATTCATTGTTTTGCATCGTGGTATTGAACTTGTAAACACAATAAAAATTGAAGTTATAGTTTGTATTACACCCCCTATAAACATTTCTTAACTTCATAGCTTACAAGGAAAGATTCGAGCTATTCATCGATTTGGTTAACAACTCATGGATTAGACTCTTCATTTCACTCAATTTCTTAAAAAGGATAGTGCTTTTAAATGGAATGTGGAATGTCGAAAATACTTTGATGATTTAAAACTTTACTTAGCCAATCCTCCTATCTTACAACCTGCAATTCCTAATCGTCCTTTCCTCCTTTATATTGTTGCTTCAACTAATGCTCTTGTAGTCTTATTGGCACAACATCATAACAATGGTAAATAGTGTCCTATGTACTACATAAGTCACATACAACAATTGAGAAACAATGTCTTTCTCTTGTTTTCACAACTTAGAAGTTGAGACAGTATTGTAGACACCTAAAAATGTCTCATTGATCATGTACTAATTATTCGTCTAAACTAGTTAAATAATTCTTTGATTATTTAATTAAATTAATTAATCTTATTCTTCTAATTTCATATTTCTTTGTCATCTTACTAATTATTCCAATTTCAATTCTATCATCATTTAATCATTTAAACCATTTTCTAATGTTAATTAAATATTTATTATTTAATTAATTGTGATTTTTAATCCTCAATTTAAATAATCTTTATTATTTAAATAAATTCATTTTCAATTTCTATCTCTATTCAATTAATCATTAACCCTTTTCTAAATATTAATTAAATATTTATTATTTAATTAATGATGATTTTAATCCTTTAATTTAAATAATCTTAATTATTTAATTAAATTCAATTTCTAAATAATTAAATAGTTTCTTTAAATTATTTAATCAACTAATTAATTCTTCTAAATTTCATTTAATTTCATTTAATTTCATTAATTCTCCAAATTCTAATTCTAATTCATATTTCTTCTAATTTCTCCTAATTTCAAATACATGTGCATGATTTCAAAAATTAAATTGAAAAATCAAAGTCAAGTTCTAAATATATTTAGATAATAAATTGAATTTAAAATAAATTCAATATTTGAATTAAATCCCATGCAAAGATTAAATAAAAAATCAAAGTCAAAGTGCAAGCACATGCTGAATTAATTAATTCAATCAATTAATTAATTAATTTGATCATCTCTTCAATCTCTATTTCTAAATAAAGCTCTCAATCAGCTTTCAATCAGTTAACTATCTCCTCCTCTTTATTTCCTCCAATCACTCATTTTCATCCTTCAATTAGCTTTTTCTCAATCAATTGACTCAATTAATTATGTTTCACCTCTAAGTCAACAGTTCAACTATCAATCATCGTGTGAGCTCACCTGAGTTCCACCTCTTGATCAATCTGTTCCACCTTTCAATCAATCTCACCCAATAATCTATAAATTGAGCATTCAGTTCCTCACAATTTCTTTGAATCACGAACTTTGAATCTTTGTGTCATTTGCAAGTTGTCAACGCAATATCTGAGAGCCACCATACCACAAAGAAGAGAAGAACAATGGAAGCTACATGTGATCATGGAATAGGGAGAATTGATTGATAAATTTTACATTCCTACTTCTTGTTTTGCATAATTTCATTCAGTTTGTTTGAATTCTATTAGGATAGGGATTCGTGATTTCCCTTGTTTCTAATTAATTTGATTATGAATTTTAGCATACGACAAGTACCTTCTTAATATTAAAACTATAGGGAAATAAATAGATTCAATACCAAAGATTTTGAAAATAAATCTCTATCCAATAAACTAATCAAAGGATAAGATTCAAGGCTTGGATAGCAGCAACATGAAAACCTAAAACTCATATGCAAATCTGAAAATTAAGTTGCCTTAATTATGGAAAACCCATGATTAGATCCTTCTTCTTTATGATGCCAAAAATCAACTTGTTAACCATGCTTAATAAACCTATCTTATGTGAACTTATAACAGTAATAAATAATGATTAGCATCGGCATAAGATAATAACAATAAGGCATAAATCAGCAACATGACATCCACAATAACATAGAATTTACGTGGAGAAACCCTTGCAGGGGGAAACTCCACCAAGAAGAGAGGACACGCTTGTATTAACAACAATAAAATATTGCAATACAATCACTTTCATTCTCCTCTTTGCCTCCACCATAGTAACACCTACGTACATGTGAACAACCTCCTTATGCCACCCATCCATCCTTCATTCCTACAGAGAAAACTACATTCAACTGTTCTCCATTTTGTTGCATATAAAATCTACACCCAAAAGGTTGTATTTATAGAATGGCAAGAGCTCCAAAACCATCAATAAAGGTTCCCAAAGAAGCCTCTTCATTCCTCATGACCACAACCCTTGGAATGCCTCCACAAAACTAAAAAATTAGCTTCCAATATCTTCCCTCCAACATGGATACCTATACTTGCAAGATAAACATTACATTAAATGTAATAAATGACCAAAAACCAAGACACATGTTGCCTCTTCCATACTCCCACTTGGAGAATCCTATAGGTCACTCTTTTCCACTATCTTAAGTCATTAAATATCTTATTGTAGACATCCATAAGTGGAGAAAACAATATTTAAATATTTGTATTCACAAACCACTTTTATTGTTGCTAGTGTAACCCATCACCCCTTATGAATGTATTACAAACAATGATGAGAATTAAATATTATTTTACCAATACATTCTAAGTGCCTTAGGACACTTACCAAGGATGTTGGAACAATGTCATAGGATTTACAAGGTAGATGGAACCTTAATCCTAATAGAAATGCATGTTATCATTAAAGTTGATTTTTTGAAGCATTTTTTCTCTAAAATAGATCTCTTAGGACAATTAGCTAAATGGGATATTTTGTTAACTGAATTTGACCTTAAGTTTGTTTCTCAAAAAGTGATTAGAGGTCAAGTTTTAACTAACCACTTTTTTTATGCATGCTCCTTCACCCTTCACTCTTCCTAATCAAGATACATTTCCTAATGCTCTTGTTCTTCATTGAATTTAGATAAGACATGGGACTTATTCTTTGATGGTTCTAGATCTTGAGTTGGCGCAGGTGCTAGTGTCATATTAGTACCTCCTTTAGGAAAGCCAAATCTTTTAATCTATCATCTTATTTTCTTGTATATCAATGATATTGTTGAACCTCATAGCTAGTGTGTGTGTGGCTTTATCCTTTAAAATTCAACACTTGCATATATTTGGTGATTCATAGTTGATTATAAGACAAGTAATGGGAACTTATCAAGTAAAACAAAGTAAACTCTCTCAATATCATGACTTAGTCTTATCATTGTCAAATAACTTTGTTTCCTACACCATTGATCCTATCCCACAAAAAAGATAATTGACATGTGGATGCAGTGGCAAGCATTTCTTCCTTTATATTCTTTGAAGATCCATTTTAAGACTATCAATTTATCATTCATAATCTTACCCCACTCATTATTTTTGATAGCTCTAATGGGTTTTCTTATTATTTTAACATGGATTCTAATAAGTGTACTCTCATATCATTTGATATGTGCATGATGGTACCTTACCCAATCGTACATGTAAGAATATTAGAGCTCAAATGCACAAACTTCTTGTGTATTACATCATTCTATCTAATGTTATATATAGAAGAGGCTATAATGGTCTTCTCCTTTCTTATCTCAACAAATCAAAGATCCCTATTGTCATTTAGGAATCCCTTTTAGGTGCTTGTGGGGGGGGGTGGGGGGGGTAAATATTGGGTTCAAATTTGCTTCACATGGGTTACTATTGGCAATCAATGGAGAAATATTTATTTGCCTTAAATCAAAAAGTGTCCTTAATGTCAATAATGCTCTAATTTGATTCATGCTCCTGCTTAGGAGCTTAGAGCTTAGGTAGCTCCTTGGCCATTTTTCTTATGCAGCTTGGATCTTATTGGTAAAATCTCTCCTTCCTCTCAAGGACATACATTATCATCATAGCTAGAAATTAATTTATGAAATGGGTTGAAGCTATTCCACTTTGATCTATGACTATTGAAGTAATTTTCCAATTTATCCTTAGCCACATCATTTCTCAATTTGGTTTACCTTCCACTTTGTTTTCTAATAATAGTACATCTTTTAAGAACAAGATGTGAAGAATTTCCTTGAGAAATTTCATATTCAACATCATTTTTTATACTCCTTATCATCCTCAATCAAATGGTCAAGACAAAGATTCTATTAATATAATTGAGAAAATCCTTTGTAAAACTATTAATAAACATGGAAAGGATTGACACAATCAATTGACTTATGCTTTATGGGCCTATTGAACTAGTATATGTACAACTACAAGTACTACTCCTTATAACCTTGTTTATGTTGTTTATGCAATTATGCCTTTAAAGTTATACTAGAGATTCCTTCATTGTGAGTTTCTCTAAAGGGCACCCTTGACAATAATTGTCATAGAGAATAATGCCTCCAACAACTTGAAATGATTGATGAACAACAGTAAACAATCTCAAACATTTTCAAGACTATCAAAAGACTATGCAACAAAGTTATAATGATTGAGTTATTCAATGTTCCTTCTCGATTGGTGACTTGGTGCTTTGTGAGAATCAACACAACATAAACGCTTTTCTAGGTGAAAAAAGAAAGTTCAGCCTAAATTGTCTTGGACCATACATCATCACTTTAGTCTACGACTCAAGTTCTTATAAATTAGAAAACATAGATAGTACACCTCTCAATGATCCCATTAATGTTGTGCACCTATGTAGATACTATGCTTAATCATCTTTCTTCTTTCTCTCTTCTTTATTGAATGGTATGCTAGCCTTTTCATCTTTAAAGTATATTATGTTAGTCAGATCATCTCTCTATTTAGTATGCATTTCTTCATTCATGACAAACTTTTTTGGTTGTCTTGAATTCATTTTGTAGTTTCTTTTTCATATATTAAGAAATTGTGTTCTTTATGTTAGCATATAATTCAATATTACATGTGCCATGTTAGTTAGATCATGTTGTATTTAGTTACAAAACCATTTAGATTGCTCACACTAACATTTAACTTAACATGAGAACATTACATCATCACTAGTCACATTTAGTTAAACACTTATCATAAGTTGTTAAATTAGATCACACATGTATTAGTTTACTCATTGTAGCATTCATTAAGCAATCTACATGGGGTTTTTAATTAATCACAGTTGCATTAAATTTGACATACAGGTTCATAATTATGTTTTACTTAGATCTTTGTTACTTTTAATCAAATCAATATAATACATTATTTTCCATTAAGTCACATGTAACATCTATGTAAATCATCTAAAATTATATACATACACAATAGTTTTCAATACAAGATATAGAACAAAATCACCACTAAAGCAAATTGTGGTGTAAAATCATAACACATCTTATCCCCGTATAGATGATAGCTAGTAGAACTCTCAAGTCCTAATCATTGTGGTTGTGGAATAGAGGAACGTCTATGAGATTCTATGGATCATGAGTGACTCATCTCTATGGTTTGGATAACACCTTTGAGTCCTGCTACCTCTACATTGAGCTCAATGTTCTTGTGGTGCAGCTACTCAACTCTACCTTATCCTATAAGGGCTCTACCTTTGCTTCGAGTTGTTCCATGGGCTCAAAGATGTCCTCGTATCTCTCTGCACTATGTTGTGGCCTAATATTGGATTGCATTGATCACCAAGTGCCCATAGATAGGACCATCCCTTTGATGGCACATCTCACAAATTCACCATCCTCATGTGCCAACTATAAGAAAGTACACAAGTATGAAATCAAATATCTCATCATGTATATCAAAATCGAAACAATCATATAATATTTAAATATGAATATGTATATATGCATACACACACACACACACACATATATATATACATATATATACGTATACATATATATACATATATATGTATATATATGTATATGTATATTTATATCTATATGTATATGTATACATATATGTATATGTATATGTATATATATGTATATGTATATATATGTATGTATATGTAGATATATGTATATGTACATATATGTAGATATACATATATGTACATATACATGTACATATAATACATATACATATACATACATGTACATGTACATACATGTACATATACATATCCATATACATACATATATGTATATGTATATGTACATGTATGTACATGTACATGTATGTACATGTACATGTATGTACATGTACATGTATGTACATGTACATGTATGTACATGTACATGTATGTACATGTACATGTATGTACATGTACATGTATGTACATGTACATGTATGTACATGTACATGTATGTACATGTACATGTATGTACATGTACATGTATGTACATGTACATGTATGTACATGTACATGTATGTATATACATATAATACATATATGTATGTATATGTATATGCATATATATACCTTGCCCCTAGCTATAATACATGTTGCAATATCTAAGACTCCTACCACTTTAGTCTTGATATCTAAGATCTTACCCTGCACTAGAAGACGCAGAATGCGATACATATCCTCTAGAGTGGTCGTCATCTCTCCCATTAGAAGACGAAAAATAGAGGTATTTGTGTCGCATCACTCCATCAGTGCCATGAACATCACATCATTATACCTCATGGTAGGAATATGGTAAACCCACCATAGCCCTACGTCTCTTCAAAAAGAATCCACATTAGGTTGTACATGTCTCACCTAATCATGTTGAAAGTTGTATATGTTCCCACCTACATGTTCTCACATCATTGGAGAGCCCTGCAAGCACATTAATGAGGCATTATCAATACTTCTCATCATATTGGAAAATTCTTATCAATTTCACCAAGTTTCAATCAAAATTCATTGGCCACCTATCTAGTCTAATGTACCGAGATAGTTCTAAGCCACCTAGATTGGACCATGGTGCCTAGGAAGGACTATGGTACCCAAAAGGTGGGCCCTTATCCCTAAACATGGTAATTTTGTAAATCTCTACTCAAAATTCACAAAATAAAACACATGGTGAAGTCAATGTGGCCTACCTCATACATCTAGGTGCCCTTTGTAATGGCTTGCCTCATTACCTCTATTTTAGGTGGTTGGAGTTCCCACTTATTTGGCATATTGGATCTCATGATAGTGTGGACACCTTTGCAATATATACAACAATGAATAAGACAAATGAATAGTTAAATAGTTAAAAACTTTCACCATTTATGGTAAATTATGTCTAAACCCTATTGTAGCATGATTCAATTAATTTTTCATAACCTAAGCTAGAGAACTTTGATTTGCATGTCATTTTTTGCATTGCAATTATGATTCAACTCTCCTTCATATTAAATAATCTTTGACATGGTGTCATTTTTAATAGATGACCTTATTGGAGGCATTTTTCATCACTTCTTTTCAGAATTCGATGCAATAAACATGATACCTTATTTCTACATACTTAATGAGCAAGTACAAATAGGGGACATATATCTACACTTGGAATTTTATCACTCTTAGTAAGCATTCTAGGATATTTTTATTTTCACTAACAAGGTGGTTTTGTAGAATGTGGTTCCTAACATTATATTGCTACATTGAGGGCTTTGTTAGACACCCTCAAGAATATCCTTTTTACATTAATGTTTACTTTTTTCATACTTTAGCTTGCATATGGTCATAGTGTCATGACCACTAAAGTGGGGGATAGATGTAGTGTCATAAATTGTACTCCTTTAATTGTGTGTCCAATTTCACACTCTCCTCAGAACTTGCTTTAGTTTTCCACTCTCCTATTCATTCTTAGGACCATTTCTAGCCTTAAAATTAACCCCCAACTCAAGAAGATGGGTCCTATTCCATTTTAAACTTCAAAACATCTTATTTTAAATTTAATCATCAGCTTCTAATATTAGTGCCCTAATATCTAGCATATTGATTTTTAGGGGCCTATTTTGGTGGGACTAAGGAGCATAGTTTGGGCAAAAAAATTTAAAATTTTGGGGCTTTAATGTGTCAACCTTGACATTGTAGAATCTGGTCTTGATTTTTTAATATGACCATTTTAATTTTGCTTTTTATCAATTTTAATCTTGTAACTCATATACAAGCAAGTTACTTTTCTCATTTGTAATGTGCAATTTTATGATATCCTTATGATGCAAAATTACTAGAAAAAGTGAGTCTATAAGTTTGTAAATTTGAGAAATAATCAGCAACATCAAATCTTTATCCAGTCTTCACAAACTATTGTTCATCATGATAGAATATTCAAGGAATGTTGGAGGATGATAGAGAATCACCTAAGGGTTTGGTATGATTTCATGTCATTCTTGCATTCTTGAGTTTTAGCTTCAAATATTATATTTTTCCTATGATCCATGTTCATTTTATGTGATTCATGTATTCTTGATTTGATATATGTATCACCTTTGATTGTCTCATTTAGGGTTCACTCTAGTATATTCGAGTAGGATTCTTATTTATGTTTATGCACTTATTTTCTCACCACAATCTTAGACACACTTAATGTTCCAAGCACACACTTTTGTTTCAAATCCAACTTGGCTATTCGTGGAGGTGGAAATCACCAAAATGGGGGCTTGACCAAGGACAACCCCTATATAGTTGCAACACTATTTTCTTCCTCACTTGTGCATTTGTAAGTTCATATATAGGTTTCAGACCTAGTTTGTAGGTGCAATAACATAGATAAAACTAAGACAAAGATTGTTAGAAAAAAATTAACAAAAAAGTCCCTAGTCTAGGATGCCTAGCACCATAGACATACCAAAATGACCTAAAATTTGGAGGGAAAGCTATCTGATTTTTCCTAATACCTGATCTAAACATCTCCTAAAAGTGGGACACCTATTGGACTATGGCACCTGGCTCCTCTAATCAACGATTCTCAATTTTACTTGCCATTACAAGTGCACCTCTATTTACTAGTTTCATTTATGTATTTACTTGTAGCTTTTTATTCAAGTCTATCAGTCTATTTTACTAGTTTATGGGTTCACTCATCCATCCTTTAAGACCTAATTAGCTCAAATCTAAAAACAAAGGAATAGTCAAGCATAACAACTTTGTGGTTTGTATTCCAATGTTTTATGAAAGAGGGTTTGGTTCTAGTCAAATTACTAGCTAGATTTGTCCATCTCTTTTTCATCATAAACAATAGTTTATCATTGTTATTGAAAAATTTGTGAAAAAATATAATCTTGTAAGTATTGGTTTAAAAAAAATTAAATCTAAAGTTTATTTGAAAAAATAATCTATTGGTGTTGTTACAGTGGTATCAAAGCTTTCTATCATTAGAATGCAGATTAAAATGAAAGGTTTTAAAGAAAACTTTCAAACCCTCAAATCTAAATCCAACTTGACCTCCAATTAAGTGAAAAAAATTAAAATGTATAAAATGAAACAATCACATTTTATCAAACACTTTGCATCCTTGATATGCTTGTGAATGTTGCAAGATGTGGCTACTCGCATAGGCAATCTAATGATAATTGCATTCATTTTTATTCTTGAAATAACTCAATGATGAAGATATGTGTAGGTTTTTCAAAAAGATGATCATGTTTGGATTAAGGTGGCATCTACTTTGTAAATCTTATGTCACGGATCCAATATCCTTGGAAAGTGTTCTTAGGAAAAAAGGGTGTATTGGGAAAATCATTTTTAATATTTATTCTCCCTATTATTTGTAATACATTCATAAGGGTTGATGAGTTCCACTGGTAGCAGTAAAGGTGGGTTGTGAACATAATTATTTAATAGTATTTTCCCCACCTGTGGACAACTATAATGGGATAATTAATGGCATGTGAAGAGAATAGATGAGTGATGTTTGGGCTTCTTTAATTGGGTGCTTGTAATAGGCAACAAGTGTCTCTTGGTTTTATGTCATGTATTGCATTTAACATATTTGTGTCCTCCATGTTTAAGCACCCAATTTGAAGGGAAAATAGGGTAAAAGCACAATGTTGTGTCACCCTTTTATATAGGAATTGGCCAGCACAACTAAAACTGTTTAAATTTGACCGCATAAAAGTAACATTTCTAAATTGAATTTCAAAATAATGTAAATTGGTCAAATGTAGAAATATTATAGCCCGCACGGGTAGCAGAGTTAACTTGGGTTGTGGGTTTTCTCCCCATTGGTCTCAGGTTTGACTCTGAGGCTCGGACTCACCCGATGCACCTGGCTTGTGGGCGGCTTGGTATATCCCTAGTGGACTAGTCTCGCCTCAGCTTGCCCCTTCCTGAACCCCAACTTGGCAATTAATAAGTCCAAGGTAAGGCGGGTTGGGCACTGGGTTGGCTTGCGGGGATACCATTAGCGCAACAATTAATAAATAAAAAAATGTAGAAATATTATGAAATTTATGTCTGTTGTTTTTTAATTTATTTATTTTTTAAATTGACATTTTTTAATATTTTCAAAGACAAATTTTTTATTGCTGAAAATCAAGGGTCCTAGTCAGTGTCACCAAAAAATATAAAAATGAACTTTTATATTTTTTAATTTTAATTTTCTAAATAAAGAACATATATATGTAGTGCTAAAAAAAGAAATTAAATTTTGATCTATATTTTTCTCATAATAATATTTTTAAGTCCAACATAGCTGAATTTGGTAGTTTTCATTCGATGTCACCTTTTGTTTACTAAATTTATCATTATCAAAAAAAAAAATTATACCCTTTTGGAGAATATTAACTCATCTAGTGAAAAAAGAATTAATTTTTTTTTAATATCATTTAATATATTTTTAAAAAATTTCAAATCAGCCTCTTTTTAAACTTAAAAAACCTACTTGCAATATTTAAAAAATAAAAAATATTAAAATTAATCAAAATATTAAAAAAATTATATGTCAAGATTCCTGACTTTGAGCTCTACAAAAGGGTATTTTTTTATTCTTATAAAAAGATAATCTGCCAGAAGAAAAATAGAGCAGAAGTGAAAAGTTTTAGAAATGTAGACAAAAATGGTGATTTTGATGCCACATCAACTGACACATAGGCGAGTTCAGCCAAACTATTTTGAACTATTCTGAATAAGTTCAGCTGAACTTTGGTGCCATCTAGGCATCACAATCGCACCAACAGGCACCATCACAACAAGAAAATAGTCGGACCGAACTAAGTTCAACCGAACTACGCCAGTCAACCCAAAGGGTGAACCAACATTGTGCTTTTGCCCAATATTGGAGCCAAAATTGGTGTCCTTTCACATTATGTGGAGACATTTCAAGGGTTTGGGACATTTTGAATGAATATTCTTCTTTGGTCACCTTATTTGATGCTTTAGAGCTCTTATCATGTACATAAAAACAACTATTTAGATGTAAAATTAGAGAGGAATAGTTGAATGTACAATTACTCTACAAGAACAAAGATGGGTTGAGGCACAAAGAGGTTGTTCGCAAGTACATAGGTCCTTCCATATTGGAGAAAAATAGGAGAACGAAAGTGTGTGACATATTGTAATCTTGTTTCAAAGATAATGCATACTTGACCTCTCTTCAAGTGGTGGAGTTTTTTTCTGCAAGGGTTTTTGCATCTAAATTATGTATAATATGATGCTTTTATGTTGTTGATTTTCACCTTATTGCTTCTATCTTATGTTGATGTAATGATTTTTTTATTGTTATTATTTCACACAAGGTAGTGTTAATAAGCATGATATTATGGTTGATTTTTAGTATCATAAAGAAGGATCTAAGCATGGTATTCCACATTAAGAAAACTTAAGTTTCAGATTTGCATATAAGTTTTAGATTTACATGTTGTAGTATTCCAAGCCTTTTACCTCATCCACTAAAGTCTAATCATTTGGATAAAGATTAAAAACTCCAACCTTTCATATTAGAACATGTATATTTCTCAATAGATCAATTGTGGAGATTTGATGAGAGATGGATGACTTCAATCAAATTAGATGGGTAGACAAGAGATGGAGGGTGAAGGATAATTGAGATTAGTTAATTTAAAATTTCTTTTTTTGGGAGATAGTTATGAGATGGGTGGTGAGGAATAAAAGAAATATTTGGTTTCCTTTAATTATTTTAGGTGATTATGTCTAGAAGATTTAATTAATTCAACTAATTAAATCATGTGGAAAGGGGAATAGGAATAGGAAAATAGATTAGGACGTACATAATTAGGAATAATTTAGGGAAAATTAGCAATGAAGTTTTGATAATATATTTATTTGATTTAATTAAATGATCAAGAATTGAGGGTAAAAATTAAGTGTCTACATTTTGCCCTTATTTGAGACAATGTTGCAACTAGAAGAAGCAATGTTGTTGGTAGCAAAATAGACACATAGAAAAATCTAAAAACCTTGTTGCATCTCATTGCATGATGACCATGAAAGTTGATCTTTGGAACATAGAAAATAGACTAAGGATACAATCTAAGGGTCACGCCTCATGTACTAGATAAAAATATATTGTAAGATCCATTCACGAATACAGTGGTGAACGTAACATTGAAGAATAAAGATAAGATATTAATGAAGAATGATATGTAAAGGATTGTATATACAAATTTAAAGGATTTATAAGGATATGTAATGCATACCAATTGATATGAATAAATATAAATACTTTTGAAGTCTCTATATGTATATATTGTGTATGTTCAAATTCTGATTAACAACTAACCTTCTATCCAGATACAATTATTTTTAGCTTGAACAGGATTGAGCTTGGGGTATAAAGACTACAACACTAGAAATACTTAGGCTACAAAACTTTAGTCTCTATCCCTCAAGTTTCTTGCTAACATTGGTTCCATTATCAACACCCTGGTTAGATTATGTTGAAGTTTTTAGGGAAAATTTTCAAATTCAAAGTTGTAGTGTCATCAATTTTAACCCCTTACAATTTCACACTCCTCTTTGGGCCCTTTCTTCAGTGTTCCTTCTCCTACACCATTTCAAGCTTATTTGGGTTTTATCCTATTTTAAATTTCAATGCACTTTATTCCCCACTTAAATATTGTCAATTTGAATATAAATTTGATTTAATATTAGGGCTCTAATATCTCACTTCCCTAAAATTGGGGCTTATTTTTTCAATATAATATTCAAAAGTATGGAGTGTTCAACATTTTTTGGCCAAAATTTTAGGAGAGTAGTACATGTTGGCCTTAACATTATCAAATCTAGACTCATTATTGGGATATGACCATTGTAAGTCAGCAAAAATGCAAAAATAAATATAAGAGACCTATATAAGACATCATATTTATTTCATTTAATTATCTTATCTCATCTCATCTTTAAAATTAAAGAGCAAATATTCTCCCTCAAGAGTAAATTTGAGTACAAGGAGCATGAAGCTACAACAAACTATGTTCAATTATGTTTTCATGGTGGATGTTGTTTTGATCTATCATGTTATTGAATGAACACTTGGAAGACTTATTTAAATAGCATTGCATCATCAATCAAAGGTATAATCATTCCATCTTAGCATTTCATTTTAGATTTGGTCTCCTCCCTACAAGGGTAAGATCTATTTCTAATCATCATTGTTGTAGTGGATGTTAACACCTACTTGGGTTTTGACTTTTAAGTAAGACCCTATACAATCCAACACTCTCTTATCCCCATTTTTTCAAGTCCATAACTAGTTTCCAAGCTCATATTGAAGGTACAGGAGCTCCCAAGACTCAGAAATGATAATTCTTGTAAATTTTTATAAAAAAGGCTTTGGACAATGACAACAAGCACCAGTGTCCTCAAGACTAGGGAACCTAATGTCATAGTCTAGGTGATTTGAATTGAAGTTTAACCATAAGTTGGTTTGGAGGCTCCTGAGACCAGTTTGATCCATGTTCTACACTTAGACGCCTATTAGGACTAGGGCGCCTAGCCACAATATCCAACCATTTTGAGCTTAGATTTCAGATATAGGTTCCTCTCTATAGCTCATTTCCAATTATGTACTTTTTAGTTCATTTCTAGTTCTACATTTATTTGTTTATATTGATTATTATCTGTATTGCATCATTTAACCTATTTCTTGCATTTTCACATCTAAATCATCATCTAATCAACAATAAAAAAGTGAACAATTAGTCACATGTGGCCATCTCTCCTAAGGGCCTAAAGTTTGGCCTAATTGATTATTCCACAATGAATGTTGGAAATGGTGAATGGATATATCTCTAGTTTTAATTCTAGGCTTAGATCCCATTTTCCTACATTACAAAAATCTTAAACTAGATCAAGTTGAGGAAGGAGATATGAAACACTAGAAATCTATCCTCTTAATGTCTACCCTATGAGAGAAAGTTAGGTGGCAAGGAATGGGGGAATAGAAAGTTCGAAGAGATTTGAAGAGACCTCTTACAAGATAAAAGTATTAATAAAATTATTGGATAACAACCATGGGTAACAATAAAGGAGTAATGAAATATAACATAATAATAAAAAACACCCATGGCCTTAAGGAGACAAGAGGAATTCAAGAGAGATCAAACAACAAATTTACCTTGAACGAAAAAAAATAATCGAAAGCCCAAATGGATAAGAAAGAATACAGAGACAAGTAATGAAGAGAGAACAAAGACACCAAACAATGATGGAGATGGAAACAAAATTGAGTTTAGAGAGCGTTATTGGAGGTGTTGTTGAGCACGTTTATGTGGGTGTTACTAGGAAGAGAGGAAAAAAAATTAGAAAGAAGAAGGAGAAGACCCTAGAGAAGATGAGTCTATTGTTGAAAGGAACTAGGACTTTATTAGATAGCTTCAAAAATATTATCAATAATGAATAACCCAAAAGCTTGCCGACATAAAAAAAAGTAAGAGCATAGAGACTCCAACCCCACTAGAACCTTCTATAAACCCTAAATAAAAACTAGATTTAGTTAATATCCTAATTAAGTTGGATGATACATTTAAATAATTTCTACAAAATCTGGATAAGGTCCTATCCCTAAGTGATGATTATTTGTAAAATTTGTCTAATAAAATTATAAGAAAATTAAGAAAGGAAGAAGAAAATAAAGAGGATGAAGTTAGTTCAAGGATGGGTGAATAAATTGGGTCATCAACAAATCAAATATTGAAATGATGTTTAGAAGAGCCACAACCCCTAGACTAGGACCCATCCTTATTATGATCTAAAAGTAGAAGAGTTTTGGTAGAAGCATTACCACAACAAAGAAAAGAAGAGAAACAAGAGAAGCAATAAATGAAAGAAGAGAAAATAGAGTGGGATATACCATGGAGTGAGATATTGGGATCTAAAAATACTTTGGCATCAAACTATAAAGAGATAAAGGGAGAGAAACAAAGTGCCAGATTAGTACGAACAAGGATACAAAATTAAGTACACCAAAACCAGTGTAGAAACCCAAACCAAAAAAAAGTCCAAAACCAAAACACAAATCAAGCAAGATGAAAGCTGCAATTAAGATCCCAATATTTAGACAAGATATTACAAAAGCATCAGAAGATTATATTATTATTGGAATCATTCTAGGAAAGACTAGGAAAAGAAGAAGATAGAGATAAAATGTTAGATTTTGTAGCATCGTTAAGAAAGGAGGAACTTGATTGGTACACAAAACACTATCCACAACATGAAAGTACCTAGGAAGAAGGTAAGAATGAATTTTTAGTTAATTTTTCTATTCTAGAAATCCCCATTAAGAGTGTGAGTAAAATGATAAATTTTGTACAAGGCAAGAATGAATCAATAAAGAATTATGAAAAAAGGTTCAAGGAAGTATGCAAAAAACTAGAGGATCTCGTATTAGAAAAAAGAAAAAGATATAATGGTTTACTTATGGACTACAAAAGTAAATTAGAGTTGGCTTAGATGGATGATTTTTTTAATCCTACATTGGCTTGATCATAATGGCATACCAAATAGAGGCAGAACCTTTGAGAAGGCCAGAGAAGGATAAAACTACAAAAGCACTTGAGGATCTACAATGGAAGGCACAAAAAATAGTAGTTCAAGAAGAAATTTTGGCCAAAGAACCTAAGAAGCCAAAGGGGGCTTGGTGTACATATTGTAACAAAGTAGGACACATCAAGAACAATTACCCTAAATCTCAAGCAGAAAGCACACTTGCCATCATTAAAACAATAAAATAAAATTCTATATAGTGTGCAATTTGTAAGAATGGGATATTCGTTTAACAAGGGACTGGACCTGGACACAAAATGTCCAATATAAAATGAAGGGAATAATTACAATCAAGATTTTCATAGTCATAGTTGTAGTGCAGATGAGGGAAACAATATTGAATATCTCCAACCACCATAGAGAGACAATCGGAATGCATGTGATATGCACAACAATCAACAATAAGAGTACATAGATGATAATAGACAATTAAAATACAAAGGAGGGAGAGGAAGATGAAGGAATAATAGGAGAATAAATGATGCAATTTTTTTCTATAAAAAAGTAGGCCATTATACCTCGAAATATTGGGGATAAAAGAAGAAAAAGTGTGCATTTTACCAACAAGATTCCTATGATATTTACAAATGTGAGAATTCTTGACAGTTTTTCCAAAATGCTAACCAACCATCATAGATAGATAAATTGCAAAGAGGAGCACATGTAATCCAGAGAGTACCACCACAAGGGATAAGGGGCTATCACAAAATGGATGTATGGTCCTCAAAAACTTCCACTAAAGAATATTTCAGAGAGGAGTTGATAGTAGAAAACAAGAAAAAGAACAAAATCATAAGGAAAAAGAAAGCTAATGTTTTAAAAATACAAGACATAGACATTGGCAAGCATAAGCAAAAGGAGATTGTGGAGGAAGATGAGGATTATAGCCTAGAGGAAGAATAAGAAGAACCAATATTCTTCTATCCCACCAAGAACCAACATGAAAAGGTTTTTTATCAAGATAAACAACAAATTATGTAACAACGACATCAAGATGATGTTGCATGTTTTACCAAAAGTTAAAATGTTAAAAGACCTAGCATCTCTAGCATGATAAAAAAGATTTGGTGGTCAAATTAAAACAATGAGATAAATATTGGAATAAAAAAAAGTAAGTGAATCGGTTATCAGAAGACTAAATTGGAAGACTAGTCCCTTATTGATAAATGTCCATCTAAATGACCAAAAAGTGAAGTATGTGATGGTTGACCTTGTAGAAGACTGGAACATTATTTTGGCACCCACTTGGGAAAATTTGGGAAAACCTAAATGTCAGTGAAAACACCAATGAATATTAGTTTGGTGGATGGTTCTAGAATGGAGACACTAGGAACTTGGAAGAATGTATAAGTTAATGTGAAGGGAATAATTTTGAGGTGGTCAAAATGAAAGAACCTTTTAATAATTCAGAGCTCTACTTGGGTTGAGATGGTTTGTCAACTCCAATGACATTGTCGACTTTAGAAAGAAGGAAACTGTTGGAAATTTAAGTTGTTATGACTTGTTGTCATTGATCTCAACACTATCTTGTGTTGTTGTTGATGTCAAACTATCTTGTATTGATATAAAAGTGAGAATAGTATAACAAATGTTTATATATGCAAGAAAGAGTTTTTATGTACAATTATGCCTTGCATTGATATGGAAGACAGGATGGTACAATAGAAGTTTCTATATGCAGGAAAGATTACTTATGTTTTGGTGTTGATGAAGATGTTGTGGTGTTTCTAAAAGTTTGGTATAGTGGAAGTTTCTATATGCAAGAAAAAATATTTAATGTCTTAGTGGAAGAATGTCTTGCATTCCTCCAAATTATGAAGACTATGTACTATGGTTCTTGTAATGGTGGTAAAAATAGGGTTTCACCAATTGAGATAATAAAAGCACTAATCTTACCTTAAGGGACCAATTCATTAGAAGAGAGGGGTAAATCCAATAGATCTAGACACAGTTCAATTAGGGGAAAGGGTTGAGAATACTAATTAGATTTACCAATTTGTTGTCTCCCCCTTTTGAGTTGAAGTTTGGATGTAAATTGTGAAGTTAGGGAAAGACAATGGATAATTGAAGAGAAATAGTAAGAACAAACTACTATAGGTATCAAACAGAGCCGCAGGAAGGGATTTGAGTAGAAGGAGATAATCAAAACCTATTCTTGAAAGTTTGGGCTGATTTTCTAGGACCGGATATGTGGGGTTGCCCTACTCCTCCACTTTTTGTTTTGTCAAAATTTGAACCTATTTGCCATCATCAACTCTATTGGAATCTCTTATTACATCTCCTAAGTTAATTCCTTGAACATAGAAAGAGAAGTAAAGGGTTGGGAATGGGGGTTTTCCTTGGGTTAAACCCCAATTCAGGAATCAACCTTGAATTGAATAATGCAAATACCAAAGTAAATGCTAGGAGATATACCTCAGATTTGTAATGGTTATTGAAGATTCAATTCTCTTTAAATGTAATCACAAATGTTGGATGCAATAGCATGACAAACACATGGACATTAATAACCTTAATCAAACACATATGCTTGCATGAAGATTGATGTAACTTTGGTTCATACTACTTGAAGGATAAAATGTTGCTTTGAATGTCTGCAAATTCTTGATGATGAATGTTTAATGGATGCACGAATGATGGGGTATGATAATGATCAATTGTTTCTAGGTCCAAAATGGATTGATAAGATGTCTTAATATAGGGTTCCCTAGGTAAATTACCGATCAAACTAACCTCTAATGGTCAAGTGTAGCCACAGGGACTGAAATCCATCAAGGAGAGAGATAGCCTGCCCAAATTTGAATTGGGTCATGTTTAAGGGGGGCCAATGTAGTGGGGGTTCCCTTGTCTAGGACCAAGGTGTCCCACATGCTGGTCCTCCAAAAAAAGGACCAGAAAATTTTTTAAATGGGGGAAGGCATCTCTAGGATGGGGACCACTCAGTGGTGTCAACAGGTGACATCAAAGTTGGAATAAAGAGGACCAAAACATACCTAGGGGGAATAATGATAGGACATGCTAAAGTAAGAGTGCAAACATGAGGTGTGAATTATACTGGTTACAATTTATGACGTTACAATTTTAAATATAATGCTTGTGTTCTATGTTTATTACTCTATCAGGTTCGTAGTTGTATTATGGCTTAGTTGGCTGAGATGATTAATGATATTTTTTATAGTGAGAGTATCTGTCAGAATAGGTCCTAAAAGGTTTGTGTCTTTCGGATATGTGGATTCAAGTGTTGTAGTTTGGAGGATTCATTCAGGTGATATGTCCAATGTTCCAGTTCATTTGTCAAGCAACAACTTGATTAGAAAGTGAAGTTATGATGTTCTGAGTTCTAGGTGTCAACTATTATGGTCTTCAACTAACTGTGATGTTGTATTCCACTTGGATCATATTCCTTTGGTTTGATTTCACTTCTAAGGATGTGTATGGCTAATGTATTGGGTCTCACTATTGCATGTGTAAATCTGCATTGAATTTCATGCATTGGAGAATATTTTTAGGCTGACTAGTTTGTGTGCTTCATTGTGTATTTACATGTTTCATTTATATCGACCTTGGAGGATGTGCTAGTGTATGCGGTTCTTTAGAATAATCTAGAAATATTGTATTGAAATGTTTTTGGATCATCTCTATCTCTTGAAGTGGACCACATTTATTATTTTAGGTCTAAATGGCTAAATTTATATAATAATGTATATTTTATTTGTGGCCAACCTAGTTAAGAGCTTTGATGATTAATCGTGTACATAGAGGAGTGTGAATACATTAGTGAATGTGTGGAATGGATGTGAATTGATTTGTAAAAGGTGTGAAGGATCTACAAGAAGATCCAGATTTGGAGACGTGAGAAAGATTGTTGTGAAGAACTTTGATGATAATATTTTCAACGTGATAGAGTTTAGAGATTGCATATTGAAAGCAGAAGAGTTTGCTATGATATTGAGTACTTGGCATAGTTGTTCAAGATCAAGTTCATGATTTGGAGATGTGCATTCCTATTCGACTATTTTTTCTCTTCCCGAAGACAGTGAGTCTCTTAGTAGCTTTCTATATCTTGCCCTAAAACAACGAGTTTGAATCTTGCAAGTCATTTGTATCCTGCTCTAAGGTTGTGTACCTTATTTTTGTAAGTCCTCTTAGAAGAAGGGTGTTCCAAAGCCAATATTGTAATAGATTATATTTATATTGTGAGTTTTATTCTCAAAATGGCTTTTCCTTGATGGGGTTTTCCACATAAATTTGGTGTTCATGTGTTTGTTATGTTTCATACTTTCATAGTTTATTATTGTTGGGATTATATGTTAGTGATTTAAAGTTTGAAGATCAAAATTTATGCATTTTAATGTCCGTACTAATTCACCCCCCCACCTTCTCAATCTTGTGGTGTGTTCAACAATTGTTATCAGAGCAAGGTTCCTCTTTTGAAGCTTAATCGCTTGAGGAAGATCCTGGATGACATAGCATTATGCATTCAAAGCGTTGAAGTTTTATGGCATAAATTATTCTTATTGGAGAGAAAGGATGGAGTATAATTAGGATAATATGATGGTTGAGATCTGAAGAAAGGTTATACCACTCTAAATAATGGTCCTACAACTTCAGATAAAATCAAAGCATGTGAGAGTAATGCAAAAACTACTTTTTTAATTGTTACCTGCTTGAATGATGCAGTGTTCGGAAAAATTATAGGGGCTAATTTAGCTAAGGAAATTTGGGACAATCTAGGGAATGTATTTCAAGGAGATGAGAAGACAAGGAAAGCAAAGATTACAAATCTAAACCACAAGTTTGAGAATGTGAGAATGTCTGATGATGAAAATATTGAAGGTTACGTTCAACATGTAAATGAAATAGTAAATGCTCTTAGAAGTATTGGTGGATCAATAGAAGAAAGTAAATTTGTAAGGAATATAATGGAAACATTACCCAAAAGCTATAAATCAAATAATTATGCCATTGATGAAAGTCATTACATGAATAAATACACTATGAATCAACTTTTTCGAGTCACTCGCTACCTTTGAGATTGCAGAATTAGATGATATCAAGAAGGAAAGGAAGGAAGTAACATCCAAAGCCTCAAAGAAACCTAAAGATGAACCAGAAGAGAATGAAGAATTGGATCAAATTGAATCAAACTTTGTAAGAATATTGAGAAGAGGAACTAGCAAGTACAGTGGTAAGTTACCCCTAAATTGTTTCAATTATGGAAGAATAGGACATTATGCTTCTAGATGTATGTGTAGACACTTTAAAATGTCTTATTGCTAACAACACTAATTATTCCTCCATATTAATTAAATAATTATCTAATTATTTAATTAATCTAATTTTGTTCTTCTAAACTAATATTTCATCATTTCTCATTATTCAATTTCTCTCTAATCATTTAAGCATTTAACCTTCCTCTTTTAAAATTAAATAAATAATATTATTATTTAATTAATTATGATTTGATTAAGTTCAATTTTCAATTTCCCATAGTTAAATAATTTCTTCAAATTAATTAGTTATGATTTGATTAAGTTCAATTTCCAATTTTCCATAATTAAATAATTTCTTCAAATTATTTAATTATCTAATTTATTCCTTCTAATTAATTCAAATTTCTCCAAATTCTAATTTTTAATTTCATATCATGTGGAATTTTTGAAATTTAAATTAAATGCAATTTCATGCCAAATTCCTATAGCACATGCCTAAATTCTAACCACCACTAACTCTAAGTCTAACTCCCTATCACCTTTCTCTGGCAGACCAATCAATTCAGTCATCTCCTCAATCTAATCAATTAACTAGTCAATCAATCATGTTCAATTGATCAATCAAGCCAGTCATCTATCAATCAATTATGTCATGCAACCAGTTCAATTCGTAATCATCTCCAATCAACCTTGTCTCAATCAATCTCAACCATTGATCGAATCAATTTGCAAATCAATCTTGACTGTTCAAATATTCTCTCCAAAATATATAAATTTGGCATCATTCTACCTTTTTCAATAACCACTATCTTCGAATTATTGTGTCGTTACTTTGTAGGTTTTCAATGCAACTCTGAGAGCTTTCCTATCGCAAGATGCAGAAGAGAAATGGAAACAAGATATTAATTCAGCAAAGTGGGTTTTCATTGATTGATTATATGCCTTGTTGGTTCTTAATATATTTTCATTGTTGTTACAAAATTAATTAATTGGATTTGGGTTTCTAGTGGTTAGCCTAGTGAATCTAATTAACAATGGTAAAATTTCCCATAAATAGTATATATAAAGAAGATTATGGTGGAAGACCTAATGATGATAAAAAAGGAAGGGAAAACTATAGTGGGACTAAAAAATATATTAGAAGAGATGATAAAGACAAAAAGAAAAAGAAAAATCTATTCAACAAAGGATTACTCATATGAAGAAGAAGAGAACTCACATGAAGAATACTTGTTCCTGGCTTTAGAAGAAAAGAGTGATGGACAGTTCAAAAATTCAGAAGACAAATTTGCTCTACATGCTAAAGTGGAACCAAAGGCATGGATCATTGAATTCGGATGTTCAAATCATATGACCAGTGATAGAGATAAGTTTATTAGCCTCAAAAAATATGATAGTGGATAAGTCAAGTTTTTAGGAGAGGAAGTTGCATCAATTTGTGGAAAAGGAAGCATCTCTATTGATGGTAAGCATAAAACTAATGATGTTTATTATGTTAAATGACTGAAACATAACTTGTTAAGTGTAATTCAAATGTGTAGCAAAGGATATAAGGTCATATTTCATGGGACTGGATGTGAAATTACAAAGGGAAACTCTAATAGATTTGTTACAGAAGGTGCAAGAGCTAATGGAAATGTCTTCTATGTAAAGGATAGTAATGAAGGTAATTGTTTGTCGACATAAGTCGATGATCAGACTGGGGATGTAGCTATGACTATGGCCACTCCTACCACTGTAATAAAGATGAATATCTCAAAAGACAAAAGTTGGGCAAAGATGGTAGAAATTGAATCTGTAGCGTCGTAAATTGTCACCGGGCCAATTTACACCTCATATTTGTGCCCCTAATTTAGCGTGTCCCCCTCTCATCTCCTATTCAGGTTCGTTCAGTGCCTTAACTCCAATTTTGGTGCCATGTACACCCACCAATTGATTTCCTAGAGGGATATCCTTCTCCTAGGGCTAAACCATGGTCCCTAACTGAGAAGGCCCAACGTCATGGTCCCCCTTAGTTGGACCTTATCTTAAAGTGGGAGATGGGCCCTAACTCTTCAGCGGGAAATAAAATTTGTGGCTCTATATGACCGTTGGAGGTCAGCCTAATCAATAAAGGACCTAGATACCCCTATATAAAGATATTTGATCAACCTAATTTCATCTTAACCAATGAAGAGTCCAAACAGTCAAGCATTTGTGCATTCGTGAAGCATTCATTATCAAGCATTTTCAGAGATCTTCAAGGGTGCATATTCTTCATTCAACCATTATGGAGAAAAATTACATCATTCATATGCAAGCATGTGTGTGTGATTGGGGTTTTTTCATGTTCATACTATTTCATACAACATATGTGATTACATTCAAGAAGAAAAGCATCATTATCAACAATTGTAGATCTAATGTATATCTTTCCATTATTAATTTTAGTATTTGTAGTTATTCATTCAAGGTTAATTCCTAAATCAGGGTTTGACTTAGGAAAACCCCTATTCCCAACAATTTTCCCTTCTTTCTATGTGTAGGAAATAGTTGCAAAGCTAGGATTCTCAAGATCAACATTATTCACAGAGATGAACAGGTTCCCCTTTGGACAGCCAAAAGTGTGGAGGACCAGAGCGACGGGCATTCTGATCCAAATAAATCAAGATGACCTTATAGGAATAGATCAAAATACTCACATATTACTCAAATCTAGTTTCATGCCTCAATTCGATAACTGAAGCTCATTGTTTATGCGTTTTTACTTCAAATTCAACACATTTGCCCTAATTTCAGCATTTCAATAATTCAACTCAAAAGAGGATATCAATTTCCAATCCAGTGAATCTAATAGGAGTTCTCAGCCGTATCCTTGCTAATTTTAGGCTAGATCTATTGGATTCACCCCTCTTTAATGTAATTAGTCCCTAAGAAAAATATTAGTGATCTTCTCTCTCCTTGTGGTGGGAACCATAATATTTTCACCTATTACAGAATCAAACAAAAGAAAGCAAGATAGCTAAACCAATGCTTAATCCTATTAACAATAATTTGGTAGAAGATAATCAAAATAAAGTCAAGAAAGAAAAGATCATGAATGAAGCAACAAATAATAGTCAAATTGTTTCTTGTTAAATACAAAACAAAGATGTGTCCAGGAGATCTCATTCTCAAATCAAGTACTCATTAACTTTCAATGGTAACTATTTTTCATGCAGTACAATTGGACATAGAGCTATTGAATGCAAAAATCAAATCAAATCTCAACTATTTAATGGTTAATGTTACATTTATAACAAAATTGGTCATAAGGCTAATAAATGCAGAAGTAGATTAATAAGGAATTCAAATAGTAGAAATATTCAGACTTTCAATGGGTGTTTCTATACTTGTAGCAATCTAGGTCATAAAGCCATTGAGTGCAATAGGCTTATTAATGGGATGAGGCGGGCTCCCAAGCATGGTTGGATCAAGATCAAATTCGATGAGGCTTTGCAAGGGAAACTTGGTCTCTCTATGACGAGGCTTCAATGGGTGTTTCTATACTTGTAACAATCTAGGTCATAAAGCCATCGAGTGCAACATTCCTGTTAATGGGCCTAGGTAGGCTAATCCTCTTCAAATTCTAGATGAGAATGTGGAATGGAAATCTCCCAAGTGTAGTTAGATCAAGATCAACTTTGACAAGGCTTCACAAGGGAATCTTGGTCCCTCTAGGGTTGGTTGTGTCACTAGACATTGGAGGGGCCATACTTTAGCATGGTGTAAGAAGTGACTCGACTCAGTAACTAACAACATTATGGAGGCTAGGGCAACCCTTCTTTCGGTCAACCTAGCTAAAAATATTTTGACCTTATCAGTCCATTTGGAAGGTGATTAGAAAATTATCACCGATGAGATAATAAAAGGTGGATCAGATAATTGGAATATTGACAAGGACGTGATGGCAATTAAGGAACTTTTAATTTCTTTTAAGGAGTTTTAAGTCTCATACGTTCGTCGACTGGGAAATATAGAGTTGGATGTATCTCAAAGAAGGTGATGGTTTTAAATGCAAATATTGAAGAGAATATTTGCGAGCATTTCTGAGAAGATGAAGTGGATTTTGGGTTGGCTCCATTGGGTGGTACATAGGGCATACCATTAGTCATTTTTGGCCTATGTTGGATTGTCATTGTTATTTGCTTCAAGAAGAGTGTGTAGTTAAGTTCAGTGGTTGGGCTTATGATGTTTTTGTTTAGCTTGTTGGAGAAGCTTGTTTCATTTTCTTTGTTGTCGCTTGATCATTGGGTGTTGTGCCAAACAAGGTGAGTCATGATGCAAGCCAATTTATCTCTACAAATGCTTAAGCCCATGGTAGCTTTTTGGGGTGAGGTTATTGTGGACTAGATCAAGAGGGTGTTTAAGTTTAAAGATGAAGAATCCATTCATTAGGTGATTGTGGTGCTTTGGGAGTCATTTTTTGAGGCGATTCATATATATCATACTAATGCCAGCTTGTCTCCATTTTTATGGCATGGTGCCTAGAGTTGTGTTCCAAGGATGAAGGATTTTGGATTATCTCACTCTATGTTCAGAAGGAATGGTGTTTGGGATTAGCATATCTCTTGATGTATGCTCGGCCTGGTAAAGGTTTCATGGCACCTGGTGGTGATTGGCTACATGTTAGGGAGGCTATCCCCCCTTTGCGACTCTTCTTCTTAAGGGGTGTGAATCAAGATAAGGAGGTTTGCAGAGATGCAACCATAATTGGTTTGGAGGAGATAAAAAAATTATTTGCATATGGTGGAAAATTGTGCTCCTTGAGAAGACATGAAGGCTACATCACGATGTGAAGAGGGCTTGCAGGAGGTGCTGAGGAGGAAGTGTGGTTGACCACCGGGCTCGAAGAGCATAAAGTGTTTGAGGGTGATTGAGGGAGTGAGTGTGTCTTCTAGAGGAGGTGATAGGTCGATGGCTTCCATTCAGTATTTTTGAGTTTTCTTTTGTCTCTCTTTATTTTGGTATGGTTGTTGCAAGCAGGTGTACTCAATTTTTTGTTGATGTTTTTCAAGGAGTTTCTCTTTTGTTGTGTAGTGTTTGGGGTTTGGGGGGCTATCATGTGTTTTGTAGTGTTTGGGATTTGGGGGGCTATCATGTGTTTTGTAGTCTAGTTCATAGTATGGGTCAAGGTGGTGGTGTGGTTTGTTCTTTTCTCTCCTATGGGTGGCTGGCCTATTTTTGGTTTCTGGTGTTGGTTTGAAATCGTTATGGTGATTTCAATGTAATGTTTTTGTAATTATGCTACTTTTTAAATTAATAATAAAATAAAAAACCACTGAATGCAAAAGAGTTATCAAAAGAAGTGGAAGCATCAGAAGAGATAAGAATGTCAAAATAAATAGAAGTACTTATCAGCAAATTCTAGTATGTTACAATTATAATAGACTTGGACACATTGCCAAATTCTACAGAGAAAGAAGCAGTAAGAATAGTCTGGTGAAGAAGATTAATATCAATATAGAAAAGGAGAAGATACAAAAGATGTGGGTAAAGGAATCAAAAGTGGAAGCAAAATGTGGGGATGGATCTGAACCCTCTATTTGTGGTGATTCTTCTTCCATTAACTAGACAGAATGCACTGTTTGAAGGGGAGAGAGAAATGAAAATCTTAGGAACTCTCTTATAGTCTGTTGTTGAATATTTTTTCAGCATGGTGGAGATTCTTCTGTTCTTCTTCATTTGTAAGGTTCCAAAAGTCTACAAAAAAAAAATTATACATATGGAGAAGTTATTTGGGCTCCTACATGCTAGGTTGGAGCCAATCTGGAAGTCAATTCAGGCATGATAGAAGAAGAAAAGACTAAAGATAATATTCAGAAATCTTCATGATAGAAAAGGAAGGTGAATTTGTCTAAGGGGAGCCATCTATCTCTACTTCTATTTTTTGGATTGGTATTTCTTTTTCCCTTAGGGAAGTAGATAAGGATGATATTTTTTGGATATCCCTATCAGGGGGATTAATGTCATCTCTTGCTACATTTCAATTGTGTTGTAGTCATTGGGAGAAAGAATTTCAATTAATAGGAAGAACTATTCAAAGTTGTGTTTGTTGTCCTTGACGTCAAAGGGGGAGAAGATTCAGTGTGGTAACCTTTATCCTTGTATGGTACCTGTATGCTGGAAATGTGGTCTTCCACCTGCAAGAGAGAAAACACTTCAAACACACCAATGAAGTATTGCATTAGATGTTAGAATACAAAAATCTAAAATCGCCTCATTGTCCTCTATCTCTAAAGATCTCTAAGATTCAAGGTGGTCCTCACTTGTGTTGTCCTTGATTTCAGCACGACCAAAATTGTGAGGCAATCCTATGAAACTAGTATGTTTCGTACCTTATGACCTCCGGGAGAGCTTGATCGACTCCGTCGGTTAGCTCATTTAGCTTTTCTCTTTTTGTTTTTATTGTTTTTAGGTTCTTTTAGATTTGCAGTTTTTCCTACAGGTCGGACTTTATAGGGTTCCTTCTTTTCAAAGGGAATTGCACATCGGACTTTAAAGTCCGATGTGCAAAGGTTTGGTTTTTCCCCTGCAGATCGGACTTTAAAGTCTCACCTGTAAGTAATCCTTCCCCTGCAGATCGGACTTTAAAGTCCGACCTACAAAGTCTTTAAACCTGTAAATCGGACTTTAAAGTTCGACCTGCAGGTTGTTTTTCATGGCATGCATGTCAGACTTTAAAGTCCGACTTGCAAGAGCCGCTCAATTAACCATTAATGATCGCATTTATTGCTAATTTTGGGGTTTATTTATTAATTCTCAAGGATAATTTCTTCATTTTCGTTCAGTGATTTCTCCTTTGCGCGTGCCCTCCTGCTCCTCTTGTCGCGTTTTCGACCTTGATCACCTCGTCGGTTATCTGATTTTTCTCCGGTCGTGTGGATTAAGGTAGGGTTTTTATTGTTTTTGTTTGTTTTTCCCTTCCATCTTTCCTTCTCCGCCATTTTGGGTTTTCAGTCGATTAGGAGCGCATCGGACATTTAAAATCCGATCGCTCCTGTAATCTTCTTCTCAAGGTCCGAGGGCACATCAAACTTTAATGTCCAATGGCCCTCAAACCCTTTTTGTTTTTTCCTCTTCCCTCGCCTGCACGTCAGGTTTTAAAACCTGACATGCAGGCTGATATACGGAGATAACTCTCCACATATCGGACTTTTAAGTCTGATATACAGGAGGGTAAACCTCACATATCGGACTTTAAAGTCTGATATGCGAGAGGAGATTGTCCGATTGACATGTAGGGCTTTAAAACCCATCATGTCAATCAGTTTCCCTTCCCCAGCACATCGAACTTTAAAGTTCGATGTGTTGGTGTTTCGAATGATTTACATCTGCACATCGGACTTTAAAGTCCGATGTGCTAATGATTTTTCCTAACTTGTACATCGGACTTTAAAGTCCGACATGCTAATGATTTTTCCTAACTTTGGACTTTAAAGTCTGATATGCAAGTAAAGATGTTTTATCCTTGCACATCAGACTTTAAAGTCCGATGTGCAAATTTTGACTCCTAAGGTGCAGATCGGACTTTTTTCCCCGACCTGCCTTTTTTGACAGTTTTGCTCCCAAGCCTATTCTGAGACCGATTTTTCGATCCAATTGATAAAATTTGGTTTTATTGATGATGATAACTGTCGAAGAAGCTAATCTTTAGTGTTGAATGCAATCATTTGCAAATGTCAAGGCCCTCTCACGATAAATCAGAGCCTTCTTTGAGTCAGTTGGAATCTTCACTGGATAAAACATCAGCAAAGAAGATGAAGTACAAGTATGATAAGTACTTGAATTCGTACGGAAAGTTCAGTAGATTCAAACATTAAGGAGATCAAAGATACAGAAATTGGTCTTATCAGTATGCAGGATTTTATTGATTGAGTTGAGAAAGCTCCTTCCCGCTTAAGAAACTTGATCAAATATGAGTTGCATAAATATGTTTCCTTCCCAGTTGTAGCTCATGATCGGGATTTTGTACTTGCAGTAGCGGATCACTTCGATCCGAATACAAGACAAGTTAGGGATGTTGATCAAAATGTGATCATGAATTTGGATAGTGTTTTCTTCAACAATGTTTTCAAAGGTTCTTCAGTCAAGGAAGTAGCCAACATTTCTCAAGAAGTTGCTCAGGAGTACTATGAGAAAAATGAGGTCAAATGCAAGAAAGTGATCAATATAGTGTGTGTGTGTGTGTGTGTGTGAAAAAGTGAACCTATAGCTGCAAGCACAGCACTTCAATTAAGTCATTATATGCATGGTTAGTAATCAATAATCAATAAGAAATAAACCATAGCAAAGCAACTAATTGCCTTCTAAAAGATGCGAGTATAAGATTGCTCTCAAATTTTTATAAGCAATACTAGTGACTAGACTACACCAAGACGAAGGATTTAATCTATATGATATTAAGCTATACGGATGCAAGATGGATGAATAATTCAAGCAATAATAACCAATTCAAGCAACAATGGATGCAAATAATAATGAATGTAAAATGGATGCAAGTAATCTAAAAAAGCACAATGATTTCAATGACTCCAGAGCGAAATTAGCATGATAATAATCTCCAAGCATGTTCTCAAAAATCTCTGGGGTGAATTGGAATGAGAGTTGAAGACTGAATTTATAGAGAATCACAAAAAGCTCAATTTAGGATTAATTGAAAATAATTGAGAAATCGGGTTGAGTTAACCTTGAGATAGATTCCAATTATAGTTTAATTGAAATGCATTCAAATTAGAAGTCCAAGTTGCATTGGAAAATAATAATAAATTAATTCCATGCACATCTGATAAAAATAGATAATTCCATGCACATATTTGATTCATTCAAGAAAAAGGTCTTTTCAGTGCAACTGAACTTTTTCTGAAAAGCTTTGAGTTCCAATTTTAGAGAATAATTCAATAATTCAATTAAATTACTTTTCTGATTTCAAGTTCTAAATTTAGAAAAAGAAATAATATCTCAAGTTCGATTTCTCTCTTAATTCAATTCTTTTTTTTATTTTTGTTTTGTTTCAATTCAACTCTTTGTAATAAATTAATTCATCTTTTGTAATAAATTAATCCTTTTTGCATGATTGAATGGCAAATTTATTAATTTAATTAAATATGCAAGGATATTTAATAAATTAAAATGGGATAATTGATCAAAATGATATTCTTGGAAATGATTTGATTAATTAAATCAATATTTAATTAATGTTGAGTAGTTGATTTGCCATGTGATTTTTGATAATTAAAGAATTAATAATATGCTCAAGATTAATTTAATTGCCTTTGGTTAGGACCTTGGTGATGTTTGTCGAGATTAGGGGCCCATGGTTTAGATGACCAATTTTAGGGTATTACACAGTGTACCTCTCTACTGCCAGAAATTCTACCACCTCACAATGGCCTAAGTATTTCCACAGAAGTGACTTCAATGAGGAGTACAATGATATGGTCACCATGTTGGCAAGAGTGAAGGGTTTAAAGGTTTCTCATTACTTTCAAAGTTGGATGTGTTATTACATAAATATAATCAGGAAAGGGGCTTCTAGGATTGATTGGGGTGAGCAGATCAGTGATGCACTCTGCACACAGTTGAAAGAAGTCAAAGTGACATTGAAATTTTATATGACCTCTTACATGGTGTATGCAGCCACTACTATGAGGCAATATCCAGGTTTATCTACCAAAGGTGATAGGAGATTAGTACCTATCTAGGAATACTATGATCAACTCACGATCAAGAATCAAGATAGCCATTTTAGAAGAGTCAATGATGCCTTCTTTGTTGTGTGGAAGTGCATGTTTGATAAAAGCCTGCAAAAGAAAATATTATCAGAGGCTACATATAACAGGGTGTCTCATTTTGGATGCGTTTTTCTTCAGTTTCCAGCATTCACTTACAACCGGATCAGATGTCTCTCAGGTGAACCCTTCATTTTACCAAGGTATCATTCTAATGAGATCATTCTCATGGAGTTGTGTCGGCAACTAATCTATGTGCATGAAAAGCAATCGCAAGCACATAAGACCGGATTGAAGTTCCCAGAATCTATTGGCAGGTACTCAGGTTTAACTAACCCCAAGGCCAAGAACATGGAGGAAGAGATGCAATGGAACACTATGAGAAGATTCAAAGCACAAACTAATTTTGATTTTCGTGGCATGAAGAATAAGCTCAAAAGAAACTACACCCATGTTTTTAGGTTCAAGGATGTGTGGGAGGATTGCCAAGATGAGGAAGACATAAGAAGAATGGATTTCAGTCATCTTACCCTAGAGCAGATTGAAAATTTAGATTTGGCAAAGATCCCAATGACCATGGAAGACACTGATGACATAATAGACCCAGTCTATTATGAAAAGAAGATTGTCGACTCTCTACTTCCACCGGTGCAATGGTCGAAAAAGGAGAGTAAGTCTATCACTCAAAGAATCTCTCCTATTTTGGCAAACACCAATGCATGGTTGTTAAAAAAGAATCTCAGAATGAAATAGCTTCCTACTAGTTCTGGAGATGATGATAATAGTGATGGCCTGGTTGGTAAGACAACTATGGCTGAAACAAGAACCAAGGGCAAAGAAGATCCACAAGCACTATCCTCGGCCCCTGCAATGCAATCTAAGGGGAAAGGACCCAAAATAAAGTTCACAATTAAAGGGTCCAAAAAAGGTGAATCGTCTTCAGCAGCGCAGGAGACAGCCACAAAGGAACCAAAATAGCAGACTGCTATAGATGCTGAAAAAAGAGAAGGAGACAGAAGAAGGTGAAATTCCTCAACAAGAGGAAGCACAGGTTGAAGAAACATCACATCTTAGTGAATTTAATGTCCTGGCCACTTCACAAGTGCCAACTCATTCAGAGGTGATTATCCATTCCATCGATTTTGATCTTAATCAAGAGGAAGAGGAATTTGATGATGAGAACCTGGGCATGGACTTGACGCAGTCAGAGACTGCTCACCAATTTTTTGCACTATCCAAATTTTCTAGTCTATATGATATTCCTTCAACCACCATTGAATCTTCAATGTTGGAGTTTCTTGAAGCTATGGAACAAGCGTTTGCGGAACAACAGATGATGACTTTACCTTCTACGATGGTCATAACGGAAATTCCACCTCTGGTTAGTACTCAAATTGTTTCCACTACACCTTCCACTCTCTCCTTTGTGGCCGTAACTAAAGAAGGGTTAGCATCAACAGTTGTTACTACATCAACAAGCATATCACTAGATACTTCAGCATTGATATCAATAACAACATCTACAATTGTTGCAAGTTCAAGCCAGTTTGCTCTTGAAATACCAAGTGAGACTCAGAAAGAAGCTACTACTCCACCTGCCAATCTAGAATTACCACCTTGGATGGAGGTAGTAGCACCTAAGAGGAAGAAATAGGTGATTTTGCCTGATGAGTTTGATTTTGAGCAGTTGGTTCCTCCAAAGCCCAAAGGAACAAAGAAGTCAAAGATTGTCTCTTGGGTGTTAGTAGACCCGGCTTCTAAAAGTAAGTATGCTGAGGTCATGGTACCATCATCGGATAAGAATAAAAATGATATACAACCTGAGGATTACATCATGCAAACCATAGAGCTTGGGGTGGAGATGCATGAGAGTGTTAAGCTGGATTCTCTCCACACGTTTGCAAGATGTAATACACATTGTTTAGAGCTCTAAATGCATCTAAAACTCCAAGAAGACTAGTGTAGACCTCTACCTCAATTTTTCTCACTCAAATTGGTCTTTGAGCACAAACAAGTTTGATCTTATTCACATTACTAGCCAAATCCATCTCCAACTTGCCTCGCATATGCTCAAGAGCACTTCCTTTGCACAACCCTGGCCAAAATATTGAATATTTACACTATACATGCACAATAAAACTTGTCTAAGTCCAACCATGGGATCCTAAACCTAGATTTAGACAAGTTGATGCATTTTGGAGGCCAAAACCCTTGACAGGGCAGTCAATGAGCAAAATGAAAACAATTTTGTAAAACCAACTTCCAAAAGCAAAACCTAAAATCTAATTACATGAAAAGAATTGAATATACATTAACATCACGTTTCAAAAGGTATAGTATGGAAATGAGAAGCCCTAGTACAGACTGATGTCCAAAATGGAATCAAAACATGAGAAAAAGCCAGAAAATGCTTGCTCTTGCAATTGATTTTGATAGAAAGTACAAAGCCAATCCTATACAAAGAAGAGGGAGGAATATATATAAAATTTGGAGGTATTTATCAAGTCCTGTATGGACATAAGGCATTTTTGTCTTCTTTTTACAAAAAGTGTCCAAAATGACAACTTTTACAAGCAAGAATGACAACTTTTGTTTCTCCCAATGGCAATTTGAGCAACCTAACACAACCAACCTTCCAAAATCACCTAGTAATGATTAAAAACACTTTATAAACATGTCTCAATTCTTTCCAAAGCATGGCTAAGCCTATAAGGCAATTTTCCACTTTCTAGCCATATTTGGCCTAGGAGCACAAAACTGACAACTCAAACCTTAAGAAGCAAAACTTGATCTCTCAAGCACAAAATGAGATCAAACACTTATGAAATGACTAAACACAACCTATAAAAACATTTCAAAACTAACAAGATACTTAAGCATGAAAAATACAAAAAATGGAGAGTATAAGCAAAACTAGGTGCTCCTACACCATACTCCTCCAAAGAGAAAGAAGTCATGTGACTCCTTGAGGCAGAAAAGAAGAAGAAATTCCAGACTTAGAGAAATTAGACTCATGTACCCAAGTGGCTTCTGAAAGTGGTTTATCTTTCCACTTGATGAGATGCTCCATGTACACTTGATGGCGAGTCCTCTTGTAAACTCTTGAGTCCAACACCTTTTCAACTTGAGGAATGGATGGAGGAGGCAAAGACAGGTTTGAAAGTGACTTGTGAACATCTGAAACTCTATCATCCTCCTTAGGAATCTGACCTTTTAATGCCACCAAATTTGAAACATTGAAAATAGGAGACAAAGAAAGATCAATAGGCAAATCAATTTTATATGCATTAGAACCATACTTAGCCAATATATTGCAAGGACCTATCCGCCTCATTTGGAGCTTGTTGGGAACTCCCTTTTGCAATCTAGACTTGTTAAAATGCACCATCACAAAGTCCCCAACTAAAAATTAAACATCCCTCTTTGATGCATCCACTCTAGCTTTCAATTTTTGTGAGGTATCTTGAAGAGTATTTCTCACTTGCTCATGATTTTCCTTCATTGATTGAGCCATGTCATCTGTTGTACCACTCTTTTTCTGCATGTTACCAAGATCTCATAACTCCATGACACCCCTTGGGTGCATATCATAAACAATCTCAAAGGGACTCTTACCAGTTGACCTATTAACACTATCATTATATGCAAATTTTGCCTGATGAATGAGCTGATCCCAACTTTGGCCATATTCCTTTGTCAAACACCTTAAGAGGTTTCCAAGAGTCCTATTGACCACCTCAGTTTGGCCATCAGTCTGTGGGTAATAAGCTGAACCAAAAGAAAGATAAGTACCCAATCTTTTCCACAATGTCTTCGAAAAATGGCCAAGAAACTTAACATCTCTATCAGAAACAATGCTAGAAGGTAAACAATGGATTCTAATCACTTCCTTGAAAAAAAAATAGGCTATATGACTAGCATCATGTGTAGTCTTTCAAGGAATTAAGTGTGCCATTTTACTAAATCTATCCATAATCACAAAAATTCTATCAAAACCAGCTTGAGTCTTAGGTAAGCCTACTACAAAATCCATGCTAACACATTCCCAAGGCCTTGTAGGAATTGGAAGAGGCTGATAAAGACCAGCATTAGAAGTATTACCTTTTACTTTTTGACAAACCATACATTGCTCCACATACCTTCTGACATCTCGCTGCATTTTAGGCCAATAATAGAAACATTGCACCAACTCCAATGTTTTGTTGAGACCAAAATGTCCACTTAAATATCCATTGTGATTTTCTTGAATCAGATTCTCCCTCATTGAGCTTTTTGGAACACATAGCTGACCACCTTTAAACAACAAACCATTTTGCAAAGTATAATCAGCATATTCACTATGAAAAGAATTTTCAAATGCTTGGCAAACCTTATAGATGGCTGCAAAATCTTCATCATCAGGATACATTCCCTTGAAGCATTCTATGCCAATACTCTGAACCTGTACTTACTGCACTGTTAGAAGCCTTCTACTCAAAGCATTTGCTACTTTATTGCATTTCCCTTTCTTTTGCTTAAGAGTAAAAGTGTATGATTGTAAGTACTCAACCCATTTGACATGCCTATGATTTAACTTATCTTGTGAATTCAAGAAACTCAAAGCCTGATTATCTGTATAAACAACAAACTCTTTTAGAAGCAAATAATGTCTCCACTTTCTAAGTGATTGAACTAAAGCATAGAGTTCCAAATCATAAGAAGAGTACTTCTTTTTAGCATCATTCAAATTTTCACTAAAGAATGCTACAGATCTATTATCCTGACTCAACACTGCACCTACTGCAATATTACTAGCATCACACTCAATAGTAAATAACTTGTCAAAACTAGGAAGTATAAGCACTAGTTGAGAAGCAACCTTGGTTTTCAAAAGTTCAAACCCCTTATTTGTTGCATCTGTCCACTGAAACTTTACCTTAACTCCACCTTTTATAATATCAAGCATTGGTGCACAAATTTCACTAAACCCTCTGATGAACATCCTGCAGAACTGTGCCAAGCCATGAAAACTTCGGACATCACTTGTTATTTTGGGTGTAGGCCAATTTGTGATGGCTTCCACCTTGGTTTTATCCATTTTCAAATCTCTACTTGAGATCACAAAGCCAAGATAAACCGATTCCTGTTTCATAAAATCACACTTTTCCAAATTGATTGTCAGTTGTTCATCATATAATTTGTTCAAAACAATTTCAAGATGCTTCAAATGTTCTTCTGTAGTTTTACTAAATATTAGAATGTCATCTAAGTGCACCTGTACAAATTTACCAATGAAATCATGCAACACTTCATTCATGAGTCTCATGAATATACTTGGGGCATTAGAAAGACCAAATGGCATAACTAGCCACTCATAAAGACCCTCATTTGTTTTGAAGGTTGTTTTCCATTCATCACCTTCTTTTATCTTGATCTGGTGATAACCACTTTTGAGGTCAATTTTTGTGAAATACTTGGCACCTCCCAAACAATCCATCAAATCCTCAATCCTTGCAATAGGAAATCTATACCTGATAGTGATTCTATTAATGGCTCTTGAATCTGTGCATAATCTCCATGTACCTCCTTTCTTGGGTGCTAAAACGACAGGTACTACACAAGGACTTATGCTTTTTCTTATCAGATTTTGATCTAGGAGTTCTTGCACTTGTCTTGCCACTTCTTTGTTTTGTTCAAGTGTCATCTTATAGGCTGCTTTGTTTGGTAAAGAGGCTCCTGGTATGAAGTCTATCTAATGGCAAATGGCTCTAGGAGGTGGTAAGGTTGCAGGTGTTCCATCCCTTATAATTTCTTTAAAGTTATCAAGTAGTTGTTGCACTTCTTGTGGTATTTCAACCTTCTTCTCCTTCTTTTCTTCCTTAGGTGTCACTATGAGTGCAAATCCCACTCCTTTACCCTCTTCAAGTGTGTTAATAAACCCTTTCTCATTCACTATCAAAACATTCTGATTATTTGAACTGTTGCCCTCTTTCTCTTCATTTATAGACTGAATTTTGTATGTAATACCATCCTTCTGAAATAAGTAGGAGTTTTTTTCACCATTGTGTATGGCTTTCCTGTCAAATTGCCAAGGTCTACCAAGAAGTAGATGGGAAGCATCCATTGGAAGAATATCACATAAGAACTTATCTTGATAGCCTCCTATAGTGAATTCTACCCATGTTTGTTCATTGACAAGAATATGTTGCTCCCTATTCAACCATGTGACTCTATAGGGATGTGTGTGTGGGATTCTTTCTAGCTTGAGTTTACTCACTACTTCTTCTGAAACTATGTTATCTGTGGATCCTAAATCAATGATCACCTTGCACATCTTTCCCATGATCTTACACTTAATTCTAAACAATGAACTTCTTTGAATAGGTTCCTCCTTTATTGGCTCCTTTATCAAGACTCTTCTCATCATCAAACTCTCACGATCTTCTGATGTTAAGCTCACTTCATGAGCTTTGCTGCTTGCTGCACTTTCTTGCACATAATTTGCTTTTCTTTCACCTCCTTGTGATGAAGTGGATTTCTCTGGACATCTATAGGCAGGGTGCCCCAACTTCTGACAGTTGTCGCATTTCATGGTGGAGAAGTAGGACCCTCTTCTTGGTCCACTAGATCTACATCTACCTGGGTTGCTAGATCCCCTTCCTCTATAGCTGCTCTTGCTATATGAATCCTCACTTTGCTCAATAAGTTTTGATTCTCCTTGGGACATTTGATCTCCTCTTCCACCAAAACTTCCTCTATGGCCTCTACCATCTCTACCCCTACCTCTTCCTTTGTTGCTTTGTTCTTGTTTTTTCTTATTCTTCTCTTCCACTTTGAGTGCTAGTTGATAACACTTGTGGACTGTTTGTGGACATAACAAACTCATCTCTTCTTGTATGTTCCATCTCAGTCCATTCAAATACCTTGCTACTTTTATACTCTCATCCTCTACTATCTTGGATCTCATGCATACTTTTTGAAACTCCTCGGTGTAGCTACTGACACCTAAGTCTTTTTGCCTCAAGTTTTGTCTTTTCCTATGTAGTTGGATTTCATAGTCTTCAAGAAGATAGGTTTCTCTAATTTTGGTTACCATTGCCTTCTAGGTGGCTATTGGTTTCTTACCCTCATTCACCCTTTCCTCTTAGATAAACTTCCACCAAGTTAAGGCTGCCCCTCTCAACCTTGATTTTTCTACTTTAACCTATTGTGCTTCAGTTATTCCATCACATTCAAAATGGTTTTCCAGGCCTTCAATCCATTCTATGAGAGCATCTGGATCCATCTTTCCACTGAAAAGAGCCACTCCCTCTAAGATTCTATCACTCATGGCTCTCAAAGCCTTCAAGAATGGTTCTTGCTGAAGAACAGGGTCAGGTATGGGAACCTCATCTTCTATTGCCACCATTTTTCCCTTATCTCCAACCTTATTGTGGACTTCTTAAGTCTTAACTTCAACTCAACTAGTTTTGTTGCTAGTTGCTCCAACCTCTCTCTGAGTGCTCTATTTTCTTCTTCTTGGTCTTCGACCTTCTTGGCTAACTTAGCATTAGTCACCATGTTTTCTTCTAGGATTCTATTAACCCTAAGTCAATTTGTTTTCTCTTTTCACCTGAATCTTACTCAAGCTCTGATACCACTATGATAGGGAGATTGAATGAGAAGTTACTCAATAAGCCTAAATTGGTTTAATTTGTCAAGTGGACCCAAGGATATGATTTTCTTTTGTGTTCAATTTATTTTTTGGAAACATCAAACTTCAACACCCACACCTCTCCTCAAACAACCACCCTATTGTGTGTTATATAACTTTGTTCTAGCTTGCTTCCTCAATGTTACTCAAATCCTCCACCATAGGTCCACACTCCAAAATGATGAATTTACTATCAAAGTTGATTGAATTGGTATCATTTTGTGTTTTCAATTGTCTTTCAAATTTTTTGAAGGTTCTAGCACCCTTGAAGTAATCGGGTTCACCTTTTTGTCAAAAACGGGGCTAAAAAGGCTAGTAGCTCGTGGAGGCCTAATTGGGTGATTTTTGCTTGCATAGGGAAATGATGACCATAACCATCATGAAACCTAACTTTGATGGTGTCAAAAAGGTCCAAGCTCAAGGATTTTTATGGTTTTGGCTCCTGAGAAGGTGGTTTGATGACTGTCCACATTTTTAGGCAAGAAAAGAGGGTTTTAAGAGGGTTTTGCACATGAAACAAAGGAAGTCTCTTCTAAACCCCACACCAAGATTCTTAACTCTTGTATAACCTCTACCACATATTTTAGAACATTTCTTCAACATTTCCCTGCATGACATTACATCAAACACTTGCCATACAACAACAAAATGACTGTTAAAATGCATTGTCACTATTAATTCATTGTTTTTGCCGAACTTTGAAGGGTTGGAACTTCATAAATAACTTCACCAAAGAATGTAACAATATCCAAACATGTTTTCAACACTTTTCACAAGATTCCAAACATGAATATGTTCATTTTATCAACTTTGGATGCAAAAGACATTAAATTCCCCAAAACTGGGTACTTGCTACTAGCCACAACTCCACACGTTTGTAAGATGTAATACACACTGTTTGGAGCTATAAATACATCTACAACTCTGAGAAGACTAGTGTAGACCTCTGCCTCAATTTTTCTCACTCAAATTGGTCTTTGAGCACAAACAAGTTTGATCTTATCAACATTGCTAGCCAAATCCATCTCCAACTTGCTTAGCATATGCTCAAGAGCACTTCCTTTGCACAACCCTAGTCAAAATATTGAATATTTACACTATAAATGTGCAATAAAACTTGTCTAAGTCCACCCATGAGAGCCCAAACCTAGATTTAGACAAGTTGATGCATTTTGGAGGCCAAAACCCTTGACAGGGCAGTCAAGGAGCAAAATAAAAATAATTTTGTAAAACCAACTTCCAAAAGAAAAACATGCAATCTAATTACATGAAAAGATCTGAATATACATTAACATCACTATCCAAAAGGTACAATATGGAAATGAGAAGCCCCAGTACGGACTGTTGTCCAAAATGGAGTCAAAACATGAGAAAATGCCAGAAAATGCTTGCTCTTGCAATTGATTTTGATAGAAAGTACAAAACCCAACCCTATACAAAGAAGACGGACACATATATATAAAATTTGGAGGTATTTATCAATTCATTTATGGATATAAGGCATTTTTGTCTTCTTTTTACAAAAAGTGTCCAAAATGACAACTTTTACAAGCAAGAATGACAACTTTTTTTGCTCCCAATGGCAATTTGAGCAACCTAACACAACCAACATTCCAAATCACCTAGGAATTATTAAAAACACTTTATAAACATGTCTCAATGCTCTCCAAAGCATGGCTAAGCCTATGAGGTAATTTTGCACTTTTTAGCCTTATTTGGCCTAGGAGCACAAAACTGACAACTCAAACCTTAAGAAGCAAAACTTGATCTCTCAAGAACAAAATGAGATAAAACACTTATGAAGTTACTAAACACAACCTATAACAACTTTATACACCTAAAAATTGGCTATGAGCAATTAAATAAATATTTTATATTTATTTAATATTTATTCTTCTATTAAATAGTTAATTCGAAAAGATTAATTAATTTAATTAATTTTCATATCTTTCTATTAATTAATATCTTATTAATTAATTCATTATCCTATTCTTTCGAATTAATTAAATATCTAATATTTAATTATTCCTCTAACCAAGTTAATTAAATATATAATATTTAATTATCTTCTCCAAACAATTAAATATCCAATATTTAATATTATTCTCCTATCCTATAGTCTCAAATATTAAATAATTCCTAAATTATTTAATCCCTTTTTCCAACTCGCCCTCCATCTCCACTTCATCTTCCCTTTGCCAACTCATCAAACATGTGGCTAAAGAAATTAATATTCCTTAAATATTAATTCATGATTTATCTTCAACCTCCAAAATTAATGAAATTGTGTACGTACACACATTTCAAAACCATTTCCTATATTCTCTCCAAAACCCCCTACATCTTAGGAAGGACTTGAGTCCACTTGTCCTACCATGCCTATGTTAGGTCCCGGAGACAACTGAGAGGGGGGGGGGAGGGGGGGTGAATCAGTTGTCTGATAAATTCAAACCAAAAACTAATTAACCAACTTAATGCTTAATACCGGTAAACCAGTTAAGTATGTCAGTAGACAGTGTTTAACAGTAAATTGCTATACCGGTAAGGATTAATGCATGAAACATAAACATAAAGTCATCCACAACACATAACACCAATATTTGTACGTGGAAATCCTGTAAGGGGAAAAACCACAGTGGGAAACCTTACCCACAATTAGATGATACTACTGCAGATAGTAAGTGTACATAAATGGGGTCTGCACATGCAGAAAGGCCAATAGCCTAGAGCTCACTGCTCAATCACAAAATGGGAGTCACACTAACTATAGTTGGATGGTTAAATCCAATAAGAATGTACTGCACAAAATAGCATCTTCATATGCTGGATTCAGTACCGGTGTAATGCTGATATGCTTATACAAAAACCTAGCTTCACCTTCAAATGATGTCTTCATGTATATCCCTGCTTGATCTCGCATATACCTTCACTTAATTCTTTTTCGCATTCCACACTTGATCTTACAAATAAGATCTTACATTTATACCATACCCTAAGACCAATTTTAGTAAGTCAGCTCTACAAAATTCATTTTACAAACAATATAATATCCGATACAATAACTAATTAAATGTGTCAGCTTAATGCATTTACAACAATAATAAATCATCTCCACAGCGTGCCTTGCTGATCTGGAAAAGATAAACTTGTCGGTGTAACCCTAGATAACCTGGACCTATTTGTCGGTAAAAGCAAATATGCAAATATGAATATACCAATGATTAATTCTTCAAAACAAAGTGTCCACATGATGTCTTCGACATTACCAAGTGTCTTCCATATCATTCCAGGTACCGGTGAACAATATATCCTATCGGTGAACCATATGCCAGTAACTGTTGCACAGTTTACTTGTTTGCCGGTGAATGTTGTTGGATCTCCAAAGTGCTTGTTTTCAGTAGGTGTTGACATCAATGACAAAACCATACCAAAATACCAATAGCCTAAATTTCCTCCAACCATCCCTAGATTCCCTCAGTCAGCAACCCAGTCAAGGTGAGATGAGTGACACTTGTCTTCTCCTTCCCCCTTTCTTTCAACCTTCACCTTTGCTCACAACCATTCAAATCTGTAGATCTGATCATGACCCTTGATCTGAGCCACATCATCTAATCCTCTCAAAGTCTATAAAACCAAGAGCTTCAGTTGAGAGGAAGAGAGTCTTCAAAAATAGTTTTCAATCAATCATATGCATCCGTGAGTTTTTGAAGCAATTAGCAATTAGCAAATATCATTTTAGCAATATTATCATATAGTATCATTTAGCATAATCATGTAGCTTTGCATATCATACTATCAGTTAACTACAAGTTATCAGTCCATTCTTCATATGCCATCTTGGAAGCCAACAATGCATTGTCTGAGAGCACACCATCTGCAACCAGGAACAGTGGAGTTAGGACACAATGAGACATAAGTCATGAAGGTAAAATAATGTTTTATTTTAGTATGTATTTCATGTAGTTTCATTGGTGGATTTTGGATTTCTTGTATGCATTTCCATTGTATTTTGTGAAACTAACTTATTCCAGGTAACATTCTAAGGATGAAATTCAAGCTCACACATTTTGGTGCCCATCATGGGGCTGGACCTCGCATATATCTTTAAAAATCTCACAAAAATAAAATTAACATATTTGTAATGCAAATTCACACATGTGTGAATTTTGACAACGCTTTTGCATCATAGGTTAGCACTTTTACATAATTGGTTAGCGCATATGTCATGTCGGTTAGCGCTTTTATCTGAAAATCAGCGCTTTTGCATAATTGGTTAGCGCATATGTCATGTAGGTTAGTGCTTTTGTCTAAAAATCGACGCTTTTGCATAATTGGTTAGCGCATATGTCATGTAGGTTAACACTTTTATCTGAAAATCGGCGCTTTTGCATCATAGGTTAGCGCTTTTGTAACGCAGGTTAGTGCTTTTGTAACGCAGGTTAGGGCTTTTGCATCGTAGGTTAGCGCATTTGACAGGAAAAGTTTGTAACCGTGATTTGAAATTAAGCTTGTAGAAGCCCACCTAAGGTTTTTCACTAACTTTTTACTATTTTGCAGGTTTTTAACAATTTCTTGCAAATTTGGAGGAGTTAAGTCAGGGTTTAGTGATTTATTTTCTAGCTTTTTCGAAGTTGGTTAAAAAGAACTCATACATCCTTTTGGGTAAAAAGAACTTCATTTTTCAAATTTGGTGTTCTAAAAAGTACCTCACTTGTTTTTGGGCTATAAAAATAATCACATTTGCAAGGTAAAAAGAACAACAAATCAAACATTTACTTTCTTGCAAAGTTAGGATTCACATCTCAAATTTTGGGCTCTAAAAAGAACAACAATCTTTTATTTTCTTGCAAAGGTAAAAAGCACAATCAATCTTATATTTTGCAAGTTAAAAAGAACAATCAACTTGTCTGTTCTTATGAAGCAAGTTACTTTTTTGCAATGATTTTCATTTTGTTGATCAGGATTTCCAAGTCCTAGTTTAGAAAATCATTTGCTATATGGGGCTAAAATAAACACCATGCTTGTTGGAGCAAAATCTCGAAGTAGAGGATAGATCACATTGCTATGGAAAGTTAAAAAGAACACTTGTATTTTGTGTCTCGAAAGTGGTAGGTATATGCTCTCCCCTTAATTGGGTGACCAAAAAGCCAAACCCACTCTTTTATGCTTTCTTTACTTTCAAGAAATTAATCCTTTAAAGGGCCTGCCTTCCCAAGCTGCCTTGAGGGGGCCAATGAGAGGGGAATGACCTAAAGTGGAAACAAGCTAATACTGAGTCCTTCCAATCCACTCTAAATAAATCATGTTTGTGACGAAAGTTCAAACAACATGTGTTGATAAGTTCATACTGACACTATGTTTCCCCATAAACCCTATGGAGCGTAAGCTCTATAGGCTGGGAACCTTCTGTATTTACAGAGCTGAAAGTGCCGCATGTATGGCCACATGACCGGAAGCCTTTACTAAAAACTATTTGTACTAGTTGCCAAAAACCTTCTAGCTGTTGGTGCAGGAGGTCGAACCTCTGAAGTGGCTCATACACATGCAGTTCCTAGTAGAGATATAAAGTTTGCCATGGGGAGTTTTCATGGAAATTGGTGCTTGGCCGCCCCAAAGAAGTGAGTGCCGAAGGTGGAGCCAGTGGGGTCAAGCATCTAAATATCCGCTTTGAATAGCGTAGCCTCGGGGGAAACTCCATGTGAGATTCAACAACTATTGTCTCAGCCTGCCATAGGGATTTGTACTTGGTTGTGCTTTTCATTTATTAAAAATTGTGTCTTCTATGTCTGTAACATGTTCCAAATGGTCAAAAATTGAAGAAAATTATCATCTACAATAGATCGAAAATCAACAAATTTCTGAAAAATGTGATCAAAAGGATAAAACAAAAAGCATTCCAACACTTGAAGCACCAACTCAAAATCAAAGTATCAAAACATCAAAATATCAAAATAATCCTTGAAGTAGGTTTGTCTCTAAACCATCACGTATTTTCAAGATAGCTCAAAACAACTAGGTTGCTAATCCTATAGGTTATTCCCAAAAGGTTCTATAAACATCAACATTCAGCAAACTATTGATTCAAACATCTTAAGTGCAAAAATTAACATCCTTGTCAAGTCTATCATCAGGATAATCAAATCCTCTATCACGAAGCTTGATCAATCTATACTAGGTTCCTAATCTTGGATATATCTTTCCTATTTTGAACTTAGGTTACATCAAAACCAAAATTGCACCAACATTGGAATCAAACTTGTAAACTGTCAAATGCTTATATGACTTTTAAGTATCACCTTAAGAAAAGAAAACCCAGTTACAAAGCTACTCAGAAGAGAATAAGATTCTTGTATATCAATCGCAAGATCTTACTGAAACATAGAACATTCCTACATCGTTTTCGTCACTACTTACATGGCTACGGTACAAAATTTGACGGTGAAACTCTACAAAGACGTGCTTTTCAACAAAGAGATGCTTTATCCCAATGAATAAACAATAGTGTTAAGATCAATAAAGCATATCTTCCTAAACCAATAAGCACCTATTGACCTTGTCCTTGGGAACTTTTGACAACTTTGAAATAATCACATGCCAGTTTGGACTAGAGCCCAATACGAATAGCTTAGAAAACAACAACAAATGAAGGAAGAAGATACCACTTTTGGATTTATTGTTGTTGATGAAGAAGCTGTCAATAGCACCATTAGAGACCTGGAACAAGATTTCAAATTTGATAGGCTAATGGAAAAATTGTTGACAAAACAAAAAGAAAAATATCTCTTGATGTTGGCAAAATCTAGAGCTAAACTACCACAAGACTTTAACATAGAAAGCTTAAAACAAGACGCAGAGACAAGTAACACCCAAAACACAGATGAGAAAAATAATGAAGATATGAACAATGAAGAAACAAGGAAAGAAAGGGATGATAAAAGAAAAGAGCGTAGTGACAAAAAGACTCATGACAAAACAAGGAGAGACTATGCAGATAATCCCTTATCAAACCTTACTCAACAAATACAAGTTCTACAACGGCAAATAAAAGACATGCAAAATGGGACAAGCTCCAAGAAATATTCGTTACAAGATATATGCCCATATCCTTTTGATAAAAATTTGAATATGATGCCATTTCCGCAACATTGCGAGATCCCTAAATATGACAAATACGATGGAAAATCTGATCCTCAAGATCACATTAGGGAGTTTTGTACTATGAGCATGAAATTTGCTCATGAGGAAACTTACCTTATGCATCTTTTTCCTAGGAGTTTAAATGGACAATCAATGGAGTGGTTTTCAAGATTACCATCTGGAATCAAATCCTTTGAAGAACTTGTGAATAGGTTTATTTCACAATATTCCTACAATATAAGGAATGAAATAACAATGCTAGATCTTTGCAATGTTAAACAAAAGAATGGTGAATCCTTTAAGATCTTTTTACAACGATGGAAATGCATGTTTAATAGGTATCCCCGGGATGTACCTGATCAAGAAAAAATGGACATATTCATTGATAATCTTATCAGTGAAATGAGTTATCGACTAAGGATGCAATGTCCTCCCTCTTTTGCCAAAATGATCGAAAATGGTTTGAAAATAGAGAACACAATGGTAAAGAAAGGAGAACTAAAACTTTACAATAATTCATACAACAACAACAACAATGACAAACCCAAGTTTTGGTCAAAGAATAGGAATGTCAGCAATGAAGGAAATGATGATAACAATACTGTAAAACAACAACAACCAATTTTCAATCTATCAAGTCAAATCCCAAGCAACAACAATCTGGAAAACAATAAAGTCAAGTCCTTTTTCTCTAATCCTCGAAGAAAATTCACAAATATTGGAGAATCTTTAGAATCAGCTCTAAAAACTTTGCTTGCTAACAAATTGGTTGTTTTACCAGAAGCAAGAATTTATGAACCACCAGTTAAGCCAAATTGGTGGAATGACAATCACTTTTGCAATTATCATTGGAATAAAGGACACCTAACAAATGATTGTCAAAGATTAAAACACATTATCCAAGATCTAATTGATAATGGAACCATCACGGTGGATAGCCATAAGACGAATGAATCACACTTGGCTTTTAAAACTCCGCTTCTAAACTATGATAAAGGTGAATCATCCCGATTAGAAAATGACAAAGGGAAAACCAAAGTGAATTACGCTTATACATACGATGATGTAGTAAATGTGATAATTGTTAACGAAAATCCATCTTCAGAACCAATCAACGTTATCACAAGAAGCAAAGCAAAGGTAACCTTTCCAGGTATAGCAAAAGACCCAACATCTACATCACAACAATACAATTTAGTATAGCAATTACAACGAATACCCGCTCAAATATCAATTCTAGAACTTCTCAAAATTTCACCTATGCATAAAGAAATTTTGGAGAAAGCATTAGTGGAAACAACAGTTTCAAAAGATTTGGATGTAGATCAGTTCCAAAACATGGTAGGACATCTTATAGCTCCTCATTGCTTATCATTTTCTGAAAATGATGATGCATCCTTACAACATGTAATGCCTCACCAGAAACCCTAAAGGAAAAACATCACAATCTATGCAACTAAGGGTGAAATAATTTTTTTATTTTTTTATTTTTAAAAGAACAAGTGCTTGAATTAAACCATAGCACATCTAATAACACAGCGGAAGTCTAACTCCTAAATTTCCTAAGGGTCACCGACGATTATTACTTCGTAAATTATGTTAACACCATGGAAAAACCTACTATTCAGCTTTATAGGAAAATTAAACATTTAAGATAAAATTTCCACAATGAAAGAATTCAAAGTACTCCAAAATAATCATTTAATATATACAAAAGATTTAAGTAACGGAAATAGCATACATTACAATGTTTCTTTGCTTTACAATATTCGAAAATACACGTTTTCAAAATAATTACATCATGAGTTAAAATGTTACAAAATGAAAGTTACATAAAGTTTCAATTCAAGACCTCAAGTTTCCAACTGAATAATGGTTACGAACAAGAGCTGGTACATGAACCATGAACCAAGAACATCAGCGAGGTCCTTCCTCGCCTGAAGATACATTCCAGTACATCCGATGGGAAGTGACACTACCACCCGACCATGTGATTCCGAAAAGGAACCACCCCACCGTGCTGGAGATAGTAGATAACCCTCAAGCAAGCAAAATAAGACAAGTACGAAAGGACTACAATACTCCACACACATCCATGTGACTCTACTCACAAAACACTAGTGACTCTAAGGAGAAAGTGTCATCACATGTCTTATGGTGGATACCATGGTACAATCTCCATAGGTCCCGACCCCCATCCTGGGTTATCCTAGTAACCTCTCCCAAACCTCCGATTCCAACTAAGTCTCATGCAGACCCTACCAATCCTTTCATGAAGACAAGGTGGTAAGTTTTACATTCCAAGCCTTCTCATTACATTATGAGCCCTGTACTAGCACTCACCTATGTGCAAGGCACATTATTTTATTTAACATTTATTTATACCCTCCCCTAATCATTTATTAGGTTATCACTTTCTTAACCAACTTCTGACGGGTTATCCTGTCACCACCTCAGCACGACCCCCACTCGAAAGCCACTCTCTCTCTTAGGACACTACAGGATAGTTCTCTCTACGAAACTCTATGGCGACACAGACAGCCATACCTAATCCTAACATACCACAGGTGAAAGATACAAAATTACTAACCTAAGGTTGACCATTTGGACCAACTCACAATGGCTCATTTCCATAAGGTTATACATCTATATATCTAGCCAAAACACAGTAACACAGGGCATAATGACCACATACTCAATGTATGATAAAATTTGGACTTGACTGCAACCACCATTTAAACAAGGCAATCTTACGTAGTAACATCAAAACACATAATTAACTTGCAGAAGCATAAATGTTGCCATTTGGTTGAGAAAAGAGATAATTTAACCCAAGACACTAAGGATAGTTTAGACGGAATAAACTCAGAGTTTAATACCTTACAACATGATTAAGAGATCAATTACTCTTTGTTAGCTATTATAGGAAAGCAACATTATATTATGGCAACCTTGATAATTTCCAAATTCCACTTAAACCATAATTTAGGACAAAAGTAGATATATTTATTTCTTCATAAAAGTCTTACAAGAAGACATGGTGCATTTCTCAACTTATAATAGATAGAAAGATGTCTTTATTTCTTGACACTAGAAGGGATACAACCTGTTACATCACTCTTCCAGAGAAGACGGAGAAGTGCACTCGTCAGACTCTATAGGATCTAAAGGAGTATAACCTTCAGATTCACTTTCACTCAGGGGAAAATACCCCATGGATTCATTATCGCTTAAGGGGGTATACCCCTCTGATGAGTCAGAACTTATAACTATCGGCCTTACTGGCGAGCATTCTAGTTTAGGCTCGTTTCCTTTTTCAACAGTAATTTCTTTTGTTGGACACTGAATAGGATCTTCTCCTATCTCTTTGCTCTCTTTAGGAGGTGGATTCACCTCAGTAGGGATGTCAACCAAGACAGGCTTGACAGGTGTTAGAGAATCTTTCTTGACTTTCAGACTATGGGCATATCCAGCTGCGGATTTTCGAGCTATCTGTTTGACACGCACCATTTCTATAACGTTTCAAACAATAAGCCATTACTTCCCAAACTCTCCTAGAGCAACGTCTAATAAATCTTAATAACTAGGTTTTGAACGAAAACATAAAATTTCTTTTATATAACAACTAGTGTGCATTATGTTCTAAAACAAAATTCCACTACTATAGCTACAATGTAATTACTCTTAATATCCTATGATTTTTCATTAACTAACCCAAACAATAAAAGATACTTCACCGTAACTATAACATAAGCAAGATCTTAATCATTACTTATAACTAAGACTTTGTAAATAATAATGAACCAAAACCCAAAGAAAATCCTAACCTTTTGCAAAGTTAACACGAATGCAAGACCTCAACGCCCTTCTGCCGAATGATAGGGCGCCTTGCTTACGAACCTTATTTTCAATCTGCTCCAAAACTCTATCACCAAAACCAACTCTCTTTGATTCTTCCTAAAATATTCTCTCTATCTCTCTATTCTACTCTATCTTTCTCCTCTATTCTAATTCTTTCCTCTTGAGTTCACCATCATTCCTTCGATGCAAAATGAATTCTCTTCCCACTTCCTTACTCCCCACCTCTATTTATACTAGAATTACCCATGACTTCTCCTACGTCTAAGGCTCGGTTATGGAGTTTGATGAGGAGTATTTTAATGGATTACTTTCAATTTCATCTTCACTTAATCTCCACTCTTCAGTTATATGCCAAAAATCGTGGTAGACTGATACAAAGGATGGAAGGATCGGCAAGTTACAAGCAACTGTCAAATACGTAATTGTTTGTCATGGGCGAGATAATAGTCCTCGCTGCCAAGTCGCCTTACTCTTATGTCACGTATGCCTCGCATTAAACTTACCACTCGGTGTCCCTTCCTACATAGTCGCTATTATCGCCATGAGGAGTTGGTTCAATACAAATTGTTTTTACTATGCCTCCACCGCATTCACCAACGTGGAGTTTGGTTCCATCGCGAAGGAGGAGTGACAGTTTAGTGTGTTGAACAATGAGAGAGGTTTCATTATATGTTGCACATGGAGTAGTTTAGTAATATGAAGGAGACGTGAATAATGGAAGAGAGGAAGCATGCGAGTTATGAGGGAGGAGGGTGGTCGGTGGTAATACCGACCCCTCCCTTTATTAAGGGGGGTGGTCGATATTACTATCGACCACCCTATATATTATATATTAGTTTACATTATAACACCCGCCACCACCTTTTAAATAAAATTTGTTTTATTTATTTAATTATAATTTCTTTATTATATTTTAATAATTAATTAATGACCTCTATTTAAACATTCAACCCTTAATCACTCCTTAGCAAATATAAATATATATATTTTGATTTTTCCAATATTTATAATTAATGACTTTTCATATGTATATTCAAACAATTGATTTAGATATATATATTACATGTTTGAAACATATATTATATGTGACATTTTAATAATTCTAATTTTGTATACATGTATCTCCTCAACATAATAGTTTGAATTGGCGATATTATCTAATGATAGTTCAATCACTTAATCTTTATTCAAATAACTACCTATAATTGACAATCGCCCCCCGTGTATATAATGTCTATACATATATTCAAATGATCAAGTCACAATTATCGAACTAACATGCTGATGAGATTCGTATCTACTTATACCAAGATATTAACTCATCCTTTATAAAAAACATTAAGTCACTAGATCACTTGACTCTTTTTCCTCCAAATACCAAAACTACTCTTTACTCTTATAGACATAATAAACGTAACAATTACCAATGGCATACAATAATTAAGAACACTAAACACACAAACTGAGCAAGCATCAAGAGACTTCTCATAAAGGTCAACCAACCAAATATGAAGACGGAACAATCGACAAAACGACTAACTGACGACACTCACCCGAGTGTAATTGAATGAAAATAGGATCAACTACTATCTCCTTTACTTCCATCAGAAAATATAAGGCACGCTCAGACCTGTTTAGCTAGGTGGAGACGTTACCCCGTACCTACCCAGTACTTGTACCTGCAATATCTTGCATCACCGAACCACACATGCATATATACCATATATAAAATACGACATACACACCGATGAAGGAGAATCACGACGTTTCCTGTCTCACCGAAATGAGTGAAGGAAAATCATCCCCTTGCATCCAATACACTTGCAAATACATAACATACATTGCATAAATAAAGTAAAGTGTCAGTACATTACAATGAACCATACTATCCCATAAATCACAAGTACAGAAATAGTGTAAATAAATCATGCATCTCATATTCAGATTAAGCATGGAATAATGTCATATAAATCCGAATAATAATTCACGGTAATGTATCCACTGAAAATAACAAGAACAAAATATGAGTCCAAACGAGTAGGGGTACTACACAACATCCTCACAATGCTCCTTTACATGTTGAAGTCTCCATTAATAAAACTCGTGTCAAACGTGTACTCATAGATGGAGGAGCTAGTTTAAATATTTGTGCATTAAGTTTGATAAAAGCTTTGGGATATTCAAAGAATGCAGTAGACCCAAAAAAGAAAATAACCATCAAGGCTTACGATGAAGCAAAACGTTCTTCTAAAGGAACTGTTATGCTACCAATAAGGATAGGACTTGTGGAAAAGGATACATTGTGTCAAGTTTTAGATTTAAATCTCTCCTACAACATTCTTCTAGGAAGACCATGGATTCACAAGATGCAAGCAGTTCCTTCTACATACCTTCAATGTGTAAAATTTCCTCATGAAGGAAAAGAAATCACTATAATTGCATATTCCAGTCAATATTGCAATAATTTGAAGCCAACACAAGATACCACAATTCCACATAACAGAGAATCAATATATCCTACCAAGGAAATTCAAGCAAAATTATGGGAAACTTTTGAAGAAAAGCTCAAGTTAAATGATGAAGGAATGGGAAAGTATTCTTTGAATAATTTTCCACTTTCCCCTAAGTCATATGGAAAACCTGCAGATGTTCAATCAAAATCATCAGGATCAAAACATATGTCTAAAGGGACATTTGTTAGTGTTGGAACTCTTAAAGAAGAAAATGAAGACAAAAGTATTCTTGATTGGTTATACAAGGATGAAGATAAAACTATAGCAATAGCAATAGAAGTCAATGTTCCCATAAAACAATATGGCAAAGGATATGAAATCATGCAAAAGATGGGATATGAAGGGAAAGGACCAATTGGTAAGCAACATCAAGGTATTTCAGAACCTATTTTCCGCATTCACAATCCACAGAAGATAAATCTGGGTTAGGATATCTGAAGTCTAATCAAAAGCAACATAATTATCAACAGCAAAAATGGAGAAAGAAATCAGTTTCTAAAGAAGAAAATTGGCAAGGAAAGCTACATCAAGCAGCCGAAACAATAACCAATAAACAACAAGAGCAAGAAGAACACGAAAATAAAGAAGAGGAGATTATCATCCCAGGGAATGAAAAATCTTCTCAACAAGTCCTAGAAATATAAACAAAAGAAAAATCTGAACAAAATATTCCAGAAGCAGTAAAAATAGAAATGACAGAAATCAGAGAACTTTTTGCACCATAAGACATTCCAGTATGATATAGTGGAGTAATCTTAGATCAGAATTCAGAAACATATTCCAATGAGTATGAATGGGTACCAGATGCCTTATCTACTACATCAAGTAAAGAACACAATGAAGATCAAGTAGCTATTACAAAAGAAGACTTGTCTATTACAGAACAAAAGATAAAATTAGAAAGAAGACAAGAGAAACTCAGAATTCGGAGAAAAGAGGCATATGCAAAAAGAAAAGCAAATGACAAAAATAGTGACACAATGCCACAAGAAGTGCAAACAAGAATCAGATATGCAAGAACCATAGAAGAAATAAGAAATAGTCAAGTTGGATTAACTATTAGCCCAAAAGAAGCTGAGTTTGAAAGGAGACAAAATCTGTTAAAAGAATCCTCTTTAACATGTACACAAGTCTATCAACTCCAAACTACAAATGGAGTCAATCAGGAAGAAATTTGCAATACCAAAGATGTGTGTGTTGATATAATCCATTCATTTAAGGGACAAACATTAATTGAAGAACCACTTGAGTGTGAACTACAAAATGCTAATATTAATCTTGTTAAGACTAATTCGAAAATTCTTGAGAAAGACAATCCTCAAAAACATTCAATCTATGACAATACCTATTCTATGTTAAATTATGATCATTATGTCATGAACGTTGAAACACCTAATGATGACAGTGATTATGATTTACCCCTTCTTCATCCTGAACTAATTGATTGGGATAATTTAGACAACCCTGAACTAAATATCTTTTCCAATGATCATGACTTAGTTGTGTACCTTAACGCTATTGAACCCATCCCACCTAAGATATCTTCTACTACAGAATCAAGTAAAGTTTTTCATAGTTAGGAGAATGCCAAACTTTTCAGCTACAAAAGTGAAATAAAACAAGGAAAGAGACCTATTGTTGAAAACCATTTCATGGCAACATTAGATCAATCAAAAGAGAAAATAAAGGGCATATCTGATGATGAAAACCTCCTTGAGGCGTCAGAAGATGGAAAGTTTGACATTTTCCTGCATATTTTCAAGAAAGATCTGCGATCCTGATAGAACCAACAGAAGCAGTATACATTGATACATCAAAGGATCCTAAAATACTTCATTTTGCTGCCTCATTATCAGAAAAAGAAAGGAAAGAATACATGGAATTCAATTCTTTAAGCAATGACAAATAAATTTTGCTTCGTCTTATGCAGATATGCTAGGGCTTAACCCAAATCTTATCATGCATCATCTTAATGTGGATTTAAAAGCAAAACCTATTAAGCAGAAGCTAAGAAAGATGCACCCACATATTGCTCTCCTTGTCAAAACTAAGCTCAAGAAATTATTAGAAGTGGGATTCATAAGACCAGTTGCTTATCCAGAATGGGTTTCAAGTATTGTACCAGTATCAAAACTAGATAAGAGCATAAGAAACTGCACAGATTTCAGAGATCTGAATAAAGCATGTCCAAAAGATGATTTCCCGCTACCAAACATTGATATCATAGTAGACTTGTCAGCAGGGCATGAGATGTTTTCATTATTGGATGGCTTCTCGGGATATAATCAAATAAGAATCACAGCTGAAGATCAAGAGAAGATAGCTTTCACCTGTGCATGGGGAACATACTGCTAGAATGTTATGCCATTTGGGCTTAAGAATGCAGGAGCGACATAGCAAAGAGCTATGACAACAATTTTTCATGAAATGATGCATACATTCATGGAAGATTATGTCGATGACATACTCACAAAATCTCACACAAGAAAAGAACATTTGAACATTCTAAGCAAGATTTTTGACAGGCTGGAAAGATATCAATTGAGATTAAATCCAAGGAAATGTGCATTCGGGGTAGCCTCTGGAAAGCTCCTTTGGTACATTATATCAGCTCATGGCATTGAAGTCAATCCTGGAAAAGTTAAAGCTATCGTGGAGATGGAATCACCTAAGAACATAAGTCAATTGTGATCTTTACAAGGAAGGTTGCAATCAATCAGGAGATTTGTGTCCCAATTGGCCGATAGATGTCTTCCCTTTACCCATCTTCTACATAAAAATGTTCCATTCAAATGGGATCTAACATGTGAAGAAGCTTTCTTGCAAATAAAAGAATATCTTATGAGTCCTCCAGTACTAATATCACCAACCAAAGGGAAACCATTGTTACTCTATGTCTCAGCAACAAGTGTATCATTAGGCGCTCTCCTAGCTCAGCACGATGATGAAGGAAAAGAAAGAGCAGTTTATTATATCAGCAGAACACTTGTTGGATATGAGTTAAATTATTCATCAATTGAAAAGATATCTCTAGCAGTTGTATTTGCAACTCAGAAGCTACAACATTATATGTTGATTCATTATGTAAAACTATTAGCAAAGATAGATCCTCTCAAATATTTATTGAGAAAGTCAACATTAAAAGGGAGACTAGCCAAATGGGTTATGATACTGAGTGAATTCAACATAGAATATGTTGACCGGAAAGCCATCAAGGGACAAGTCATTGCTGATCAATTAGCTAATGCACCTCTACAAAATGACATGCCTTTGCACATTGAATTTCCTTATGCAAATATCTTGACAATAAGTACAAACTTTTGGGAATTGTACTTTGATGGTTCTTATACTCAATATGGATCAGGTGCAGGAATCTTTTTTATCACACCTCAAGGACATATAATTCTGAAATCATATAGACTGAGATTTCCATGCACCAATAATACTGCAGAGTATGAAGCATTAGCTATAGGGCTCAAAATGGCCATTGAATGGAATGTCAAAGAACTACATGTCTATGGTGATTCACAACTTGTCATTAATCAAATAAATGATGAATATCAAACAAAGGATGATAAGCTTATGTCGTACAAACAGCTAGTGGAAGAATTTAAAGGACATTTTAAAGAAATCACATTCACCCAGATTCCCAGAAATGAAAATAAAGCAGCAGATGGAATGGCTACAATAGCATCTCTCTTGCAAAATAAAGAGAATCAACAACGTTATGAGTTTCTTGTGGAAGATATCTTAACCCCTACCATTCAATCCCAGCATACCTATCGAATTTGCCATATATCAGGAACCAGTCAATCCTTATACAGTCAAACCTACCAATATTTAAAAGATAATATCCTTCCTTTGTAATTATCTCGTAATCAACAAAGAAACTTTATCCGTCAGTCCTCTCGCTATACCATTATTTCTGATATCCTATATAGGCGTGGTCTAGATGGTACATTATTGAGATGTCTTGAAAAAAATGAATCTGAGAGAGTTCTTAATGACATTCGTGCAGGTATTTGTGGTACACACTCAAGTGGTTTAACATTGGCTAAGAAACTTATTCGTATGGGTTACTTTTGGCCTACTATGGAAAGAGACTCATTCACCTATGCTAAAAAGTGTAAACAATGTCAAATTCATGGAAATCTAATTCATGCACTAGCACAAGAGTTATATCCTATGACAGGATCATGGCCATTTTCATAGTGGGGTCTGGATTTGGTAGGAAATTTCAATCCCTCATCCTCTAACAGCCATGAATTCATTCTAGTTGCTACTGAATATTTTACTAAGTGGATTGAAGCAATGCCTTTAACAACAGTGATAGGAAAACAAATATCCTCATTCATCTTGAATTACATAATCTGTCGCTATGGAGTTCCTATGACCATTATCACTGATAATGGAAGACCATTCAAAAATCAAGATGTAAAAGAGCTATGTAAAAAATTTCATATCCAACATAGGTTCTCTACTCCATATTATCCACAAGGTAATGGTCAAGTTGAGGCATCAAACAAAACTATCTTGAAAATCTTGAAGAAAACAGTCAATGAAGCTGGAAAAGACTGGCACATTCAGCTAAATCTTGCTCTTTGGGCATACCAAACTAGTGTCCGCACTCCAACAGGGGCAACTCCATATTGTTTGGTCTATGGATCAGAAGCTATATTACCTATAGAAGTAGAGATACCTTCTCTACGAGTATCCTTGCATGGTCTTATACCAGAAGAAGAACAAAGAGTCTCTTGACTCCAGGAACTAGGACTGATTCAGGAACGTCACCAAAATGCAACAGACCATTTGAAAGTATACCAACAAAGAATGGAAAGAAGCTATAACCACAGAGTCAAGCCGCACACTTTCCAGATTGGAGACATAGTTCTAAGGGAGAATCCGAGAAATCAGCAAGACCGAGAAAAGAAGGGAAAATTTGAACCAAATTGGCTAGGACCTTTTGTCATAGTAGCAACATATGGATCGAGAGAATACAAGTTATCTACCCCTGAAGGTGATTGGTTTGATGAACCTATCAATTATATCCACCTCAAGAAATTCTATGCTTGAGATATAAAGTCCTGGAAAAATCAATAAAAGGTATATAAAGTCCTGAAGAAATCAGTAAAAATCAGAAAAGCAGAAAATCCCTAAAAAATATAAAACAACAAAAATGCAATAAATTTAGATGGTGAAAACCTGGTAAACAGGCACTATCTAAAAAGTGAGTTCCTCCATCCATGAGATCACTTTGCGTACCTGTCCACTCTATCCTCTCGCATTTATCACTTCCATCTATCTTAGCTTATCCATTCCATCTTTTGCATACATTTGCTCTGAACCATTTAGCAAGAAATATGCAGCTTACCAACAATTATTAATCTTTGACATACTTGTCGTAGTCACTGTCTTAGCTTTTATCAGTATCTATCAATCTGCATTTCTATTCAGTCACGGTTTGGATCTTAATCAATTCATACATCCATAATAAATTTTTGTTTCTACTAGGGGCAAAATCCTAATTCCTTTTGCTAAGGTGATCTTTTGAAAACTTAAAAATCCAAAAACATTCGAAAAACTTACAAAAAAAAACCAAAAACATCTAGGGTTTTGAATTAGATAACAAGCAAAAAAAAAAGCAACAAATCAATCAAGGCATCTCATCAACAACTGAATCGTTAAACTTAGAAAATGAAGAATCAACCCGCAAGCTATAAAGGATTATCAAAGATCATTCATCAAGATGATTATATCAGTTAATGACCATAAGAACATGTGAATGACATACAAGATTCAGTGTTTATATCTTGATTTTTACTAATCATGTACTCTACGCAACTCAAGGATGACCATGACTAGAGGAGCTATGATGGGGCATGATTATTTTCTTTGATTACTGTTTGTGGTTTATCTCTTACTACGATATGAACTTGTCTCAGGATATGATCAACAAAAGATCAAGGAGGACGTTCCAAGTCATGCATAAAAGGAGATACTCCTTGTCTGTTCTGCAAGCAATACTCAAGTTAACTTGATCCATTATATCAATTTGCTTGTATTAACTTGCTATATCAAAATCCATGTAAGAAATACTCAAGTCATCTTGAATCTTTATGTCAAGTTGCTTGTATTTTCTTACAGCATTTTAAAGCTCAATGATGAAATCAAGCACTATTACAAGATAGCATATGAAGAATGGCAGTACAATTTTTAGTTAGATCATTTCATTAGCTCATTATTTGTCTGCATTATAAGCATTCATTTGTCAGTTGCATTATAAGCATATCATTTCATTAACAGATCAACGGTTATAAATAAAGATTGAGTATACTTGGACAACAAAAACAATTTGCATTTAATCATTATAGGTGCATTCATTATTTTTTTAGAATTATTTTAATCATCATCCATCTCATTTAGTTGTATATAAATCATTGCATTTCATTTGCATTCGCATTTGCATTTAGCTTGCATTTCATTCTTGAATGGGATCCTACAATCTCATCTTATCCAAGGCTAAATCCATCACAAGAATCATCAAAGAATCATCAAAAGTGTATACACAATCAAACTGATGACTCATCTCTCTCATGATATTGTCAACCCAGCGCCAATCTTATATCACCCCTCAACCGAATCACCCTTAGCATATCTACTAATCCTGCAACCTAATATCAACAAACTGTCAGTTCTTTATCCAATCAATCTTAATCCATTCTATCAATCGATCGCATCTGATCTATCATATCATGTCTTATATGGGATATATCTTTCCTGAAACTAGACGCTCTTGATCATCTTTGTCTTATACAGGAGGTGTCATTCCTGAAACCAGACTATATCTAGATCTTATCGATCTCATCTTATCAATAGAAAACTAAACCATTGTGATCAAAGAACTCGCACTTTCATCAATCAAAGTTGCAGAATCAAACCTTTTCTAATCGGGACATCAATCTCGTAATCATCCAACCGCTTCGCCAATCAATTATCTCAATTGATCTCCCCAGGGGGCATCATCATACCACAATTTATCAACCAAGGTATGGGGCATCCTATCAAACCAATATCATCATCAAATGAAATTATTCTTTGAATCAATGCGTCATCACACCTTGCTTCAAAGAGGGGCAAAATGTATACACCTAAAAATTGGCTATGAGCAATTAAATAAATATTTTATATTTATTTAATATTTATTCTTCTATTAAATAGTTAATTCAAAAAGATTAATTAATTTAATTCATTTTCATATCTTTCTATTAATTAATATTTTATTAATTAATTCATTATCCTATTCTTCCGAATTAATTAAATATCTAATATTTAATTATCTTATTCCTCTAATTAATTAAATATCTAATATTTAATTATTCCTCTAACCAAGTTAATTAAATATCTAATATTTAATTATCTTCTCCAAATAATTAAATATCCAATATTTAATATTATTCTCCTATCCTATAGTCTCAAATATTAAATAATTCCTAAATTATTTAATCCCTTTTTCCAACTCACCCTCCATCTCCACTTCATCTTCCCTTTGCCAACTCATCAAACATGTGGCTAAAGAAATTAATATTCCTTAAATATTAATTCATGATTTATCTTCAACCTCCAAAATTAATGAAATTGTGTACGTACACACATTTCATAACCATTTCCTATATTCTCTCCAACACCCCCTACATCTTAGGAAGGACTTGAGTCCACTTGTCCTACCATGCCTAAATTTCCTCCAACCATCCCTAGATTCCCTCAGTCAGCAACCCAGTCAAGGTGAGATGAGTGACACTTGTCTTCTCCTTCCCCCTTTCTTTCAACCTTCACCTTTGCTCACAGCCATTCAAATCTGCAGATCTGGTCATGACCCTTGATCTCAGCCACATCATCTTATCCTCTCAAAGTCTATAAAACCAAGAGCTTCAGTTGAGAGGAAGAGAGTCTTCAAAAATAGTTTTCAATCAATCATATGCATCCGTGAGTTTTTGAAGCAATTAGCAATTAGCAAATATCATTTTAGCAATATTATCATATAGTATCATTTAGCATAATCATGTAGCTTTGCATATCATACTATCAGTTAACTACAAGTTATCAGTCCATTCTTCATATGCCATCTTGGAAGCCAACAGTGCATTGTCTGAGAGCACACCATCTGCAACCAGGAACAGTGGAGTTAGGACACAATGAGACATAAGTCATGAAGGTAAAATAATGTTTTATTTTAGTATGTATTTCATGTAGTTTCGTTGGTGGATTTTGGATTTCATGTATGCATTTCCATTGTATTTTGTGAAACTAACTTATTCTAGGTAACATTCTAAGGATGAAATTCAAGCTCACATAACAACATTTCAAAAATAACAAGACAATTAAGCATGAAAATATTAAAAATGGAGAGTATAAGCAAAACTAGGTGCTCCTGCACCAGAGATGCATGAGAGTGTTAAGCTGGATTCTCAGACAGATTTTAACTCTTTGTTATGGAGATTTGACCAAGAGAGGGATGAGAAGAATGAATTAAAATAGAAATGTGAACAATTGACTAATGTTCTTCTGAAAGTTACACAATCCTCCTAGAAAGTTGAGCCAATAGGATCCTTAATGGACACTGAAGCTCTTAAGATAATTGAAAAGGTAGGAGCCAAGGGCCAAGTAGTGGACGAGTGGATTGAATGGTTGAAGTCAGAAGGGTCTCATCTCCTAATTTAAACAGTTGGTTTATTGGCCAATTTTGAAGTGATCCAAAGTCAGATGCAAAGTGTCAAAACTTCATTATCTCGGGAGATTGAAGATATTGAGAATAGTACAATCCTTTGGAGAAAAATGGAGGACTTCATAATAGACATCCTCATTGAAAATAAAGTGGTTCCTTCAAGGGAAAAATATATCCAAATCTTGTCGCTATTGTCTCAGAAGAAAGAGACAATAAGGTTGATGACAGCAGAGCTGGATCGAGAGAGAAAGGAAGGTGATGATGAGATTGATCTCATTTCTGCCAGAATTGTCGACCTTCCTTGTTATCTGTATGATGATAATCAGAATCTCGTTACTAGTGATGCCATCATGCAGGAATTTCTTTCCTTAATGGATCACTGCACGGGACAGGATTTCTCACTTGGTGCATTCGATAAGTTACTAGAGATCCAAGTCAATTTTGAGGTCTTCACAGCCATGCTGAAGGATGGGAAAAAGAAATATGTAAAGGCTGAGGACATGATTTCCCATGTTCATGTAATCACATATTCTACCCCAATGTCGAACCAAGAAGAGATGGATGCCATCCTGACTAAGTTCGTAGAATTCCACAAATCAAACGAGGAGGAGAAAGATGAATAAAGTGTCCCTTTTTGACATTTTCTTTTCATGTAGTTGCATTGTTAGATACTGCAAGTTTTTCCGTAGCTGTATAATTTCTTTCTGTTGTAGTTGTAGTCAAGTGGGACTGTGCAGTTGAATTAGTCAACTGTGCCCACATTTTTCTCCACTCTTCTTATATATAAGGAGGGCCCACATTTGTATATTTTATCTTTTATTATGCTAAGCAAAACTCTGCTGAATTTTTGTCTCAACTAAGACTTTGAGATTTTGTTGTGAAGATTTGATCAAGCAAATAAAGAAAACAATTTTATTTGATCCCAAACTTTGTGTTGTGTCAAAAATTGTTTATATGAGTTGATGTTCTTAAGTTCATGACTTATATATGTTCTTGAATTTCTTTATATAGGAGATTGTTAAGTGGGTAAAATAGCTCTTGAATTGTGAAAGTAGACTTTGTGCTCCTTGAGTATTTGGGAAATTTTCTATTGTTAAGTGATTAGTAGTAGGCTTTCTATTGCTACTATTTCTTTTAGTTTTAAGGATTAAGGAATTATACTTGAAGACTTTGAGCTGCAAGATTGAATTCCTTACCATTGTGATAATTAGTTAAGTTAGTGTTATATTCAAGAAAGACTTTGTGCTTCTTGCTTATAAAATCTTGGTATAGTTTGTTGGATTAATTCGTTCATTTCCTTAAGTATCAAAGTGATAGGGAAATTGTAACAAAGTGGAGGGAGAATACATTAACTCTGAAAAAAAAGAGCTATATGCCCAACACTAACCCACAGATTTTAATTTCTTATTAATTAGAGAAGAAATTTCAAAGGGAACCTCCCCTTGATGAGAGGAGAGATTAATTTCTCAACATAGCTATGTGTGAATCATATATTTTGTCATTGGTATGCTAGTGACAAAATATTCACCCAACAACTTGGAAGAGCACTTGATCCTCAGGATGACAACCTAGAGAACGAGTTATATGAAAAGTGCTACTAGAATCAAAATGGATGCAACTAGGATTCTAGTGAGTGCTAAGAGATGAAGATGAAGATGAAGGATGCAATCTAGGTGATTAGGAGGCAAAGTATATTCCAAATTGAAAGCTAAGTATGCTATGTGAGTTAATTAAATTAAGATGAGAATGCAAAACTTATAGAAGAAGTGAAATTAAGCTAGGATGAAAGATTAAAATGCAAATAAATGAAGCTAAACTATGTGCTATGGATGCTTGAGGATGATGTTTATTTTTGGTGATGACAAAGAGAGCTCCTTAACCTACAATGTGACTATAATTTTGATGCAAAAAAGACTTAATGAATTGAAGAAGGAATGGGCTCTATTTATAGGGAAAATAGAGAAATGGATGGTTGAGATTGAGTAATCTCGACAAGGGCTAGGATTGAAAGTTATCATTCCATGGGATAGATTCAATCCAATCCCAAGTTGGCAAATGTCACCTTGAGAGGGCTTGAGGGGATGCTAAACAAGCATTAGATGTTAATCAAGAAATCAAGGATAACCTCAAGGAGTGACATCATGGATAATGTCATTAACCAAGTAGACATGCTATTACCCAAGATGTAAACTCTTGTGCAACATGGGAAAATGGTTAAAGGGACAACCATCATGGCTAAGGGGTGTGGGCTTGTAAGAGACATTAAATACCTTTTGAAGACTTTGGAGGCTAACTTTCCCAAAGAGGAGAACCACTACTGGTTTATGTAAGAGCCTTACATGTTTGGAAGACTTAACAAGTTAACTTGTTGAAATAGATAAAGTCTTAAATGCATTTTGAAGACTTTCTTCCAAATTTGGAGAAGTGACTCCCCCAATTTTAGGGATGGGACATGATTAGAAGAATAGGACATGATTAGGATAGGATTAGAAGGCTTCTAGAAGAATGATTAGGGGAATGTAGGATTTTGCAAGTGGTTGAGGGAAAATAGTTTGGTAAATTAAAATGATTTAATTTAGCCAAAAAGGGGATGCAACTTGCATTTGTAGGATTTTGCAAGTGGGGAGATTTTTAAATAAATTTTGATTTATTTAAATACAAAAGGGATTTTTTTTTTTTTTTTTTAAACTATTCCTGGTAAACTTTAACGTGACCGGTGACGCTGACACGACACGCCCTCCAGCTCCAAGGGAACGCTTTTGACCCAGAGCAATGAACCGGTGAGGCCACAAAAGGGGGACCTCATCCCCACACTTCACTTGTTCAAATCCATGAGCACAATGGCCCAACAAAGGCACAAGGCTTTGTGAGCACAATGATCTAGCAGGGATTTGAACTTTGGTGGCCACTTCACCAACGAAGTGTTTAAACTGCGACACTACATGTCCGAAGACAAATGCAAAAGGGATTTTAATTAAATGTGAATTCAATCAAAAAGGGGAAAAGGGGATTTTAATTAAATAAATAAGATTTATTCAATTAAATGGCTAAGGGTACTTAATCAAACCTTAGTTTAATTAATAGGTTAGGCTAGAGGAAATGAATTTAATCAAATCTTTAATTTGATTAATAGGCTAATTAGAAGAATATGGATATTAATTAAATCTTAATTTAATTAATTAGAAGAATTGGGGATAATTAAATGAATAAAATTTACTTAATTCATTGTGCAAATTTTAGGTGTCTACATTTTGCCCCTCTTTGAGTTAACATGTGAGCACATGTTGATTCAAAGAAAATACTCAATTTGACGCCAAAATTTTTCGATATGATGTTGTCGCCAAAGTTGTCAACGTGATTCTCTAGATATGAAAAGTTAATTTTGATATGAAGCGTTGGTGTGATTTTGTCGATATGAAGCTAATATGAGACTGATATGGAGATTCGATATGATAATGTTGTCATCAAAATTATCGATATGATGCCCCAAATATGAAGAATTGATTCGATATGAAAAGTTGATATGAGACTGATGTCGATATGAGACTGATATGAAATTGATGTTGAGATTCGATATGATGCCTCAAATATGAAGAATTGATTTGATATGAAAAGTCGATATGAAGCTGGTGTTGATATGAGACTGATATGAAATTGATGTTGAGATTCGATATGATGCCCCAGATATGAAGAATTGATTTGATATGAAAAGTTGATATGAAGCTGGTGTTGATATGAGACTGATATGAAATTGATGTCGAGATTCGATATGATGCTCCAGATATGAAGAATTAATTTGATATAAAAATTTGATATGAAGTTGGTGTCGATATGAAACTGATATGAAATTGATATGGAGATTCGATATGATAATGCCCCCTCGGGAGATCGTCCGTGCACTAAAGGCATGAATGATCTCTTGAAAGAAGAAGAAAGCTATTTGAAAGATAGAAAAGTGGATAGTTGATGACATGCATGGGTTTGACAAGATTGATTAGATTGATTGGATTGATAATATTGATCAAATTGAGATTAAGTCTGGTTTCAAGAATGACACCTCCTGTATAAGACAAAGATGATCAAAACGTCTGGTTTCAGGAACGATATATCCTGTATAAGACATGATCAAAATGTTTGGTTTCAGGAAAGATACATCCTGTATAAGACATGATAGAATGGGTCAAATGAAATGGATTGATATAATTGATAAGATTGAGATAAAGTCTGGTTTCAGGAATGACACCTCATGTATAAGACAAAGATGATCAAAATGTCTGGTTTCAGGAAAGATATATCATGTATAAGACTTGATCAAAACGTTTGGTTTTAGGAAAGATACATATTGTATAAGACATGATAGATGAGAGTTGAATGATGAAGATATGAAAGTGAAGAAACATTCCATGATGATACGATAGATATGCATGGGAGGGATGCAATGATGAATGTGACTAGATGATGATGATGAGATGTATCTTGAAAATAAGATGTATGATGTGAGATGTATCTTGAAAATAAGATGTATGATGTGAGATGTATCTTGAAAATGATGTGTATGATGTGATGTGAAAATTATAATGCAATCGAATACAATTTTAAAATGATAATGTGAATGCACCTATATGCAATATTAACATGATAATTATGTGCAACCTAATGCCAGATTAATATGATAATCATAATGAAATGATACTAATGCTAGATTAAAAATTATATGAAACCTAATGCAATATTGAAATGATAATGATAACGAAATGATACTAACGATGCTAATTAATTCTCGTTCCTAAATGTTTCCATCTATTTTGATCAGCATGCTAGTGCTTCCCTTGTTTTCATCATTGGGCCTTGATTTGTTGAAAGTTGATACAAGCATCATGGTATAATTAAACCATAATGACTTGAGTATAACTTACATGGATTTTGATATTGCAAGATGACACTGTTGGTAATTAACACTCAATTGGTTGGTTTCACTGTGTTTTCATTGATGGCAACATGGTATCTTATTTTGGCTTCATGTTTTGGTTCGATTGTGTACCAACAGGCACTTCACAAACACTACACCGACACCGGCAGGATGGAAGGATTTCTTTGGTTATCGACAATGCAGGCGACATGGTTTAAAATATGGTTATCGATATTGAAGGCCGACATCTCTTGGATCCAGCATCGACAATTGTTTTTAATATTTATGCATTCATGTTATCTAGCTGACAGGTAATTTCATATTGTAATTATCTTTGTAAGCCAACATAAGGCATGATAAATTGTATAGGGTATATAGGTCGGTTGGATTAGATCATTTTCATATAGATAAGAGAGATGGTGATGAATATGTGAATGTGCTATAATGCAAAATATATCAGAGAGATTATGTATGTGAGGATATTTATGTAAGGGTTATTCCGGTAAAGGGTTTAGGGTTTCAGACCTGAATAGACAGAGCTTAAACCGGAACTATATTTTGGCATAGAAGATGTTATCTTAGCATTTCAACACTTCTCCAAATTGTAGTCTAGATTTATATGTAGCCAGTGAGGCTCGTTTTGTGATTGAGTAGTGTGCTCTAGGCTGTAAGCTTTCTTGCAAGTGCATGCCCCTTATATTTTGTAATATATCTTCATATGGCCAATGGATTGATATTGTGGGTCACAAATCCCACCATGGTTTTTCCTCTTTGAGGTTTTCCATGTATAATTATGTGTGTTATGATTCTCATTTATGTGACTGGATTATTGGTTGCTTTACTTCTTTCAATTCTATATGTACTGGTATACCGGTTGGTATATGCATGTTTTAATAAAGCTAAAATTGATCATTCCAATATAACACTGATTCACCCCCCCCCGCCCTTAGTGTTATTGGATTGCAATAATTGGTATCAAAGCCTTGTGCCTCGAAGGAAGTTTAACAGCTTGAGGAAGATCCTAAATCTAGAATCCATGGATATGGCTTTGGAGAAGCAACTTGAGATGGCACTTGAAGATTATGATGTTGAAAGGTTGAAGAACTTAAAGCTACAAGATGAATTAAATTTTGCTAAGGAATTCATTCTTGTCCTACAAGAGAGGTTATCATATGTTTAGGCTAGGAGGAAGGAACTTTTGCAAAGTCAGGATGATGAAGAGAAAGATGCACTTAAGGAACAATGTCAGAAATTGAGTCAGGAGAACATGGTTATGAAAAATGTAATGCAAGTTATAACTATGAGAATGTCTAAGGAGATTGAGCACTGAAAGAAAAAGGAAGAAAATCCCTAAAGAACAAATTTGAAGAATGTGGTAGGTTGGTTCATGAGAATGATATGTTGAGAACTGATTTAGTACAATCCTAGAGTAATGAACAAGAGCTTGAGAGACAAATGATAATCATAAGAGAAGATATAACTATTGCAAGTGAGTATAAAGAAAAATTCAAGATTAGCTCAGCACAACTAGATGAGTTTTTGAAGAGACAAAGGCAGATTGGAGATTCCAGTGGATGTAGATTTGAGCAAGGACGGAGTTCTGGTACTACTAATGAAGATCAAAACTATAAGGAATTGATAAGGCAATTTAATGCTTATAAATTTAATGGTAGATGTTCTGTTTGTAATAGATTTGGTCACATGGCTAGACAATGTAGAAACAAAGCAAATCAGAACCCTAATTCTGCTCTCGGTAAATGTTCTAAATGCAATAAGTATGGTCATAAGACAAAATATTGTAGAATGAATGTTAAATGCTATGCATGTGGAAAGTTTGGACATATGGCTAATCAATGCAGGTCAAGCAATTTCACTGGTTTTAGCAAAGCAATTCAAAGGAACAATATTACATGTTATGCATGTAATGAGGTTGAACATATTGCTAAATTCTGTAGAAGTAGAAATCCATCGGTTGGTAACGGAGGATCAAATGAGAAAGGGAAAGAGAAGGTTAGTGAAATCTGGCAAGATCATACTCAGAGATGGGTTAGGAAGACTGAAGAACAATCATCAGATGGAAATGCACCGATTACTTATTCAACAGAGGAGGTTGCTCCTGCACCGGCAGGTAGCTCATCCGATAACTGAGGCAGATGCCTTAGTGGTAGGCAAAATTCATGAAGATGTTGCATGCCCCAGGAAGAGGTTCTGGAAGATGTTCCAAACATTGGAGATGCTTATCTGACATGGATATGTTATGTTTGAGATCCAGTATCTTTCACCGGTAATCATTTATGTCAATGGAAGATTAGGGTTTTTCTCAAAGGTTAAAAGGTCGAATTCAATTCATTATTGATCACCCTGCATTCAGAGTGATTTCAGAGTGATTAAGAGCAAATAAGAGCGATCAAGGCATTTCAGAGCAATTAGATTTCTTCTAGAGTGATTTTACCGCTGACTGAAAGAATTTGTTAAGGGTTTTCACCGAAAGCGATCAACGGGTATTTATCTTTAAACATGGAAGCAGGATCATCATCTATTCCTATATTTTTTGCAAACCCAACTATAGTAGAGGTCAAGGACCACCCCAAGCCAATTTTCAAGTGGTATCCACATGTGGCTACCTTGGAAGATTCGGTTGGAGCATTTTCTCGTGTTCTGGAGAGATTTGTCTATGTTGAAGAGGTTAGGGCATACATACACTATCACATTGAAGACTTGGGAACATCTGAAATAAAGGGCATGTAAATGAGTGAGTTGATGGGAGAATCTGGAAAGATCCAAATAGCATATAAGAACATTGAAGATGTAGGGTTTACCGGCATTTTGGATATCCCAGAATTCGAAGATGAGATAATTAGGTATGTTTTGAGTAGAGTACATGGGGAGTTTATCTGGTTAGATAGACCTTACAGGATCACCAAGGAAGTCATCCAGGCAATCATCGGTTTACCATTGGTTGGGCAACATCTAGATAAGAAGGTTGCAAATGATTTCATCAACAAAATCATTGGCGCGACATCTGACAGGAGATCTATGAGAATAAGCACTATTACCGACACGGACATCAAATTCGGTAGCATGATCATCAGGTATAAGATAACTCAGTCAAACCAACTGAATTTTGTTTCCAGTTCTTGCATTTTTCGTTGCATACAAAATGATGAGAGAAAATGTGAAATTGGATCTATACGGTTGGATGTTAGATGAGTTATTAATGAACCTAGGAAAGATTAAGGGAGAAAAGAAGGGAACCTTCTGGTATGGCAACTTAATAGTCTGCTTAATGTTATTTTCATGAATGATACACCTGGTTTTGGTAAAAGGCAATGGGCATTTGACATCTCGGTAGGGAGACAATTGAAACAGTCAATTGCTACTTTAGGCAGTCAAAGAGATGATAAAATATGGGGATATTTCAAGGGGTTTTAGAAATCTATGAAGTCTAGGGAAAGGGTTCCTAAGCATATTGTAGAAAAATATTCAACTGACATATCCTGCATGGTGAAGAAGGGTGAAATACTTATGGAAGCGGTTAAGCCCTGGAATATTTGGATTGAGGAAATGGGATATGAGGTGGATGCACAGATTCTTGAGGCTTATGCAAAAATGTTGATTGATGCACCTATTGATGAGGCAGAGAAGCCCTATGGTACTGCAAAACAAAAATCACAAGAGGTTGAAACATAATTTAATCAGAAGAAGAGAGAGAAGTGGGAAGGAAAGGCTATCAATTTTTTTGAGAAGGTCTCACAAGACATCAACGCATTAATTGATGTTGTCCCGAAGAAAGGCAGAAAGAGGAAGAATCCAGAAGTACACATTGATGTTAGGCCCAATATGGAAAGCTAATGTACTGAGAGGGGAGGGGTGAATCAGTACTCCAAAACTTTTCTTTAATAATAACCTTACTGTTATGCATAAACAGAATAGTGCAGTAACATAAAATAAAGTTAAAACAAACAGATAACAATCATACATGATTCACTCCATAACACATATATTTTGGTTACGCAGAAACTCTTGGTTAGAGAGAAAAACTGCAGTGGGGATGGCACCCACAACTTCACTACTGCAATAATAAAGATGCTCGGTTAGAGCTACATGTTTAGCTATTTCTGATAGCTTACCCTGTTAGGAGTAACAAGATCTGTTAGATCTACCTTGCTAAAGGATTTCACAACATTATTCTGAATGTTGCACCTGGTTAGAGGCTTTACAATTTATAGACTTGGTTAGAGTCTTTTACCCTGTTAAAGGTTTCTCTTTCAACTTCACAATATTACAATAAAATCATTACAAACATCTGCAGCTTTACATCTGAAATGTTATAGCAGATTCTATGTGCTCAGAATAAGATTACCTTGCTTATAGCATACCTCGGTAACCCATATAGTAACTTGATAAACCCTTCTGTTTACTCTGTTCTTTGACTGTTCTCTAAAAACCTTCTTGGTGACCTTTGTGTCTCTGTAACAGTCTTCCTTCATACATATATGCACACACCTTGCTCTTTAATCCATGTTGTATAAATAGATCTCTTAAAATGGTGATCCAATTCATTGCTTTGATCTTACAAACAAGATTTCTTGAATGAATAATCTAAACAAAATATTTCATTGGTTAGATTGACCTTGTAATCATACACAATCTTCTAGTGCAATTTCCAATGTATAACGGTTAGATGTGCCTCGATTCTTGTAACACATTTTCATATGCATGTCCAAGTTCAATGTATCTGGTAACACGTTTCACTTGGTGAATATCAACTCGGTGTGTTAACTTTACTGCTCGGTAGCCATAAAAAGATACTCGGTAGACGGCTTCGGTGTACACTGTGTTCTGTGACTGCTTTCTTCTGTAACCCACTAGACTGTGCATACCGACTTCTCTATTTATACCAACTACATGATTCGGTAGTGCTAACCAACTAGAATGTATAATATGACTTTGAATATAAAAACTAATGGCAACTTGATAAGTAGTAACAATTGAGCCTATTACAGTATAGTCTGAATCTAAGGATGAAACGCCCTTGGCATTCAAGAGGGTTGTAAGGAAGAAAGCGGAGGAAACAAAGGTAGAATCTAAAAAGCAACTGGTTAGGAAGGTTACATTTAAAATACCAGCACAGAAGCAAGCACCAAAAGTAACCACTTCAGCTGCATTTGGTACTGCAAAGAGGAAGAAAAAGAATGATACCGATACAGCTATTCAATATGGTAATGTTCCACCTAAAACTTGTGTAGAATTAGTAGAAGAAATGACTAAGGATGGCATATTAAAAAAATGTACAATTTTACTATGATCATTTAGAGGTTGATGAACAAAGAGAGGTAGAGCAAGCAGTATTATTATACTTGGATAATTATAAGAAAGCCTTAATAGAAATAGAAAATCAAATACCGGCAGAATTGTATAATATGTTAGATGTTAGAAGACTGTCAACAATACAAGAAGATAAGCATACCAAAATTCAAGAGTTATTATCTGTTTGTGTTACTATTGCTCCAGGGGAAATGGAAAGCACACTTGAGGTGGCAGATAGAAAAGTCTTTAATAGAAAACATAGAATAACCAATCTAATGCTAGGAAGGGTAAAAGAAATAACAAAGGAGGCCCAAAAAGCATGGGTGAAGTTCTTTGGAGAGAACAAAGGTTTCTTTACTTCACCAGATTCAAAGACAGACACTATAGACACCTCGGTTGAAGGAAAAGGAAAGGGGATTATGGGTACTTCGCCCTCAAATTTGAAGAACATTAAGATAATGGAAATCAAGCCCCCGGTAGATACAAATGTATAGACAAATGTTGAGATACCAGTTAACACAAAGAGTGAAAAAGTTAATGATGTATAGAATACTAATTTTAAGGATAACAGTCCTCCAGATACAAATGTTTAGGTTGAGGTTACAGTTCCTTCAAAGGAACTAATAGTTACAAAGACTACACCAAGTGGCAAAGCCACCGGTGCAAGTGAGGAAGTTATAAAGGATAAATCTTTAGAGGAGGAGAAAGCGGAAACTGGCAAAGAATCGGTAGTAGGTTCATCATTGTTATCAATTGACACCTCGCAGGTTGTAAAGAAAAACATAACCAAGATGAGTCCTACTGAACTCATGATGATGGCAGCACAAAAACTAATGAAGGAGGGATCTACATATAAAGGGATCATTGATCAATCAATCACTGTTTTACACAAACTAGTCCTGGAGTGCAAGATTGGCAATGAAGTGAGCCCATTCGGTAAGCTTAAGACAATTACTAAGCATATTTCAAAGGATTTTCAATCCTTACAGCAGATTTCAAACCGACAAGCACTGGAGAGGTTCGCTTAGGCTAAGAGAGCTGCATTTGATCAGGTGATTTAATTTGAGAAGAAGAAGATTGATAAAAAATTGAAACTGATAGAAAACTCTTTGAAGCAGTGTACAAATATTTATAGGGTATGTTGTAACACTGATATACTTACAGTTAATATGGATAAGAAGATAAAATAATTTTAGGAGAAAATTGCAAATATAGCTAATTATTTTGATGGATTGACTTCATTGACTACGTCCATTGATGGTCAAGTTTTAATTTTGGAAGCCTAAATTTCTATTCTTGAGAAGGAAAGAGACCAAATTATAAGAAGAGCCAAAAGTCTGAGAGGCTTGGTGATTCCCCGATTGGATTCACTCAGTGTACATAAGAAAGAATGTATGGATATGGTGGGAAAGCCCACACCGACAGAGGTAAGTGAGAAAGAGTCATTTGCACATATATTAAGTGGACTTGCATCTATTTCTGACACTTTCAAAACTAGTTAGGATACTTATCTTGAGCCACTAGAGAAGGCCTATCCAAAAAATTTGAAATTTGTTAAGCTTCGGTAAGATATTTTTGAGATATTCATTGTACAGTTTTTTGGATCTTTGACATTCTTTTTTTTTTATGGCATTGATGTCAAAGAGGGAGTGATATAGATGTGAAAAATAATAGAAGGATTTGTATACATTAGGGGGAGATATGGAGATATGGAGTATTTTGCATTAAAGAATATTCAACTCAGGGGTTGCAGGCAAGACAGAACCAGCAGATGAAACCTTGACCATTTTTCACATGAGTGTTGCCATCAATGCCAAAGGGGGAGATTGTTGGAAATTGACACTCAATTGGTTGGTTTCACTATGTTGTCATTGATGGAAACATGGTATCTTAGTCCGGCTTCATGTTTTGGTTCAATTGTGTACCGGCAGGCACTTCACAGACACTACATTGGCACCAGTAGGACAGAAGGATTTCTTTGGTTACCGGCAATGCAAGTCGACGTGGTTTAGAATATGGTTATCGGTATTGAAGGCTGACATTTCTTGGATCCGGCATTGACAATTGTTTTTAATATTTATGCATTCATGTTATCTAGCCGACATGTAATTTGATATTGTAATTATCTTTGTAAGCCGACATAAGGCATGATAAATTGTATAGGGTATATAGGTCAGTTGGATTAGATCATTTTCAGATAGATAAGAGAGATGGTGATGAATATATGAATGTGATATAATGCAATATATATCAGAGAGATTATGTATGTGAGGATATTTATGTAAGGGTTATTCCAGTAAAGGGTTTAAGGTTTCAGACCGAAATAGATAAAGCTTAAACCAGAACTGTATTTTGGCATAGAAGATGTTATTTTAGCAGTTCAACACTTCTCTAGATTGTAGCCTGGATTTATATGTAGTCAATGAGGCTCCTTTTGTGATTGAGCAGTGTGTTGTAGGTTGTAAGCCTTCCTGCAACTGCAGGCCCCTTATATTTTGTAATATCTCTTCATATGGCTAGTGGATTGATATTGTGGGTCACAAATCCCACCATGGTTTTTGCTCTTTGAGGTTTTCCACGTATAATTCTGTGTGTTATAATTCTCATTTAGGCTTATTGGTTGCTTAATTTCTTTCAATTTTGTATGTACCGGTATACCGGTTGGTCTATGCATGTTTTAATAAAGCTAAAATTGATCATTCCAGTATAACATTGATTCACCCACCCTCTCAGTGTTATTGGATTCCAAAAGACACAAGCGTCGAGGTATAATTGAACCAAGACGACCTGAGTGTTGCTTGCATAAAACAGACAATAATTAACCTTTGTCCTATACAAATCCGAAATGTCTTTAGTGATATGTTACCCGATCACGTCATAAGACAAATTTGCATAGTAGAAGACTTCACTCCCAAACAACAGACAAAGAAAACATCACATTCCTTCTTGCTTTTCTAGTCATTGAGACATCCTTGAGTCGCTTAGGAGATATGATAGGCAAAAATCAACAACCATAAGTAAGCATGCATGCTATCTGAAATGTATTCTTGTCAAGTAAAAAATCTTGCAAATAGATCTTTTGTTCAGTTCAAGTCAGTTCAATTCCTTGATGTCTAGCCTCATGTATCGTTGTTGTCATTTGTTGGTTGTTTTTATACTTGTTGTCTTGCTACATGTTTGGTCTGATGTCTAAAACCCTCAAGGAGAAATGCCTCCAGCGAGGTCTGGATTTTGCCCCTTGTTGTTGATACAACTTTGATATGGATATGTACACTGATCCCCAAGCCATTGTGGAATAGGAGTCGGGTAACTGATTCAAATAATCAAGGACAGTGACTATGCTAAGTATGTCCAGGCTAATGCTACGTGTATAAGAATTTTGCAATGGCTATTGGTTTAGATCAGATGGAGCCAAAGATATGATACAAGTAATTATAGATAGAGGAGTTGCTCTCTCACAAATGGCGCATGTTGCCAGATTTTCACTACTTGCACTTTTTTATTGTTTTTCATTTTTTTGTATTTTTTTTCTTTTTTCTTTGTATTTTTTTGTATCACAAGGCGCCTATTTGCCAGGTTTTCACCCTAGTGATGATTTTTGATACTTTTTTTTTTGTTTTTTTGCTTGATTCGTGCATTGGTTGACTCAAGTGTAGAATTTCTTTAGATGGATGTTGTTGGTTGGCTTGTCAAGCACATCCCCTTCTGAAGTTGATAACTGATATTCTCCTAATCCATAAGTTGACATGATAATAAAGGGTCCCAACTAGTTGGGTTCAAATTTCCCTTTCTTTTCTCGATCTTGTTGATTCCAAGGATTTTCTTTTAGGACTAGGTCACCAACTTTGAATGCTCGTGGGATGACTTTGTGATTGTAGCTTCTGCACATTCTTTGTTGATATGCCTTGAGATGATCAAAGGCACGTTGGTGACGTTCATCTAGCAGCTTGAGTTCTTGCAACTTGTTGACTCGATATTCCTCATCTAGAATGAGGCCTTTTAATGACACCCGAAGTGATAGAGTATCTACCTCAGTAGGTAGGATAGCTTCTAATCCATACACCAATAAGTATGGTGTAGCTCCTGTAGGTGTGCGGATACTCGTTCTATAGGCCCAAAGTGCAGGATTAACCTGGACATGCCAGTCTTTACCAACATCATTCATTGTCTTTTTGAGGATTTTCAAGATTGTCTTGTTTGAAGCCTCTGATTGGCCATTCCCTTATGGATAATAAGGTGTCTAAAAATGATTTTGGATATAGAATCTCTCACAAATATCTTGAACATCTTGATTTTTGAAAGGTCTTCCATTATCTGTGATAATGGAACTAGGGATGTCATACCAACAGATGAGGTAATTCAGAATGAAGGAAGCTATCTGTTTGTCAATCACTATAGTCAATGGAACTGCCTCAATCCATTTGGTGAAGTACTCAGTGGTTGTGATGATGAATTTATGTCCATTCGATGAGGAAGGATGAATCTTTCCAACTAGGTCGAGTCCCCATTGACATAAAGGCCAAGATGTAGTGAATGGTTGCAACTCTTGCATTGGTGCATGTGTGAGGTTACCATGAATTTGACACTTAGGGCATTTCTGAGAAAACTGATAGGACTCTTTCTCCATTGCAGGACAGTAATATCCCATCCTTAGTAGTTTCTTGGAAAGAGTACGACCACTTGAATGCGTACCACAAATACCTTCGTGAATCATGTAAGGCGGAGTTAGATTCATTACGATCAACGGTTAAGGTATATTAGCAGGATACTTGTCGGATAAAGTTTAATTTTTGGTTACGAGATAGGTCTGGTGGGAGGGTATTCTCTTTCAAGTAGGCATGGATCTTCTCGTATAGGGGTGAATCAGAACCGTTCAGGGCACAAATAACTTGGGATTCTAAATTGTTATAGGCCGAGGAAAATAATTGCTCCTCCAAGAATTCATAGCGATTTTGTTTATCTGAAATTTGTAGAAGTGAGGTGATAGTGGCCATTGTGTCAGCAACTCTATTGTTTAGCGTTGAAATCTGTTCAAATGTGATGCGTACAAAATATTTCTTAAAATATTCCACCATGTGTTTGTAGGGCATCAGCTTATCATCTTTCATCTGATAATCATCATTGATCAGGTTGATAACTAATTGAGAGTCCCCATAGACTTTCAATTATGTGATTTTCCATTCCACGTCTACTTTGATACCTATCACTAGAGCTTCATATTCAATGATATTATTGGTTCATGGGAACATCAATCTATAGGATCGCGGAATTGTGTGTCCTTCTGGAGTGATGAACAAGATATCAGCACTTGATCCATGTTGTGTATAAGATCCATCAAAGTATAGGGTCCATTGCTTTGGTGCAACAGTGAGTACATATGTATCTGGAAATTCCACCTATAGTGGGTGTTTGTCTGGTAGAGGTGCTTTTCCAGTTGATATGCTATTGCTTGTCCTTTAATAGCCCTTTGTTCCGTGTACTAAATGTCGAACTCGCTTAGGATCATGACCCATTTTGCTAATCTACATGTGAGAGTGGCTTTATTGAGTAGATATTTTAGTGGGTCGATATTTGCCACTAGCTTGATAGTATGAGCTAATGTATATAGTGTCGTAACTTTTGGGAAGCGAACACTACAACTAAGCAAGCTTTTTCGATGAAAGTGTAATTAAGTTCATAGCCATTCAACATCCTGCTAATGTAATAGATGGCTCTTTCCTTTCCTATTGAGTCCTCTTGTGCTAGTAGTGCCCCCATTGATATAGGAGTTGAGAAAATACAACACCACAGGAGCCTGAAGATCTTCTGCAAGCCGAATAACCTGTTACAAGGAGAAGCAATGAAGCAAAATCTGAAGAACATACAAAACACAGAGAATATGCTCAAAAAGAGAGAGCTCAATATTCACAAAAATATGTAATGTGATTCTTACAATGAAAAGAAAGAACTCAACCTTTAATAGGTCAAGAAACCCTAAAAAGGGAAAACCTAGGTTTGCACATAATAATTAATTAAAATAATTAATTATATGCACCTAAAGTTAGCTTAAGTGTAAAAGAGATAAAGGGAACTTAAATAATTAAACAAAGAATGTTTAATTAATCAATTAAATACCCAAATACTCTAACACCCCCCCTTAAGCTAGACTTAGGGAGAAGCTAAAACCTAGAACAGCTACTAAAAGCAATAAAGATGGGTCCCGGCAACAAGGCCTGATCAGGTACCCAAATACAATGAAATCTCTATGAAATGGAGACAAAGGAGAAAACCCAGTGGGAAAAAACTCATCTCCAAAAAGAGATAAAAGAACACCACTGAAGCATGAAGAACATGCAAACTCTGTCAAAGAATAACTACTGATCTAAAGAACATCCACTGAACTAGAACATGACCAGGTAGAGAAGACTGTAATCTGCATGAGTGCCCTCAAATGACACTACTCGAATCAGGAGGCAAACAAGGCAAAACAACTGAAATCGAAGATATAGATGGCATGAGAAACCAAAGCCTGAAGAGCTGATCAATCAAACCACGGAAGCATTAGAACCAACAGGATAAACCTCCCCATAATGCGAAAGTGGGAGAGGGACAGGAACATTGAAAAGGACAGCCAAAAACAACTGCATGACGAAGAACCAAGAACATCAAAGGTGTTGAGACACATCATCATGAGGTGAATTTCATGGAAGGAACACTCACTTCACAAAGGAATATGGCATACAAAGGCAAACATCAACCCCCTCATGGCACTTGATCAACAGTGCATGTACAACGAGACACAAGATATGCAAGATTCCAAGTAAACAATGCATGATGGCACTTTATCTCAGTGCGTTTGCATAATTACAAGCTACAATGATAAGAAGACTGGAAATAGAAACAAGAATCAAAACAGAGACACCCTAATCAGAAAAGAGATCCTAAGACCTAAAACAACCATGATATCCATCAGAGTGCTGAAAAGAAAAAAACTGAATAAAATATGCATGGAGTAGAATCTAGAAAAAAAAAATCATATTTATGGAAAGTACACAGAACACGCTTTCTGAAAATATAAAGTTTTTGAAAAACGGAGGTCGGATGCTCATTCTACATCTCCCGGAGTGAAAAAAAGAGACCTCACTTTGACTGTAAAAAAACATAGTCAAACAGAAAAATTGGAAAAAATTACCAACACCATGAGGTCGGCCTCGGAACCAGCTTTCCGACACCTATTCGTTCTCGAAAAAATGACTTCGTATGCCCAAGATAGGGCCAAAAAACCAAACCTCCCCCTGAAAAAGCCAAAAAAGGGGGTCTGGTTGCTTGTTGGTGGTCCGGTGGCCAGTGGGTGGCGCACCGGTGGCGGAGATCCGGTGGCTGGGTGGTGGCCAGGTGGCCAGTGGGTGGCGCACCAGTGGCGGAGTGGTGGCCGGCCAGAAAAAAGGGCCGAGGAGCCGGAGCAGCAGCCGGGAACTGAGCGGCAGGGGCCAGGGCGGAGATCGGTGCAGGGAGGTTTCCGACGGTGGGGGCCACAGGGAGGCCGGTGGTGAGAGAAGGGCCGATGGAGTGGAGAGGCACATAGTCAGTGGAGCGGAGAGGCATGCAGTCAGAAGGCCAGGCTGCCAGGAAGCAGCGGCGTAGGGGACCGGAGGCGGCAGAGGCCGGAGATTGCAGGGTCGTCGGGGGCCAGGTGTAACTGTCGGCGGGGGCCGTAGAGAAACCGGCGACGGTGGGGCCGGGCCCGCATGGATGGTGATGGCACTGTACCAATGCCCGCAAGGCCTGCAACATGGCAAGGGCCCCATGATACCCTGTGTACCGTGAGGGCCCCCAAAAACTTTTTGCCCAAAAATTTTTTTTTTTAAAACTTCTTTTTTTTTTCGCTTTTTTTGAAAGATTTTTTTAAAAGAAAATTTTGGCCTACATGTTGTAAAAAGGAAAAATATATATATATATATATTTTAAAAAAATTTCTCGATCTGCGTGCCAGGGTCGTACGGCTTGGATCTGAAAAAAATTTCACCCAGAGGCTCAAGAACCAAAATAGGTCGAATTTTATATGACCATAGGGGTTTTCGGGCCTTCTGAGCACGATGGTGAGGTCCATTTAGGCCCAAAGTGCTTAGAAAAAAAATCTCAAACCCTAGGTACACAAAAAAATTCCTAAAACCTTAGATCTGCTTCCAAAGACAAAAATCTCAAAACAAGAACAGGTAGCTGCAGATCTTTTGCTCTGATACCATATAGGAGTTGAGAAAATACAACACCATAGGAGCCTGAAGATCTTCTGCAAGCCGAATGAAAAGTCAGCAACAACTCCACTTACATGGACAATGGGAATCTTGGATTATGACTGAACGCCTCTAAGTCAGAATCCACTCTCGATGCGGTGCATCTCTCTCTCCGGCTGTATCGCAACCCGCAGTAGGGGTGCTCTTGCACCCCCAGGGGCCCGTGTCATTAGCTACCTTCGATCGGCGCAACCGCCTGGTCGGAGCAACCTTGGATAACAAATTTTAAGCTGTCGGTGAGAAGAATCTTTTGCAGATGACTTAAATAAGTGACGGGGTATTGTAAGTGGCAAAGTGGCCTTGCTGCCACGATCCACTGAGATTCAGCCTTCTGTCACCTTGATTCATTTTTTTGCCTGAAGATCTTCATTGCTTCTCCTTGTAACAGGTTATTCGGCTTGCAGAAGATCTCCAGGCTCCTATGGTGTTGTATTTTCTCAACTCCTATATGGTATCAGAGCCCACTGCTCCTTCTAAATCCGTGGCATCTCTATTCAGAGTGCTCCTCCTACTCCTATAACTTCACCTTTGACTCCCAATGCTCTTGACAAAGATCATCCTAATGTCCATGTAAAAGCAGGGAAAAGCATGTAGTTATTGGTTTAGGTGGAAAAAGAAATTTGACATGCAACAGATTTAGAAGGAGCAGTGGGCTTTGATACCATATAGGAGTTGAGAAAATACAACACCACAGGAGCCTGAAGATCTTCTGCAAGCCAAATAACCTGTTACAAGGAGAAGCAATGAAGCAAAATCTGAAGAACATACAAAACACAGAGAATATGCTCAAAAAGAGAGAGCTCAATATTCACAAAAATATGTAATGTGATTTTTACAATGAAAAGAAAGAACTCAACCTTTAATAGGTCAAGAAACCCTAAAAAGGGAAAACCTAGGTTGGCACATAATAATTAATTATATGCACCTAAAGTTAGCTTAAGTGTAAAAGAGATAAAGGGAACTTAAATAATAAAACAAAGAATGTTTAATTAATCAAGTAAATACCTGAATACTCTAACAATTGACACTTGTGTTGCTGATATGTAGAGGATGAGTGGCTTTCTCGCTATAGGTGGTACTAAAACAGGTGGATTCATGAGATATTTCTTCAATTGATTAAACGATTCTGCACACTTGTCCTCCCATCTGAAAGGTACATTTTTTTGAAGTAGATGGTTGAATGGGAGATATTTGTCCGCCAATTGAGTGATGAACCTTCTAATAGATAATAGCCAGCCTTGAAGAGATCGTAGTTGACTAATGTTCCTTGGAGGTGGCATTTTCATGATATCCTGAACCTTTGCAGGATCCACCTCGATGACCTTTTCAAACATAATGTAGCCCAAGATTTTTCTGGATGTGAACCCGATAACACATTTTTTAGGATTCAATCTGACATTGAATTTCTCTAGTCTTTGAAAGATTTTATCCAGGATGTCTAGGTGTTCTGCTCTTGTGAATGATTTGGATAGCAAGTCATCCACATAATCCTCCATAAAAGTATGCATCATGTCTCGAAAGATTGTTCTCATTGCTCTCTGATAGGTTTGCACCCACATTTTTCAAGCCAAAAGGCATGACGTTCTAGCAATATGTACCCCACAAACATGTGAATGCAGTTTTTTCTTGATCTTCTGGAGCTATCTTGATTTGGTTGTAGCCGGAAAAACCATCTATGAGTGATAGCATTGTGTGCCCTGTTGTTAGATCAATAATGGTGTTGATGCCTAGTAAAGAATAGTTATCCTTTGGACAAGCCTTGTTGAGATCCCTGAAGTCTGTACAAATCTTAACACTTTTATCTGGTTTAGAGACTGGCACAATGTTAGAAATCCACTCGACATAGTCTATAGGCCGGATGAATCCTACATCTAGTAACTTCTTTAGCTCTGCTTTGACCAATATGGCGACATGTGGATTCATCTTCCTTAGTTTCTATTTGACAGGTTTAGCTTCAGGAGCGATGGAAAAGTGATGCATGATGAGATTTGGTTCTATACCTGGCATGTTTGCATAAAACCAAGCAAAGTTGATTTGCTTCTCCTTGAAGAATTTGACAAAGTCAGGTTTTTCTTTTTCCGTTAGTGATTCTACCAAATGTATGGTTCTAGTTGTTGCTTTAGTGTCGATATTTATTGATTGAGTTAGCTCAATCAAGATTGGTGATCTCTCCTGGTAATGTTTAGGAAGAGTGTCAAGTCTCTCATCTTCAAGTGCCTCAAAGAGGTTTTCACCATCAGATACGTCCTTTATTTTTTACTTTTTTGTGATCTAATACTACCATTAGATGGTTTTCACCATTAGATCAATTTTTTATTTTGTTCCTTTTGCGACTGAGAGAATTAGCACTCCCCTGATTGCAGATATCATTATTGGTTCGTTGGTGGAGCATGTTTCAGGGTTGACTGAGAAAAGGTATTGAACAATGGCCTCATTGTTTTGGAATTTTGGTATATCATTGTGCTTAGGCTCTTCCCAGTCTATAAGGTCAGGATACATGAGAGGTAGGGAGTCATTTGGCAGGTCAAGATCTGCCACTGTAAGAGTCATGATAGAGATATTGTCATAGTTGTTAGTAGCATGGGTGAGGTCTATAAAAGTCTCAAGGTTTTCAATGGTACTCTCGTCGATATTGCATCTTTCGTATTGAAGTTGCTTGTTCTCTCTAGCCTCAAAGATATGTTGTGGTATGAATTCAAACGATCTAGATCTTGAGCCTTGTCCCTCATAAGGAATGGGTGTGTATGTGTGGATTGTATCCACCTCATTATCCTCAGCAATATCATAAAAAGAGTCCCATTCATACTCATTGGAATCTGTTTCAAAATCGTTGTCCTAGGTTACTCCATTGAATCTGACAGGTATGTTATAGGGTGAGAAAAGGTCACCGATAATCGATACAAGTTTGATAGCTTGTTCTGATTTAGAATCTGTACTTTTTAATACTCTTTGGATTTTCTCATACATAGTTTCTCATCTTTGAGTATCAATCTCCTCATGTTGTGGCTCGCATTTGGTTTGATCAAGTGCTTGTACATGATGTACTTTTTTATAAGAAGCCTCCTCTCTTTGGATAGCGAGTTCTTCTCATTGCTTCTCATTTTCTTCATGCTCTTGTTCTTTTCTTGTCTTTTCCACTGCTTGGTGTAGCACCTCTTGCCATGAGTCATCGTTATGTGTTATATTTTCTCTCCATTTGGATTTTTGATGGTGATATCGCTTTCACACATGTTGAACATGCTAGCCATACCCATGTCCTATTTTGTCTTTTGTAAGTTACGAATGGGGTTGTATGAGTTCTAGGATGCCCTCTCAACACTTTCCAATAGGTCCTTTTCCTTTGTATCCCATGTGTTGCATGATTCTAAACCCATTTCCATACTGTTATGTGGGAACGACCACTTCTGGGGCAGAAGCTTTGATTTCTTCCTCATCCTTGTATAGCCAGCTGAGGATGTCTTTTTCATCTGACTCTTCAGCCAATGTGCCCATTTGGATAAATTTACCATCAAACTTCTTGATGGGTTGTGTTGCCTAATGTCTCGATGTGGAAGGTTGTCCCTGAGATTTTGGCGACTTTGGTAACTTATATAGACACAAAGGTTCAAAAGAGTACTCCCCCATACCTTGGTCCTTTATCTTCCTCTTTTGCTCAAAGTTCATGGACAACGACTTGATTTTTTCTTGATTGTTGGATGATGAGGAATCTTGGACCTCCCTATTGTGTGGAACTAGAACATCTTGTGTTGCCCCCATAGCGTTGCAATACTAAAAGGGGTTAGTATTTGCTAATATTGAAATCTCTTGTCTGTTGTAGTGGAATTTGAGACATTGATGGTATGTGGAAGGTATCGCTTACATTTCATGGATCCAAAGACGACCCAATAGTATGTTGTATGTCAAGTCTATGTCCAAGACTTAGCACAATGTGTCTCTTTTCACAGGTCCTGCCTGAATGGGTAGTACCATTGTTCCTTCAAATGACCTTTCTTCATCATCATAGGCTTTGATGGTGATCTTCTTTTTAGGGTCAATAGCTTGCTCGGATAAGCCCAATGCATGGATAAGCTTTAAGGTACATATATTGAGACCAGCTCCTCCATCTATTAGCACTCTTTTCACCCGATGTTTGTAGACTAGGACTTCGATATGGAGCGGGGTGTTGTGTGGATGACTCAAGGAGACGTCATTGTGTTATAAAAAGGATATGTTATGTGGCATTGTCATATGGGCCACCATGAATTGGAACAAATTGATATCCAGATCATTTGGAATGGTTGTTTCTACAAGAGATTGCTCCAAGATATCCTTATGCCTTGGTGAGAGTTTAAGCAACTCAAGTTTGATATCTAAGCGGGTGTCCTTTGTAGTTGATCGACCAAGTTATATTGAGTCTTAGGGATAGTTGTTGCTTTAGATGTACTCCCCTTCAAGACATATTTCTGAGCTCTCATTGTCACATTTACCGGTGCATGCTCTTGTTTATCTTTGATCTTTATGACATTTACTTGATTGTCACATGTCGATATGTGATTTATGACATTTTCATATATGTGATTGATGCGGGCTCCTTTGTTGTTTTTTGACATTGATGCTCCTCCCTTGTCGTAATTAAGAAGAGGATTTTTGAAAGCCTCATGATCACCATTGGTTTTATGACCATCGACCATTATGTCTCCCTTATCTATCATATCTTGAACTAGATTTTTCAACCTCATGAAATCGTTTGTTCTATGCCCCTTGTTTCGATGATAATCACAATAATGCGAGTCATTCCACCAGGGTGGTTTGACTTGGGGTTCAAAGTTGCTTATGAATAGCAATACGATAATATTATTTGCCAATAGTTCTCAAATTGTAGATTCCAGGGTTTGTCCCAATGGTGTGTAAGTTCTTCGATGCGGGGGAGGTGGAGTGTTAGCATTGCCCCCTTGGTTATTGTTGTTGGCTCGATAGTTGTTGTTGTTGTTGTTGTTCCCTTGGTTGGTAGCACATTGATAATTGTTAGTACCTTTATTGGCACTTATTTGATCATTGTTGGATGGTATGTTACGTGAAAAATTCAGCACTAGTTGCTTAGACTTTACATTGTTGGCATCGACTACACCATAATTAACAACATTTTTGTTTCTAGTCCAAAACTTGGACCTGTCTGAGTTGTTGTTATTATATTGATTGCTATAGGTGTTATTGCTTGACGAACTAACATCTTCCTTGGAGAACTTCAAGGTTCCTTTCTTGATGGAGGCTTCCTCTGTTTGGATTTCATTCTCAATCAACTTTGCAAAAGTAGGTAGACATTGTAGTTTGAGTTGATAACTCATTTCACTATTTCAATTGTCTATAAATATCTCCATCTTTTCCATTTTTTGGTAGATCACGTGGGTACCTTGAGACCATACGTATCCATCGTTGTAAGAACACCATGAATGTTTCATTGTTCTTTTGCTTTGTATTGCATATGTAAAGCATATTGATCTCATTTTGGATATTATAGGAGTATTGTGTAATGAATTTATTCACCAACTCATCAAATGATCTGATGGGAGGTGTGAGTTTTGATAACCACTCCATTGTTCACCCTCCCAAACTTCTTGGCAATAGCCTCATCGTGTATGTATCTTTATGAGCAAACTCCAAGCTCATAGTATATAATTCCCCGACTTGATCATGGGGATCACTCTTACCATCATATTTTCCATACTTTGGTATATTCAAATTTGGTGGGAAAGGTATCATGTTTAGCATCCTATCAAAAGGGTAAGGACAAATGTCATCCAAAGAATACCTCATTGTATACCCTTGTTGTAGATCTTGCATTTGTCATTGGAGTACTTGGAGTTGTTGTGTAATAATAGCTAGGGGAACATTGGGCCTTCGATGATGAACATCCCCTTATTCAATAATATCGTCATGATTATGGGTATTTTCTTGTTCATGGGTATGATTTTGGGTGTCATCTCCTCCTAGGTGCTCTTGATTCGGGGTATTGTATGTATAGGTCCTTTCCCCTGTTCATGAGATTATTTCATCAGTATTCCTTAAATTTCCTATGTCAAAATCTTCAGGAATCCTAACTCCTTTACTAGTAAACATGAGGAGATATTTTGTTTATCCTATAAGCCTTTCCATGAGTGTTTGGAAAGTGTAATTCTCTTGAAATTGTTGGACAAGCTCCTCAGCGATCTCTTCTTCTTCCATGTTTGTATTAAAAGGATTGGACTCCATTTGACTCATACTTGATTCTGGTTGTGGATCCTTTCCTTTGTTTTTTTTAGATGGAGTGACAACAGACATCGATAGATTTCTATAGTAGTGAATTCATCCTCTTCTAACGAGGTTGTTGGTGGGGTTGGTGGTTCAAGCCAATCTTCATGGTAGGTGATGCAATTTCTTGGAAACAAAGAGGGATTGGTCCTTCCCCCATTGTTAAGGCGTTGATTGAATGATGTTTTCTGAATGTAAGCTCTACTTCTCAAAGGTTCCTTGTCAAACTCATTAGAGTTTCCTTGGAGATATAATTGCATATGACACAAGAAAACACGATGTGATTAAAGAGTTTACGGTTGATGTAGAGAAATTTACTCCTCTTGATAAGTGTCTTAGGACTAGGTTGTCTCTTCTTCAACTTAGTCTTTTGACAAAGACTTCTTCTTCTCAAAATATGGGGAGTGGTCATACAAATGATTAAAGAACGTTGATGTTGACGGTTGATATGGACAGTTTGTTTCAAATACTCAAGCTTATTAAGTTGAATAGAGGGTTTGTTTGCTAGGCCCCTATGACAAAGTGCATCAAATGATATGGATAAAGTCTCCCGATATGGAAACTCGATTTGACTAACTTGAATACCTAACTAGGTATTGTTGTTTGATATAGCTGGATGATAAACTCTTGATCACTTGGTTTTGATACTCCTCTATGTTGATTGGATGAAAATCTTGCCTAAAGATAGTTAAAATGTTGATAACCACCTCCAAAGGTGCTTGGTTGGATTCAAAAATTTCTCTCACCTGTGACTTCTCCTTGGTTTTGAACTAATTTTTGAGTTTGATTTTGGATGTTTTTGCAAGATATTTTAGCATTTATGACAAGAATACATAGCACACCTAAAAATAATGGCCATCGTAATACTAAACATTGAGTGTATGTTCTTTTGAGGATGTGTTCAAATCCCTAATGTTTTCACTGGTTTGGATCACAATAAATACACATCAGATAGACTCTTTATTCAAGGGTCATTGACAATATCTTAGCCCACTAGTCTCAATACTCCATTAGCTCAAATAGCCTTGTCACCCCCTAGAAGGCACCCGTTTTTTCCCTTTTTCCAAAAATTAACCCAAAGTGAATTGATTCACAATTGGGTAGTTATCTTGGGAGATATATGGTGAATAAACTTGGGGGCGGATTCTTCCCCACCCTTGCACAATGGTATTGCCAATGTTTGGCAACTGACTCAGCGCAAAGTCTCTATCACTATGGATTTTAGTAAAGGCTTTTGTTCGAAGATACCCTTTGAAGTCGTGCAAGCATGATTGAGGCCTATAGCCCAACAAAGTACCAAACAAGATGTATTCACAGAAGCATGATTGAGACCTCAAGGCCCTACAAAGTGCTTGGTATGAGATAACTCAAATACGCTCTGTCCCCTGAGATTTTCATCTCAAAAGGCGATTTGATTATAGTGAGTTAGAATACTTGGCTTTAGTCATACTCACTTGGGCCATTCTCTTCTCACTAGCCCCCTCAAGGCGTTTGGAAAGACAGGCCCTCTAAAGGTTGTAAAATACTCAAAGGTAACGAAAGCATAAAAAGAGTGGGGGGTTTGGCTTTTTGGTCACCCAATTAAGGGGAGAGCATATACCTACCACTTAAGACAAAGCACTCAAAAGTTCATTTTATCCTTCAAGTCAATTATTTGCTAACCTCTAATTGGAGATGTTCCTCCAACCAAACATGGTGTTTTTTGTTTAATCCTTCGTAGCAATAATTTTCTAGACTATGAATGGAAATCTTGGTGAACGAAATGAAAGCACGTTGCTTGAAAGTAAATCATTTTGCAAAATTGGAAATTGTGGCTTGTTCCTTTTACCTTGCAAAAAAATGTGGATTGTTCTTTTTAATCTTGCAAGTAAATGTTGATTGTGAATTTTAACCTTTGCAAGAAAGTAGAAAGTTTGTCTTGTTCTTTTTAGAAGCCAAATTGAAATGTGAACTTTAACTTGCAAAAGAAATGTTTGAAGTTTGTTGTAAATTTTATCCTACCAAGTGTGGTTCTTTTTAATTTTCCAAATGAAAAGATGTGGTTCTTTTTAGAGCACCAATTGAAGATTGTGACGTTATTTTTACCTTGAAAAAAAATGAGTTCAATTTTAACCAACTTTAGGAAAAAAGTTAGAAAAACTAAAATTAAATCCTAATTTAACTCCTTCAAACCTGCATCAAATTGTTAAAACCTGCAAGAAGAAAAAGTTAGTGAAATATTAAATCTCTTGGTGGGCTTCCACAAGCCTAATTTCAAATCTCAGTTACAATTTTTTTTCTAATTCCTAATCTTGAAATTCTCTGAAATTTGAGTAAGTCTGAAATTGGGAAGATCCTTCAAAAACTAGATTTTGCATTATAACTCTTGGAGGTCTGAAACCCCTCTCAAACATCCTTACAATATATATTAAGCTAGGATGAAATATTAAAATGCAACTAAATGAAGCTAAACTATGTGTTATGGATGCTTGAGGATGATGTTGATGCTTGGTGATGACAAAGAGAGCTCCTTAACCTGCAATGTGACTATAATTTTGATGCACAAAAGACTTAATGAATTGAAGAAGGAATGGGCTCTATTTATAGGGAAAATAGAGAAATTGATGGTTGAGATTGAGTAATCTCAACAAGGGTTAGGATTGAAAGTTATCGATCCATGGGATAGATTCAATCCAATCCCAAGTTGACAAATGTCACCTTGAGAGGGCTTGAGGGGATGCCAAACAAGCATTAGATGCTAATCAAGCAATCAGGGATAACCTCAAGGAGTGACATCATGGATAATGTCATTAACCAGGGGGGCATGCTATTACCCAAGAGGTAAACTCTTGTGCAACATGGGAAAATGGTTAAAGGGACAACCATCATGGCTAAGGAGTGTGGGCTTGTAAGAGGCATTAAATGCCTTTTGAAGACTTTGGAGGCTAACTTGCCCAAAGAGAAAAACCACTAGTGGTTTATGTAAGAGACTTACATGTTTGGAAGACTCGACAAGTTAACTTGTTGAAATAGATAAAGTCTTAAATGCATTTTGAAGACTTTCTTCCAAATTTGGAGAAGTGACTCCCCCAATTTTAGGGATGGGACATGATTATGAGAATAGGACATGATGAGGATAGGATTATAAGGCTTCTAGAAGAATGGTTAGGGGAATGTAGGATTTTGCAAGTGGGTGAGGGAAAATAGGTAATTTTGGTAAATTAAAATGATTTAATTTAGCCAAAAAGGGAATGCAACTTGCATTTATAGGATTTTGCAAGTGGGGGGATTTTAAAATAAATTTTGATTCATTTAAATGCAAAAGGGATTTTAATTAAATGTGAATTTAATCAAAAAGGGGAAAAGGGGATTTTAATTTAATAAATAAGATTTATTCAATTAAATGGCTAAGGGTACTTAATCAAACCTTAGTTTAATTAATAGGTTAGGCTAGAGGAAATGAATTTAATCAAATCTTTAATTTGATTAATAGGCTAATTAGAAGAATAGGGATATTAATTAAATCTTAATTTAATTAATTGAAAGAATAAGGGATAATTAAATGAATAAAATTCACTTAATTCATTGTGCAACTTTTAGGTGTCTACAATACCCTTTTATCCTTGATGTCAAAGGGAGAGAGATATACAGGTTGTGTTCTATTTTATATTTGTGGTACATATGTGTTGTCGTCAATGACAAAGGGGGAGAGTGTTGGAAACTTGAGTTGTTGTGACTTGTTGTAATTGATGTCAACGCTATCTTGTATTCTCATTGATGCCAACCTATCTTGTATTGATATGGAAGTTATAACAGTGGGTAAAAGCACAAACATGTGTCATACTTTTATAAAGGAAGTGGCCAACACAACTAAAACTAAAGAAATGTAGAAAAATAAAAAATAAATAAATAATAAAAAATGGTATTTTTTTATATATTTAAAGGCATATTTTTTATTGTTGAAAAATGTTAAAAACTAGGGGGTCTAGTCGACGTTACAAAAAAAATGAAAACAAACTTATTTTTTACTAATTTCAATTTGCCAAATAGATGGCATACATATGCAGTGTAGAAAAAAAGAAAAAATAAATTTTGATGTATATTTTCCTTGTAATATCATTTTAAAGTCCATCATAGCTGAATTTGATAGTTTTCATTTGGCGTCACTTTTTGTCTATTAGGTTTATTATTATCAAAAAAACAAATTATACCCTTTTGGAGAAGATTCTCTCTCCTCTAGTGAAAAAATATATTTTGTAAAATATTTTAATATGATTTAATTTTTATTTATTTTATTTCAAATTAGCCTCTTCTCAAATTTAAAAAAACCTACTTGCAATATTTACAAAATAAAGCATATTCAAATTAATCATAACATTAAAAAAACTATAAGTCTAAATTCTTGACTTTGAGCTCTACAAAAGGGTATTTTTAGATTTTTGAAAAAAAATATTTTGACTGCAGAAAAATGCAGCAATAGTGAAAAGTTTTAGAATTCATTGTAAAACAATGATGTGACTGGCACTTAGGATGCCACATAAGCATGTTTGACCAAAATAGTTATGGCCGAACATCTTTCGGCTAGAAAGCAGTCAACCCATGGTGGTTTCCTAGGCAACCAAGTTCCTTTATTATCTTTTTTTTGTTAAGTAAATTTGGAGGTGAATTCAAATGATGATGTGGCTGCTACTTAGGATGCCACATAAGAAATGTTCGACTAAAATTGTTTTGGTCAAACCTCTTTCAAGAAAAATGGTTTTGGCCGAACCTCTTTCGAGCAAAATAGTTTTGGCCAAACATCTTTCGATTGGAAAGCGATTGACCCATGGTGGTTTCCTAGGTGACCAACTTCCTAAATGATCTTTTTGTCGTTATTTTTTTGTTTTATTTGCAAGTTAATTTGGAGGTAAATTGAATGTAAATTTAAAAGGTGAATTTGAACATAAATTTGAAGGTGAATTTGAACGTAAATTTGAAGGTATATTTTGTATGAAACTTGTTATTTGCTTGATGCTAATTTAGATTATTAATTTAGATAATAGATTAATATTAATATCTAATTGTTCAAGTGACCTATTATTTATAACATATTGATACATTCATATTTTTTTTCAATAATGTCAAAAATTAGGAAATTTCTATATTTAAACTTGGACATTGTTTATTATAACAACATTATACCAATGGAAATTTATTTATCTTTATTAAATAAAGAAAATATCTATAGCTTCAATTAATGATGAATTCAATAAAAGAATGAGTCAATTTAATGTTATGTTTATTGCACACTTTATATAATGGGAGTGTATTTGCATTAGATTAGATAACATTTCAATTTGGTGCATTAAAAAGAGCCCTTGTTTGAAGTGTTTTGTGTTCTTGCACACTTTGTGTTGTAGAACCCTAAGATGTTTTGTGAAAGTATCCTCTCCCCTCGCCCTCATGGATCTTGGGTGTAAGATAAATCACTAAACATCTTCTTCTTCTTTTTGTAGAGAGGCCTACCTTTGGAGAAGATATCACTCCTTAGGGGACGACATCAAAGTGGTTTTTCCTTCGAGACACTCTATAAAAAGAACTCTGGCTAAAGCCTGCTTCTTAACTTGTCTTTCTCAAGTTAGAGGTGTCAACATCAGTCGAGGTCTAGTGAATTGTGCCTAAGGCTCCTCGCGTTGTTGACTAGAGACTTAACTGTCACGCTAGAATCCCATAAGATGTGTCCCCCAAACAATGACTAGAAACATTGTTTAGTGTCCCAACCTATTGATTGAGTTGTTGGCATCATTCTCAGTGGAAGGGCATAGCTAGTTTTTCCCTCGAGATACTCACCATATGGATCACTTGAGATGAGACAACAATCCTCAGCTTAGCATAAGCTACTTGTATCTTTCTAGAGAGTGATTGGGTCATCCTTCCAATCCTAGAGGTCCCTACCTTTCCTCTCTTAAAAAGACAAAAAAGTGTACAATGCCCATTTAGGTGTGATGACACTTGCATTGATAGAGATTCTAAGTTTTGGGTTGTTATTGACATCATGAGTCCTTGACCTTAGGATAAGAAGTGTTTGAAATGTTTTTTGATTGTGTTGAGACAAGTGGAAATTGGGTTGAATTCGGCCTATGAACATACACATTCATGTACAATTTTGGACAATTATACAACAACCATTGTGTCTTCTTGTTTGTGTGTTTGAGAATCATCTAAGAAATTTATGCAACACTTCTCTTATAACATTCAACACAAGGCTTCAGTAACCTTTGTGTATCATTTGAATCTATAAATGTACATAATTTACCTAACATAGATATTGAGATGATTATTTAGTACATGTGAATACTTATACATGATTCATATCCAAAATAAGGTCTCGGGAGAGTTCATAAGTTGTTTGATATACATGGTTTATTGGCAATGTAACGAGCTTACTAGAAACTAGATTATTTAATCGATTCAAATTTTGTGTAAACATTTAAACCATTTTATTTGGTGTAACATGACATGAACAACAAAAGCAAATGGTTGAAATGTTTACACAAAATTTGAATCAATTACAAAAGCTAGTTGCTAGTACAAGCTCACTACATTACCAACAAACCATGTATCTCAAACAACTTATGGACTCTCCTAAGACCTTATTTTGGAAATTAATCATGTATAAGTATTCACATGTACTAAATAATCATCTAGATATCTCTGTTTGTTAGTGTAGGTTTTTTATTTTTATTTTTTCCCTTATGTCAGGGGGTATTTATTTTTCCTACACATATATTATTTAAGCTTGCTTAGGTTATTAGGAGTGGTTTATATGAGGATACGTGGTGAAATACTTCAGCTCCATGTGTAACTCTCCACCTCACATAGGTAGTTGAGTTACACACCTTATTTTGGCTTGTGCCACCTCTCATAACCACTATTTTGTCATTTCCTAAGTGGGTTATGGGGTAGTTGGGTTTCTCACCCTCTTTTGGCCTTATGTGCCAACTTTCTCAACTCCTTTCCTGTCTTCATGTAAGGAGGTTATGCCACATGTTTTGGCACTTACCAAGAAGGTAAAACATCCCTAGTGAATAGGAGTTAATGCAACCCTTATTGTATATGCTATTTTTTTCCATATAATAAGCAATATACTCTCACCTTCACTAGTTCATTGATTGCTCAATGAGATTCTTCTCCAAAATTATCTTTTGTCTCTATTCTTTCTCTCATATCAGAATTATCTTCATTCAGCTATTTTAATCTTCGATCATCTGTTGCTTGGGGATTTTTTTGTGATCTACGACTGACATCAGATCCTAGCTTGGTTCTCAATTCTCGCAGAATCTAACAATGTTAGTTAAATTATGTACAAAATGTAGTGTTGTAAATTGTACACCCTTAATTAGGTTGTCCAATTCCACACTTAGGTTACCACCCGCCTTAATGTGTCCCATTGTATTTTACATTATTGGACTTCTTGAGGCATTTAATTAATTTAATTAAACTTAAGTCCTATCTCATCAATTTACATATCATAAAATTGGGCCCTTGATCCTAGGTGTGCCCCTTTTTATTTGATCCTAATTTAATCCTAATCTTACCCTAATTTTAATTGTCAATATATTTTTTGGACACCTATTTGGACACCTACACATCTTGGTTTGAGCCACCAAGATGATTTAGCATTAGAATCGAGCTAGCTCGCATTCCTAGAAAATCGAAAAAAAGTTGGTTAGACCAGGTAGTATACTACATAGTCCTGAACTTTTTTCCCCAAATTTTGAGAGCTTAATATGGTGGTCTTATCCTATTCAAATCTTGCTTGGTGTCAAATTTCATCAATTCTAAGTCAACCTTTTATCAAATTTAAATTAAGGGTTTCATATATATGGCAGTTCTTTCCCTCATTTGAAGATCCCAAATCTAGAATTTTGAAGGAAAATCTTGTGAAGTGAAAGAATTGCTTTGTGTGAAGTCTCAAATCTGCAAATTCATCCATCAATCAAGTATTCATCAACATCTTCACCAATTATGGAAGCTTTAGAAGATATTGAAGAATGACAAGGGAGTCACCGAATATTGATTAGCTTGTACCTCTTTCTTAGGATTGGGTATGATTTCATGCTATTTTTATGTCTCTATGTTGAGCTTCAAATCTACATCACCTTAGTTTTCATATTTTCATTATAATTATGATTTAAATCATTCTCATTACAAGCATTTATTGTTTGATAAAAAACACAAGGTAGAACTCTATTTTTCATTTAGCTCATAGCAATCTTACAAACACATGAGATTCAAGAGCACACACACACACATTTTCAATTATGCTATCAGCTATTTATGAACGTGGAAATCACCAAAATAAGGGGTATGAGTAAGGTAAAACTTTGCATAGCCACAAACATACCATTTTTCAGATTGCGGGTGTCATTATAGGTTTTTGTCGCAGTAGACAATTTATGAGAAGTTTCAATAGATAAGCATAGGTTCCTTATCAAAATTTGGTCTTGGATTTAAAGGAATAGGGAACCCCATGCCCTAGTCCTCTAAGACCAAGGTGACCCATGCCCTAGTCCTCCTTGTTGTACTTCAAATTTCACAGGCATTGTTTAGATAGTCTGAGAATTTAGGTTTCCAGTTTCTAGGTCTTCATTGTTTCTTAGACCAAGGCGTACAACACCCTGGTCTTGTCAATTTAGGCTCATTTTTCTCTCACAGGTGCACACCAAAATTCTATTCTCATATCTATACTTGTTGCCTCAATTATTGAAGTAGTCACCAGTGAGGAGGGACCTCAAAAAGATCAATTCGGACTGGTCAACAAGAGTAAACACAACAGAAACATAAAGATATGATGGAGGCAATGCAAAATAGATTATTTTATTGCATGAAAAATGATTACATCCAATTGATAACAACCGGGTTACAACATACCGGCTCACGGGCCTATTAGAACATACATAATAGGTCACAACCGGGACCTTGAATCTTGAGATATATCTTCTATGCACAGTCTAGCTACTTGATTCTCTGATTGATTCCATTTTAATGTGCAATTACAATTATATATATCGATCCAAAGGATCCAGTCGGCCCAAAAGGGATCAAAACCCGAAGAACAAGACCTAACATGTAAAATAACAAGGTTGGCCTCCGCCAAGAGATTCCTCTGAAAAATCCAAAGGATGAAACGTAGATCACGGGAAAAGGTCGACCACATGCCAAGGAACATCAAAATCAACGCCCAAGGCTCCACAAGCTTCGAAAGGGGTTCTGATAGATCACCAAAATAGGTCCAAGCAACTAGTAACAAGAATTGTCAAGGAAACCGATAGCGATATCCTATCGAAAAATGATCCAAACGCAATCCAGTCTAGAAGAAAGAAAGCTGATCAAGTCTTCAAGTAGAATCCAACTCCACGGGATCCAGTGAGCCAAAATCGAGATACATAAAAAGGAAAATTGAAACTGCAAACAGAAAGCAAAAAAAAAAGGAAAATGTTTTTGGTTGATGCAAGATTGCTATGAACCGGGGATGCTCCTGCATCAATTATGTTATCATTCAATTGATTGTTAATGTTGTTTAGTCACTTTTGTTTGCATTCTCATTGTTTCTTTAAATCATCTCTACATTTTTCATATTCCCTTTCATATCAGTGAAATAATAAAAACTTAGAAGTATCCCTTAAATCTCTTTCACAAGAGTTAGTCAAAGAGGACCACTCCTCTAGGTGCTTTTGTATTCCAACATTTGATGAAAGTGGGGTTAGGTCCTAATACTACACAATTCCATTTTTACACTAAATATTTGAGTAAACCCAACCTTCTTGCATTGCATTTTCTGATTAGATCTTATTATTACATGTTTCTTTTATATCAAAAACATAAAAAAACTCAAAAATATTGTCTTATGCATTGTATTTCTTTAAGTTTATATGCACTTCTCATTTCAAAAGTTAGTTTTAAATCATGTCAGATCTTTATTTGCAAGATTTTCATACATATGATAATTAATTTGTTTATCATGATTATACTTTTAGTAAGGACGAACTTGATGAGGCTCTTGATGAGTTTACTTATCCTGAGCCTTCTAAACAAATATTTTGCCAAAAACTCATCAACGTAGTTACTATGTCATTTCGTAGTGATGATGGAGATAAGTTGGATGACTCTCCTCATGAAGTCATCCATATCAAGTTATCCTCCAAATCTAGTAACATGGTGATATATGACAATCCTCTTTATGATGATTTATCTCCCATTCAATCCAATAATCAGCCATTTACTAGTCATGATTATGCTATGTTAGATTATTCTCTTCGTGTTTTCATTTCTACTCAAACTTCTTCAAACAATCTTAAAACATCTAAGAGTTTGATTAACATGATAAATGTGACTTGATACAAACCTAATTTTCAAACAACCAATAAAACTATTTTTGTGGTTTAAGGTGCTAATTCTCCTCATCTTTATCAACCTCTTAACAAGCATCTCTTTGTCGTTAAATGTGGTTATCCTAATGATGCCTTTTGCACTCCTAACAAATTAGTTATCATTGTGAAAGGAGGTTATCCCACCAAGAGTCCTTATGAGTATGATAAACAAACTACAAGAGAGAATTATAATTCAATTGCCCAAACCTATAATACAAGGAACAATAGGTAACCCAATCCTCATCTGGTGATTCCTTCTTCTCCTCCTTCTTCTCAAACTATTTTTTCACCAACACCTCATATATCACAACATCTTGGTAAAGAATATGTTATTATTGAATAATATAAAGCTACTCTTGCTAAGATATCTCCTTGGGATTTGATTCAAACTTCATCCACACATCATGGAATGCTACAAGATGCTTTAAACAACTTAGATGTCCCACTTGTAGTGACACCTAATAACATGACGTATTTGATTGATTCTATGAAAACATATAAAGCTTAAATTGTGTTCTCATAATATTAGTCACCTTCTCAGGAGATTCAAAATGAATGCGATATTTTTGTCCTTATTAATAGTAATGCTATAAGACAAACCCTTGTGGACAATGGATTTGGCCTTAATGTTTGTAGCATTGAATTATTGCATAAGATAAATATGGATACTTCTCTCATAAAACCTGAATCTCTTTCTATTTGTGGTTTTGACAATGTTGTTAGAACTTCTTTAGGTACTATAACCCTGCCTATTAAGGTGGGACCTATTATTTTACCTACACCTATTCAAGTCATGCCCAATAGCCTTACAATATTTTGTTAAGACAACTTTGGATTCATAATATGCAAGTTGTTCCTTCTTCTCTTGATCGTCAAGTTAAATTTATTTATAATAACAAGATGTATACTTTTCACATTGATACCAATTTACAAGCTTGTTTGCAAACTTCATCTGATTCCAAATCTTCTCCAAGTACTCATATTTCTTCATCTATTCAAAATGAATCACCATCTCCTCTTGAAGATACTTCATCTGAAGAGGTACTCTTAGGTGATGATTGGGGGTCTCTATATTTTACACCTTTTATAGGAGAAAATCTCCCCAATAAAACTTGAGATTAAAAAGGAGGAGGATGTGGTTGAACCTGAAAAATCAACCAACTTTGTCTAAACAACTTAGTAACAATTTTGTGGTTGATTCAAAATGAAAAACTTCTACTTCATCTTCTTATGGTGTTGAGACATATGAGGCCCCACCTTCCCTTACGAAAATGGCTACTCTTTATGGTCTTGGTTTTCACATCTTAGCTAAGAGTGAATATAATGACAATGGTTGTGGTATAAATGAACAAGGGATAAAAGTTCCTTTATAGAATCATGCTTGTGAGGCATATTTTGGACTTAGATATAATCTCTTTAAGCCCACCAAAGAATCTAAGAGACCATCCCTTAATGCCAATGTCATATTTTCTTCAAATTCCCTTTTTGTAAAACACCCTCGATTATTTGATTCTTACTCATCACCTTCCCTTGATATCTTTTCTATAGATGATTATTTGGTTGAGTTCTTAGGAGTCTATGATAATCTTCCTCGTTATCACCATAATTTTGGATTTCCTTATTGTTTAAATGTAGAGGCATACTTTAGGAAAGATACTGCATTAGGAGGTAATAGTGAATAGATGCTTCATGACTTTCCTCAACCAATGGATTTATCTCAACAAAGTAACCTTCTTGTGAGCAATACCATTGATGTAAAAATGGATCCTTATAGTGAGGAGAAACTCATAAAGATCAAGAAATATCTAAGGATGAGAAACAAGATGAAAAGTCCTCTCTCTTGCATGACTTCCTTGAGATCTTTATTTTTATTTATTTAGATATCCATGACATTGATCCTAATATTGTCATTCATAACATTGTATTAATTCCTAATGTCAAACTCGTGAAGCGGAAGATTAGGAAAATGAACCCTAAGATAGTCTTTCTTGTTAAGGCTCAAATAGAAAAAATACTAGAAGTTGGCTTTATTCGCTCTATTGATTATTCCCCTTGGATTTTGAATATTGTTGTCATTGCCAAACTTGACAATAATATTAGAATGTGCACCAACTTTTGTGATTTCAATAAGGCTTCTTTGAAGGATGATTATCCACTTCCAAACAATGATATGATAGTTGATTCTACGGATGGTCACGCTTTGTTATCACTCATGGATGGTTTTTTTGGACATAATAAAATCTTTATTAATCCTTAAGATCAATATAAAACTACTTTTACAACTCCTTAGGGTACATTTTGTTGGGTTGTGATGCCTTTTGGGTTGAAAAACGTTGGCACCGCCTATCAACATGTTATGACCCTTATCTTTCATGATTACATGCATAAAATCTTGGAAGATTATGTCGATGGTATCCTAGCTAAGACTATCTCTCATCAGGACCATGTTTGGATCCTTTGCCAAATTTTTGAAAGAATTCACAAATATAACATGTGATTGAATCCTTGAAAATATGTTATTGGTGTGGATAGTGCAAAACTATTAGGATTCATTGTTTCTCATGGCGATATTGAGGTGGACACAAAGAAAATAGATGCCATTGTAAGCATGCCACATCCTTGAAATATCTCTCGATTGTGAAGTTGTCAAGGAAAAATTCAAGCTATTTTTAGGTTTGTTTCACGATTTGTGGATCGAACTTTCCTTTTTACTCAATTGCTTAAGAAAGATACTACTTTTTGATGGAATGTGGATTATCAAAAAGCTTTTGAAGATTTCAAGCTTTATTTGGCTAATCCTCCTATTTTACAACCTATGTCAACATTGCCTTCTTTATACTACTACTTCTCAGTCTCTTGCAGCTTTATTGACACAACATAATCGTGATGGTAAAGAATGTATGGTTTACTACAAAAGTTGCACTTTACTCGATTATGAGGTTCAATATACTGCGATAGAAAGGCAATGTCTTGCTCTTATTTTCTCAACTCAAACATTAAGACATTATCTTTTGAATGGTGAGACAAATGTTATCAACAAATTTGATCCTTTAAAATATATATTTTCAAAAACTAATCTTTCAAGACGTCTAGAAAAATGGGTTATTTTGTTAACCAAATTTCACCTTAAATTTGTTTCTCAAAAAGCAATTAAAGGGCAAGCCTTAGCCAACTATTTGGCAGATGCTCCTTCTCTCACGTTACCTAATCAGGATTCATTCCTTGATGATTTTCCCACTCCTATTAGGTTCCCACTATCGCTTATCCTTAACGAGATGTTCCCTTGTACATATGTTTTTTCTAGGTTGCTCCTAATTGCTTTGTTCATGAGTTTCACACTATCTCTCATAATTTTTTATGAGATAGTAACTTTCTCTCTAAGAAGTGGAGTCTTGTTAAGTGGGACTCTATTTGTAGACCAAAGTAGGAAGGTGATTTGGGGATTCGTAAGACAAAACTTAATGGTCAGGCCTTGGCTGCTAAACTCTATTGGAGGTAGTGTAGTCAGCAAGACCAAGATTGGGCTAGAATCCTTACCTTGAAATACCTCGGGGATGTGGAGAGTAGTGATGTTCCTTGGTATATCTTTGTGGGCAAAGACTCTATGATATGGAGCACTCTCAAGAGGGGTGATAATTTGATCAAACAAGGATTATATTGGATTTACAATAGAGGATCTGAGGCTTTATTCCGGTTTGACTTCTGGGATGGGGGCCCTCCTATTATTTCTCTGTATCCGCATTTACAGGCTTTATGTAAGATTTTTATCAGGAGGCTGGTTGGATTAAGGTGGAATCTTATAAAACTTCACAAAGAGTGAATCAAATTGAATTCTTTAGGTGGAAGGAACTACATGAGTGGCCACCAGGGGGTTCAACTAAGGATTGTTAGGAACTGGGTAAGATTTTGGCTAACAGATTTTGTAACTCCTTGGGGGGAAAAGATATCCTGGCTTGGGGCCTGAATCTGAAAGGAAAATTCTCAGTTTCTTTGGGGTATCAAGAGTTGGACAGGTAAATTTATGGGAGATCTAGTGTTCGTTGGTGGAAACGGGTTTGGAACAATTTTGTGTGGCCTAAGTGCAACTTTTTTATGTGGTTGGTGGTTCAAAATAGATGTCTTACGTAGGATAATTTGTGGAAGAGAGGGTTTTGGGGCCCCTCGAGGTGTGTTTTATGTAAAAACGATGAGGAGTCCTCTTACATATTTCTTTCTATGTCCTTTTGCCATGGAGATTTGGCACTATTGGCGGGGGTTTTGGAATAGGGCCTATTTCCATGCTTCCTCCTTAAGTGAATTTTGGGAGCTTTTGGGTAATCCTCTAGCTATGACTCCTTTCTTGCGGGTTGCTTGGGATATAGGCCCCTTGTTTATTCTTTGACAAATTTGGTTGGAAAGGAATGGGAGGATCTTTTAGGATAGGAGCATGATGATCCATCAATTGTGGATGAGAATTATTAGTTTGTTGCAAGAAACTATATCATCTAAATGTGATTTGACTATCGTTGTGGGTCTTGGAGATTTACTTGTTGTTCAAAGGTTGGGTTTGGTGGGAGGTCATGCATGGCCTTCCTCTAAGAATCGCCATGATAAAAAGAAGGTTCAACGGGATGGTTTTTGGTCTCCCCCTGCTCATGATGTGTGGAAGATAAATATTGATGGTTCACCAAGAGGTAATCTTGGGCATGCTAGAATTGGTGGAGTTGGAATAGATAATTGGGGGTTGTTCATTTCTTTGTATAAGGGACATCATTCTAACAACTTTATGGAAGCCCTTGCTATCCTTTATGCTTTGGAAAGAAGTTGCGCTCTTGGTTGGAGAAAGATTATCTGTGAATCTGATTCTCAAATAGTGATTGATTTGCTTAATAAGCAGTAGGTGGAGGGTTCAAACTGGCATTTGGTCTTGGTGGTTGAAAAAATCCAGAGAATTGATAGATTGTCGGATTCTATTTCTTTCTGTCATGTTCCTGGGGAATGGAATAGGATCATTGACTGTTTGGCAAAATGAGCTCCTGAGGAGAGGGAGGGGTGTAACATCAATGATTGAGGTCACTTGTCCAATGATTATTCTTGGTTTTTAAAATACTTGGTCATGGAGGACATGAGGAATTATTTGGGTGTCTCTAGTGAGGGTTGATTTGGTGGATGTTCTTGGTTGGGTTGTTTGTCGACTACCTGGGCTAACTTGCTTCTATTGCTTTGTATTGATCTTGCTTGATTAATAATAAAAATATATATAAATCAATTAATATGAAAATTGATAGTCGTAAACCGACATATTTTAAAAAATAGTATACATCAACAAATGGATATCCGATTTTGGATCCGATATTCATTTGCTTTGAGACAATAAAAAGAAAAAAGAGAGCCACATGGATCATTTTCACCAACAATGATGACAAAACCCTCGAACTAAGAAAAGAACAAATAGATATAAGAGGCTAAAACCAATATCCACTTTTTATAATCAAAATCCACCTCGAGATTGATCTAAGGTAGGTTATTTATTTGTTTTTCTTTGTTGTTCTTTTCTTTTTTTTTCTTTTTTCCATTTGTTTTTAGTTTTTTTATTGCAAAATAGGTTTTTTAATATGAATTATAGTTTTTAGATTAAATTTTGTTATTTTTTTGTAATTTTGAACTTCAATTAGGTAAAGTTAACAATCATGGCCGATAATCCAAGCCCTGCACAACCAAACTCTCCCTCAATTCAAGTTTTGAATAACATTAATTTGGCTAATTTGAGGAACATTTGTGAGTTTTATCATAAGAAATATCATCTATCCTTAATGTCAATCACATTAGAGTCAATAATTTTTAATGTTGAAACCCTCACAAGCCAACACAATTCCATTCTATTGTGGGCCCATGAGGTCACGAGGCAACAATATGTCAATGGGTTGTCATATGATGAGGTCAAGGATCTTGAAATTAGAAAAGCCCAATTAGCTACACTATTTTTCAATCCTATAAATGGATAAACTATTGATGTGCAAAAACTGAAATATTATATCAAATGGTGCCAACATCAAAATATAGTAGATAACTTTTGAGATCATTGGTGGATGGTTTTTGATAAATGACCCAACAACAATATCGATGTCCCTCTATATTTCCTTCCCAAACTATATGCCAAGTTTATCCAAGGCAGGCATGTAAACTACTTTAAAATGAGATATTTTTAGGGTATGGGTAGAGGTATGCCCCAAGATAGACCTAGGGCACATCAAGTAGTAAAGGGCATGTATGTTCCCCCTCCTCGTATTGCTCCCCCACCCCCCAATACAACATCCAGATGCTGTTGCAGATGCAACCTCATAGAGCATATTTGTCATTCATTATTCAACTGATCATTTGATTTCTTAGACCTCATCACTCTCTCAGCCACATGATCTTGATAATCCTAGTGGATTGGGTGGTACTAGTATAACTTTCTCGGTTGCACATATTTGTGTGCCACATAGTTGCACTATGTGCAACACAAATTCTTACATCTTTTTGGACAAGCTATTAAGCCTCCTATTGACACATCTAATTACAAGGTCCATCATATTGTTGGTGTACCACATGAGACGACATGGACTGGATCATATCCTGGAGATTCGTTGCATGTTAAAGATGAGAAGGATCTTGGATCTTACCAAGATAATGTAGTGGTAAGACTTATATTGTTATTTCACAATGCATTTGATCTTTAATTTAATATATATAAGAGATATCAGTAAGTACTAATACATATTTATGTGGTCCATTTAATAGTTGATGACCAAGGAGGACATGACACAAGTCCAACACAACACCATTTCGGCTATTTTATTTGGCCTAGAGAGTTACATGGTATACATTTTTGCACATAGTTGTTTACATTTTTTTTATTGTATGCATGCATCTCACTTAAACTGTCATTAATTAAATTACATATCAATTTATATTTTTATCTTATTTTACTCTTGTAGGACACTCCTAGTGTGGCCAAGGTGTTGCATTGTCTAGCCTTTAGAAGTGTAACGACCAACTGATGAAAGGTAATTGAATGCAAGTTTAATTGAATTAATAGTTTGAAGAAATCATATATAACATATAATTGTAGCATGAATTAGATGTTAACTTTTCAAATGTATTAAATAATTATACATGTGTACATAGATTGATAGTTTTGCATACTTGTCATTTTTATGTATCGACACCTATTTGGCATACATCATTGTGTACGACTCCCACAATGCTTCAAGAAGCATCAGAAGAGGTAGTGATGTGTTTATTTTATATTGTAGATACATATGTTTAAATAGCAGTATCTATGTGTGTTTATTTTATGTTTCTTTCATTAACAATTATATATTAACGTGTATCAATTTTATGTTATGTGAACAATCTTGAGGCTTATACCCAACATGACAATGTCATGGAGCCTCTACCATTATCATATGATAGGAATCCTAATTGTTCTATAGTAATACTATATGCAAAATGTATTTGTGAGAAAAGATGTAGAGTTGAGGTAATCAAGAATTCAATTTTTTATATTAATATAGTTCAAAACATATACATCATATCCATTCTGAGGATGTAATCAGACTGGTGTCATGCAGTCACTATCTAGAATATCATTACATGTAGTTCAAAAAATGGTCATGGCCCTATGTCAAATCGCTTAGCTTTACATCATATATAATATAGAAGAAGTTTTGTACAACAAAATTGCCTCTTGTGTCAGTAAAAATATAGCCCACAATACTAGTCAACGAGCACCAAGAACATTCTCCCCAGTCCTAGGAGAAGGACCATCCGCATCTTCAATCTTGAGTCTCTGCATATATTGTACTAATGCATCAATTTCCTTTGGGTGTAACATATTCATGTGCTTTTTGAAGTATTCAACATACTGTATATCCGCCTTGCAAATCTGAAGAACACCCTCCCGGACCACAATCATGAACCTATCTGTTATGATCTCCAGAACAGCAGAAACCTAAGACATAATGTAAAAGTGTGTGAGTTTAATATTAAACCCAGCAAGCCTCCTCCTCTTGTTTTGAAATAATTCTCCATTTCTTTCTTTCCAGAGAAACCAAAGGATTTCACAAGACAAAACAAACCAGAATCGGTTCAAACTAAGATCAAAGAACTCCACAAAACCAACAAGGATTTCACAAGACAAAACAAACTAGAATCGGTTCAAACTAAGATCAAAGAACTCCACAAAACCAACAAGGATTTCACTCCAAGAAGGACCAGGTCGATGGTTCTAGACAATGGGAGAACCAAGGAAGATGGACCACACACCACGGGCAAACTCACATTCAAAAAACAAATGCTCAAAAGACTCCTGAACATCGCACACTCCACACCTAATAGGTTTAGAACCCACAGCAGATAAAAAATAACCTACGACTAACTTTTTAAGAAGTAAAAGCCATCTAAAGCAACATTTCTTAGGATCAATGTGGGAGTGCCAAAAAAAATCAAAAACAAATTGCCACCTGGATTTAGACCAGTCGAGACCCCAAAACTGATGGACTCAAGTGAAGATAGAGTAATCATCTTTCAACATCATGTAGATTCACTTAGTAGATATGTCCAAAAAAGGAGAGCCATCCAGCCATTTTAGTTGCTTCAAAACAGAATCAGTATCCAAAATCTTGCCAGGAAAAAAACAACTAGTAGCTTTAACAATAAGAGGATTTTTTTTTTTGTGAAAGAGGAATCCCATATTTAGAGTTGAGCTCAGCCCAAGACCCTAGCCAATTGTCAAACAATACATTACTAATAAGATAAATACCTTTATCATTCCAAATTTTAGCAAAGCAACTTTGAGTCAAAGCAAGAGGTTTATTGTTTAAACTCACCCCCCACCAGATAGATCTGTCCATAATAGCATATGATGGAGAATTACCTATAGCATCCTTAGAAGGGAGTAAACTCCTTACCTGTGACCATGCCTTCCACAGTGAAGCAAATACATTAGAACCAAACACCTTCATATTATAGTCCCCCAAAACAATATCACATAAAGGGATAGTCTTCCATTTTTTGCCTTTTTTAATAACAGACCTTTCAATATTATTTTTTATCAGCACCTTCCATGGTTCATTACCATTCAGAGCTTTGACAATCCATTTAGAAGCTAGAGAAATGCCATGGGCCCTAAGGTCTTTGATACCCATTCCACCCATAATCCTTGGTCTACAACACCAATCCCAATTCACAAAATATCTCTTGTTATGACCCATCCTATCAGACCATAGAAAGTCCCTCATGATCTTCTAAAGCTTGTTGGTTTGATAGTTAGCAAACAACCATGCAAAGGCATAATAAATATGATGAGAGGAAAGAACATTGCATAATTTGCACTCTTCCATCCAAGGAGAGAAGATGAGTCTGCCATTTTAAGTGCTTCCTCTCAATTTTAGAATATAACCAAGGCCACATATCTTGAATAGAAGGGTTAATACTAAAAGGAATACCAATATATCTAACAATAGAGTTCGGTCTGACCCATTGCCAAACTTTGCAAGAGACCCAACTTGGAGGAACATCAGACCAACCAAAAACTGTAGATTTGTGGGGAGCTACCTTTGCTCCAAAAGCCAAGCAGAAAAACTGCAATCTATTCATAGCATTATCAAAAATTTCCTCATTCAAAACCAAAATAAAGCAGTATCATTAGAAAATTGGGCATTGATCAAATCTTCAGAATTAGGTAAGTTTATCCCTCTGATAGAAGGACTAAGGCAGGAGCTCTCATAATGTAGAAAAGTGCATCAACAACAATGACAAACAAGGTCGGGGCTATGGGACAACCTTTCCTGATAGACCTCCTAAGGGGGATACGTTCAGAAAGTTCACCATTAACCTCAACAACTGTGGAAGAGTCCTTAAAGAGAATATCAATCCATCTGCAGAAATAAGAGGGAAATCCAAAAGCTTGCAACATCCCTCTAATGAAGGGCCACTCAATTTCGTCGCATGCTTTCTCAAAGTCTAGAAGAATCATTGCAACATTCTGCTTGTTAGCTTTAGCCCAATGCATGACCTCCCAACTAGTAACCAAATTTTCCAGGATATATCTACCTTTAATGAATACAGTCTGAGTGGCAGAAATGAAGTTGTTTAGTAACCCAACAATCCTCCTTGCTAAGACTTTTGCAACAATCTTGTAAGAGATATTCAGTAAGGTAATAGGCCTCTAGTTTTTAAGTAGAGTCTTATCCCCACCCTTAGGTAGCAATTTAATGACACCTCTATTTTAATGTTTTCTCCAAGAGATCCCTGATTAAACACATCTTCATACAGGGAAAACAGTTCCAAGCATATCCATTCTGAGTGCATCTTATAGAATTCAGCAGGTAACCCATCTAACCCTGGGGACTTACCATTGGCCAGTGAACTGATAGTAGTTTTAATCTCCTCAAGTGAGATATTTTGGCCCAGAGCCTTGGACTCCTCATAGGAAATTTTCTTAGGGACACTGGATCATTGGTGAGAATGTTATTGACTTGAATATACTCAATAAATTCGCTTATATTCTTGGCTCTAATAAGATTGAAGAAGTAATTGGCTCCCTTGTCACCACCTTAAAGCCAATTCATTTTATCTCTTACCTTCTACCCTTGGATCTTGAAGTGTTGTAACTTCCTCAAGAGATTTTTGACCGAAGATAGCTCCCCCTCTAGGGCCAGGTTATGCCCCTTACTCTGAAGCTCCTTCTCAATACCATTGAGCCTATTCTGTAGATAGGACTCCTCCCTAGACCTATCCATAGCATATTTCTTACCGATGATCTGAAACATTTTCCTCCAAGTAACAATGAGAGCCTCCCATTTTTCCCTAGGTCTGAGATCAGGATTACAAAGCTTGGCCAAATGGGAAACCATCTTAATAGCATCCCCAGAGTCTTCATCCTCAAGAAAGGAAACATTAAGCAATCCATTCTCCCTTTTAGGCCAGATCATGGAAGAGGGGTCAAGATCCATATTTACAGTGACAAAGATAGGAGAATGATCTGAAATACTAGCAGGAGAAACACAAATAGGGGCCTGAACCCCCTGTGAAGAAAAGGAGAAAAGAGAAGCATCTTCATAGCGTATATCCAATCTATAGTACATTCTCTGCCTACCACTTTGACTATTACACCATGTGAACCAAATATCAGAAAAGGAGCCCTTTTTCCTCTCCAAAGGATCTGCCAAATTAAATCTCCTCTTGAACTTGGCCCAAAAGAAGTGTTCATTACCCTTCCAACAATGCTTATTGCCACCACTTTTGTCTTCACCATGCTCAATCATGTTAAAATCACCCACAAAACTCCAATGAGCATTCAGGAGGCTGGTTGTCAACCAATCCCAAAAAGTGGCTCTATCTCTATAGTCATTAGCAACATATATATTACAAATACCAAAAACACAGTCCTTCTCTTTGAAAGTGACCCACAAAGCCCTTTGGCAAGGGGATACACCATTAGCAATGATCTTATCTGCCCACTTAGGACTAACCAAAATGGTAGTACCACCTTTTCCCCTATCATGATTAGAGTGAAACCCAATGGCCTGAACCCACAAAAATTTCAACATAGTATAGGCATGGAACCCTGCCACTTTGATTTTTTGGAGGCAGATAATGTCTTTCTCCTTGATACTATTACACCATTTCCTAACCACATATTTTCTATCAGGCATCTCCAATCCCCTAACATTCCAACTATGAATGTGCATCATCATAAATTTATTTAGTGGAGGGTTTTTGGTTCTTGTACAACCTATTAAAACATTCTGGCACTTCATTACCTTTTTTACTATTATCATTAGAGAGAGATTGTATGTCTAATGTTTTCCTTTTCTTCCTAACTTTTTTACTAACAACCTCTATAAACTGCTCAGGATTGTTGATAGCCATACCATCTGCTCCAAAAGGCACAATCTACTTATCAAAAGATGCATCCACCATGGAATCCATGATACTAGGTAAGGAGTTCCTCAAATTGAACTCAGAGGGGACTTGGAAGGCATTCCTTAATACATCGGCTTTCTCCATAATACTTGCAAGAGCAAGCTGTTGAGCATTCAGTCTGGGGGGGAGATTATCAACCTTAACTTGATCACAATTATAAGGATTACCATGTACTGAGTGACATCCGACTAGGATGTTGGGAGGGGCATTCATATCAGAGGCTTGGACAACCTCATACTCATCCTCAAATAGAGGATTAGAGAGGCTAACAAATTTGTTACCATTACTATCATCAGTCGGGCAATCAAGACCCAAATTGACCTTCTCAATGCCAATGTCAGAGGTGCTATCCACTAGTAAATTATTACTTTCTTTAGTATTATTAACAAAGTTATGCACTTTACTAGGATCACTTCTCATATTTCCTTTCGAAGCAATGTTAAAGTTAGCATTGTGAGAATTTTTCAGAGAAGGGCAGTATTTCCTCACATGCCCATTAATTTTGCAAAAAAAGAAAAAGGCCCCCAAATTTCCCAACATGGACAGTTCCCAAGCAAAGCTCTCATCTTAAAAATCTAGAGAAATAATGTCAGGAAAGACAACCGCAAGATCAAGTGCTACAAGAGCCCTGGCATTCAGGTGAGGGGGAGTGGTTCTCGACTCCTCAACTTGGAGAACCAAATCCAAAGGTTTCAAAATCTGAGGAATGAATGGCCAAAATTCAAGCTGAAGGTTCTTAACTTCTACCCAATTAGGGGAGGAATGGGAATAACCTGCTCAACATTCCCTTTGGGGGACCAAGGAAATGCCCTAAACAAAGAGTGCCCCACATTCCAAAAAATATTCTTCAAAACCCTATCTTGCATATTATGGGATTTCAAAAAAACCAAGAGCAATGCCTTCTGAATCATTCTACAAAAGTTAACATGAATACCTAACTTCTTACCCCATACATTAGCAATCCAATATTAAAAAAAATTATGCGAGGGCAAAGACTCTCTATCCATACAGACAAAGAAAATTGCAATATTTATTAAACACGACTGCTCAGATCTAATGGCTTTAATCATATCTTCATTAGGAGACAAGGAGAGGGTCTTCAACCTGAGAGGACGAGACTTACCATTTCCTCCCCCTTTGGGGTCATCGGTTGTGCTGCCACTACCATTTGTGAATCTATCTCCATCAGCTGAGGGCCCTCCCAGACCGATCTTTGTATCCATGTGCTCTTGCCTGCAAAATCTTCCATCAAAAATAGTAGAAGGAGGGAAAACCATGGCCGATTGTTTCGAGACCATTTCTTTGTATGAGGGTTTTTCATGCTTTCCCTTCTGCGGATTAACGATCTCATTCTCCAAACTCTCACCATTATCAATGATATGCACCTTATCATTCTTGCAACTAGGTTCGCCGTCATTAACGCTATCCATCCACCTTCACACGAGTGGCCTCAAGGAACGGTCACAACTGCTTAAGCCCAAAAGCAACTGGCAAAAACCATGAAAAAAAAAGAAAGCACAGAGGCAAGAGGTAGGAAGGGAAAGAAACACAAACAAGGCAACCACCAAACAAAACAATCAAACACCAAGGAAAAGACATGGGAAATACATCACTCACACAAGAATATGACATAGGACACCAAGGATAACACATGAGCACCAACAAACCGGGTCTGAATACCAAGGAAGGTGATTGGACAACCTTCCTGGAACCATACCAGTTGCAGAGTGCTCTGGGGATGGATTTTCTTATAATTTTTCAAGAATTCAATTTTAGAGAAATTGAAGTTCAATATATATTGATTTTGATGTTAACTTGACAATTCTAAATTAAAAATTATATAATTAATCTAACTTGTGGCTTGAATTGTTATTGTACAAATATCTTCAAAGCCACTGAATACTTTAAAGAGGCTCCATTTTGATGATCCACCACATGTTTAGGATGTGTTAGAGATATGTAGTAGTCACTTAAGGATATTTTGGGATTCATATATAGCTATCTAGTATGTATATTTTGTATAGATATTGAAATGACACATGCCACATCTTGTAAAACTTTTTTTGAGTTGGTGTTTATGTCATTTTTGTATATGGACATACATAATTGTTCTAAAAGTTGATATTTGATCTCATTTCTCATGTGCATGTCTTCCAACTTTTAAAATTAATTTTGAACGTATAATTAGTTTAGAAAGGTTAAGTTATGAACAATAGCATGTTATAGTATTTTAATGATATTGCACTTCAATAGAACTTATGAATGACAATTGGTGTTCCATCTAAATTCTAAGTGTTAAATTTGGCTGCCTTGGGTAGCTTCACCAAAAAAATTGACCATTTTTTTATTGTTATTAATCGTAACATGGATCCTTAGTAATGATGAATGACAAGTAATCAAAATTGGATTCAATTTCATGTTCTACCTCCTTTACTCTTTGACATATTTGATCCATAACTTTTTGTTCTATATGCTTGGAGTGTTTGACATCCCGAACATATAAACACATCATCAATAGGATTTCCCAAGATTCACTTTATGTAGATGTCGTATCTATGGTTAATTATACATGAAAGTTTTAAACGTGAGTGATATCTTATACCTACAAACACATTATCATGTTCTACCTCATTTTATTTTTGTAAACTTTCATTACATAGTAAAACACATTACTTACTAACGCTATGAATAATTAGATCACTTACTAAGTCTATGATCACCTTCTATTTTGTAGAAGCAACAAGATACCTAATAGAGATGCAACACAACTATGATTACATCAAGGATTACCATATACTTGTTAGTCTTTGTCTTTCCTTCATTCCCATTTTCATTTGGATTCATTTACCATTTATAGTCACATCTATTACATTTCACATTGGTAGGAACCTCTAAGGTTGTGGTATAAAGAAATGGATGTAGGAAACTTATAAATATGTGAGCTCTCTTTAATACTAATCTCTCTCACATCTTTTAAATTTGCAGAGTGAATCAACTCATAAATATTGTCACTAATAATATAAAAGGAGAAGAAGTTGCTAAATTATAAAAGTTCAAGGAAACCAAAATGACACTAAAAAATACTATCAACAAAGTGGCTACATGTGAAGGAATAGGAGAAATCACATGATAAAAATTTAAAATCAGGTAAGAAAATCAAAAGAAATTTACATCTTAAAGGGAGCAGAGAACAACACACTACTTGCTTGAAAGGAACTTTACTCAAAATTAAGGTCAACAAGCTATCTAGAATATTGTTTAGGATCAATTGATTTCTTTTAGGAGTGTTAACCCTACTTTTTGTGGAGTGAAAATTGTTGGGATTCTCGTGTTAAACAATTTGAGTCGATAACGATATTCAACGAAAAATGAATATATGCAAAGCATGAATATGTGTGATTTCTTTTCATTTGACGAAGTCAAGAGGTCTAACCGATCAATTTCTTTAAAAAGAAAAAAAATTATTATTAAAAGCCATTTTAGCCTATGTCATGAGTCATAAGAAAAGAATCTTGAAGTTGTTTTAATGTTCGTAGAAACCCCTTGATGAAAAAACCTACTATCAACAACGCCTTGTAAATGTACCAAGGACACAAGAGGTGAATATGCCTATGATAGGGATGGTCTTCTCATTCCATGGTTGACTACTAATTTTTGGCTTTGAAAGAGAGTAAAATGACTCAGGCGAACTTCATTGCCGAACGCACCCTTATCCGTCCTTGTGATATGTAATGTGGTAACTATATTATATAATCAAGTTTGAAATATAGATTGCGGGTTTTCATGGCATGGAGATAAAGCACTTCAAAGAATGGTTTAAATGATAATAAGGTTCTTACACTAGAAACTACTCACTTGGGAAATGTACACCATCGGCGGTCTAAGCTGGCGGTTGACCAAGTGTTAGCGGCTACATGGTAAAATGGTTAAAGGGACCAATGAACACCAACTTCGGGTTGCGAATGAGAAATTATCATCAAGTTGGTAAAAATCATCAAGTTACCAATACGTTCTTACACACAATATGAGAAAACTCAAAGTCATGCAACGGTTTCATGCTTTCGGTGAGTTAGCCAACATGAGCAAGATGCCGATACACTTCAACTTCTTAGTTTTCAGCGGCGATATGAAAGTGTTTTGAAAGATATCGCCTTCTCCTTGAACGTCCACCTGGTGGATTGAATACACCACGTGGCTTGTGAAAGATAACAAAATTGGTTTTATAACAACCTTCACCATTTGCTTTGCATGCCAATAAAGATGCATGCTATCGTGCCCCCTAACTCTACTCGCACTTGCAAATTTTAAAGATGAAATATTGCATTTCGAGGTGTATTCTGCAGGTTATCGATGATATGCAAGACAGGAGAATGTATGTTGTGCGTGACTATTTACATATTATTTGCAGCCAAAACAATTGCGTAAGCATCAATGAACCTCCATCAAAGTATAACGAAAGAGCATTTTTAATAAGATGATGTGAGTGGAAATGCTCAAAGAGACATGCATGCGAAGGGCATCAAACCAAAAAGAGTCCTTATCACATGCGTCTCATTATCTGTTGTGATAGGCATTCTCACATAAATGAGACGTAATGAGATGACTGATTTAACTCCCTTGGTCATTCATTTTTCGGGGCGGGATAATAGTTCATGCAGAATGCCTGCACTATAGAGTTTCCTGCAGTTTTGAACAGTGAATATAGTTGCGATGGTGCCCACCGAAACGTAGGAAGATCTCGGTATGAATGCCTAGGTAAGACTGATGCTTTAATCAGTGGTTTTAACTTGGCCCACATATAGCTGGGAAGCTACCGTATCGAATAAGGGTTCTCTTCTACATTGAGCAACCAGCAATGAGAAAATCATGGGTGTCTGGGTTGAATTGGTATGACTGAATCTGCTGCCTACCTGGCCGAGACATTTGAGCTTGGGTCCCTAATGACATTTGAGAAGCACCAAACATGATGCAATCCATGGTTGCAAACATGATGCACAAAAAATGCTTGATAAATGTTTTCCAATAGTCTGAGCATGAGTTTAAGAAGTGAGTCCAGATCTAAGCTTAGTTGAAAAGATACAATTCCTTATTCAGTGCTAGTGGCATAGACAGAGGTTTTGATAGAAGCAGTTTATAGTAGTAGTGGACCCGGATGTAGAGTCTAGCAGAACCATCAGTAGCAAAGGCAAAGACACTTTCTCAAATAAATGTGGTCAAAACACAGAATGAATTAGTTGAAGAAGTCTTAAGAAACTTTCAAGTCTGTAAACGTACATCCAAACGTAAAGAATGGATATGCATGATTACTTTCTGCACTGGCAGAGTAATGTGTTATAAAAGAGCTTTAAAGACTTCTTTGTGATTAAAGAGGAACTTGTATGAGTTTTAGTTCAAATCATTCATGCATTGAAGAAGACTGGGTCGGTTTACTTCAAAACCTGTGCTAGCTATCTCAAGGAGCTTTAAATATGTTATAAGTATCCTTTTCAAATATAGATTAAGAAGGAGTTGTGTTAGATATCATGAAATACAAGGCTCAAGAGTATGAGTATGCCCCGATGATCACCACCATGATTCCAGAGGTTCATGATACCAAGATTGGGCACATAAATTTGCAGGAGATCAAAAAGTTCTTCATGGAAGGTGACAGATCAAAATTGTCTTGTAGAGTGGCGGGAAGTGGCTTGATTGAAGCAGCATTTTTTCCCATATCAATTCAATGTACAGATTTGGTACTAGAATGCTCAAAAAGATATAATCCAAATGCGACAGAGATAAGAGCTGCAGACGGATCCTTAATGGCCAAACTTGACAGAATTTCAATATCTATTATTCTTCATTTTCCATATAAGGAAAAGTTCACTCACATCGATAAGCAAAAAGCTTACAAATACTTTAGCGATAATAGAAGCAAATGCCTCAACAATCTGGCTAAAGAATGGATGGTTGCGCCACGGGGAGGACAGTCTCAGCTTCCAAAAACACTCCATCGTTCTCTTTTCATCAAAGAGATTTGTTACTTGATTTTGTTACTCCATAGAGTGACAGGAAGTCCTGACTCCACTGAGTTTGAAATGTGGATGTATCTCTTCATAACAGTCATCTCTGCTGGTAAGCAATTCATTGACTGGGGCCATCTCATCAGTAACTGCATACATGACCAGTTAGTGCACTTCAAAACAAGTCAACGCTTCCATATGATCTCTTACTTGATATATGCTATTGCTAATTTGAGGTCATGGCCAGGGTTAAGTACTAATGGTGTCCTGAATCAAGAAACTCAAATTTACCATTATGACAAGCAACTGCAACTCGAGGAAAGCTTTGTGTATTTCAAGCGGGTGAATGATGCTTTCACAATGTGGGCAGTAAGGTTATTACAAGGAGACATTGACACCAGAATATCAAAGGAAGTTGCTAAATTGATAAAGAAATATGGAAGTTTCTTCATCCAGTTTTCAAGATTTACCTATCTTCGAGTAGGAGGATTTGAAGGTTATCCACACAAGTTACCCAGATATGTTGATGATAAGCTCATTTTAGTTGAGCTTTGTCGGCAATTGGTTTCAGTTCAAAAGAAATGTAGAGATAGAAAGAATAAAGGGGTAGCTTTTCCTATTTGTCTCGGGCACTATAGATGTGATTCAAGTTCAAGAGCAGATGAGACAGAAAAAGCTTTATCTAAGATCAACTTGTATCCATACTAGATGAGGTTCCCTTTTGATAGCAAAAATTATGTCAAGAACAACTTAAAGTTAGGTCCTGGCTATTTTCATTTTCCTAATCTCAAAGACTTTTGGGAGGATTGCGAAGATGAGTTTGAGGTTAGAAAAAGAGATTGGACAAGGTTAACTTTGAAGCAAATGAAAGATTTCAAGAAGGATTGGACCATAGAAGGCATTGAAGATGATGGATCTGATTTGATTGATCCTATCTATTTTGAGCAAGTCCAGTCCCAGCCACTTCCTAATTTGAACTGGGCAGATCCAGAAATGAGAGATGTCAGAGAAAGAACAAGTTTTGTAATCAAGAATTCTGAAGCCTGGATTAAGAAGAAGATTACTCAAATGACTGCTACCAGACCAACAAAGGAAACTCCAAGAAGGAAAGGAAGTCAACTTGAGAGCTCTACATCACTGCATTCTTCCCATACTCCAGCTAGGGATGCTCCTTCTTACCAGAATACTCAAGGAAGTGATGGAGATGAAGACCCTCCAAGGAGGAACAATCTTCAAAACACATGTGGTGATGAACCCCGACAAAAGAGGAAGAAATCCAGAGCAAAAGACATAGAAGAAAATTCTATTGCAAGTCAAGTAAAGGATCAAGTTCCAGTGGAAATTCTGGATGACACAAGATTTGATGATGGAATGCATTCCATATCTCCCTCAGTTCCTATTGAATCCCTACGACAAGAAGCACAACAAAATACTTTAGTCATGGATTCATCATTTCCAAGCAATCCAAGCGATCAATTTGAAGAAATCAGAGAGGTGACTACAACACTGGTAGCAAGACAGAAAAACATCCAAGAGTCCACAGAAAATTCTTCATTCCCATGGTTAGAACAAAGTCTATTGAAGAAGAGGAAGGTAGAAAAGCTAGTGGTACTTGAATTTAGTAGCATATCTGATCTTTTTGAAAGAGCTGAAAAACTAAAGAAACTCAAAGTATCCTCAAGAATAAAGACTGATCCAAATTCAAGGAATATGTGCTTAGAGATTGCTCAACCCATATCTGAGAAGGATACAAATGAGGCCACCTCTGCGGACTTTGTTGTGACAAAGATTGATATGGGACCTTCTTCTCATGAGTCTGATATTCAGAACTTTAATGTGATGGTAGCCAGAATGGTGGAGAGAAGTGAAAAGGATAAGCAATCCAAGGATCAATTGAAACAACAAGTGCACACCTTGTCTTCTTACTTGAGATCCGTAGTTGATACCTCCACTATGCCACTAAGTGTAGATCGCCAGCCAATTATATTTACACCAGAAGGAGTAATTGAAAGGAATGTTATGGATAATCTTCAAAAGTACCAAGCCTATGGAAAGGTAATTTAAGGTTGGGTAGAAAAGGTCAAAACTCTTGCATGTGATTTCTTAGTCCAAGCAAAATCTATCCATGACGAGGCCTTAATAAAGAAAAATACTATTGAGAAAGACTTGAAGAATGTCAAGAAAGAGGAGGCAACTTGGAAAGAAATTGTGAATGATTTTAAACAAATGATAGAAATTGGAATGGACACCCTTGCAACCGAGAAAATCTTGCCTAGTAATGAAAAAGATTATCCAGAGATATGGATAGAAAGCATTAACTGGAAACTAGTGATCATAGATCAAGTTTCATCAGAGTTAGAAAAGCTCATGCTTTCATGTGATCAAGTGTGTGTCAAACTCCAAGGACAACTCACTGCTCTTCTCCCAAATGTGACATTGATGGAAGACTTGCAGGTGTTACAGAATAGCTTCCAGAACATGGTAGATCAGCAACTTTTTAACAGGACAAATTTCAGTGAAAATACCATCGAAAGGTTGATTGATATTTACTATTCCTTGAGAACTTCTATGCCTCAGACAATCAGCATGGTGACAGAACTAATTGGCATTCATAGAAACTTGAAGACATGGAAAATGAGGATAGCTAACATCCTAATTCCCAAAGGAAAATCTGTCACTTCGGCCATTCGACTTTTCAGAATCTTCAGAGACAAAGGACCTGGACAACCTAATGTGCCTACAGAAGCAACAGCCTCATCGGCAATGCAAGGAGTTAGCTTAGAATAAGTGCAGAGTTGCATTTTGTATAGTCTCCATTTTTGTTGTGTTACTCACATCATGTTTTTGTCTTTCTTTGTAAATAACTCTCATGATCGAGTTTCCTTTCTCTCATCTCTATTTCTGTATTGTAATAAAAGGTAATCTTGGCTCTTTTCATATGAGGTAGTTATCCTAAGTTCTCATTTTGGGTAGTTATTCTAAGTAGTTATTTTTCCCAAAGTTGAGGAAGTTATAAAGTAGTTATAAAGGTGGTTAGGGTAGTTACCTCATGTTGGGAAAAATGGTGTCTCAACCTTGCATTTATGCGAGGTTACTATTTATAGTAAGTTTTTATTTGAGCACGAAATGGTGCGAAACTCTCCCTGAAGCTTCTGGTTGGCTAGATAAGCATTCCGGTAAAGTTGCGTCGCAAGGTCACAGCTAGTTTTGAAGATATTAAAGTTTTCGTCTTGGAGGGGTGCAATAAAATGTTTAAACTTAATTTTGGGGACTTTAGAGGCTCCGAAACGCCCTGAAAAGTTGCCGTAACCGGCGAAGCGGGTTACGAGGTGATAGAGCACTTCACGAGCTTTCCGGCGCTTCAAACGGTTCGTCAATCGGACACCCGGTTCTCAAGTTATGGCCTCCGGAAGTTTGTACTCCTGAAATAGGAAAAATAATTTGTATCGAATACATAAATGAGCTATAAAAGGGAGCGACACGTGTTGATGTGTGCTTTAACATGTCATAGAAGGGAGATAAGGTCGGCTACACCTTATTGGGTGGTTTTAGCCCATGGTTTTGTAATACCGTTTGACGGTTTCTTGTATTGTATCTCCTATTTATGAGGTGTGTGAGATAGAGGTTGTGTGTAAGAGTCTTATGGCTATTGAGTTGCCTCTGAATCTCTGATTAGTGGTACTCCTGCGAAGAGCTTGCTCTGCAAGTATTTTGTAATCTGTTTTTGATTGCTGAATAAAATATTGAGCTGCTTTTGGAGGGTGGGGTTTTTCTCCCGAAAGGGTTTTCCCCACGTAAATCATTGTGTTGTGGTATGATTGCTATTATATCTATTTCTATTTTCTGTAACTGTTGTAATGATCTGAAAAAGTTTTGCATTACCCTCCTCTCAAGGTTAGTGTAGGAAGTTGTTTCCGCTACTTAACTTCCTTAAAAGTGGTATCAGAGCCTGATCACCTTTGGTTTCAATTGTGGGCAGTTGGGTTTTTTGAACTAATCCAGATTTGAGTGGGAGCTTGTGCAGAAGACACTTTTTGATCCTGTTGCAGGAATATTCAGATGGCGAGTTCGTCAGGGAGAATAGAGGTGGAGAAATTTAATGGAAGTAATTTTGAGATGTGGAAGCTGAAGATGGAAGATCTGCTAATAGATCGAGATCTTTGGGATGCTGTTGATGCGAATGTCCAAAGGCCCTCAGATTCTACTGCGGCAGCTCAGTATGATGTTATGGACCGAAAAGCCAAGGGTCTAATCAGACTGTGCCTGGCAGACTCTGTTCTAATCAATGTCCATGAAGAGAACTCTGCAAAGAAGCTATGGACTAAGCTTGGTGAGATGTATCAAGTGAAATCTTTATTAAATCAAATTTTCTTAAGAAAGAAATTGTATTCCTTGAAGATGGAAGAGGGTGGACGAATTGCAGACCACCTAGAAGCATTCAATATGATTGTGGCTCAATTAGTATCCGTCGGTGTTAAGATGGACGAGGAGGAGAAATGTCAGATCTTGCTTTGTTCTTTGCCTGATTCGTGGGATTCTCTTGTTATGGCTATCGGTAGTACTTCTGTTGTTTTGAAATCTGAAGATGTGGTGGGTGCCCTACTCGGTGAAGAGATGCGAAGGAAGGTATCCATCAGTTCAAAGGAAGCCCTAACCGTTCGTGGAAGACCTAAGGAGAAAGGCAAGAAGAATGAGAAGCGCGGCAAGTCCAAATCCAAAGGGAGATCAAAATCTCCTGGAAAGTCCAAAGTCATTTGCTGGAATTGCGGTAAACCGGGTCACATCCGTAAGGACTGCAAAGAAGAAAAGAAGAAGAAAAAGAAAAAGTTCGATTCTGATTCTGAGTCCGACAAGGAAGATGGCGATGCATTTATTGCGGCTTTGGCGACTCATGCAGGTAATGATGCCTGGCTAATTGACTCAGGTGCATCTTTTCATATGACTTCCAATAGAGATTGGTTTTCTGAATATGAAGGATTTAATGGAGGTAAGGTGTACTTGGGTGATGATTCACAACTAGACATTGTTGGTCGAGGTAAAGTTAGAATCAGGTTTTCTGATGGTAGAATAAAAAGGATTAATGGTGTGCTGCATATCCCTGGATTAAAACGAAACCTATTATCTGTGAGCAAACTGATAGATGCAGGTGTGCAGGTAGTCTTTTCTGAAGCAGGATGTAAGATGATTAAGGGTGCTATGGTAGTTGCTAGAGGTGTCAGGTTTGGCACTTTGTATAAGCTTGAAGCATACACTGTTGAGTGTAATAGCACTTCTGTAAAAAGTAAATCTGCGGATACTTCACTGGAAGATTTGAAGGTTTCACCTTCAGCAGATGGAAATGGTTTTTGGGTACCTAAGGGTGCTCTTTCGTCTGAAGCAAAGTTACCTACAGAGAAGACTATGTTATGGCACCAGAGACTTGGCCACATTGGAGAAAAGGGTCTAAGGACCTTGAAAAATAAAAACCTTGTTGAAGGTTTGAATGACTGTAACCTTGACTTTGATTTCTGTGAGCATTGCATTTATGGAAAACAAAACCGCGTTCAGTTTTACTCGAGTTCTCATAAAACTTGTGGTGTTTTGGATCTTATCCATTCTGATGTGTTTGGTCCAGTAGATGTCTCTTCGATTGGAAAATTCACATATTATGTTTCATTTATTGATGATTTTAGTAGAAGGACATGGGTTTATTTTCTAAAGAGTAAATCTGAAGTTTTTAGTCATTTTAAAGAATTTAAAGCAATGGTTGAGTTGCAGACTGGAAAGAAAATAAAATGTTTGAGAACTGATAATGGCGGTGAGTTTTGCTCTAATGATTTTGATAGATTCTGTAAAGACTGTGGAATTAACAGGCAGAAGACAACTCCATATTCTCCACAGCAGAATGGAGTTGCAGAAAGAATGAACAGGACACTGATGGAAAAGGCTAGGAGTATGTTGAGTGGTGCTGGTCTTGAACAAAAGTTTTGGGCTGAAGCTGTTGCCACTGCTTGCTACCTGATTAACAGGTCTCCTACATCAGCTCTTGTTGATAAAACGCCTATGGAAGCATGGTCAGGTCACAAGCCTTCATTGAGACATCTTAGAGTTTTTGGTTGCGAGGCATATGCACATGTGCCAAAGGAGAAGCGAACAAAGTTGGAGAACAAGGCTGTGAAATGTATCTTCATCGAGTATAGTTATGGTGTGAAAGGATACAAGCTTTGGGACCCTGTTGCACAAAAGGTAATTCACAGTAGAAGTGTTATTTTTAGATAAATTAAGTCTCCTTCTGTTACATTGCAGCCAGAATAGACTAAAAAAGAAGATGTGATTCAACTTCCTTCTACACCTGAAAGAGTTGAATCAAGACCCCTAGATAGGCAAGAATTTGAGGAGAGCTCGTCTAGCTCTGAATCTTCAGAAGAGGAGGAAGAACCTCCAACTCAGCTTGTTCGAAGGTCTACAAGACATAGACAACCACCTGAAAGGTATTCACCTGATGATTGGAGATGTATTTTTGCTTTGAATACTAGTGTGGATGAACCGAAATCTGTAGAAGAGGCATTAGGTATGAATGATGCAGAATCCTGGAAGATTGCTATGGAGGAAGAAATGGCAGCTTTGAAAAAGAATGATACATGGGATCTTGTACCATTGCCTGAAGGACGAAAACCTGTTGGTTGTAAATGGGTGTTCAAGAAAAAGATTGGTTCAGATGGAAGCATTGAGAAGTATAAAGCAAGGTTGGTTGCAAAAGGCTACTCTCAGGTTGAGGGTGTTGATTACGGTGAGATATTTTCTCCTGTTGCAAAAATGACGTCCATTAGATTTTTGCTTTCTATTGCTACTGCTTATGATTTAGAGATTGAGCAAATGGATGTGAAAACTGCTTTCCTTCATGGTGATTTGGAGGAAGATATTTATATGACACAGCCGGAGCACTATGTGGTGAAAGGCAAAAGTAATTTGGTCTGTAAATTGAAGAAATCTTTGTATGGCCTCAAACAAAGTCCTAGGATGTGGTACCAGAAATTTGATACATATGTGTTGAGTTTGGGATTTGAACGTTCTAAATCAGATCACTGTGTTTATTATAAATCTTATGGTGATCATTTCTTATTCATTGCATTGTATGTTGATGATATGTTATTCATTGGTAAAGGGAAAGGTATGATTTCAGAACTGAAGTCTCAGCTCGCTGCTAAATTTGAAATGAAAGATCTTGGTGCAGCAAAGCACATTCTTGGGATGGAAATTAGAAGAGATAGGGCGAACAGAAAGCTATGGCTAGGCCAGAGTAAGTATGTGAATTCAGTGTTACAGAGGTTCAACATGCAGAATTGTAGACCATTGAGTGTTCCTTTTACAGTTGGAACGAAACTATCTGTTTCAAATTGTCCTACATCCCCATTGGAGATGGAAGACATGAGCAGAGTGCCTTACCAGAGTGCAGTTGGAAGCTTGATGTATGCTATGGTCTGTACTAGACCAGATATTGCCCAAGCAGTGGGAGTACTTTCTAGATATATGTCTAATCCTGGTAGAGTTCATTGGGATGCAGTCAAAAGAGTCTTCAGATATTTGAAGGGTACTTCAGAGTATTCTTTGTGTTATCATGGTAATTCAGTTGGAGACATGACTTCCCTTGATATCCATGGTTATGTAGATTCAGATTGGGCAGGTGATATTGATAGCAGAAGATCCACCAGTGCTTATGTGTTTACTTTGTTTGGTGGTGCAATTAGTTGGATGAGTAAGCGACAGGCTGTGGTTGCTTTATCCACTACTGAAGCAGAGTATATGGCAGCTACTCATGCTTGTAAAGAGGCCATTTGGCTTAAGAGACTGTGTTCGGATATTGGAATAAAACAAGGTACAGTGATAGTTTACTGTGACAGTCAGAGTGCAATTAGCCTAGCTAAGAACCCGACATTTCATGCCCGGACCAAACATATTGATGTTCAGTATCATTTTGTTAGAGATATGGTCGAAGATGGTAGGGTGAAGCTGGTTAAGGTGGACACTTTGATGAATGTTGCAGATGCTTTAACTAAGGCTGTGAGTACAGAGAAGTTTAGATGGTGTTCAGAGTCTATGGGCCTTATGGCCCCTAGCAATTGATTCATTGTGTTGACATTCCCTTCCGCTCATGCAAGGTGTTCGACAAGTGGGAGATTTGTTGGGAAAAATGGTGTCTCAACCTTGCATTTATGCGAGGTTACTATTTATAGTAAGTTTTTATTTGAGCACGAAATGGTGCGAAACTCTCCCTGAAGCTTCTGGTTGGCTAGATAAGCATTCCGATAAAGTTGCGTTGCAAGGTCACAGCTAGTTTTGAAGATATTAAAGTTTTCGTCTTGGAGGGGTGCAATAAAATGTTTAAACTTAATTTTGGGGACTTTAGAGGCTCCGAAATTCCCTGAAAAGTTTCCGTAACCGGCGAAGCGGGTTACGAGGTGATAGAGCACTTCACGAGCTTTCCGACGCTTCAAACGGTTCGTCAATCGGACACCCGGTTCTCAAGTTATGGCCTCCGGAAGTTTGTACTCCTGAAATAGGAAAAATAATTTGTATCGAATACATAAATGAGCTGTAAAAGGGAGCGACACGTGTTGATGTGTGCTTTAACATGTCATAGAAGGGAGATAAGGTCGGCTACACCTTATTGGGTGGTTTTAGCCCATGGTTTTGTAATACCGTTTGACGGTTTCTTGTATTGTATCTCCTATTTATGAGGTGTGTGAGATAGAGGTTGTGTGTAAGAGTCTTATGGCTATTGAGTTGCCTCTGAATCTCTGATTAGTAGTACTCCTGCGAAGAGCTTGCTCTGCAAGTATTTTGTAATCTGTTTTTGATTGCTGAATAAAATATTGAGCTGCTTTTGGAGGGTGGGGTTTTTCTCCCGAAAGGGTTTTCCCCACGTAAATCATTGTGTTGTGGTATGATTGCTATTATATCTATTTCTATTTTCTGTAACTGTTGTAATGATCTGAAAAAGTTTTGCATTACCCTCCTCTCAAGGTTAGTGTAGGAAGTTGTTTCCGCTACTTAACTTCCTTACACCTCAGGTGGTTACCACTTCACCTATATATACCTCATTATTATTCAATGTAGGGGATTCCACTTTTTCACAAGCTTTGTATAAGAGACTTGGATAGTATTATTCAAGCAATTAAGCAATAGAGATCAATTTGGATGTGTGTTCAACTTATTCTCATGGGTTATTATCAATGTTCTTATGTTTGATTGATGATTACCTAATGCTTTCCCTCTTAACATTGAATGTGAAGAAGTTTATTTCAAGTTGTGGTATCTCAAACTTGATTATATGAAATTTATTTTAATCTAGATTCATACCTTATATGGCGTTCAATCTTTCTTTATTATTCATTCTTTAAATTTTTGAAAAATCCAAATACCCCCATTATACGAGAGAGCTGCCCCTCTCAAACGTAGAGAAGAATTACCATTTCTTTGTGATTCTTCAACTGTTGTAAACGCTTTGTTGCTAATTCCAGGGCAAAACATAGTTTTTCAAGAAAGTTTCTTAAAGCAACAAATCCGTTTACCAACAAGGAGCCATAACTTTTCATTCTACATGCTATGGAGTATTTGAGAGAGGTTGGCACAAAGAAGGAAATGAATGGGCTTTGTAATTATAGAAAGATTAATTGCATTAAGAGACACCAAAAGTTTAGTAGGTTTGTTAAAAAGTGTCCAAAAGTTGTAAAAATTTTCAAAAAAGTTACAAAAGTTGCAAAACTATTGTGTGCACAAATTGACAATGCTTACATGTCCAGGTAGGCGAGTTTATGCTAGGCATGTTCTTGTGTTTTCTTTCCAGCTCGCTCGAACACTCAAGACCATATCATAGTTGTGTTATCTCTAAAGTGCCCTAAGTTCAAAAAAATGTGAAACTTTGAAGAGCCCTTTCTCAAAATTTGGGGCACATATGAACGATCCATTTGAAACTATAGGGTGAAGTGAGGCCTTTCTATAATAATGTATCTCAAATTTTCAAGACTCGAAGTCATTTTCTTAGGGAAACAATTTTGTTGTTGATGTCGTTGGTGTTTCCAACTGATTACTCTAGAGTTCCTCTATGAGAGGCCAATCTCAATTTTCAAGGTCTTGGATCAGTGGACCAATTAACAAAATGGTAATCAGGGATAAGGAAATAATGACACTCTCTACACTTCAGACTCTGTTAGACCTAATGGGTATCCCTTACAACAACTTCCTTGTAATTCCTCTAGTTTTTTATGATGCTAATACATATAGGTTCTCAGACTACGATGTGAGTCAATGATCTTTAAACCTCAGGGGATGTGGCCTTCATCCTTATTAAATTCTGATCACAATGAGAACTAGTCATCCTATGCACTTGAAAGCAAAAATGAACAAACTGAAAATGATTATTGTATTTATTTTAGATAAATCCATCTTCTTGCCATAGTTAAGTATGCATTACTATGATTAGTGCCTTATCTATTGGGATAAGCATTAGATGAACCATTATTGCAATATAAAACATACATATTCTGCACCATCTTATGCCTAGTATGATTGATACCTAATATCAGTTATATATGGTGAAAATATGATGATGAACCTATTGTAAAACCATAAAAATCCAACCACGAACAATCTAATTCCTACAATGAAACATCCACCATACACCAATAGAGATACCTAAGATCATGCAAATCAATAAATAAACAATATTACTATTCACATGTCAAGTAGGGTTTCTCTCCATTGTCTCCTATCTCCATTGATCTTGTTTGATATATTTGCTCTCAAATTTTATGTGTGCACAAGAGCTTAACAAAGAACAAATTGTAGTTGATAGCTTGATTGCAAGAAGGCTTGATTGCATATGATTGATTAGACACATTGATTAGGGTTGATAATGAAGGAAGTATCCTCTTATATAGAAGACACTTTAGGAAATGGAGGGATAAGATTAAAAGGTGTAAAGATAAATGGTCGACTAGGATTAAAAGGGTAGGTAGAAGAAATAATAAAAATGAGAGGGTAGGTGGTGTAGGAATCAAGAGATGAATGTCATGTGTCATGGGTAGAAAAGGCTAATGAATTAAATAAATAAATAAAGATCTATTTAATTAATAGAAGAAAGGGGATAATTAAATAAATAAAAGTATTTATTTAATTTAGGAGAAAGATTATTTAAATAATTAAAAGTATTTTTTTTAAATTAGAAAAGGGCTAGAAGAGGCTAAATGAATTAAATAAATAAATAAAGATTTATTTAATTAATAAAATACTTAGGATAAAATAATTAAATAAATGAAAATATTTATTTAATTAAGCAAGACAATTTTAGGTGTCTACATTTTGCCCCTCTTCAAGACAACGTAGCTTGTTGCATTGGCTCAAAGAAGAAAAACTGATGCAAAGTTGCCCCAAGACGGGAATGATATGCCCCCTTGAGAGATTGGATGAAAAGACTGAAAGGGGTTGCAGACAATCTCTCAATAAGAGAGAAAGGCTTAAGAAGGACTGACGAGATAGGGACTAACGCGGGGAGAAAATATTGACTTGAGAGACTAGAGCTAAGCAGCCTATATGTACAAGCTACCAAGAAAACATCCTCATTTGCATCCACACACTTGAGAGATCAAAGTGCATATAGAGATAAGGCAGCAAGAGAGATGGTAGATAGGCTATAGGGTAGATGGGGACAGGCCATCCCACAACAGAGAGGATAGGCAGAGGGATCCCAGGGAGGAGATGAGGAGGAGGATGAGCTAATCATGCTACGAGAGCTCATAGCAGGGCATGTCGATGAGATCGACGATCTCGAGAGAGAGGTGACTCGATTAAGGCAATAACTAACAGATATGTAGCAAGAGATGGTTGATGCCATCCAGACATATACTGGTGCAGAGGATACCTTGAGTGTGGCTAGAGTGACAATAGTAAGAGACACAACATCTAGGTTCGCCTTTTGTCTCTAGGCAGGAGATGAGATAGCCTACTAGAGGAGCTTGTACTTTGCCACAGTACCTCCAGAGCAGAGAGAAGGGAGTTATAGGAGAGTGTCATGCTCTACTACCAATACTGGCAGGGATAGGAGGAGAGCATCTAGTGGCAGAGTCATGGGTCCACCCGCATTACCAGGAGGAGGGGACAAATGAGGAGATCCAAGGGTTAGATCTTCGGGAGCTCAGATTCTGAGGCTTGCTAGCTCCGAGGGAGGGTCTTCATCATAGCTCTCTTGGATCCATTTTTTATCAGTTTTTGTATGATTATGTAGACACCTACGGGTGATTTTGTAGCCACATGTGATATTGACATCATTGTATCATGACATTTTATTTTTTGATATATATGAGATGACTCATTCCTTTCGGCAACTATATACATGTGTTCCTATGTGATGTATGTGATATTCTTACATGATATATGTAGCTACTATGATGATGCAATCTTATGTATGCATGCGTTATTATGATGCTTATGATGATTATGATATGTGGATGAATATATGTACATGATGAGATGCATTATTATTATTTTTGTTCTTTTTATGTTTTATATGTTGTGCGTGATGCAAATGTGAGTGTACTAAATGTAGATGGATGTATGATAATGATATGCTATGATTATTTATAGGATGAGATGCATGATGTCTATATTTGTATCTTTTTATGTTTTATGTGAGAATGCATATGCTAATGTGATGTGCTAATTAGTGGTGTGTGCAGGATGTGATGTCATTATGATTTATATATGTATGCATGAAATGAGATGTGCTAACATGTGATGATACAGGTGCAATGCAAACTACATGAAATGCATATATTTTTAGCGTGTCATTATACTCGGTCATGTGATAGCAGGCTACATGGACTGGGGGTCAATCAAGAAAGGGGAATGTAAGGTAAAAGATGTGGAAGTGGAAGATCTTCTTGTGTTATTATCATCATTGAGCTTTATTATAGAAAATAGGTTATGACAATCTAAGTATAGGTTCGACCCAAAAAGTCATTGTACCTGTTTGCATGGAGATCAAACAGGCACAAACAAGGAATGTCCCAATTCATACTAGACTCACAATGCCCTCATATCCTTGGAAAAGCCATAGCATTACTAAGAGATAATCCACAGACAACAAAATAGGTGAACATATCCCATCCTCGCCTTTCTAGTCAAAGACATCCTAGAGATAAAATCTCTAGTCAGAGACATCCTAGAAAAGCTAAAAGACATGTCACCAAAAGATAAAACCAAAAGAAAACAAAGACTTAACACCAACATACAATGAAATCCTCAAGTTATTTGTGTTTCTTGCCACATATGTTAACATGTTTAATTCGGTCACAATGTTGTTATCATGATAAAGGATGGATAATACTGAAAACCATGTTGTTGCCAAAGACTACTAAAAATATTTGATTTGTTGAAATCCCATTGCTACTTGTGTCTCATCTGAAACTGATTGAATCCATGAAACTGATACTTTATTGCGAAGAAGAATGAAACTTTCTTGTGGATCGGCGATGCAAGTGATCTTTTATTATGGATTGTGCACGAAAAGGAGAAGGAATGAAAAGATGATGCTCCTCAAAATATGTGATTCTCAAGGTACCACTTCCATCACTAGATTTAGGATTTTGCCCCAGTTGCAGATTGGACCTGATTTATTATGGAAGGAAAGGGTGAAAAGGGGGTTTATTATGAATGGATAACCAATCTTAGGTAGATCAATAGCAAGCCATGATGGGAATGGATAAATTTATTATGGAGGAGTAGGTTGTGAGTGTGTGCAAAATGAAAGGACGAGATTGAATCCTGAAGGAGGGAGGAGCAATTTCTCTACACATGATGTCGGTAACCCGATTTTCACCATGGTACTTGCCCAGGGTGCCACCGAAGTGGTTTTCACTATTGGATGGATTTATTTCTATGCACTTTTTTTTATTTTTCATTTTTTTGTGTGTCACAAGGCGCCTCAAGTTTTCACCAAGTAACAATTTTTCATTTTTTATGATTTTTTATGTATTTTTTACAATGGGATATTCTAAAAAATTATGTATAAAACCTGCAAAGGTGCATGTTTTTTATAGGATCCTCCAAAGGTTCTCGATCTGGTGTTGAAAGATCCATAGATTGTAGTGATGACGTAAGGACCAAGCCAATTTGGTTTGAACTTGCCCTTTTTCTCTCTGTCTTACTGATTTTTAGGATTTTCTTTGAGAGCTAAGTCACCCACCTCAAATATGAGAGGCTTGACCTTGTGATTGTAGCTCTGAATCATTCTTTGTTGATATGCTTTGAGATGATTAAAATCAGTTTATCTACTCTCATCCAATAATTCTAGATCTTGTAAGCGGGAGACCCTATAATCTTCATCATTGATTAGATTGTGCAAGGAAACTCTTAGGGATGGTAACTTGACCTCAATAGGAAAGATATCTTCGACACTGTAGATAAGTGAATAAGGTGTAGCTCCAGTAGGTGTACAAACACTTGTGCAATAGGCCCAAAGTACAGGGTTGAGTTGGATATGCCAGTTACGGCCAATGTCATCGACTATCTTTTTAAGGATTTTGAGGATAGTTTTATTAGATGCCTCAACTTGACCATTACCTTGGGAGTAATATGGAGCGGAAAAGTGATGATGGATATGAAAATGATCACAAATTTCATGAACATCCTGGTTCTTGAAAGGACGCCCATTATTTGTGACAATGGCAATGGGAACACCGTAGAGGCAACTGATATAATTAAGGATAAAAGTTGCAATCTGTTTTTTGGTGACTAGGGTATGAGGAATGGCTTCAATCCATTTCATAAAAAAATTTGTAGTTGTGTTGGGTGAATATTTTGTCACCAGCGTACTAATGACAAAATATATAATTCACACAAAGCTATGCTAAGAAATTAATCTCTCCTCTCATCAAGGGGAGCTTCCCTATGAAATTTCTCCTCTAATTAATAAGAAATTAAATTTGTTTGATGGTGTTGGGCATATAACTCTCTTTTTTCAGAGTTTATGTATTCTCCCTTCACCTGGTTACAATTTCTCTATCTCTTTAGATACTTAAAGAAAAGAAGTACGAATCTAACAAACTACACCAAGAGTTACTATTAAGCAACACAAAGTCTCCTTGAAGATAACACTAACTCAAACCGAATATTACAAATCAAACAATTAGAAACTTAGCTTGTAGCTCAAAGTCTTCAAGTATAAATTTCTAATCCTTTAAACTACAAGTAACTGCAGCAATACAAAGCTTACCACAAGTTACTTAGTTTATCAAAAGATTTCTCAAATATGCTAGGAGCACAAAGTCTACTTGCAAGATTTAAGAGCTCTTTAACCACATAACAATATCTTCAAGATCAAAGAAGTAAAGAAAATATATATTCAATGGACATAGGAACATTAAATTATATAAACAATTTTCTTGATACAACACAAAGTTTGAGATCAACAAAATTGTTTTCTTTATTTGCTTGATAGAATTTTTACCACAAACGCCCAAAGTCTTAGTTGGGATAAAAATTCTGTAGATTTTTTTGCCAAGCATGAAAAAGATAAATATTTACAAAAGAGGTCCTCCTTATATAGGAAAAGAAGTTGAGAAAAAGGTGGGCACAGTTTGACTTATTCAGCTGCACAATCCCATTTTACTACAACTACAACATAAAGAAAACGTGTAGCTGCATAAAAATTGATAGCATCTATCGGTGCAACTACATAAAGAATAAGTGCCAAAAGGGGGCACTTCATTCTTCATTCTCCTCCTCATTGGATTTCTAGAAATCTTAGAACTTAGCAAGGATGGATTTCATCTCTGCTTCGTTCGGCATCAAGGTAGAACTTGTGATCACTCAGACGCGGGAAATTGCATCTTCAATCTTTACCTGTTTCTTTTAAACATCCTTCAGCATGGATGCAAGGACTTCAAAACTGACCTGGATCTCTAACAACTTATCAAATGTATCAAGTGAGAAATCTTGTCCCATGCAGTGATCCATCAAGGAAAGGATTTCCTGCATGACAACTTCAGCAATGATGAGATTTTGATCACCATCATATAAATAACAAGGAAGATCACCAAGTTTGGCAAAAATGAGATCAACCTCGTCATCACCTTCTTTCTTCTCTCGGTCCAGTTCTGCAATCATTAACCTTATTGTCTCTTGCTTATGAGACAATAAAGACAAGATCTGGATGTACTTCTCCCTTGTGGGAATTACCTTATTTTCAACAAGGACATCTATCCTGAAGTCCTCCATTTTGCTCCAAAAGGTAGTACTTTTCACAACTTCCTCAATCTCCTGTGATAAAGAGGTTTTGATTCCTTGCATCTGACTTTGGATTACTTCATAATCCGATAATAGTCCCACTGTTGAACTCAGAAGATGAGAGCCTTCTGACCTTAGCCGTGAAATCCACTCATCCATCACTTGACCTTTAGCTCCCACCTGTTCAATCTTCTTCAAAGCTTCGGTATCTATTGAGGATCCTATGGGTTCAATTTCTTGAGAAGACTGTGTGACCTTTAGAAGAACGTTGGTCAATTGTTCACACTTCTGCTTCAAGATATTTTTCTCGTCCCCCTCGTGATCCAATCTCCTCAACAAAGAATTAAAGGTTGTCTGAGAATCCAATTTAACACTCTCATGGGTTTCCACCCCAAGCTCTACGACCTGCATCGTATAATCTTCAGATCGTATGTTGCCTTTGTCCTTTTCTGACGATGGCACCATAACCTCAGCATACTTTCTCTTAGAAGTTGGGTCTACTACCACCCGAGATACCCTTTTTGGCTTCTTTGTTCCCTTAGGCTTTGGAGGAACCAAAAGCTCAAAGTCAAACTCATCTGGAGAGATCACCTATTTTTTCCTCTTAGGGGCCACTACTTCCATCCAAGGGGGTAATTCTAGATTGGCCGATGGAGTAGTAGCTCCTTGCTAATTTTGAGTTGAAGTTTTGGAAGTAGGTTGATTGGAGCTCGGAGCAGTTGTGAGTGTTATTGATGGTGCAGATATTGAAGCATCTAGTGGAACATTTGTTGCTGCTGACACCTCTTTAGTTATAGATGAGAGAGTTGAAGGCATCGTGAATGCAACTTCAACACTTACCAATGGTGGAATTTCTGTGGTGGTGGTGGTAGTGACAGGTAAGTCTACTAAAACCTATTCTACAAGTGCTTCTTCCAAAGCTTCATTAAAATCCATCATCGTGGATTCAATAGTAGATGAAGGGATATCATCTAGATTGGAGAAGTTGGTTATTGTGAAAAACTAATTTGTGGCTTCCGATTGCGCCATGCCCATACTTAGATCCCCATATTCTTAAAAAACCTCATCCTCTTGCTCAGAGTCAGAGTCAATAGAGTGGACGATTACTTGTGAGGTAATCAGGGCATCAACTTTAGTTGGGCGTGATGTTTCTTCAGCCTGTACTTCCTCTTGTTGAGGAATTTCACCTTCTCAATTTCCTTGGCAGGCGACTGTTTTAGCTCTTTAGTCACTGTTTCCTGTACTATGGATGATGATTCACCCTTTTTGGATCCTTTCACTGTAAATTTAATCTTGGGCCCTTTCGCTTTTGATTGTATCATAGGAGCTGAGGATAGTGCTTGCGGGTCTACCCTGCTCTTCGTTCTCGTCTCGGCTGTAGTTGTCTTGCCAACTGAGCCATCACTGTTATCATCATCTCCTAAGCTAGCAGGAAGTTGTTTCATCCTGAGATTCTTCCTTACCAGCCATGCATTGGTGTTTGCTAGGATAGGAGTAATCCTCTGAGTGATTGATTTGCTCTCCTTCTTTGACCATTGTATGGGAGGAAGCGGAGAGTCGGGAATTTTCTTCTCATAATAGACTGGGTCTAATATGTCATCTGTATCTTCCATAGTTATTGGGATCTTAGCTAAATCCAAGTTTTCAATTTGCTCCAATGTAAGGTGGCTAAAATCCATCCTTCTTATATCCTCATCATTTTGATAGTCTGCCCAAACATCCTCCAACCTATAAACATGAGTATAACTCCTTTTGAGTTTGTTCTTTATACGACGAAAGTCAAAATTGGTTCGAGCCTTGAATCTTCTCATGGTATTCCATTTTATTTCTTGCTCCATATTTTTGGCCTTGGGATTGGTTAGCACTGAGTACCTGTCGATTGATTCTGGGAATTTCAGCCTTGTCTTATGTGCTTGTGATTGTTTTTCATGTACATTAATCAGTTGTCTGCACAACTCCATGAGGACGATTTTTTCTTAAGGGAACCTTGGTAGAATAAAGGGCTTGCCTGAGAAACATCCTATTCAGATGTAAGTGAATGTGGGAAAGTGCAGGAATACACACCCAAAATGAGATACCCTATTATAAGCAGCCTCTGATATTCTCCGCTTCTGCAGGCCCTTATCAAACATGCACTTCCATATAGCGAAGAAGGCATCATTGACTCTTCTGTAATGACTACCTTGATTCTTGATAGTAAGCTGATCATAGTACTCCCAAATGGGTACCAACCTCCTATCGCCATTAGTAGATAAGCTTGGATATTGCCTTATTGAAGTAGCCGCATAAACCAAGTATGAGGTCATATAAAATTTCAGTGTTACTTTGACCTCCTTCAACTAAGCACAGAGGGCATCGCTGATCTATTCACCCTAATCAATTCTTGTTGCTCCTTTCCTGATTATTTTCATATAGCAGCACATCCAGCTTTGAAAGTAATGAGAGTCTTTTAACCCCCTCACCCTTGATAACATGGTGACCATGTCATTGCACTCCTCATTGAAATCACTCCTGTGAAAGCCCTTAGGCCATCGTGAGGTTAGGGAACTTCTTGCGGCAAAGAGGAAAACAATATTGATTACCTTCTTGCATTTATCCTCGTTTTTCTCATAGTACTCTTGAGCACTTTCTTGAGTAATATCAACCACCTCTTCAACTTGGGAACCTTTGAAAACACTATTGAAGAATACACTGTCTAGGGTCATGATGACATTCTGATCTTCATCTTTCACCTATCTTGTATGTGGATCAAAGTGATCCGCTACTGCAAGCACAAATTCTGGATCATGAGCTGCAACTGGAAAAGATGCATATTTATGCAACTCAAAGTTGATCAAATTAGTTAGGCAAGCAGGAGCCTTCTTAACTCGATTAATGAATTCTTGCATATCTACATGCCTGATTTCAATGTCTCTGATCTCCTTAATATTCGAGTCTACTGAACTCTCTGGGTACATATTCAAGTACTTGTCGTACTTTTACTTCATCTTTCTTGATGATGTTTTACTTGGAGAAGATTCCAACTAACTTGAGGAAGGCTCAGGATTGTTGTAGGGAGCTTTGACATTTGTGATGACTGCATTCAACACTGAGGATTATCTATTCATCATTATCAAAGTCAATTTTTCTCAAATGGATTGAAAAATGGGACTCAAAATAGGCTTGGGAGTAAAACTGCCAAAAACAACAGGTCGGGGAAAAAAGATTGACATGCTCTTTTGAAAACAAAAATTGCACATCAGACTTTAAAGTCTGAAGTGCAATGACAAACACCTTGATCATCACATCAGACTTTAAAGCCCGATGTGCGAGGGTAAATAATGTTGATTAGCACATCGGACTTTAAAGTCCAATGTGCAAACTCGGGGTAGGTTATCAACACATCGGACTTTAAAGTCCGATGTGCTGAGGTAAAACCTTTAAAGTCCGATGTGCAGACAAGGGGAAAAACCTCTGACTAACATGTCGGGTTTAAAAACCTGACATGTCAGTCATACCTTCACTTCTCTGTATATTAGACTTTAAAGTCGGATATGCGAAGGTTATGATCCCGCATATCGGACTTTAAAATCTAATATGCAGAGATTCCACCGTCTAACTGCATAACAGGCTTTAAAGTCCGTTATGCAGTGACGTTTAGGAAAATGAGGGATAAGGAGGGAGGAGCAATCGGAGTTTAAAATCTGATTGCTCCCCCGACACACTAAGTGAAAACCAAAGGAAAATAAGACAAAACAAGCAGAAGAGCAAAAAGCAAACAAGAAAGAAAAACTTGAAAAGAAAATAAAACCCTACCTTCTCTGCTACAAGCTAAGTTTCTAATTGTTTGATTTGTAATAATCAGTTTGAGTTAGTGTTACCTTCAAGGAGACTTTGTGTTGCTTAATAGTAACTCTTGGTGTAGTTTGTTAGATTCGTACTTCTTTTCTTTAAGTATCTAAAGAGATAGAGAAATTGTAACCAGGTGAAGGGAGAATACATAAACTTTGAAAAAAGAGAGTTATATGCCCAACACCATCCAACAAATTTAATTTCTTATTAATTAGAGGAGAAATTTCATAAGGAACCTCCCCTTGATGGTCGGAGAGATTAATTTCTTAGCATAGCTTTGTGTGAATTATATATTTTGTCATTAGTACGCTGGTGACAAAATATTCACCCAACAAGTTGTGATAATGAATTTATGGTCATTGGAAGAAGGAGGGTGAATCTTATCTACAAGGTTGAGTCCCCACTGGAAAAAGGGCCATGGAGTAGCAATTGGCTGAAGTTCCTGCTCTGGTGCGTGAATAAGGTCTCCATGAATCTGACATTGCTTACACTTTCTGACAAACTGATATGAGTCTTTTTCCATAGTAGGCTAGTAATATCTAGTCCTCAACAATTTATTGGCTAAAGTTGGACCACTAGAGTGAGCACCACATATACCTTTGTGAACCTCGTGCAACACAATTTTCACTTCGTCACTTGCTAAGCATCTAAGAAGAGTACCATCTAGACCTCGATGATAAAGGGTATCGACTAGAATGAAATATTGGGAGGATTAACGAATGAATGTACGATGTTGATTGTTGGAAAGGTCAGGTGGAAGGATATTGTTGCGGAGGTAAGTGAAAATAGCATTGTACCAAGGGGAATCGGGACCAACAACACATATCATCTCAGCATGAGTAATTCATATGCAAGAACCAAAAGATTATCCACCAAGAACTCATAGTGAGTCTCATTTTGAGGCATATCGATCAATGAAGCAATGGTAGCCATGGCATCTGCAACTTGATTGTTATTCCTTGGAATTTGCTCAAAGACTATCTGCATGAAATATTGTTTGAAATTGTCCACCATTTATTGTAAGGCATTAACTTTTCATCTTTAGTCTGATAATCATCATTTGCTTGACGAATTACAAGTTGAGAGTCCCCAAAAACATGAATTTCCTGGATCTTCCACTGAACTGCAATTTGTAGTCTTGTTGTTAATGCTTCGTATTCTACTATGTTATTGGTGCAAGGGAATGACAATCGGTACGACTTAGGAATGGAGTCCCCTTAAGGTGTGATGAAGAGGATACTAGCTCCTGAGCCATGCTGCATATATGAACCATCAAAATATAATTACCAAGGCTTTGTCTTTGTCACTGTAAGAATGGATTCATCCAATAATTCCAAGATAATAGGAGTGTCATCAATCATAGGTGCATTTGCCAGTTGATCTGCAATAGCTTGTCCTTTAATTGCTTTTCTATCCACATATTCGATGTCAAACTCGCTCAGAATCATAACCCATTTAGCTAATCTTCCAATGAGTGTCGCCTTATTAAGAGTATATTTTAGTGGATCTATCCTTGCAACGAGATTTGTCTTATGAGTTAGCATGTAATGTCACATTTTTTGCAAGGCAAAAACCACAGCAAGAAATGCACACTCGATTGGTGTATAATTAAGCTCATAGCCAACCAATGTGTGACTGATATAGTATACTGCTCTTTCCTTGCTTTCATTGTCTTGTTGTGCCAAGAGTGCCCCCAGTGTTGTTTGTGTAGATGATATGTAAAGTAGTAGGGGTTTTCCTGGAATAGGTGGCATCAAAACTGGTGGATTCAAAAGATAGTCTTGGAGAATTTGAAAAGCCTAGTTGACATTTATCATCCCATATAAATTTGATATTTTTACGAAGGAGATGTTGAAAAGTATGACATCTATCTGCTAGTTGTGCAATGAATCTGTGTATCAATTGAAGTCTTCCTTGTAGATACCTAAGTTGACTGATATTCTTTGGTGGTGGCATCTCTAATATAGCTCTGACTTTATTGGATTTGCTTCAATTCCTCGCTGCGACACAATGTATCCAATGAGCTTCCCAAAGGTCACCCAGAGACACGTTTCTTAGGATTTAGCTTGACTTTGTATTTTTTTAAACGTTAAAAAACCACTAATAGGATATCTAGACGTGTTTCTCTTCTTATCGACCTTCCTAGGAGATCATCAACATAATCTTCCACAGTGACGTGCATAAGATCATGAAAGATTGTTGTGGATGATATCTAGCATCCACATTCTTTAATTTGAAGGGCATAACATTCCAGAAGAAAGTACCCCAAGGACAAGTAAATGTTGTTTTGTGTTGGTCTTCAGGTACTATTTTGATTTGGTTATACCTGAAGAATTCATCCATTAATGATAACATTGCATGACCAGCTGTAAGATCTATTATCAAATCAATGTTTGGCAATGGGACATCATCTTTAGGAAAAGCTTTATTGGTGTCTCTGAAATATGTACATATTCTGATGTTGCAATCAGGTTTACTGACATGTACCAAGTTTGAGATTCATTCGGGGCAGTCAATTGGTCTAATGAATCCCACATCCAATAATTTCTCTAGCTCTACTTTGACTAATAGTGTCACCTGCGGATGCATTTTTCTCAATTTTTGTTTTACAGGCTTAGCTCCTGGAGTAACTATCAAATGATGCATTACTAGATCAAGGTCCAATCCAGGCATATCCGCATATGACCATGCAAAATTGATTTGTCGTTCTATGAAGAAACTTATGAAGTTCAGTCTTTCTTGTTCTGTCAAAGATTGTGCTAAGAATATGTTGTGTGGAACCTCCTCTCTGCCAATGTTTGTCTTGATAGTCTCTTCCACCAACATTGATGATTTCTCTTCATATGATGTCATAGAGAGTGTCAAACCTTCCATCCTCAAGCGCCTCAAAGAGGTTTTCACCCTCATAAATGTCCTTTCTTTTTACTTTTTTAGAGTCAGAAAATGCCACAATATTGTTTTCACCATAAGACCCATGATTTGTTTTTATTTTTATAATTTTTTACTAGAAGGTTTGGCTTTCTCTCCAAGATATGTCACGCTATCAAGTTCTATGATGTATCTTGCTTTGTGGTCCCTAATAGGTAGATCATTTCTTATGCCAAGATAGTCAATAAAAGCCTCATCATTTTGAAAAGTATCTAATTGTGGAGGCTCTTGTTGGTCCCAATCAATGAGTTATGGATGAATGAGAGGAAGGTCCTCAATGTTTTAAAATTCAATGGGGGTAAGGGTAAAGACACAAGAGTCTTCTGGTATTTCAATGCAATCGTCGGGGTCATCGCTAGAACTCTCCTCATCAGCCTCGATTGTAGACGAATCCAAATCAGCCTTACTAGAGAGACACTTAGCAACGAGAGTCTTCACTCTTCATGGTTTTGACCTAGAACCTTAAGATGTTGAGGGTTTGGGATCCCAAAATGTTTTTTATCCATGGATCTCTACTATCACTTTTTTTTGTGATGTAGACTCTGATGAAGTAGCTTGACCAACTATGTATTTTCTATTAAATTCTTCTTTTGTTGTGGGTTCAATTGGTTCTATGAATGTTTCAGTGAGCTTATAATCACTAGATGACTTATCTGAACCCCATTCCCATTCGTTAGAGTCCATGGAGTAGCGTTTCTTTTCTTGTTTGTCATTAGAGTCTGTGATTTGCAATGCTTATGTAGGATTATGAGTGCCTAATCTAAGGGGTATGAAGCCAAGTCCTTTGGAGTGTTTATTTGTGAATGTCAACTCTGGTTGCAATGGTTCAACAATTCCTTTCTTTTGTAACCCAAGAGGGCTCTTTCCATCATATCCAAATTTTTGCATGAATTTGAATCCTTTGCCATATTTTTCATAGGGTATTTTGATGTGATCTTGTGTAGATTCCTCTTCAGGTTCCTTATAAAGCATTTTGTAGAGATCTTCTTCTTCCATCTCACCCCATCTGTATAATATAGTGGGATCCCATTTTATGGTAATGGTGGATACTTTCTTAGAGGGATGTGGTCATCCATAATCTTTAGGAGAATCCACTATTTGTCTTAAATACATGATTTGATTCAAAGTATATTCTCCCGTACCTTTGTCCTTGTATTTTCATTTAAGCTCACCTTGTTTTGATGTGGAAGGTTTTAATGATTCTGAATCCACATATGTTGATGATGTATTTGCTTCTTTGTTAATTGGAATTATTATTTATGATCCTGGTCGCAGGTTATTACAATACATGAATGGATTTGGATCACCTCTTATCATTACTTCAACTCCATTATAAGGGAATTTGATACATTGATGGTATTGTCCTCATACCATGAATCCACAGACGTCCCAAAAGTATGTTATATGCGAGATCTAAATCAAGGACTTGAAAAACCATATCACTCATGACTGGCCCAATTCTTAAGGTAAGGTGACTGTTCCCTTGGATGAGTGTTCTTCATCACCATACACTTTAATGGTGATCTTGTTCTTTGAATTCACTGTTTGTTCAAAATATCCAAATTGTTTAATAGTGTTCAATGTACAAATATTTGGACCTGCTCCTCCATCTATCAAGACTCATTTGATATAGTTTTTGTGGAGAAAGTCTTTAATGTAAAGGGATGCATTGTGTGGTTGGCATATTGAGACATCATCGGCTTCTGTAAACGTAAGGCAATACGAGGTGGAAAGGTATCCCACCATGGCTTGAAACCAATCCACGTTTAGATCAGTGGGTATAGAGGTTTCTCTCAAGGTTTTATCAAGAATGGCCTTATGTGAAGGGGATATGCATAAGATCTCAAGGATAGAAATGAGGAAGGGTGTCTTCCCTAACTAATCTACAAGGTCATACTCATTTTTGATAGATGATGAGGTTGTGGTCTTAGATGGAAAGCCTTGCAAGGTGACTTTACCTCGATGGGTTGTGACATTACATTCAAAGGTTTTATCTTTAGAGGATGAGGAATATGGGCCAATACCTTTAAGACAACTTTACTCCTTTGGGTAGAACCTTTGGGAGTTTTGTCCTTTATGATAATGGTAAGAATATAATTGTCCATTGAAATGTGGTTAATGGTTGAGTCATAATCATAGGACATCTTAGCATAGTTGGCTTGATTATTTGTTTTGGCTTTTCCTTTATCATGTTTAGGGAATGGCTCCTTAAACATTGCATGTTCCTCATTGGAGGTATGACCATCAACTTCTATGTCACCCTTGTTAATAATATCTTGTATAACATCCTTCAATCTGTGACAGTTTCCAGTTGCGTGTCCTTTCCTCTTGTGATACTCACAATACTCATCATCATTCCACCATGCAGGTTTTACTTTTGGTTCATAAGGTGGATTATGTGGCAGTGTTATGAGCTTTTTTGCAACCAATTTCTTGAATGTTGTCTCAAGTGGTTCTCCCAATGAAGTGCATTTCCTTCAAGGCATTGATGGCCTTTGATTATTCACTTGAATGTTTGTATTGGATGAACTTGCACCGGGGAAAGTCACTTTTGGTTTTACAACATTTGCATCTACTACTCCATAATTGACTATGTTCTTATTCTTGTTCCAAAAGCGGGGCTTGTCTTTCCCATTTGATCCCTCTTTGTTCTCTTTGAATAGATTTATGACACCTTTCTCAATAAGGACTTTTTATGTTGCCAATCCTTTTCTCAATGACCTCCTTAAAGGTAGACAAACAAGCCTTTCTTAGCTCATATCCAATGTCCTTGTTGGCGTTTTGAGTGAACATTTCTACCGTTTATTTTTGTGGGATATCACAAGAGAATCTACTAGCAATACCTCTCCATCATTGTAAGAATGAAGCAAAAGATTCTCCATTTTTTTGCTTAGTATTGCATAAGGTAGTTACTGACACATCTATTTCAATGTTGTATGAGAAGTGTTGTATGAAAGCCTCTACTAGATCACTCCATGGTTTGATTTCAGGTGGAAGTTGGGAGAACCATTCCATAGCTTGTCCACCTAAACTTTGTGGGAACAATCTCATCAAGTATGTTTCTTCTCTTGCTACCTCAATGCAATCTATGAAAAATTCTCTTATGTGTGCCTTAGGATCCCCTTTGCCTCTATACTTGTTAAACTTTGGTGTCACGAAATGTGGAGGAAATGGAGGCATTGGAAGACTTCTATCAAATGGGTAAGGACATATGTCTTTCATTGCGTATTGTTGCTTTGGTGTATTCATGTCCGCCATTTGCTTTTGCAAATCCTTGATTTGTTGTTGCAAGTCATTCTTGGGTGGTGTCTTTTCTCTTTGAGCTAATCCCATGCCTGAGCCACCGAGTGGAGGAGGATGGATATAATGCATGTATGGATGGTATTGATAATAGATATGTTCATATGGAGGAGGAACATAGTCATAGCTTGGATATGGACCACTTGGTATGGTGTTGTAATGAGGAGCACTAGGTCTAGGTCGATACATGTCATGACCATGAGTATAGGAGGTATCATGAGAATGATCTTGGATATTGCCCCCAAATCTGATATGGGGTCTCCTCGTGTCATGATTTTGGATGTTTGCTTGGGCGTAATTGTATGCATTGGTATTATCTTGGGTATCATCATGAGTATGTGTAGTGGTAGTTCTCCTCCATGGGAAAGGATGACAGCAAGGTTGTTCATGAGAGTTCCTAGTAACATTGGCATGAGCATAGGTATTGGGAACTTCTGGTTTTTGAAATAAGGATGAAGGTGACTTAGGCACAAAATGCTCTCTCCTATTACCACCATTAGATACTCCAGGATTTGCATTTGTCTAATTTCCTTGATTAGGGTCCTCTTCTATAAAATGTGACACATCAAAATCGTGAGGTAGCTTCATCTCACTTTGCGCCATGACTTGAAAGAAGTATTGTTTATCTCTTCTCATGATTTCCTCAACCAATCTATTGAACCTTGTATCTATGATATTCTCTTCAATGTTTGAGGAAGTGATAGATTCATTTTCATTATCATTATCCGGTATATTACTGCGATTGTCAAATGGATTGTAAAATTCATCTCCTTCAAACTCATAGGTACTCATGTTGAGAGATCTTAGAGTTTCTTCAACTTCTCTTCTAGACCTTTGGAAACGGGTTTCAACCATAAACTTGACCTTGGCTAAAATGAAAGATGGAAGAAAATGTGAAGACATGGAAGACCAAGAAAGGATATGAGATGGAAAGAATCTAGGGTTGTCTTACATTGTCCAAAGATGTAGTTTCAAGATATGTGTGATCTAAAGTAAGGTGCATCTTACAAAGAGATGATAGATCTCTTGATAAGGTAAGTTGACCTTGACTAAAGATGACCAAATGGGATGGAGCCTAAGATGATAGATCTGATGCGGGAACCACTTAGTGATATGTTGTAGCAAGTTTGCAAGATATGATAAGGACAACAAAGCAACCTTTTGACTCTAGTTTGGAAAATGTGTATAAGGTATTGCAAATGAAAGCAAATGATGGACAAATATGCGACCAAGATTGGTTGACTGAAAAATGATGAAGTCCTATAGAAAATGTCTTAGAAGCTCTTTAAATCTCAAAACTTAAGCCCATTTTCTCTTTTCCAAGTTTTTGCAAAATGTTTTGAAACATGGACATGGAATTGTCTTGCACAGACGTGGTTTCTGATCAAAGACGTTGTTTGAAATGACACTGATGCAGTTTTAACTGTTGTTCTGACAATGTTTTTGCTTTTTGACAAAAACACGATTTTGCTTTGTGCAGAAGCAATTTCCTAGCCCAGACGCGGTTTAAACTGTCATGGACATGTTGGTATTTTGGTATGGTTTTGTCATTGATGTCAACACCTACTAAACACTTATCAACTCTGGTACTTTGGTCACTGATAAACAAGTGACTCATGCACAGTCACCGATATCTGGTACACCGACAAGATATAATGATCATCGGCACTTGGAATGATATGGAAAACACTTGGTTATGTCAAAGACATCGTGTGGACACTTCTTATTGGAGTTTTGTTTATTAGTACATTAGCATTTGCATATTTGTTGTTACCGGCAAATAGGTGCAGGTTACACCGGTAGGTTTATCTTTACCAGATCAACATGGCACGCTATAGAGATGACTTATTATTGTTGTAAATGTATTAAGCCGACATATTGAATCGGTTATTGCATCGGGTATTAATTGATATGTAAATTAATTTTATTGTAATATCTTGTAGAGCTGACCTACTAAAATTGGTCTTAGGGTATGGTATAAATGTAAGATCGAATGTGGAATGCGAAAAAGGATTGTGTGAAGGTATATGTGAGAATAAGAAGAGCTATACACGCAGACATCATTTGAAGATTGAAGGAGGGTTTTTGTGAAGACAAACAAAACTACACCGGTACTGAATCCAACATACGAAGATGCTATTTTGAGCAGTACATTCTTATTGGATTTAACCATCCAATTGTAGTTAGTGTGACTCTCATTTTGTGTTTGAGCAGTGAGCTCTAGGCGCTTGGCCTTTTTGCATGTGCAGACCCCATTTATGTACACTTACTATCTATAGTAGCATCATCTAATTGTGGGTAAGGTTTCCCACCGTGGTTTTTCCCCTTATAGGGTTTCCACGTACAAATATTGGTGTTATGTGTTGTGGATGACTTTGTCCTTTTGTTTCGTGCATTAATCCTTACCGGTATTGCAAATTATTGTTAAAACTGTCTACCGGCATATTAGATTGGTTTACCGGTATTAAGCATTAAATTGGTTAAGTTGTTTTTGGTTTGAATTTATTAGACAACTGATTCACCCCCTCCCCTCTTAGTTGTCTTCAAGACCTAACAATTGGTATCAGAGCTTAGTCCTCTTTTGCAGAAGTTTAACAACTTGAGGAGATCCCATGTCTACTAACTATTTCAGGAAGGACAATCCTAAACTTGATGGAATCAACTATGGCATATGGAAGATCAGAATGGAGACACATTTAAATTCCATTGGAAAGGACATCTAGGATCATTTAGAAACACTGAATGAAGGAGATTCCACAGTCAAAATTGCAAAACTTGAAAGCTTCCAGGTCAGGTATGAACATCTGAAAACGGAAGAAGATGAAAGAATTTTTGCTTTTATGGAAAGAGTAAATGAGATTGTTTTGGGTATTAAATGTTGTGGAGGAACCTTAAGCGAGGATGAAATTATTTCAAAAGTTTTAAGAGGATTTCCACCGGCATATAAAATGAAAGTCACTGCCATAAATGAGTTAAGAACAATGCCTAATACATCAGTAACTAGGGATACACTGATTGGAAAACTTTCAGCTTTTGAAATTGAAGAATTTGGTCTTGTTGCTACTATAAAGAAAGATTTAGCTTTTAAAGCATCAACATCATCTGCATCATCATTTGACAAATCTAATTGGAAAGCCTTTTATGCAAGAGAACTTGAAGAAAACAGGAAAGAAAATGAAGAACTTGAAGAACTTGAAGCACTATTTGCAAGGAAAATGCCTAAAGGTCCAGTTGGAAGTAAGTATGAAGGTAAAGCACCCTTTAAATGTTTTAACTGCAATAAGATTGGTCATATGGATTCAAGATGCCCTAATAGACATGCTAGACTAAGAGAAGAAGCTAGAAGAACATACAAGCCTAACCCTGAATATCGGAGATACAGATTTAAGAAGAATAAAGACAAATCTTGTTACATTGTTGATGAAGGAGTGACTGATGATTTTGATGAGGATTCGACAGACAACAGATGGGTTTTTGTTGCTATAACAGAAGATCAACTGGCACCTACTGCTCAACCAGTAGAACAGGCCTTGGCAGCTAAAGTTGAAGTAAAGGATGAGTGGATCATTGATTCGGGATGCTCACATCATATGACAGGAGACAAAGGTAAATTCTTGAACTTTCAAGAAGACAATGGAGGCTTAGTGAGATTTGGAGATGACAAAGCTTGTTTGATCAAAGGTAAGGGTACAATATCTCTTGATGGTAAGCATAACACTGACAATGTTTACTATGTTGAAGGATTAAAGCATAATCTTTTGAGCGTTGGTCAATTAGTTGAGAAAGGATTTCAGTTACAATTCAAAAATGGAAAATGCAAAATCATGAATAGAACTGGTTTGGAAATTGCAACCGGTAATCAGACTGGAGGTAATATCTTTCATTTGAATAACAGTGAAAAGACATGCTTAATTGCACATATTGATGAAAGTTGGCTATGGCATAAGAGACTTTGTCATGTAAACTTTGATTGCATGGGAAAATCAGTACTATTAAGGCAGTTAGAGATTTACCTAAAATTGTCAAACCGCACAATACAGTATGTAAGGAATGTCAATTTGGAAAACAAGTTAGAGCTAGTTTCAAAAGTATTCCAAAAAAATCCAATAATGCTCTTGATTTAATTCACACCGATTTATGTGGTCCAGCTATAACTAAAAGCTTACAAGGTGATAGATATTTCATGCTAATCATTGATGACTATTCTAGAATGTGTATGGTTACTTTTCTCAGAGAAAAATTAGAAGCACTTGGAAAGTTCAAACTGTTCAAAGCAATGGTAGAAATGAAACCGGTAAGAAAATCAAATGTCTAAGATCAGATCAAGGAGGAGAATTTACATCTAAGAAATTTAATACATTATGTGAAGTAAATGGAATCAAAAGACAACTATCAACACCTCAGACACCACAACATAATGGAGTTGTTGAAAGGAAAAACAGAACCATCTTGGATGCAGCAAGAAGTATGTTATCAAAAGCAAACCAACCACATGTATATTGGAGAGAGGCAGTCAGTACAATGGTCTATACATTCAACAAAGTTCAGATCAAAGGTGAAACTGGTAAGACCCCTCGTGAACTATGGTTTGGTATTACTCCTACTCTTAAAAATTTCAGAATTTTTGGAAGTAAATGTTATATCAGAAGAGATGAGTATATTGGCAAATTTGATCCTAGAAGTGATGAAGGAATATTTCTTGGTTATTCATCTAAGAGCAAGACATATATATGTTTTAACAAAAGATTGCAAAAAATTGTTGAAAGTACAAATGTAAAAATTGATGAACAATTCAGAGGAACTTCAAGGTATATAGACTATGAACCGGCAATAGAAATTTTGACAAATGAACCTACACTAAATCCACCGGTATAAAATGAAGATCCAGTTACACCGGTATCATTTGAAAATTTCACACTAACTGAAGAACAACAACAAACAAAGACAACCCGGTATGTAAGACTGAATCACTCTAAAGATCAGATAATTGGAAACAAGTACAAAGGAGTTATGACAAGAGGAAGATTGACAAATGAAGAGGTATGTCTTATCTCTCAAATTGAACCATCATTTGTTAATGAGGCATGTGAAGATAAATTCTGGATTAAAGCTATGGAAGAAGAATTAGAACAAATTGAGAAGAATAACACTTGGACATTAGTTCCCCGGCCTAAAGATAAAAATGTAATTGGAACCAAATGGGTATTCAGAAACAAACTTAATGAAGATGGTAAGGTTATCAAAAATAAAGCAAGACTAGTGTGTAAGGGATATTCTCAGAAAGAAGGAATTGATTACAATGAAACCTTTGCTCCGGTAGCTAGAATTGAGGCAGTCAGATTTTTTTTAGCTTTTGTAGCACATAAGAACTACAAAGTATATCAAATGGATATTAAATGTGCATTTTTGAATGGAGATCTTGAAGAAGAAGTTTACATTGAACAACCTGATGGATTTTCTTTGACAGATAACAAAGATATGGTTTGCAGGTTAAGGAAAGTTTTTATGGATTGAAGCAAGCTCCAAGAGCTTGGTATGCAAGATTGGATAAGTATCTTTTGAAGATTGGTTTCTCTAAAGGTAATGCATACAACAATTTATATTATAAAGTGACTAATGATGACATCTTGGTTATAGAAGTATTTGTTGATGATATAATCTTTGGAGGAGAAGATGGATTATGTAAAGACTTTTCTAATGAGATGCAGCAAGAATTTGAAATGTCTATGATTGGAGAAATAAAATTCTTTTTAGGATTGCAGATTTCACAGACTGATAAAGGTATATTCTTGAGTCAGTCCAAGTACTTAAAAGAGTTACTAAAGAAATTTGAGATAGAGAACTCTAAACCGGTAAGCACACCTATGACTACAAATGACAAATTATCACTAAGGGATGAATCTACACCTGTTAATCCGACTAGATACAAATCTATGATAGAAGATTTACTGTATTTGACACAAACCAGGCCTGATATTATGAATGTAGTATGTATTGTTTCTACATTTCAAAGTAATCCTAGGGAAAATCATGAATCAACAGTAAAAAGGATTTTTCGGTACTTACAAGGCACAATAAATCTTGGATTATGGTATCCTAGAGATGAAAATTTTGATCTATATGCATACACAAATGCAAATTAGGTAGGAGAAGTGGATGATAGAAAAAGCACGACTAGAGGATAATTCTTTCTTGGAAAGAGATTAGTTTCTTGGTTGAGTAGGAAACAAAGTTGTACATCTTTATCAACAACAGAATCAGAATATGTTGCAGCAGCAACTAACTGTACACAGGTACTATGGCTTAAGCAAATGTTGAAAGACATAAAGGTAAAATGAAAAGAACCTATTACTATATATTGTGATAACACTGGAGCAATTGATATATCTAAGAATCCGGTATTACATTCTAAAACAAAACATGTTTCTATCAAACTGAATTTTCTAAGGGAAAAAGTTGAAGAAAAGGAGATAAAACTGGTTTATGTGAATACTAAAGAGCAGATTGTAGATATCTTTACTAAACCTCTGCCTAAGGAGACTTTTGAATATCTCAGAGACCAGATTGAGATCATACCCCCACCGGTAGAGACTTAGGAAGTTGATGATTGTCATCAACCGACAGAATTAACAGAGAAATCTTTTACTCCAGCTTTGATGGGAAGCTACTTCTCAGGGGGAGTAGTTGGTATACTAAATTGATTGGTATTTTGAATATGAACTTGGTTTTGTACTAACTTTGGCATTTGATGTCCGAGGGGGAGAGATTGGTATGGAAAAACACAAGGAAAACACATGTTGCTCCCAAGGGGAGAGATTGTTGTTTGGGAGAGATTATTACTCCCTGTATCTGAATTTTGATTTCTGGTTATGATCTCTTTTTGGAGATGGTTGGTTTTTGGTATTTGGCATTTCTGTTTTGGCACTTTGATGGTTTTTCTATCTTGTATTGCCATCAATGCCAAAGGGGGAGATTGTTGGTATTTTGGTATGGTTTTGTCATTGATGTCAACACCTACTAAACACTTATCAACTTTGGCACTTTGGTCATCGGCAAACAAGTGACTCATGCACAGTCACTGGTATCTAGTACACCAACAAGATATAATGATCACTGACACTTGGAATGATATGGAAAACACTTGGTTATGTCGAAGACATCATGTGGACACTTCGTCTTGGAGTTTTGTTTATTGGTACATTAGCATTGCATATTTGTTGTTACCGGCAAATAGGTGCAGGTTACACCGACAGGTTTATCTTTACCAGATCAACATGGCACGCTATAGAGATGACTTATTATTGTTGTAAATGTATTAAGCCAACATATTGAATCGGTTATTGCATCGGGTATTAATTGATATGTAAATTAATTTTATTGTAATATCTTGTAGATCCGACCTACTAAAATTGGTCTTAGGGTATGGTATAAATGTAAGATCTTATTTGTAAGATCGAATGTGGAATGTGAAAAAGGATTGTGTGAAGGTATATGTGAGAATAAGCAGAGCTATACACACAGACATCATTTGAAGATTGAAGGAGGGTTTTTCTTAAGACAATCAAAATTACACCGGTACTGAATCCAGCATATGAAGATGCTATTTTGAGCAGTACATTCTTATTGGATTTAACCATCCAATTGTAGTCAGTGTGACTCCCATTTTGTGTTTGAGCAGTGAGCTCTAGGCGCTTGGCCTTTCTGCATGTGTAGACCCCATTTATGTACACTTACTATCTACAGTAGTATCATCTGATTGTGGGTAAGGTTTCCCACCGTGGTTTTTCCCCTTACAGGGTTTCCACGTACAAATATTGGTGTTATGTGTTGTGGATGACTTTGTCCTTTTGTTTCATGCATTAATCCTTACCGGTATTGCAAATTACTGTTAAAATTGTCTGCCAACATATTAGATTGGTTTACCGGTATTAAGCCTAAAATTGGTTAAGTTGTTTTTGGTTTGAATTTATTAGACAACCGATTCACCCCCCCCCCCCCCCCCACTCTCAGTTGTCTTCGGGACCTAACAGGACATTGTTTCTGATAAAATGTTTGATTATGTCTGAATGTGAAGTTGTTGAATGTGACCAAATCTCAATGTTGAATGTTTTTGTGGCAAGAAAACGCAACAAACAACGAAGACACAATGTCTAAAAGTGTGTTTGTCCAAAATATTTTTATGTATGTTCAAAAGATTTTCATTGGTATAGGACAAATTGAAGACATTTGAAAACATGCACAACCTAGGCTGGAAAGAGAAACCATTCAATGGGGCCCCTGCGACATAGAAATACCTCAAACAAGCAAAAAGCTAGAGATTTTGGTAGCACTGGCTCCCCCACCACGACACTCACTTCTCGAGCATACCAAATTCTCTTACCTCAAAAGATCAAAGATCAAATGAGGGATTCCTGTCTCAACATGAAAGGGTACATGAGGGGTATCTACGGGTTACAATCCACACTCCTTGAACCATCAAATGTAAGGATTTTTGGCCTCTACAACAAAGGTGTTTAGTGGGGGAACTTTTGAGGTTCTTGGTGTCTACCCATGTGGCAACAACTCATTTAAGAACCCACTCCTCGTTCTCCACACAAGTGCGTACACATAGTGCAGATACTAGGGAGTATCGTCGGTCTAGATACACGTCACCAATTCGTCGTGACTTTCGCCTAACGTATTAATTTATATAGTGGGCAGAAGAAGTACTGCTTGGGTCGTGCTCTCTCACTTGGCCTTATGGGCTACCCAAGAGACAAACCCTCCTACCTAAATAAAATATGATAATAATTTCTCTTACACCCAAGGTCCAATGGAAGGCGAGGAGATAGGATACTTTTGTTATCAACTCTAGGGTTATAAACATAAAATGTGCAAAGTGCACCAACCACTTCAAACAAGTTCTTTAACCCCAAATGAAAAAGAGATGTGACCCTAATTAGATTAAAAATCCAGAGACACACCTATATTACCCCTGCAGCAAATGATTAATAGTTTTGATAGATTACCCCCACCTGCAAGCACACTAGTTAGGTAAATTTTAGAAATCCAAATCCAAATGTGAAAGGGGGGCCTTCAACGATACGATATTTGCTCTTTTTCGAAACAGCTACACCACTTCGTTAGTCCAATGCAAGGGATTAGGCCTAAAACCAAAATCGAAAACCCTAAAAATGAAAAAGATGCCAAAAACTAAAAACAAAAAAACGCAATTATATCGAACGCAGACTTGACCTTTGACCATAGACACAAAATCAAAGATCTGAAACCTGCCAAATAGACATAAAACGCAGACATGAAAACAAGAGACATAGACATGATTTTCAATAAAAAACATAACAATATAAGTCACACACACGATTTCTGATAAACCTGCACTAGCAACAACAAAAAATATAGAAACACGAAAAAAATCCATCACAGATGCGGTTTAAAATCACAGACGCGAAAATATGATGCACAAATGCGATTTCATATCTAGAACAAGCAAAATCGACAAAAAAGCAAAAAAACACGAAGCGCAAACGCGAAATTGAACGCAAACGCAGAAAAACTAGTCACAAACACGAAATAAATCAGAATTGTCGCAAATCCGACCTGCAACTTCACAAAAAAGCTAGATCTACAAACAAAATGTTATAAATAAAAGAGACAAGAGTCCCACCAGGCATGCCAAAATGTATACAGTAAAAATATGATGATGAAACTGTTGTAAAACCATAAAGATCCAACCACAAACAATCTAAGTTCTACAATGAAACATCCACCATACACCAATAGAGATACCTAAGATCATGGAAATCAATAAAATAAACAATATTACCATTCACATGTCAAGTAGGGTTTCAATCTCCATTGTCTCCTATCTCCATTGATCTTGTTTGATATATTTGCTCTCAGATTTTATGTGTGCAGAAGAGATCAACAAAGAACGAATTATGGTTGATAGCTTGATCACAAGAAGGATTGATTGCATGTGATTGATTATACGCATTGATTAGGGTTAATAATGAAGGAAATATCCTCTTATATAGAAGACACTTTAAGAAATGGAGGGATAAGATTAAGAGGTGTAAAGATAAATGGTCGGCTAGGATTAAAAGGGTAGGTAGAAGAAATAATAAAAATGAGAGGATAGGTGGTGTACGAATTAAGAGATGAATGTCATGTGTCATGGGTAGAAAAGACTAATGAATTAATTAAATAAATAAATCTATGTATTTAATTAATAGAAGATAGGGGATAATTAAATAAATAAACATATTTATTTAATTTAGGAGAAAGATTATTTAAATAAATAAAAATATTTATTTAAATAAGAAAAGGGCTAGAAGAGGCTAAGTGAATTAATTAAATAAATAAAGATTTATTTAATTAAGAGAAGACATAGGATAAAATAATTAAATAAATACAAATATTTATTTAATTAAGCAAGACAATTTTAGGTGTCTACATTAGTCATAACATGAAATGATTTTCAGAGTTGTATCTCAATTTTCATTCTCTACATAGAGCCTCCTTGAACAAAATTAGCACATTTAATCCTCTACTTTAGAAGAAGCTAAAAATTACTCAAACTGATCAACATAGTGAAGAGATATGAACCAAAGACCCTTGATTTTATTGATTCATATAAGGCTCTGGATAACAAAAAGAGAGAAACAATCATAGAAACCATAGAACTAGATTTCCATATGTTTGTATTATACAGAATATGTGTCCATATTCCTTCAAAGATTTACGACAAATGGAACATGACACAAAATCACAACATTGCACTATATAACATATGAACTCTTTTGTATGTTGTTCACCCTTGGTAAATAACAATACAATAGCCTCAAACTGTATGAACTATATTTGTCTTGAGGAAGAAGAAGAAGATTAATAAGGCATTGAATATCCTCTTATAGAAAACTTGAGAATGCAACAAGCTTTGGGCCTTTTACAATTTCAAAATGTAGGTCACCGACTGATTGGAAAAAGATAAAAAACTTTTCAGCCTTCTGACAAAGACATACATTCCTTTATATTGCTCCGTAGGTAGAAGATGCTATAACTGATTTGGAATCCTTCTTTTCTTCATGCAAACTCCCTTATTAGGTTGAAAAGTGTGATAACCCAGCATACCTATTTAATACCTAGTGACAAAGAGCAACTTGTAAGCTCTTCCCAAAGATATGCAATAAATATACAAGATAAGATAGAAATATCTGAGACAGAAGAAAAGACTAATGATTTAATTAAGAAATACATCATCAGATATTTCATAATTGAGAGGAAGAAAAGAAAAAGAAGATAACAGAAATGGTGGGAAACTATGAATTTAAAAATTTAAAATTTCAGAATCAGAAAAACACAGAAAAGAGGAGGAAAGGATTAGAAATTTGCAAATCCATGTTGCTTGAGATCTTGAAGAGCCTTGAGGTGCTATTGATATTCATTGAATGCAATCTTTGATCTGGCTACTTCCATTTAGGTCATACCACTATCAAGTCTTGATAGTGCATCCATATATGACCCCAACTTCTTGTTGAGGAGTGCATCATCTAAAGCAACATCAAACAACGTCTGACTTTGGATTGTCCTGATCTCAGCTATCCACTCTGTCTCGGACCTTGAGACCTTTTCTCCCTATGATCTTCTTCTTTCTCTATCAAATAGAGTAGGCATGTGGCTAGTGACTAGGCAATGGAAGCCTCTAAGTTCATTGTTAATTCTCTGTGTCTACATTCTGTGAATAATGAAGAGTTGTTTTGTCACTTCAAACCTGGCCTTAAAGACCTTCATCATGGCATGTAAGAAACTTGGGAGATGCTTAACCAATGAAATTTTGAGTACTGCAATTGTTTTGCTCATGTGAGATAATGAGCATGCTACAAAACACTGCCACATCAAATGCTCTTGAGAAAAACTTAACAACTCCCTATGTTCGTCCCATGTTGCATCAACATGGTCCAAAATTTCATTAATTTTTGACTCCAACAGTGATTTTGCCATGTCTATCTTTATTCTTCTCTCCATCTACAAAGCATCCATTTTTAGCACATCCCTTTCATTACTCAAACTGACTATCTCCAATCTTGAGCGAAATCATTCCTTAATCCCATACCTTCATCAGATGTATGCTCAGTCTTGCTCGGAGGTGTGTATGTAGGTACTACTCTTAACTATTATTCCAGAGTAGTAACCTTTTCTCTCAAAATTGTGACCTCTTCTTCTGTCTTCAAGGCCACTTTGTGGGAAAATTTTGCCACATTTAGGTTTATGCTTGTTGCCTCTGTGATGGAAGTGTCAGCTACTCTCTTGACTAATAGACTTCCAAACAATTGATCAACCTCGTAACTCATGCCAAGCCTTTTTATGACCCTATGAAGGCACCAAATAACTAGTTGATCAAGATGATCGTCAAATAATGCTCCCAAAAGTACTTTCTCTCTTGGTACCGGATCCATTGAATCTAAATCTATATCATGGATCCTTCTTAATTCATCAAAAACAATGGCAAAGTCCCATCCTTCCAATAAGAGTATTCCACTTCTCTTCACAATCTCCCTTCCTATTTCTGGAGTCGTAGTAGCAAATTGTTCATCTGTAACTTTTAGGATTTCATCCTTCATTCTCAACCTTTCTACATTCCCCAATTCATCAAAGTTAATGCCTTTGTTCTTTTCCATTTCATTTTTCAAGTTTCTTATGGCAAAATGCTTTAATTCCCTGGTATTTATGAAATCATCATCACTCATGAATTGATTATAGGCATTCAATCTCACATCTTCACTAAGGTCTCCTCTAAGCTCAAAAGCATGAAGGGCCCACTCTTTAGGAGGATTTTGAATGGTAACCCCTATTCTTGTATCAAATATGTGAGAGGGAAAGGCTTGTCTTCTTGAAATTCAAAATCTTGACTGATATGACTGAAAAGGGATTTCTCTTCCTGGGGACAATATGTGTAAAGGAGTAATAGCCCTAGGGCTCTCTGGGATTTAAAAAATAGGACCACTTGAAGATGGTGCACTGATGGCCTCTTCATGGCAGATTTTGCAAGCAATCTTCGTGAGGGGGAAGGGTGTGATGATTCTGGATCAAGAGCAAATATGGATGGAGGTTCTCGAGGGCTTAAGGGAGGGGACACAGGGCTAATGGGGGAGCCAATTGACTGAGGAGATTCTGGCCTTTCCTCCTCTACTACCTGCATTGGAGGTATAATATCCAAGCGAGGTCTATCGAGAGGTAGAGGTATTCTCTCAACATCTATGTAGCTAGCAAGAATTGCCCTCGTCCTTGCTTCTGGGATTAGTTGCATCTCCCATACTGGGGAGTAAGAACTATCCTCCCTCCTTCTTCTATTTTTGTCATATTGGATTTTACACTGTCCATCCTTTCTTTTCAATACTTCCTCGTAGTTTTCTACATTCCTTACGAGGTCTTCATCATCTTCCTTGTTCCATTGATGTTCTAACACCTTAGCCTTCCCAAGCTTTTTGACAAACCATTCAGAGTCATAAAATCTATATTTAGCTTGAGAAAGCCTATACTTGTTAAACATAAAATCCAAGATATCATATGCTTTCCTATTTAAAAAGTGATACATCCCGATCACAACTTATGATGGGATCACCAATCCTTTCTTGTGTGACCCTCCCACTAAGGACTTATTAGCCTCATTTAGATGATGCATGATTTCTAAAAGAGCCACCTCGTCTTGAACAGGAATAGGCAAAATCCTAAGAGTAACGAGACTGTCAAAAACCCTTATAATTGTGCGGTCCTTAAAGTAGAACCATAATCCCCAGTTGTGGGTGATACCTAACTCAGGCTTAAGGTCTTTAGGTCGAAGAAACTCCTTAGCCATTGGGCTTAGACCCCACCTAACTTTCTTTTGCAAAATACTAAAAATATTTCTTGCAAAGAAATTTTTAAAAACCAAATAGTTTGACTCATTCATATGTGAGTCCCAAATATAGGTCCATTCCTGTACCAGAAGCTACTCTCCTTTAGCCATGGTTACAATCTGTAAACTAGGATGCCATACCTTAAGTCCTTTGTATAAAAATATATGCATCAGGAGAGAATAATACCTTAAGATTGTTGACCCATTTTGAAATCACACAAGTCATTGTGCAAACCCTGAGCTACCACACAATCATAATCAAAAGGCCTATTGATATCCTTGCATTGGATATCCATACAAACCATCAACATCCAATTTAGAATTAAGTTCTTTTCATTTACAACACAGACTTGACATAAAACATACTATGTGTCCAAAAAGTAGTTGACAAATAAGGGGCAGTCTACTTTGATGTCAACTTTCTATCATCCCCCTTTACGTGTGGAGGCTTGAATGATGACAATCTTCTTCTACACAAGAGCTCAATCTTTTTATACTCCATATCTAGCTCTTGTGGATCAATAACCCAATCCATGTTAGGGTTGAGCATGAACACTTCATTGATGACATCTTTGGTGATCTCTGTTAATCTGCCACCTTCATTGGACACAATCTCCCTAGTATCAGGCTTGCAATTTGCAGCGATTGGAGCAACCAATTCAGTATTCACATAGACATTTGGCACCACAAGTCTTGCCAAATTTCAATTCCATATACTGGACATTCGAACTCTCTCCTTCTTCTTATTGTACCCTTTCCTCCAAAGACTGAAACCTAAGAGTGGAATCAATGCATCTTTGATTCTAGTAGAGTGATCAATAACGAATTCGTCTGGTCAAAACCTGAGCTTAGATCTCTTTTATGTCTTTGATGATCCAGGGAGCTGTGCAATTATCTCATTAGAGAATTTTCTCTTCCCCAAATAAGAGGACTACCATTTCTAGGGTTAGGGTTTTATGGATAGACATAAATAAGAAGCTCTTATAATTTGGCTCAAGTTAAACCCCACTGCACTTAGCCAACAATGAGCAATCTAGAACTATGCAGAAAATGTGAAAAGCTAATAAGAATGCAATGAAAGTGCAAACAACAATTGCTTCTCAGAAACCCTAATTATGATAGCAAAGAAGAGCAACACAATTTCAGAACATGCAAAGCACTGTAACTGTGAATTAGAACAAGATTGGTATTAATATAGCTGAAAAATTCAAATCATAACGGACAAAATGGATTCATTAACTGCAGGCACGTATGCAAGTGTGATGGTGGGAGATAACTGTTGCAATTCGTATTTGAACGTTGGGGCCTCAACAACAAATTCTCGGTCAATCAACGAGGAATCAGAAGTGGGCACGTAGGAGATTTAATTTTTTTATTTTATTTTACTATTAGCCCTTAAGCCTTTGCGACATTGCGGGGTCATCTTGGCCATGCACCTTTTCTCAATCACGCAATCGCGCAACAATCTTAACCGTTGATCTCCTGTGAAAGTGTCTCCATTTATTGTTCTTAGAAAATGAAGGCATAGGTCCCACGTTCTTATTGTGTGGCTTAGTGGTATATGTGTCCTTGTCTCATTGTTTAGAGCATCTACCGTCAGCCTTCATGGGTCCCACATGCCACATCTGCACCGACATTGCAGAATTGGACTTTGGATGCATCTTCGATTAATCACGCAATTGCGAGATCACTTTGGCCATTGATCTTGTTCAAATTGTTTCAATAGTACTGCATCGGGTCCATAAAGACCTGCCCTTTTTTGGTGCATTTGAGTTGGGCCCATGTGCCATGTGGGTTCCAACACGGACCATTCAGGCGACCAACTTAGCCTGTCATTGTCACGTCATCCCATGCCACGTCTACGACGACATTGCTGAGTTAGTCCTGTCGCGTAGGTTGATACAATCGTACAATCGCACAACTATCACAACTGTTGATCTTGGCAAAGGTGCACAATAAATATGAAGCCCACGATAAAAGGTGAACTGGATGGATAACACCAAGGGGCTGGTCACCAGAACGATATAAAGGGCTCAAAAGATGACTTAAAACATTGGAAATTGGTTGTCGAGGGTCACCGTTGAAATAAATCAAAAAGAGAATGCAACATGGCTAGGACTTAGGGTTTAGGGTTTTAGGCTTAAGCCTTTTGAGACACGAAAAAAAAACCCTAAACCTTATGGTAGAAAAAAATCAAAAAGCATCCCAACAGATGGAAGAATCATCAAATGCATGCAATGCAAAGTTACAAGGTAGCCTCATTTTTGTTCTATTCATCTTGGGCATGAACTGCTAGTGCCAACATGTCTAGGTAGGTGGGTTTATGCTAGGCATGCACCTTTTTTGCATCCCAACTCACCTTGAATGTTCAAGGCCATATCAAAGCGGTGCTCTCTTAAGTGCCCCGAGTTCAAAAAATTATCAAACTTTAATGAGTCATTTCTTAGAATCTAGAGCACATACAATTAATTCGTTTAAACCTATAAAGTCACACGAGGCCCCTGTACAATAAACTCTTAGATTTTCAAGACTCAGAGCCATTTTCTTAGGGCGACAATTTTTTGTTGATGCAAAAATCGTCAGATGCATGCAATGTAATGTTGCAAGGTAGCCTAATTTATGTTTTGTTCATCGTGGGCATGAACCGTCAGGCTCAACACATTTGGGTCAGTGGATTTATGCTAGGTGTGTTCTAGTTTTTCTTCCCAGCTTGCCAAAACTTTCAGGGTTCTTACCCTAGTGGCGCTCTCTTAAGTACCCTAAGTTTAAAAATCTATCAATTTTTTTTTTATGAATAGGCATTTCCATTAATATAAGTATAAGAGAGAACACTATTCACCAAAAAAAGTGGGAGGAAAGAGTCACTATCCCAGAGTCAGATGGGCATAGTTTGGAAATAGCCAAAAAACACAGGCACACCCCAGAATTCTAAATACAACACAAAAAGCCTAAGTGGCTAGAGTATTAGCAGCAGAAGGAAGAGGCAGATCCATGTCATTTTTTTTACCCCATACATCTGTGGGATCAGGGGGGGTCTAGACGAGACCACCCATCCTCAGCATCCTCTTCTTTTTCATATTTATCTTCCCTTACTGGAGAAATAGTGAGAGAAAGCCAATTGAACCTTTAAGAAGAACTGGGCCAACCAGAATCTAACCAACCAAAACCACCAAGAGTTGAAGAAGCACCACCACCTGGAGGTAGAGCCACCCTGAGGTGGAGAGGCAGAGCGACAACACGAAAAGTCTCTCTCCGCTGGAGTGGCAGTGAGGAGCCTAAGAGCGAGGCGTGCGAGAGCCACCAACAAAAGAGCTGCGACCTCACCAACGACCACAGACCGGAGAACGATCGGTGGAGGCAAAAGGGTTCAGCATAATCCTGGCAACCATACAAGAGGCATTACCCCAATGATCCATAAGCATTTGCAAGTGGGCTACTTCAAGAGCCACTTTATTTGCTTACACTTGAATTTGTAGCATCACATTATTGCATATACAAGTTTTAGCATACAAAGAAACATGAATATCAAGAGAGTCGTGAGAAAATAAAACAACATTTCTATCTTTCCATAAACTAAAAAGGATTTCCATCCTGAAAGCATACCATATCTACGAGAATTTGAAAGGGAGCCAAGGAGAATCTCCCAACAGAACCATATGCCAAGAGAAAGGCTCAGGTTGAAAAGGCCTAAAAAAATAATGTATCCAGGTCCACAACTATTGAGCTCTTCTGCAAAACTATAAGAGATGCATCAAGGTCTCAAGCAACCCACAAATGGGACAATGAGGGTCTAGAACCCCTAGATGCCTGAGACGAGAACCCAAAGGCAAGCCTTGGAAAAGAATACACCAGGCAAAACGAGCCACTTTAGGCTCAACAATAGCAGACTAGAGAGTAAGAAATCTGCGACTCCATGTGCTCTGTGAAGATTGCAAATGCCATTTGAGATTCAAAATGGGAACCATAGGAAAATGAGGCACAAGCCAATGGTAGCCCATCTTGGGTTTGTAATTACAGAAAATGGTGTTGGGAAACCAATGGCAGTCTCACCAAGGCCTCACAAAATGAATACCAAGCTTGTGTAGCATATTCAGAGGCATTTTGTCGATTTGGTCGAGTAAGGCGAAATTGGGTTTGCAAATCTTCCCAAGAACGGAGACTCATAGTGGCACAAAAAAAAGATCTCGAGGAGTGCAAATGCTGCGTTTGTGAAAATACAGAGCATAAATTCCAGAAACACAGGCAAGAGGAAGCCCTCAGACTTGTATGAGAGGTGAGCACCAAATATTGTGTTGGTTGAAAAAAAGACCATCACGAAATCCTACCCATCCCAGCGAAGGTAAGACTTAACAACTTTCCAAACCGGCCAAATGCTTTTCGCAACAAAAATGCCTTGAATCTTTCATAACAAGAAGGGTTTGAGACTGATTTATTGACTCGGCTGGAAGAATTACAATTTCGAAACAGAATTTTCTAGACGTCATTACTAGAAACAACTCGGAGAACCTATTTGACACACAAAGCAATACTTTTCTAGACGTCATTACTAGAAACAACTCGGAGAACCTATTTGACACAGAAAGCAATACTTCAAGGTGCGATTGCTAGTTACTTATTATTACACAATGTACCGGCACTACGAGCTCTAGAAAATGCATTCCGAGCTGTATAAAACTGTGAATAAAAAACTTTGAAAAGCCGAAATAATTCTAAAACACATCTTACTAAAACCCTGGGAAAAGATTTTAGATCGCAGTCCGTCTCTTATTTTCTTCCTCTTTTCTTGATAAACAGACGGCTTTAATCCATTCATTCAAACTGGTTCGTTTAATTGCCTTTTGTTTTGTTCCTCTTCTTTCTTTACAGTCTCTCTGTTTTTTCTTAGTTTTACTCGTTTTGTGCGAGTGTTTTCGTCTGTTAGGGCTTTTGTTTCAGCAAGATTATATATATAGTTTTTAATTCTGTCATACTTTCTTTTGAACAGTTAGATGAGGCCGATTCTATTGAAGGGGCACGAGAGGCCTCTGACGTTTCTCAAATACAATAGAGACGGGGACTTGTTGTTCTCCTGCGCGAAGGATCATACACCCACTGTGTGGTATGCTCACAACGGCGAACGCCTTGGGACGTATCAGGGCCACAACGGTGCTGTCTGGTGCTGCGATGTCTCAAGTAAGCCTTTTCCCTCCTTGTCTATCCCATTTCCATTTTTAGGGTTTATGTTTTCTAATGAGCTTTTGAAACGATGCTTTTTGAATTAAAAGAACATTGCAATGTAAGAATGTGACGGGGCTTTCTGATCCATCATCAGGATGAGTGAGTGATCTGTTAAGAATGCATGCCTCCATATATAGCTTACTAAGCACAAATACACGAGCTCCTGGGGTTTATTTTTCAGTTTTTTTTTTTCGGAAGAAGATAACTGTAGGATCGGGGACACTATATCTGGACAAAAGTAAAATTAAGTGAAAATATCAGCTCTAATTGCTTGCCATAGTGATGGGTCAAGTTTGCATGCAAGGGCTCCTAACATAGATAATTCTGTTATATGTATAAAAGCTCCTGGGGTTTGGTTTCACTTCCATTTTTTTTGGGTAAGGATAACTTGTTTCAGGGATCAAGATTGATGGATGACTTCTTCGCCAACTTGGGCCAAGAAGCCTATGCACATTAACAATCAGGCTAGAAAGCCCACTCTCAAGATCAAAAACCAGGGAAAGGCAGCACTATCGTGCTTCAGACTCAAAATTCATGTCAAACAACTCAGAGCCACTCTGTCAGTGTCACCACTATGTCGTAAAACACTGCTTACAACCAGATGAATTTAATTTTGTGGTCTAGTCATGTAAGCAAATGGATGAAGAAAATATTTAAAAAGTTTAAAAGCATCATCTTCACTGAGGTCTTAATCTCATTGTCTTTTAATCAGAATTCACAAATTGTTTCATATTTAAAATGTTAGTTCAGATTGTTGCCATGATTTATATATTTCAATCACAGTCACACGTAAATGAATAGCTCGCAATCCCTCAGTCTTCTCCTTTGCTTTCATTTATTCTCAGGCATTGCACTCTCACGGAATAAAACAGTTGTTTAAAACACAGGGACAATTAGAGGGGGAATCCAAGGATGCAGAAAATTATAATTTTTTAACAAAAACAGAAGCAGTCAAGAGCATTAAGCATGGATCAGAGGAGTTCAATACCTATATATTAGATTAGTAATGTGCCATTCCCATTTTCTCTTTTCCGAATTTAATCTAACCAAAAATTCAATCTCAGCTTCCATCAACAAAGTTTCTAACACCAGAAAATTTTCACTCTGGATTTTATATTCTTTGCGACTTGCCTACCTGTGGCCTTGCTACTACCATACCAACCAAGACAAGAATAGAGAAAAGACAAGACAGAAAATTTAGAAGCTCTCAAACCCTTTGCACTTCACAGCTTCCATGTATAATTTTCTGTGTTTGAAATGCAAAATAGAACCCAGGTAATTGATTGTCAGGACAACCGTGTCTGTGCTTGACCTCTCCACCATACCACTTCTGCTACCATACTAACCAAGACAAGAATAGAGAAAAGATAAGACAGAAAATTTTGAAGCTCTCAAACCCTTTGCACTTCACAGCTTACATGTATGATTTTATGTGTTCGAAATGCAAAATAGAACCCAGGTAATTGATTGACAGGACAACCGCGTCTGTGCTTGACCTCTCCACCATACCACTTCTGCTCACAGATATCATCTATGAGCTAAGAATAATCATCTTTGAATTATCAAGACTACACTTTTCTATCAATTCCATTCTCGTTCTTCATAATCTAGAGTAGAGATTCACATAAATCAGAAGATAATGATTATTCCCGTTACTCTTTCCACCCAACTAAGTCATCCATTCTCAGCCAAGAGAACAAAATTATCCTCAATATCTTTCCATTGGTTTTAAGTATCAGTGTCTAAAAGGAGTATGGTATTGCAGTTTGAGTGGTCATCCGGCTGGGATTAGCAAATCACATCTGCTAATTTATAGTAATTGTATGCACCATATAAATTGATTATCTTACTGTTAAATAGTTACATCGAAACCACTTAGCTTACATTTGTCATCATTCACTCCATTTTTTCAAATATCTGGATGTCTTCCTAGATTCATCACCTGAAGAGGAAGCATAGCTGAAGGGACTGGTCTTTGTTGTTAGTTTCTGTTGGATTCTAGCTGCAATCTCTTTATTTCCCTGCATCATTGAGCAGAGGTCATCCATGATAATGTAAGTATGTTAGCTGCTTCAATCCTCAGAGTATGACTGTTTTTTCAATGTTAAGAGTGTTCCTCACATAATAGAAAGGAACCTGAAGAACTGGAAAGCATATTGGTACAGTTCAATCTTTGAGCCATGCTAAATGCATTTTGCCTACCCACAATCTGGCCAGGACCAACCATCATCCACTTAAGCTACACTGTACATTCACTCCATCAAAATGGGCATGTAAGGTTTTGGATTTCACCATTTACATTGACAGAAAAGAAGATGTGAAGGTGAACAGCATCAAGCTTTTCCTTTTTAGACTGCCTGCCTCTCATTTGAGGACCTTGACTTAGTGGTAAATTTGCGTCATGGTTGAGGTTTTTCTTAACTGTGAAGAAGGTTAATGCTACAGTGCGCAAACTTTTAGGCCTGATTTTTTTTTTCCCTTCCAATAGAGTTGGATGAGAACTACTGATGCAAAGTAGAATTTCTCTCGCAATCCATACTCAAAAATTCAAAATAAATCAGCAATGTCACACATAAAAATAGATAAGGAACATGCAAGCTATCTATTGATTTCTTGATCAAAATTACATTACAAATCTGATTACAAATGTTGAGCCTATTGGCTTCACATACAAACATGAAATCTGACTTTGAAAATCAATCCACCTACAGGCAAGAACTACCATGGAATTCTTCCAATCTTCAAGTTCAAAATCTGCCATAAGCACCTTCCTCCATCCTTAAACCTGCAACAACTTCTTCTTCTTCTTCATCTTCATCTTCATCTTCAATCCCTCAATTTCTTCTTCCCCTCAAACTTTCCAAAAATCTGAAAATTGGGACCCTCAAATTTTTGTTGAAACCTACCTTTTAACCACCTGTTGTGATGTATTCACACATCGCCCCATTGCAAATGGGGACCCCTACTTTTCGCTTTCTAGGATTAGTCCTCTTAGCTTAGTTCTGGTTAGTGTTGAGTCTTTTGCTATGAACCTTTGCATTGAAAAGGTACAGACCCTTTAACTTCCACCGGCTATATAAGAAGACACTCATCCTCATTCTAAGGCATCGATCAAAGCAATCTATACAATCTGCTCTGGATAAAATGATTGATAATTTCATCGATCAAACATACGTCGACAAGGAGGATTGGAACAAATTTGAGTTTAAGGCAAGTTGCAGCAGACAGCGAGGCAGAGCTACAAATTTGAGGATCAAAATTCAGATCAGAATTGATCAAAATTTAGATCAGAACTGATTGTTATTTCCAAAATTTCTGATTGTTATTTCCCAGATTTGAATTAATGATGCATTAAGGGTGTGGAGAATTGTTTTGTTTGCATCTTTCTTGATTCATTATATGTCTTTCAGGTTTTGATAGGATGATCGGAAGCTGATAAAGAGATGGTTTCAGACTACACTCAGGCAAATTGAATTCAAGGACTCGCACATCAATATCCACATCTGAAAAGAGACAATATCAAAATTCAATCACATGAAGAAGATGGATCAGACCATTACTATGCACTTACAGAGCTGAATGCAGGATATTCAACCCCTTAAACAGAATTGGAGTTTGATACAAAGGCAAAGGGGCGGATTTCAAAGGAATTCCAGATCATTTTCCAAGGTTCTGATTTGATGTTTGATATGAAGATAGAAGAAAAGAGAAAGATGAGCACCCAAGGAAGCATGGAGGACAAGTCACGACAGCATCAATCTGGAAGATAATTATTCAGAAATAACTTCCTCCACCATTCAAGAGATCTGATCACACTTACATTGAGAAGCAGGTTGAAAGGAAGTGCTCCCTGATTGGAGTAAAATCTGCTTCCATTGCTCTAGTTGGGAGCGATGTAGGCACTTGAATGGATGAAATGAAAGGAGTGGGCAAAGGATGTATTAAATTTCAAGTTTGGATTTCAACTTCATTTGAACGCTTGAGTGAATTTCCTGATTCGCTCCTGTACCTTCCAAAAGGACAGGAGCGAAGTCATTCAAGCTCATTTACCTTGCTAAGATCAAGAAGACAGGATTGGAGAAAGAATGGACAAAGAGAAGGAATTGACTTGTACATGCCCTTGAAGTAAGTGAATTCAAAATTGAGCGATGAAAAAGCAAAGAATTTGTGCAAATTTGACAAATTCGCTCCTGACCCTTCCAAAGGTACAGGAGCGAATTTTCTTTGAGGTCATGTACCTTCCAAAGGTACCCAAGCGATTTCTTTGAGGTCGTGTACCTTCCAAAGGTACCCAAGCGAAATCTCAGCGAAATCTCTTCTAGGCCTTCCTGGGGGTCAAAATGATGATATTTTCATATGGAAGAATTGGAATCTAAGCCTAAATTGATGAAAAGAAGGCAATAAGTGAATTTAGTTAGTAAAGAAGCTAAATCGCTCATGTACCTCTCAGAGGGACAGGAGCGAATTCTCCATGAGCCCTATACCTTGCCCATGGTCTTGAGCGAATTCTTATCTTTGAGCCTTTTGAGGATTAATTGATGTTGTTTTCATAGGAGAGGAATTGAAAATCAAAGATCAAGGCAATGAGAACAAGTTGAAGCATGAATTGAGCCTAATACCTCAAATTCGTTCCTGACCCTACCAAGGGTACATGAGCGAAATCCTTAAATGGCCTTAATTGCTCACTCAAACAATTAAATGGATCCTATTATGAGCTAGGTTGAGGGCAGATTGACTTGATCAAGGTGGAAGAAGGACTCAAAAACTAAGTTTAAGAGCAAAATTGAAGGAATATGAAGTGTTTGAATAAAAAAGAACTTTGCTCCCGACCCTTTCAAAGGTACAGGAGCGAACTTCTTAGAAGGACCCCCTATTTCACTTAATGCACTAAGAAGATCTTGTTTTAAGCTATAAGACGGAGGCGAATTGACTTGATCATGGTGAGAAAGGAATTAATAAATAAGTCTAAGGCAAGATAAAGGAGCAAAGGACCCCCTATCTCACTTAATGCACTAAGAAGATCTTGTTTTAAGCTATAAGACGGAGGCGAATTAACTTGATCATGGTGAGAAAGGAATTAAGAAATCAAGTCTAAGGCAAGATAAAGGAGGAATTGAGTGTGAATTCAGCTAGGAACAAAATTCGCTTGTGTCCCTCTCAGGCACCAAAGCGAAATGCATTAATGGTGAATGATTTGCTAATAAAGGCGTGTTAAAGGATTTCTTCAAGGTAATTTGAAGTGGCCAAACGTCCTAAAAATCATAAGAATTAAACATGCCTCAATCAAATAATGGTAAAAACTTCATCATTTTCTCAATTTGCTCACGTCCCTTTCTAAGGTACCAAGGCAAAATTTTATTAGGGACCTGTACCTCTTGAAGGTACAAGAGTGAAATCAGGTGAAGAGCAAGTGCTTTGCATTGGAAGACCGGCTGGAGAGAAGACTAAAAGCAAGCAAGTCGGCCTATGAGAATTAATGCATTAACAAAACCAATTTCACCTTTTGGCGCCAAAGACTAATTTGAATTTACAATGTGAAAGTCAGCCAGTTTAAGGTTGATGCAATTAAATTTATTTATCCAAAGCAAGTCGGCTTTTAGAGAAAGAGGTGAAGGCGCCTATTTAAAGGAGGTTGATTCTTAGTTATCCATCATTCATTTCAAGACATCTTATCTTCCTAAAAGGCGAATTCAAGATCAGATTTGAAGAGCGAACTTCAATAGTCAAGAGGGGAATCCTCAAGAAAGGATCAACAGGCGAATCCTCACAAAAGGATCAACATGTCTCCAGCTTAGACCTGATTCAAAAAAAGTGAACTTAAAGAACGAGATCCACCAACAGTTAAAGGAGTGAATTCCATATTTGTCAATTACAAGACAACAATCTCCACAAGTTGAAGTTCATCAAGGAAAAGAAAGAAATAAGAAGGACCAGGTTGGAGGGAATATCGGAACGAGGATCTCAAGAATGATATTTCGGCATCAAGGTCAAAGGAAGACCTCTTCAAGAGGATATCATAGGCAAATACAAGAGAGTCAAGGAAGGGTACATCGTTCATCAAGTATATCAAGGATGGAGGAGGATCGACCAAGGTCATCACAAAAGCAAGTACCAAACAAGGTGGCATCCCGGTCACTGTTCCTCCAGTCAGATAGGTCCACATTAGCATGTCTAGATTCAATGTACCTGACTCACCAGTGATGGCACAAATTTTGAGGCACCTACCCCAATTTCTTATTGGTCCACATTCATGAAATGTAATTTTTTCATTGGCTAAAGGAGTTTGTTGTAACAAACTCTAATTAGGGTTTTCATCTTGTAATCCTAGCCATTGATTGTAAATCAATCAGAGCCATTGAAATGTAAAGAGCTCTCTATATAAAGTTCTAGCTCTTCATTTGTAAAGGTTAATAGTTAGTTAATAGTGAATAATAAGAGAACAACTAATAGTCAAGAGTTAGTAGCTAGTATAGAAGCTTAGATAGCAATTAGAGTAGATTAGGAAGAGAAGGCAAGAAATTGTTGCCTTGATTGTAAATGAACTCCATTTTCATCGAAGTTGTGGTGAAGTGTGTTGTTTCTTTGCAATATGCATGGTTTCTTGTTTATTCTTCATTTTAGATGGTAAATGATTAGATTGAATGAAGGAAGTTACTGAATGCACTCGCATGGAATCCGCCTAGTCCAAACCACTAGCCTCTTACTGATTGTAAGTTTGCCTTGTGTGGTCAACTGGTATTGAATGAGCTTAATCTTGAATTGTTATACTTACATTGTTCATGCATTAACTTGAATGGTGATCAGTGTTTGATGGTGTAACAATTTGAACATATTTGAAGCATCCCTTAGAAGATTGCACTGAGTTGGTGTCTGATTGTTCAACTTGATGGTGAGACTCAACCCAGTAGGACTCCACCTAGTCCTTCATCTACCTTCTTACATTCTAGGTCTTAGATTAGATTCTCTAAACCCTACATCTTTTGCTATTTCTTTATTATCCAGTGAGTAGATAGGACTTGAGTTCCAACAAATCAGACGCTCGGGCATTTGAATGTAAGTCCCCTTGTGATTCTAGCATAATCACATCAGACCAAATTGAGCTTATCCACACGTAGAGACCCTACATATAAGAACCTTGGAGTTATTTTGATTGATCCTTAGACAAATCTTCAGCATTCGGCTAACTTTGTTCAAGAGAGGATAAGATACTTTAGTATTTTATTCTGTGTTCGCATGTGCATGAAAAACACATCAACACCACCATAGTTACCAAAACTCATATTTGGTAACCTTCCTGAAAATGACACCAAAACCATGAGGAAAGCTTATTTCCATTTAGAAATTGCATTAAATTTCAAAAAGGCATTTTACAACTCCACCCAACATGTCAAAAATGACAATTCAACTTTGTCATTATCTCCACTCAGCAGACTCCTGAAATAGAAAAAATCAAACAACTCTTCTTAGGTGCCCATTTTGAATTGCTACTATTAAGGAGTGAATTGATGAGTTGGTACAAGCTGAACTGCCCAAAATCCATGCCAAGAATGGCATTTTTAAAAATTTGTTTTACTTGAAAATCTGCCTCCTAAATAATCTCACACATGGATGCTCCTGCATCAACTACTGTAATGGGAGAAGGAGGTCTGTAAGTACTAAACGAGAAGCCCTAAGAAAAAGGAGTCGCCAACTGTTCGACTGAGAATCCACTCTGGGAGGGTGGAAAAGTTAATTTTTCGAACCATGGTAAGCAGATTCTGCACTCAGAAAATTAAACCCTAAATGCTAGGAAACTTAGACTCGATGACTTCTATCAAAACTGCTGTTCCGAATACCAGAATCTGCAAACACATCAAACTGAAATATTAATAGCAAATACACAGTATTGAACAGTCAAACCTGCACCTATTTTCTCATTTAATCTTCAAATACAACATTGCACTAGTGCAAAACTGGAATTAATAAATCACTCACACCCGTGTTTCTTTTATAGATGAAGATTGCTGGACACTGGAAGCGCACCTTACCTCACATGAATCAAACTGCCTATAATTAATAAACTGAAAATTTAACTTTTGCGCTTTAGCTGAAAAGAATACTGCAGCTACAGATGGGCAAGCAAACTGCTAAAAACTAAAAAGCATAATAGTGAAAAGCGAAAGAGCAAAAAGTCTAAACTTAGACTTCTAAGTTCTAACTCTGAATGCACCTTCGCATGTATAACTGAAAAAAAGTAAAAGCATTCTAACTCTGGAAGAGGATGAGGTTGGTGCATGCAGTGTATGCATCTTCCTTCTCTTACTTAACTGGGTGCTATTCTCGTCATGTATTTATTATTTCTCCATGGTATATAAATTACATAAATAAATAAAATTCAAAACAAAAAAACTAGCTACTCAGTGAGGAAAAGCATCACACAACACACAAGTTTCAATCACAAAACAAAAAATTACAGAAGGTTAAACATTGGCTATGCTAGCCAGCACTCAAACTGGCACTCACGTTTGATTGAAATGGAATTGGCCGACTTGACACTCTGCTTTTTTTTCAATTCTACATGCAAGCCGGACCCTCTCTGGCTGTGAACTCTCCTCTGCAGGCCTATTTTGCCATGGTTGTATGAATAAATTTTGTTATCAGGAGGGCAATGCATGATCAGGATGCTTCAAGTTAAATGTTGTAAACAATAAAAAAGCCAATTTTCAAAAATAATGTCACTTTGTGCTGATTTGCCATGGGTTCTGCAAAAAGAGGTCAATGTTTTTCATGTTTCTCTCAGGTGTATCTGGGATGAATTCCATAGGCAGAAGTGCAAATTCTGGCTGCACCTCTGCCCTCACTGGACCAGGTTCCGGATCTGCTAAGTTACAGAAGCAAATTGGTAACATAAAGTAAGATGTTTATATAGGCAAGGGTTTGTCAATCATCCATAATTCTTCCTATAATTTTTGTTGAGTCTGGGACGTCAAATTTGTCTTTGTGATCCAAAACTTCATACGTAGAAACCTATCTGGACTGCAATTCTGTAGTTGAACCAAGCAGGGAGTATACAAGAAAATATTTTGTTCTTATCAATCATTGTCCAAATGTCAAATCCTGACCTAATTGTGGAGAGGCTTTGTGTATAACGATGGCTTTCGTACTTTGTGAAGGATTTTCTCCGTGGGTTTGGGTTATGGATATTTAACTAATTCTAAATCCAACATGGATCAGAGGCATCTTATAGTTAGTATGTCATGTTAACCCTCAATCTTAATTTATTATTACCTGTTTCTGATGACAGGCTTCAAAGAAGGCAACAAGCCATGAAAAGTTAAAATCCAAGTGACCAGATTTACACAACATTTACATCACACTACTAGTTAAAAGTGTTCTAGAGTTGACATGAACTGTATTACTTTTTAGTGATAGTCTCGCTATCATTATTTTATTTATTTTAGGTGAAATCATAGATAATTTCTCAGAGCTTGGTGAGAACATGTTTTTGAATGTTTAACTCACGTGGGTTTATGATGCAGGGGATTCCACACGTTTAATAACTGGTAGTGCAGATCAGACTGTCAAGTTATGGAAAGTGGAGAATGGAACACAGTTATTTTCTTTCAAATTTGATTCTCCAGCTAGATCTGTGGACTTCTCAGAAGGAGATAAGCTTGCTTTAATCACCACTGATCCATTCATGGAGTTGAGATCAGCCATTCATGTAAAGCGAATCGAGAAGGATCTGTCAAGGCGTAAGTGGATAAATTCATTCTTGGTTCTTGAGATTGTTGATGCATGATATTGAGAATTTTTGTTGCAGTCTGTTAATGAAGATGTCACAGTTTTTCATACATGGTAACCTAATAGTTATTTTTACTTTTAGATTACTTACCAAATATATGAACTCTGATCAGAAAAATGATGAGCTACTACAAATCGAGGATGGTGTGTTTGTGTTCCTCTATTCTATCCTTGTTTCCAGAGCATACAATGAATTGCCTATCTTTTTCCTTCAGTTTGTGCTCCTCTATTATATCTGTGTTTTTCAAGCATCCAATGAATTACCTATCTTTTTCCTATAGTTTGTGCTTCTCTAGTATAAACTTGGTTTTTAGGCCTCCAATAAATTGTCTATATTATTTTTTCATTTACGCTCTTCTATTAGATGCCCATTCTCGGAGCATCCATAAATGGCCTATATTTTTTTGCTTTACTCTGGTTTCTGCAATTTTGAAAAGTTCTATATAGCTTAATAGGTACACACATCGATTATATATAGATCTTGTTATGTTCTGTTTGCCCAATTGTTGTCGCGTCCCAAGGTTTGACATTGTTTCTTAGTTTGATAAATATATATTTGAAAATCATTTGCAATTAAATCTGATTATAGAGTTTTATTTTCTTTATCTAAAATTTAAGATAAAAAATGGAAGTTAAAGTAGTTAAGATCATAGAAGCATAAATCATGAAAATTGTGAAATGGCAATTTTTTTATGAGTATAATTGTGATTTTTGGAGGGTTTTTATTCGTGATTTTCAGTATGGTTTTTAGCTGCAATTTTTACATTTTTTTTTTCTCTGTCTAGTTTCTGTGGGAAAATTATTGACTTTGTGGGGTGCAGTCATGGTGTGCTTCTATTTTGTCCACACCCTAGGTTTTGCAGTGACTTTTTTTTTCCAGTTTGCCACTGTGTGAGTGAACAGGTGTTTTTATTTAAAGATTGCCATGACTTATGTCTGTTTGGTGCTGTGATTCGTTGGTACTTTTTTGTCATTGTAAATCTGGTTGCTATATAATTCTCCTTGTGAAATACCTTTATTCATGTCTTCAATCATTGACAGAAAAGCTAACAGTCAGAAAATACGAGTTTTCAAGGTATGCCATGTTCAAAGAATAGCTGTATATCTCAATTTGGGCTTTTGAACAAATAAAATTAGAAAATGTCTTTAAACTTAGAAAATACATAGAAGGAATTTTGCCCAATTAGATAGACATGGATATTTTTTGCTTGAACAATCATCTAAGATGAACATAATATACTCAGTCAAAGATGTATTTTGGCCTTATAATTTGTGAGTAATAGGGAAAAAGCTAATTGTTTAGAGGTTTTTTTGAATTTGGAGAGACAAAACAATAAAATCACTAATTTCTATTTCCTGTTAGAAATTTTAATACAGATCCGTTGCCAAGGAAAAGTGTGGAATTATTGGTTTCCCATTGGTCACTTACTCTGAAACATACATACATACGTGTTGTGAGAAATTGGTCTACTCATTGGTTCACTCAAGTGTAGGTTTATGGCAAGAGAAGGATATATCAATTTGCATCAGAAGCTGATTTTGACTTCAGCTATGCATTGTCGAAGCTTGCAAACTACTCTTATTAGATGGGGTGTAGAAATGAAATGTGATAGACTTTTGCCAAGCATTTAATCATTTCATTTCCATTGGATGATGGTTTTATAATTTTATTAGAATTTATCAAGCATGGATTATTTAAAATTATCCACATCTCCCTGCAAGAATATCATTAGGGAAAGACAGTCTGGAAGATTAAGGCATTCATGAACTCGTCAGAGTAACAGTAAAGCATGTGTTGAAATAGAGGAGCCCTTCAGAGTCATCCTGCAGTCTGTTTGAATGCAGATTGATATAGACTCTCAGTTCTTCTTTCTAGATTTACCAACATTTAACTTTTTCTTTTTTATTGGAGGGTTGAACTGATGCTGGCCTTCCATTTGCCTAGAAATTTTCTTTTATCTACTCCAGAACAATTTTTGTGTTCATTTTTCTCCTTTTCCTAAGCCTTCCTGTGTACATCAGCTGGATGTATGTGCATCAATGCATGCAAGCGAGAGTGAGTTTTCATTTCTGGGGAAGTGGAGCTAATGTTAACTGTTTGAAACAAGGACAGGCTCCCTTTGTGTGATCTGGAGTTGTGTCAAGTTGCTGGTTTATGAGACTAAATAAAATGTGTGACTTTGAGCGCTACATATTCCTTTCCATATTGTTGCCTGCAGGGTGAAACCTTTTAATAATTTTAATACAGAAATCTAAATATGCCTTGTAACACAAATTTCTAAAATTTCTTTGTAGCACAAATATCTGAATCCTTTTTAAAGTTTCCAATTCTGTAAAACAAGGAAGAGCATTGGAGTTAAAAATGTACCAGTGCTGGATAATATGTTTCATACAAACATATGCTAAAAAGATAGATAATATCTTGTAAGATGTTGGAGTTATATTCATGAAAAAGTATTTAGATACTCAATCTCTCTATTGATATATATGTGTGCCCAAGTTGTATCACAGCATGGTTTCTTTACAAAAACTTTCATTTCTGTATCCCGATACTGCAGTTTCATTGTGAATAGATATTTTAATATTGGCATTGGTGTGAATGCATGAGCTTCTAAGTGAGGGATGGATCTTGAATCTTGATCCTAGCATTTCAAGGCCAGTCCATCTTAATGCAAATCATGAGTAATCGTCAACCAAGTTTCTGTTGTAGTGCTTGAAACAAATATCTCCTTATTGTAGGCTTTGAAATAGACGCAAGTTAACAACTTGAAGTATACTAAATTGACCTGGAGAAAGCATCTTGACAAAGGTAGATTAAGATCCCAGGCACTGAAACCGAGATGGGGGTAGACTGATGATTCAAACATCAACTATCATACTGGAAAGCTTTATGACTTGAAGGATAGTGAGCAATAAGGCTTCCTTTGACCATCTTAAGCTGAGGGACATGGCAATTGGTAATGACATTGCCAAATTCTTAGTGAAGTTAGTTCAACACAGAAAATAGGAAAAAGAAAATTGACTCTGCATTGTGCTATGGTTAGTTTAATTGTTTTCTATATTGTGTATCCTTTGTTGATCTCTCTTTCTTCTAAAGGTAGAGTGTTGTAAATGTTTATGGTCTGTATGTCTTACAATTATACTACCTTGCTCTATAATGCAGAGGATTCTGAGTCTGTACTCACGATACCTGGGTCTAAAGGCAGGATAAACAGAGCTGTTTGGGGTCCCCTAAACAGGACAATAATCAGTGCCGGAGAAGATGCTGTTGTACGTCTTTGGGATTCAGAGGTGTGTGATGGATATTCGCTGTTAATTTCTGTTTCTGAACTTTGAAATAGTATAGTAATTATTTAAGATCATACAGATGGTATGATGGCTATATTTAATAAATCTTTATGATATTAAATCACAGTAATAGTATTAGAAATCCATCTCTAATACAGGACAGATTGATTTGGCATCGCCAAGAATGCTTTTGAGTGACTTTTTTGTCCATGAAACGTTATGATTAGTTAGATATTTTCTGTGCTCCAGGACATCTTTATGTCCATTCTTGGCAGTATTGTCGGAGTAAAATTGCTATACCTGGTGTGGGAAATAGGATGCAAATGCTACACATGGCATCGGAACCGTGATGTTTATCTTGCATTTGAGTTTCTTCTTCATTCCTTTGGTTTGAAAATGCTCTCTTTTCTGAATCTTAATTATTCTGGGTGTACGTGTACATTAAAGTGGCTGGAAATGAAATCTCATTTAACTAACATTTGATTTTATAAATAATGCTCTTAGTAGAGAGGTATTTGGAAGGATTATTTCCAAAGAATGTCTATAGTATGGATTGTAAATAAATATAAATGAGTCAAAAATGCTTATGATTGGTTGAAAGTCTAGCCATTAGGTAATTACTGTTATTAAAATTTGCCTTTGCTGCCTATAAGTAATAACTTGTAAATACCACAAATTTGCATGTGATTTTGGGAGACCTTGTGTTTTCTGAGAACATTGTGGATATGTGTTTTCCAGATTGCCTTTGCCAAATACAAATATGTATTATTGCATTGTCTCTGGCATATTTTCTATGTAGCTATTACATGAAATCATTGAATGGATCCCAGGACAACCTGATGCACAAGGTGCTGCAAGGTGGTCATGGCCTTTCTGAATATCCATGGTTAAATTCGAGATCTCACATTTATATTGGGAAAACAATGAAATGGTTGATTTTGCCTATAAACTTAAGAATGTTGAGTTGTAAAGTGGATTCAGTGTGATAGCTTCTTTAGTTTCATCTTTTCTAAGCAAATTTTTCATCTTCCATTAATTGTTGTGACATTTTCTTTATCAATAAATGATTGTACTGAGCAGAAGGACAAGTTTTCTGTAAAAATAAAATTTATATATCATATAAAATCTATACAAAAATATTATCAGTTGCTATCATGGGGGATCCCATGAATCTTACAAAATCCAAAAACCATAAGGAGATGGTCTTATACAACCATAGCTAAATTTCATCTTACCTTGAATAGGCATTTAGTACGATGCTACTGCCATGATACTAATAGAGTTGAACAGTACAAACCAGGAAGACCAAAAATACCGCAATTGAGTTATATGCAGAAATAGCATAAAAAATAGGTGGTGTGTTGTGAGGTATTCACACATCGCCCCATTGCAAATGGGGATCCCCACTTTTTGCTTTCTAGGTTGTCTTAGAGTCTTTGCTATTAGTCTTTGCATTGAAGGGATAGAGTTTCTCAAGTATCTAGAGGGTCATCATGTCAGGTTGGTCTCCTGAGTGGAGTGAAGTAAGTCATCAAGCATGTGGCAAGAATGATTTATGGGTGAAAGACTTGAGGATTGAACAAACTGAGCAAAGTCAGGTGAAAGGGACTAAGTCAAGATTCTTTCCTAAGGATGTGTACCTTGCTCCCTCCCTGGAGCGAAATTTGCCCAAGTAACTTGACCCCGTACCTTGCTAAGGACATAGACTCCCGTACCTTGTAAAGGTCCTAAAGCGAAATTTTTATCAAGGCATGTACCTCACAAAGGTCCTAGAGCAAAATTTTGATGTCCTGTCCTAGCTGAGGTCTGAGAGCAGAATTTCTTCACCAAGGGATGTACCTTCCAAAGGTCACAAAGCGAATTTCCTCTATAGGTGTTCTTAAGGGTCGAATTGATGATGCTTTCATGTGGAAAGATTGGGAAACTTAAGGTCAAAACCAACCAAGTGAAAGAGAATTTTGGAGTCAGGTACCTTCTAGAGCGAATTTTTGCATTTAGCTCTTGTACCTTGCCAAGGGTTGAGCGAATTCTTTCACAAGGTTGTGTACCTCCTGAAAGTCCTAGAGCGAATTTGAATGTGTACCTTGGAGAGGTCTTGGAGCGAATTTTAAGTCTTGTCCTTCCGAAGGACATAGAGCGAACTTTTTCACCTTGACCTTGTCCTTTCAAAGGACATAGAGCGAACTCTTTCACCTTGACCTTGTCTTTCCAAAGGACATAGAGCAAACTCTTTCACCTTGACTTTGTCTTTCCAAAGGACATAGAGCAAACTTTTTCACCTTGACCTTGCCCTTGGAGAGGACAGAGAGTGATTTTCATTTTGAGTCATGTCCTTCCAAAGGATTCAGAGCGAAATTTTCATGTCCTTGCTAAGTGTCTAGAGCGAATTTGAATATGTGCACCTTGGAGAAGTCTTAGAGCGAGTTTTGTCTAGAATCATGTGCGTACCCTCCGAAGGACAGAGAGCGAATTTTATTTTAGGTCTTGTCCTTGGAGAGGTCCTAGAGCGAATTTCATCATGTACCCTTTGAAGGATAGAGAGAAAATTTTATTTTAGGTCTTGTCCTTGCCAAGGTTAGAGAATGAATTTCATCGTGTCCCTACCAAGGTTCTAGAGCGAATTATTTCCAATTTATGTACCTCCCGAAGGTCTTGCAGCGAATTTCAATACAATGTCATGTACCTTAGAAAGGACATAGAGTGATTTTTTCATCCAAGTCTTGTCCTTGGAGAGGACACAGAGCGAATTTTATTTTTAAGTCATGTCCTTGCTATGGACATAGAGCAAAACTTACCAAGTCATGTCCTTGCTAAGGACATAGAGTGAACTTATTCCAAGGTCGTGTACCTCCCTAAGGTCCAAGAGCGAATTCATAAAAGACAAGCATTTTGGCGCTAAAACTTATTTAAATTCAAATTGATAAAAGGGAGAGTTCTAATCTATCAAGTCAGCTGGCGTGAAAGAGGCAATTTATCTTTTTGTTTTTATTAAACCAAGTCGGCCTTGCACCCCAAAAGACATGACTTTTACCCTAAGCGCATATAAAGGAGAAGTTAGAACATTCATTTTAATCATTGACTCAAGCATTTTCTTCTCTCCAAATGCGAAATTGGGAACAGATTTAGTGAACTTCTTCAGCTAGGCATCAAATTTTGTCAATACATGAGTGAATTTCATCAAAACATAGCTGAGCTGCTGCAGCTCAAGGGTGAAATAAGACATTAAAGATACAGATCTGATGTTATAGGAAGGCGAATTCATCATACAGCAAGAGGGAGCGAGTGTACCCAACTGGGAGACATATCAACTAGTGGACTTCATCATTAGACAGCCCAGATTTACCCTTAGACATTAAATCTGTCTTCCATACAGTGAATTCATTGATTATTATTAGCCTCCTCTTGATCAGATTTAGTGAAAAACCACATAAAATCAGAGTGAGAGGTCAATTTAAAACAAGACGTGTGTGAAGATCATATGTTATGTATTTGATACTATACATGCTTTGTTTTGCAGATATGTAAGGAAGATGATACTACTTCGAGGCAAGATGAGTAATCAAAAGATGAAGGAATGACTTGACCATGACATGTACTTCCTATCACCACCATGCAAGATCAAGAGGAAACTTCATCAGCAAACACTAGAACATGAAAGAAGGGTAACCTACATGATGGAAGGTTGTTTTGCAATCTTGAATTCCCTTCGGGAATCCAAGAATCGAAGTCAGTACATTGAAGAGTTACATTCAATCAGGTACACCATTCATCAAGCATATCATGAGTAAGAGGAGGATCAACCGAAGTCATCACAAGACCTACATCGAGCACGATTGAAGAAGCAGATAGTTTCAAAAGAGTTAATCAAAGTCCGCTTCTCATCAATCATCACATTGAGCAACTAAATAATGTTGAGTATCAAGAGATATCTCTTAACATCCCTTCATGATGATGAATCAAATCAAGTTTACAAGTGCAAGATTGAGGCGGAATCCTAGTCATCGTCCTAGTCACTACCTCCACCAATCAGAGAGGTCCACATCGACGTGTCTTGATTCAATGAACCAAGCTCACCCATGGATGCACAAACTCCGATGTACCTACCCTTGATATTTATTGGTTCACGCTCATTGAATGTAATTTTCTCATTGGCTAAGGAGAATTGGTTGTAACAAACCCTAATTAGGGTTTTCATTGTAAAATCTTGGCCATTAATGGAGATTCAATCCTGGCCATTCATTGTAAATGATCTCTCTATAAAAGCTCAAACTCTTCATTTGTAAAGGTTAATAATTGGTTAATAGTTAATAGTTGGCTAATAGTGAATAGAATAGAATAATAGATAACTTAGAAGAATAGCCAGATTAGAATATAAGTTAGAGTAGGAGAAGGCAAAGATTGTTGCTAAACTTTGTTGTAAAGAACAATTGATTTCATTGAAGTTATGGTGAATTTGATTTGTTATTTCAACAAATCGCATGGTCTTTGCTTGTCAATTTGCTTTCATGTTGATTAAATTGAGTGGAGGGATTTGTTGAATTTATTCGTGTGGAATCCGTTTTGTCCATACCACTAGCCTCTTATTGACTGTAAGTGTGCCTTGCATGGTCAACTGGAATGATATGAGCTTAACTTCGAATCGTTCTACATTCATTGCTTATGCATTAACTTGAATGGTGATCAATGTTTGATGGTATTGATTCGAACATCTTTGGAATGCCCTTAGAAGATTGCACTGAGCTTGTGTCAAATTGTTCAAGTTGATGTTGAGACCTCGCTCAGTAGGATTCCATCTGATCATTCAACTATCTTCTTACATTCTAGGTCTTAGAATAGGCTTTCTCAACCTTTCTTTCATCTTTTGCCCTTTTTTTTTTCAATTCAAGTTAGTCTAGGATAAGAAGCATCACAAGATCGTAACATCAGATGATCTAAGTTCCAGCAAATCAAGCATTCAGGCATTCAAACGTAAGTACCCTTGTGATTCCAGCATAATCACATCAACCGGCAGAGCTTATCTACACGTAGTGACCCTACATTCATGAACCTTGGAGTCTTCTCCAGTGATCCTTAAGCTAATCTTCAGCATTTGAGAGATTTTGTTCAAGAGAGGATAAGATACTTTTGGGTATTTTATTCTGTGTTCACATGTGCATAAAAAACACATCAACACAGTGATAGAACCAAAGATTTGATTTCTCCTATAACAAAAACTTTTAACATGGGGTCACTGCCGTGACTTAAGGTATCATGACAACAATTCTGAGCTAAGCAAAAATGCCTAAATTTCCATGCCTGTTATGGCTATAGGTAGCATAAAAGTAGAGTTTGGGAGAGTGCCCTACATACAACGAAAAGGCTAGAGCTGATGGCATTACAATGGATTCTGTGATAGTACCCTGAGAGAAGCTGTTACCAAGCTAATCATGTACTGAGCAACAATTAGAGTCATAGGTGACAGGAGAGAAGTTGTGACTCCTCTAGACATGCTTATGCCTGCCTTGCCATCCACTGTGGCATCTCAAACATTGTGGAAATTATTTCTTCTCTATTTCCATTTCCATGAGAGCTGCAAACTCCTGTGCTACTGCTGCCTTATGCACAACATGAACTGATCTCATTATCAACACATCAGTGAATATATTTATGAAGCTGGTCTTGACTTCTGCTACAAAATAAGGCTTGTTGGAACCATTTACACATTTTTGTGAGCGGTGTCTTGTGATTGTAGCTCTTATCAGTGCAGATTCTTGTGAATATCAATTGGGCATTGTATAATAAATATTTTTGGAACGTGCTAGTTTTTAAGATTCTCAACCTTATTTTTGTAACTGCATTATTTCAAAATAATCACCTTCTTGAAACTGAGTATGACTTTTTTGTGTAGTATACATTATATATGACTTTTTTGTGTAGTATCTTACTGCATACCCGGCAGACAGAGAATCTCAAATGACTATGGCAAGTGCTTAATCTGAATCTTGCACTTAAATTTTTTGATTTTAGGCTATTCTATTTTCTTTGGTTTTCTTTCCTTTAATGTTTGGCGTGAATGCATTATTTTATTGTACTTCTGAATTATATATGAAGCCCCTCGCAGAATATCACTTTGCTTAATAAATTGATTTTCATAGGTTTTTTAATGAAATTAATTGATGTCCACCATGGATTTATAGAAAATAGTCTAAGGTTTGAAACTACCAATTAATGAATTACCCAAAATTATCTTCTATTAACTATCACCCGGAGCTGGAGGAAACAGCTACCCCTGAATGCTTCATAGTGTATTGTACCTTAGTAAGTTTAGCAATGAATGCAAATAGCCTTCCATGCATTGAATGTCTACATGCTTCTCTTTGTTTTGTAGAGGAGTGGCTAACACAGACATGAAATCTAGTTTTATATTTAAATACAAATTTTCAATTCATATTGGATCATCTCAAAATGATAATATCAATAATGCTGGGTATAGGCAGCCAATGACAAATGTCGACCTTACAGTATTTCAGATGCCAAATCTGTCAGCTTCAAACAATTCTGTGTTAAAATTTAGGACAGTAGGCAATTGACGAATTTGTGTTTCGTCTATTTAGAATTACAAAAGACATTTTGTTGTTTCCTTTTATAACTGATATGCTGCTAATCTGTTTTGCCAGTTTGTAATTCTGTGCCAATTGTGTAAGCATTATTCAACACCTGAATAAAGCTCCATTTTTTATTTTAAACATTAATGATTAAATCCAAAAATTTAAGTTCCATAATATTAATAATACTGCCTATAGGCAGGTAATTGCAAATTTTGACCATACAATATTTGAAATGCTAAATCTGTCAGAGCTTCGAACAATTCTGTGTTAAAAGTTTAGTACAGTAGGCAATTGATGAATATGTGACTCGTCCATTTGAAATTAAAAGAGAACATTTTGTTGTTTCCATTTATCACTGATATGCTGCTAATCTGTTTTGCCAGTTTGTAATGCTGTGCCAATTATGTAAAGCATTGCTCAACACCTAAGTTAAGCTCAATTTTATATTTTGAACATTAATTATTAAACAGATGCTATATGACTATTTTGAACTAATTAGTTGCCTCATTGCCACTAGTGGTAATAGCATTTTTGCTCAGTTCTTACTGTAGTGAGATTAAATTTATATTTTGTACCAAACACTGGTCATATTGGCAGTATAGTACAAATACTACTATGAAAGATTATAGAATACGTGACAGTTTGATAAAATCATGTATAATTTGTATATGCAGAATTCTAGTTACTTTTTTTTATTTATTGATTGCTTCCATATCATCTGTAGGCAGTCTTTATAGGAAATACCTGCTTTTCCAAAGAGATGCATCTTTTGGTTTTATTATTTTATTAATTTTGTCTAATCTGTTTATATTTTTGATTTTTTATCAGTTTCTTTGATAAAAATCTCATTTATGTCAGTACCAATAGGTTTTCCCTTTTCAAAATTTTTCTCTAAGGACATCTGAAATATTTTAGCTAGATATCAAATCTTAATGCTCTTCAGTTTCCTAGGTTCTTGGAAATTTGATTGTTCTTTATCTTTACGTAGTTTGCAATGTTGTATGTTAGTTCTTTTGTTAGTGTACTGAGTTTTGCAAGAGTGAAGCTCTACGCATAAAAGTTAATCAACCCACAAGCATAAATTGAAGAAGTCATAAAGAGAAGGTAATTATAAATAGGGCATAAATACAATTATTGTTTTAGCCAGACATCATTATGCTCGTGTCTATATCATCTATGTTTTTTATATTTTAATAAACTGCATGATATATTTAAGTATTTCAGTAAATACTAAAATTCTGTTTTCTTTTCCAATTTTAGAAATGAGTTTGATTTGGATTTCTCAGCAACTACAGATTTCAGATTTTTGCTAGAAGTTACAGTTTTCAGTCATAGAGAACCAATTTTCATCTTTTAGGCTTAACATCTGTTTCAAATTTCTTAGAGATCTCGGTTTCAGATTTTTTTGTTCCCTTTCAGATTCCCGTGCCAATTTGGTTTCAGAGTTTTTCAGTTCTAAGAGATTTCCACAATCCATCATATACAAGAGTGTAGTTTCTGGATTTGATCGTGTGTAAGATTTTTGCATCAATGTTTCGGATCACACTCCGTGATCCATCATCACTCTCTTCATCCTGACTCTGTGATCCGAAACGTTGATGCAAAAATCTTACACACAATCGAATCCAGAAACTACACTCTTGTTCAGAATTTTTGTTAAGTTTTATAAGCTACATCATGTTTTGGCTGTATATCATAACATGCTATCACTAAGTCCAGAAGACAAATACATAAAGTGATAATGAATATGTTAATTTCTGGATTACTGGAGGATTGTATTTGTAATTTGTTGCTTATTCTGTTTCTGGTATTAACTGCAGACAGGAAAGCTGCTCAAGGAAAGTGATCCAGAAAAGGGCCATCAAAAGGGTATAACTTCTTTGGCTAAGTCTGCAGATGGTACCTTCTTCCTCACAGGAGCTTCAGATAAATCAGCAAAGGTACTGTTACTTATAAGTTAAAATGTATAAAACTGTAAAATTACTATTAGTTGCTGAACTTATGTTCTTTATTTCCTTGGTGAATAATAGCTATGGGACATCAGGACCTTAACACTTATAAAAACGTACGTGACTGAGCGCCCTGTAAATGCAGTTGCCATTTCTCCCATTTTTGATCATGTAAGTGCTCGTCATTTGACAACATTTCTGAAACTATGTACTATTGAGTTTTGAAGCTATTATAGTTTACGTTTCCTGTTTAAGTTAGAATATATACATAGCAATATTGAGTATCATCTCAAATCTGCAAAATTAATTATGACAGGTTGTAATTGGTGGAGGTCAAAGTGCATCTGATGTCACCACCACAGATAGACGTGCAGGAAAATTTGAAGCAAAATTCTTTCATATGGTATGCTGATATATGTTTTGTGTTTAGAAGTAATTGTTATTATCTTTTTATAGTTCTGAGGCTCTAGTTTTGCTGTTATTTTTTAATATTCATTTGTGATTACAAATTATTTATTGTAAGAAAAAAATTGTTTTGAAGGCTTTTGATTTTGTATATCTTTACGGTTGTTTTGTTGCTTTACTTGGTGGTGATACCAATTTCTTGATTCATTGCTAATCTTTTGCATTGGGCCCAAATATTAGAGTTACTTTCTTAAAAGTAATAGTCGGACTATATATTGATCGCTGCTAAATATCTATGGATTATGAACAATAGCATCTAAATATGAAATTTGCATCAGCCTAATCTTGGTGCTAAAATTTTGATTCAAAATGGAGTATGATTTCTTTCAAACTCTAGGGCTTTAATGATATATCCATTTTGTTGGTGTAAATAATTATTTATCTTGGATATTATTACACCTTACTTAAGTTTACTCAGGTACATGCATTTCATAGTAGTTTGGGTATGCGACACTTGGGTGTTTGTGCCACATTGGGATAGTGTGTGTAGGAGAAATTCCACCTTTTATGGTGTGATCTTGTTGTTACACTCCACATTCAGTGGGTGATCCACCTCATGTGGAATATTATATTATTTCTCCTACCTACCCACACCTATTTCCTACCTACCCTTGTTTCTTATTGAGCCACATGTCATGTTTGTGTGCTCACATATCCATATAGCCTTACCTATATAAGAAGGCTCATCTACATTGTAAACAACAACATCGATTGATGATCCAGTTGATTAGTATTTTCATCTTGATAGAATACAGTTTATTCCTATAATTTATTTTGTCTCTTTTATTTGTGTTTTCCATTGCCTCTTGATCTTGGCAAAATCTCACATGGTATCAGAGCCATTAGAGTGTCATTGGTTTGCCAATTGAGAGAAATTTGGGGTTTTGCATTTTGGATCTTTCTATTGCAGGTTATTATTGAAGCTTTATGGGTCAAATCTGAGGTCACCATTGGATTGAGGAGGTCCAAGAAAGTTAGTTTTGACTTTTGTTTCATCCAAATCGGACTTCGGAGGCCAAATCTAGAGGCATTTGAAGTTTGACGCTGCGACGGAAATTTTTCAGAGATTATAATTTTGCAGACATTTTTCAAATAGCAATATCTCACTCATCCGGACTCATTTTTTCGAGAATTTTTTTTTGTTTTGGGCTAGAATTTCGTGATCTGTACAATGGTGCAGGAGTTTTCTGATTTTCGAATACAGGTTTTTTGGAAATCGTGAAATCCCGATTTTTACAACTTTGGAGGCTTCGTTTGGGCTCATATGGACTCCTTTTCAGGTGTCGTTTTTTTTGTAAGTGCATATTTTTTCATCTACTTTCATAATCTGCCATCTGTTTGCAGTGATTTTAAGTAGAAATTGTACTTTCAGTATTTGCCATTTTTGACATATTTGGTACTTGCATTTTGCTTGGATCTCAGTTTAGATCACTAGCAGTATTTGTTGAAGTCTCTTAGATCTCATTTTGAGAAGTTGTAAATTGAGATCAGAAGTCCACTTTGCCTTGTTTTGCAAGTGGCCCATTGTATATGCACTAAATATAAAGTGCCAAAATCATCATTTTGGGGGGATTTCTTGATTGAGTATTTTGGGGGGGTGTCTTGTGTGATTGTGCCTCTCTCTATCTTGTGTTTTTTCATTTTGGTGCTATGGGTTCTCCTAAATTTCCACTTTTAACTCCTCATAATTATGCATCATGGAAGATTAAAGCATGGAGTAAACTATAATGGAAAAAGGACTCATTCATTATGCAAATGAAACTATTACAACACCACCTGATCTTAAGGCTGATGCTAATGCTCAAATTGAATGGCTTACTAAGAATTCTATGGCACTTGGAACTCTTAGAAAGTATGTATCAGATGACCTCATTTTTCACATTGATAAGTGTACAACAATTAAAGAGGCTTGGGATATTTTTAAGAAATTGTATGGTCAAGTTGATGAGATTAAGGGTTACAAGCTTGATAGTGAACTCACAACTTTGGATCTCAAGGATTTTGATACAATCCAAGATTATGTCACAAAAGCAACTGAGTTAAGAGCAAAGCTAAAGGATTGTGGAATTGACAAAAAGGATGCTCAATTGGTTTATAACTTGTTGGACAAGCTTCCTTCAGAGTATGCAGCCTTTGCATCTAGCTTTCACACCTATAGGTTAGCTCAAGGTTCCTCCTACACTTCTCCCTCATTTGATTCATTCACGGAGATGTTGATACTTGAGCAATCTAAGTTGACCAAAATGGGGATTCTCAAATCTTCAAAGTCACAAGCTTTGGTGGCTAATAAAGGGAATCAAAGTAATCAAGGAAAAGGCAAGAATCAAAAGCAACCTAAGTCAAAACCACATCAAGATGGAGCACAATCTTCCTCTCCACAACAAGGTGATTCACCATTCTCACCTAAGAGGAAATCATACAAGGACAATTTTTTTTGAAGTCAGGACATGATGAACATCATTGTTATAAGAAGGATATTGATGAGTTGAAGAATCTTCTTGAGAATAATAGAATCAACCTACCTTCTAGAATGTCTACATCGGCTTCTTCTTCCAAGGATAAAGGAAATGATCACTTTTTTGGGACAGATAAAAGAAAGGGACAAGCTCTTTGTGCTATTACAAGTCATGATTCAGGGAGATGGCTTCTAGATTCAGGGGCTTCTCATCATATGGCATCTTCGCAGTCTATGTTTTCTACATTTGAGCCTTGCCACATGCCACAGATTTTGATGGGCAATCATACATACATGGATGTGATTGGGAAAGGATCTATTGCCATTGGGGATAACTCCTTCAATGATGTGTTGTGTGTACCCCACTTGACAAATAATCTTCTTTCCATCTATCAAATCACACATGGGGCAACTAGGAAAACTGTGGAGTTCACACCTGATTCTGTTATCATTAGAGACTTGGAGAGTGGAGCTATCATTGCGACTGGGGTGGTTGATCATGCATCTCGGTTGTACTCTTTTTCAGATTTTGGTCCTATTGATAAGGTTGGTTCTTCCTATGTTGATGATTTAGTTTTTCAGGAGAACTTTGGGCATTTGAACTTGGGGAATCTCACATGTAACCCCGTTCTTGAGCCTTGCATTTCATCTCCTTCTCTTGATATCACACCACCTATTGCACCTGATGATGCAGCTAGTGCGACAGTTTTGCCTTCTAATGATTCAGTGCAACAGGATATTTCATGTCTTCTAGCGTCAGTTGATTGGGATGCCTACTTGATAGACATTGCAGGTTTGTTTGTGGACTCCTACATTACAGATTTGGGAGACACCATTGATGACATTCATCTTCTCTTTGATGAAGATGATCCTTCTTTGATTGTTGTGAGGGCTCATTCTGACCCTCTTGTGCATTCTCTACATGATCAATCTTTAGAGGTTGACATGATTGTGGATACTTTTGTACAACACTTGGAGGAGGTCTTTTTATCTTTTGAGGAGACATATGAGTCTTTGGATATTGTTCTACATTCATCTCCACTAGATCTTGGAGTGCCTTTTTCAGCAGTGTGGCACAGTTTACCACCTTTGGAGGGGGTAACTTTCAGCATCGACATGGGGACACTTGAGCTGTTTTCAGAGATTCCTTTCATCATGAGTATTTTTTCTCCATCTTCCTTCCATGGTTGGGGAGACTTTTTGGATACACCTTTGGTGTTGTTTCTTCCTAAGGGGAGGAACGTGGTTCGACATTCATGGAGCAGTTTCTTCATTCATCTTCGAGCTTCTATCATTGGTGCAGATTCCAAATTGAGGGGGGGCTTCCTAGTCTCTCTTCTTCTTCTCTCATATGGGGGGGGACTTTTTCCTCACATGGGGTTTTGTCCTTCACATACTTCTATGAGAGTTCTTTGTATCTAGTTTTCATCTCTCTTTTGGGGGAGGGTTTTTTCCCATTGGGTTTTTCTCTCTTTCCCCACTTTGTGAGAGATTTCCTTGCATTGGTTTTCATGCATTTGCATTTGTACATGGGCACCTAACATGGCCTCGTAGCCGGGACCCATCTTGCATTGTTTAGTTGCATTGTAGACTTAAGTGCATTTCCCTAAGTTGCACTTAAGGGGGGGTGTTGGTGTAAATAATTATTCATCTTGGATATTATTACACCTTACTTAAGTTTACTTAGGTACATGCATTTTATAGTAGTTTGGGTATGAGACACTTGGGTGTTTGTGCCACATTGGGATAGTGTGTGTAGGAGAAATTCCACCTTTTATGGTGTGATCTTGTTGTTACACTCCACATTCAGTGGGTGATCCACCTCATGTGTAATATTATAGTATTTCTCCTACCTACACACACCTATTTCCTACCTACCCTTGTTTCTTATTGAGCCACATGTCATGTTTGTGTGCTCACATATCCATATAGCCTTACTTATATAAGAAGGCTCATCTACATTGTAAACAACAACATCTATTGATGATCCAGTTGATCAGTATTTTCATCTTGATAGAATATAGTTTATTCCTATAATTTATTTTGTCTCTCTTATTTGTGCTTTCCATTGCCTCTTGATCTTGGCAAAATCTCACACATTTCAATGTGCACCCACACAAATATGAAGAATTTATTGCTTGAGGTCTTATTGACGCACGAATCTTCCAATGATCTTCAATGTGAAAGAGAATTTTGCTTTAGAAACTTAATTCATACAGGAGTTGATGTGATATCATGGCTATTATTAATGATTTCATTGTTGCAGTAATGGTTACCTCACAAACAGTCTTCTAGTGCTAGGAATTGTTAAGCTATCTTGTTTATTTGAAATGTCCACTACAAAATAACACTTTCAAAGGTTTGCCAAATTTGAATTCAGCAAACATCAAAAAAATCTTAAAATCCATTCTCGTTCGCCCTAATATTTGTACAAATAAGGGCTTACCACTTTTAATATTTAGGCCTGCTGATTCTGAATCAGATTGACTGAATTGGGGGATTTCTCTTTCATCTACTCACTGTTCATTGTCTCATGCCATCCCATCATTCGTTACAGGGATGAACTTAATGGAAGGGGCTTATTTACTGTGGTTGTTTGGTATCTCAGAATGAAAAAGAGTCACCATGCGGAGTTTGAGTAGGGTTTAATGAATCAGGACGGTGCCTGCACAATTGAAGCAATGAGATCAAGGAATCGACCTCACAATTATAATTGCAAATTACAACCTATTTTGTTTTAAAAAATTATTTCTTAAATTCAATATATTAAATATTCAAATTAATATTTTTAAATTATAATATATTTATTAATAATATTTAAATAATTTTTAGACATTTATATTATATAATTTTTAAAGTTATTATAATTTTATTACTTATATTTAATCATGATTTTTTTTTCTTTCCCCTTGCCAAACTTTATACAAATTTAATTGTTGCCTAACGTGAACATACATAGCGTAATAGTGTAAATACAGATGTAGACTACTTAATGACTCTTGAGTATTGTATTACTAAATTTTAACATACAATCCCTTACAAGTTCTCTGCTTTGGCGGGCATGAAGCTTCTCTAAGACCATAAGTATGACATATGCGATGTATACTATGATGTATACTATGACAATTACATAAGCCAATTCTTGTTTCCATTTTCCCATCCTTTTGCAATTCCTATGCTCATATGAAATATCTATCTCAATACACATTCATTCACATGTTGAGAATTTACAGAAAAAATCTCATGTGGATGTGAAGCTACAGAGAGACTTTATATGGCAACAACTTGTATTATTAGGGTTTTGTTCAAGAAGATGAGCCATATTAACAGTAACCATGTTCTCAGATTTCAAAAATGAGGTTTCCAAGTGCAAAAAGCAGAGTAGGAACCCTAATTAGGGTTTCTATTCCAGATGAACCAGCTAAATATGAACATGGATTGAATACTGTCGATCAAGTCAAAAGGAAGGGATTGGAAATGGCACATTGAAAATTTCGACCAAGTTGAGGAAGTAAAAATGGTAGATAAGTTGGGCAAGGCTCAAGGTTAGGCAAGTGGAATGGCAGATGATCAATCAAAATCGTCCAAGGGTGTCAAGCATGGAAGATGTTTAAGTAGAATCAATGTTTGCCAAGGTATATGAGAATTGTCCAAGTAAAATTGTCCGACAAATGTTAAACTCCTACCGAGGGTTAATTAACTCATGGCAAGAATTACTCAAACTTCTGCCTAGGGTTAAGCTTATTCGTACTCAAGAATGTCTGACAATCTTCTAAGTACACCTCATGGCCAAGCTAAAATTGTCCAACAGATGGAAAACTCCTACCAAGGGTTAACTAACTCATGGTGAAAGTCAAGCAAACTCTTACATGTGGTCAAGTTCAAGCTAGAATGACATGCCTAAACACTGTACCAAGTTCGCCTAAGAAAGTGTGCACATGTCCTAAGGTTGATCCAAGTCCACCTTGATAAAACATGGCACAAGGAATATAAATTTCGCCTAGAGGGTATGTCAAAGCATATATGACTCAAACTCTGCCTTGGCACAATAACTTCTAAGTCCGCCCTACCTTGGCATGAAATAAAGAGGGCAACGACTCATCCAAGTCCGCCAAGGCATAAACAAAGGTGTCCAAAGCATTTCAAAGTCCGCCCTTGGTTTTAGGCCTTCAAAATCCACCTAGGCAAGGTTGCACTTGGCAAATATGAACAAAGCTTGAGAAAGAATGTCTAAGACGATGTAGGGCCCATTGAAGATAGCATAAAATGAAGATGATATGAATTGCCAAAGAAGCAGCTCCAATGTTTGATCAGGATATGCTGCACTTCTTGAATCCGCCTAAGGAGAGAAAGATCAATAAAATCTGCACATAGTCTCCCTAGAAATCTTCCAAATCTGCACTTCACCTTGTTCAGAACACTACCAAATCCGCCCTTGATAAGAAAGCAAGACAAATTTGGTGGAAGATACATACCCAAGATTCATCCTAGATCATCATACACAGCAAATTGAAGGTTTGCTAAAGATAAAGCTTTCACAACTTATCATATTCAAGATTCGCTTTGTCTGCTATAAAGAAAAACTTCTAACAGATTCCTTGATGATCTTCCAAGTATAAAACGAACTTGTCTAAGGAAGGGTAAACTCTGCCCTGTTAAGGAGAAAGTAATCTGAATTCACATATTCAAGGGTTTGAAAGCTAAATAAAATCGTCTAACTGCTGCATCCCAATTTGCCATGATTAGCAAGGTTGAAGATAGCAGATTGAAGCTTTAAAAGTCATCCAAATCTGCCTTGGAAAGAAAAGATTACTCAAGTTTGATCCACATGACCTTCCAAGCATAATACGAACCTGTCCATAAAATGTAAATTCCGCCAAGAAAGAAGGCATTCAAGTTGGAAATTTGTCTCACAAAACATGGCTTAACATATTCTCATTCAAGTCCGCCTAGGGTTGGACAAATAAAGCCTCACATGAAGATAAAATAAACTTTGCCAAAAAGGATATGATAGAAAGAAAGACAAACTATCTGATCAATATTGAAATTCACCATGGACAACAAGCACAATATCAAAAACAACTCCCAAAATTCGCTAAGTACAAGAAGGATGGTTCAAATTTTGTCCAAATAAGATCAGATGGTCTGATTCCTAAATCTGCTCATGACAAAAGGATGTAGGACTGTCCAAATTCTATTCAAACTCACCAAGATATGATGGATGAAGATTCACCCAAAGGTAACTGTCCAAAAGTTCTTCCAAGAACCGATCCAACACAATCCAAGACATGAAATGGCAAGACAAACAAGATTCAAGTTCGCCTAAGGAAAAAGAAAGTCAAAACAAATTGAAAGATGATTGTCCAATTGACATGAAACATGCCAAGACATAGGATGTGCAAATTGAAATAAATTCCTTCCAAAATCGCAAACCATAAGGCATGAAGAAGTTGTCCAAACCCTTGCAAGTTAATCATACACTGACACATTGATCATCTAGGCATAAATGGAATATGTGAAGATACCTAACCAAAGACTTAAAATTGAGACCAAATTTGCCATGCCAGAAAGATGAAATTCTGATTACAATTCACATAAAATCAGACCAACATGACGGGAAATAAATTTGTCACATGAAATATTTTTGATTATTTTCCAAAACCCAAAATAATTCTCAACACTTGGAAAATTTTGTCAAAGTTCAAAATTTCTAGAAAGTTCTAGAAGATTCTTGGATAAAATCAAATTTTTGAGAGAAGAAATAAAATTTTCCATTTTGGAAAGATTAAAACAAAAAAAACAAAACAAAAAAACAATAAAAATTATTTAAAAAATAACAAAAAAACAAAAAAACAAATCAAAAACTTCTAAATTTAAGAACCCTAAACTCTATATGTTTTTAACCAATTCACTTTCACAATTCATTATTCAGGTTGAAAATTTTGGAGAGCATTGAAGAGAAGTTCTCTCAATTTTTTATATGTTTTGGATTTTTTAAAGAAGAATTCTCCAGAAGAAAATTCTTCTAAGTGTTAAAGGTCTAGAAATTAAGTACTTTTCTCTGATTTTAAGGCAGATTTTCAGAATCAGAGGTAAATTTCAGTCATAAAGAGGATTCAAAAACTCAATTTGACTGAATTTCCTCATCTTTCTGTCTTATTTTTCATCAATTTCTTGACCAAACCCTTCAAAGACTTAACCTTTTAACAGGCTGAAAGTAAAATCTTCAGAAAAAAGAATTTAAAATCAGAATTAAATTCTGAAAATAACATGAAGTTTTCATGTGTTTTTACAGGTAGCAATGAAGTAGCACAACTGAAGTCCAAAATCAAATTCAAATGGAAGAATATCACCAACATACCAAAGCACAGTAAAACCACCTATAAGAGTCTATGATAGTCAGTCTGAACTTTGTGTTGCGAATGTAAACAAGTCTTGGCTTGAGAAGAAAAGACCTCAAGGAAAAGTGCTGAAGTATTTGTTGCGTCCATTCTTCAAGGAAGAGTATGGTGATATCATCCTAATATTGAATAGAGTAATGGGCAGCTCTAAGGGTCAACTATTCGAAACATGGACGTATTATTTCATGGATGAAATCACCTCAGGAACCAAGTTATTCAATTGGTCTTGCATAATCAGTGATAACCTTCATGAATAGTTGATAAACTTGGAAAGGACAAAGATATTCCACATGAGTTCTTACATAATTTATCTATTGGCTGCAACTTACAGATATTTAGGATTGATTTGCAAAGGCATAGTAGGAGGTGGTGAGAATGAATTCCGATCATATGATTGTTATCCTCGGCTGCAGCTTAAGGACAAAAGTTTCTGAGCCCATGATGCATTCCTGATGTACGTCACAAGAACATTGCAAGGAGGTACCCACAACAGACTTTCTCATGAATCAAAAAGTCTAATCAGTCGATATGGATCTTGGTTTATCCAGTTTCCGAAGTTCACTTATATCAGAATCCAAGGTTTCATTGGCCGTCCTTACTGATTGCCAATCTACCCAAACAATAGGATGGTCCTGTTGGAAGTTCTCAGACAGTTGGAAACATATCAGAATTTCAAAAGATTAAGGCAGAAGGCAGCCATATCTTTTTCATTCTTCATTGGAAATATGGAAGAATCTTGTTCAACTGTGCAAGCAACTGAGAGTGCCAGGATTGAGATGCAGTGGTATCCTTTTACCTTCTACCAATCCAGAACCAATTATGATCCTCACAATAACATCGGATCAATGAAAGAGGAAAGATTCAGACATAAAGTAGATATAGAAGATTTTTGGGCAAATGCTGTTGATGAGTATGAAATCAGGAAAAGGTTATATTCCAGGCTATCTGTAAATTTCATCAGAGAAACTCAACCTTTTCTCGTACCAGATCGGTTAGAAGATAATGGAGAGCATACTCAACCTGGTTTTGATGGGCATGCACCTCTTCCTCCTATCAAGTGGTCAGAGCCAGATCATGCAGACTTAACCACCCTAATGCGACTAGTCATGAAATATACTAGGTGGTGGGTTAATCAACAATGTCACAAGCTGAAGCAGAAGAATATAACTTTGACTTATAATCTGATGGGAGTAGCAGAAGGATATTCTTCAAATGAAGAAGCAACACAAAATGCCAGACCAAGCGAGAGTGCTAAAAGGAAGGGGAAGGCAGTTGAGAATGAGGAACCTGCTCAGAAGAAGTAGAGGATATAACCAACTCGTTCCGCCACATTAAGGAATGAGAAATACATATTAAATATTGATAAATCATTGGCTGAAATAGAAATTCCTTCTTTAGTTCATGAAGAAAATGCAGAATCGGTCCATCAGGAAGATGAACAACCATCTCCTACTGGCACAAAAATCTTGGAATCAGAGCATGACATAGATATTGAAGAGGAAGAGTTTCAAGAAGGGATGATTTCTGCTCTCCATGGTATTGCACTTGACAGAAACAAAGGATCACCAAGAGGTAGAAGGCATCGAGCAACCCACTGTTACTGAATGGTTGAAGGAGAGATTGAAGATGAACACACTGGTAGTAGAAGAACAAGAAGAGGATGACATGGCAGTTTTCTTGGCTAGATTAGAGCAAACTCCCGTGAAGAAACCAGCCAAGAGATTTTCTATCATCCAGAGAGATGAGACAGGTAAGCGCACAGTGCAGATAGCTGTGCCTAAGGTGAACAAAGCAAAGGGAGACCTTGATCCTCATGAGTATGAGATCACCACTTTTGACTTAGGCCCAAGCACAAAGACCCAAGCAAAAGATGACTTAGATAATTCCGTTGCTTCCATAAAGGCAAAATTGGATGAGGAGACATAAAAGAAGAATGAGCATAAGAGAGAAGTAGAGCGCTTGAAAGTATATTCGGTAGTTGACTACTAAACCACTTGACCAAGCCAATCCAGAGGTTTTCCCACTTTTGGACTCCCAACAAGTAGTCAAAAGTTTCGAGGAAGATGCAATATCAACTAGAGAAACTAAAGATTGGATAGAAAGTATAAAAGAAGAAGCAACCAAGTTCATAGAAGGAATTGCATCAGCATATGATCAAACTTCTTCTTTGCTTTCCAGGATTGAGAATATGGCAGACATATGGGCTAACTTCCAGGATGTCCAAGATAGAATCATTCCATCCCTTAGAGAGCTGAAAGGAATCTCATCTCAAGACTTGGTTAATTAGAAGATAATTGAAGCAGGGGCTGCTTATGATTTCAACAGTTGGCACTGGACATTGGTTGCACAGAATGAGGTCTTGGAAAAGGCGAAAGATGATTCTGATAGAATAGAAGGACAAATAAAGGCGATTCAAGACAAGATCTTCCTTGTAGTTACATAAATGATTGGGAAAGATACCCTTTGGGAGAGTGATATGCAGTTGGAGAATTTAAAGATCAGAGTTCGAGACATCTTCTTTGCCATCACAGGACCAGTCTTGAAGAATAACCTGGCTAAGGCGTCAAGCCTCATGTCCATTAAAGATGCCTTTCACAAACAGGAATTGGATTGGGTGATCACCTTTGCTTTGTGCGCCGATGACTTGGAAGGATTAGAATTCAGGGTCAACATATTGCTACATGTCTCCATGGATGAGGTTGACCAGATTGCGGCCAGATTTATCGAATATCAGAAGAAGGGGGTGCAATCCTAAAATATAGCATCTCGTGCCACTTGTCTCATGTGCAGTTAATCATAGATTTTATTATGGGAAACCCTAATTAGGGTTGTGTTGTTTAAATCTTGGCCATCGATCTTAGATTGATCTCGGCCGTTTACTGTGCTTTCAAAAACTCTATATATAAACTCTCATTCTCTCATTTCATTGTGTTGTGGAGAAATTTATGAAATTGTTGCACAAAGCTATTTGAGTAATAAAATATTCTCTTTGAGTATTGTTTTGAAATCTTTTTATTGCTAAATGGTTGCATATTCCCCTTCAACAATTAGATTAGATTTGCTTAAGTAATTTGTTTTTAAGTTGTTAGATGAATGATAGATCTGATAAGTATTGATTGGTGAAATCTTGCTCATACTTTTGTTGGATGGATGATTTCCTTTCAATGTGTAAAGTTAGCCCGAGCTTTTAATATGGATGTTTAACTTTTACTTGGAATGATATTGTTCAATTGTTGGTATTCTTCCTAAGTGTGAAAATCTTAAGGATAACCTTAGAAGATTGCACCCGCTTTGCGTAGTTGTCCGGGTGTGGCGAAACAAAGCGTAGTTACCAATTTCACCTAATATTTACCGTCTCTTGAATTCATAGGAATAGCTTAGAAGTAGCATAGAATCCCTAAACCCTCATCCTCTTTATCTTTTTTTTAGTCCTAAACCAGAAAATCCAAAAACATAGAGCATAAATTGTCAAATCTGCCTAAGTTCAACTCGTGAATGATACCAGTCGATAAGTGTAAGTCCCCCTTGAGATTTTCAGCATATACTACCCGAGAAGCTATTCCACTAAAGTCGCTTGTTCGCACATATAGACCTGGAGTTGCCTTGTGGTCTTTTTTGCAATCTTGGCACAAGTAGTGTTTTGTTGAGGAGAGGATAGAGTATCCTTGTGGTATTTTATTCTAAGTGTTTGGTAGATGATAAAACGTCCACCAACGGATGGCTATATCGATTCTCTGGGACTGTCAAATATACTTAGTACATGTTTGGCAGCCTCTGAATTCCTTGTATTTGTCCTAAAATGCCTAACTAGTGTAATGCTTTCTGGCCACCTTGAGGAAAGATACTTTTTAGATCTGTGTAACAATCTCTGGTATCCTAATTGGATACTGATATTTTGCATGTGATATGCTTGAAGCATATTATACTTTTTTTGTTTTCAGTGGTATTCTATATTTCTCACTGCGACACAAAAAATAATATTCTCTATTTCTGCAGATTCTTGAAGAAGAAATTGGTGGTGTGAAGGGACACTTTGGACCTATAAATGCATTGGCCTTCAATCCCGATGGAAGAAGGTTTCTACTCTAGTCCCTTATCTTCTTTTCTCTAATAATTTTTAGAATGGGATACATTGTTAGATGAAAGTTTCATTGATTTGATATAGATAACTAGTACTGGATCTGCCCTTTATGAAGTTCAATTCATATTGAAAGTATCTTTCCTTGTTTTTACAAGTTCTTGGATGCATGTTCGTGTCCTTTGTCATCTATCTTCTACCCTGTGTTTTATTAAATCCAATTACCTCTACTCCTTTTTCTTGTTTATAATTTTAATCTAATAGATAATACTTTTAGCAGAACTTGGTTCACTGTTTGCTGCTACAACTATTCTGTTATTTTACAAGATAACATGATATTTCCTGCAGAACTTGCTTCATTATTTGCTACTTTAAGAACTATTCTGTTATTTTACTTTATACGTAGCTTTCTTTCTAAAATCTATTTTTCAAATCTGTTTTTACAGTAACTGATTATAAGTCTATAATTTGATAAAAAATTGCAGTTTTGCGAGTGGTGGAGAGGATGGTTATGTAAGATTGCATCATTTTGATCCTGATTACTTCCATATCAAGATGTAATTTGGTTTTAAAAGAAAGGTTTTTTTCATATTGAGAGCTAGCCAGAGTGCAAAGCTAAAAGGTCTTTTTCTTATTAAGAGCTAATCAGAGTGCAAGCTAAGCAAATATAATTTGTAGCCCGGAGTTAGGTGTTGTACTAAATCAGCTTTTTGAGTGAGGTTAGGTGTTCTACTAAATCAGCTTTTGCAATGAAAACAGTTAGGTTATTCAAAGCACCATTGTATGTACACTTCAACTGTACCCGAGCCCTCTCCAATAACATCAAAATGCAATCTAGTGTGACAAGTCAGGCGAAATTATTCTTATGCTAAATGTTCCAGTTGAAGTGTTTTATCTTTATTTATAAAGAAGGATAATTTATTTTATGTCTCTTTCATTCCACTGCTTGAAATTAAAATTTATGGTGCAACATTTTTTAATATTTCATAGCCACCCCACACGAGGTTGATAGGGTGTGCCAACTTTAAAAGCTTCAGAAGATATAACATTACACATGGAGGGCATTTCAATCCACGGCTGTTTCCATGTGGAAGATGCCTGAAAGTAAACTAAATGCAATCTTATATACAATGGGAATATATTTTCTACAACTGGCTATGGGGACCATGTATATTGCATTAAGAATTTCTTTTATCTACAGATTTAGACAAACTTTCATCTTGCTTGCAAATATTTTACTAAAACCTTTTTCAAGGGCACCATAGAGTGATATCGTCATTTATACGATGTTAACACATCCTTAGAGATTCTAAATCATAATTTCAATCTAACAAACATTCAAAATGTCATTTATATTTTTTTTCCACAACTATCGATGATGAATCAAATCCTTATATTCATTAATAAATGTAAACTTGCTAGTCCTGAATACTAACAGAGTTTGAATGGAGATAATGATAACCCATACTTCAACTTCAGAAATTTCTTTAGTCCTACATTGAAATATGAAACCCTGTTCTTTACCTAGAATGTAGATGAAGACATGGAAGACGTGAAAGGAAAAATGGTTCTCGTCATGGTATTTTGTATATACACCTTTAGAACCAACGATAAACCCTATAACTGACATCATGCCAACAACAATTTTTCAAGCCCTTGTAAACTAAAACTCAAGAATTAATCATATCTGTAACAACCACTAATCTATAAAAAGAAAACAGCGGTCTGTCTTATTAATTTGAATTTGTGTTTGCAACAAACTTGTATGTAACAACCACTAATCTATAAAAATAGAACAACGAACTACCTTATTAATTGGAATATGAGTTTGCAACAAACTTACAACTTTGGCTGATAAGGAACTTAACTAACTATCTAACTATTTTTCATCAAACATGAAAATAACTAATTCAAGTGAAAAAAGTAGTTTAACCATAATAGAGCACTCTAAAAGAACATGCTTCGTTAGCTATTAATAAGAAAGTAGTTTTCTTTTTGGAAGGAAAGATAAAAGTCCAGGGAATACAATCATTAAAAGCTTCATTTTGAAAACTTTGTAACAAGCCTTGACATAGTCTAAAAGAGGGGGAGCATAATCAAGGGTTTTTCCACCCAACCATGGATTTGGTAGTTTCCTGCACCCATTCCAATTGGAAAAGGCTCTACCCTTCACGAGGTAACAAACTAAGGATTAGACGTAGTTTTCATCTTGCCATTTGAACCTAGTGTTTAGAACTTACATGAACCGAGTCGGTCAAACACTATAAGTAATCACCAATTTGTATGACCATCTGACTAGGTGTATCTGGTTCTTGTGAACTAACGGTCAAATGCTTTAAGCATCACCACCTTGGTCAAGGTTTTGTTTAATGTGCACACGAGTGCTGCCAAAGTTCACCACCCTTGTTCACATTGGAGTTCATTTCCACATATAAGTTTCTCAACAATAGGTACAACTGAACCACAATATCACATCAATTAAACCTTTAGTTCTTTGACAGTTGTCAATAACAGTCTATATGACCTTTAAGGATCAATGACACATATAGTACAACCTTTGCTGTAAATCCGACTCATACTGACCCACGATCAACAAAGATTCTCTTAAAAACACCTCAATTGAAACAGAGAATCGGTTCCTACTGAGGTACTTCTAAGTTAAAGAACAATTCATTAATAATTCAGATTAGGCATTTTGATCTTTGCACCTTAAGGCTAGTATCTACTTAATGATGAAGCTCCCTCATTGGTCTCACGATCTGACAAAGAGGTTGAACAGAAAACTCGCTTCAATGTTTACAAAAGATGCACTCAAGCAATCGACTGAACAATACGTAATGATATTAATGCAATAAAGATGATCCACATAGAGATTATATATATACACTTTGATTAAGATTTAATTAATTCAGAGACTACGAGTTCACTGCTCTTTCATACCATTAACAGGGTATATAGACAGATCTTTGTTTTGCTCTCAATCCTTTTTTAAGAAGATGGGATAATCTCATAAACAATGTACTATTCGATGATTAAACACATTCAAAAATTCATATCATTATTATCAAAACTAGAACATATTCGATACTTCTGTTTCTAACTTAGATTGAAAGAAATGTAACATGCCTGAGCTATGGCAAAATTGGTAAGGAATGCTGGCTCTTGATAGACATTCTATCGTCGCACTAGAGCAGACTTCCACAATGTTCCCAACAAGATTTCCTTAGACTTAAGCCGAAAGGCTATTGCTATATACTCCCCAAATGAAACATGCCAAAAGAAAGATTGCAGAGATAGCAGATGAATTTCGCTTAACAAAAAGAAGTCATGATGCAATAGTGATAACGTGAAAGATTGAACCCCCTGCTCAAGATAATGCCTTCACGATATTGAATGTGAAGTCCACCAAAAAATCCACCCATGGAAAACATCTACCATCTTGATCGATGGTTACTAACAAGGAAGACTCGGGAGGTGGCAGGGAGAGAGGAAGTAATGTCTCCACCGAATTGATAAGCAAAGCTTCGACGTACATAGTCGATATCATATCTCCTTCAAATGTTTAAATCAATGAAATTATATATGTATACATATATTCATGTATGAGTTATATTTGATACATCCGTATGTATATACACGTATTTATCCGTACATCACTTCCTAATGATTTGGATGTACATATACGCATAGATGCGTATTTATACGTACATCAACATCAACATGTTTGGTTAAGCCTCTTTTTTAGATCCAACCCGACATCACCATATAGTCATGGCTATTGATAGCGATACCGCTTTCAATGCAGCCTACTATGATATATATATATATATATATATATATATATATATATATATATATATATATATATATATATATATATATATATATATATATATATAGTATCGCTATACATTAGATAATCAAGAACAATCCAATTTCAAATATTATTAAATTTATTAAGCCTAAGAAAAACAACACACAACTCACAAAGACAATAAAAGGATAAGATCGACCACCTACTGATTGACAAGGCAGGACGACTACCTTAAAAGGCAAGGTGATGATAAACTTTTAACAACTTATCCAAAGACTCTAGTTTTGATGGTAAATTTGGTCTCTTCCAAAGTCTACAATCCTCTCTTTGATGATACTCTTCCTCCCTTATATATATATATATATATATATATATATAAAGAAAAGAGACATTGCCAAAATAATTATTCATGTCTAAATTTTAATTTATACTTAAGATTAGTCATCCACATATGGAAGTAATAAAATATCAATGTTTGACTATACACAATTTGCATCATTCAAAATAAAACCTATTCAATAAAACTTTCAATAATGGTTGTGGTGCAGGAGCACCAACTTAGCATTTTTGGTCTAAGTGTGACTTAGGAGTTTTAGGGGTTTTGATTTATTTTGGTTTGAATAAAGGTCCATGGTGACCATTTTGTTTCTTGTAGGGTTGGTTTTGTGTCAATGATAATAAAAGGGAATATAAAGATGCTCAATCGATTGTAACTGGAACACCAACAATCATGACTGTTGGTGTCCAGAAACTGTAGTTTTTATATGTCTCGAAAGCTATGAGGCAGGGTTGTTGAATGTTACATTGCTGTTGAAAGATTGAAGGGGGAACGAATAGAAGCTTTTCATTTTCTGCTGCTTAAAATGTTGTTCTGTGTTCTTTTCTTTGGCTTGCACAACCTGTACGGTCTGTTACAGATTTGAATCTTAGTTTGGTTAATCGTGTGATGGATTAATGTTCATTTGATTCTGCGGGAGTTTCGAGGGTAAGGAAATTAGTAGTTACTGTCATTTATGTGACAGGAAGTGTTTGAGCCAAAGTAGTTTAAGAGGTTGAGAGTCTAAGATGTGAATGTCTACCATTCCACCTTGCTGTAGGATATAACCGGGTGGAATGGGTAATGATAGAGTAGTTTTAATGGTAGTTTTGTGTTCTGCAGCAGATGGTGGAGAGGGAATTGACTCCCTTCAAAGATAGACCTAACATCTTCATGTGCTAAGTTAGGAAATTTACTGTTGTCTGTTAAGTCAGAAGACCCTATGAGAAGGATAGGTGAATGGTGAGAGAGAGATAATTTCACCCTCTATTACATCAAGTGGTATCAGAGCACGACTGTAGATCAAAAGAGGGAAGTGAATGAAACTAGGTGCTAGTATGTTGAAGACCAAGATGCCTCCAAAAACTTATTTTGCAGTTAGGGAGATTCAGGAGTTGAAAGATCAGATGCTCTTGAAGGAAAGACTTTTCAAAGAATCTCAAGAAGCAACCTTGGTCCGATTAACAACTTTGGAAAATAATCAAAGAAGAGGAATGGTCAGTGGTGACTAAAGTGATGAGGAGGAGAAAGGGGGTGATGGTAACAACTCTCCAGTTGTGGGTCAGCATGTGCCAGAGCCACCAATGGACCTGAAGAGTTGAGAATGATAAGGATGCACAAGGCTATAAAAGGGGATAGTGTTTCCATGGCGAAGGTTGAAGTGCCCATGTATGGAGGAAAAAGAGATAGTGAAGAGCTCCTAGCATGGATAGATGCACTTGACAATTTCTTTGAATTTGAGGAGGTTGAGGATATCAAGAAGGTAAGGTATGCCAAAACAAAGTTGAAAGGTCCATCACTCACTTGGTGGAATTTTGTTCAAGAAGAGAGGGTGAAAGAAAGTAAACCAAAGATAATGTCATGGGACAAAATGGTCTCAAAACTCAAGGCCAGATACTACTAGTTGATTATGTTGTGGAGACATTTAGGAAACTTCAAAATCTGAAGCAGAAGGATATGGATGTTATGTCCTAATATTGAAGAATTCCACAAACTAACTTTGAGATTCAGACACCATGAAGATAAAGTGGAGAAGATTGCAAGATATCTCAATGGGTTGAGATTCAACATACATGATGAATTGAGCTTCGCCACCCCAAGGACTATGGAAGAATGCTATCAACTTGCTTGTAAGGCTGAATAAAAGATTAAGAGAAAGCAAGAACAACAAGGAAGAGGTAGGGGAAGAAATTTTAGAGGCAGAGGAAATCATAGTGGAAGAGGACCACAAAAGGACCCAGGTGAGAAGAATACAAACAAAAAGTCTAATGGTGATTCAAGAGGCAATTTTAGAGGTAGGAGACCGACGTGCAGAGGAAGATTCAATGGACCAGGAAGGGTTTCTAATACATTCTTAGGAAAGTGCTATAACTGCAATTAAATTGGATATCCAACATGGAAGTGTCCCGATAAAGCAGGTACAAGTTCTTATGATAGAGAAAAGAGGAATCAATTAGTGCGAGAGGAGGATGGAGTGTGAACTCTCCTTCTGTTCATGTCACTTCGGAGACAGGAGAATCTCTGATGATTAAAAGGACACAAATAAAAGTACCAACCATCAAGGAGCCTCCACAAAGGAAAGCTTTGTTTTGAACAACCTGCAAATCTCAAGGCAAGGTATGCAAAGTTATAGTTGATTCAGGTTCAACAGATAATATAGTGTCTGTAAAAGTTGTGAAATACAACCTCACAGAACCCAATGAAAACCTGTATGCAAATAACCCGTTACAACAATGGAAGATTCACAAAACACAAAGATTGCTTTGAAAACCAGAGCAAGAACATGCAATAATGATAATCAGATTAATGAATTACAAAAGGGATCAATCCTTATAAAAGGAAATCAAACTTCAAAATGGAAAACCTTAAAAGCAATTAATAATTAATAATAAATAAATTATTAATATTCCTAAGTTTAGCTTCCTAAATTTAGCTTAAGTGAAGTAGAGAAAAGGTGACTTAATTATTAAATCAATATGATTTATTTAATCAAGTAAACTAATACCTTTACTCTAACACCCCCCCCCCCCTAAGATGAAGATAGGGAGAAGCTAAAAAACAACTAAGGACTAGATGCATGAAAGCCAAAAAATGGGTCCCGACAACAAGGCTTCATGAGGTATCCAAGTACACTGAAATCTTTGTAAAATGGAGAAAAAAGAGAAAACCCTATGGGAACAAAACTCCTCTCCAAGAAGAGATGAAAGTTCAAGTGAAGGACTAAGAAGCCTCCAAACAAGAATGTTCCAAAAGATAGGAACAAAAGATGAGCAAAGAGAATCCCTCATCAAAACGCTTATAAGATATCATGGCTTAATAAGGGACAACAAGTATTTGTGAATGAGAAGGCATGGGTAGAGTTTAATATGGGTCCTTACAAGGATAAAGTTCTTTGTGATATTGTTCTAATGGATGTGTGCCACCTTCTTCTTGGAAGGCCTTAACAATTTGATAGGAGAGCCCAACATGATGGACATAAAAACATTTATGTTATTGAGAAGGATGGAGTGTCTTATACCTTTGAACTACTACAAGAAGATATGGGTGCAACTCATGAAGGACCTAGTGTCATGGTGGTGAAGGAAAAGGGGTTTTTGAAGGACCTTGAGGAGAAAGGATGTGGATATGCCATTGTAGCTAAGCCAATCTGCAATACTGCAACTAGTGACAAGGAAGAAGTCCCAAATGAAGTGCAGGGTCTACTTGACAAGTATGAGAATATAGTAGTGGATGAGTTACCAAATGCTTTGCCTCCAGTCCGAGATGTAAGTCATCACATTGACTTAATACCTGGTGCAAGTCTGCCCAATAAGGCAACATATAAGATGACACCTCAACAAAATGAGGAGATAAAAAATCAGGTGCAGGAGTTGCTGGATAAAGGTTTAGTAAGAAAGAGCTAAGTCCATGTGTTGTGCCAACTGTTTTGGCATCCAAAAAGGATGGGAAGTGGAGACTTTGCATAGACTCCAGGGCTATACAAAAAATCACAACTAGGTATAGATTTCCTATACCTTAGATAGAAGACCTCATGGACAACCTAGCAGGTGCAAGGTATTTTTCAAAGATAGATTGAAGGAGTGGTTATCATCAGATAAGGGTAAGAGAACGTGATGAGTGGAAAACAACATTCAAAACCAATGAAATCCTCTATGAATGGTTAGTGATGCCCTTTGGGTTATCTAATGCCCCTAGTACACTCATGAGACTTATGAATGAGGTCTTGAGGGATTTTATCAATAAGTTTGTAGTAGTGTACGTGGATGGCATTTTAGTCTACAAAAAGACAAAAGAAGAACACTTGAAACACTTGGACAAGGTGTTAAGGAGATTGAATGAGGAAAGGCTAATGATCAACCTCAAGAAGTGTGAGTGGATGAAAGGGGAACTTGTCTATTTAGGATTTGTAATCTCCCAAGGAACTTTGAGGATGGACCCCACCAAAGTGGAAGCGATAATCAGTTGGCCTACACCTAGGATAGTTGGAGAAGTTAGGAGTTTCCATGGTTTGACAAGTTTTTACCGAAAAATTTTCAAAAATTTCAGTCATATTGTAGCACCAATGATTGACACCATTAAGGGGGAGAAAAGGATATGGAAATAGACCAAAGTTTTGAATTCTTGAAGAAAAAGGTATCACAACAGCCAATCCTTACACTCCCTAATTTTGGTAAAGTATTTACTATTGAGTGTGATGTTAGTGGCTTTGCAACAGGGGCAGTATTAAGTCAGGAAGGAAAACCAATTGCATTCTTTAGTGAAAAACTAAATGAATCCAAAAAGAAATATTCATCATATGATTTGGAGCTTTATGCCATGGTACAAGCACTTAAAAAATGGAGACATTACCTTCTACCTAAGGAGTTTGTAGTATTCACTGATAATCATGCTTTGAGTTTTCTTAACTACCAAGAGAAACTAAGTCATAGACACATGAAATGGGTAGAATATCTTTAGGCTTATACATTCACCATCAAACATAAGAAAGGTCAAGCCAACAAAGTAGCTGATGCATTGTGTAGAAGAGTAGGACTAGTATAAGAAGTGCAACTCCAAAGTGTGGGAATAGACAGTTTTAGAGGTATGTATGCTACTGATGTAGATTTCAGTGATGCTTTTAAAGTATGCCAGCAATTTCAAGGTTCATTTCATAAGGACTATGAAAATTTTGTGATACAAGATGGGTTACTCTTCAAAGGGCCCAGTTGTGTGTGCCTAAATGCTAGGGTCCTGTCCTCCACATGCCCCCTGGGCTGTGGGTGGGCTACATGTTGGTGATGGTGGTCTTGCCAAGGTTGTTGCGGGTGTTGGAGTCTCTCCTAGACCTTTTTCTACCACTGGTGGGCGAAGCTTTGCTTGGTTTGGGAGTTGACTCTCCTTCGGTCAAACCTTGGACAACCTTCTTTTAACCCTCTTATTGAAGCACTCAATGTGCGTCCAATGTGGGTTTGTCTTCCCAATCTTCCTCTTCATTTTTGGGAGCATTCTTGCTATGAGGCCACTAGCAACTCTATCGGTCGCTTCTTGAAGGTTGATCATAGCACTTCCTTCATGGATCATTCTACTTTTGCTTGCATTCTAATTGACATCGACATCTCTATGCTTCTCCTTGGGGACATAGCTCTTATGGTTGGGGGTAGGCCATTGACTCAATTGTTGGATTACAAGGGCCTCCCCTTTCATTTTCGTAGATGCTTCTCAACTAGTCACTTAGCTACACATTGTAAAAGTGCTGCTACTTGGTGGAAGGAAGCTAATGGTGATCATTTGACTATCATGGCTTCTGATTATGATGACTCTTCCCAAGATGAGGTTGTGCCTCTTACTGCTGTTGTGGACTCCCCTGTCCCTATGGATCTTACTCCCCTCTTGTTACTGGTGTGGCTTCCTCACGCCTTGTGGTTTTTACTCCTGTTGCTCCTGTTCAGTAGCAACCTTATGCTTCAAGCGTTGACACACCTTCTAAAGGGATTTCTCCACTTGATTCCACTTGTAATGATGCTCCTAATAATATTATTGCTTGGACTGTTGTTTGTCGTAGGCGAAAAGGTAAATCTCCCAATAGTCTTCCTCAAGTTGTGGGCATTTCTTCCCACTCTCGAGTAGGGTTCCTAGTTGTATTGCTAGTGTGTTTTTGAAGGTTTGTTTAGCCTTTGTTTTACACACTGGTCTTGTGACACGCTGTTAATGGTTCATTTGACCTGAATTTACATAAGGTTAGCACCCTTGTTTTGTTGTTTATTTTTAAGTTGTCTATGGGCTGTTTGTATACAGGGTCAACACCCTTGTTTTATTGCTTTTTTTAATAAAAAATAATATCTGTTGACATTAGATGTCAAAGACCGACAACTAGAATTATATTTATGATGTTAATAATCCACAAAGTATGATCCTATTTCTTTTTTGGCAAGAATCAATGTGCATTCTAGTAAGATGCATCATTTAAAAAACAAACATAGAGGTCCCAACTTATTAAACATGAGCTATTGTATCCAAGGTATCAAACTTTTTTTTGCATGCAACATAGAAGTTACAACTTAGGAAACGTGAACTATTGCAGCCATCACTCAATAGTGATTGCTTTAAGATTTAAACGTGTTCTAGTGTAGACTCATCTTCACAATACTATTCCTCGAAGCACAATGCAACTATCTTTGTTAAATGCTTAGTGCAAATTTGTATTGCTAACCATACATATAGATATTAAATTTCTAGTCAACCTTGGAATATGCATAACTTGAGCGAAATTTTAGCTCTTTCATGTTTAAACATTACCTTGACACCTTGACTCTTTTACATCTCCATTAGAACAATCAATTCACAAATTAGTTCCTTATGTGGATTCATATGAGGAGCACCCAAATTGATAAACCACACATTGTAAACATGATTATGTACTTTAAGTCATCAAATATACATCCCTTGCCACATCCATGGAGGTCTTTGTTTATGAAAATCATTAGGTGTCTTCTCAATCTTCTAAAGTTTTCCTTGATTTTTGAAATGCTAAACTTTATTGTAATTCTCCCATTTTCAAAAGTCTTCCAAGACATTGAGATTTACCTCTATAATTTGACTATCTATTCAATAAATTGTTTTTATTTATTTATTAAGAAAAATCTCACAAGCAATGCATTTATTTTTTAAGACCTTCTATAGGGTTTTGGTCCATTTCTTTTAATAATAGGGCTACAAATACTTCCTAAAGCTTTTAATTTAAATGATGTGCTATTAATGGTCATAACAAGATTATCTCATGAATATGATGAAGAACATATCAAGGCAATACATATATTTTCTTTATGTATTTTAACATTACCAAGGTTAAACAAATTATCAAAATGTTGAAAGCATTCAAACTATTTTTTGGATATTTCTAAAAGTATACAAATTCATTCAAAGAAAGAGTGTTTACTAGGGACATTGTTCTTTAATGTTGGTTTCTCTTGAAACATTCAATATCAAATGTTGAAAACAAATAATATTGTTTTACCTTAATATTAAATACAATACAATGAATATACACTATAAAAAACACCTATAACAATCCTCTCATGTTTTGCATATGACCTTTCATATTTTCACATGATCCCTCTTGTTCAATACATGCCCCTTATATTCCCTAGCTAAGGTGCCACTAACTATATAACTTTATCTAGCAATCTAATTGTGTGTTTAGTTCAAATTTCTTTTCTCGATGTCATAAACTCGTGACTAATTTTCTTTATGGCATCAACTGCAACTATGGAGCATTGGGCTTTCAATTTCAATCCTAATTGTTAATGAGTAAAGCATGATTTTGAATGAGATCCAACAATTTATTCAATGAAGATCCTAAATTGTATTTTTTTTTGGAGTTTAGAGTCTTAAGTGCAAATAATTCATAGAAGATTATATTTATGAGGATCTTTAGAGTAACAAAGGTGATTAGGGTTTTCAAAAGGAAACCCTATTTAAGCGAATCATGGCTCAAATTTGAATAAATATTTGGCCTCCTTTAAAAAAATATGGGAAAGGTCCATTTCCAATTCATTGAAAACAATCTAGTCATTATTGCTCCAAAGCTATGACAAGAATGACACCCTATAGGGATAGCAAGTGATCACATTGAGGATGAAAAGAACTATCATGAACATGGGAAATGGGTAGTCATATCATGCAAAAAAAATCAATCATAGAGGATGTTGTAAGTACACAAAAGTGACGTTAAATTTGACATTCATTGCAACATCATTTGAAATTTTTGAGATGATCTTCTAAAGGCCATAACTTTCTTATGTAGAACTTCTTTGAGTCCATATTTGAATTTCTAAAAGCCAGTTTCATGTTCTTCATAGCAATATAATTTAATTTGAACTTGCAAGATTATTTTATGGTCCTAGTTTCTCATATTATGGAGAATATTTCAATGACCATCTATGTTATCAAGACAATTTTTAAGTTCTTTGAATCTTCTATTTATATTGTTTTGAGGTCCATGGTTTTGTGTTGAATATTGTATGGGACTTGAAAATCCTCCTTTCAAGATTTACAAGGTTTGTATTAACCAAGAGGAGTATGATACTGACATTTTATTGATCCATATTTTATCTAAATCTTAATTTTATTTCAAATATTGGATGGTGTGCAAGAGCTATTTTTTGTGTTGGAAGTGCTTGATCATGATGTTTAATTTAGAGAAAATGGATAAATGGTCGTGGCAACTAAATCTATGGATTGTAAAGGATCTTGCTAAATTAATGAAGACAAACAGAGATACCACGATGCATAAAAGGAATTGTCTCAATGTTTCCACCTATATTGATTATGACATTGTTGGTGTTCCTAACTCCAGTGATGAGATTTTGACTTGTGTTATTGAAGAAAATTATTGTGTTCACACTAATCGTGTTCATATGATGGTGACCATTTTCATAATTATTGATAGTGTTCTTATTATTGAACATGTCAATGGTGACCATGTTGATCAATTTGAGTACCACACTAATGGTGATCATGGTCCTCCTCCTCCTCCCAAGCTTATGTCATTTAAGAATAATACAAATGATTTTTATGAAAACTACTTTAGAAAATGGGTTAAGATGTAGTGCACTTGAAAATAATGGTCTTCCGCTTGATACAATTTTTATATTAGGGAGAGATGGGATTGATTATTTAGAGCGTTCTCATCATGGAAAGCCTATGATATACTCTTGAAAAGAATAAAAAATATTCAAAGACCTCTCATGACAAACAATACTAATGGATTTCACCAACATGGATTCCTTCACAAATATTTAACAATCTTCACAATATCTTACAAATACCACACAAAAATGGCCAACTCATTGAAACATTGTTAAAATTTTCTTCTTGACATGGATTGTTTAGAAGCAATATATATTTATGAGTATTTATGACCAAAACAATTATTCATCACATAGGAATGAGTTAATCAAAGCTGTGTAAAGATAGAGTAAGCAAGAATTTATAGGGGTATGGTGTGGATGCTAATAGGTCTTTCTAATTGACTAGGTGTTTTGTGGTCCTTGTATTATCATAGGTTTTTTTTGAGCATCCTAAAATTAAGAGCATAATTATGGTTATTAGCTTTGGTTAAATGGATTCTTTCACACATATTTATCAATTTTTTTTTTTCACAAAATAATTAACTACACCCTCATGTTTATCAACAATTGTCCAAGTCTCTTAAACCTAAGCAAATGATAAATTTATAACGTAAATTGTCATGTAAGGTCTCACAACCACCTTTTTTGTTTTTGATTAAGAAAGCAACAAGAAACAAGGGTGTTGACCCTTAATACAATGATCCATAGGCAATAAGAGATACAAAGAAATAGGGGAGTAATCCCTGAAAAACAAGGTTGAATAGGTGAAAAAGGAAAAAACTTGTCAAACTTGCAACAAGCCAAACCCAACTCAAGGACGGGGAGAGACACCCAAGCCTTGGAAAGGAGGGGTTTGGGGGAGGGGGGAGGACTTCCCCCAACTTGCCACAAACCACAATCCGGGTGATAAATCATTAGGACCATCAAAAGAAGAATCAAGCAAGGAGGTCCCCATAAGGATTCTATCAGAGACAACAACAGGTGGCTGCTGTAGAACAACATTAGGAGCGGAATTAGTAGAAGAAGATCGGGGCTGCAGGACAGGAGCTAAAGCCTCAGGAATAGAGGAGGCCACAACAGCAACGACAAGAGGGTCGAGAGAAGCATCAACATCAGTAAGAGGCACCACCTCATCACAGGTAGAAGTGACATCCTCCTGGGAGGAGTCAACTGAATCAACATCATAAGCATTGACTGTCAAGTGATCAACAACCACCTTTTTTGTTACCATCTTCATATTACCAACATAAATTGATAAAATGATAAAGATATCTCACCTTAATATAAATGTAACTTCTCTAAACATTTACTAACTTTATTCGCTTGGAATATTTCATGCTCTTCACTAATCTAAGGTGGGATATAGTAACTTCGATATCATAAAATAATCTATTATTAAATGATTTCTATATATACAATAGACTATCAATTAAATAATAAAATATGGTACCAATAGTCAAAGTTCTCTCTCTCTCTCTATATATATATATATATCTGTGTGTGTGTGTGTGTGTGTGTGTGTGTGTGTGTGTGTGAATCATAAAAATGGGTACTAAAAATGGATAATTGAAAATGGGCCATGACATTTTAATTTGTCTTGAAGTTCACTAATCTTCAATGAGTATTAAATTTGAAAGACAATGTGACCTACCTAAATAAATATTTTGAATTTCCTTTACCATTTAATAGGTGCCATATTGTAATTAAGGAACTTATTCACATGCGTTTTCAATAGTCATTAACAATTATTTATACTCGTGGGTATAATAATGACAACTATTATGGGAAAACCATTACACGACAAATATGGTATAACTATTTCATAGTAAGATTAAGAATAAATTGATCAAAGCCCTTCTCAATGAAACAAAATTTAGGTTTATTTTACATTCTTAAAACTAACTTAAGTAAATTATAAACCATGAAACTAAAAAATTCTTGCACTTTTTATGTTAAAAATCTATTAATTTGGTGATTAAATAAAAGGAAAAATATTGAGCTTTTCGTTCGTGCTAAGGGCTTTTGCATTGTGACATTTTCCTCCTCAAAGGAATGAGACTTTGTGTTTAATGACAAATAATGGATGTAGAGAAAGCACTCTCTCTCGGTGAAGCCTTGGACCACTTCCTTCAACCTGCTCTTTGGACCTTTTGATGTTTAGTGTGTTTGGGTTCAACTTTTAAACCTTCCTCTTTAGTCATTTTTTGAAGGTTGACTCCATTACTTATATGGGTTACTTCATGTTTGTCAGTATCTTGGTGGATGTATATATCTCCAAGGATCTTCATCGAGATATTATTTGAATAGTGAGTGATGGGCCTTGGACTTAATTACTTGACTATGGGGGTCTCTCCTTAAGATGCAAATGATGTTTTCCCACTTGCTACCTAGCTTCTGATTGTTCACTCTCTTGGTGTAAGCATACAACCACACGGTGGATGAATGCTCATGAAGATCGCTTAAATATTAATGCTTCTTCTCAAGATGATGAGTCTTCTTAGGATGCCACATCTTCTCTCCCCATTTCCCCTTATAATGAGTCATGTTTTAGGGAAATTCCAACCCTTTAGTTCCTTCAACTCGTATTAGTGAGGCCCACACTTTGTCAACTCTAAATTCTTAGTGCTCCATTTTTGTTGCTCCTGTAATACCCTCAACTTTGGTATTACATTTGTTTTCTCTTGAAATACTCCTTGACATCATCTAGTGGATACTCCTATAATATTTTTGCTCCCATAGATGATATTTTTTAAGGGAAACCCATCAACATCCTCCACCCTTCCCACCACCCTACTTCTCCTAGGTTTGACTTGATAACTTATCATGAACTATTGTGTAAAGGTGGAAGAAAGGTCTTCTTGAAGCTATCTCCCAATCACACAGTAGAATGGAGGGCGTGAGATTGAATAGGGTTCCACCTAGCGTTGTTTAGGATGAATCCTCTGGGCCTCACAACTTGGTTGTTGTTGTATTAGTTTTCGCTTGGTAGCTTGGTTGTCATTGTATTGTCCTCCCTTTTGGGTATGTTGTGTATGCTATGAGTTGTTACATCTATTGTATAAATTAATGGTACCCTCAAAACCATTTTACCAAATAAAAAACATTTAAGTTAAATAAGGAGATATAAGAAGATTATTTAATGCTAACGATTAACAAGGATATTGGCCATTAGGTGGAACAAATTAAAATCAGTAAATTCTAAATTAATCGATACATTAAGAATAGAAGAATTATGTAAACCAAAGTGTTTATATAGTTTCATATACTCATCTTGTTTTATTTGTGAACATTATATGCTCTTTCTTATTTAGTCATAGACAATTTTTTTTGGACTTTTGATTCTTTGCAACATTTTAAGCTACTCACTCTATTGTAATTGAACTTTGATTGATACAAAAAAAATTTAAATTGACTCATTATAGATTGCAACTTATAACACTCCTAGGTTTCAATCTAGAACTTTATTATCATTAATTGAGATATTTGTAGAAATATTTTCTAAAATGTCACTACTACATTAAAAATATTAATGAACCAATATTAAGTTCTAAGAAGTTTTATATAAGGAACTCTTTCATGGTAACATCGTAAAATAAGACACAAATGACAAGGCAAATAACTAAACTTAAACACAATTAAATTGGATCAACCAACTTCTACAACAAAAAATGGTGAATATGAATGTTGAAATCAACTACAAATTTGTATTTCTACATTATTTCATTTAGATGTTTGTAATATCCACCCCTTGGTCACTACAATTTTGTTTTTACAAGTACCAACTTAATTAAACAAACTTTTCAATCTTAGAAAAGTCAACTTCTTAATTTCTTCAATTGCCTTAGTCGTTAAGTTCTACACCACCACTTATGCTTGCACTCAAGGTGGTAAGCTCTTAAGGCCAAGATCCCTATTGGACCTAGACTTAAGCCTTGAGAGTTCATTCCAAAATGACCCTGCCTACATATTCCTTCGAGGGAAGTTAGAGGCTACATAGTTCGTTCTTCAAGTCTAGAGGGAAATCATTCTCTCCTCACATATGAGATATTTGATCTCTCTCTTTGAACCAGGACTATTTATTAAAATTAGACCAACAATAATAAAACAATATCTAATTTCCTTCAAGTAGCTTACCCACATACACAATTACACATGCGTTATTACCCTTCCAAGATTCCCAATTCCATAGAAAGTGACTCAAGCATTCTTCTGATAAAAATAAGGTGACTAGCTTGTACACATCACACACATGTTGACTAGCTCTAACTTACATCACATATACAAGTGACTAGCTCTAGCATACATCCCATTTTCCATAGGGACTAGCTTCAATATACATATCTTGTAAATAGTGAATTGCTTCAGTAGGCATCACATACTTGGTGACTAGTATTTACACAGTGCGGAACGAACATATCCATAACAAGTAGCTACCACTTTCCCATAGTGCATCCCAGATAAAAGAAATGTTAGTGCACTGCACACTACACCGTGGGTCACATTCTTCTGTCTAGTCTTTTGCACCAACGAGCAAGTGGGAACAAGGTTTGATGTATCCCATACCATACCGGGTGTCTATCGTCATCCTAACAAGTCAAGTATACCACTTCCACAAAAATATATGCCCAAATTATACAAGGTTTGGTTCAATTATTACCTAACTATTCTTCATTAGAAATTCTCTTCCCTACAGTCCATCGGATGACTAAGCAACAAGGACATCCATCGCCGACATGTTGCTGGCCCCAAGACCCACATGCTCCTGGTAGAATCTGTCCAAAAGCCTAGATCCAAGTGGGGCATCCCTTGCCTGTATGCAACTAGCGATAACCATCTGCTAACTAGGGGGTACGACTGATAGTCTACCAACATAGTACGCTCCTTGACTATTGTCAATCTTGAACGGATATGCCTATCTTATGTGGGCCATAGGATTTCCATCGACGATCACCTTAGATTGAGAAGGGTAGCCTATGCATTGAGGTATACAACCTCTACCTATGCCCTCATAGGGCCCTTACTCCATTTGTAGCTGTAAAGGTCAACACCTTTACATGACTTAGCACTATAACTGGAAGAGAGGTTTCTAATTCGGTACAGATAGATCATAATTGACTAATCTAGGAGTATACACAAAGTATAATAGGTCTAGGATTAAACTACACATTCGCCTAAGATTACTTAACCCATCATAAGATTTCCTTCACTCAATAGATAAACAAATTAACCATAAGGTGGTCTACCCTTTCATTTTATCAACTAATCATTCAAAACATGATATATATTAAATCTGAGTTTTAACACTTTCTTAACTCTTTCATATTCTTCTAATGCCTATTTGGCCTCCTTGAGCCTACTAAAGAGGAAGGGTTGACAAGTTAGGAACAACCCCAAACCTTGGAGTTATTCCCCCCCCCCCCAGACCCTACCCATACGAACTTGAGGTCACAGGGGCATCCTTCGCCCAAGGACTGCTTACATTCCCGATTCCAAACGGGTTCTCCTTAAGGTATCTCAAGGTCACCTACACTCGGGTACCCATAACCAATACTTGCTAATGTTTCCCTTTGACTAATAATAGTTATCTTTAGTTAGGTAATCATAAGTAGTTCACCATTTGGCAACCCATATTACATCATCTTCCATCCTCGTGGGTAATTATGTCAACTTAAACCTAATCCATTACTCAACATGAGTATTCTAAATCTCTTATAGGTTCACTTCCTTAACAAAAAGGTTGGGTGATTTCCTAATTCCCTTTGTTCATATAAACTACACTTATCACTGGACCAAGACACCATTCCATAATTGGAGCATAAACAAGATTTACACTAATATAGCCATATTTACCCACTTACTACATCCAAAGAGTTATATCTTGGGGAAAATCATGTGAGGTTTAATAGACTAGGTCACCCTTTGGAATACAATATTATAGAGTCGAGGTCCCTTACTGCTCTAATTAAGTGTGATTAGTGCCTAAGCCATAACAAGATATATATAACATCCACTATATCATTTATGTCATCGTATGAAGATGTATACTCAATAATAGGAATAATAATATTCTTAACTCTCTAATTTTCCTTTACCCTAGCCCTATGGTATAACCCCTTATTATTATGATACTCTAGCTTATAGATGAGATAATTTATTCATACTTAATCATTTGAATTCTTAATACGACCTTGATGGTCAACAATAAGGTATCAAGAGAAGTTTCATAGCATGATTACATAAGGTTAATAATCTAGATAACTTATCTCAAGAAACCCTAATTTCTACTTATCTTCAATTCACCAAATAAAATTCAAGTTCATTGCCACCCAACTTATACAATCATCATCTATCATTATTAAAATATAATCATATATGGGAATATAGAACATCATAATCAACATTATATGGTTTGAACATATTCGATTATGAAACATAATAATTATGCAAAGCTTCAAATGGCTCTTATGAAGATGTTCTACTACATAACACGGGTCAACAATTTTATTAACATGTTCCTACGATGTCAAGGAATTATATATTTGAATTAATGCTACCATTCTTTTATTTAATCTAATCATCCTAGGCCTTCTAAAGGAGACCCTTTATCAACTTACACCATCCTCAAGTGATTCATTAATACCCTAATACAAGATATGACAATAACAATAATTGTCATGATATAAGGTAGTAAGGTATGAGACTATTGTCAATCAAGCATTTAGGTTCCAATTACCTCCCACCATAATATTGGGTCAATAATATTTATTGGTATAACAAGTTACCATAGCAACAACATAGTGTAGTCAATGTTTGATGAATTTCTCAAAGACGTTCTTGGCTCATGGATAACATATTGACACCATGCCCATATACTCCATTTAGGTCTATGATCGTGATGAGACATGAAGCATAATCCCTTACAAAGTTTATCAAACTTCCTCAATAATGGTTTACTGTATAGCGAGAATCTTTAACTCAACAAAGTTAATAGTAAGTTAAAATAATTATTTCCCGTTTATTATAATATCATGCAATCAAATCATGCCAAGCTCTTATCCAAGTACAAATGTTTATGATTTTGTCATATATAATTATGATAAAACTATATTTCATACATCTGATGTTGGGTGTGATAATGATACCTTGTCATTTCACTTGTGTCAAGGATATGAGTGGAATAATCTTATGTATTCTGTTAAAATATTGCCAATTACCTCTATACAATACAAAAGATTTGAATTCCAAAATCCATAGTTACTAGTAAATCAATCTAATTAATTTCAAACCGAAGATTCTCATAGTCCTTATATCAATATATGTATTAGTTTCTAAAACTATCCAAACTGAACCTTGACAACATGGGTCCAAAATGAACCATACTAAAACAAAACCCAACGACCCAATTCATTTATAAAATCATGGCAACTAAAACAAATTGCTGACTGAGTAATTCAAGAAATACCAGACTTATGTTCTGCACTTGATCTATTTTGATAGATGCTCTTAGAATGAGTAACATACATGAGGCACACCATGTGTTGAATGTATATGACACCTGCCCATACCCATATGTCTAAATAATCCTAGATTAATTATTTTCCAGCTATGGAAATCGATAAATCAAAATTAACAACTATTTAGGAAGAAGTGTATGATAAGGGTACTTAGCTCTAAATAAGGAGATAAGTCTAATGTGTGCGCTGAAATATGCTCTATTGCCGCTATTTGGGAAAATTTCCTCTGGCCTGCTCTCTATATACTCTCAAGCCCCTCCACTGGTCTTTCACACTAAAACATGTCCCTCAAATAGAAGAAATCGGCCATTAAGGGGGCGATGAATTCACAACTCACTTCTATCGCTCTTCTCTACGACATTATTGCCTTGTTGAATGGATGGATGTTTGTGTTGTTTCCTCCGCTCTCTGTGATGGCCTCCATTATTTGCTTATTGCAACGACTACAGGGAACACACCTAATGGATCTGTTGAAGTGGCTTACAAAACTTCCAAGTATTTTGTCCAGCAGTTTATGTGCTTGGTCTGTGCTTTCACATTTTGCATATGTGTCTACCAACGCAGTTGCCTCTTCAACATTCAACAAAATTCCTTCCTCTTGATGCTTTTGAATGGCATGCGTAGCCCATTCAATGCTCTTTCTTTTCTTTTTTTTTTTGCAGCAACAGGGAGGATGCTCACATGGTTGTTGAGGGTCGAAGCTATTCTGGTTCCAAAACAGACCTTTCGTACAGTGTGATAGCAACGTGTTAGTCAATCGCAGTCGTTTATTGCAAAATCAACGGTGTAAAACGCATGTCACTCCGTACTACCATTTTAGAGTCAGAATAGACGCGTCCGTTGCCAGTATTGTCCTGTAAGTTGCCCCCCTTTTTTTTTTCTACTAATCGATTGTTTCCTTGCCAAATAAATGGTCTCCTTACCGTAATAATGGCATGACTTCCCTTCACTCCATTGTGCCCATTCTTTCTTAATGGAAAATAAGAATCACCCATACTTACGCCATAAATTTGCCTCCTCGTACCCTTTCTTGGCACCATACTCCTTTATTGGGGTCATTGGTCAATCATCCTTCGTACATTATTTTCCACCAATGGAAATCAGGTCTCCTCCTTTTCTCACAATAAATACCTACATAGTAGGCCCATACGCAATCCCTGCCTCATTAATTTGGATATGCCAGATAACATATATCTTTATTTTCGATTTATGGGGGAAGAAAAATGTGGGATGTGACAATGGTTTTTATTAAAATAAGTAGCAAAACAAGGGTGTTGTTCCTATATACAAATAGCCTATAGGTGGCAAAAAAGAAATGCAGCACAACAAGGGTGCTAACCCTTAGCAAACCTAGGTAGGATAGGTCTTTAATAGCAAGCCAAAAGACCATTGTTAAAAGCCTGCCAAACTAGCAATAACCCAAAAAAACTTGACTCAAGAGTGGGGAGAAATTGCCGCTGTTGCTCCCTCAACGACTCTCCCGCGCTGGAAATTTTGAACTGCCCTGCTCTCGCTACTGCCCTCCCTTCTGTTGGGGATGTCGTGGTTGATGTGCCTGTTGCCGTTGACATTGCTTCCCTCTGGTCTGCCAGGGATGTCGTCGACCCTAGTTCTGGTGATGCTTTGGATGGCTTGCATGCCCCCTCCCATTCTGCTGAGGATGTTGTGGTGGAAACTGGAGTTGCTTTGTTTGATACCATTGCTGCTGCCAATGTTGCGGGTTTTTCTAGACCTTTTGCAGGTGGGCGTAGCTTTGCTCGTGTGGCTTGATCTGCTGCTCATCCTGCCAAGGGGATCTACAATTTCCTTGTGCCAAGGCCTCTCCTGTGGTGGTCTGTGGTCTGGAAGTTGTTGAGAATATTGATTACTACCAACAGACTGCATTGGTATGCAGATTTATGGGTTTCTGGCCTTCTCTCCCGGATCTCCATCGTTGGGTGAGTGTTTCCTGGAAACCTTTGGTTGCCTGTAGCATTGAGCTTTTCCCTTGTGCTAAAGGCTTTTTCATTGCTGATTTCGCTTCTTCCCATGATTGTGATTTGGTGTTGGGAAAGCTGTGGGCTTGGGGAGATCACTCTCTCTCTACCAAACCCTGAACAACTTCCTTTAACCCCCTTACCAAACCACTCAATGTGCGTTCAATTTGGGTTCGCCTACCTAATCTTCCTCTTCATTTTTGGGAGCACTCCTATTATGAGGCCATTGGTAACTCTATTGGCCGATTCTTGAAGGTTGATCATGCCACATCCTCCATGGGTCATTCTACCTTTGCCTGCATTTTAATCGACATTGACATTTCCAAGCCTCTCCCTAGGGATGTCGTTCTTATGGTTGGGGACAAGCCTTGGACTCAATCATTGGACTATGAGGGCATTCCCTTCCACTGTCGAAGGTGCTTCTCTACGGGTCATTTGGCTTTGACTTGCTCTTTCTCTCTCTCGACACAAATGCTTTGCTACTTGGTGGAAGGATGCTACTGCTGATCATTTGACGATCAATACTGCCGATACTGATGACTTCTCTTAGGCGGATGACGACTCCTCCCGGGATGAGGTTGTGCCTCTTACTGTTGTTGAAGCTCTTGTTGAACCCCTCGGTGCTACTAACTTGGCCTCCTCTGGCCTTAGGATTGCTGCTACTGTTCTACATCATCGATCCACTCTTGTTGAATTTGCTCCTGATGTTGTTCTGTTGCAGCATCCTGCTAATGTTTTGCCACAACAACCTACTGCCATTCTATTGTAGCAGCCTACTGCAGATGCTGTCTCTAACTCTACGGGGCCCTCCCCGCCCAATCCTTCTTTTGATGGCCTTAATGATAGTATTTCCTGGACTGTGGTTCATCGCAGGCGGAAGGGAAAATCTTCCCTCTCCGCCAAATTTGCCTTGGCTCGGATGATTCTCCCAATCTTTGAGTGGGGTTTTGGGTTGCTGCAGGTTTGATAGGTGAACTTCTCACCGGTCTGACCTTGGTTCCTTTGGGGTTCGTACCCCTATTTTGTTGTTTCTTTTACTGCCTTTGGGCTGTGTTTTTATAATAAAAAACACCCAAAACTTGACACAGAGGAGTTGGGGGGGAAGACTTACTCTTCCACCTATGACAAACAACAGTCCAAGCAATATTATTATTAGCAACATCATAAGAAGAATCAAGAAGGGAGATCCCCACAGAGTTTCTGTCCGGAGCAAGAGCAGATTCACTAGGAGCATATTGATGTTGCAAAGCGAGAGCAGCAGGTTCAAAGGAACCTCGTGGCCAAAGGAGGCCACATTAGTAGCAACAAGAGGGCCAACAAAGGCCTCAACAATAGTAAGAGGCACAACCTCATCCCAGGAGGAGTCATCATCCTCTTGAGAGGAATCACTAGAAACATCAAAATCAAAAGCTTTATCAGTCAAGTGATTAGTAGTAATGCCTTTCAACCAAGTAGCAACACCTTTGTGGCATAAGAGAGAACAATCCGAAGCTAAGTGACTCGTTGAGAAGCATCTCTGACAGCGAAAGGGGAGGCCTTCATAATCCAACGATTGAGTCCATGGCCTATCCCCAACCATAAGAACCACATCCCCAAGGAGAGGAATCGAGATGTCAATGCTGATTAAAATGCGGGCTAAGGTGGAATGACTAATGGTAGTCGTGGGATCATCAATCTTCAAGAATCTACCTTATTTCAATTAGATGTTATATTAGATACTATAGAAATAATATAAAGTAACCTATTATCAAAGAGACACTCATTTTAGAAAGGTTGAACCATGGGGCATTATATGCGTTGCCTAAGTCTTATATGTCCTTGTATTGGATGAGGGGCAATGGTTCAGTTTCTAAGGTAGGAATACAAATTTAGGTTGTTATTGGGGTAATTGTTTAGCTGATGTTTTTAGGAGCATATAATGTTAATTTTATATTACTAGATTTATAAATATCACATCATTCATGGTAGCACTTATATTGGTTCTTCTAATATGAGAGAAGGGATCTATGTGTAATTTGTCTATTGGACTGTTGATATTTTTTAAACATATAACCTATTGTTTATTAATTTTGATCGTTTTGTCTGGCAGCTATCAGCTCGGTACTCGTACTAAAAGATCTTGGTGTATTTGTTTCCTTTACATTATATTGTGGACTTTATTTGATTTACAAAAAATGCTTTGCAGTGACCAGAAAGCAGCCATCAACAAACTGGTTGGCAGGTGAACAGCTCTTCAATGCCAAGGCTTTTGATAAAGCAGTTGATTTTCTGAAAAGGGAGGAGATTAGCTTTATATTCTGTCAGGAAAGTTGTTAATTACAAGCTTTGCCTGCACAAAGACTAACTGTAACTCTTGGTTCTCACCTAAGTTTTGAACTTTTGTTTTGTCCTCTGTTATTCTGCCAGATTCAATTGGAACTATGCTTTCTCTTTGAATGCTCTTTTTGGTCCCCTAAGATTAATTGCATTGTACCCAATTTCAAGATTTAGATTTCCCTGTGCTTGTTGGACAAGATTTTGGTGTTGCAACCAGTCAACCCATGACCAGTTGGATGCCATGGTACTATTACTGCTAACCTGTAAAAGCCTTAAAGCTTAAAGTTTGTGCGATGTCCACTTCAAACTACAATTTTTGCTCAGGATCTTTGACAGCAAATATAGATAACATGCAATGACAACGACTTATAATCCAGAGTTATTTTAATGTACAAAGGATATTTTTATCAAGATTACAATAACTGTTTACTTTTTTTTGTGTATATTTATTTACGTTTCAGATCATATTCTATGGTCCGTCATTAGAATATAGATAATATGAGAAGAGAATTGTAATATTTATTAGCAATCCAATCTAAATATATAGAGGGGGCAAGAACCAATAAGCTAGAAGGGAAGAGGGGCAATCAATTAACAAAAGAGTCGTGGCATCTTTTTAGGAAGGCCAAGTCTACTAATCTTTTTGAAAGCTTGACCCTTCTTTTGACTGTTTGGCATTGTCCATAATTTCCTCCGATGAAGGGTACTAATTAAAGATTAAATTTCCACTGTCTGTAATATTAACTTAGTAAATCTTGGGTGAGATCATCAATTGTCTTTGTTGCAAAATGAAGTAATCTTACACCACATCTTCAAAATTTTAATATTTAGGTTCCACTGGAATGTACCCTATGTTAATTACATCACAACTTCACCATATATCCAGTGGGTTTAATGGCTTCATTATTGTAGGAAGAGGTTTAGAATTAGTTTATGTTCTTAACGCGTTCACAATCTCTTATGACTCCTTCAACGTGTTTAGATGAATTTATTATATATTTAAATATCACATTAAATCCTAGCCAAATATCATTTAGGTTTTTATTTGATAAACATTTTTGATTGAAATCTATGAGCTAGAATAGGGCATTGAAAGAACCCAAAAACATTATACAACAAAAAAAGAGCTAAAACAACATGAGACCAAAACATACAATGAAATGAACCTTAAAATTAAAAGGTCCCTAAGAAAATAACAACAAACTTATAACAAAGAGACAAGGAAAATAATAATCATGGAAGTTTGAATACAAATCTCACCAAAGAAATTTGAAGTGGAGACAAAATTTGGCCCCTAGGGGGAACCATCTTGCCTTTTTTGTTTGAAGATATAGGCATGTACTACACTCAACATCTAGGTCCCTCTTGTCCTTAATGAGAGCCTCTCATGCATTCCCTATGACCCCCACAATTGCATTATTAAAATGTTTCTCCTCATTCCTCATATTAGAGTGCTCTTTACTCTAAAGCATTTTGAACATTCTAAATCTCTTTTCCATGATCAAGGGTGGGAATGATACTTCTTGTTTGAATATGATATTTCTTCTTAATGATTTGACATGAATGTGAGAAGTGCCCAACTTTATGGTAATGAAGAAAAACATGCAAGGATGAGTCCTAGTAGATTCTTTGCTCCCAAACCCCAAGTTTGGAACACAATTTGATGGTAGTTGGAATCACCTTATCAATTTCAACACTTAAAAAAAATCTAGCAAAGGTTAATTGTTTTACATGTTTATGACTTTGTTAATTATAAGAAATTGGCCAAGAGAATTGGCTAAACATCAAAATATCTCTTCATCCTGGTATTATAATTTAAGCCATCAAAGCCTACCACAAACATAGATCTTGCTAAAACATTCCTTGGCAACATCAAATCTAGTAGACCATCTTTTCAAAAAATGCCTAGATTTACCAAGGAACTATGGACCTCCCATAGGGATCCTAGTACTATCCACAAGGGTTTGAAAAGAGAATAAGAAATAACTAATAGTCATAGAAACAACTTGAACACTCACTTGCCACTTTTTAGAACCTCACATTAAAGACAACATCAATATTCAAATGAAAGCTCAAGAATTTTCCAATGAGGAAATTCCTCATGCAAGTAGTAGATCTATCTATGACTACATCTTGTACCTTCAAAATAGTAAATGATCTATTCAAGGAAAAAAAATCTTCTATCAAGCTCAAATTAAAAGTATGCAAGGTTGAAACAAAGATGGACCTCCCATTGATGACTCCACTAAAGAAACCCCAACTTGCACAACATCTAAGCCTATAAGCTTGCAAAGTTGGAACAAAAGGGGGACTTGAATTTGCAAGCTTGCCACTACCAAGAGAAGGAGGTGTCACCAAAGAGGAACCAAAGCCTCCTAGATGCATCCCCAAGCTCAATGGTAGGGAAATATCCTTCCTTCTCACTATCCCAATAGGGCTCCCTAACATGCTATGGCTCCCAACCACACTAATAGCTCCCTCAACAACCAAGAGATTCTCACTGTAGGGAAAAACCATTTCAAACCTAATGAAAACCCCTACACAACCCTAATGAAGAATCACTCTTTGAAGCTCCTATAAAATCCTCCATAGAATCAAACTTAACAACCACAAGAAAGGCAAGCCTCTTTTAAGATCCTTGCATCAAATTAAAATGACAACTGGACAATACAAGGGAGAGGATGAAACTATTAAATAGAGATTCCTTTGAAACAAAATACTCAAAAAACTTCCTCAAATTAGGCCTTGATGGAGTGATGACCACCTAACACTCTTTCACAAGTTGTTAAACCTCTAGCCACAAATTCCACAAGGTTTCATCCTTATCCTCTAAAACTCAATTGCAATGCTGATTATATTCTTCTTCATCATCATCATCATCATCATTTCCATTGGTCGAGACATCTTGTAGCTTCCCACTTCTTCCTTAATCAAAATTATTCTTTCTCTCACTCATCATTCCTATTCAAATATCATTTAGCTATTATGGATTTGTACAGTTGAATTGTTATATTATTCTTTATAATATGGAAAAACATCAATAAACTTGCATCCAACTTTATTTCCCATAGTTTTATGAGTGTCTTAACATAGAGCCCCTCCTGGCTTTAAACGCAAGTTAATATCATAGAAATTTCTCTATGTTATCACTAGGAAATGACAAAACTTAACAATTGAACTACTGTGAATACTAGGATAAATTATTATAATCTAATTTAATAAAGGAAGTTTTGCTATTTTATTTCACTTCATTTTCCACAAAAGCTAAAGTACAATTTTTTAAAACCCAAGTTCATTTTTTTTTACTTTAATTTGCAAACCAAATATATTTAAAACTTTTTATATAGTGTTGAAAAGGTTGATTTGGTTATTTTCTTTTGGATACTAAATCAAGTCTATTTTCTTCATGGCTATAGGAGAGTGAATATATTTATATGGGTTTTGGTCTTTCTTTTTGGAGGAGGTTTGTAGTTGAATAATTTTCTCCTCATGCAACAAAAAGGTTGTGTCTATCTTTTTATGAGATTATTGTGTAGCATACTCTAGTCGTTAATTCAAAGCTACAATGGTGAGCTATAATTCATATTTTTTGTTGTTATTATTGTCTTAAGAGTCAAAGAGGCACACAACTTAATATAAAGAAACTTAAAGGCAAAAAGCCAAGAGAAATTAAACATAAAATATTTAAGAATTATCATTAGGATCATTCTTTCTATCATTTATAATTTAAATAAAGATCTTTCTACTAGAGTTAAACTAGTATCCAAGGGGATAAGCCTTCTCTATTATGGGAGGGAAAGATTAGGCTTTGATGAATGAATTGGTAAGGAAGGAGTATGGAATCCCATGCCTTCTCTAGTGTATTGCGATGAGGGGTCTATAGGAACCTTGATTCCTTGTTCCATACATCCAAGAGCATGTCCTCTATTTCCTTATTTAGAAATCATGTCAAAGTCATGTTTGTAATTTGTTTGCAAATTTGATGGGGATGGCATTTTATCATAGACCTCATTGAAATTTATAGTGTAAGCATATTTTGAAGCACCAAAGAGATGGACAAATGAACGAGGATGGATCCTTGTAGGAAGATGCACATCTTTATTAGCATCATTCATGTCCACTTGGGAGGTAAGAGAGTCTTTTTACATTAAGTTGTTGGGTTGAGAGGAAGTTATTTCATCATTTGATGTTTAATTTCTACTCAATGTAATGTTAGGTGACATATCATTAAGGAAACACAACATCATATTGTCTCAATTCATGTTGATAGTTAAGATAAGCTCTATGAGAATAAGTGTAATCTAAGGTTATAGATGTGTTTAGAGCTTTATTATCAATGTTTAAAGCATGCCCCTCTTGTACCAAAGTAACCTTATGGGAAGACGATTCATCATTACTTTTCAATGCTTCATCTCTAGTAAAGAGATCATTGATAGAATTCTTCATTATTTTCTCATGGCTAAGAGAAACTCTAGGAGAGGTAGTATAAGCATGATTTGTCTTAACATCATTTGAAGGAGGGGTATCTAAGGTGAAACATGAAACATCCAATAATTATTTTATGAAAGAAAAACATGTTAACATATTTGAAAACATCACAATAAAACAATATGAAATACATTAAGATGCAATGAATCAATGAAAGAAACATGAAGTGAAATAAGTCTCCTTTTAATAAATGTACCTAATTATCAATGTAATCAATTGTGTAGGATCCATAACTAAAAAATAGTTTTGAAAAGAAAAATCAGAATTAATGAAAGTATAACACATGTTGGGTTCACCAAAATGAAATGGTGAAGAAATAGGAGTCATAGCCTAAGATGTAAACCAAGAAATTATTAAATCATTATTTCCACTTTTTATTAGGGAACAATCAATTAAGGCTCAAGTTAAGTCCTCAAGAAGAGCTTATCACTTTGGTTAATTGTTCCCTTTTTTTTTTTTTTAATTTAGTTTTGACTGGGTATGATTATGATGAGAAATGATGCAAAATTGACAATAAATAGTATAAATAGATAGATACAAAACTAGAAGTCAACTCAAAAGTACAAATCTAGGGATGAGATATAGAGAGGAACCTGTAGCTGAAATTTGAGCCTGAAAATGCCAGGATATGGAGCTAGATGCCTTAGTCATATAGGCATCCTTGTCATCTAAGGCTTTAGATCTCGAATTAGGAGGTTGTGTGGATCACTCTCTTTAAAATTCAGCCAAACAACATTAAACTATGTGTAACTAATCAAATTAGTCCTAGGGTTTTTACCTGTTCAAAATCTAGAACTGTGTCTTAGTCTGCTCTGCACAATTTTGTCACTTTCAATTGGCTCTGTAACTTGGAGAGAGAGAGAGAGAGAGAGAGAGAGAGAGAGAAGGGTCTTGCATAAGTCAAAACATACCTCCAGAACAACTATGATGATGAGAAAGAGAGCTCACCCCTAGTAGGGTAGAGGTTAAATCTGAAATGAAATGATATTACCTTAGGAATTGATAATGGTGGTGATGTAATGCTTTTAAGGTAAGTCCTTCAAGTTGTGATACAGTAACATGACATGACAAGATCAATCACAAAAGAATACTTCAATGTAGATTGTTGTAGATTGGTTCTCCATAATGCTCAAAGTTTGAAGATAATTTCTCAATAGGAATTATAATGCTAGAGTGTGCTTAGGATCAAAATTAATTAGAAATGATGCCTTTATATAGGGTTCACAAGGTATTTCCTACTTTAGGCTGACTTTCAATGATCATATCAAAATATTGGGATTAGATCACAAAAGGTGGAATCGAGACTCACACATGTTTGATTTTGAACCCTTTTTTAAAGGGACTATAGCGCTAGGTGCCCTAGTCCACCTTCAAAAGGAGTAGAGAAGGATGGTTGTAGAGCAGAAGGTCCTACAACATATGATCTAGTCACTAAATAATCATATGTTGACACATTGGATGTGACAAGGTTGGAAATAGGTTTAAAATGAACTATGGGAGAGAAAACTGAAGAGAGGGCCAACAAAGGAGTGTGAAATTATAAAGGGGTTACAATTTATGACACTATAGGCGTATGATATGTTTTTGGAATTTTTGGGGCCCATGAATTTCTATCTCGCCATCCTACTATACATCTACCCACATTAGTGGTGATGGTCTCCCTAATGAACAACATTACTACTAAACATCCTCCTTAAATACATGGTACTCGTTTTAGGCATGACTGATTCCTTGGCCATTAATTTCATAATGTTACAATGTTGCTAATTAGGGTTGGGCGCCTAGGTGTATATGTTGTGATTTTTTTCTCATTCAAAAGGAGGTCGGTTCTTCTTGGTAGCTACCAGAGGGTCTGCATGTGCAAAGAATTGTCTATGGTTCCAAATCAAGCCATGTCCGATTGTTGAAAGACTACAGATTTGTGGAGCATGTGAAGAATAAAATACATTTACAGATGATATATAGTGAACGTCTCCATTGTTATTTTTATTTCTCTTAGAAAATATTCAATAGTTGTGAAGGTATTATCTTGCCATACTTGTTGGCTGTGGATATGATAAACATTTGATAATGTGACAAAATTCTAATGTTTTATAAGCTTTGTAATAGTCATTTGGTGCTTTCATACGGATTAATCATGAAGTTCGATTTAAATAAGTATGTTTATTGTGTCATGTTTTCTTTAATGACATGTATTCCTAGATCATTTCTTTTATACTTCCTCCATGGTTTTCTTTCTTGCTATATGTGACTCTATAGTCCAATAGATAGGCACCACTCTCTTTTCCCGCCTATTTAATTCCAAGTCTTCTAAAATCAAACATTTTCATTGAGTATGTGTAGAAAGATGGAGACCACCTTTTTGGTCCATCTATGGCATAACATGAGCTTGTTACAATAGACTCACATTATGGCTTGGTATTATTGTAAGCATGTTTTAACACACTTGTGTTATGTCATCATAAAAAATAATACATAGTTGTTATTCCATCTCATCCTCTATATATCTCTCTCTATCTCTCACTCTCCATTTTCTTCTCTTCCTCTCTATCTCTTCATCTCTCTTTGTCTATCAATTTTACATAGTCGTTATTGTATTTTACAAGGAATTTATTGTTTAAAATTTTCTTTAAGAGCACTACCTCTTAACCTCCATGTGGGAGGCTCTAAAATTTTTTGTCAACCCCTTGGACCCCTTATCAACATAAGTGGGAGGGGAAGTACTCCTTACAACCCTATCAAGAACTAAGATCCAAACACAATTGAAACAAAACCTCTAAATTACGAGAATAATCAAGCTCCATTACTCTCTCTCTCTCTCTCTCACACACACACACACACACCCACACACACACAAACACACACACACACACACACACACACCTACATTTACCTATATATATATATATTGCTCTTTCTATATCAATTTCTCCTATCTCCTTCTTTATCTATTTAGCTATCTCTTGATCAAGGGTGTAGTATTGGATGCATAAACATTCTTTTTTAAGAGGGGATCTACTTATGAGCTTATGTGTTAGTAAAACATATAATGGGATGATGCATGTGATAGATTGCATCTGTTCCATGTTGCCAATAGTTCTTTATGTAAGCATGTGTTGTATGTGTGGATCATTCACACTAGATATATGTAATGAATGATTAAGCCAGTCATTGTTGTACTTATGATGTTCATATGAGCTATTCATTATTATACTTGTGATGTGCACATGAGTCAATCACTATTGTAATTATGATGTGTGTATGAGCTAGTCATTATTATACTTATGATGTGCATATGATCGGGTCACTATTACACATGTGATGTGCATATGATATAATCATTGTTATAATTGTAATGTGTGTATGAATCCAATCACCTTGTGTATAAGTGTTGTATGCTTGATCCAATCCTTGTGAACTTGGGACTTTGAAATGAAATTGATCCCTATGTGGTTTTGTGTGCATTTGTACACTTATTATTGATATTGATTGATATGAACCAACACTTGATACCAATTTGATATCATTCTATTGTAATTAGACTAAATTGAAAGCTTACACTTAATAAATAGTCACGAATTAAAGAAGAGATCAAAGATCTTTGATTCCAAAAATAGATACATAGGTGGGGTCATCACAAATGAACCCTCAAGGTTAGTTCTGGGTCTAAGAGTGACCCTAACATTGAGAGATTATTATTTCCTAGTATAAGCATATGAGTGGTGATAAGGAGTTTTCTTTATAATGGTGGTTGGAGAAATTATGAAATTGATGCTTCTTGATTAGATGGATGGTGCTTAATCAATCTAATCGATAGTTGTTGCAAAATGCAAAAAGTATTTAGTTGTAATTATACCTCTCCCAGCCTCATCACCTATAATCACTTTAATTCTTCATTTCAAAGTGGATTATATTAATAATTGAAAAAATTCCTACTTTTTTTTTGCTCGGTAAAAGGCCTAAGCCATATTTTATTAATAAATTTTATTACAATCTCTACTCAGTGCAAGCGCCGGTAGGAAAGAGCGGAGAGGAGAAAACCTTCGGCCTTGCCCGGGACCATAGGTCCAATTAGTGACTACTAACTTTTAATGATTTACATATAATCTTTTACAAATTCTGCATTCTGGTTGATCAAAAGCCCTTCATAGGTAGCATCCTAGTTCACTGTTTCCATCTTTTACAAATTATGCATAATGGTTGATCAAAAAGCCCTTCATAGGTAGCATCCTAGTTCACTTCTACCAAATTTCCTAGTTCACTGTTTCCATATTTGCCATCTTTTGATTATCCTGCAAAAGCAAATTTTCAAAAAAAACCTTTTGCAAAACCACTTTGTTAAGTGTTAGTGCCAAAGAAGAAGAGCCAATATTATCTCTGCATACTTACCCCTGTTGTTATTATAGCCTAGGTTTCTTTCATATTAAGTCAGCATCATAAATTGTTGGCTATACTATGAAAGATTACCCAATCTACAATAATATTAGGGGTATAAACACTGGTCAACAAAGGACCAATAATAATTCATCACAGAAGCAGGGTCATCAGTGCATTCATGAATGTTTTCGGTGCTTCAGAAGTCCATTAACATGGTTATTTGTGAAAGAAAGCCTTCTACCGGTGCACCCGATGGTGTTTTCTCAGGGTGCGATCAGTAAGAAGAATTTTGGTGAGTTGGTAATCTCTCGGGAAGAGCTACACCGATATCAGGACAGTCATTGACATAGCGTTCACTATCGGCGGCATGGAGAAGAAGTTACTCCAACACCCGATGAGGTTGATAGACTCTATGCCAATATCAGATGGAACAATCACTTGTTGGTGATGTCATCGGGTCATTGGAAAGCATTATCTTATGTTACCTCGATACCTGATGGACTAGGTGACAAAGGCAGTGTTATCAACTGGACTTACTCCGATGATGCGATACCTAAGGTGAGTCATCAAGGTAATTTGAGCCATCGGGGAGAGGTGTTTTAGGTTATGTCGATATCCGATGAGGAAGACAAGCCGAGAATAGAGAAGGAGGCTATTTGAATGACTTACCCCGATGAAGGAGAATGCAGAGTAGATGTTTTGAAGTCATCAGGACATCGGATAGTGTAGGAGATAGCTACCCCGATACCCGATAGGGTGAATATCATGAGGTTTCATCGGGATAGCCTATACCGAAAGAAGTGACTAAAAGAGCACCAAAGTGATATCATCAGGATGACATCGACTATTCGGAAGAAGAATTTTCCGCTACGCCGATACCCAATGAAGAAGCTGAGGTAGTTGTTAGGAAGGAAACCTTATCGGGGGAGCATAAGCCGATAGACCTAAAGACAGACAAGTTGGAGCCCAATGAACAAGAAGGAGGTTTCATCAAGGAAGTGTATGCCGATAGATCGGAGAGGTAAAAAGATGCACAAGTATGAGGGCGATGTCATCGGGTCATCGAAGAAGCATAAAATGAGTTGTTCCGGTACCCGATAATGTGACCTGATGTACAAAACGAGATGCGAACTACAAGGAGGACTCATTGGAATAACTTTTAACCATCAAAAGAACATATTTGGAGCTATGCCGAAACCCGACAATCTACATAGAGAGATCTTTATGTATATATGCTTATATGCATATATATCTATATACATATTTATATACTTCTGTATACACATATGCACCTATATATACATATAGATACACACACACACTCACACATAGACACACACACACACACACACATATATATGCCCATGTATCTATATCTATATATATGCATATATATGTATGTATATATAGATTTAAGATACTCCTGTTATATGTGTACAGGTGAGCATATCTGTCACATTTGTGAAAGTTCCAACCCTATTTTGTCCTGTCATTATATGTTGTTTTGTATATATGCATATATTTGTATCCCTATATGCATACCAACATACTTTGTGTATATTTGTTTGCTCTACTCTAAGAATACTATTTATAGGTATATATATGATTATATGTGCATATATCTATATATGTGTCTGTGTGTATCTCTATATCTAGTTATATATGTATACGTGCATCTATATATGTATCTTCTACCATATATATGCACGTGTGCACATATAATTATATAAATACAAATATATACGTACATATCTACCACTATCTGTGCATATCGATATGTATACCTTCCAATATGTGTGTGAATGTGTTGTGAGTGTGTTGTTTTTAGGATTATGTCTAAATCTCTTCCTGCCTATGAGTATCCTGGTCTGATTGCCTGTATGTCAATGATGTGGTTCTAATTGTTCCATCTATCCCTAAATTGGCTAGCTTATCTGCCAATGTGTTAGCTTCCTTATATATGTGATTGAGCATGTAATCTGAGAAGATTTCCATTAGAGAAAGGGCTCTATCCAATAAAATTCTGAGCTCCCATTTTGGCATTGTCCTAGTCCTTATTGCATTAACTATGATGGCCGAGTCCCCTTCTATTTCCAATTTGGATATTTTTAATTGTTTGCATAGGTTTAAACCCTCTATTAAGCTCAACAATTCTACCTTATTGTTAGTGCAATGCCCTAGATACTAGGATCTCGATCCAATACATATCCCTTCATGTGAGTGTATTATACATCCTGCCCCTGCCTCCCATAGATTACCTCTAGATGCTCCATCAAAATTGAGTTTGCACCATCCAATCTCCAGGGGAACCCATTTGCATGCTTTTCTACCATCGGTCTTGTCTCTGTTCCCCTTCCGAAAGAAAGGAGGGATTTTAATCCCCTTCCACTACTTTCTGATGTAGTTATCCCAGTTTGTAAATATCTTGTTATGTTGTGGAATGGTTGTATTCCTATTATTAGAGGTTTCTGTGATGGAGGCTTCTATTTTTGCTATCAAATTTTCTACCTTCATTTCTGTCTCTTGGAATATTCTCATGTTCCTCTCCTTCCAGATCTCCCAGATTACTATTGCTGGGCTGCATATCCATAAATTGTGGAAGATGTTGTTCCTTTTGATTATTGGCCAACTTCTGAGCCAATCCTTTAGGTAAGGGATGAGAGCACTTGACCAACCTAGTTGTGCCATCAGCCAATACCAACATTTCTGTGTGTAGTTAAAGGTTGTGAATATGTGATAATTTATTTCCTCATCTTTCTTGCATAAGAAACAAATTGAGGGTCCTTCGTAACCTCTAATTTTAAATTTCTCTGCGGTTAGGACCTTCCCCTAAAATTCCGCCCATGCAAAGAAGCCAACTTTTGGGAGACCGAATTTGTCCCAACATATTGTTTTAGGGATATAGTCCTTGATATTGTTTGCCTCATCATATATGGTTCTGAAACCATCTTTGCAGTTGTATTGTCCATCCTTTGATCTCAACCTTATAAGCTCATCTGGCCCATGTCTGAGTGTTATTAATCCACCCTCAAGAATTTGCACCAATTCTCGGTCATTATTGTCCACCAAGAATGGGAGCATGTTTTTCCATTTCCATCCCATTGTCGATTCTGGTGCCAATGTCGTATAATCCCTTACATGATTACCCCATAAATATTTCATTTGGTCTTTTATACTGGTTGTGCTCATTAGACTGTCTATTGAGGGGTAACCCTCCCAGGAATCTTCCCAGAACAAGGCAGTTTTACCATTGTGAATATCCCAGGATAGGTGGTTTGCTATGAGCGATCGACTTTCTTTTATAAAGTTCCAGATTATAGATCCCTTGGGTGGATTTGTTTCCCTAAATACTGCCTCTCTCTAATTTTGTGATATGTATTTGCTCCTAAGGATTCTGGCCCATTTGGCTTCTGAGGATGTGTACATTTTCCATGCCAATTTTGCCCCTAACGCTTTATTTTGCCATAGTAATTTTCTTATTCTCGTGCCTCCATCACTCTTTTCTCGACATATCTTTTCCCATGATATCAGTTTCATTTTGTTTTTATCCTCTGCACCATTCCAATAGAAATCTCTAATTATTTGAGTTAGTTTCTTATATGCCCCTTTTGGAAGTGGAATACATGATAGAAGATAACTAGGCATTGCTGCTAATACTATTTTTATGAGGGTTAATCTTCCTGCCCCTGTCAGCCATAAGGCTTTCCAAGATGACAACTTCTTCCTTACTTTTTTAATCATGGGATCCCAAAGTTTATTGGTTCTGATACCTTTGTCCAGAGGCATCCCCAAATACGAGATTGGTAGATGACCTATTTTGTATCCTAGATACAAAGCTATCCTGTATTCCTTCTGTGCTTCCATATTAAAAAAGAATATTTCCGATTTCTCCTTGTTTACCATCTCTCCTGAAGCCAGGCCATAAGATTATAATATATTCTTAATTTTCTTAGCTTCTTTTAGCTGTCCTTTCCCCATAATCATTGTTTCATCAACAAACTGTTGGTGGGTACATGGTTCTACCCCACCAGTGATTTGAATCCATGTTAGTCTGCTAAACCTCTGTGATGCATCCAGGCTTCTACCTAAGGCTTCAGAGATAATTATAAATAAAAATGGGGATAAAGGGTCACCATGTCTGAGTCCCCTGGATACTTCAAAGAAGCCTTCCGGTTTCCCATTTAGTAAGATAGAGAATCTAGGGTTTGATATGCATAAGTAAACCCAATTGATCCATTGTTTGTTAAAACCAAAAGCCTTCATGCAGCTACAAAAGAAATACCAATCCACTTTGTCACAAGCCTTTTTTATGTCTAATTTTATCATCATATTAGGTTGCCCTTGGGACTGATAGGAGTGAATGGCTTCCTATACAATAATAATTCCATCCAGAATTGATCTATTGGGTACAAAGCTTGTTTGTTCTTTTGATATTATGGCGGGTAGTAATTTTTTTAGTCTATTGGCCATGACTTTAGCTAGTAATTTATAAGTCATGTTACATAGAGAAATGGGTCTGAATTCTTCCCACTTTGAGGGATTCTCCTTTTTTGGAATTAAGGCCAAAAATATGTTATTGATCTCTTTTAGAAATTTCCCTGCATTGCGTGCAGATTCCAAGGCATTAGTAACCTCGTCCCCTAAGATGTGCCAACATTTCTGAAAAAATTTAGCAGGGAAGTCATCCGGTCCAGGGGCTTTGTCTCCTTGAAATTGTGCCAAAGCCGTTTTAACTTCTTCATGGGTGATATTAGAGTTTAACATTTTATTATCACCTGCTGTTATCAGTTTGGGTATGTTATTTAATAAGATTATATTGTTAGGGAGGTATGAGTGTTCCCAGTTGTTGAGGATATTTTCAAAATACTTGGTTGCATCTTTTTGGACCAGATCTTGATCCGTAATGATCTGATCACTGTCATTGGTAATTTGAGTAATCTTATTTGTTGCCCTTTTCATTTTGATACTGTTGTGAAAAAATTTGGTGTTTCTATCTCCATCTTCTAACCATGTCTCTCGAGATTTCTGTTTCTAGTATATCTCTTCTCTGGCCAGAATGCCTTCATATTCACATAAAAGCATTTTCTCAGCCTCGTATGTTTCAGAGGTCATCCCGTTTTGCATCACATCAATGTTTATTGTCTCCAGCTCTTTCTCAATTCTTGACTTCTCCTCGAAGATGTTTTTAAATTTCTTTTTGTTCCAATCTAATAATTTATGCTTAATCTCTTTTAGCTTGGATATCAGACAATACATTTTTTATCCTACAAAGACACTCTCCTTCTACCATTTTTGTATGTTGGGGAGGAAGTCTTCATGTGTAAACCACATTCTTTCGAACTTGAATGGACACCTAGTTTGCTTTGTTTCCCCCATAAGTTCTAAAAGTACCGGGTAGTGATCAGAGCCTGACCATGGTAATACTGTAGTTTTTAGTTCTGTTTTAAGATTGGTTAGATCTCCTTTAAAAAAAAATCGATCAAGTGTTTCTACAATGTTGGAGAAATCTTTTCTTCTGTTATTCCATGTGTGAAAACCAATTATTTCTTCTGTAAGTTATTGTTATTTATACAGTTTGTGAAGTCTGTTTGTGGTTGTCTAATAGTTTTTATACCACCACTTTTATTAGATGAGTATAAGATGGTGTTGAAATAACCACCTATGATGATGTGTTTTCATCCCGAGTATTTAAGTAGTGTTCAATTTCTTGCCACACTAATCTCTTTTTATCTGTTGGAATTGGGCCATAAACAATAATAACAATAAAATCAAGATTTAGACTAAGGGCTCTTACTTTGCCAACCATCCAATTTTGCATCTTGGTTTGACATGTGAATGTAACTGCATTTTTTCTCCACATTACACCCAATCCCCCCGATGCCCCTGTAGACTCCACCGCTTCCATCTGCCATTGGGTGAATTTTCTACTAAAATTGTTCATATCAGTCTTGCCTAGTTTTGTTTCTTGTATCATAACTAGGCCCATAGAAGGTTTTAGTATGATTCACTTAATCAGTCTTTGTTTGTTAGGGGCTCCCAAATCCCTAACATTCCATGTAAGTATGTTTATACCTCTACAAGGGGGAGGGGAGATTTTCCTTGCCCCAACAGTGTTGTGATTTTGGCCTGCCCCTCCGCATCCCCATCCACCTTCCTTTTGTCTAAAAACGACTTCCGACCTCTTTTGTTGCTCATGGATTTTCCACAGTCAGGAGTTAATTTCTCACCTCCCATTTGGAGGATACCTCTGTTTTGTGGGTTGATTGAGGTATTGTCTAATACTATTTTATTTTCCGCTTCCTGCATATTGATCAGTTCATTGATAATGAATTATCTTTCCTCATTTGCATTCAATCCTTCCACAATAAGGGATTCCTCCAGAGTGGGAGAGGCTATGTTTGTATCCTCTTGGGCCACCTCAGTTGGGTTGGTGATCAGTGAGGGGGTTTTGGGGGGGGGGGTTTGAACCTGTTCTATATTGGAGATGTTGACATTATCTGCTCTATTTGCCGGAGTATCAATGAGTACCTCCTCGACAAATTCTTCAGCTAGTTTCCCCATTAAATTTTCTATAACATTGTTCAGTTCTGCTTGGATTCGGTCCTCATTATCATAAACCCGAGTTTCTTTGTTGTTATCGGCTTTGTCTGGATTGCTACTCAAGACCAGGAAAGGAGGCGGGGTTGGGATATTATCATTCTCTTTCTAACCAGTGTTTATAATGAAGCCGACCCTGTCATTATTAAATTGGATGTTTATCTTATTATTTGAAGCTCTATGGATGTCATTTACTATTTCCTGTGACTTCTGCAAATTAGGGTTTGGCCTTTTGAATAAAGCTAAATCTTCTGCTACCGGGCCAATATACCATACCGGTCTTAGAATGTAGCTGCCATCTATTATTTCTAGGATTATGTTTTTCAGGTCTTTCATGCCCTTGTTTACTTCTATTAGCAGTTTTATGTCAGATTTATCTAACGAATTTTTCTCTACGGCTATGAATTTGCCCAATTTATCCCCAATTTCTATAAGAATTTTAGCATGCATTAATTCTACAGGAACATTGGGCATTTCAATCCATTTTGAAACCCTTTTAAATTCATATCCATTAGTGTCGAATTTAGGTTGCCAATCAATGAAATTGATATTTGCACCTTTGTAAAAAACATATTCTTTATGCAATAGTTTGGCCTTCAAAGATTTTTTGTAGCATTCAATGTATAGAAAATTATTTGCTAGGGTTGTGATACTTCCCTGGCCGTGGAATGTAGTTTTCCATCATTCCACTATTCCGATGAGTAGTTGATTATTCCCTCCCCATTTCGCAAAGAGCCCGTGCCCTCTGCAATAATTATTTAAATCCATGGCTTCTTTGGGGTTCTAAATTTTGATGAACTCCGGGTCGGGTTTTGTCGCTGCTAGGGCACCTTCTCTCCTTGCAGTGTGATGGAGCGAGTCCCCCAGCTTCGAGATCGGGCTTGAATTGGCTAATTTGGGGCCATGATATGGCAATGCCCTTCCTCCATCGTTAGCGGGTCTTCTGTAACCCTCTGCTCTATAGCTATGTGGACTAGAATACTGCCGAGGCTTTCGAAGGGGATGTCTGGGGCCTGAAGAATTTTCTCGAAAACCCAATGGTATGCTATTTGCTTTGGTGGCGCAGTCAGGGATTCGAGAAGTGATGGGGATCACCCACATGCTTTCCAGAGAAGCCCTAGCCTCCCTCTTCTCTGCCCTAGCAGCTTTTTTGCTCAATACCAATTACCACAGGTGGTTATGTGAAGGTGCTTCCCTGCCAGATGGAGGCTTGCCAACCATGTCGTTGTTCCTGCCCTGGTGTGGAAGAAGATCGTCGAGATGTCGATGTGCAGAGCTCCTCATTTTTCTTTCTATTAGTATGAAAAAATCCCTACTTTTACCAATACCAATCATAACATATGAATGAGGATTTCAAAAACAACCTTAACTCAAAAGTTACTTGAATGTTACTTGGCCCTAGCGATGTCTACCTAGACATCATGATGTACCTTTGATTGTATTTATTAATTAATTAAAAATTAAAAAACATGTATCCTTATTTTTAATTAATTAATAAATACGATCAATGGTGCATTTGGATGTCTCAATATATAGTATACTTGGCCTTTCGTCTATTGTTGAAGTTGAATAATTCTAAACGACCCCACTAGGGATCAAGTTTTGTTAAGTGCATGACCTTAATACCATAAGGGATGGGATAGGGATTGTGGCTTGGATGGCTTTGATGAACTGGCTATTCATGAGTCCTTGACTCTTTAGAAAAGGTTTCAACCTGAGACTCATCCTCCTCTATATTATGTTGATCTATATAATTTAATTGTTTTTATATAAATTTTGTTTGATGTTTTACTTTATTATCAAAACTAGCAAGGACACAATTAGAAGACCTCATAGATATCTCCTACAAAAATCAAATTAGTGCCTAGGATGCCCAAATATATCTGTCACCTATTAAATGGTTTGGTCCTCTACTTTGAAACTAGAGGAAAACAATAATTGTTCAAATCATTGTTGAGTACAAGTTTTTGAAGAGATTTTTATAATTTTATATTAGAATTTAGATATTATCTAGACAAGTGTTTTGAAGGATGCATTATGATCCTTTAAAAAACGTCTCTATTATCTAGTACAGATATTAGGGCAATAGCTATCCAACAAACAAAATAATCATGATGTAACCGTTTTGTGTCTGTTAGAGTAAAGATATTAGCTTACTTAATTAATTAAATCATATTGATTTAATAATTAAGTCACCTTTTCTCTATTTCACTTAAGCTAAATTTAGGAAGATTAATAATTAATTGCTTTTAGGGTTTCCTCTTTTAGGTTTGATCTCCTTTTATAAGGATTGATCTCTTTTGTAAATCATTATCTGATTATTATTAGTGCATTCTTTTGCTCTAGGTTTTCAAGGCAATCTTTGTATTTTGTGAAGCTTCCATTGTTGTGACAGGTTATTTGCATACATGGATTCACTAGGTTCTGTGAGGTTGTATTCTACAACTCTAACATGGTATCAGAGCTCCAGATTTGAAGATTCTTGTTCGGTTTTTTAGAGTTTATTTGCATTTACACAACCAATTGTTCACCGTGGGTTAATTTGGAGCTTACCATCAGTTCCAAAAGACTTAATAAAGTCAGGATCGCTTTTTGTTTTGTTGAAATCCGATATACGACGTCCATTTTGCAAGGGGTTGAAGTTCGAAGGTTTTTCTATATTCCAGAGGGTACTTGAAAATTCAGAGCATTTTGGGACCAAAAGAACATCACTATTGGATTTAAAAGGCCGATTCCATGAATTTTGATATATAATTCGTCTATTTTTGGTGATAGGAGCATCTGGGGCATGATTTTTTATTGGCACACTTTACGAGACACAAAAATCCGTACGATCGTACCTGCTCCTGCATCAGAAATATTTTTTTAAAAAAAATCAACTAGTTGGTAAAAAAATAAAAAAAATGATTGTTGGGTTTCTAATTTTTTTTTTTAAAAAATAAAAAAAATCAAGTGGGTGCATGTTACAAAATTTTTTTTTTTAATTAAAAAAAGTCAAATCTTTGCAGCAAAAGTACCTTGCATCAGTGCTAACTTCAATGGACCCACTAAATTTGGAGCTCTTCTAAATTTAGTTGATTTTCTCAATTATTAGCCCTTCAAAGTTCAAAAAAATCAATAGTTGGTATTTTGCTCATAACTTGAGCATACACAGATATTTTTTGGAAAATCATATACCATTGGAAAACTCTTTCCAAGCTCGATACAGATATGCAGGTATTTTTTCTGTTTTTTTTCATTTCGCAAGTTTTTTTGCAGTTGAAGTTAGAAGTTGCAGTTTGCACTCCCGAGGGCATATCTTGTGCATCTGGACTCCGTTTTTCGCAAATGATATATCGTTGGAAAGGTGATTCAAAGATCTATCTAGATCTCAAGTACATTTTTGCAGATACCTTTCTAGCCCACTATCTCTTCCTTCCAAAGTAATCAATGACTTCTTGGCCCTATTCTGGCCTCCTGTGATCCGAGCTCCATCTTTTTGTCTTAGATCTCTATTGTTTTTTTCATCATGGAGAATAACATTCGGATTTAGTGTACCTGTCATACCTCTCCCTTGTCAGCATTATGTGGGGGTTTCTACTATTGTTGCTAATACTTCCTTGGTTTCGTGCTGGAGTGTTCTATGTATTCAGGACTTGTTCCTATGTACTAGGAGATGCAAGGCCATTTACCCATGCATTGTCTATGAGATGGAGCACTTATGTACTTATTCCTATGTACTATGAGATGCAATGGCCATCTACCCATTCATTGTTAATGAAATGGAATACTTACCATATCAACACTCTTGCATTCCTATTTTTGGAGGTTAGATTTTTAGCATCATCACAGTCATTCTACGACAGTGTTTGCAGCTTCTTCATGCTTCAGTGTTTCTTCATGATTTTTTTTGTTTCTCTTTTGGAGAAGAGTTTTGTTCCCACTGGGTTTTCTCCTTGACCCCGTTTCTGAGAAACTTGCATGTTTGTTCATGGGTACCTCATCAGGCTTTAGGTTGGGATTCATCTTGCATACATCTTTGCATATTTTTTCCTATATCTTTGCCTCTCTCCCAGTTGTGCATTCAGGGGGGGTGTTGGAGTAAACAATTTATATATTAATTATTCACTTAATTGCATTAATTCACTAAATAATCGATGCCTTAGTTAGTGATTAATTATTGGCATTTATTAGTTAGTTAATTAATTAATTACAAATAATTAATAAATATTTATCTCCATGCATAATGCAAACTATGTTTAGATATTCGAGAGTTTCATGCATTAATTAGGCTATTATGCTATTTGTGCATACATGATTTATTCATGCATTGTGTTTCAAACTCAGTCTATCTTGTAAACTCCACCATTTAGGGTTTCTATCTTTAGAGTTAGATTTCTTTACAAGGTTATCATATCCTTCATTGTAATTAAACAATTTCAAAGCAATACATTCAAATATTGTTAATTGTCTTCAATTAGCTTTGTTGTTCAATTTTCTCTTATTGTGTGACAGGTATTATTGCAAAACATAACTGGGCTTGTGGGACTATCAGAAGAAAAACTGAACTCTGTTAACAACTGTCGAAGCCATAAAATTTCCTGGTTGGCTAACACCGCAACTCTGATACCATGTAAAAGTTGTAGAATACAACCTCGCGGAACCCAGTGAATCCTTGTATGCAAATTACCTGTCACAACAATGGAAGATTCACAAAACAAAAAGATTGCTTTGAAAACCTAGAGCAAAAGAATGCAATAATGATAATGATAATGATGATCAACATAATGGTGTTGCTGAGAGAAATAACAGGACTTTATAGGAGATAGCCAATTGTATGATTCAGTCACGGTCTATGGATTCTTCTTTTTGGGCAAAGGTAGTCAATTGTGCCACTTATATTCAGAATCGGATCCTCACAAGGCATTATGACATATGACTCTTGAGGAGGCTTGGACCCATGTCAAGCCTGATGTTTCTACATTTTGAGTATTTGGTTGTGAGGTTTAGGCATTTATTCTTGATGCTTAGAGGAAAGACATGGAGATGAAGAGACAACCACTCATATTTGTTGGCTACTGTGAGGATGTGAAGGCATACAAGTTATTTGATCCTGATTTCAGAGAGGTCTTGTTTCGACGGGATGTCCATTTTGATGAGCGCTTCACTCCACCAGATTCTCCTTCACCAGCTTCTCCCTCACTACCTACTCCTCCCTCTTCATCTCTTGAGGATTGCTTATCTCTTAAGGATGATCTGGATGTTGATCCACCACCCCCACCACCCCCACCACCCCCAGATCCACAACATTTGCCCAAGTGGGCCCACTTTACAATGGAGGCAGTTGGTTCTATGACATGTGACCCTTCAGATACCCATCGTACACAATCACATACTTCAGGTGCTAGTCTCTTGAGTCATTCCATTTCGGATGATCCTTAGAGGTTTTCAGAGGCAATAGGTCAGCTTGAGTGGAATAGGGCTATGGATGAGGGAGTATTCTTCTTTGATGAAGAATCATACTTGGGATCTTTGTTCTCTTCCTAAGGGAAGAAAATTGGTTCGGTGCAAGTGGGTGTATCGTACCAAGTATGTTGCAGATGGTTCGATAGATAAGTACAAATCACGTCTTGTTGCAAATGGATTTTCTTAGGTTGAGGGTATTGACTACTCCGAGACCTTTGCTCCTATTGCCAAGATGAATTCCATTTGCTTTGTACTATCACTAGCAGCTTCACATGGATGGCCAGTATTTCAGATGGATGTGAAGAGTGCTTTCTTGCATGGAGACTTACATGAGGAGATCTATATGGAGCAGCCTCAGGGGTTTGTGCAGGACACTTATTTGGTTTGTAGACTTAAGCGTTCATTATATGGTCTCAAACAAGCCCCTCGGGCTTGGTATGAGAAGATGGACTCTTTTTTGTTCTCCTCTCACTTCACTCATTGTCATTATGATCCCACAGTTTACATTCAGCGTCTAGAAGGTGATCTTTTGATTCTTGTGTTATATGTTGATTCAGAGTGTTCAGAGAGCTTTGATGGAGCAATTTGAGATTACAGATCTCGGTCTTCTGCACTATTTTCTTGGACTACAGGTTGTTCAGTCTTCGGATGGGATTTTCATATATCAGCAGAAGTATGCTCTTGACATGCTCTAGATATTTGGCATGCTTGATTGCAAGCCTGCCCCCACACCATTTCAGTCAGGTGTTGTTCTGTCCTCCACTTGCTCTACTCCTTCAGTAGATTCTACATTATACAAGCAGTTGGTTGGCAGTTTGTTGTACCTGACGCATTCGCGTCTTGATCTTTCCTTTGCAGTTGGCCTTGTCTCTAGGTTCTCACATGATCCACATGAGAGCCATTGGCAAGCTGCCAAATGCATTTTGAGGTACATTCAGGGCACTTTACAGTATGACATTCACTACACATCAGGGGCTCCTCACATAGTTGGCTTCACTGACTCAGATTGAGCTGGTGATGTTGATGATCATAAGTCTACTTCTGGCTTTGTTTTTTGTCTTGGTTTTGGTCCTATCACATGGTCTTGCAAGAAACAATCTGCTATTGTATTATCATCTACAGAGGCTGAGTATCGAGCTGCGGTGTTAGCCAGCCAAGAGGATTTATGGCTTCGACAGTTATTGACAGAGTTCAGTTTTTCTCCTGATAGTCCCACACTTCTTTGGTGCAACAATCAGAGTGCTATACACATTTCCTACAATCTAGTGGAGCATCATCAGACGAAGCACATTGAGATCCACATGCACTTCATTAGGAAGTTGATTCAGGATGGTTCACTCACCTTGGAGTACATTTCTACAGAGGAGTAGGTTGTTAACATCTTCACGAAACCTTTGGCATAACCGCACTATCTTCACTTGCGGTCTATGCTCGAGGTGAAGGAAGTTGTCCTTTGTGAGGCCTGCCTTCCTTCATGTTTTTTTTAGCATGCTTTCATCTCTTTTAGGAGAGGAGTTTTTTCCCACTGGGTTTTCTCTTTTTTTCTCCATTTTACAGAGATTTCATTGTACTTGGGTACCTCATCAGGCCTTGTTGCTAGGACCTTTTTTTTGGCTTTCATGCATCTAGTCCTTAGTTGTTTTTTTAGCTTCTCCCTATCTTCATCTTAAGGGGGGTGTTAGAGTAAAAGTGTTAGTTTACTTAATTAATTAAATCATATTGATTTAATAATTAAGTCACCTTTTCTCTATTTCACTTAAGCTAAATTTAGAAAGCTAAACTTAGGAATATTAATAATTAATTTATTATTAATTATTAATTGCTTTTAGGGTTTCCCTTTTAGGTTTGATCTCTTTTTATAAGGATTGATCTCTTTTGTAAATTATTATCTGATTATCATTATTGAATTATTTTGCTCTAGGTTTTCAAAGCAATCTTTGTGTTTCGTGAATCTTCCATTGTCATGACAGGTTATTTGCATACCGAGATTCACTGAGTTCTGTGAAGTTGTACTCTACAACTTTTAGAATGTCTTCAAAAATTGACCCCTATTTAGATCATTTTCTGTTTTCAAAATCAATTTTATTTTTTTGAAAATACAAAATGGTCATATCAGGATCATTTGAATAGCCATTTCCTAGTTATTAGTAGCGGAGTCAGTTTCAGAAAATTACAGGAGTTGACCTGCCTAGGTTGTAGTTTTCACTGTACGATCGCTTATAACAAAATAAAAGTAGTACGGGAAGGAAATTATATCATTTAGAAAAGAACGAACATCATCCTGATTGCTTAACCACCTTGTTTATGATTATTCCTAACAGTGATACACTTCAAGGTAGCTCTGATATTCACTTAAGATCATAATGATGATTGTATTCATTTTACGAAATCCTGAGGAGTAAAATAATGGATGACCCTTTTCAAATAAAAGGTAAAAGTAAAGGTTGTTTTCTCTAGGACAGAGCCCATCCAATATCTGGTACACCTCTCTATGGTACTCTTTGTAGGGGTGAGAATATTTTCATTCTGCCTTTGTATAATTTTAAATGTTATACTCCTTGGCTGTCAACCTGCTGATTAAGCTAGGAAATAAATTGGTCCTTGCCAATCTATCTACACAAGAATATAAGACATGCCGAGACTCAATTTTATCATACTACATACACCTAATAGGAACTTGGGGAAGGCTTATATATACAGACATACACCAGAAATCCTCTTTGCAAAGTCATAATTCCTTTGGGGATTACCAAATTACTTTCAATCCATGGACATTCAAATGGGTAAGCTAGGTTACGAAAAATACTGGATTTAGGCACATGCTCTTCTGAGGTCAAGAAAGTTCCTAAGGAATGTGTGTTGGGGTTGATTCTGCAACTAAAAAAACCTCATGTCACTGGCAATGGCATACTTGGAAGGAATGTCAAGACATTGTATTTGGCCTGTTCATGTTGCTTACACTAGGACATTGTATTTGGCCTGTTCATGTTGCTTACACTAGGACATTGTATTTGGCATCCTATGCATGTTCTGTTAGGAAACTGACCTCAATCAGCATTGAGTTATAGATTATTATTTGATGAAATGTTGATAGAATTTTTTTTTGCATAATTAAATTTAAAAATATACCAAGTTATATTTTTCTCTTTAGCTATATTAAAATTTCTAAAATGCCTAGCCTTTGTAGCTAGCAATCTTCTTGATCTCTTGTCATCTTGATTCCAAAATGTCTCACATGAACAGCTAGGCTGTAGTGGGGTACGCAGAGACTAGCATTGAATTCAAGTATGCTTAAAACAAGTAGTTAAGCCTGGTAAACATTTGAGATAGCTTGAAAGCTGATTTGGAAAACATTTGAATATCTCATCCACTTACAAAAATAGTAATCATGCAGGAATCTCTCTTCTTGCTAAAAAAAATCTCCCACTTCATATAAAATTATGTCACGAGAAGAGATAATGAATACAGCTCAAAAGGGGACTAAAAGTAGAAAACTAGTAGGATTTAATGCAATCCAGCAGAAATAGCTTAAAATATTTCCCTCGATCCAAAACCAGGAAGACTCCAAGAACCAAAACTAACATAGGAAAGGTTCTGTCCAAAACTAACATAGGAAAGGTTCTGTTACAAATAGAAACGGAATTCCTCTCTTTACAATACTAATAATCCATCCATACTAAAATTACAGAGGTACACACTATGGCTTCTCATGGAGGATAAAAATCCCAAACATCCAGACCCTCTAGAAGCATTTCCTGTGAACAATTGATGGACCAGACTCTTCATACTCTGCCTTTGAAATCCACATCTGCAGTACACATGGTTGGATATCATTAGTTGAATAAAATAAAAATTAGTACTTTGCCAATCAAATCCGACACAAGGAATACAGTACATACACATCTAATAGACAAAATTTGGCAGCAAAAATAACATCAAATACCTGCTGGAAAGTACTCAGAGAAGCCAAAATAGATCCTCCAATCCAGACACTATATTTCCTTTCTGGAGGTGCCACAACCTTAATCTTCATACTAGTGGGAGCTAATGCAGTAATTTCCTTACTCATTCGATCTGCAATTCCAGGGAACATTGTGGACCCACCACTGAGCACGACATTCCCATACAAGTCTTTACGAATATCCACATCACACTTCATAATGGAATTGTATGTAGTCTCATGGATGCCAGCAGCTTCCATTCCTATTAAAGATGGCTGGAACAGGACCTCTGCACATCTGAACCTTTCTGCACCAATGGTGATCACCTGACCATCAGGAAGCTCATAGCTCTTTTCCAGTGAAGAGCTACTTTTTGCAGTCTCCAACTCCTTTTCATAATCAAGAGACACATAGGCCAATTTCTCCTTCATGTCACGGACAATTTCTCGCTCTGCTGTTGTGGTGAAAGTGTACCCACGTTCTGTAAGGATCTTCATCAGTGCATCAGTCAGGTCACGCCCTGCAAGGTCCAGTCTGAGGATGGCATGAGGCAGAGCATATCCCTCATAGATTGGGACAGTGTGTGTAACACCATCACCAGAATCTAGCACAATACCTGATAAGACAAACGCAAATCAGTCAATGAAAACAGCTAATCAAGAAAGAATATTCAATTCAGCCCACCAATATGTGGACATGAAGTTTAACAGATCCAAAATCAGGTCTCAAATAGGAAGGGCATTAGGGTATATTTTAGTAGTGTCTAATATTAGCCAATTTAACACGAAGAGATTCATCTCAATTTCTCTAAAGCTGCTTTTTTTTTTCTTAAGAATTTGTTTGGTGATTTGGCCAAACATAAATATTGGGATTCCCATACTAAAAAATTTCCCAAAGATTTCTGAAGTGTTCCTTAAAAATCAACCACAATGACATGGAAAGTTTAAAAAACATACCAGTTGTTCGTCCACTTGCATACAGAGAAAGCACTGCCTGAATTGCAATATACATGGCAGGCACATTGAAAGTCTCGAACATTATCTGTGTCATTTTCTCCCGATTTGCCTTGGGGTTAAGTGGTGCTTCAGTGAGAAGAACAGGATGCTCCTCTGGGGCGACTCGGAGCTCATTGAAGAATGTGTGATGCCAGATCTTTTCCATATCATCCCAATTGGTCACAATGCCATGCTCAATGGGGTATTTGAGAGTCAAAATACCCCTCTTGGACTGAGCTTCATCTCCAACATATGCATCCTTCTGCCCCATACCAACCATCACACCAGTATGCCTTGGTCTGCCAACAATACTGGGGTAAACAGCACGAGGGGCATCATCCCCTGCAAATCCAGCCTTACAAGAAACGGAATGCAGAAGATCAAGATACTTTCACTATAGCATCGTAGATTTCAAAAATTTGTAGAATGCTCTTTAGTCATTTCAGGACACCCTAGCTTAATCATATTGCCCAATCGCATGGTTACGAGTAGAACATTGCAATCTAACGCATTGCCATTGAATTAGGAAAGTAACAGTGATCCTAGAGATCAAAATACTTCCACAATAACATCATATATTTCAAAAAGTTCCGGATACTCATTTTCATTTCAACAAATCCTAGCTTTAAAATATTGATCAATTGTCAAAACTGGCACAATGTGAATGAATTAGGGAATTTATTAAAAGAGAAACCTAGATCAGAATCCACTATTGTGAAAATCATCAAATCAAGTATGGCGGGATACATTATAGGATTTCAATAGGTTATAGAAGCAATAAATAAATACCAACCTTAACCATTCCAGATCCATTGTCGCAGACAAGGGGTTGGATTTCATCAGTTTCAGCCATTCTTGGATCAAATGAAAAAGGCACCTGTCCATATACAGTAAATCACGCTCACCACAAATCTAACCCAAATAAGACTAATACATACAGACCTCAGTTCCTGATCAATCACATTCAATCCATGCCATCATAAAGATCAGATTCAATTTCACAAACACAAAAAGCATTCACCTGTATGATACAATTAGTAGACCCAAATTTAAAATGAAGCAATAAACCTTTTTCAGGCATTTTACAAAACATACAGTTTGAACTTTGAAGTCACTGATCACCTATAAGCCACCTTAACTGACTAAAACTGACAACAAACATTATAGTCAAACTGTATACAGACCCCAATTCCTATCCCATCTAACCGTATCCAGTCCATACAAACAAAAAATTTCCCACTCATTTCAGCACATATTTTAAATCCATATCCAAAATAGTATTAGAAATTCAGTCATTTCACAAGACATACAATCTGAAGAAATCTATTAGCTACAAAATAGATGATCTACATACAACTCAAATCTATACCCAAAAACATGACACTTTTTTGGAAGAATTTCACTTTACATACAAAATGAATAAACAGAGATCATCCACGATTCCACAGTGCACTTCCAATCCTCACCCAAGTTAGACTAGACTTACATGTATATCAAACTACTTACAGTCCTCAATAACTAACCCACCCATCTAATCCACATAATCACAAAGCTTAGACCCAATTCCACAATAGAAAAATTAAATCCATCCCAAAATCACATTGAATTTTTTCAGGAATTTCACCAAACAAAGAATGTGAAGAAATCGATCAGCTATAAGACATCTCAAATACTGATTGAATCTATACAATCAAACAAACAAATCATTAAAATCTATACTTGACAAAAACATACAGTCTGAAGAAATCTACCGGCTATAAGATGGATGATCTACCAATTTAGCTCAAATCTATACCCAATATCAAAATAACAACCAAAAAATCCAGGCATTTCCCTAAACAGACACCTTCAATCATCCATAACATGGAATTTCACCGATTTCACATTGAGTATACAAATGGGTGATCTGCAGAGATAATGTTTTTACTTGCCTCTCTTGGTTGTACTGCGTTTCTTCAAGAGTGGCAGAGCAGATGCTCCAAAGCAAGAAGAGAAAAGGAGGAGGAATTTTGAGATTGTGAAAGAGAGCATTTGGGAGGCAAGAAATAGGCGAGATAGTGGCCCTCAGAGTCACAATCCAGCTAACCCGCCAGCCAGAGACACCTCTAAAGTAGAGTACATTGTAGTTTGTATGTCTGTATCTTCAGCTCAAAAAAGTTGATGGAGTGCAGTTTAGTCAGAATTGGGCACACAAGAGTATTTTAAAATGGTTTAAAATTTGTTTAAAGAGTATTTTTAAAGCAAAATCCGTTAGAAGCTTTTTCAAAAAGAAACTTGGTGTTTTGATTTGCAAGGGACCACAGAAGAATTCCCTCCGTTCTAACGGTATAAACAACAAGCTTTTAAAAGCCATCAAGTCAAATATAATAGTGGCAAAACTGTACTGTCCCATGTTTCTAGCTTGATGATAGCTATGGTCGTTTGTATAGCATTTAACTTTTACCTTTTTATCTTTCTTTGGGGCCCTTTGCTCCACATGATCTTATAGTGGACTATCATTATTTCTTTTTAATCATTTTGTTCTAGGCATATTAGTTGGGCAATTTTTAGAATTATTTCTATCATTTGAAATCTTCCATTCCATTCCAATACCTACTCTCTTTCATGTTTTGAGTTTTGAGTAGGGAGGACTCATGAGAAGTATTGGTGTGAAATAATATTCATTTGTTCATGAAGGTACTGCAGGTAGTACTTGCACTAAAAACATTGGAGAGTAGAAGGTGTAAATTTTTAAGTCGTTTTATAGAAATTTAGTTCTTTTAATTTTCAAAAATTTCTAGTGATTTAGAAAGAGATAATTTTTTATATTATAATTTATTATTTTGATATTAATATATAAATTAGATGCATGTGGTTGGCATAAATTGTGGAATAGTTTAATTCTTTATTTAGTCTTTTTTTTTTTTCCAAATTCTTATAAAGGTGAAATTTGTCTACTAATGTCATTTCTTATTTAGTTGAGTGGAGTGTTTTGATATATAAATATAACAAATGACATAATCTTGTATAAAGTTGGGTCCCTTACACTATGTTTTTCATTAAAGATATAATAGAGGTTTTAAAAGGGCCTCCTCCCTATTTAGTAGTCAAGAATATAAAAACAACATGACTACATATGGTAGCCTAGTTGTAGCCAAAATAAAAAAAATATTTTCATTAGATGGGAGAAACAAAACAGTAGGACCATAACTAGAAAAAATATTAAAACATGAAATATAGATGTTTCCTAGAGATTAAACAAAGTTGCATTGTCCATTCATCCTAGTTGGTTTCCATAAATTCAGTATCGTCCTGCATAATTTATTTCACTTTTTAGCTTCTTGCTTTAGTGTTTGGACCTACATTTGCTTGGATCATACTAGGGTCAATTTTTTTGAATGGTTTTGTGTTGTTGGTTATATTTTGGATACATGTTCTACTATAGTCTACCACCTTTTGCAAGTTACTCTTGATGTTGAGAATTTCCTACATGTTTGTCACCCTGTTATCTTACTGAAATGTGGGGAATGGAGTCTTCACTAGCTTAAACATACAAACTAGGAATCATTTCCAATCTTCACATTCATTGGGGAACAATCAATTAAGCTCAACTTCAATCCCTAAGGAGAGATGGACACTAGTAATTAATTTTTCCCTTTTTGATTTGATATGATTGGAATGAGGAATGATGCAAAAACTAAGAAATTGACAAGATTCAACATAAATAGAAAGATTTAGAATAGAAAGTCAACTCAAAAGCATAGATCTAGAAATGAGACACAAAGAGGAACATGCCACTGAAATCTAACTCTCAAAATGTTGATCAAGTGTGTTAGGTGCCCTAGACCAGAAAGTGCTTCCATTAGCTAAAACTTTAGATTCTAGATTAGGATGCCCTATAGATCACTCCCTCCAAAATTAAGCCAAAAAGTGTCAATCACATGTGGAAATTGGCATAGACCAAGAGTTTTTGCATGTTCAAAATTTAGAATTGTATGTTTCAGTCTACTTTCTACAACTCTACAACTTTCAATTGTCGGATTTGTAATCTATACACAAAAAAAGAGGGGAAAAGTGTTGTGTTATATAGGGGCTTGCCTAAGTCAAACCTCAAGAATTAACATCCACTACAACAATGATGATTAGAAAAGAGAGCTTACCCGTGGTAGGGAAGAGGTTGAAAAACTTAAGAAAATGATGAATTGAAATGATATTACTGTAATGGTGAAAAATTAGGGTTTCCACCACAAGAATGATGAAAACTGCTTTTTTTTGCTTAGGGGCCATTCAAAAGAGGGTTGAATCCAATAGATTTAGTCACAAACCAACAAGGATAAGGACTAAAAATACTGATTAGATTCAAGGGATGAATTTGTTTGCCCTCTTTTGTGAGTTGAATTGTGGAAATTAGGGAAAAGTGTTAAAAATGAAGGTAAAAAACAAAAACAGTGAGCTACAATCATTGGATTGAGGCATGCATCTCAGTCTAAGAAATATGAGAAAATTCAGACTTGATCCCTGAAAGAACTCCTGAAATGTCAAGACCATGACAAAATTCGTCTTAGTCCTTCGAACTTTCTCACACCAAAGGGGGATCGATTCGTCTCTGTAAATAATGCTTATTCTGAAGATCATAGCTTTGTACCTGTTTCCTGCACACATAACGAAGGGGGAATAGGAGTTTGCCTAATTCAAACCCTGGTTGAGGAATCAACCTTCAATGAAATGTTGCAAATACTAAATTAAATAATGAAAGGATATACCTCAAATCTAAAATGACTGATAATGATGCTTTGCTTTTTGAATGTAATCACATATGTTGTATGAAATGACATGGACATAACAAAACCCTAATCAAACACATGCTTGCATATGAATTATGTAATGTTGCTCCACAATTGATGAATGAAGAATGCATCCTTGAAGACTTCTAGAAATGCTTGATGATGAATGCTTCAATGCTTGAATGATTAAGAATGCCTTGTAATTATAATTTTGCCCTTGTATCCTTGTATCATGATATCTAAATGAGATGGGAAAGCCTCCTTATATACTTGCTCGTCGAAAAACAAGTTAATTTTTTGACATAGGCTGACACGGGGCTAGGTTTCCCACTCAAATTTGAAAATGCCCAAAGGGTTCAAAATGGGGCCCAAATAGAAAGGACCAAGGTGCCACGCACTGGTCCTACCCCATTTTAGGGCCAAAACAACGAGGCCATGTGGTGTTTGAAGTGAAAGAAATGCCATATTTGCATGATGCAAGCATAATCAGGTCTTAATTAAGCATTAGGGTACAAACACTAAGGTGAGGGCCCCAAATGTGAACCAAATTGTAAGGGAGTACAATTTAGGACACTACAATTACCTTAAGCTTGATAATAGTGGTGATGCACTGCTCTTTGGATGAGACACTTCAAGAGTTCATGCAATAACATGATATGACAAGACATAAAAGAACAATCATGAACACACATTAATGTCAACATATTCTTTTATGTATTCTAGTGTTGCAGTTTGGTTGGTTGAGTTGGTTTAGCTTGTGTGTTGCAGATGAGGTGATGCAGATTAAAGGGTTTTTGGTATGGTGTCTATAGATGGTTCATTCCCATTTATAGAGGTTTGCATGATGTTTTGATCAAGCTTTGTGATCTTGTATTGAGGATGTTATTCAGTTGTTCGTGTTATTCAATATTCTGGTTTATGCTCCATATTGCTCTGGAATTGCTATATCTTTCATTGCAGATGTGTGGGATGTGTTTGGGACTTTGATGTGTGTCCTTAGTTCAATTGGTTCATGATTTGGATATCCACAAGCAAATCTTTCAGGTTGACAGTCAGTTGTGATGGTGTTCTTGAGCTCCGGTAGAGAGATGATGATGATTCTTGTAATTCTAATTTTTGTGGTTGTTGTGGTACAATTCACGTTGCTTGTGAATGTCTCTAGATCGTTTTCTATGTGTATTGATGGTCTGCATTGATTATTTGCATGTTATTGAAGATTTTCTTTGTCCAATGATGTTCTTCGTGTTATGTGACATTCTTGGTGGTTGTAGTGTGTGGCGAAAGATTGAGGTGCAATTGTTGGAGGTGTTGCGTGTTTGCGGTATTGATTTGGGTCCAGACTATGTCTTAGCTGACATCGTTTTGGTCCGCATGTATTGTTGTAGCGTGTGAGGTTATTATTTTATAATTTGTATTGAGGGTTTAGCCAACCTTGAAATCGAGGTTGAGGGTTTCTATAAATAAATGTAATAATCATGTAAAATGTATGTTTGTGTTCTATTTGTGAGTGTGTGATCGAGTAAGTGTGCGAACAAGTGATTTGATCTTTCGAAAGTGTGAAGGAGAGAAAAAGTGTTGCAGAGTAGACTGTGTGCTTAACCGAAATTGTACTCAGGTATATGGAGATGCTATTTTCACAGTTCATGTAATCCGAGTTGTTGTCTGAATTCTTTTGTAAGTTAGTGAGACTTCCTGCAAGGTAGTGAGCCTTCCCTTAAGGTTGTAGCCTTTCTGGGTTTCTTATTTTGAGCAGTGAGCTCTAGGCAGTGTGCTTGAATGCATGTGCATTCCCCATTGTAATATTTTCATTTACTCCTAACAGGGTATTATCTCATTGTGGGTAGGTTTCCACCGTGGTTTTTTCCTTAACCAGGTTTTCCATGTCAAAAATCTTGGTGATATTTGTTATTGATGTGGAGTTGTTACATGCTTTAACTGTTAATTATCAGATCTATTTTGTGGCTTAAGTTGCAGTGATTTTTTGTGCAAACCGATTCACCCCCTCCTCTCAGTTTGCTAGATTGTTGCCAACAACAATGGTATGTAGGTTGTTGTAGCTTGTTGCTCCATAATGGTCAAATTTGGAGACACTTTCTCAATAATGCTTTCTCTAGGATGTGATTAGAATATGATAGGATGAAAATGAATTAGAGAAGATTCTTTTATATAGGGTTCACAAGCTAGTTCCTATTTTATGCCAACTTCCAATGGTCATGTCAAAATATCTTGATCATACAGCAAATGGTGGGAACCAACACTCTGATAAATTTTATTTTAGGCCCTTTTAGAAGGAACTATGGCACTAGGTGCCCTAGTCCACTAGAACTATGGCACTAGGCGCCCTAGTCCATTAGAACATGAGAAAAGAAGGATGGTTGTAGAGTGCACAAATCCAAGACATAGGATTCAGTCACCAAATAAGCATATGACGATAGTTTGGTTGTGACAAGGTTAGAAATAGGCTTAGAATGAGCTATGAGATGGCACACTAAAGAAAGGGCCCAAAAATGAGTGTGAAATTATAAGGGGGCTATAATTTATTACACTACATTTATCCCCCACTTTAGTGGGAGTATGAACTTATGCTGATGCTCACGATAAAGTAGAAGGATAGACTAACAAGAGATAAGATGTCACTAAGTTTTAGGGAATGAGTCCCAAAGATTAGTATCTTAAGTCACACAACATCCAAGGAAGGACACACAAAAGACAAAATAAAGTAAAACAAAACAAAAGTGAAAAATGGCAAACAAAGGAGTTAGGACTAAAAACAAACCCTCCAAGTCAACTCATTGAAGAGACCTCAATAATTAAGATGTCTCAACTGCTAATATCATTCTCAAAATGTTATTGCAAGAGAACAATAGGTCTTATAGAAAGAGAAAGAGAACACACCAATTGATGAGACAAGAAACCATGATCCAACAACTAGCAAGGTATGTTATGTTATGGGTCTATGGGTAAGGAGAGATAAAAAGAGAGCATGGATTCCATTGGACAACAAGGTATATTATGTTGTGTGATCCATGTTAGAGAAGGGAGAGTCAGATAGATCTAGCAAAGTGTGTTATGCTAGTTGACTCACTCTAAGGAAGATTACAAAGAAAATTCAATGTTTGCTAAATAATCAAATTATAATTACAAAATTGGTGCTACAATGTGCACCAAACACAAATATTACAAAACAAAACCTTCGTTTGATAGGTAATCTGAAAATGCGACTGCAAAATGGGTGTTTAGATGTGCATCAAACACAAAGATTATAAAATAAAACCTCTTTTTGCTAGGTATTCTAAAAATGTGAGTGCAAAATGAGTGTTGTAGTGTGCACCAAACATAAGCAATGAAGAGGCTTTATATGCCCCCCTTAAGATGTCAACATATTACCATGTTGACATCTTAAGGAAGATAAAAATCACTTTAAGGATAAAACACCTTCAACGCCAAGGAGATATCCTTAATAAAAAATGCATGCATTCCAAGCTAGGAAGAAGATCCTTATAAAGAATACAATATTCAATCAAGGAAGAGGTAGTTGTGACAAAGACATCATACAACAAGTGTAAAGGGATCCTTATCAAAGATACATGAATATCAATGGGGGAGAAAAATATCTTTGCCTAAATATATCTACCTCCAAAAACAAGAGAGAAGACCTTTAATAAATATGTCATCTTCAACGCCAAGAAAGAGGAGGGAAGTCAATAATACACACCTTCCTTGTTACTGGAGAGGGATTTTTTAATGAAGGATTGCACACTTTCAACACCAAGGAGAGACTATTTATAAAAGACACATTTTCAAGCAAAGAAAAGGTCCTAATCAAGGATGCACACCTGCAAGCAAGGAGAAAATTCTCATGGAGGAACAATTCTATGCAATAAAGGATGTGTTGATGGTTAAGATACGATCTAGGAGAAAACTTTGAAGATTATTCTTCCCCCCCAACGCAGAGACAAGAATAATTAGGCTATGAATAGAAATGAGCCCCCAAAAGCTAATCTACTAGCGTCACATAGTGAGGAGCAACATAATAGGGTTAAGGAGTGCTAAAGTGTCAAATGAGAATCCAAAAAAATATGAATATCATTTGTTATAACTATTGAAGCATTATTAAAAATATTTGTAAGACATTACTTAAATGTTAGACAATTGGAGAGAGAGAGTGAGTATGCACATGATGATAGATACAAAATTAATACTAGCACTTGGTTTAGAATTAGGCCTACGTCTCATGAGAGGAAAACTAATCTTTTTATTGCTTATGAGTCTCCAAATTTTCTTTTTTGACAAAGAAGAATTTCTTTTCTCTCGTGAGAGGGAAGATTCGACTTTCGTGAAATAATTGGTAAGGTGCCTTCTCTAGTGTATTGGGATGTGGGTCCTATAGGGACCTTGATTCCTTATTTCATCCGTACAAGAACATGTCCACTATATCCTTGTTTAGAAATCATGTCAAAGCTACATTTGTAATTTATTTGTAAATGTGATGTAGAAAGACTTTCATTATATACCTCATTGAGATTTATAGTGTAAGTATATCTTAAAGGACCAAAGGGATGATTAGATGAAGAAGGATGGATCCTTATAAGAGGATTCACATCCTTACTAGCATAATTCATCTCCACTTGAGAGGTAAGAGAGTCCTTTTGAATTAATTCAATTTGTTGGGAAGAGTTGTTCTCATCATCTAATTTCTCATTTCTACTCAATGTAATGTTAGGTGACATATCATTAAGGAAATGAATAACATACTCTTGTCTCAAAACATGTTGATGGTTAAGATAAGCTCTAGAAGAAAAAAATGAGATCTAAGGTGAAATATGTGTTGAGAGTTTGATTGTCAATGTTTTAATCATGTCCTTCTTGTACCAAACTAACCTTATGGGAAGAGGATTAATAATTACTCTTTAATGTTGCATCTCCATTGGAGATATAATTGATAGAATTATTAACTATTTCCTCATGGATAAGGGATACTATAGGAGGGGTACAAGCATGATTCATCTCAACATCCTTTATAGAAGAATTATCAAAGGTACCACATGAAACATCCAACAAATCTTTTATGAAATCCAAACAATATATGAACATATTTAGAAATAGCATAATATAACAACATGAAATGTGTATGAAAGCCTTTAAAATTGAATTAAATATTGGAAACATATTTTAAATCTTCATTATGCAATACATTAAAATGCAATGAAACAATGCACACAACATGAAGTGAAATAAGTCACCTTTCATCACATGGTTTTGACAGATGTAACTAATTAGAAATGTAATTAAATATGAAAGTGAATACCAATCATATCGTGTAAGATCTATAGTGAAAATAAAATCTAAAAACTCTCAAAAAAAAATTATGCAAAATCTAAGAAGTGTCAGATTCACCAAAATGAAATGTTGGGGGAAAAAGAATGTTCACTAGCTTAAACATGCAAAATAGGAATAATTTCCAATCCTTATATACACTAGGGAACAATCAATTAGGCTCAACTTTAGTCCCTTAGAAAATATGGGAATTTGTGATTGATTGTTCCCTTTTTTATTTGATGTGATTGGATATGATAAATGATGTAAGAACTAGGAAATTGACAAGATTTAGAATAAACAAAAAGATACTAAACAAAGAGTCAACACAAAAGCACAAATCTAGAAATGCGATACAAAGAGGAACCTGTTATCACAAAATATTGCACCCTTGTTGAACTACCAACTCAACAACCTCGTGAAACATGGAAACAACCTTGAAGTGTGGGACCTTGCGCAAAGGGGGTGAATCTCCGGAGAAGGCCGACTTCCTTCTCAATCTAGGTGCAGGTGTTGAACCAACTCAACACTTCAAAACTTACTCATAAGCCTATCCTAATAGCTTGCAGAGGAAAAGGGAAGAGAGAAATGCTTAAAATGAAAGGAGGTGATGCACCAAGATAAGAGATGTTTCTCTCCCCACCCGAAATGGCACAAAGAATCAACTGAAATACCCAAGAGATGCACAAACTTCAGTTGCATGAGTGACTCCAATGCATGTATGGAGGTTAGAATTTGCTAAATGTCAAAGGGGAGAATATTTCCCACAAGTCACACTTAGAAATAGATTAACACAACATATATTTGAAAGAAAGTCACAACATACACCTATAATGAAGATAAGAACAAATACACAACATTCATAAGTTGAAGGAAGGAAAGAATGCTAATTTCGATTCATTCAAAGGCCAATGGCCAAACTTACAGTTGCAGAAATGCAAGATAAATACAAGAGAAGTGAAAGAGCATAGAATAGCTCAAGCCAACATGGAGAGAACCCTTTACAATGAGGCATAACAACCTTATATAGAAATATGGTCATAGAGGAGAGACCATTGGTTGAGGGAGAGAAGCCTTGACCCTTGTGTGTGCAAGGAAATATCAGTCAGGGAATGTAGGGGAGTGTATGCACCTGACATTGTGTACATGCAAGCAACCTGGCCATACCCTGAAAATGCAATCCTAAGAAGAAAGGCACTTCAAGAAGATGGATTGACTGACATTCCAAAGTCAGAGTATGCAAGCATGACATAAGTAACCACAATAATCATGGCTCTATACCTCTCTTGATGGAAATCTTGCAAAAACATTAAATGCACCCCTGTAGCTCCACAAAAGGTGTACAAGTCGCTAGAGTTTTCAGAGCATCTAAAGCTTTGAGTGTTGATCACGCCATCCAGAAGTGTTGCAAGCCAGAAGAAGTCAGAGGACTTCGGAAACTCGGGTTGCTGAACTAGGGAAGACTAAGGAAGGAACTTCAGAACCTCGGGGTTTCAGAGTCCTGGGAAAGAGAGAAAGAGACAAGGGAAGGAACCTCAGAACCTCAGGGTTCCGAAGTTCCAGAGAAGGGGAAGGAGACTAAGATAAAATAACTTCGAAACCTCGGGGTTTTGGAGTTTAGAAGAACTGGAGAGAAGGAAAGGAAGGAACTAGAAAAAAGGCAAGGGAACTTTGGAACCTCAGGGTTTCGTAGTTCCGGGGAACAAAAGAAGAGACAAGGAAAGGAAAAGGCTAAGGAAAGGAACTTAGGAACCTTGGGGTTTCGAAGAAAGAAAGGAAAAGGCCAGGAGGGAAATTTTGAACCACGGGGTTCTAGTTTTCGGGGAAGGGAAGGAGAGGTAGCAAGGAACTTTGGAACCTCGAGGTTTCAGAGTTTTGGGAAAAGAAAAGGGCAAGGGAAAGGAACTTTGGAACATCGGGGTTTCGGAGTTCCTGGAAAAGAAAAGGGAAAGGGAAAGGAACTTCGTAACCTCGAGGTTCTAGAGTTACGGGAAACTGAAAAAAGGGGCTAAGGAAGGAACTTCGGAACCTCGGGGTTTTGGAGTTCTAGGGAACTAGAGAGAAAAGGCAGCAAAGGAAGGAACTTCGGAACCTCAGGGCTCTGAAGTTCCAAGGAAGAGAGAAAAGGAAAGGAAAGGAAAATGCGAGACCTAGCAAAGGAACTTCGGAACCTCGGGGTTCCGGAGTTTCGGGAAAATAAAAGGACAAGGGAAAGGAACTTTGGAACCTCGGGGTTCTGGAGTTCTAGGAAAGAGGGAAAAAGGGGCTAAGGAAAGGGAGGAACTTCAGAACGTCAGGGTTACAAAGCTCCTAGAAGAAAAGAGAGAAGGTAAAGGTAAAGGAAAGGAAAAAGCCAAGGGAAGGAACTTCAGAACCTCGGGGTACTGGAGTTCTGGGGAAGGGAAGAAGGCAAGGAGGGAACTTCGGAACCTCAGGGTTCCGGAATTCCAAGGAAGGGAAGAAGAAGTTAAGGAAAAAACTTCCTCCAGACAAGACAACACTTCACAATTCTTAATTCCATTGCTTTTCTCCTTGATCAACTGGGGCATCGTCGGTCCATGGATCGTATCTCTGATTGGTTCTCATTGATGGACCAAGGGTGTCATAAAACGACGACCTTTTTTGGTGATTTTTGCAGGATTATTTCCTGCTAAGCATGAAGTCTAGAAGCCTTGAGCATCCATTGGGAACTAAGTCATTGAAAAGACCCAAAACATGTGTGCATCGTCACTTGGAGGGAAACTGGAAACTAGAGTGTACACCCTCTTAAGGAGGATGCGGAAGGTGCAAAAGCACTTATGAAAGTGATACAACCTCTAATTTACTATTTACATTGCTTTAAATGGAAAGGAAATTAAACAAAGCCATTATCTATTTTATCAAAATAGATGCCTTCCCAGCTTCTGATGCTCTTCATGTTTGTGGACAACCAGCCAGGAAAAGAAAAATGATAGGCACTCGACAAGCTGTCAGAATGCCTCCTAAAGCTTTAGAACAATAAAGTTCACCCATGTTTGAATGTTGTCCTCCTCAGGTGGATGGGTGAAAAGAACTTGGTCTCCTTGATGCTCAACTTTATGCTTAGAGGTAAGCATGACATGGGATGACCTACAGAGCTCAATCTGTGCCAGATGCCTGATTGGGAACCCTCTTGAAAATTCTAAGTTCGAGCAAAAAACATTGAACTCGCTATCTTGCTCAATTGCCTTGATATCTTGCTGGCTGGGGGGGCTGGCATTGATGACTCATCTAATTAAGTGAGAATCTCTTGTTATTGTTGCTCATGGAACTCCTCCAGTTGAGGAGACGATGATCAAATGTGGATGGATGAGCAAAAAACTTCCAACTCATCCTAGAATTGATCTTCATCAATCTCCTCCATGCTTTACTCCGTGCTTGGAAACGCCTCCACATCACAACAGTACTAATGATTATTGGGATAAGTATGAAGCTCCTCCCTTTGGAACATCGGTTCTATTGTGATGTTATGCATAGGTTGAAAGACACCCCTATGCATGTCAACCGTCTCATCCTCGAGGAAAAAAATGTGTCCATGCGTTCCCACTTCCAGCTCAGTCTCATGCTCATTTCACAACTCCTCAATGTACTTGACTTCCATTTGATGATGATTCAAGGCCTCATTAGTCATGGGCATGTCCTCTTCCTCATTCTTAAAGAAGAAAGGAATCTCATCAAATAAGAGGAATGAATCCTCTTCCTTGTTGTTATTGTGTGCCTGGATAGAGGTTCCCTGAGAGTGATTATCTTCAATTACCTCATGCAACAAGCTTGACAATGCACCCTCATGAGCGCGTGAGAGCTCATAAATGGTAGGCTGCAACTCCTCCTTCCCCCGCTCACTGGCACAATCAGCTCTCCATATGACAGGTCTGCCCTTGAAGAGATAAATAGTATCAGGACAAGAGGGCTAAGTGGGTGAAAATTTTTGCAAGGGAAGTTGAGGCATTTGGATTTCTTGCATAGGGGAAGACCCCTGAGGTGGGCGTCGCTGTGAGATAGTGTATTGGGAGCCTCAAAATTTTGGGATGTTGAATCTTGGAGGTTAAATCGAAGGCTTAGAGGGTGCCCCCTATCTGAAAATTGGAATTTCAAACGTGGGCACCTTAAGGGCAGACCCTTCTTCCTGCATGAGCTGCCTCTCTCGAGCTACTAGTTGACTAATTTGTTCCTCACAGACAACAACCTGTTCTGCAAGGAACTTCTTATGTCGTTGTTTCTATGCCTCTTCATGTTGTCACTGGAGTTGGGCTTGATGAGAAAGTTGAGCCTATCGTTGGTAGCTCTCTTGCTCCAGGTCGATGGCCTTGAGTTGCTCCTAGAAGCTTTGCATTATACTTTTGATTCTTAGGTATTCTAAACTTTTCATATTTTGATGTTTGCTGGGAGGATGTGGATGTTGAACAGGAGCAAAAGAGGCATCTTGGGGTAGTTGATAAACATATGATGGATGCCAAGAAGGTTGAGCATGGGTGGGTGGTTGGTAAGCACTAGAAAAGTACCCACCTGCTATTGAAGTGGAGCTTCTTGGGTCAAAACTAGGAGCAATCCTAGTTTGATGTTGTTGGCAAGGAGGCAGATAATAACTTGCATATTCATGAAATGGAAGGGGAAAAGGGTGTTGCTCATAATATCCTTCCATGATAGTAGCATAGAGAAGGCCAAAGCCTATTTAAAAGATGTTGCAAATAAGAGTAACAAGTCTTCTCTAACCAGAGAGATGGGCATATACCAGCAGGGTAGCCAAATTGATTGAACCATAGAGTCGCCAAGTGCTTGAAATGTGCCTCTTGAAGGTTGAGTGTACTGAAGAAAGCACCAATCTTCAGATTTGACAAAGAACTTGTCCCACTACAATTTGGAAACTACCTCTAGAAGACGCTTTTGGGCATGAAATCTGGAGTTGCAACAAGTCATGAACAAGCAGTGGACCTGTGGGCAGAGACTTCAGAACCTCGGGGTTTTGGAGTTGAGGACCTAGGCACTTTGGAACCTGGGGGTTCTGAGGTTTTGGACTTGTGAACTTTGGAACCTAGGGGTTCCGGAGTTTCGAAGTTGGTGACTTGGGAACCTGGGGGTTCCAGGTCCCAGAGTTAGGAACTTGGCATGAACAAGAACTGGACTTGTGAGCAAAGTCACCAAGTGCTTGAGAGATGACTACCTCTAAAGGTTGAGACACTAAGAACATCACTGAATCCTTAGCATGTGCATCAAAAGTAAGTCCCACTGGGCGTGCCAAAAACTGTTATCACAAAAGCTTGCACCCTTGTTGAGCTACCAACTCAACAACCTCGTGAAACATGGAAACAACCCCGAAGTGTGGGACCTTGTCAGGGGGGTTGAATCTTCGGAGAAGTTTGACTTCCTTCTCAATCCAGGTGCAGGTGCTGAACCAACTCAACACTTCAAAAATTACTCCTAAGCCTATCCTAATAGCTTGCAAAGGAAAAGGGAAGAGAGAAATGCTTAAAATGAAAGGAGGTGATGCACCAAGATAAGAGATGTTTCTCTCCCCACCTGAAATGACACAAAGAATCAAATGAACTACCCAAAAGATGCACAAACTTCAGTTGCATGAGTGACCCCAATTCATGTATGGAGCTTAGAATTTGCTAAATGTCAAAGGGGAGAATATTTCCCACAAGTAACACTCATAAATAGGTTAACACAACATATATTTGAAATAAATTCACAACATACACCTATAATGAAGGTACAAATACACAACATTCATAAGTTGAAGGAAGGAAAGAATGGTAATTTCAATTCATTCAAAGGCCAATGGCCAAACTTACAGTTACAAAAATGCAAGATAAATACAAGAGAAGTGAAAGAGCGTAGAATAGCTCAGGCCAACAGGGAGAGAACCCTTTAGAATGAGGCATAACAACCTTATATAGAAAAATGATCGTAGAGGAGAGACCATTGGTCAAGGGAGAGAAGCTTTGGCCCTTGTGTGTAGGGAAATGTCAGTCAGTGAATGTAGGGAAGTGCATGCACTTGAGATTGTGTACATGCAAGCAACCTGGCCATACCCTGAAAATGCAATCCTAAGAAGAAAGACACGTCAAGAAGGTGGATTGACTGACATTCCAAAGTCAGAGCATGCAGACATGACATAGGTAACCAAAATAAGCATGGCCATATACCTCTCTTGATGGAAATCCTGCAAAAGCATTAAATGCACCCTTGTAGCTCCACAAAAGGTGTACAAGTCACCAGAGTTGTCGAAGCATCTAAAGATTTGAGTGTTGATCATGCCATTTGGAAGTGTTGGAAGCTGGAAGAAGTTGGAGGACTTTGGAAACTCGGGTCCCCGAAGTGGGGAAGACTAAGGAAGGAACTTTGAAACCTCGGGGTTCCAGAGTCCTGAGAAAGAGAGAAGGAGACAAGGGAAGGAACCTCAGAACCTCGGGGTTTCGGAGTTCCAAAGAAGGGGAAGGAGACTAAGAGAAAAGAACTTCAGAACCTTGGGGTTCTGGAGTTCAGAAGAACTGGAGAGAAGGCAAGAAAGGAACTTCGGAACCTCGGGGTTCTGGAGTTCCGAGGAACTGGAAAAAAGGCAAGGAGGGAACTTTAGAACCTCAAGGTTCCGTAGTTTCGTGGAACAAAAGAAGAGACAAGCAAAGGAACTTTGGAACCTTAGGGTTCTGGAGTTCCAGAGAAAGAAAGGAAAATGCCAAGGAGGGAATTTCGGAACCACAGGGTTCCGAAGTTCCGGGGAAGGGAAGGAGAGGAAGCAAGGAAGGGTTCTGGAGTTCCAGGAAAAGAAAAGGGCAAGGAAAAGGAACTTCAAAACCTCGGGGTTTCAAATTTCTGGGAAACTGGAAAAAGGGGTTAAGGAAGGAACTTCGTAACCTCGGGGTTCTGGAGTTTTGGGGAACTAAAGAGAAAAGACAACAAAGGAAGGAACTTTGGAACCTCAGGGCTCTGAAGTTCCGGGGAAGAGAGAAAAGGCAAGACCTAGCAAAGGAACTTGAAAACCTTGAGGTTTCGGAGTTCCGGGAAAAGAAAAAAGCAAGGGAAAGGAACTTTGGAACCTCAAGGTTCTGAAGTTCTGGGAAAGAGGGAAAAAGGGGCTAAGGAAAGGGAGGAACTTCAGAACCTTGGGGTTTTGGAGATCCTAGAAGAAAAGAGAGAAGGTAAAGGGATGGAACTTTGGAACCTCAGGGTTCCAGAGTTCTGGGGAAAGAGACAAGGAAAGGAAAAAGCCAAGGGAAGGAACTTCGAAACCTTAGGGTTCTAGAGTTTCAGGGAAGGGATGAAGAAGCTAAGGAAACAACTTCCTCCAAACAAGACAACACTTCACAATTCCTAATTCCATTGCTTTTCTACTTGATCAACTAGGGCAGTGTCGGTCCATGGATTGTATCTCTGATCAATTCTCATAGATGGACCGAGGGTGTCATAAAATGATAACATAACCTATCACTAAAATCTAAGTCTAAAAATGTTGGTCAAGAGTGTTAGGTTCCCGAGACCTGAAGGTGACTTTGTTAGCTAAAATTTTAAATTCTAAATCAAGATGCCCTATAGATCACTTCCTCTAAATTCTAGCCAAAAGTCCCTATCACATTTGCAAATTGGCATAGAGAAGGAGTTTTTGCATGTTCAAAATCTCAAACGATATGTCTCAGTGTACTTTTTGCAACTCTGCAACTTTTGGTTGTCAGATCTATAACCTACACACATAAAAGAGGGGAATAGTGATGTGTTGAATAGGGGCTTGCCTAAATCAAACCTCAAGTAAGAATTCACCACCACTACAACAATGATGATTAGAAAAGAGAGATTACCACTGGTAGGGTAGAGACTAATAACCTTAAGTAATTGTTGAATTACTTGGATTTGCTTCATTTGATTTGGCATATTTTAAATTAGGTGTGGGCAATTGGGAAGTTCTCCATGACACACATTATGAATCCTTTTCTCTTATCTCTTTTCATGGAGTCGCTTCTACCTTGGTCATTGAATTTATTTCTTCTTGAGTGGAGGAACATTATTTTTTGATCTTGGATCATCATAAACCTTCATTTTCAAGCATTCACAATTGGTAAAGGATTTTATTCCTTATGGGGAGACATGTTGAGTCCTACATTATTTTGTCACGTATACACATTCACATCCCTTTTATCTCTTTTGGAAAGGAGTTTTTCCCATGAGGTTTTCACCTTTTTTCTGGTTATGAGATATTGCATTTGTTTGTACATGGTAACTCATCAAGCCTTATAGTCAAGACCCATCTATTCATGCATTTATGCATCCAACTTTTTATTCATCATTATGTTTTTATCTTCTCTCTAAGTTGAACTTAAGAGGGGTGTTGGAGTAATATGTTAATTACAGATAATTAATTAATTATTACCCTTTTACTTTATTCACTTAAGCTAAATGTAGAAGTGTATTTTCTTTTATTAAATTGAACTGTGTTGGGTGAATATTTTGTCACGAGGGTACTGAAGACAAAATATATGTTTCACACACATCTATGATGAGACAAAGTCTCTCCTCTCAGCAAGAGGAGGTTCCCTAATAGAACTTTATACTTCAACAATTAAAACTTAATTCCTATGGGTAAGTTTAGGGTGTATAATCCTTTTTTTTTTTATAATTAACATTAATCCCTTCACTTGATACAATTCATAGAATTTTCTTACAATAACTAGCCAAACTTGTATACAACAATTTACTTCAATCTATATTAATGTAAGCACAAAGTCTTACGTAAACAAAGATACTTTTCCTTTAACTTAATAACTAAAGATATCTTGCAGCCCAAAGTCTTCAAGATAAAGTATAACAACCTTGAAAAGTAACCAGCAATAGCCCAAAGTCTCCTACACAATCATTGTATTACAATAAAGCTCTAAATATGCAATATAACACAAAGTTTACATCCACACTTAGAAAATTCCTTCACTTACACAACGCTTACAAATACCATCAAGTAAATTAGGAAAACATATAAACAAATGACATAAGAACATCTACTCATAAGCTACAATCCTTGTCCAACACAAAGTTTGGAGCATAAAATTTCTTTCTTTATTCACTTGATTAATTTCAACACAAGAGAACACAAAGTTTCACTTGAGAAATTTTTTTGGCAGAGTTATGTTTAGCTTGCAAAAGATGCAATATTACAAATGAGGTTCCTCCTTTTATATGGAAGGAGTTGAGAAAAATGTGGGCACAGTTGACTTATTCAACCACAGAGTCCAAAATATTTATACTTATGCATAAGATGAAAATGCATCTACATAAAAATTTGCAGTAAGAGAAAATGCAACTACATGAGCATAAACTAACTAGTGTCATGAGGACACTTTATTCTTCGTTTTCCTCATCATTTGTCTTCTGGAATTCTTCAAATTTAGCTAGTGTATCATGCATTTCAGACTTGTCTGGAGTTGATGTTGAGTTGGCGATTGCATGAACACTGGAAATAGAGTCTCTGAAGTTCACATATCCTTTCTTGGCCTTCTTTAGCACACACGCAAGATCATCCAATTTGGCTTGAATTTCGATCAACTTATCAAATGAGGCTAAAGAGAACTCATTATCCACTAGCTAACTCATCATTAAAGAGAATTCCTATATAATGGTATCAAGGGCTGGTTTTTTTTGTTCATCATCATACAACTGGCACGACAATTCGGTTATCCTTGATGAGATATTGGAAACTCCATCATCACATGCTTCTTTATCTTCATCTAAATAATCAACCAGTTTTTTCAACAATTCTTTCTTGTGCTTTAACAATTCCCGAGTTTGAATGTATTCACCTCGATTCAGCACAACATTGTTTTCTATAAGGATATCAACCCTGTATTCTTTCATTTTATCCCACAATTCAAAATCCTTTTCAAGTTCATTTGCTTCTTGGGATAGCAATGAGTATAAATCTTGTACCTGAGTTTGCACAACTTCAAAATGAAGCATGAGTTTAACTGCAAAACTCAAAAGATGTGTACCTTCTAACATTTTACGATCAATCCATTCATCAACAACTCTAGCTTTGACGCCCACCTCCGAAGGCCACCTCATCTACAAAAGAAGTCAAAGGTTCTACTTCCCATGATGATTGTGTTACCTTAAGGAGAACATTGGTAAGTTGCTCGCACTTTTGTTTCCATTGAACTTTCTCATCCTTTTCTGCATCAAACCTTCACATAAGAGCATTCAACAAGGCTTGTGTATCTTGCTTGACACTTTCGTGTGTCTCTATTCCCAATTCAAGAGTTTTCATAACATAATTAAAAGGTCGAACTTCATCTTTATCTTCATTAGGAGGTGGCACTAAAACCTCAACATATTTCCTCTTACTAGCCAGATCAACCAATATCCTGGATATGGTATTAGCTTTCTTGGATGCCTTTGGTTTTACTGGAACTAGTTGACCAAAATCAAATTCATCCGAGGAGATTACCTACTTCTTCCTCTTTGGAGCTACAATATCCAACCACGGTGGAAGACTTGATGATAGTTGCGGAGTTGTAAGCACCCCTTGAGTAGATGTGACTACTTGTGATGTATCTTGATTACTCAAAGCAAACACTTCAACTTGTGATATTTGAACAACAATAGTACTTACAACAATGGTAGCAACTAGAGGCGGTACCTTGGTAGTAATGGAAGTGGTAAGAGTTGAAACTAATTGTTTGGCCTAATGGATTTGAGCCACTACTTCATTGAAAAATATGCTAGAAGATTCAATCAGGGAAGCTGGAACATCATCAAATCTTGTCAGGCTTGATAGGGAAACAAATTCAATTTCACCCTCTCCCTGAGAGACTGTGTGTGCTCTCTTCATCATCATCAGAATTAGAATCTCTGGAATGAATGGTCACATGTGTAGATGATGCTAGAATTTGAGAATCAGGAGCAGAAACTTGTGGTGTAGAAGGAATACTCATATGCAAAGGGATTGATTCCTCAACATCAAGCATTTCTTCTTCTTGTGTGTTGGCCCATTTTTTAACGTGGCCAAATTTAAACTTTTAAGTTCTAATTCATAGTCGACCTTTTTCAAGTTTTTTTTAGTTCCAAAGTTCCAAAAATGGCTGACTTCCCGATAGTTCCAAACTTCCAAAAATTCTCAATTTCCCGACTTCCAAAGTTCCAAAAATGGCCGACTTCCTGATAGTTCCAAACTTCCAAAAAATTTCAATTTCCTGACTTCCAAAGTTCCAAAAATGACCGACTAATTCTCAATAGTTCCAAACTTCCAAAATTTATCGATTTCCTGACTTCCAAAGTTCCAAAAATGACCAACTTCCCTATAGTTACAAACTTCCAAACATTCTCGATTTCCCAACATCACTGATTCACAAGTCTAAAAATGCATCATTAAAAAGTTGCAAATTTCTCAAATCTAAAAGCAACCCACCTAATTTTTTGGTCTCAAATGCCCCCAGTTTTAATTTTATGATCATACAAGCTCATATGATGTATTATTTTAATATTTTCTTTATGGAGCGATATAGTTGGCAGGGCCAATTTACAAAGGAAGTGCCTCAGTTTTGTGAGTTGTTTAAAAATGGTTAAAAACCCATGTTTTATTTTAATTATCATAACTGCTCACAAAATTTCATGGCCCCAAGATACTTGGTTAACCCCCAGTGAATTTACTCAAAAGTAGTTAGAGGAGAAATTAAGAATTTCTCAATTTCTCTATAGTTTATAAACGATAATTTAAAACATTTAAAGATGTTTTAAATCATTTTGAGAGCATACATTTCATGGGAATGTGAAAGAGTTATTTCATTCTTTAAAAAAGAAGTGGTTACAGAAACTGAAAAGGCGTTGAATGGAGAGTCTTTAAATATGTAATTAACATAATTATGGAAAGGAGGAAAGGAGAAGGGTAGTATAGTTTTCTTTTTTATTGTATAGGGATGTTGAGTCAATCAACACACATTTTGACTTAGAAGGAATAAAGAGGATATTTTTGAGTCTTCAATTTTATTAATGTTTTATTTTAATTGCAATGAACTGTGCTTCTTTATAATTACTTTCAATGTCATTTTGTTATATCGAATTGTATATGTATTTAATTCTAAAACTTTAAATTTAGATTAAATCATCTATTGAAAAGGGGTCTGATGTTCTTTCTTTCCCTGGATATGATTTGTGAGTGTGGGATAAGTAAGCTTTGTGTTGTTTGTCTACATTCACAACATTCTAAAATCAATCTTTTGCGCTTACTCTCATGGTTATGGGTAGGTGTTAGTTTGCCTTTTCTGCATTCTAGTGAAAAGTATACCCTGTCTTTTCATTCATTACATATCATTCAAAGGTAGTTGCACCTTGTAAAATAAGTCGAGAGCCTTTGCAAATACCATTGCAAGTGACTCAACTATTGGTCAGATTGTCATTGACATGGGCAAAAGAGTATAAAAATGAAGTGACAAATTTATCAACCAATATTGTGGCATTTCTCCTTCTTCCTGTTCCTTTTCTGGTTCTTCTTCAATAGGTTCCTCAGTAGAAGATTGTTGCATTGTTTGAGTTGAAGAAGAATATTCCCCTCCTTTAGGGCCCTTTACTATGAATTTATATCTTCAAGCTTTGCCTTTTGACCTAGGAGATGAGATCAGTATAGTTTCCTATGTATCTTGCTTATTCTTTGTCCTTGATTCTGACCTCTTCCCTATAAGACCTTCTTCATCCTCTTCATCTCCAAAACTTACCGGATGCTGCTTCATCCTTATTCCTTTTTTTTAAATAACCACGCATTAGTGTTTGCCATAATGGAAGCAATTCTTGTTCCAATTGACTTATTTTCTTTCGGTGACCACTGAATTGCAAGCAAAGGGGTATTGGCAGTATTATTCTCATAATATCTAGGATCTACAATGTCATTAGTATCTTTCATTATATCTAGAATCTTAGCCAGATATAGGTTTTCAATTTGCTCCAATATAAGATGACTAAAATCCATTGTTACATCTTCATCATCCCTACATTCAGCCCATACGTCTTCCAATCCATGCACATGCACATAACTCCTCTGGAGTTTTCTTTTCATTCCGTGATAATCAAAATTATCACGAGCTTTAAACCTCCTCATAGTTACCCACTTCATTTCTTCTTCCATGTTATTTGCCTTTGGAGAAGTTTGTACCATATACCTTCCTATCTCTTGTGGAAACTTGAGATCAACTTTGTGAGAGGCTGATTTTTTCTTATGCACATGGATCAACTACAAGCTGAGCTCCATCAAGAAAATCTTATCTGATGGGTACCTTGGTAAGATGAAAGGAGCTCCAGAGTAACAACCAACCCATATATATGTGAAGGTTGGGAACTGAAGAAATACATAGCCATATTCACTCACTTTATCATATGCAGATTGTGAGATTCTTTTCTTCTGAAGTTCCTTATCAAAAATACATTTCCATGCACCAAAGAACACATCATTGACTCTCCTGAAGTGGCTTCTCCAATTTGGGATTTTCAACTAATAGTAATACTCCCATACATGTACTTGTCTTCTATCTCCCTTTGTAGACAACCTTGGAAAATGTCTCATAGAGACGACTGCATATACAAGGTAAGAGGTTATATAGAACTTCAGTGTAGTCTTCACCTCTGCCAACTAAGAAAAAATAGCATCATTGATTTGTTCACCCTAGTCAATTCTATCTCTGCCTTTCCTTATGATGTTTATATACAAAAACAACCAAGTTTGAAAATGATGTGAATCTGGGAGGCCTCTCACTCTTTCTAGCAAGGTAACCATGTCATTGTATTCTAGGTTAAAATCATTCCCATGAAATAATTTGGGTCATCTGGTTGTGGCAGAAGGCCTAGCAGTGTTTAAGAACATAGTATTGATTGTCTTCTTGTACTTATCCAAGTTTTCTTCATAATGAGTCTGGGCCCTCGAAGGTTTAATGACCACAACTTCATCAAAGGTTGCTCCTTTGAACAAACTATTGAAAAACTCAGTATCCAAGCAGATAACCACATTACTATTTGCATCCTTAACATGTCTTGTTTTGGCATCAAAACGTCAACAACTGCTAAGACAAATTCGGGATAGCGTGTCGCAACTAGAAAAGAAGCATACTAGTGTAGACCACTCGCTATGAGGTTGGTCATTTTGGCAGGAGATTTTTCCACACATTCCAAGAACTCATTCATGTCTATGTGTCCAATTTTTGTGTCCCTGATAAGGTTCACGTTTGTCTTGACGGAGCTCTCTGGAAACATATTGAGGTATTTCTAATATTTGTACTTCATTTTCCTCCCTCCAGATTTACTCGGAGAAGGATCAGACATCTACAAGAATCTCCAACATTTTCATCACGAAAATCATCATCAGATTGTTAGCTTCAAAGTCTTGGAATGATTTCTGAAAGATAAAAAAGTCCTTAAAGAACAAAGGCAACAAAATTGACAGATTGGGTTTTAAAACATGATCTGCACCAAGGATAAGTCATAGTGGCAGATCGGGTTTTAAAACTCGATATGCTAATGTGTAGGTCAAAGGTTGAAGATCAGGTTTTAAAACCCGATCTACAAATGTGCAAAACCTAGGTTGCAAGTCGGGTTTTATAACCCAATTTGCAAATGTATAGAATAAAATGGACAGGGCGGGTTTTAACACCCAACCTGTCACTGGGTAGGTCTAAACTGACAGATTGGGTTTGAAAACCTACCCTATCAATGGGGAAAGACATAGTTGGACATCAAGTTTTAAAACCTGATGTGCAACCTTAAAATGATTGCAATACATGTTGGACTATGAAACCCGACATGAGGAAAAAATGGCTAAGTATGTCGGGTTTCAAAGCTTGACATGCTACCACAAAAAAAAATGTGAAGATAAATAAATAAAAAATGGTAAACAAAAGAGAGCAATACAATTTAAACATGCCTAAGACCTAACAAAAACCCTTCCTTAAACATACGAAAGAAGAAAATCCATAAGAATAAAAAAATAATAGTAAAATAATAGGTTTCATAGAAATAAGTACCTGAAAACATAAAAACCAGATGAAATTGAGCAAATGGCAATCAAACGGAGTGAAAAATGACCTCCAACAACAAAATGTGCTTGTAGAGAAAGACAACTAACAAAAACAAGTTAAAATGGTGATAAAAACCTTTAAAAACACATTTAAACCCTAATCAAATAGTGCAATAAACACACTTAAAATATTGACGCGCTTTTACACATCGGGTTTTAAAACCCGATGTGGAAACTGAAAACGATTTACAAAGACTAGCAGGTCGGGTTTTAAAACTCGATCTGCCACTAGGAAAAATCTGCAGGTTGGATTTTTAAACCCGACCTACATTATGGGGAAGACCTGCAGGTCGGGTTTTAAAAGTTGACCTACACGTTATGTAGACCAAAAATGCACTTCGGGTTTTAAAATCCAATGTGCAGGAAAACTTATAAACAGCTGCATTTCGGGTTTTAAAATCCGACGTGCAGGAAAACTTATAAACAATTGCATTTCGGGTTTTAAAACCCGAAGTGTAGTTAAAGGATGAAATAAACAACAAGGTTAAAACATGAAAACAAAAATGACGCAAAGCGAAGATGCAAACTAACATGAGTTACAAGGTAAGTCAACTGACCTTGGAGGACGTGAGCTATGAAACAGACAAGTTTCGTAGGGGTTGTCCCACGATTTAGGTTATCTGAAATTAGTGACAACAAATTGAACACATGTCATGTTGTCTCATTGCATAGGATGAGAAAACTTGCCACAATCTAATTTAATCCTCACCTAAGGTTTTTGATCTATGGTTTCTATCTCATTTCCATTTAGGGGTCAATCATTCATTGTAATCATTAATTCGAGTTAATACATCGATACAATTCTCAAGTTGTTCAGAAAATATGTATATTGTTTGATCTCCATTAATGATATATTTTTCTTTCAAGTGATTTTTCAAAGTTGTTGGGTTCAATCATCAACTCCAACAATTGTTTACCAATTATAGTGACCATCGAAGCTAGACATGAGGTATTTAGTATAAAACCCCTCTTAATCCCTTAAGATTCCAAAACATTAGGAGATTCCCCTCCTTTATCCTTCAATGTTTATTTAGCTTTCTCTATTAATTTGGAAACAAGATAAAACTCTTCCTCTTCTGGGAAGTTTGAATCCTTAACACAAATCACATTTTTTTGCTATTTACATTTTTTTCAAAAACTACCCCTCGCTAAGTGAGGAAAGAAAAAAAAAAGTGAATGGTGGCTTTAACTAAATTTTTTTACAAATAGAAGATTCGCAATTCAGGTCATATTTATGTTTTTTACTAGGGGTTTAATAGAAAAAGGGAAGGTAGAGGTGTATTAGTAAAGATCAAGGCATTTGAGATAAGGGAATGGTTAACTAATAGCAAAATTAAGTACTAGTATAGGGGAGCAAAATTGATGCCATGATTGAACTTAACATGAAATTAACATGACAGTAATGACATAAAAGAGTTGAATGAAATGAGTACATAAATTGGAAATTGTCTTCAAGAGAAACATATCTAATAAGTTACAAGGTATATTCATCCCAATGCTATGACAAATAAGACCTAGTGAAGCCATTGTGAATTCTCTCTTTTTTTCACTATTTCTCAAGAAAGTAAGGGTTTTCTCTTTGTTTTATCATCTTTGAAGATGTTCACTCCCTTTATAGAAATACCAATAACTTGAGCATAAGGCCTTTAAAGACCTCAAATTTAATATATTTCATTTTCACCACCCATGAGTCCTAAATTTTGAAAAATTCAATAGATATTATTGGGTCATGCCCTTTATTCTCATTACATATTTCATTAACCCACATTTTCTTAGAACCCTCAATGGAAGAAAATTTTGTTTAGCCAACTCATGGGAGTTGGGGTCCACATGGTTGCCATGAAGATTAAACCTTGAGATGGCCCAGCAACTAAATTTTTTTCTTTCAATCATTACATAACCAATCCAAAATGAAGTTTCATGTCAAATTAGGTTTCATTAGAAGGGTAGAAAGAACCTTCTTCATGATTCAATACATTTTATGATTATGATTCATGTTTATCCTTAATCGTCTAAGTTTCTTCATGATTTATCATGTTAATCCTTAAGCATCCAAGGAAGGGAAGAGTAATCATCATTGATTAAGGTGACAATTTCCCTTTTAAGTTATACTTTCTCCTTCTATTTTTTGTATCCTTCATTGATAACACCCCACCCTCCCCCTTAATTAGTAAAATAGTGTGATTCCTTTCATGGGATACATGCTTTATTTTTACCTTGGTAAGGGAATCTGATAAATTGATTGAGTCTTTAATTAGGTTAGAGATAGTCTAGCTAGGTTTGTGAGTTTTAAAAAGATAGTTGATTATGTTGAATGTGTGTCCAAGCTCAACTTTTAATTTTTCTAAAACTAGTTCACAAGCAAAAACAATATTTAAATATGCAAATACATACTTAAAGAATAGAGATGAAATTACTCAAAAACTTTTTATGGTACAAGCCCCCTTAGAAAAATGGGAAATTGATTTTATTTGACCCATAGAGCCACCAATAGAAAAGATAAAAACAAAGTTCACAGTGATAGGAATAGAATATTTGACTAAATAGGTAGAAGCTAAAGTCACAAAAGATTATTTTCCTAAATTTCTATTAACTTCATCTATGAAAATATCATAACAAGATTATTTAATAAAAGATCAAAATGGGGAATATTTGGGGCTAACAAAAAATGAGATTATTAGTCTAACTTTTTAAGAGTAAAATAGATACCTTAGGAGTTGTGGAAGTAATACAATTATTGTAAACTAGGGAATATCTTGAAGGGAGTATAAAAAAAATAGAAAATATTGTTGTTAATTTTAATTGAAGGAGATTTATAAATTACAAAAAAGATGAGGTCATAGAATAGTAGTTCTAGAACATGAGAAATATAATATTATGACAAAATATTCATGAAGGTATTTTGGGGGCATATAACTATGCTAATGGCATAGATAGGATTATGGTGACCTACCCTATTTAAATATGAAAATGCATATATAAGAGAATGCAATATATGTTAGAGGATAGGAAGACCTATTTATAGAGATGGGATTACTCAACAACTTATTATGATACAAGATCCTTTAGAAGAATGGGAATTTGACTTTATTTGATCCATAGAGCCACCAACAAAAAAGATACAAACAATGTTTACAATGATAACAATGTTGGAGTAATTAAGATATTTATTTAATTATTTATTAATTAGGTCCTTTATTACTTTTCATTTAAGATAAACTTGGGTAGTTTTTTATTATCTAGAGTTTGCTTTTCTATCTTGAGTTATAGATGTAGTTGAGCTTAATTTAGCTCCTAGTTTGCATTGTTTTAGTTTTCCTAATTTTAACATTGGAGTTTGCACCTAGGATTTCATTCATCCTTTATAAAGATTCATTCATTCATTGTAAGTATACCTCGAATAATGTTTTGTACAATAATAGAGAATTCTCTGCTTATTATAGAGCATACAATATTTGCTTGATCTCTTTTGTGTGACAAGTTTTTTGCTTGTAGATGAATCTTGGCTCCTATGGTTGATCGTCAACTCCTACAAGGAATATAATAATTGACTAAATGGGTCGAAGCTAATGTCATAAAAGATTGTTTTCTTAAATTTCTATGAAGTTCATCTTTGAAAATGTCATAACAAGATTATCTAATAAGAGATGAAAATGGAGAAGATTTGGGGCTAACTAAAGATGAGATTCTTGATGTAACTTGTTTAGAGTAAAAGAGATACCTTAGGAGTGGGGAAAGTAACACTATTATTGTAAACTAGGGAATATCTTGAAGGGAATACAAAAAAGAATAGAAAATATTGTAATGGACCTTAAATTGAAAGAGATTTGAAAATTAAAAGTATATAAGAGGATGGAATATATGATAGCAAATAGGAAGGCCTACTTATAGAGATTGAATTACTCAACAACTTATTATGGCATAAGCTCCCTTAGAAAAATGGGAAATTTACTTTAATTGAAACATAGAACCACCAACATAAAAGATACAAATAAGGTTTACAACTATAGGAACATAATATTTGACTAAATGGGTAGAAGCTAAAGTCACAAAAGATTATTTTCCCACTTTTTTAATGATGTTTGTCTATGAAAATATCATAACAAGTTTTGAGTTTCCAATGAGAATTACAAGCAATCAAGGGAAAAAAAATGGGAAACACATTCTAGAGCTACTAAACAACCTCATGAGAACACACAATAAGATTAGCCTGTACCACCCATAAGTTGATGGGGGCAACAAATCCTTCAAAAACATATTGGGTACAACATTAAAAAATGTGTAATACTAATTGTGACTAACTAAGATATTAAGATACTAGTTGTTATATGGGCTTACTAAAGCTCATATAAAATACTAAATAATTATTGCCCCTTCCAACTAGTCTATGGACTTGATGTCATGCCCGCTTTTAACACAAGTGAACCATGACAAAACCACTTTTAAGTTTAGGAAGCAACTTAATATTAATTAAGGAAATGATCAAAGGTCAGGTAACACAATAGTACCTCAAGTTGTCTCTTTAGTAGTCAATATTATTCCTTTTAGTGAAGTTGTTGCTAGGAAATTGCATTCAAATTTTGACAAGTTACAAGGAAAGCATACTTAACTACTACATGAGTACCATAAGGTTAATTCCATGGTTGGACAATCGAGGTTTACATTGACTGAGTCTATAGTTCCTTCAACTTCCATACCACATCTCAACAAGATAGGGAGACACTCATGTTTGAAATAAAATGTATGAAGGAATAATTAAAGAAGATTTAAGATGCAAAAATTGCAGCAAAGGGAAAAGGGATGAGTGAAGCCTCAAAATTGATGTACAAACTTTTTGACCAAAGGATTCTCGCATATTGAATAAGGTTGAAGAGCACCTATTTTTAAACTACTAATTTTTTACTGTTTTAATTGACACACAGGTCGCACTCTTGCATTTTTGTTCATGCTTTAGCATTATTGCAATTTGGTATTTTAGCGCTATTGTTCCCCCAATAGTGCTATTGTCCCCAAATTAGCGCTTTTGTTTATAGTCTAGCACTATTGACACTTAAGTAGTGCTATTGTTCTAGAATTAATGCTTTTGGTTTTCTTGTTGGTATTTTGGTATGGTTTTGTCATTGATGTCAACACCTGCTAAATACACCTACTTTGGAGATCCAGCAACATTCACCGGCAATCAGTAAACTGTTCAAACAGTCACCGGTATATGGTTAACCGACAGGATATAATGTTCACCAGTACCTGCAATGACATGGAAGACACTTGGTAATGTCGAAGACATCATGTGGACACTTTACTTTGAAGTAATAATCATTGGTATATTCTTATTTGCATATTTGCTTTTACTGGCAAATAGGTCCAGGTTATCTAGGGTTAACCGACAGGTTTATCTTTTCTAGATCAGCATGGCACGCTATGCAAATGATTTATTATTGTTGTAAATGCATTAAGCTGACATGTTCAATCGGTTATTGCATCAGATATTGTATTATTTGTAAAATGTTTTATTGTAATATCTTGTAGAGCCGACCTACTAAAATTGGTCTTAGGGTATGCTATAAATGTAAGATCTTATTTGTAAGATCAAATGTGGAATGCAAAAAAGATTTAAGGAAGGATATATGCAAGATCAAGCAGAGATATACACAAAGAAATCATTTGAAGGTGAAGTTAGGTTTTTGTAGAAGCATATCAGCATTACACCGGTACTGAATCCAGCATATGAAGATGCTATTTTGTGCAGTACATTCTCATTGGATTTAACCATCCAATTGTAGTCAGTGTGACTCCCATTTGTGTTTGAGCAGTGAGCTCTAGGCTGTTGGCCTTTCTGCATGTGCAGACCCCTCTTTGTACACTTCCTTTCTGCATGTGCAGACCCCTCTTTGTACACTTACTATCTGCAGTAGTATCATCTGATTGTGGGTAAGGTTTCCCACCATGGTTTTTCCCCTTACAGGGTTTCCACGTACAAATATTTGTGTCATGTGTTATGGATGACTTTGTGCTTATGTTTCATGCATTAATTCTTATCGGTATAGTATTTCCTGTTAACACTGTTTACCGACACACTTAACTGTCTTACCAATATTAAGCATTAAGTTCGTTAATAAGATTTTGGTTTGAATTTATTAGACAACTGATTCACCCCCCCCCGCCCCCCTCTCAGTTGTCCCCAGGACCTACAATTGGTATCAGAGCCTAGTCCTCTTTTTGTAGAAGTTTAACAACTTGAGGAGATCCAATGTCTACTAATTATTTCAGAAAGGATAGTCCTAAGCTTGATGGAACCAACTCTGGAATATGGAAAATCAAAATGGAGATACATCTGAATTGCATTGGTAAAGATATCTGGGAAGTTACTAAGAATGGTTATACTGTTGTTGTAGCTAGTCAAACTGCTCCTATTACCTTAGCTCAAGATGAAGAAAATGATTGCAAAGCAAGAGAAGCACTTTTGAACGCATTATCAGATCAACAAATCATGGGATTATCAGATAGATCCACTGCAAAAGCTATTTGGGATCATTTGGAAACACTGAATGAAGGGGATTCCACAGTCAAAATTGCAAAACTTGAAAGCTTCCGAGTTAGGTATGAACATCTGAAAATGGAAGAAGATGAAAGAATTTCTGCTTTTATGGAAAGAGTAAATGAAATTGTTTTAGGTATCAAATGTTGTGGAGGAACCTTGAGTGAAGATGAGATTGTTTCAAAAATCTTAAGAGGTTTGCCACCGACATATAAAATGAAGGTTACTGCTATTAATGAGTTAAGAACAATGCCTAATACATCAGTAACTAGGGATACATTGATTGGAAAACTTTCAGCTTTTGAAATTGAGGAATTTGGTCCTGTTGCTACTATAAAAACTGATTTGGCCTTCAAAGCATCAACATCATCTGCTCCATCTTTTGACAAATCAGATTAGAGAGCCTTTTATGCAAGAGAACTTGAAGAAACCAGGAAGGAGAATGAAGAGCTTGAAGAACTTGAAGCACTATTTGCAAGAAAAATGCCAAAAGGTCCAATTGGAAGTAAGTATGAAGGTAAAGCACCCTTTAAATGTTTCAACTGCAATAAGATTGGTCATATTGCTTCAAGATGCCCTGATAGACATGATAGACTAAGAGAAGAAGCTAGAAGGACATACAAACCTAATCCTGAATATCAGAGATATAGATTTAAGAAAAACAAAGATAAATCTTGTTACATTGTTGATGAAGGTGTGACTGATGATTCAGATGAGGATCCAACAGACAATGGATGGGTCTTTGTTGCTATAATAGAAGATCAACCGGTACCTATTGCTCAACTGGTAGAACAAGCCCTAGCAGCTAAAGTTGAATCAAAGGATGAATGGATTATTGACTCAGGATGCTCACATCACATGACTGGAGACAAAGGTAAATTCTTGAACTTTCAAGAATACAATGGAGGTTTAGTAAGATTCAGAGATGACAAAGCCTATTCAATCAAAGGTAAGGGTTCAATATCTCTTGATGGTAAACATAACACTGACAATGTTTACTGTGTTGAAGGATTAAAACATAATCTTTATAGTGTTGGTCAATTAGTTGAGAAAGGTTTTCAGTTACAATTTAAAAATGGAAAATGCAAAATCATGAATAGAACTGGTTTGGAAATTGCAACTGGTAATCAGACTAGAGGTAATATCTTTCATTTGAATAACAGTGAAAAGGCATGCTTAATTGCACATATAGATGAAAGTTGGCTATGGCATAAAAGACTATGTCATGTAAATTTTGACTGCATGGTAAAAATCAGTACTTCTAAGGCAGTTAGAGATCTACCTAAAATTATGAAACCTCAGAATAAAATTTGCAAGGAATGTCAATTTGGAAAACAAGTTAGAGCTAGTTTCAAAAGTATTCCAGAAAAATCCAATAATGCTCTTGATTTAATTCACACTGATTTATGTGGTCCGACTAGAACTAAAAGCTTACAAGGTGATAGATATTTCATGCTAATTATTGATGATTATTCTAGAATGTGTTGGGTTACTTTTCTCAGAGAAAAATCAGAAGCACTTGGGAAGTTCAAACTATTCAAAGCAACGGTTGAAAATGAAACCGGTAAGAAAATTAAATGTTTAAGATCAGATCAAGGAGGAGAATTCACATCTAGAGATTTTAATACATTTTGTGAAGTAAATGGAATCAAAAGATGGTTATCAGCACCTCAGACACCACAACAGAATGGAGTTGTTGAAAGGAAAAACATAACTATTTTGGATGCAGGAAGAAGTATGTTATCAGAAGCAAATCTACCACATGTGTACTGGAGAGAGGCAATAAGCCCTGATGTCTATACATTCAACAAAGTTCACATCAAAGGTGAAACCGGTAAGACCCCTCATGAACTATGGTTTGGTAATACTCCTACTCTTAAGTATTTCAGAATTTTTGGAAGTAAATGTTATATTAGAAGAGATGAGTATATTGGCAAGTTTGATCCTAGAAGTGATGAAGGAATATTTCTTGGTTATTCATCTAAGAGTAAAGCATATAGATGTTTTAATAAAAGATTACAAAAAATTATTGAGAGTACAAATGTAAAGATTGATGAACTATTCAGAGGAACTTCAAGATATATAGACTTTGAACCGGTAACATAAATTATGACAAATGAACCAATAGTAAATCCATCGGTACAGAATGATGATCCAGTTACTCCGGTATCATCAGAGGATACCACAGTAATTGAAGAACAACAACAGACTAAGACACCCCGGTATGTAAGACTGAATCATTCTGAAGATCGGATAATTGGAAGCAAATTTAAAGGAGTCATGACAAGAGGAAGATTGGCAAATGAAGAGGTATGTCTTATTTCTCAAATTGAACCATTATCTATCAATGAGGCATGTGAAGATAAATTCTGGATTAAAGCTATGGAAGAAGAATTAGGACAAATTGAGAAAAATAATACTTGGACATTAGTTCCCCGGCCTGAAAATAAAAATGTAATTGGAACCAAATGGGTATTTAGAAACAAACTCAATGAAGATGGTAAGGTTGTTAGGAATAAAGCAAGACTAGTGTGTAAGGGATATTCTCAGAAAGAAGGAATTGATTACAATGAAACCTTTGCACCGGTAGCCAGAATTGAGGTAGTTAGATTATTCTTGGCCTTTGCAGCTCACAAGGATTACAAAGTTTATCAAATGGATATTAAATGTGCATTTTTGAATGGAGATCTTGAAGAGGAAGTCTATATTGAACAACCTGATGGATTTTCTTTGACAGATAACAATGATATGGTTTGCAAATTAAGAATATGGACTAAAACAAGCTCCAAGAGCCTGGTATGCAAGATTGGATAAGTATCTTTTAAAAATTGGTTTTACTAAAGGAAATGCAGATAGCAATTTATATTGCAAAGTAACTAATGATGACATCTTGATTATGGAAGTATTTGTTGATGATATAATCTTTGGAGGAGAAGATGGATTATGCAAAGAATTTTCTCTTAAAATGCAGCATGAATTTGAAATGTCTATGATTGGAGAAATAAAATTCTTTTTAGGATTGCAGATTTTACAGACTGATAAAGGCATATTTTTGAGTCAATCTAAGTACTTGAAAGAGCTACTCAAGAAATTTGGGATGGAGAACTCTAAATCGGTAAGCACACCCATGACTACAAATGACAAATTATCTCAAAGGGATGAATCTACACCTATTAATCCAACCAGATACAAATCTATGATAGGAGATTTATTGTATTTGACACAAACCAGACTTGATATTATGAATGCAGTATGTATAGTTTCTAGATTTCAAAGTAATCCTAAGGAAAATCATGAATCAATAGTAAAAAGGATTTTCCGGTACTTACAAGGCACAACAAATCTTGGATTATGGTATCCTAAAGATGAAAATTTTGATCTATATGCATACACAGATGCAAATTGGGCAGGAGATGTGGATGATAGAAAGAGCACCACTGGAGGAGCATTCTTTCTTGGAAAGAGATTAGTTTCTTGGTTAAGTAAGAAACAAAGTTGTACATCTTTATCAACAGCAGAATCATAATATGTTGCAGTAGCAACAAACTATACACAGGTACTTTGGCTTAAGCAAATGTTGAAAGACATAAAGGTAAAATGCAAGAAACCTATTACTATATATTGTGATAACACTGTAGCAATTGATATATCTAAGAATCCAGTATTACATTCTAAAACAAAACATGTTTCTATCAAACTGAATTTTCTAAGGGAAAAAGTTGAAGAAAAGGAAATAAAACTGGTTTATGTGAATACTAAAGAATAGCTTGTAGATATTTTTACAAAACCTTTACCTAAGGAAACTTTTGAGTATCTCAGAGATCAGCTCGAAGTCTTACCTCCACCGGTAGAGACTTAGACAATTGATGATTGTCATCAATCGGCAGAATTAAATGGACAAATCTTTTATTCTGGTATTTGATGAGGAAGCTACTTCTCAGGGGGAGTAGTTGGTATATTGAATTGGTTGGTATTTTGTATGAACTTGACCTTTTTGTGACTTTGGCATTTGATGTCAAAGGGGGAGAGATATATGGAAAAACATTAAGGAAAGATATATGGAAAAATGCATTATCTTTTTGAGGAGAGATTGGTATTGAAAATAAATCTTTGAATAAACACATATTACTCCCAGGGGGAGAATTTGTTTTTGTACTTGGCATTCTATTTTGGCACTTTGATGGTTTTTCCATCTTGTGTTGCCATCAATGCCAAAGGTGGAGATTGTTGGTATTTTGGTATGGTTTTGTCATTGATGTCAACACCTACTTTGGAGATCCAACAACATTCACCGGTAATCAGTAAATTGTTCAAACAGTCACCGGTATATGGTTAACCGACAAGATATAATGTTCACCGGTACCTGCAATGACATGGAAGACACTTGGTAATGTCGAAGACATCATGTGGACACTTTACTTTGAAGTAATAATCATTGGTATATTCTTATTTGCATATTTGCTTTTACTGGCAAATAGGTCCAGGTTATCTAGGGTTACACCAGCAGGTTTATCTTTTCCAGATTAGCATGGCACGCTATGGAAATGATTTATTATTGTTGTAAATACATTAAGCCGTTATGTTCAATCAGTTATTGCATCGGATATTGTATTATTTGTAAAATGTTTTATTGTAATATCTTGTAGAGCCAACCTACTAAAATTTGTCTTAGGGTATGGTATAAATGTAAGATCTTATTTGTAAGATCAAATGTGGAATGCGAAAAAGATTTAAGGAAGGATATGTGCAAGATCAAGCAGAGATATACACGAAGACATCATTTGAAGGTGAAGTTCGGTTTTTGTAGAAGCATATCAGCATTACACCGGTACTGAATCCAACATATGAAGATGCTATTTTGTGCAGTACATTCTCATTGGATTTAACCATCCAACTGTAGTTAGTGTGACTCCCATTTGTGTTTGAGCAGTGAGCTCTAGGCTGTTGGCCTTTCTGCATGTGCAGACCCCTCTTTGTACACTTACTATCTGCAGTAGTATCATCTGATTGTGGGTAAGGTTTCCCACCGTGGTGTTTCCCCTTACAGGGTTTCCACGTACAAATATTTGTGTCATGTGTTGTGGATGACTTTGTGCCTATGTTTCATGCATTAATTCTTACCAGTATAGTATTTCCTGTTAACACTGTTTACCGACACACTTAACTGTCTTACCGGTATTAAGCATTAAGTTGGTTAATAAGATTTTGGTTTGAATTTATTAGACAACTGATTCATCCCCCCCCCCTCAGTTACATTTCTGTTTAACAGAGGCAACTCTGTTCGACAACATTTATTATATTTTAGCATTGTTGTACTTACTATTGCGCTTTCGTGTTAAATATCACTTCTGTTCTCACACAGAGTAGCGCTATTGTAACGGAGAGTTGTAAAAAATACCTTGTAACCGACAAATAAAAAAAAATTAGGCTTGTAGAGGCCCCCCATGTATGCGGATTTTGCTAACTTTTGGCTTTTTTTGTAGGTATGAACTAACCCCATTTTTCTTAGGAGTTTAGAACTTCGCTTCTTTTATTGCAAGTTAAAAATCAACCTCAAACTTTATTTTGGTGTTTAAAACTCAACAAAACAAATTTTGATTTTCTTGCAAGTCAGGGAACTTCAAAAACTTCATTTTGGTCCTTTAAAACTCAACAAACAAACTTTGTTTTTCTTGCAAGTTAGGCAACTCAAAAACTTCATTTTGGTGTTTAAAACTCAACAAGACAAATTTTGATTTTCTTGCCTCAACTCAAACTAAAATTCACAATCCACACTTTGTTTTTGGAAAAATAAAAAGAACAAGCCACGTGCTCTTAATTCAGTTGACTAGGATTTCCAATTCCTAGATTACAACATATTTTGCCATTGAAGGATAAAACAAACACCATGACTTTTGGAGCAACATCTCTGAATAGTTAGATCACATTGCAATGATGAGTTAAAAATAACAAGTGTCTTTTGTGTTTGGCACGCTTGTGCAAAAAAAAAAGTTTGTCGAATGGTCCTACTTCTAACACACACTATCCTCTCCCTTGGATTTCATGGTCCTAGGTGCAAGAGAAAAGTGTTAGTAGCACTCAAATTTTATCTTTTTAAAGAGAGGCATGCCAAGAGACACATCACTCTTGGGAACGACCTCACGTGGTAAATCCTTCGAGCCACTATAGAAATCAGGTGTGAGGGAAAGATGTAGCCTTGGGTATAGTTGTTCCTACAGTGTAACTTGCTGAAAGGAAAAATGGGCCCCACCACAAGTTACAAGGCTCTTAAGTGAGTCACTGTAGAATGAACTTATGTCCAAAGACATCGAAAATTCTAAACACATTTATGTAGTAACCCACCTATTCTATTGATTGAGGATATTTGTGAAAACTTCAATGCAAGAGCATAGAAGGTTTTGCTCCCAAGATACTCAACATACATATTTCCTTGAGTAGAAACATAGCTTTTTGAAAGGTTACTTGTAGCCTGATAAAAGTGGTGACTCCCCCATCATAGGGATCATGTATTTGTTATGCTCGTGCAAGACTTAGTATATCACATCCTTACCTGCCACTACGGGATTCATAAGGTATGTAGTACCAAAGTTGAAGAAATATCAAGATGTGGGCTAAAATTATCGCAACTGGCCATTTGACCTTAGGGATAAAGTGTGTTTGAAGTGTCTTCGTTTTGTGTCAAGACCAGTGATAAACTGAGCTGACTTCAAGCTTTTTTTTTGAAAAACATACTCAAAAACATTTGGAAAGAAAGGGTCATAAAAAGTCCAAAGATTGGGTTGATCTAGACCCACACTTATTTGTGCCTTTTGAGGCAACATTCTTGTGTTTGTGTGCTTGCTTTGTTTTCTTGTCAAAGAAAAATAAAAAATCAATTCCAAAAACAAGTATTTATCCAACACAAACATTTTCAAAAACCAAAGATAAAAAACAACGTGCAAAAACAAAGTATCAAACTATATGACCATTCTTCACATTTTGAGAAAGAAGAATCTTCATCAATATATCAACTTGAAGAAAAGACCATTGAGCTCAAAGGCTTTCATCAAAAGAAGGAAATTCTTCTATCTTAATAGACAAATCTTTGTCTCACATAGAACCTTCTTACGTCACATGTGTCTATATCTTCAACAAAAATCCAATGAATTTGATCAAGAGTCTTTAAACCGCAAAGCTTTTACTCAATATAGAGCTTTCAGTTATCATAAAAACAAGGGAGGCAAAATCAATCCCGCCTTCTTTCTAGACATGTGCATCACATATAACTCAGCTAGGGAAGAACCACCAACCCCTGAAAGAGAAGAGGAAGAGTTTGTTCCTTTTATAACACAAAGTTTTTATTGAAGTTAACATTTCATCCATTCTCGCATTCACACATCATCAATCCATTCCAACTCTTGAAACATAAAGAGGTTTTGTTCTAAGTTCTCTTTCGATATTGCTTGAATAAAAAATAACACATCACTTTTTAGAGTGTCTCTACGTCTAGGATAAACTCATCCTAAGAGGCATTTCTATGCAGGTTAAAACTAGTCTATGAGTGAATCCTCTCATTACTAGGTAGTTGGGTCTGTAACACATCTCGGATTTCTCTAAACCTTATCATATCAAACATTGTCAACAAAACACAACAAGCAATTCAAGGAAGGACTTTGGTAACATCTACCTTTGGTGCTAGAGATCCATATGCAAAACACTCCACCAAACATTAATCTCTCATTTCATCACCAACTCATCATCATTTTCACCAAACTTCAACAAAAACTTGTAAACAAAATGGCTCAAACCAGATCAAGGTCTAGACAACTAGAAATTGAAGAGGAAGAGGAGAAAAATATCAATGAATTCCAAGAAGCCCTTGGAGGAAATGCAAATGATGAAAATCCAAGTACTCCTACTCCTTCAGCAATAGAAAGGGCACAACACAACCCTCTCTTTAATTGACTTTTTGACGAAATACTTAGGAGCAACGTTGATGCTCACTTTTTAAGACTTGTCCAAGAGGGAGCCAAAATAGCCTTTGATTTTGATATTTCACAACTAAGGCAAGCGTCAGAATGCTAAAGTCATAATGAGGATGAAAGAGGTCAAGATCACATCAGATACAACCTTCATCCAAGAAATCCCCCACCTCCTCCTCCTCCAAATGACATAGACATGTTCCGGCAACAAGTCGAGAATCTTGCCCAACAACTCCACAATGGTGTGAAAACAAACCAGTTTTCACGTAATGATATTTGTCCCTATCCCTTTGATAGGAATCTACATATGCCACCTTTTCCACAAGGGTTTGAAACACCTAAGTTCGAAAAGTATCAAGGAAAAGGAGACCCTCACGATCATGTTAGAGAATTTCATTCAGCATGCCTAGAAGTGGCATATGAGGACACATACCTAATGTGACTCTTTCCCCAAAGTTTGGGAGGGACAACTACATCATGGTTTTCCTGACTAGCAGGTGGTATTAGGATATTTGAAGAACTGGTCTAGAAATTCCTTGCACATTACTCACACAATATTGAACACGATATCACTATGGTTGATCTATGTAACACTAAGCAAAAACCAGGGGAGCTATTTTTAGCTTTCCTGCAACGTTGGCGACAAATGTCTAGCAGACGTTCCCTTCAGCTACCTGAAAGAGAGCTAGTGGAAATATTTTTTTCTAACTTGAACGAAGAAATGGAATTTCATTTAGACATGAAAGGCATAGAGTCCTTTAATGACATGATCACCCAGGGTTTAAAATGTGAACAGGCCCTCATCAAAAATGGGCTTATCAAAATATACAATGAACCCAAAGATGCCCCTCGCCCACGATTCAACAGCGATAAATCTAACTTTTGGAATTAAAAAAAACATCGTCAATGACTGGGTTGTAGATGCAAGGACTATCAAGAGTGCACAACCTGTGGTCCGATTTGCGGGGCAAAACCCCTCTCTTAAGAACAACACAGTTGCTTGCCCTCCAAATCAAGGACACAATGTTCAACAAGAAGAACCAAGGCAAAGACAGCAGAATTATAAACCAAAACGTACATACACTCCCTTAGGGGAACCTATTGAAACAATGTTACGTCAGTTGGTCTCTTCAAATCTGGTGACCCTACCAAAGACATCTAATTACAAACCTTAGGTTAAACATTCATGGTGGAGGGACAATGAACATTGCGAATTCCATCAAGGGAAAGGGCATAAAACAAGCAATTGTCACAGATTGAAAGATCTTATTCAAGATCTTATTGACCAAGGCGAGATTGAAATTGAAGGACACAACCCAAAAACAACAAATGATGATCATCTTATGTTTGAAAATCCACTTCCATCACAAGATCAAAGGGGTCCTTCCACTTCAGGGTGAAACACATATACCACTGATTATACGCGAGCCACCTATAATTACACTGTGAATCACCTATATGATGCCAATGAACAAATTGCAACCATTACCATCAAAAATCCAAACTCTACATGTAATGTTGTTATGCATCGCAACAAGATCACCATTAAAGAAGCTCCACAAGGCACCCCCTCCATCCCAAAGCAGTATAACCTTGTGGAACAGTTAGATAAGACGCATGCACTTATCTCCATCTTAGAGCTTTTGTGCCTATCCCCATCTCATAAAACAATCTTGGATCAAGCTCTCCAAGAGGCGTCGGTCCCTGCAAATCTAAATACAGATCAATTCGAAGATATGGTAATCTGAGGTCATCACCATGTCTCACTTTCTCTAAAAGTGACAATACGTCCTTCCAGCAACCTCATAACGTCTCACTCCATATTGAAGGATTTATCAACCAACATAGGATCAAGCGAGTCTTGATCGACAATGGAGCAAGCCTAAATATATGTACACTACAATTGGTCACAACATTGGGGTATGTAGTTGAATCAATGGATCCCTGCAAAAATATAACCATAAAAGCTTATGATGATTCAGAGCGTTCATCCAAAGGAGCAGTTGTGTTACCAATCCGAGTGGGCCCAGTGGTGAAGCACATCATATGTCAAGTTCTGGACCTTCCTTTGCCGTATAACTTATTGTTAGGAAGACCTTGGATACACGCCATGCAAGTTGTTCCATCCACCTACCACCAGTGTATCAAGTTTCCTCATAATGGTGTAGAAATTACAATCCTGGGTGATGCAAATCCATTTGCATATGGTAACTGTATGCGAGAAAAGCGGGTCGATAGAACTCGAAATGTGAAAAATGGAGCTCTAGGGAGCCTTGCTCACACACCCACATGACTTCTTGGTGCAAGCTATGAAGTCATGAAGTATGGCTTGGCTTCCCAAGGTTGGTTCTATGGTTCTCTATCTTACACGGTCCCTCAAACCAATGTTTTTGCTCTCAGATCACTGAGCAAAATGGTTTAGGGATGACAAATGCAAGAATGAGGGATGATTTTGTTGATTTTAAGATGAAATGCATCCTAAGCTATGCATGATCCTATAAATGCAATAAACTAGTTATAAGATGACAAGATTAGCAAACAAGACTATCCTAGCATGCTATATTAGTCTATGATTAAGCTAAATGATAAGGAACATACTCTAAATTTGCATATTTAGATTAATTCCTATTTAAAAGAGAGGCTAAATGATGAACATAAATGATATATGAAAGCTTGAATGGATTTTAGTATAAGTGTGATGCTAAAGACTTCGATGATGAAAAATGGAGGGATGAGAGCTCTATTTATAGCAAAAATAGGGCAATGGATGATCAGGATTGAAAGAGGCAATCAAGGGTTGAGTTTGAAAGTTGGGAATCCATGTTTGCAATTGGCACCAATGAAATGGTGACAATTGTCAACATAAGGTTGGTTGAGAGGAGATGTAAGAAGCATTAAATGCTTGAGAAGATCTCATGGTTACCCTAGGGGTTAAGGGTTAAGGTTAAGTTAAGATTACCCATTGGATAAAGCTTTTATCCAAAGGATAAATTCTTGTGCAAAGGATTAAGGATAACCATGGTCAAAGCAATAAATGCTTGATGAGACCCTTGGGTTACATGGAGGTTGAGTTTAGGGAAATTCTTTAACCATGCTAGAGGGTTGAGTTAACCATTAATGGTTATGAAGACTTTAGGGACAAATTTGTAAGAGTCCTTCCAAATTTGGGGGTATTCAACAAGTTAGCTTGTTGAATGGATAAAGGCTTTAATGCTTTTTGAAGACTTTACTCCAAACTTAAGAAGTGACCTCCTCAAATTTAGGGAAAAGGGATAATGGATGGGTTTGGGTTAATTAATTAGGATTAGATGGATTCTAGAAGAAATTAGGAAGAGGGTTAGGATGCAAGTGGGAGGTGTAGGATTTTGCAAGTGGATGAAGGGATAATGGGTTTTAATTGAATTTAATTCAATTTGGTTGCAATTAAATAAATTAGATTTATTTAATTTAGGATAACTATTTTAATTAAATTTGAATTTAATTAAAAAGTGGATAGGGGCTTTAATTGAATAAAATGAATTTATTCTATTAAATGGGTATAGTGAATTTAATTGAGTAATTTACTTAATTAAATAGAGGAATACGGGTAATTTAATTAAATTAGATTTAATTAAATAGAGAAATGAACATAAAATATTCATTTAGGAATATGGTCATTTTTATTCATCTACATTTTGCCCCTCCTTGAAGTGATGTGTGTGCACATGTTATTTCAAAGAAAATGATGTGTCGTTGCGATTTTATGATCAATGTTGTTTTTATGAATTTTCATGTCATGCCCCAGATTTGATGTGTGATCCCCCATTTTGATAAACGATGGTGATAATGCCCCCTCGGGAGATGAATCAAAATTTTGGGAAAAGTTGATTTGATTTGATAATTGTGTTTGCGGTGCAAATTTTTGGCTAGGTGAAATGTTTAAATTGATTCATCTCCCGATATTGATGTGTGGGAGGGTATGAGGAATTCCGTGAGTAAATTACATGCTTATTTCCTAACCCTAATTTTATTTTACCCTATAAAAGGGGAAAAGTGCATTGTTTTGTCTCATTTGTGCTTGTTGACTTTGGAGAAAGAGACTTTTGGAGAGAAGACAAAATGTCTATTCCCTATTCTACACATCGATTTGAGCGCGTTCGGAGGTATCAGAGGCCTGCCGCGTATGGACCACCGGTAAGTCAACCCTTTTGACCCCTTTTGGATTTTTAATTTGATCGTTTTTGGTCAGTTTTTTATTTTGGAAATTCGGTTTTTACGTTTTAGCGCATAGAAATCTTAGTTTAGCGCATACGAAAAATTCAATAGTGCATAGGGTTGCAATTTAGGGTAGCGTCCAAAAATTTATAGGTTAGCGCATGAAATTTTTAGGTTAGCACATGGCCTTAGGTTAGCGCATGATGGACATAGGGTAGCACTTCAGGTCAAAAGGGTAGCGCATAGGCTAAACCTAGCGCATAGGGTCCACAGGGGGTCGCATGGGCAGGGGGATGTAGCGCGTAGGTTAGACCTAGCGCATAAGGTCAAATAGGTAGCTCAATCATGGGATAGGTTAGCGCATGGGTCGGTTTTAGCGCTTAGGGTAAATTGGTTAGCGCATGGAGAAAAAAGGGTAGCGCGTAGAGTTAGTCTAGTGCATAGGGTAGATAGGATAGCGTGTGGAGAAAACAGGGTAGCGCGTAGAGTTAGTCTAGCGCATAGCCAAATTTAATTAGCGCATGGATCGGGTTTTTGTAAGATTTGGCAATTTTTAAATGTAGAAAATTACATAGGAAAAGACCAGTTTTGCCTGGGGAGGTGGATTTTTGTCATTTGCTGTGTCTGTTGTCATGTTTTTGATAATTTGTCCAATATGAGTATTGATATAACTTGGTTTAATTTGTGATTGTTCAAGTTATTGATGTAGATATTAATGTGTTTTTTATCAAACCATGATTTGATTTGCACTGTTTCAAGTTCATATGTGTGGAGCCTGATTTGTGTTACAAGCTGATATGAATGTGGAACTTGAGTTGTGTTACAAGTTGATATGGGTTGGAAACTTGAGTTGTTTTACAAGCTGATATGGGTGGGAAACTTGAATTGTTTTACAAGTTTATGTGATGTGGAGACTTGAGTTGTTTTACAAGTTTTGATATGGTTTTTGAAAACTTGAGTTGTGTTACAAGTTGATATGGAATGATATGATGTGGAACTTGATTAGATTTGCAAATTGTTTTATGTTTTTGATGTGATTTTGATTTTGATATCTTTGTTTTGATGTGGAAACTGATATTGGACTTCTTTTTCTTTTTGACAGGAGTGATTAGGAGTGGTTCAGTCGCGCGAGCGGTTCCCCAGACCATTGGCATTGATACCACGGTTGGCACAGGCTGACCTAGATGTCATTAAGAGATGCGGCTTGTCATCTTTGTTGGATATGCCTCAGTTCACTATGAACCGGGGTTTACTCACAGCGCTCACCGAGAGATGGCATAGTGATACGAACACCTTTCACTTTGCTACTGGGGAGATGATCGTTACTCCAGAGGACTGTTACAGGATATTGCGGATTCCCGTAGCAGGTGCATTATTGCCGTATGAGCAAACTGAGGAGGGTGGGACAGAGGCACTACAACACATATTTCACGATGAGACAGTGTGTGGGTATGAGATCCCTTGGTAGGAGTTCTTGGATCTGGACTATGCGCCTCTTCCGTCCGTACTAGCAGGTTTTATAGGTGGATTCCTTTGTCCCGACCGTAGGTCGAAGGGATTTTCTGTGGGTTGGGGATTGGTGCTCGAGGAGATGGTGACCTAGGGCCGCAGGGTTGCTTGGGGATCGGCCATGTTAGCTCACTTATATAGGGATTTACAAGAGGTTGTGTATCTGGGTTACGGGAGTTTGTCAGCTGGCATGACACTCCTACAGGTATGGTGCTGGGAGCACATTCCAGCAGCGAGGCCACTGGTGGATAGAGATAGGCCTGCTGGACGAGCATATGCATATGGTTATAGGGGGCTAGTTGTCCAGTGTAAGCTGGGCAAACTTGAGCACTAGAGGAGGGTGCTGGATGATATCAATACGGTCGTCTGGTGACCTTATATAGATTACGAGGTCTGGGCCGATGATGGGTTGGAGATGCCTTATGTTTTTATGAGTCGGTTTTTTATTGGGTGGACGCCCTTTGTGATTGAGAGATTCTAGGTTGGCAGGGTTTTGCGGCAGTATGGTTGGCAACAGGGGATACCATAGGGGACCTGTTTGTATGTGCATTGGAGACAGGATATACCGGATTGGGGCCCTACTATTGATAGTGGAGCGGTTGTAGAAGAGTTCTCCAACTTAGCGGGTCAATTATGAGACTATGCTGCTGAGATACTAAATGCAGGGATGACACATGAGTTCGCTGGTTTGTTTGTAGCTCATGCTGTGGCTAGGATATCAGATCCTGAGGAGATGCGGCCTGCCTTTGATGATGACGAGGATGAGGTAGGGGGAGATGGTGATGATGGAGATTATGGAGGTGGAGGAGGACGATGGGGGAGAGGAGATAGGGGTAGAGATGGGGGAGTGCGGGTGGAGAGAGCAGTTCAACTAGCTATGATGGACAGAGGGAGAGGAGGGTTGGCAATCAGAGCAAGGGAGGAGGGGAGAGTGGGGGAGGTGATAGCAGTAGTGGGAGGGACTGATGAGTGGAGACGGCCAGCGCAGAGGAGGAGGATTGATGAGTTACCTCCACCAGCACTGAGGACAAGCATAGGGATAGGGGGTACCCCTTCACAGGTGCCCCTACGGGTCAGGATCCCGATGCATGTGGAGGATGCCCATATCAGGACTCTGCAGTTGACAGTACAACAGCTGCAGGCACAACTATTGATGCAGCAACGTTAGATTACCCAGCTGACCCTAGAGCATGATACGGAGATAGAGCGGCATGGTCGAGTGAAGGAGCTGGCAGGGAGTATGCAGAGAGCGACAGTAGGTGGTCCGATGAGGGACATCATGAGAGAGTTGTCCTTGAGAGTGAGGGAGGTGGAGTACTATCGATGCCATTATGAGGATGCGGTGCCCAGGGAGCGCAGAGTGCATAGCTTCACGCAGGCGAGATCGAGTCGATCTCGAGAGACTGGGTCACAATTAGAGAGCAGAGACGTGACGGGGCCCTCGAGACAGGATCCTCCTGGAGATCCAGGAGCTGGGACATCAGCGGCGAGACCATCCCCCTCAGGAGAGTCATACTTGAGAGACGATGTCTCTATTGTATTTTGGATCATTGTTTTGTTGTACCGGGCACAAACATGACATATATTTATACATTTTGATCATTTTTGATATATATATATATATGACACCATTTTCTTAGATCATGTGATGTGTTATGGATGCATGTTCTATATGTGCATTCTTTCCTTTATGATGATGCAATGCTTAGATAGATGATATGATGCATGATGTAAATGTGTGTATGATTTGATATGTTGTGAGATGTATCTTGAAAATGAGATGTATGATTTGATATGTTGAGATGTATCTTGAAAATGAGATGTATGATAATGATGTGAGATGTATCTTGAAAATGAGATGTATGATAATGATATGTTGTGAGATGTATCATGAAAATGAGATGTATGATAATGATATGCTATGAGATGTATCATGAAAATGAGATGTATGATAATGATAATGATGTGCAACTAAATGAAAGATTTAAAATGATATGCAACTATTTGTAAAATGATATGCAACTATTTGTAAAATGATATGTAGCTACTTGTTTTTGGAGCATCCTCATTCTGCATTTGTCATCTCGATATAACCATATGTTATTTGCTTTTGATATAGGTATCATCATTGAACATTGATTTGTTTGGGATTTGTTGAAAATTTATACAAGCATAATGGTATAATTGAACCATAATGACCTGAGAAAAATTTACATGATGTTTGATTTTGCAAGATAGCACAAATGTCAAGGTATAATTGAACCAGTACGACCAGAGTGCGGATTGCTTATAAACAGAAAAAATTAAACTATTTGTATGTGTAAAGTGGAACCATGTCTTTAGTGATATTCATTGTATCACGTCTCGAGACAAGTATTTACACAGTACAAGTGATCGCCTCTCAGACAGAAGACTAAGAAAATATTGGGGTTTTCCCATGATCTCTTGCTTTGAAGCATTTGTTGAGAAAATGCAGAGAATCCAATAATTTAAAAGGTTCAAATGCAAAAATAGTCAAGACTTTATGCAATAATGCAACATTTAGTACTTCAGAAAATCATCCATCGTAGTGTTTTTGTGATTCTTGTTTTAGCGATCCAATGTTTTGTTTTGCGATGGAGTAAGTGTTTGGTTGTTGGATGTGGTGTTTCTGAGTTTTGCAAATAGTCTTGATGTCTTTGAACGTGTTGCAAGTGTTGACGAATATTGCCCCTAGCTAAGTGTACCTCTCGATGTGGATATGTACAGTGATTACCAAGCCATGCTGAGATGTGGTAAAAGGATATATATGGATAAACTAGGATAGTGACTACGTTAAGTATGTCCTGAATGGATATTTGCTAAGTGTCGGGCGATGGCTGATAGTGTTGTACTGCGGAGATAAGGATGTGCATATAGATAAAGGAGCTATCCTTTCACAATAGCGCTTGTAACCAGGTTGTCACAAGTTATTTTTATTGTACCTTTTTATTTTGCTTTTTCTTGATTTTTTGATTTTTTTGATTTTGACTTTTCCGTGCATTAGACTACTCAAGTGTAGTATTTATTCAGATGAATGTTGTTAGTTGGTTCGTCGAGCACATCTCCTTCTGAAGTTGTAAGCTGATAAGCACCTGATCCATAGACTGATATGATGACATAGGGACCCAACCAGTCAGGTTCAAATTTCCCTTTCTTTTCTCGATCTTGTTGATTTCTTGGATTTTCTTTGAGGACTAGGTCACCAATTTTGAAGTCACGAGGGATGACCTTGTGATTGTAGCTTATACACATGTGTTGCTGATATGCTTTGAGATGAGTGTAAGCATGCTAACATCTTTCATCTAATAGTTCCAGTTCTTGCAGTCGATTGACTCGATACTCTTCATCTGGAATTAAGCCTTTTAGAGAGACTCTGAGAGATGGAATTTCTACCTCTAGTGGTAAAATAGCTTCGGATCCATAGACCAATGAGAAAGGTGTGGCTCCTGTAGGTGTACGGATGCTAGTTTTGTATGCCCAAAGTGCTAGATTGAGTTGTATATGCCAATCTTTGCCTACATCATTTATTGTTTTCTTTAAAAAAATTTAGTATTGTTTTATTGGATGCTTCTGCTTGACCATTCCCCTAGGGGTAGTATGGCGTAGAGAACCGATGTTGTATTTTGAATTGTTCTCATAGTTCTCGGCCATCTTGGTTTTTGAACGGTCATCCATTATCGGTGATGATGGAACTTGGAATACCATATCTACAGATTAGATAGTTTAGGATAAAAGATGCAATTTGTTTTCCAGTTACTGTGGTCATGGGGACTACTTCTATCCACTTAGTAAAGTATTCTGTTGTAGTTATAATGAACTTATGTCCATTTGAAGATGAAGGATGAATTTTGCCATCCAAGTCTAGTCCCCACTAACAAAAGGGTCAGGATGTTGTAAATGGCTGCAGTTCCTATGCTGGTGCATGTATCAGATTGCCATGGATCTGGCACTTAGGACACTTCTTGGCGAAGTGGTAAGAATCTTTTTCCATTGTAGGCCAGTAGTATCCCATCCTTAGAAGCTTTTTAGCAAGAGTAGTCCCACTTGAATGTGTGCCACAAATACCTTCGTGAAGCTCGTGTAAAGTGGAATTAGATTCATTCTGATCAAGGCAACGAAGAAGAGTACCATCTAGACCTTGACGATACAAAGTATCAGCGGTAAGGGTATAACGGGTAGCTTGTCGGATAAAATTACATTTTTGGTTATGGGACAAGTCAATGGGTAGGATGTTGTTCTTCAGATAATCATATATTGGTCCATACAAAGGAGAATCCACACCGGTTAAGGCATAGATAACATGGGATTTAGAGTGATCATAGGCTGGGGAGAAAAACTGCTCTACCAGAAACTCGTAATGACTTTGTTGCTCTAGAATTTGTAGTAATGAAGTGATAGTAGCCATGGCATCAGCTGCTTTGTTGTTCAACCTTGGTGTTTGCTCGAAGGTGATGTGTACAAAATATTGTTTGAAGTCATCCACCATTCACTTGTAGGGTACTAGCTTGTCATCCTTTGTCTGATAGTCGTTCTTGATTTGATTGACGACTAGTTGTGAATCTCCATAAACCATTAACTCTGTGATTTTCCATTCTATGGCCATTTTGATGCCTATAACCAATGCCTCATATTCAGCCACATTATTTGTGCATGGGAACATAAGCCGATATGATCTTGGTATAGTATGCCCTTAAGGAGTGATGAATAGAATGCCAGCACCTGAACCATGTTGTGTGTAGGATCCGTCAAAGTATAGGGTCCATTGTGTGGTAGAAATAGCAAGAACGTCCCTGTCCGGAAATTCAATCTCCATAGTTTGTTTTCTTGGTAGTGGTGCTTTAGCTAGTTGATCTACAATTGCTTGTCTTTTGATAGCTTTTTGTTCTATGTAGTGGATGTCAAATTCACTGAGAATCATGACCCATTTAGCCAACCGGCCGGTAAGAGTTGCCTTGCTGAGTAGATATTTGAGAGGATCAATTTTTGCTATTAGCTTAATTGTGTGTGCTAGCATATAATGTCAGAACTTTTGGGATGCGAAGATGACTATTAGACAAGCCTTCTCAATGAATGTATAGTTGAGTTCATAGCCATTCAATGTCTTGCTGATGTAGTATATGGCTCGTTCCTTTCCTTGTTGATCTTCTTGTGCCAACAGTGCCACCAATGATATATCTGTCGTTGAAATATATAGAATAAGGGGCTTTCCTGCGACTGGTGGTACTAGAACTGGTGGGTTCATCAGATACTTTTTGATTTGATAAAAAGATTCTGCACACTTGGCCTCCCATCTGAAAGGTACATTCTTATGGAGCAAATGATTGAATGGTAGACTTTTATCAGCTAGTTGAGCAATGAATAGCCTAATTGATTGGAGTCATCCTTGTAGAGATCTAAGCTGACTGATATTCTTTGGTGGTGGCATCTCCATAATGGCTTGTACCTTTGCTGGATCCACTTCAATACCTTTAGCTGAGATGATGTAGCCTAGTAACTTGCCTGATGTAACCCTGAAAACACGCTTCTTAGGGTTGAGCCTGACTTGGAATTTCTCTAATCGATCAAAGATCTTTGTCAGGATGCTGAGGTGTTCTATTCTGGTGAAGGATTTAGCTAGTAAATCATCCACATAGTCTTCCATGAAGGTATGCATCATGTCATGGAAGATTGTTGTCATTGCTCGTTGATAAGTAGCCCCTGCATTCTTTAAGCCAAAAGGCATAACGTTCCAACAATACATTCCCCGGGATAGGTAAACGTTGTTTTATCTTGATCCTCTGGGGCTATTTTTATTTGATTATAGCTTGAAAAACCGTCCATTAGTGAGAGCATTGCATGGCCCGCGGTGAGTTCTACAATTATGTCGATACTAGGTAGAGGAAAGTCGTCCTTTGGACAAGCTTTGTTGACATCTCCGAAATCAGTGCAAATCCTGATACTGTCGTCTAGTTTTGATATTGGTTCTATGTTGGAAATCCATTCTGCATAGTCGATGGGTCAAATGAATCCTACATCTAATAGTTTCTTTAGTTCAGCCTTGACCATGAGTGCCACCTGTGGATTCATCTTTCATAGTTTTTGCTTGACTGGCTTAACTCCTGGAGAGATGGATAAGTGATGCATGATCAAGTGTGGATCAATTCTGGGCATATCTACATATGACCAAGCAAAGTTAATTTGCTTTTCTTTAAAAAAGATGAGAAATATCGATCTTTCCTCCTCTGTCAGAGATTCTGCTAAGTGTATGTTTTTGGCTGCTTCTGTAGTACCAATGTTGATTGATTGAGTGGGCTAAATCAATATGGGTGATCTCTCATGAAAATGTTCAAGAAGAGTGTCAAGTTTCCCATCCTTAGGTGCCTTAAAAAGGTTTTCGCCCTCAGATGCATCCTTTATTTTTACTTTTTTGTGATCTAGAGCTGCCATTGACTGGTTTTTAGCATCAGATCTTTTATTTGGTTCATTTTTGCGACTGAGAGACTTGGCACTCCCTGGTCTGTAGATATCGTTACTTCATTCACTGGTAGAGCCTGTTTCTAGGTTAACTGTACATAGGCAGTGGATAATGGATTCATCATCTGGGAAAATTGGTATATCATGTATTTCGGGTTTGTCCCAGTCAATGAGGTCGGGAAAGACAAGTGGTAAGGAATCATTTGGTGGATCAAGTTCTACTACTATAAGTGTTAAGACAAAGTTTTCATCGTGATTGGTCTTGGTTTTAAAGAAGTCAAGGGTTTTGTCAAGGTCTTCGATGGTATTATCTTCCGTATAGACTTATTCATAATGTTTCTGTTCGGTTTCCTTGGCGTCATAGATATTATGTGGTCCAAATTCAGGTAGTCTATCTTCTGCGTTATGCTCTTCTTGAGAAAGGGATATGGAGCCAGTATTGTCAGTGATATCTCTAGTAGTGTTTGAGTAGCTACCTGTAGCGTCCTAAAATTGCAACACTTGCAATTTCGACTGCATTTGGGTCTTCACGATGGCGGCGCAACATTGAACCTGAATGGAGACCCCGAAACCTGTTTACAACACCAAAAACTGCATTTTTCTGCACCCTGGCCTGATCCCTCCTTGCACCCTGTTGTCTCGGGAGGTGGGACCATGGTGCCCAGCGCCCTGGTCCTTCTGGACTAGGGCGCCCAGCGCCCTAGTCCCTGGCCCTATTTTGGGCCCGGTCTCTTTTGGGCATCGGGTCTTTAAGTTTGCAATTTGAGAAATAATGTTTCCTGGTTGGCCTAAGGTCGGGAAAATCAGTCTATCAGCCCTAATTGACAAGTATATAAACTACATTTCCCCTCCCATTTGAGGGGGTAAGAAAGAGGAAAACATATGTGTGCAAAAGGCAGAAGCGATATTCAAACATTCAAACATTCAACCATTCAAGCATTCCTTCAAGCAATTGAGCATTCTAAGTCTCCATTCAAGGCTAAGTGTTGCATTCAAGACAAGGATTCAACCATTGAAGAGGTGATCACTTACAACATACAAAATACAACATTCATTACACCTTCGCATGTAAGAATACAAACATTCTTACAACAAGGTATCAGTACTTGTTTACATTACAAACATTTACATTTACAACATTCTCATTTTCTTGGTTAATTCCAAAACCGGGGTTTGACCTAAAGGCAAACCCCTCATCCCTAACCCCCCAATCGTCCTCTCTTTTCTATGTGTAGGTTGCAGGTACGCGGCTATAATTGAAGATCTGGAATCCTTGTGCAGAGACGAACAGATACCCCTTCGTTTCGCGGATTTTTCGGAGGACCCTGTGCACACCGGGTGCCATCGTCTCGTCAACTTTCGCTCAAATTTGCAGAACAACACCGTCTCGACATTTTACTGCTAATTCTAGGTCCACAGCTTCATCCCATATCCCTATCTCTGTTTATAAGTGAATCTTTCCTACTTTACATGCATTCCTAGTTCAATCTTTCTATCTACATTCTTTACAAAAGAGGGTATCCTTGATGTCTTAACCCTTGAAACTCATTTAGAATCCAATCTTGTATTGCGTGGGATTGGATCTTGTGGGTTTCAACCCCTCTTTTGAATGTAAAGTCTCTCCTAAGTGAAAACCATCAACCCTAGTGACTCTCCCTTCTCTCTCCTTGGAGTCGGGGAGGGGAGAACAACTAGGGTTTGATTTTTCCGCTTTACATTTTGGTGAACCTGATGTGAACATCCTCATTCTGATTATTCATGGTTAGATCTGAAAAATTTGCTTCCCTAATTACATTTCCATGTTTGATCTTTTGCAAATTTTAGAGGTTAATTGCATAAAAACCCTAAAATTTTCTTTTTAAGTAATTAAACTTGTGAAACGTTTAATTGTTAATGCTTGTTTCAGATCTACCCTTCTATTGCAAATTGTCAATTCATATTTGTGCTTTAATTCTGAAAATTAAGTGGTTAAATGTCAAAACCCTAATTTTTAAAACCTTCTTGATTCGACCTTTGACTGATAATTTCACTGATCAAAACACCTCCAAATCGGCTGTAACTTTGGATTCCGCAACAAAATCACAATATCTTTCATCCTTGAAAATTTGGAAAAAAGTTGCGAGGACCGTGTGCACCCCGAGCGCCCTCGTCCCCGACATTTTTTCCGAAATTTCGGGAGCTAGATCTTACTGTATTTTTCTGCTAAAATCCAGAATTTTGGCTGATTTTATCAATTTTAACACTTTCAAAATTAAAGTCAAAGTTGGTCTAGCGATTGCTTGGATTGAGGCTTCTAATCATTCAAAAAATTGTTGAAATTGAAATTCATATCAAAATTGTGTTTCCTACAGTCCTAAATCTGAAAAGTGTGTTGGCATTCATTCGAAATTTCAGTGCTTTATTCAAATTTTTGCAGTTTGTGACTTTTGAAATTAAATGTTTAATTGCAACAACCTTGATTTCCACTTTCAAAATTGAATTTTGCGTAAAATTGAGTCAACTTTTAAATTTCAAAACTTGCATTGCTTTTAGTATTCCCTCTAAAATCATAAAAATTTAAAATTTCAGTTTCCTTCTCTTTTTCAAAAATTCAAATTTTGCATTTTTCAACAATCTTGGTAGGGTTCAATTTTGAGATTGCAACTTTAATTTGGCCTATTTACAGATCGTAAAATCACTCAATTTTTTCAGATTAGCTTTAAAATCATCATAACTTTCATCCCTGAAAATTTTGAAAAAAGTTGCGAGGACCGTGTGCACTCCGTTCGCCACGGTCCCGGACATTTTTTCCGAAATTTCGGGAGATTGTCCTGATTGCATTTAACAGCTTAAATCTAGGAGATTGGCTGATTTTATTGAAATTTGCTACCTCTAAAATTCAAAATCTTCTCTCTTTCTTTAGTGCATGAGTTTTACAACAATAAGTCCTACTTACACTATTCCTGTTAGACGAAGCCTTAGAATTAAGTCTTTCCAAGGTGTAATTACCGAGGAGATGGAACCTAATTTGAATGGCCTTTTTAACGAGGACATGGGTAATTCCTATAATCCTCTTAATGATGAAGAAGCTCTCCATGAGGTTTTTGTAGAACAACTTTCAAAATTGGATAACCAATTTGATGATTTTCGACAATGGATGTCTCAAGAATACCCTGATAGTGAAGCTCTTTCATTAATTGAGGGTCTAAAACGTATGGTTCAAAGTGATAAGAATGGAATTGATATTTTGCGTGGTATTGTACACATTGTGGATTCAAATGTGATGCCTATGAAGAGTTGTGTTGAAACTTTAGGTTATACACAACCTCCTACTCAAGTTAATCATTTTGTTCCTTTGACAACTTCTACTACTAGTATACCTACTTTTACATCAAACATAATGACTACTTCAATACAATAAATTCCTCCTATGATCACCAGTCATGGAGGCAATCCCTCTTCTTCAATCAACCCTCTTCCTTCATTCAATTCGACTTCTTCATTCATTCCTTCAATGAGTGTCCCTATTATATCTCCACAAATGAACATGACGCAAGGGGACAATTCATTTAACCCTTCCATTCCTCCTTGTAGTGTTCCTCCTTTCCAATCATCTCCTATGACTAACTATCATAGTGTCCCACCACCTTACTCTTTACCTTCTTTCAATAACATAACACCTCCATCACAATCCAACACGTCTAATATGAACTCTTTGACTGAAGCGACCATTAACAATCTTGCACAAACTGTCTCTTCTTTACAGCAACAAATTGCCTCTATGAATCAATCTAAGTTTAGTGTGCCCACATTTGATGTTGCGAGCCCACTTTCTCTTGACATTGTTCGAGCTATCCCCCCTAAACATGTTGAAATTCCGCATTTGGAGCTTTATAATGGTAAGGGTGATCCTCTAACACATGTTAAGACCTTTCAAACAATATGTACTGATTTTGCTTATGACCAAAGGTTGCTTGCAAAACTGTTTACTAGAACATTAAGAGATAAAGCCCTACAATGGTATTGCTCGTTGCCTTCTTATTCTATTACTTCTTTCGAACAACTTGCAAATGCTTTTATTCAACAATTTCAAAACAATATAAGTCCTAAAGTTACTTTGATTGATTTAATGCATTGTAAACAAGGTGTTAAAGAAAAAGTGACTGATTTCATTGGTAGATATAAGCATTTGTATGCTCAAATTTCTTTTCCAGTACCTAACAATGATATTCAAAGAATCTTTATTTCTAATTTACAAAAAGATATTAGAGAGAAACTTCTGTTTTCTGAGTTTACTTCTTTCCAACAGTTGTGCGCAACTCTTCACAATTATCAACTGACTGTGAGTCAAATGGAACAAGCAAATCCTATGGCTCCGAGTGATAAGGGTGATAGTAGTCAACAACCATTTGGGAAGTTTAAACCGAACAGAGAGTCCATTAAATTCAATGAAAACATCATCAACAACAATGTGAATGCGGCATTAGGCGTGCCTCCTATTTCTAAGTTTTTCAAGAAAGAAAGAAAGTTCACTCCTTTGAATGAATCATTGCATAGTATTATGAATAAGTTATTGGAACAAAATGTGCTTACTCTTCCTCCTATAAGGCAAATAGATCCTGCAAAGATTAATTCACCTTATTTTGATAACAAATCTTTTTGTCAATTTCATCGTCAACCTGGGCATGATACTGAAAAATGTTTTGCTTTAAAGGGTAAAATTCAAGATTTGATTGATAATAATACTATTTCTGTTTCTGGCATGAATGATAAAGGCATCTGTAGCTCCTCCTAACCAAAATCTTCAGATTTTTACTGATCCATTACCTTCTCATACCTCTAATGCGATTGATACTACTGATTCCTCTGTCTCACCTGATGATCTTGTGTCTATGACTCCGAATGTGATTAACTTTGTAGAGCACCAGAAAATCCCTAAAGAACCTTCCATCACATTTGATTGTAGTGAAACTATCAGGGCACCTGATGGTCCTTTATATATAGTTGCAAAAGTCAAGAATACACCTTGTCGTGGAGTGCTTATTGATCCTTCTTGCATGGTTAATGTCATTACTGAAGAATTCCTTTTTACTTTGCAATTGAATCAAGTGATCTATGATGAAACAAATGTGGTTGTGAAACTATTTGATGCATTTTCTTCTCCTGCAATTGGTTCTATTACATTACCTATTGAGGTCCATAACAAATCCCTTGATGTGGACTTTGCTATTATTCCATCATCCGAACAATTTCGTGTGAAGCTAGGCTATCCTTGGCTGTCTTCCATGAAAGCTATTGCTTCTCCTATTCACAAGTGTTTGAAATTTCCCCATAATGGTGAAGTTGTTACTGTCAATCATAGTCTCTTTAAACCAGCTGAAAGAACTTCTAGCGTTCCTATTGATTACTTTTGGCCTAAACAATTCCAATCTCTTCCTCCGCAAAGTGATCATCTTTTCAAATCTTATCAAAAGTGGAAGAAAGATATGATCCTATCTCTAAGTGAACCTAGAACACCCAAACTTGACATTCCTATCATTCTTGAGAAGGAAGTTCTTCCCTTGAAAGATAAAACTAATGTCTTTCCTCAAGAAGATTCCCAACCCATTCCTATGAATATGACTATGCCTATATCTAATAAACTTCCTAAAAGTAGACCTATACCTCCTCGTCATGAGGGGCTTGGTCTCCTTCCTAAACCAAATATTCCTCCCTTATATGGAGCAGTTCCTCCTCCTTCCTCTTATGGAGAGAAGAGACCTTCCTCTTCTCCTATTATTCAACCTAAGAGACCACAACCTAAACACCCAAGTGAAAAGGATGAGAACATTCCTCCTCCTCAATCTTCGCAACTTCCTACTAAGACTAGACAAAATCGTTCTGGACGTGAACGCCGACGAAAGCGTCGTCTTAGAGCTCAGGCAGCTGCTTTTCAAACTTTGCAATCCCCAAAAACACCTTCAGCCAGTATTATTCCATTTTCTCCTCAGCCGACGATTGAGCCGAAATCTCCTAAACATAAGATGCATGATGGCCTTGATCCTGTGCGAGTTAAAGATCCTATTTTTATAAATCTTGATGATGATATAGATGAAAATGTTATTCATGATGAAAATGTTACTCCTGTTCATTCTGATAGTGAGTATGAATATGTTGATGTTGATAACCATTTATCTAACGAATTTTCTAAAGCACTTATCCTAGCTCCTAGACAAGAACAACGTGGCTTGGGGTATGAACATAGCCCTTGTTTGGATCTTTTGATAGCTCCATCTGCTGTGTTGGATGTTCCTCCTCTAGCGTGTTTCCTACCTTCCCGAAATATTGATCAGCAAGATCGGGGGGTAGATGACGTGCTAGACTAGTTCATTAGCATAGCAGACTCTCTCCTCCTCTCTTGATCTCTTTTGTTACTTCTTCTATGTGTTATTCTCATTCTTCTATTTGTTGTCCTTAGTGTTGTCTACTTGAGGACGATGCAAAACATTGAGATCTCTTTTGGTCTCTCTCATGTTGACTCAAAAGACACATGTGTTCCCTTCTTCTAGGTGACCTTCCTTGATTGGGGAATGAAGAACAATTATGCATACATACATATGATATACATGAATTATCATACAGCATACTGACCCCGAGGAAAGCGAAATCACCTTGTGCTTTGTGTTTTGTGTCTATTATCCTTGGGCTTATCTCACACTTGGGGGCTAAATCCTTGTGATAACGTGCTCCTTTCTCATTTCTTATATGTATCACTACCTTAAAGAAATCACCCCCGGTGAGGCGTGTGCGATCGCTTTAACGTAGGGGGCATACATCCCGTTCATATCTTTTCAAGATACTTGAAAATTTCTTGACAAATTTAGCTTTGCCTTGAAAATTTTTGATATCTTTCTTGCATGACTCATAGTGAGGGAACCTTACTACTGACAGTCATGGTTCTCCCTCGTGATCTTCCCTTTTACTTTGTCAATCGAAGTCGTAAGATCCTTAGTCCACTGGGGGCTTGGTGTATCTTGCCTCCTTGACGTGGTGAAAGTTTTTCAATGTTGTTTCTTTGTACTTTACCGAAAGTATGAGCGTACGCTTATACTCCCGCTAAAGTGGGGGCTAAATGTAGCGTCCTAAAATTGCAACACTTGCAATTTCGACTGCATTTGGGTCTTCACGATGGCGGCGCAACGTTGAACCTGAATGGAGACCCCGAAACCTGTTTACAACACCAAAAACTTCATTTTCTGCACCCTAGCCTGATCCCTCCTTGCAGCCTGCTGTCCCGGGAGGTGGGACCGTGGCGCCCAGCGCCCTGGTCCTTCTAGACTAGGGCATCCAGCGCCCTGGTCCCCCAGGACCATGGCACCCAGCGCCCTGGTCCCTGGCCCTATTTTGGGCCCGGTCTCTTTTGGGCATCGGGTCTTTAAGTTTGCAATTCGGGAAATAATGTTTCCTGGTCGGCCTAAGGTCGAGAAAATCAGTCTATCAGCCCTAATTGACAAGTATATAAACTACATTTCCCCTCCCATTTGAGGGGGTAAGAAAGAGGAAAACATATGTGTGCAAAAGGCGGAAGCGATATTCAAACATTCAAACATTCAATCATTCAAGCATTCCTTCAAACAATTGAGCATTCTAAGTCTCCATTCAAGGCTAAGTGTTGCATTCAAGACAAGGATTCAACCATTGAAGAGGAGATCACTTACAACATACAAAATACAACATTCATTACACCTTCGCATGTAAGAATACAAACATTCTTACAACAAGGTATCAGTACTTGTTTACATTACAAACATTTACATTTACAACATTCTCATTTTCTTGGTTAATTTCAAAACCGGGGTTTGACCTAAAGGCAAACCCCTCATCCCTAACCCCCCAATCGTCCTCTCTTTTCTGTGTGTAGGTTGCAGGTACGCGGCTGTAATTGAAGATCTGGAATCCTTGTGCAGAGATGAACAGATCCCCCTTCGTTTCGCGGATTTTTCGGAGGACCGTGTGCACGCCGGGCGCCATCGTCCCGTCAACTTTCCCTCAAATTTGCAGAACAGCACCATCTCGACATTTTACTGCTAATTCCAGGTCCGTAGCTTCATCCCATATTCCTATCTCTGTTTATAAGCGAATCTTTCCTACTTTACATGCATTCCTAGTTCAATCTTTCTATCTACATTCTTTACAAAAGAGGGTATCCTTGATGTCTTAACCCTTGAAACTCATTTAGAATCCAATCTTGTATTGCGTGGGATTGGATCTTGTGGGTTTCAACCCCTCTTTTGAATGTAAAGTCTCTCCTAAGTGAAAACCATCAACCCTAGTGACTCTCCCTTCTCTCTCCTTGGAGTCGGGGAGGGGAGAACAACTAGGGTTCGATTTTTCCGCTTTACACTACCCCATTCATATTCATTGGAATCAGTCTCTGAGTGATCATCTTAGATTTTATCCGTGCTGTAAATAGGTATGTTATATGGTGAAAATAGATCTTTGATGATGGATACCAGTTTGATAGTCTTTGTTGATTCAGTGTCGAATCCTGCTTCTACTTTTTGTATTTGTTCATAGACTATGCGTCCTTGGGGGGAAATAATGGTATTAGGAGATTATTCTATTTGTTTTTGAGATATTAGTGTTTGAATATGAGCTACTGCTGTAGATATGGCCTCTATATAAATGAGGAGCTTTTCCTGATGTTGCTTCTGTTCTTGACGTTCACGTGCCTTGCGGATTGTTTCTGCTGACTCAAATAGTGCTTCTTGCCAAGATTCTTCTTTGTACTTCTTCTTTGCTTTCCATTGAGGTTTTGGAGTTATGTGTGGTGTCTTTCTTAATAGGAAAGTGAGTTTACAACCCAATCATGTTTTGTCTCTACTGAGCTGTGAAGGAAGGTCTATGGGTTCAGTGACTCCTTCTTTGTGTTTTCCAATAGGTCCTTTACCATCATATCCCATTTGTTGCATGATTAAGTAGCCATTTCCATATAGGTGTGTTGGTAGAACTATATCCAGAGCAGCTGCTCTGTTATCTTCTTCCTCATCTTTGTATAACCAACTAAGAATGTCGTTCTCTTCTGATTCATGTGCTAGAGTGCCTAGTTGGATGAAGGTACCATCAAATTTGGTGACGAACTGAGTTACTTGATGTGTTGATATTGTGGGTAATCCATGAGATCTGGGTGATGTTGGTAAGCTGGCCAAACACATGGGTTCCAAAGAGTATTCTCCCATACCTTTCTCTTTGATTTGCATTTTTTGTTTGAAATCTCCAAGTAATGATTCTAGCTTTGCCTTCTATAGATCTGATGTTGAGGATTTCTGTTTTTCCCTATTATGGGGAACCAAACTGTCCTGAGCTGCCCCCATTGCATTACAATGTTGAAATGGATTGTGATCAGTAGATATAAAGACCTCTTGTCCGTTATAGGGAAATTTGACACACTGGTGATACGTAGAAGGCACTGCTTGCATTTCATGTATCCAGGGTCGACCTAATAAGATATTGTATGTGAGGTCTATGTCTAAGACCTGACACATAGTATCCTTTTGCACTGGTCCAACTTGTATGGGTAACATCACGGTTCCTTTAGATTGCCTTTCTTCATCATCATATGCCTTTATGGTAATCTTTTTACGTGGATCAATAGACTTCTCTGAGAAGCCTAATGCACGGATAAGTTTTAAGGTACATATATTAAGTCTAGCTCCTCCATCTATCAATACTCTTTTTACTCGGTGTTTATAAATGATGACTTCAATATGGAGGGGAGTGTTATGCGGATGACTTCAGTATGGAGGGGAGTGTTATGTGGATGACTTCAGATGAGGAAGACGCATCACCCCCTCCACCTCACAAAGAAATCTCTATATATGGAGAAGCGCAGATTAAAACCTCTTGGGTTCCTAAATTGGAAATATCTTCCACAGACCCTACGTCACATCCTACACCAGATTCTGACAGGGAGAGTACCATCAACGACCTTCACCACAACGTCTTAACCCTCATTGACACCTCTTATGAACTTAACCTAATCAATGAGGTAATGCCTATTAAAAATCTTGAACTCATCGAATGGAACCAATATAATCCCCCATGCCTTGACCACTTCCAAAACAATGACGCGATCATTGAATTTTTGGAACTACGAGATAACATACCAAGTGGGGATCACAAAGTTGGATTTGCCATTGAACTTAATAGCACAACATACTTTGGGGCGGATGCCAAACCTTTTAGCTGCAAAAATATAACAATAAAGCATGGTCTTCTAGTGAAAACCACATTGTAGCACTGTTTGATCCCACAAAAGTAAAAAGAAAGAGCATATCCAACGGTGAAAACCTCTCTGAGGCACCTGAGGATGAAAGGTTTGGCATCCTCCCCTCTAGTACACAGTAGGAATGATCAACAATCCTTATTGAAGAGACAAAAGAATACAACGTGGGGACTCCTGAAAATCCTCACCACATACATCTAGCATCTCTTTTAACTCCAGAGGAACAGCCTAAGTTTGTTGAATTCTTCCAGAAGCGTCAGATCAACTTCGCATGGTCATTTGCAGACATGCCTGATCTTGATCCAGATTTAGTCATGCATCACCTCATCATTGCAGAAGGAGCCAAGCCTATCAAATAGAAGCTTCGCAAGATGCACCCCCAGATTGCGGTACTAGTCAAAGAAGAACTTAAGAAACTCCTAGATGTTGGTTTTATTAGACCAATTGATTATGCAGATTGGATATCCAACATTGTGCCTGTTGGAAAACCTAATGGGGGTATCCGTATCTGTATAGACTTCAGAGATCTAAACAAGGCATGTCCTAAAGATGACTTCCCCCTACCAAACATCGACATAATCGTAGACCTAACAGCAGGACATGCCATGCTTTCTCTCATGGATGGCTTTTCAGGATACAACCAGATAAAGATCGCACCAGAGGATCAACATAAGACAGCCTTCACATGTCCATGGGGAACATACTGCTGGAATGTAATTCCTTTTGGTCTAAAGAATGCATGGGCAACCTATCAACGAGCAATGAACACCATATTTCATGATATGATGCATACCATAATGGAAGATTATGTTGATGACTTATTGGAAAAATCATTAACAAGAGAAGGTCATCTAGAAATATTAGAGAAAATCTTTGACAGACTGGAACAATATCATGTTCGACTCAACCCAAAGAAATGTCTTTGGAGTAACCTCAGGAAAGCTGCTAGGATACATTATCTCAGGCAAAGGCATTGAGGTCAATCCTGCAAAGGTCAAAGTAATCATGGACATGCCACCTCCAAGAAACATTAGTCAGCTAAGGACATTACAAGGGCGGCTTCAATCCATCTGAAGATTCATTGCACAACTGGTAGATAAGTGTCACCGCTTTATACACTTATTACACAAGAACATCCACTTTCAATGGGATACTAGATGCCAGCAAGCATTCCAGATGCTTAAAGACTATCTCATGAATACACCATTGTTGATCCCACCAGATCCAAGTAGACCTCCATTTCTCTATATTTCAGCAACAAATACAACATTAGGAATGCTACTGGCACAACACAATGCAGAAGGGAAAGACTGTGTTGTTTACTACATCTCTCGCACACTAGTCGGCTATCAACTCAAATACACCCCTATTGAGCAAGCTTGCCTAGCAGTAATCTTGGAGCCACTAAACTAAGGCACTATCTGTTAACTCATTGCCAAGATTGATCCACTAAAATACATACTCAGCAAAGCAACATTGACTGGCCGCTTGGCCAAATGGGTGATGATTCTAAGTGAATTTGACATCGAGTATGTGGACCGTAAGGCTATCAAGGTTCAAGTTATTGCAGATCAGTTTGTCGATGTACCCCTCATAGGAGATCATCCTCTCATTTCCAATTTTCCAGATGAAGAGATATTCATGATCACAGCAACACAACCATGGAAACTATACTTTGATGGTTCATACACTAGGCATGGCTCAGGGGCAGGCATTTTGTTTATCACACCTCAAGGTGATAGCATCCCAAAGTCTTACAGGCTAACTTTTCCATGTACAAACAACATAGCAGAATATGAGGCCTTGATCATAGGACTTCGACTAGCCATACAATGGAAATTGAAAGTTACAAATATATGGCGACTCCCACCTGGTCATCCGACAAGTAACCGATGAATATCAAACCAAGGATGACAAACTCATGTCGTACATGCAAATGGTGGACAATTTAAAGTCATCATTTACTACTATCACCTTTGAGCAGATACCCAGAGATCAGAATCGAGCTGTTGACGCTATTGCTACCATTGCATCTCTACTAGATCTTCCACAGAATTCAACACGCTATGAGTTCTTGGTAGAACAGCTTTGGATTCTCGCTTATGATATCCCTGAATACGAAATGATATGCGGCCTTGTCAGTTTTGAATCCCCATGGTATGGTGAGTTCCACACCTATCTACACAATCACACACCTCCTCCTAACCAATCGAATAACCAACATAAAACCTTCATTCGACAAACCGCTTGATATACCATTATTTCTAAAACCCTATACCGATGCAGTCTTGATGGTACTCTCCTTCGATGTTTAGAACAAGATGAGATAACAAAGGCCTTGGAAGAGGTACATGAAGGAATTTGTGGAACTCACACAAGTGGCCCATCCCTAGCAAAGAAAAATCATACGTGCTGGGTACTATTGGTCGTCCATGGAAAAATACTCCTATTATTTTGTCAGAAAATGCAAGAAGTGCCAAGTTCACGGAGACCTGATACATGCACCAGCATAAGAATTGCAACCAATCACAACACCATGGCCTTTTTGTCAATGGGGACTTGACCTTGTGGGTAAAATCCATCCATCTTCATCCAACGGCCACAAATTCATTATTACCGCCACAAAATACTTCACAAAGTAGATCGAAGATGTTCCACTTACCCAAGTCACTGGCAAGTAGATCGCCTCATTCATCCTTAATTACATCATCTGCCGGTATGGTGTACCCATGTCCATCATCACAGATAACGAGCTTCCTTTCAAAAATCAGGATGTCCGTGAGCTCTGTGAGAAGTTTCACATTCAACATCGCTTTTCCACTCCCTATTACCCACAAGGAAATGGTCAGGCCGAAGCATCAAACAAAAACATATTGAGAATCCTCAAGAAGACAGTCAATGATGTCGGTCACGATTGGCATGTTCAATTAAATCTAGCACTATGGGCATATCGAACTAGCATTCGAACCTCTACAGGCACAACTCCCTACTCACTAGTATATGGCACAGAAGCCATCCTTCCTATCGAGGTCGAGATACCATCTCTATGGGTTTCCTTGCATAATCTCATAGATGATGAAGCATATAGAGTATCCCATCTCCAAGATTTAGAGCTACTTGATGAAAAAAGACAAGCTACATACAATCACCTCAAAGCCTATCAGTAGCGCATGAGCAAAAGCTATAATCATCGAGTTAGACCTTGCACATTTGAGGTAGGTGATCTTGTTCTTCGAGAGAATCCTTGTAACCAACCAAACAGAGAACATCAAGTAAAGTTTGAATCTAACTGGCTGGGTCCATATGTTATCACTATCATATTTGGGTCTGGGGCATATCGGTTGGCTACTTCAAAAGGAGAACCACTAGTAGATCCAATCAACAACATGCACCTCAAACGGTTTTATACATAAGCTATACAGAGCATCAGGCTCCCATACATACAAGAAAAACACCAAAAACATTCAGATAAATGTTTTGAAGAAAATACAAAAAAATCAAAATAGTAAAGAAAAACCATGCATCCAAACAGTGAACAACCACTCTGGTGGCACCTTGGGTAAGTGCGATGGTGAAAACCTGGCAAACAAGCGCCACTTGTAAAGGCTATGGCTCCATTTTCTTTCAGACTTGTTGCGATCACATTCGTTGCATCCACACATCCATCAGTCAAAACCATGGCATGTTGTTGATCTGCAATCAAGGATGGTACTTCATGCGTCTTGCATGCCGCTTTTTCATAGTCGTGTCTAAACTGGGGGCAATGCCCTTAATCTATTGATGGAAGTGGATTTTGCATTACTTGTGATTCATTAAGTTCTTCATTCAAAACCATCTCACAAAATACCAAAACATTTGAAAACTGTCTCACAAAATACCAAAAACATTCAAAAACACTCACAAAATCCAAAAACATGAGAAAACATCAAAAATTAATCAAAAACATGGAACTCCCTTTGTACATACGCATCCAAGTAGATACCAAACAATCATTGTAAAATACTCAAACGATGACCACTTATCACATCAACCAAACAATCAACATCGACGCACAAACTATCTTAACAAGGATGCATCCTTCCTTACCAAAACAAAGACATGCTAACTTTTTTCTTTGACAAGAAAATTATGCTTTTAGCTATCAAGTACTTGGTTGGTTTTTAGGTTATTTATTCATTTATATCAGGTTCCTACGCTACTCTGGGATATCCACAAGTGATTAGAGTGGCCGTGATGGTTCCTAAGTATCATTTTGTTTGTTTATATTCCACGAATTATTCCAATTAAGTTCTGGGGCATGTACTAATGGTGTCTACGTGGGAAGTTCACTAAGCTATGTGATCATATGCAAAATACAGTCATGGATCACTATGGCTTGCTGACTACAGTGTATACCTCGACCGTATGAGCATGAACCATTATGGAGGGTCCATATTCTTTATTCTTTATTTATGTTGTTTGTTTGTAGGTACAATGCTCCATCCTTGGTTCCTACTGCCTCATCCAAGATTGATACTACCATGCTCAATGATGAAAATAAAGCACTATAGATCATCATCCCATCTCATCTATTTATATTGCATTCTGTTGCATATCACCCATCCATTTAATCATTCATTATTCATATGCATGGTTTTGTATGCAAGTGTGAACAAGATTAATATGAGAAGTTATTTGAAAAATGAATTGGTCTTGGATACCATCATGACAGAGTTCTCCGATACATCATCAATGCATCACGCAAAGTCTAAACAACCTTGCATTCATCTATCATGAACACATCATCATTTCATTACATTTAGTTGCATTTAAATAAACCTAGTTCATTATCATATGCTTGCATATAGGTTTATTAACTTTATTTTTAGCCATTCATTAGAGTGCATTTCATATCATTTAGTTGCATTGAAATACATATAGTTCATTTTCATGTACTTGCATTAGTATCATTTCATCATTGCAAACTCATGACATTTAGATTCATTTATATGAAAAATTCTCATCATTGCATTTATTACCATTATTAGCCATTACTGTGCGTTCATTTAGTATCATTTACACTCATCATTTATCATCATTTAAACTTGTTTCCCATACATTTGTTTAGATTTTCACAGTTGCATGCATTTATTTATCTATCCATGAGTTAAGTGCATTCATTTATCCATCTCGTATATTCTTATACTCATTCATTTCATCTTACAACAAATTTCATTTAGGATTCATTAGAATGCATTCATTATCCTTTTAATTGCATTAAGGTGCACTTATTCATTACCCATGAGTTGCATTATCATTACATTAACATTTCACTCAAATTATATTTTATCAAACATTTAGATCATAACAAACAAAACCATTTGTCTCAATATTGGTTTATACATTTTACATATGCCTTCATTTAGAAATCATCATATAAACATTTGTACTTTACATTTGTTTATCCATATTGCATTCATTTTAACCATCTAGATGCATTTACATAAATCATTCATACATTGCACCAAACATCACTGCATATCATCATCTCATTGACATAAAGCACAAGTACTATCTATATCATCGTTAGTATCATTTCATTATGCATACATCATCATCATGCCATTACATACATCAAGCATTACACCAACACATCATGCATACATATAAACCTGCATCCACATGTTAGTACCACATTCATAAACATGCATATAGACATCATATAAATCAAGCATAACATGCATATAGGAACATATAGGAATCGTCTCATCCACACCTACGTATAGCAAGTACAAATATCCATCTAAGCATACATCATAGATCATCATCTTGCATAAATCCATACATATCATCAACGTGCATATTATCACAAAATATGGGATCTCCTCATATATCACATCATATCATATCGCAAAAACATACATGTATCAGAGTACGATGAAGTCCAAAATATCGGCTACCAAGAGCCATCCAAGACATAGTCCAAAATGACAATGTAAAAACATACATAAATGCTCTCTCAAATGCCACTATGACCAGATGCTGCACCACCATCACCACCTGCTCCCCCACTACCCCCTGCACTACCTCGTCGTGGAGGACCCATCACACCACCACTGCTCTGCATCCTCTGAGACCGCTCTGATCTCTCCTGACGCATCTGTGAATAACTCAGTGCCTGCCAACTAGATGGCACCTCCTGCTCATATAGACCCTGCCAGTAATCAACCTCTGCACCTGCTCTCCATAATTCTCTCACTAGGGAATCAGTTGATGACCCATGTCTAGGTACTCTCTCCAAGGCCTAAACTCTCTCCTGTAACTAGATCACCAAGTCAACGGCTTGATCTCTCTCCTGCAGCACTACAGTCAACTCTGACTCTCGTGTAAAAAGTTGCACATCTCTAGCTACCACCTCCATATTCTCCAACCGACTCTGTAAAACTAATATCATATGATCCCTCAGATCTCCACCACCTATATCTCCCTCCCTCATATCCATAGGGACCTCTCCAGTGGCTCCCTCCCCTGTATCCATAGGTGCCTCTCCCTCCCCCGCATCCCTGCCACCTAATCTCACGCCTCCCTGCATCAAAGGTCCCTTTGATAGCTGCAATGGCTGACCACCTCTCCCTCTCTGCTGTAAACGTCCACCACCCCCACCTCCACCTCATAATCCACCACCCCCTCCAAAACCACCACCCCCTCCTCTACCTCCTCCATCACCTCCTCCTCCATCGCTACCACCTCCATCCCCTCTCCCTCGCCCACCTACTACCACTCCACGACCTCCTCTCCTCCTCGAAGGATGGAATAGGCTCTATTGGATCTGATATCCGCAAAATCGGATGTGCCGCAATATATTGCATATACTCATCAGTAACACCTGCATCTACAACCCTCAGCCTCATCTACCATGCTCTCGCTTATAGAGTCTGAAACTCTGCCAAAGCCTGATCATAGGGTAATACTGGCCCCCACTGGAACCTCTCTCGGACCACCCGTGCATACTCTTCAGAACCACTCGGCAGTCCCTGCCTCCATCCAAACTGTCTCAGCACTCTTCTAGGTACCTGTCTCTCCACATTGTAGGTTGTCCTACCAATGAGGTATCGTGTCATAAACACATACGACAAGGCTTCTGCATCATCCTCCCAAGGATCGCACTCAATATACAACCTCCAGATCATTGTATCTAAATCGTCAAGTGCCCGTCGCCACCACTCTAACTTCCCCAGGTGGGGCTGACTCATCATATCGCCATACATATATACATAGGGTTGGTCTATTGCCCTAAATCTCAGACTCACTGGTTGAGTCACAGGTAGGAGCTCCCATGCTCAAATATGAAGAAGAGTGATCCCCGCTCTCAGTGAGCTCACCTCTCGGTATACTATCTCATGCAACTCCCGATATACGTGTGATAGCACGCACGGTCCCCATGCAAAGCGGGTCCCCTTAGTCATCATCTGCTCTATAACTTGGCCCCAACCAACGACCAGTCCATGCGATCGTCGATCTGGGCATAGCAGTCCCCCAACAATCCTTGATAACACAGCCGGTAGTGGCTCATACAAGGCAGCTATATCCTCCCATGCTACTGAGCCATCATCAATGAACACATCCTCATCAAAAAATCTCTACACTACTGCTATTCCCCCAAGCTCGATCATACGTCACCAGCTCTCCTCGAATAGGAATGTGTAGGATGCACCATGCATCCTCCAGTGTAATCGTCATCTCCCCCTGTGCTAAGTGAAATGTACACGTCTCATTGTGCCACCGCTCTGCCAATGCTATAATCAAACCGTGATTCATCCAAATCACGGGCATATACATCACATCGTACAGGTATGTCGCTGCAATGCAATCAACCTTGGCCTCTATCAATCAATCTCGCAACACCTGTGTGGCTGGATGCCACTCCCACATCTGTAAGACGCGAAGCTCCTCCTAAACATGTGCATCAACCATCATCATCAGTTGTTTTGTTTCAAACTTTCTTAAGTTTCAACCTAGACTATCAATAGATACTTTTATCACGTATCTTTGAGTCTCAACAGGTAAGCAATCATGGCACACCTAGACTACAACAGGCATTTATCCTAATGGCCTAAGTCTCAACAAGGTTGCTATGGTTCAAAACAACTCCCCTCTCCATCCATCCATCATTGGCATTAGGAGATTCTTTTTCAAAACACTGGGGCATCTATTTTCCTAACAATAGCGCTACTCTGCCAACAATAGCGCTACTTTGCAAACAATAGTGCTAATATGTTGACAATTGTGCTAAACCAACTACACAATAGTGCTACAAACACTATGCAAAAGTGCTATTTAACAACAACGCTACAAGGACTCAATAGTGTTAAACCTACAAAAGCGCTAAATCAACTATGCAATAGCACTACACTTTTCAAAAATGCTAAAACCACTATGCATAAACGCTATAGTGGCACAATAGTGCTAATTAAATTGACAACAACGCCAAAACACAGTTTTAGCACTATTGTTTTGACTCAACTTGGACAAGCTAAAAAACCTATCAAAAATGCTTGAAAAAAAATAATTTAAATTCACATACTGCTGGTCCGTAGTCATCTGGCCACTTGAATCGACGAACTTGCTCTAGCCGATGATCTGCTATTGGTACCGGCATCCTGACTGTTGCTTGCTCTTTCAAAAAGGTCACTATTAGAGCTCATAAATCACTATGGAGACGAATGCAAATGACCTTGTTTTTACCCCTTCACCCCCATATATACCCTTCGTCGTAACCCTAATTTTACCCCGCTCACTGTCGTGGTCCCCGTGAACTTCCAGAGCCTCCCATTTCTCCATTTTATCTCTGATTTCTTCTATTTTTTCACCAATATTGCTCACTTCTTCTCTTCTATCTCCTTGCCAATTTTCCTTCTTTTTTGAGAGATCGTCCAATTTTTTGAAATTTTCAGCCCATCTCTCAAGGGGGCATACCACCCATTAAATTAACATTTTATGGGGCATATTTCTTCACACCTATTTTTCTTTCTTTGAAACGACACGATAAACCGCACTGTCTCAAAGAGGGGCAAATATAGTCACATAAATCTGTCCAATTTAATTAAATGAATATTTTATATTTATTTGATTAAAAATCCACTAGCCATCAGTTAATTAAATTAATATTTAATTAATTCATCTTCAAACATTCTCCTATTAATTAAATAAATTATTCAATTTATTTTAATTAATTCATTAAACCAAATTCACAATCAATTAAATGAATAAATTCTATTTATTTCATTTAATCCCCTTTCTTCTTTTAAATAAATTAAATAAAACATTTATTTAAATCACTAAATCCCCCCCCCCCCACTTGCATTCTCCTAAAAATGCAACTTGCACCTATTTGTTGAAATAAATGAATTTTATTTTAATAAAAATCCTATTTTCCCTCACCCACCAAACTCACTTGCAATCCTAAACCCCTTCTAGATTCTTCTAACCCCTTCCTAATTAGCCAAATCCATCCCCTAATTATTGTCATATTCCTAAGCAACTTGGAGTCACTTCTCAAAGCCCTCAAAGTCTTTGAAAAACATTTAAGGCTTGATGTGTTCAACAATTTAACCTCTAAAGTCTTCCAAACCACTAATGGCTCTTACATGACCATTTATGGTTAAATCCACTTGCACCCATGGTTAGGGACTTTGACCCCTAACTCAACCTTCATGTAACCCATGTGTCTCCTCAAGCATTTATTGTTTTGACCATGGTTATCCTCACTAACTCTTGCACAAGAGTTTATACATTGGATAAAAGCATTATTCTTTGAATAATGAATTTATTCACTCAACTCAACCTTAACCCTACCTCTCAAGTTAACCCTCGAGTCATGTCAAGCATTTAATGTTTCTTCCCTCCCCTCTCAACCCCTCTCATGTTGACACTTGTCATCCTGGGATTGGGTTGAAAGTCCTCACATAGATCATAAACCCTTCAATCCTGACCCTTGTTGAGATTACTCAATCTCAACCATCCATTGCTCCATTTTACTTATAAATAGAGCTCATTTCTTCATAATCCAGATCTTGAAAACTTGTATGCATTTACATTATAGTCATTTTTAGAGAGCATTTAGTATAAATCAATCATATTCACTCTTTTGGTTTAAAATCAACACTAGCTAATTAGATAGTCTCTTATTTTAGCTTTTGCTCACACTTGCATAGCATTAGATTAATCATTTTTCAATCTTGAACCTCCATAAGGCATCCATAGTGCAAAAAGCTGCTGAGAGCTACACTAATTTGAAACTTGGAGAGGAGAGGAACATGGGAGGAGGAGCTACAAGCATGGTGGAAGGCATTTGGAGATGCCTTATTGTATTTGCTTTCATTGTCAAATGTTTTATTATGTTTTTAGTGTCTCTCTGGGTATGCCTGCTTAGAGTAGTCTTTGGTTGATTAACACTAACAACTCTTTGTTTCTTGTTGTTTCTCATATGTGTTATACCACCACAGATTTTGTCTAACATCTCCCATTTTGCAGAGCATCACATGCTAAACCGATTTTGTTATCTAAACAATGATTAAGATGTGTCCCTTGTAACTGAATCGGTTCTAATAATGAGACGTGTTGACATAACCGATTCATAATTATAATATAATCATGTCCCATTCAAGAGGCGTGTTGATTAGAAGTTGACTCATGGAGGAGTTGTGTTGGTTGAATGCACATCAGATCAAGTATATATGAAGATCGTATCTCACTCTCTAGAATCGTAAAATGACATACAATCAGCAGAACTGTATCCATGTAAGCATAGTTGTAGTATTAACTTAGAAGAGAAGTTCTTGGGGGAGACAATCGAGTATTGTCTATGGTTGGGAGGGAAAATCATTTCCCATGGTTAATTGAGCACAACTACTACTCAACATGGTATCAGAGCGGATACAATTCTGAGCCTATGCATTGGTTGTTGGCAAGCAAGTGTCAACATCTTGGTTTGATTCACCTGCTTAAATGCAGGAGGCAAATCTTGGCACTTTTTTGTTTCCTTTTGCCCTTACATTGACTTCATGGAACGTGTCAAATGAAAGAAAATGAAGTTTTGTTCTTGAGGCTCGGTGCTCCTCTTGCTTTACTTACTTGAGAAGAAGTAATGTGTGGGAAGTTAAAGGATGTGTAGATGGATTCACACGCTACCTTGAGATTCTGATTCTAATTCATTGTTAGCTTGTTTTTTAGTCATGTTGATTGTCCATGGATCTTTGAATGATTAGAACTTGGTTCACCAAAGGAGTCAAAGTCAGAAGCAACATAATTAAGGCAGAGTTGTGCCTATGCAATAAACACATGATGGAAGCAAATTATTAAGGAATGCAATGTTGCAACATTATACAGGAAAAGATCTTTATAATTACTTTGAGGAATTTGAAAAAGAAGTGGTCCAGTAGTGGAAAGGATTTATGGCTATTGTTAAAAATAAAATTATTGTTATTATGGATCTATGTATCACCAGTCGATCAACAACAACAGCGGCGCGTCGGCATCCACACCATTAGAGGTTGTTTGTGGATATTATTACCAATACTAATTCAAACCTCAGACTGAGAAATCCACCAAGACATGCGGAAGGTGAACATGTTGCATTCCTCGATAGGTAGATTCATTTGAGAAGCTTGATAATATCGGACAAGGAACTTACAACAATATGTATAAGGCACGTGATTTTGACACTGGAAAATTTGATGTGCTAAAGGTGCGGTTTGACAATTTGGATCCTGAAAGTGTGCACTTTATGGAAAGAGTGATACATGCTTTACGTAGACTTGATCATCCAAATGTAGTGAAGTTGGAGGGATTGATTACTTCACGAATGTCCTCTAGTTTATATCTTGTATTTGAGTACATGGAACATGATCTTGTTGGACTTGCTACTTGCCCAGGGATTAAGTTCACTAAACCGTAGACAACCCTTGACAAGTTGTGTGGTACGCTTTGGTATCGGCCTCTAGAACTTTTACTTAGTGCCACTAAATATGGAGTTGTCATGGACTTGTGGAGCAAAGGTTGTAGGCCATGCTGGTGTGGCTACTTTCTCCTAGCATGAACCTATAGCGGCTAACTCTGGGAGATTTGAGTCGCTGGTGTGGTTTGTACATTCTGTGCGGCTAGTGACACATTTTTTGGATCTTGTTATAGGCGTTTGTGATTGCTATCGGGATTGATAGAAGGGAGGATTGAATAATTGATAGAGACTCTGTTTATCCTACAACACACCTGGAACTCTAATATGTTGCTCATTTCTCTTATCGGTTATGGTTGTTTACGTGATATACTATTACATTGGTCGGGAGGTATTGTTGGAGATACACCAAGAGATACATATTAAAACTAGTCGAGACATATTGCTGGAGCGAATAGTTGAAAGGAAGGTATTGTACCAAAGGGGAGTTTCATTTGGTGAAGTTTGATGCCAAATATCCTTATGGATGCCTAGCTCTTTCCAACATTGGCATTCATATCGTTGTAGCTTTCATCATTTTAGATCAAACTGAAAGCAATTAAACAAATGAACAGAATGAACACAAAGAACACTCAGAACACAAGAGTACCCTGGAAAAACCTCCCTCTTGAAAGGAAAAACCCAGTAATTAAGATCTCTGATTATATTAATCAAATCTGAGAATCACTTTACAATTTTGAATCACTCCTTGAAGCAAGTTAGATCATCATATATGTTGTATACACAGTCTGAATTCTACTAGGGTATTAGATTGCCAAAGGATGACACAATGTTGTCCAAATTGACTTACAAGTGCAGATTGAAATGTTGTAGTGGAATCTGATTTGCAGTCTGATGGTTCACTTGGCAAAGAAAGGAATTCTCTTGCCAAGAAGTATATTCGCTAACAAGATCGTTGACCAAAGAGTGATGATCGCAGACTAAGAATTGAACTCGCTCACCAAGAAAAATGAGTTCGTTGATCTGAATATGCTCTGCTAAAGAAGGTATTCATTGATGCTTTCATCATTTTATACACTGTACACCTTCGAGGTACTGCAACAAGGTTAGGATTTTAGTAGCAACTGAGCACAATCAGTAGGCAAGAGGCGTAGAAGGTCTTCCTCTGTACCACAGTCTTTGTATGTATGCACAGGTGATACTCATGTCTGCGCCTTAGGCACCTCAAATCTCACTCCTCGCAACACCGAGCAGTGTTAAAAGTTGCATATCTAGCACAATGGTGTACCATCAAGAGATAAATAGTTCATGAATTTCATATGTAGTAGTAATTCATGCATGTTATTTGTGAAACAACATTGTTGGCAGATGTCTGCATATGTCAAGCTGCATTTTAATGTCTTGTTTTCAATTTCTTCAACTTACTATGAGAAACTTACCATCAAGAGGCGGGACATCTTTAGAATCACAGCATAAGCAGTTAAATATGCTAGAGTTCTATAAGTATTTCAAGGTGTGGTTGGAGATATTTTATGTGCTTTGGATGAATAAGTTATTCCTTATTGTGATTTTGACACAACTTCTGGAGGATCTATCATTCATGCTTTGGAGATATTGCTCTTGCTATTAATGCTCATTTAGGTGATCTTTCAAGATAAATAGATTGCATTCAAGGGAGAAAGAACCTAATGCTTACAATCATAAGACTGGGTTGATGACTGAAAACATTTCTCAGATCATCTATGTGATTTGTACCTTCAAGGAAGGAGGAAATAACATTTCAACTTCAAAGGGAGCTTGGCATTTTAGTTTCAGAGGGAGCCTGATATTTCAGCTTCAGAGGAAGCCTAACATTGAAGCTTCAAAGGGAGCCTGACATATTTGGAGAAGGATGTCAGAAGGTTGATATCAAGCTCAGAGGGAGCCACATTGAACATTTGGTTAGTGCATTCTTCTCTGCGAGAGAAGTTTGAGGTGCAAGCCCTTGTTAGTGTGTTCTTCTATGCGAGAGAATTTTGAGGTGCAAGCCCTTGTTAGTGCATTTTTCTCTATAGGAGAAGTTTGAAGTGAAAGCCCTTGTTCCACCCTCTATGAGTAGGTATGGTGGATCCACCCTCTGGGAGTAGCCATGGTGGATGTCATGTGAGAGATTCCATGACTTAGCACTTGTGTTTATTAACCCTCTGGGAGTAGCCATGGTGAACGTTATGATGACATGACGACATCATGTTGAGCATTCCTTGATGGGCACTTGTGTTCATTTGCATTTCCATCCATGGGAGAAGCCATGATGGACCCACCCTTTGGGAGTAGCCATGGTGGTTGTGTTCATCTGTATTTCCACCCTCTAGGATGAGTCATGGTGGATCCACCCTTTGGGATGAGTTATGGTGGGTGCCATGTGTGTGACACCATGGCAACATCATGTGAGAGAGTTTGTGATGATTTTTCTTGTACTTGTGTGTTTACCCTTTGGGATGAGTCATGGTGAATATCATTGTGAGGTGATGATCTCACAATGATGAATACTTGTGCATTTTACCATCATTATGAGGTGATGATCTCACAATAATGGTTGATATCATGGTAAGGTGATATCAATTCTTACACCATCCATGGGAGAAGCCATGATGGTTGATATCACTGTGAGGTGATATCTTTCCTTTCCACATATGGGAGTAGCCATTGTGGTCAAACATCACGATGAGGGGTGAACTTACAATACTGGTTCCCACTTTTTGACCAACTTTGACACATATGAATATTTTGAAAAAAACCTTCACTTTCCGACACCTATAACTTTTAAACCATTCAGAATTTGAAGATGATATAAACTATTGATTTTAACATCTTGTTTGTAGATTCTAAATTTTATTTTTTTTCAAATTTGTTTAAATAAAATTTTATTGATTTTTCCATCTCCCTCAAAAAGTAATTTTTTACAACAAACAACATTTTTAAAGAGTGATGTGTATCCCGAAACGCATGGTTTTTTTTCTATAAATGATAAAAACTTAATTCTTTTGAATTTTGGTTTGTAACATCAATACCCAGGGCATGCAGTTGGTTTGATACTGATATGTTGAATATTTTTCATTTGATTAAGTTTTGAAGTTCGACTAATTATAATTTAGATATAGGTGTACGTTTGAACACATAACTTGTTCTATATATATCAAAATTCAATTTTCTATTTTTTGTTAGAAAGAAAACATCAATACCTAGTGCATAGATATTTTTCAGAATTTTTTTGAATTAGTTTACTATTTTTCACAATGCATTGAACAAAGAAGTTCATGTTCGGTGAAAAACCTACATTCATAAGAAATAAAATAAAAATATATTAATGAATTTAAATATATTAAAAGTTATACTATTTGGAAATCTTATAATAAGGACTAAATACTTTTTAAAAAAAACTTTTAAATGAATTAATTTGACCCCCCAATAGCTAATGTAAAATTGGTTTTTTATTAGCATTTGATAGATGCAAAGGAGACTCCATTGCAAATATGATTTAGAAATAGAGAGGTTCTATCCAAGAAATTTTGAGAGCCTTTGATTAACTCTCTTCAATTAATTACTTAAAATGGGACCTCTTAAATCTTAAATCATTGTATTTCTTTAAAAATGTATGATTTCAGCAAAAATCAAGACGTACCAAAAAGTGGGAACCAGCTTTGTGAGTTCACCCTGAGGTGATATGATATCACAATGAGATGATAAGCTTCTTTCATACACGAGTATAGTCATTGTGTTAGTCATCACGATGAGGTGATGTGTCTTGTAGATATCAAAAAGGATTCATCCCTAGCTAAGAGGGAGTGTTGATGTAATAGCGTCGATCGGAATTCTTTTAAGCCAATATAGATAGCTAAATTGTCTAATTGGCCTAATCGGCCTTAGACAATTTAGTTATATCGATTTGGTTATACTCATGCTAAACCGATTTTGTTATCTAAACAATGATTAAGATGTATCCCTTGTAACTGAATTGGTTCTAATAATGAGATGTGTTGACATAACCGATTCATAATTATAATATGATCATGTCCCATTAAGGAGGCGTGTTAATTAGAAGTCAACTCATGGAGGAGTTGTGTTGGTTGAATGCACACCGGATCAAGTATATATGAAGATCCTATCCCACTCTCTAGAATCATAAAATGACATACAACCAGCAGAATTGTATCCACATGAGTGCAGTTGTAGTATTAAATTAAAAGAGAAGTGCTTGGGGGAGACAATCGAGTATTGTCTATGGTTGGGAGGGCAAATCGTTACCCATGGTTAATCGAGCACACCTACCACTCAACACTAATGAAGATTTTGTCATCTGGGAAGCAAGTACTCTTGAGACTTGAAAGATGTGACATTTTGGTGTCACAAAAGGCACATTACAAAGCCATTTGTAACATTTAAAGCTTACATATCCAAGATCCTCACAAATAGGATTATGGGGATCATCATAAAGGAAAATATTTTGATTAGAACTAAATTGCAAAAAGGTATATGAACTTAATAGTTTTGGTAAATGGTAATTTCAAGTTTTTGACAAGTTGTTAGTTCTAAATTAATTAGGATGGTTGGGAGGTTAAGTCATTATTTGAATTATAAATTACCTAGAACCTAAGGGTTAAAAATTGTGAGCTACCAAAATTCAAACTTCATGGCCAAAATTGGTGGGTTTGAGAAGATTGTGATCGATTACAACCTAGAATTGGTTGTTTCTACTTCCTCATTTTCCTATTGTGAGTTAAATTTGTTAAACTATTATAGCATAGAAAGGGATGCTAGTTACCTTGCCTCAAAGGGGCTACGATGTTTAGTACTTTTATGTGACTATGGATGTCGTGCAATGGCTACCAATATGCCACCAACACGCATGAATTAGAATTCTATTTAGACAAGTTGAAAAAGGTTGGACAATTTTTTTAGCTTTATAGCTTCATTGTCCCCTCCTTTCTAGGTGTTGTTATTCATTCAAACCTAATTAGTATAGTCTTCCAACAAATAAATTCTATATTGAGTATCCCAATCACATGGTTGTACATAGAAACGCTAGCCCACATTCCTTTTTTTATTGTGGTTATATCATCCCATCCAACAACAACTTCATCCTTGACAAAGGCAATTCTAGCTAATGTGGATAAAATTGTAACTAAATTGTGAAAACATCATATTTCTTGAATACGTTGATGACGTCCAAAGGGATTTCATTCAATTGAATCATTTTAAATGGTATACATAATACATTTATCTATCAAGCAACCTCCATCATACTAGTTAGGATTAGCAAGGACTTGTTGATGTGTGTTTTACGCACACTCAAACACATAATTAAATACCAAAGTATTTTATCCTCTTGAAAAAAAATCACCTCGGATGCTAAATATCTGATCAACTAAGACGATTTCAAGGTTTCTATGGTCATTTATTGACATGTGGGTAACTCAATAGTTGATGTGATATGTTGTTTTCACTTGGGGACTTACGTAATTGTTTGAGTTTGGAAATATTTTCATGGATTTAGAATTGGAATAGGTTATGCCAATGACTTAAGATTTTGTGCTTTGAGCTCAATCTATTCTAACAAATATTTTTTTTAAAGGGACTAAAGGAATAGGGCTTAGGAGTTCTATTCTAACCTAGCATGCAAGAGGCAAGGAATGATTCAATGGAATCCTACTAGGCTAGGTCTCACCATCAATGAACAATTTGACACAAGCTTAGTGCAATCATTTAAGGTAAATTTCATATATGTTCAAATTATCACCATCAAACATTGATATCATCAAGACAATAATTAACAATGGATGTGCAACAATTGAAGTTAAGTTCAATAAAATTCCAGTTGACCATGCAAGGCTAATTTACAATCAGCAAGAAGCTAGTGGTCTGGATTAAATGGATTTCACACAAATGCATTCAACAACTCTTTCATTCAATCTAAATGCTTGAAAACAAATTCTAATATAACTTGGAGGCAATGAGAACCACAAATGCATACAACACTTAAACAAAATCACCAAACTTCAATGATTGTATTCAAATCTGCAGCATATAGATGATAATTCTCAAAAATCTCTCTTACAAATGAGAGGCAATGGGGTATATATAGGATCTCAAAAAAAATGAATGGCCAAGATTCATTTGGAATCAAGGGCCAAGATCATGCCAACACAGCCCTAAAGTTGCCTTAATTAGGGTTTACATCAAAAAAGGAATCACCAACATGTGATCCAATGGAATGACACCTGGTCATCAAGTAGGGAATCTTTTAGAAAATTTCGACCTGCATTCCTTTCTCTAGCAACATATTGCAAGAATCTAGCCAAAATTGAATCTAGCTCCTTCATGGTGATGTTGGATAAAGTCTCCCATTGCGCATCCATCACCTCCAATGCATCCAAACAAGCATCCAAAACACTCTCCCAATCTGGCATAAGCTTCTAAGAACTATGGACATGGATCAACAAGGAAACCAAATCATCAATTTTATTCTTCTTCAAAGAATCCAACTGGCTGAAGTACATGAACTTCATCTTTTCTCTTAATTCTTCTAAGTGTAGACAGTTGGAAGCACTAACATCTATGCCTAACAACTCTTCAATGGATGTATGGATTTTGGATTGAATCTCCTGGATTGATCCTTCCATCATTTAGGAGTGTGACTCTCCTCGTCTACATGTATCCTTGCATCGTTGATTATTCTTTGATTGCCCTCGAGGGAGGACTCCTTTGGTCTCATTTTCTCATAGGTGAATGTGACGCCCATTTCTATCAACTGGTTCATATACTTGTCTACCCATTCCCTAGAGAAATCAATAAATTCTCTTATAAGAACATTTAAATCTACCACCTTCGGCTATGACCAACTAGGCAATAAGATAGGCTTGTTCACCTCATTTTCATACTATAGATAACTATGATCACTATCATCAACTATCTGATCTAGAATGGAGAAAAGTTCACATTTCCTCATGAAATCAACTGACAATCTGGACCACATTCTCTTCCTTACCGCTTGCTCATCCATGAGATTAGCCCAATAATCTTCAATATCCACCTTATGTGTGAATATTTCTCCCTCGATCTTTACATCACTCTTATGCAGATCAAATCTATCTCTGCTCTTGTAAATTCCAAGGTGATAAAATGCAAGCTCATCAATCATTGAACTGGTTGTAGTGGTAGTATGGCACACCTCCAATGTCTTTCCTATTGCAATAGGAAAAGTTATCCATGTTTTGTGCTTCTTCTTTTGGATGAAATCAAATTCCAGAAGTTGTCTCACCACCTCAAGTAGGATCATCTTATCAGTTGGATACCTAGGAAGTTTGTAAGGTGTGGATCTGAATCCCTAAATCGGTAGGTATGTGAGGTGGGAAACTGTATGTACCGCGATCCATATTTCTCTATCAATTGGGTTGCCTCCTTGGACAACAATTTGTGGATCCCATCCTACAAAATTCTTGTAATATACATAGTGAAGACATTGTTTACTCTTTTGTAATCTTCAATTTTATGCATATGAAGTTGTGGATAACATTCATAACATTTGTATTGTCTTGGTCCATTCCTGACTTCACCTTTGCATATCAATCTCTTGTATGTGACAAATCTTGCAAATAGGTATACAAGGTAGGAAGTCATGTCGAATGACCTATTCTTTTCCACATTCCTCAACTAAAAATCTAGATTGTCACTTATAATCTTGGCCCAATTGACCACTATTCCTCTCATACAATCCAAGATAAAATAGAACACCAGCCCTCGAACAAGGCACCCTGAGGCATCCCCATCACTCAATTGAGCAAGAATATCAGGTCATTGTATTCATCTTTAAAATTCGTACACATAAGTCTTGTAGGTGCCTTAGAATGGTGAGGGCTTGGTCCAATCATCCACTCTTTATTCATAATTTTCATGCACAAATCTGCTTTCTTCTTATATTTGGCTTCATACTCATCCTTGGTTCTTTCTTTCATATCTGCACCCCTGGGAATTCCAAATACTTTTCGTAAGTGCATCCTCAGGGAGATAGGCAAGCGTTATCCCTTTGGGTGATCAGATCATCCTAAAAATTGGATCATAATGCCTTACACACTCTAGAACAAGTCCATTGCACTATATGGATTAAGGAAACTCGATGGTGTGGTATATGCCACTCTTCATGATATTGGCGGAAAGGGGAGAAGGAAATTGATTCCTCATTCCGAACATTCTTTGTCGCATCCACTCCATGTCCAGGAATTCCATGTCTGTATGTGTGATTTTCTTCCATTGGGAGGACAACTGTGAATCTGAAGAGAATTCCTCTTAAACTATCTTCAATTGATCTTTCCTCGCACTGATTCTAGATTTAAATATGGCACCCGTAGGAAACTTGAAGTCATTATCATGGAAAAACGTCCAAATAACCTATTTTCAAAATTGCACAAGTTCTGATTTCTTATGATTTAGTCAAATTTAGGATCAAAATAAAAAATTCTAACATTGTTCATCATGAATCTTGAAAATAGAATGAAAATTTGATAAGAATAGGGTACAAAAGCCTCATAAAACCTTGATTTTTCAAACCTGTATAAGGTTTGGTCGTAAAAATTAAGTCTGAGGACAACTCAATATACTCAAAAAATTGTTAGAATAAGGCCAAAAGAGTATACAAAAAGTCCAATTTCACTTGGAAAATGTGAGCAAAAGGGTTTGATTTTCAGTTTTTTATGTTTGAGAACACCTCTCCAAAGTCAACAATAGCTGCCCAAAGTTTGAAGACAACCTACAACTAGCATAAATCAATCATTTGAAGAGGTTGCAGTCATGCAAAGTGTTCACATTTGATGAATTTTACCTCCCCAAGGTCAAAACGGCTAAGTTGGGCATAAGTAAAGGGCTGGTAGTAAAAATCTAAGTCTAAAGACAACCTGAAACAATGGAGTTTCAGACTGCATCAATAATGGATTCCTCAAAAAATGCCCTCAAATCACTCCAAAATGACCCCCTAACAAAATTGTGCAAGTGTGAAGGTGGCTGGAAATGAAATAATGAGTCTGAAAATGCATACTTCAGCCAACCATGGTGTCAACAACCTCTAGCAATGGTGAAAAGCACATATCTGATCATAATGGCAACCTTCCAGCAACAATGGCACTCAATAATGTCTTCCAAATTTGCCAAAAATGTGAAGCAAACAGCCTCACAAACAAAATCATGGTCTCCGAAGGATGGCGCCACCCTCCAAAATCGCAAAATGTGGCTTAATCAGCCACCAAACTTGTTGAAGCTATCCGCTAATGACAACGCCAAGGTAAAATTGGGCAAAATTGTCGTCCAATCTGCAACTTCATCTCACACCAATGGTGTCCAATGGACACTTAGACAAAATCGCCCAACTGGGAACACCAATCAGCCTCCAAAAAATATCTTCAAACAGTCACATCAGCAAATATAACATTATTATAATGCTGGCAGGCCCTTTTTAAACTTGTTTTCACCTTGAAAATTCACCACACAAGCAATGTGGGATAAAACTTTGCCTTTTATACTTCCTTGAGAAAATCAATTTGCTGTGGAAAAATATTTTAATCATTAAATAACGATTTCCCAGCATTAAATAATTGTTTTTTATCATTAAATAATTATTGTCAAGGCAAAAACAATTAAATTCAACCACACTTGCATTTAAAATTGTTCAATTTCATTAATTTTTGGCTAATTGGGGAAAATCGCCCCATATTTGTATTAAAAATAATCATAAATCTCAATTGCCCTTTGGGAAAAATCGACCCCCATCTCGATACATAAAATCCTCTTTATTGTGCTCATTAAGTCAAAATCCACCTTTTGGGGAAAATCAACCCCCATCTAGATAATTATCCATACCAATTTTGGTCACAAAACACACTTTGGGGAAATTCGCCACTCATTCGAACAATTATCCGCACTTAATTCCATCGAATCACTCATAGGTTGACTTGAGGAAAATCGACCTCCATCAAGATAATCAATTTCATCCACATAAAACTGCATACTTCATTCCTGGGGAAAAACGTGGGTCATCAGGATAATTTCCAACTCTTAGACAAAATTTGAGCAACCTACTGGAAAACCGTGGTCCATCAAAACAAATGTCAAGACAGTTGGGGAAAAACGCCCCTCATCAGGAATTTGAATGGGGAAAATCAAGGTCCATCAAAAATTTGTCCAAAAACTTGAGGGAAAAACGTCCTCCATCAGGAAAATTGACCTTGAGACCCCAATTTAATGGTTTTCCATTGGGAATTTGATGATTTCAAACTCAAAAACATCTGGACATATCATATTTTAACATTATACATCAAGACCTAGTCAAATTCATCTAAATTAAAGCAAGAAAATAAGGAATCCATCAACATAATGTGCAAACTTGACTTGATATTACCTCCTAGGAGCAAGAAAATAACCCCTAAAGACCATCTTAACACTTGGGCACAAAACAATCACCGACTTAAACTCAATTTAAACTCAATCACGCTCAAAATCCAAACTTAGACAAAATTGGGATCACCTTGACGTTTGACATTTTATACGCACTTGATCCTATTCAAAACTCAAAACCCTAAAAGAACTTAGGCATGATCATGTCAAAACTTGAGTCTCAAACATTTGAAAGCTCAAAATTGCCACCTAACTGTCAAAACCCTAAACTAACAAGACACAGAAAGCAGGAAAGAGGGGATCCTCGTTTGCAATGTGACAATATGTGAAAAGGTCACAATGGGATCCTTGTCTTTTGGTTAAATGCAATACACTAAAAGAGTATTTATTCAATTAAAACATCTTAAATGGCATTTACAATTAGGATAGCAAGGACCCTCCAACCTTTTTGGTTCAACGCAATGCAACAAAAATATTGTGGGCACTCATCTTTTGTTGCCCCACATTGTCAAGAGGAAAGTCCTATAGTAAACATGACTTGCAAGAATGGTCTTATTTACCACATGGATTCTACCACCAGCCATTGATTTTCAATCATTAGCTTGGCTATGATGTTATTGTGAAACTAATTCCACATTCTTTTATAGAGACATCCAAACCAAAGAGGATTCTAATGCGCATGGTAATGTTTCACATCCTACTCACCATCCAATATCCAAGGAGATGGGTTGTCTCAAGAACTCATTTTTACACTAGTTGTGAGCCAAAGACGATTAAAAAATAAATCACATGCACAACATGCTATCATCAACAAAATGCAAAATAACAATGCCATTGTTAGGAAAAGTTATACCTTGGCTAAAACAATCGGCATGAACATGTCACAATAGATAATCTACAATATCAAAAATGATAGAGAAGGTGAGCAAGAGGTAACTCCCTATTGGATGGGCCTTTGAAGTGTTGGGATGAGAGAACCATTAATGACCAATTCAGCACTGCATCATTGAAGAGAATTCTAATGTACCGCAATGTTTGGGACCAAATCCCATCAACTGCCATCTTGAGGATGGAAGTCTCGGTCACTCCCTATTGGATGGGCTTTTTGAGTGTTGGGATGAGAGAACCATTAATGACCAATTCAACATGGCATCATTAAAGAGAATTCTAATTTACCCCAATGTTTGGGACCAAAAATCTAGAGATCAAGGTCCAGGTCCAACTTTATGATTAGAGCATATTGAGCAAATTGTTCAGGTCCAACTTTATGATTAGAGCATATTGAGCAAATTGTTCAAGCATGTTTGATGTTATTAGGTGTAACTTGTATCCACCAATGTGTAATGTATTTAACATTTTTTTAATAAATGGATTCTTTAGGATTAAATACAAGTTTTCCTTGTTACCCACAAAGACATTACAAATTAATTAACAATGATAATAAACTAATCCAAATTCACGGCAATAAATGTGGCCTCGCTCAAATGTCGCACACAAAAGACCATAGACCGTCGAAAATGAGAAAGCAAGAACTAAACATGCTAAGATAGAAAAGAAAAAGTGATAGACCTTTACCAATTTTTTAAAATGTATAAAATTAAATGGAAGAGTGAACAATCCATTAAACATTAAATTTGAAGGATGTGTTATCCAAATTTGAAGTTTCCCAGCATTCCGCCTGAAACAAATAGGGGACTAGCCACAACTAAAAGATGATTGCAAATTTCAAGAATAGTGAAAAGTTCTTTTCTAATAGCAATTAAAGCAATAACCAAAAAAAAACTTAAAATAAGCCTACAAGATAAGACAAGATATTGATAGTATTTAGACAAACGTAATCTACAAACCTATTGTAAAAAGAACACAAAATGCTGATAAATGATAAACATAGCTCTCGCAAAATTAAAACAATTGCTAAATGAAAACCTGTTTTCCTTGATGGGCGACAGCATATAGGAATGTAACAATCAAGAGTGAAAATCTGGAAATTCTTCGAAAACCCAAATAAATGAAGTTTTGTGTGCAACTCCCAACTTAATTAATCCATTAACTAAAAAAATCCAAATGGCAAGATATACTACAATCGTCTACCATAGAGCAGATTGATGCTCTGTCTGACAAGCAGTAAACATTACTTTGAATTTCCCAATTCAAACCAGCTAGACAACTCAACTGGGGCCAAATGTTCTCGAGATTATATATATATTTGAGGGAGTCTACTACACATTCTGAATTATTAATCTCTGGTAAAATGTTCTAAAAAATGAGCAGCTGAAAGAAGATTTCAAAGTTTAGTATTAGTCTCCAATGTTAACTGGTAACAATCTTTCTCATTATCCAATCACTACAGTACTCCAAATGGGAAAAATTATAATTACAGAAAAAAAATTTACACATTTATAAATGGGGTCAATTATGCGATCAGATTTTGTGTTGCCATAATGTTTGAAATTGCAATAGCACTTGATTATTATGAACCGAAAAACCACTTTGGTTAGTCATACAAAAAATTGAAATAACAAGAAACTCTGAAATCGCTGACATGATATATTTGAAATATCTGAAATGCAATAGCAAATGAAAACACAGAAATGGAGGTTCTATATATATAAATCGCTCTTCAAAGTTGAACATACCACAAGCAAATAAAACCACAAAACTGGGGCTCTATATAATAGGTTACTTCTTTAGACTTGAAAATACTCCACAATAAACCAACTTCCCAGTACAGACGAACACAAAGTTGGCCAGAAAAAATAGAATAGAAAAGAATTCATAGATATATTATAGCCAGACCCACTACAAAATGTCTAATAGAATAGAATAACTGCAGCTATCATAATTCCAATGCAGTCCTGTAAAAATGCACCCCTTTACTTGTCCACGTTTCATCCTCAAGCCTGCAATAAACGAACATAAAATCAGACATTTGCAATATGACCAATATGGCATTTCCAACTAAGATGAAACTCCCAAAATAACATCCAGTTCATACCTTGTTTGCAATGTTGTTTGAAAGCCAATCCAGGCCTTCATATAAGCCTTCACCAGATGTAGCACAAGTGCTCTGAATATACCTGAGCAAAGCATCCGCAACTTGAAGTTACTTAACAAATTATTGCATATCATTTGTATTCTAATTAGAACCTATACATCTATTAATAAATATTCAGTTCTCTATCCTTCAGGGACAAAGATACTTGGTATATACAGAAATTTAGAAAAAAAATGTACGCTTCCACATATTAGACAACAAATAAAAAATGAACTCACCAATGGCGCTGACGTAGAGAGTGCAAACCAAGCTTGTCAGTGATCTCTGCAGCATTCATAGCATTTGGAAGATCCTGCTTGTTTGCAAACACAAGGAGCACAGCATCTCGCAACTCATCCTGCAAGCAACATCAAAAGTGTCCAATAAGCAAAATTAAAGCTTTGTTCATTTTACTGTTTGCTCACCATACACACTGGCTATGGATGATACAGCTATAAAGAAAAAACCATTACTTCAGAAGAAGAATTATTAGAAGTTAAAGCTGGAGAGAAATATTATCCAGCAAAAAGAGAATCAAGTGCATTCATCTCAAATACCAACCCCTAACAGATGTTTTTCGATTCACTTCACTTGGAATCTCCAATGTAAGTCAAATACCAAGTGTTATTAGATCGTAATCCAATCTTAAGTAAAGGTGACCATTAATACCCGACTTTCACAATGAACAACGACAACATCCAACAGAAACAATTCATCTATATTAAAGCTTGAGGATCGAACAAAATATCTCATTAGCATCAGAAGTCATCCAAGGAGAGAACTAAAAATAAGTCAAAGGACAAACAAGCATAGTCTAGAGGTAATCTAAATCTCCGAGAACACTTGTAAACCAATATTCACATTGCTATAAAATTGGGGATTTTATACAGCAGTGCAGATTCAACAAGGTTGGCAAAGGTAAAGCTAACAATGTACCTTGCACAAATATGGACCTCCAGTGAAAGTATACCATGCACTTTCAAGTGAGTACATATATGATCCACTGGGATGCTTCCTTTCATATGTTTCCTCACAAGATATGAGACAAATCATCATTTAAAACCATAAATATGAGATAGTTAAGGAGATTTTTAAAGGTGGAAGGCTAAAATTCTCCCTGGGCTTTAGTCTATAAATATAGTATATGAAAATAAAATGACCGATACAAGTGTGGATATAATATTTAACAAAGATGGTTACAAAATTGTTTGAGGATCAATGATTTTGGCCAGAGAAGCTTGCAATCAAACATTGTTCAAGGTTGAGGCAAAGCACTGTTAAGTGATGGATGAAATAACGATGTTGTTCTTGAAGTTAGCAATGCAACGGACAAAACTTGTGAGTTTTCCTACAGTGAAGGCAATATTTGTTATGATAAAATGGGATATATTAAAATGAAAGGACTTTCAGATATGCACACTACAAGCATGGCTGAATTAATTTTTTAATTTTTATTGCCCTTTTTACTTTTTGATTTTGTGGACATTGTGTATATGGTAAACAAACCGAGTAAAATTCCCCCATGGTGCTGCAAGGGTAGATGAGATTTTGTACATATACATAACAATGTGTTTAAAACTTGCACGTTCCATTGTTGAGAAAACTCTATTTATTGTTTCTTTAATAGATGATTTATCAAGAAAGAAAGAAATTATATTTAATGTACACAGATGACCAAAAGTAGGTCAATGAGACTCACAAGAACAAGAATATACAATAGAAAGTTTTAGAAAGAGAAACCTAGAAAGATCCCACCAAGACAGAAAACAAAAGAATAAAAGTAGAAAATACAAAACAATAGGGGATCACCCAAAATTAGGAAATAGGTACACATAGGCAAGAATGGGGAACAATAAACAAAAAGCAGCTGTCGAGAAATGCTAAAGATCATCAAGTATCACTACCTGGAATAGAAATGATGAAGTCACCAATGCCATCATCAATCATTATGAAGGGACCAATACAAGATTTAATTATGCTAATCAAGGAGTAATGAGGTCCAAGAGAGGCAATCCCACTAGGATTACACCAAACATGCAAGGCTGAAGTAAACACCAGTTGTAGTGAAAAAGCTCATAATATGCACCTCTTCCTGTGACTAAAGAGATGGTTGGGCAGGAGATCTAAATAATCAAGGAGAAGAAAGATCATGTTGTTGGAAAGAAATAGGACCACGATGCTGGGGAAAAGCTATGAAAGACATCGTCTCACAGGCTTATTTGTATCCATGTGAGAAAAACTGGTATCCCAAAGCTCTTTAGGGCTACTAGTATCCTAGATGTGCTTGATGGAGATAAAGATTTCATAATAAATGGGACATCTGAAGATGAAATGCTTTTCAATCTCAACCTCTTGAAGGGAGCAAAGATGACAAATTTGGTAAGGGCAAGAAATATGATAATTTGTCTTGACCCGTAGCTGATGGGAACAAACCCTCATTTTGCCAAGGAGGAAACTTGAGCCATGTGGCCAAAGACACTAAAGATACTGAGGATGGCAAAGTACACCATCTTTGACCTATAGGAAATGCTCAATGTAAAATGCTGAATTCTTTTATCAAAGTTTCATAACACCGTACTTCCTATGAAAATGATAGAGGCATCCCAAAACTACTTACCTCATTCAACATCCTGTGAAGCTCATCCCTTGCCTCAACTACACGGTCCCTATCATTGCTGTCTACCACAAAGATAAGACCCTGAGTATTCTGGAAGTAGTGTCTCCAAAGTGGTCGAATCTGTTATACAGTACAATAAAAATTAATAATTATATCAACATCACAGAAATGAATTTGCCAATATCCAAGATATAGAATATTATCATGCAATTATGAAACATAGAAAACAACTGTTATTTTCAAGCTGGAAAAATCATATAGTTGCAATAATACAGAAAAGAAATGTACAGCAGATAAAATCATAGAGCTATCAAAATGAAATGCAATGACAAAAATGGGTGTTTGAATCAATTGCATGACTTCCAAAAAAGTTTTAAGATTTTTTTTCTGCTACCATGAACAAACAACCATATCAAGTTCTCAACTAAATTTTTTGGACAAAATCTATAAACAATATGAGTATACCAACAATTGCATATCAATGCAATAACAAATTGAAATCAGCATATAAACAAGTAGGAAAGATACTACAGTAGTTAAGTAAACAATACCTTGTCCTGGCCCCCCACATCCCAAACAGTGAAGCTGATATTCTTGTATTCAACTGTCTCTACATTGAATCCTGCTCATTAAAATCAAATGCAATGTCATTCAGGAATTTGCTTGAACCCACCAGTAATTAATTGCTTGAAAATGGATTGTCGAACACAACAGGTCGTTATATATGACAATAATAAAAACACAAGCTCAGTTTCTACAACAAGATGCTGAAGTTGATCTTCACAGCGTTTTGGACTGCCTTGCTATGAAGCCAAACAAAAACAAATTTCATTCTTCATCTAGCATAACTAGATAACTGAACAACCAAGTTGAAACCATCTGTATTATTCCAGCCATGCTTGCTAGAGCATGATAATGTTAATGCTTCACAAAGAACTGCAGGCTGAGGAAGCACTGGTTGATTGACCTTAAAAGGATGAGCATTATCACAGTTCTAGAGAAGCATATCCCTTTAAACCTTCAAGTAACTAATAGGTAATGAAAATCTCAGTCCTCGTGAAAAATTTGCATGAAAAAGGTAATGCAAATTATTTGACTGTAATAAAAAGAACTTGGGAACTGCAAATGTGAAACTCTGATACCAAAAATGTCATAGAATCCCTATTGTTCTTATGAAAACAAAAAATTTACTCATAATAGTGACTTTTTGTAACCATGTTTGGGATATCAAACATATATGAAAGTTACTTATCCATTCAAGGGCCTATCTCAAGTACTTGCAAACTTACATAAAGAAAAGGAATCACTTAAGGATTGCACATTACAAACATAGCTTCAACAAACTCAAATGTAGCTCAGCATGATGTCACATAATGAAGAGGCAAAAAAATAAAGGCTAGGGGGATGGGAGGAAAGATGAGGCTTTAAAAATTTTGTCATTGTATTGTACATATGAAACAAGATTAAAAAAAAAAAAGAACCAACCCTCAACAAATACAGAGCTGAACTTCTATAAACTTCATACTAGCATCTTTATAAGCTTCAGGAAAATTACTCCCAAAAACAAAAGTATCTATCATCCTACAGAAAAAACAATAGCCCCAAATTATTGCTCACTGAAGAAAAGAAATATTACCAATAGTTGGAATTGTGGTGACGATCTCTCCCAGCTTGAGCTTGTACAAAATGGTAGTCTTACCAGCTGCATCAAGCCCTACCATTAGGATGCGCATCTCCTTTTTGGCAAAGAGCCGTTGAAAAAGCTTGGTAAAAGTCAAACCCATCTTGACAGCTGTCTAGGCATCAAAATGATCAACGGGGATCAGACTTTCTTACAGAGACTGATTACCCAGAATCAAAAAAAAGATAGAAATGCTAAATTTTACAATTTTTATACAGAAGAATCAGATATTCATAGGTTAAAAAAGTACATAGGGGTTGGGTCGAGGGAGGCTATGCTGCCCATTTTTCAGTCAACCTGATCCAATTAAACCTCCCTAACAAGAGAACTACAAAATCTGGAAACTTCATCTAAAAACTTGCAGCAGCTATTATTTGGAGGAGCACATTGAAATGGCAACAGGGAAAAGAGAGCTGGAAGCTTGCACTTATTCAGATACCTTGGGAAAAAATTTGGTCATATTCCATTTGCCATAGATATTAGACACATTCTCCTTAGAATTCGTAAAAACCTATGTTACACCGAGTTTCCAGGACGGGGGCAGCAAGGGACGACGGGGGGACAGCTATATAAAATATAGGGAAAATTTAAAATATATACAGAAATTTAAATTTTCATATAAAAAATAGATAAAGCATGTATATATACATTATATTCATATGAAAATATGGTAAAGCAGCTATATGTACATTATAGAACTTTAAAATATAACATTTGCATTCAGAATTCATTGTAAATACTCAATATATATTCATAATTCAGAATTCATTGTCAATACTCAATATGCATTCATAATTGAAAAATCATTGTCAATATGCCAGCACTTTGATTTTCTGAAAATTTGATTGCTCTACTTTAACAATTATCGCCAGAAATATTTGTTTTTATCACCCGTATCACATATCCTTCCCTTTTAAATATATGAATATCATATGGTAAGAGATGAAATATTTATATCGCTTCCTTTTAAAGTTTTAAATATATCATATAGTCAAACATGAAATATGGCAACGATATTATGAATCATCACATAGTCAAGACTTATATTAATAATTTAATATCGTTGCCTTCTAAATTTTTAATAATGTTGTTATATGGAGCCTAATCAGACTTGGAGGTTAAAGATATAATAATTCTTCGACGAGTGATAGCGGAACCCGAAGCCATGACTTAGCTGCGGTACAGGGTGGTGTTGAGGGGCAGCGTCCCAGAAAGCTCAAACGACTTTTATTATTTATTTGCATTTAATTAATATTTTCTGCATGCAATTCCTAACAAATAATTGGAATGATTTCGGGCAAATGATTTGGGGCCCACATTAGGAAAAAGAATAATTTAAAAATGACATTTTTTTAATGTTTTTAACTAACCCCAGCTGTGGGGGACAGGACGGATTGGGGATGTCCCAGCTGTCCCCCTCTGTCCCCAGGACGTACAGACGTCCCCCATGGCTGGGGGAAACGTCCCCCTATTTCCAGGACGTCCCCAGCAAATTTCCACATTTTGGGGATGGGGGGAAACGTCCCCTGGCCGTCCCCAAGTCCCCGAAATGTCCCCGGGACCATGACGGGTTTTCAGGCCAGGGATGTGTCCCCAAGTTATGTAGGTAAAAACAGAGAAAAATTTCAACCGTTGAAAAGTAATTTCATTGAAAATCACTCAATTCCCTCAGCAAAGCCAATTTTGTAAACACTGTAGGAAACTGTGCTGGTCTGCAGTAAAACACATTGACTCTGACTCAAACTGGCTGATTTATTATATTGTAGAATGTATTTTTCCCATGGATGCTTTCTTTCTTGTGGCTAACCCAAAAGGAGTCCACCACCGCCCTAAAGGCCCACTCAAGTATACGGTCAACTCAAAGATAAGCCCCACAACATGGACTCAACCATGGAATCGTACGGTAAGCCACATAACCCAGACTCAACTACAACAAACCCGAAGGCTAAACACCCTAGAGTACAAACAATCCAAATGTGAAACTCATGACTCCAACTCAACCACGGGAGCGTACAGCAAACCCTGTAACCAGACTAAACTATGGGATGCTCAAAGTCTAACCACCCAAGTATACAGTCAAACCTACCGTGAACCCCATGATGTGCACAAAATCATGGGATCCATTTGGTCTCAAGATACTCTTAATAAATTAATACCTTACCCCATTCAACAACAACGTCAATTGCCGGTTAACCAGATGTCGATCACCATATTATGACTCAACAACTTAGTGAATCTGAAAGACTTAGATGCATGCTATATGAAACATAAACGCTCAGAGCATTTTTTCTAAATATACAGAAATATTTGGGCATCATAACATTACAGGCTTATTCTTCTATATCTTTCAAATGCTAGTACCCACAAGATCTTCATGCAGCTCGTTAATAATAAGACTTCTATACACCCTAAAGATAAGTGCTCTGATCTAGGCTTTAAAACGGCCCCGACTTGGTAATCTTAAGGATCAAAAGACAATTTCCAATCAAGTTATTAAAAAATTGATCTAGCCATGCCACGACACTGAACAATATAAGCTTCATGTTATACTCTCCCTAGGGTTTCATCATTAATTTCCTGAACAAACAAAACCGTTACGATAAGTTCCAAACTTTCTATACGCTAGGGTTTGAAGCAGAAACAAATTGGTGAGATTCGACAACTATACAAAGGAAAAAGAGTGCAGATTTAATGATTCAGCTCGAAATTCAGACAATGTACCAATTCTTTTGTTTATTTGTTTTTTAATTACAGATCCTTCAATTTCCTAGCAAAGAAGAAGAAACAGAAGAAACATTCTCCATAAGAAGGGCAACTGCAAATACATAAATAGAAAAAAAAATCTAAACATACCTCAGAAACTCCACAGGTACGCAAAATCTTCAGGGATCCAAATGAAATTGTTTGAATTGCTTTATTTCGATTCGAAACCCCTTCTCGCCACTATTTATACGGAGTAAATCATACCACATTGGGTTACATTACCGGGGTTATGCTCGTTATTCGTCAAAAAAAATAAAAATAAAAAATAGATATGGCCGGTTGTGGGAAGGCAAAAAAATAATAAATAAATGAGTGTGTGTGTGAAAAAGTTGATTATTGACGTGGAAAAGATAAACCCCTTTAAGGTCCACATTTAAAGTGGCGCAAATTTTAATTAATATATTAAAAAGAAGCAAAAATAAATTTATTAAAATGATTTATTTTTTTAAAATGTTATGGTGTTTTATATTAGTTTTTCTATATCTTTAGGTGGGTGTTTTTAGTACTCTTTTCTTGTTTTACTTCATTTTGTGTTTGTGTCTTTAGTATATTGTTCTTATTAAATGATTTTGATTGATTTGGTGTACTTATTAACCTTAAACTTAAATTTATACTTAATAATATCATCTTGTTTTTATTCATAACAATTATAGTTTTCGAATTAGAGCTTCATTTTCAAGTTCAAAACTATGTGTTGTGTTGACCTAGGTTAGAGTTATAAGTATTGTTTTGACTCACTTTTTCAAAACTCAAACTTAACCATAGGTCTAGATTGACTCAATCTAACTAGTCATTGCTCATTAACTCCTACACCAAAAGCTTCAAATTCTTCAACTAAGACATGTATGAAAGTGTTGAAATTACATAAATAGATACAATAAAGCATAGACATATAGTACTCAAATCTAATCAATCAATTAGTACAAATAATCAAACCATCAAATAGAATATGGAGAACATAAATCAACAAATCAAGATTAGCAATAACGCATAAGACCAAATTCATAGGGAGGATTTTTTTGTGAAAAGACTCCACATCAAAGTGATACCAAGCTTGTATTAATATTATGAACAAGATTGCACCAATATAATACACTGAATCTTCTTAAGTCTAACAACATTCCAATAACACAACAGTACTTCACCTTCATGACACTATAAATTCTCTATCACATACATTTTAATATGTAGAGACAATGAAGCAAAATGTAATAGTAAGTGGCTTTTGCAAACTCATGACCACCAAAACCATAGTCCACAAGCAAAAACATATACCTTATGATGCATTTATTATGTCCTCAAAATGGAGACCACAAAAGGAGACATCTTTGACTCCATAACTCCCTGTAGGTAGCAATTCCAAGGCAAGTGCTTGATAAAGATCAAAAATAACTAATGAGGGTTCCACCAATTATTACAATATGCTTATGACTCCCATTGTAGACCTTTTACCATGACACATTTATTCAATGCCATTATAATTATGTCGAGAGGCATCTACAATGACATCAAAATGTCCGTAAACAAAAATCCATTTTTGAAACAATTTGACATGCAAATGATTGGTAAATGCATGAAATATGTCATGTTTCAGCTTTTGTGGAGGTGTTATTTTATTATTCCAAATAAAATAGAACCCTCACCACTTGTCTCTAGCTAGATCCGCATCTTTTTGCTTGCATGATTTTAATGGATTTGTATTCTTGGTGTTTAGTGTTTTAGAAGAACATTTATTTTACAGATCATTCTCTTCTATTATAAGATATCTCTTGGCATATTTTACATATATTTTTTAAATATAGATATAAGTTACTAATATCCCAAGTATCTTTGAATCTCCATCTATAACCCACGAGTATAAACTCTTAAGTGTTTCCACCTCTTATCCTTTCTATTTTTCTTCAATACCATGCTACAAAATTTTGAAGTTCATTTTCTCGTTAAAAGGTTTTTAAAGATTTTAATGATCTCTAAACTAATCAATTTAATGCATCCAACTCATTAAGACCTTTAATTTTTCTTCAAAAAAAAAGAAAACAATTTTTTTTTAAATTGATAAGAGACCAAAGTTGTAAACGCTTTTGACTAGGATCTATTTGGCATTAACACCCTTATATCTCCTTTTGCCATCATCTGCTCCTTATCTCTCTGCTATGCTCCGTATCTCTCCAACATGCTCCTTATCTCTACATTCTACATTCTACTCCAACCTACATCCACAAGGCTCAACCCAGGCGAGATTCGAACTTGAATCATAGCATTAATGTTGCTTGCAACTTAACCATTACATTATGGGGTCAACCCCAAATAAAATAAAATCTTTAAATCAATTATTACACCCTATAATATGTCTTTGGAGAGGACATTAGACATGGTATTGCAAGTGACTAGCACATTAATCCTAACAAAAAGGGCATCACCCATAAATCATTTCAATTATCAATTATCATCAAGTAGATCCATCATTAAGAAAACCCCTCCACATTTATCTATTATTAGTTAGCACTCAATAAATTTCATTAGTCACAAGTACATCAACTTTTACATTTACAAATCCCAAAACCCTTGTTGTTGCACTAGATCACTCCAAAACTCATTCCATTACATCTCATTGTATCAAAAGTCTTAAGCACTATGTATAATCATAATTGTATTGTGGTTAATATACTCATCGATTGGTGTGTCTTCATTTTTTAACAAAATCATCAAATTGGTCAATGAAGCTTCACTATAATAAAAAAGTGGGGATTTAGTCACCTTCCTCTCCTAACATAGCAAGTTCTAGTAGTTTTCTTTCACGCCACCATTTTTCCTCTCTGCAAGTTGTAAAAATAGGCAAAACTCTATTGCAAGAAATGAAGATTTGAAGTTCTCAAATTCAAAACAATGAAAAATTTAATAGTGTAGAAGGGGGTTAAAACTAAAAGTGTGAGGATAAATTTTGTAGGTGCAAATTTAAGTCAAGTTCACACATGTCATAGCTTTTATACACCATGATCTCAAACTATAATAGTTATCTTTTTATCTTTTTAATCTTTCTAGCTTCAAGTTACTCTTTCATTTCGATTATTTTTCTTTTTTTTTTATTTGATTAATATTTCTAGACTAACTTTCTTATCTAAAATAAGTTAGTAATAATTGTTTATATTTATTTACTTGAGGTTTTTTCTTAAAGTCTCTTCTAGGTATAATTTAATTTTTAACAAGTAGATTTAATGGTGAAGTAAAAAATATTGTATAAATGAGGTGGTATTTTTATTTAGGAAGCATATGTAATCTTAAAGGGATTTAAGAGTGTACACCTCTTCAAAATATAAGATAAGTAGAAAAAATAGTTTTTACACTTTCTAAAAACATTGTCATTAGTAATAACATTGAAATGTGTTATTGGGTGGTCAATAGTTACCTATGTAAATAATCGTGCTTGCCAAGCATGAATTTTTTTTTCTAATAGAACTATTTATATGTCTATATAAAAAATCTAATAGAACCTTTATGTGTTGTAATAATTTATAACAAACTCATGAGTATGATAATGTAAAACATTTCCATAAATGCATTAAAAAGGCAATTTTGAATGTATCATACATATATGCATATGTATATGTATATTTACATATATATGTGTATATACATATTTGCAAATACACCTAAATGTATATAATAAATATCAACCACAATAATTTTAATTCTCTTAAGGAATTATTGTTATAGTAATATTATAGTCAAAACAAAACAAAATATACATTTATTTTTGTTTCATAATTATATAGAAGATTGCATTTTGTGTGTATAATACAAACATAAATTACAAGTAGACTAATCTTGAGACATTCAAAAGAAACACAAAATATATTGTAAAACATAAAATATATAAATATCATTACTCCACTTTGTAAGAAATCATATTAATAAGTCATTTTATACTTAACAATCAAGTAAACAAATAGATATTAAAAATTTAATTTAATGATGTCACTATTAATGAGACTGGGGGAGTTGAGTTTCTAAGAAATCACAAGGAGGTCGAATGGTTGCCTCCTCCCATAGGATGGATAAGGTTAAACTTTGATGAGGCTTTGAAAGGCAACCTTGGTAAGTTTGGTTCAATGTGTGTGATGAGATACTAAAAATGGACTATGAGATGTTTTGTGTCTAGAAGATTAATGTCGGGTACTAACAAGAAGACTGTATTCAATCTTGGCTATTTGGTTTGTAGGTGTATTCCAAATTGGGTTTCAAAAAGCTGGCAATTGAAGGAGATCCAATCACTCTATTAAATGTTGTTAAGACCAATAAATCCATAAACTGGAAGATGAATTCCTTGCTAAACTTGGAAATTTCTCTGGTAGAGAAGTTGGACGAATATAATGTTAACCATGTCTATAAGGAGGCTAACATGGAGGCCAATGATTTAGCCAACTCTATAAATGAATAAGAAATGAAATCATCATTGGCACATACAATCTATGTGTCATTTGTTTATAAAGTCATTGGGTGAAAGGGTAGAAGGAAGAAAACATTAATAATTAGCATTGGGGGGTTGATATGGTAAGGATGTCAATGCAATTAAGTTTAATTATGATCATGAATTTCACCTCCCTTCCATTCTACACCATTTGTGTGAATCATTATAGTGTTTGTGTATTTTAGAAATGAATCCTTTAAATGTTGTTCTTGCAGCTTTAGGTGCAACATGGAAACCCCACTTTTCCTCATATGCTCTCATAGGTAGATGGACTTTCTTGGTCTAGTTTTTAAGAAGCGCTTGCAAAGTGTCTTTGAAACTAGAAGTGGCTTGATTCTACTCAGTGTGCAATGAGTTCTTAGAGATGAGTTTTTAAAAATAAAGTATAAGTATAAGATCAATTCTAATATTCCCTCCATGTGTTCATTGCTATCTTATTGGAAGTAGGATAACTCAAAGAAATAGTCAAGACTTTAGCTCCATTATTGATTAAAAACCCCTTCTGGCTATTCTAGATGAGGTTCTTGTCATTGCTCATTCTAGAAATGGAGTTTCTCTTCCTTGAGATTATAATTATTTGTTTGACATGGGGATTTGGTTTCTTGGAATTCTTCATAATCTATGCATTTCCAAGCTCAATGTTTCAATGGTGTAGGAAGGTACCCAAAGGGGTGGAATTTCTGAAAAAGGTGCCAGGTTTGGTTGCTATTGATGGTGTGGAGTGGTTTGGAATGTTCGCCAACTCCTTAGAAGATTATTATGTTCATGTTTAGTTTATATGGAGTTACATCTTTTTAATGATTGTTTTATTCCTTGTTGCCAGGAATTTATTCTTCTTATTAATGATTTGTCTATTCCTTGTTGCTAAGAATTTATTTTATCTCTTGGTTGTTGTCAAAAGTAGTAGTATAAGCTAAAGGTTATGGTTGGTTGTTAATATATAGAAGTTTCTAGGGGTTTTTTTTCCTAGAGTGTTGGGTTTGTATTTTTAGCCTAACTTTGAACAATTTATGTAAACTTTTATGTTGTTTATACACAGGAGCAACCCCCATGGTTGTAATTATTAATAAAAAAATAATATTGATAAATAATCACTAATTTTAAGAGAAATAGTTTGTCATACTATTGTACAATAACCTCTAAGATGTGTATTATATATTTATATAATCACATAATTTAATGCTATTATACTTTACAATTGAAAGAGTAGACTAATAATTCGATAATAAAAAATATTAATATATATTTTATTCATTTATAAAAGATAATTAAAAGTACATTCGTCCTCAAGCATATCAAGAGGGAATGGAATTCAAGATGAATTTGAAAGCTACAAAGGGTGTAAACTCTAATTTTGGTTGACCAAATTCAAGGAATCCCAATAATTGATGGTTAAGGATCTATAAGAAAATGATGATCTGTTTGCTTAATAAGGGGCTATATGGATAGTAATTATAGCAACAAGTGATACATGTATAGTTAAGGGATACATATTTAAGAGTTAAAAGAGGTTATGACATATCATCATAATGTGTGTGTAGTTTTCACTATTGTTGTCATCACCCCTATAAACTATGCCTCATAGATTGATTATGATGATACATCAGAATAGTGACGAATGGTGGTAGATAATTCATGGAATATAACACTCATTGATTATGATGGTACATCATTATAGTGACAAATGGTGGTAGATAATTCATGGAATATAACACTCATAAAATATAACGTATGCATGAATTATTTTGGTAAATGAATTTTAGATTTAAGTATATATTAACAGGATCTTGTAAAAATTGAAGCTTATTTTCAATTTACACGACAACATTAACAATCCTAATTTAACTAGTTAAGGGCTTCGGGTTTGTCCCATGCAGGTCCTGAGATTGATCCTCTCTATATAGATCTCCCCTAGTTGGTGGGCTTGTTTGGGCTTGAACCATCTGCCTCAAGGGGTTATGGTGGGAGGGGCTTGCCCTATCTAGAACTAAGCTCCAAGTTGTTGGGCCAACTTATCAATTCCCTTAGCTATTAATGTACAATCCTAACTTCACAAATGGAGCCAACAAAGGAAGATAAATACTAGAAAACTTTCTTTAAGAAAATTTTAAAACATCAAATATGTCTCAAGACTAACAAAAATGAAAATTCAACATTACAAACAAAAACAAAAACTAGTATGCTTAAATCCATAACAAACCTACAAATTATACAAACTTGAAATAGTTATAACATACAACTATAAAAAGCTCAATCACAACCTCTAAGTGAGATTGTCCTATGGGGCAAAAGGGTTATTATCCCTTGCCTCTTGATACCAAAGGATTTTTGTCCTCTAATATTCATCAAGCCCAATGGTTTTTGTCATCATATTTGATTGCTTGAAAGTAAGTGTTTATACTTATTTTTTTATCATAGTTTCAGCGTATAATAAAATTTGGTTGCTTTAATAAATGAATTCACTCTTCAAATCACTGAAATATATAGCTTGTAATGAATCCCACCCAAAAGAGTGGCTCAAATCATGTATGAGTCAGTCATTATTTACTAAAATGAAAATGGTCTTAAGTGTTGTGCATGGCTATATTTATGACCTTGCAAATAAGTAGTATGAAATGTTTTTTCTGATGAGATGTATTTATGATCTTATGTGTTAGTGAATGTAGAGAAGGAAAAGATACAACAAAGTTGTAACCATTTCCTTTTGCTAGCTTACCACTATGTGTACTTTTGAGGTTCTTAAACTATATACAATTTGTACATACATTGATTGCTTAAGCTAGTCACATTGTGTATATGTAATGTATGCACCAACTATCACATTGTATATATGCAATCTAAGTGTACATTATTCACATTCTTTATGTGTGATGTATGCCTAAGCTAGTCACGTATCTACTTATGATTTTGGTATGATCTACTCACTCATTGTATAGTTGATGTGTTCATGTGCTAACTCCCATGTGTACTCATGTGCTAACTCCCACGTGTACTCATGTGGTGTATAAGAGATAACTACTTGTATAAGTGCGATAGAAGTGAGAGTTAGCCATAATGCATATAGACAATGTATGATTGAGCCAATCATTATAAGAACACATGATGTTGTGATGATATGGTCCTTGTGTAGTTTGGTGTGTGTTCATACACCAATCTTGGCATGAAAATCACACTTGATTGAAAAGTGGTTGATATCATTATATTATAATAGGATTAATTTCTATAGCATCATATATTGTACACCTTTAATTAGGGAATCCAATTTCACACTCTCCTAACACTCATTTTAGTGTTTCCCATTCCTTTATACATTATGGGACCTGTTAATGATTTAACTCAATATTACGAGTCTTACTCCACTTGAATACATTATCACACTGTAGGTCCCAGAGACAACTAAGAGGGGGGGGTGAATCAGTTGTCTAATAAATTCAAACCAAAAACTTATTAACCAACTTAATGCTTAATACTGGTAAATCAGTTAAGTATGTCGGTAAATAGTGTTAACAGAAAATTACTATACCGGTAAGAATTAATGCATGAAACATAAGCACAAAGTCATCCACAACACATGACACCAATATTTGTACGTGGAAACCCTGTAAGAGGAAAAACCACGGTGGGAAACCTTACCCACAATCAGATGATACTACTGCAGATAGTAAGTGTACAAAAGGGGTCTGCACATGCAGAAAGGCCAACAGCCTAGAGCTCACTGCTCAATCACAAATGGGAGTCACACTGACTACAGTTGGATGATTAAATCCAATAAGAATGTACTGCACAAAATAGCATCTTCATATGTTGGATTCAATACCGGTGTAATGTTGATATGCTTCTACAAAAACCTAACTTCACCTTCAAATGATGTCTTCATGTATGCCTCTTCTTTATCTCGCATATACCCCTTTTAAAATCTTTTTCGCATTCCACACTTGATCTTACAAATAAGATCTTACATTTATATCATACCCTAAGACCAATTTTAGTAAGTTGGCTCTACAAGATATTACAAAAAACATTTTACAAACAATACAATATTCGATGCAATAACAGATTGAACATGTCGGCTTAATGCATTTACAACAACAATAAATCATCTCCATAGCGTGCCATGCTGATCTGGAAAAGATAAACCTGTCGATGTAACCCTAGATAACCTGGACCTATTTGCCGATAAAAGCAAATATGCAAATAAGAATATACCAATGATTATTACTTCAAAATAAAGTGTCCACATGATGTCTTCAACATTACCAAGTGTCTTCCATGTCATTGCAAGTACCGGTGAACATTATATCCTGTCGGTTAACCATATACCGATAAATGTTGCACAATTTACTGTTTGTCGGTGAATGTTGTTGGATCTCCAAAGTAGGTGTATTTAGTAGGTGTTGACATCAATGACAAAACCATACCAAAATACCAACAATCTCCCCCTTTGGCATTGATGGCAACACAAGATGGAAAAACCATCAAAGTGCCAAAAGAGAAATGCCAAGTGTAAAACCAACAATCTCCCTAAAGTGACAATCTCTCCCCCTGGAAGCAACATGAGTTATTTTATGTTATCCTGTACCAATTTTCACCATAGATATCTCTCCTCAATTGATAATGTGTTTTTCCATATATCTCTCCCCCTTTGACATCAAATGCCAAAGCTACAAAATTTGAAGTCCATACAAAAATACCAACTACTCCCCTTGAGAAGTAGCTTCCTCATCAAATACCGGAATAAAAGATTTGTCCATTTAATTCTGTCGGTTGATGACAATCATCAACTGTCTAAGTCTCTACCGGTGGAGGGATGACTCTGAGTTGATCTCTGAGATACTCAAAAGTTTCCTTAGGCAAAGGTTTTGTGAAAATATCTGCAAGTTGTTCTTTAGTATTCACATAAACCGGTTTTATCTCCTTTTCTTCAACTTTTTCCCTTAGAAAATTCAGTTTGATAGAAACATGTTTTGTTTTAGAATGTAATACTGGATTCTTAGATATATCAATTGTTGCAGTGTTATCACAATATATAGTAATAGGTTCCTTGCATTTTACCTTTATGTCTTTCAACATCTGCTTAAGCCAAAGTACCTGTGTACAGTTTGTTGCTGCTGCAACATATTCTGATTTTGTTGTTGATAAAGATGTACAACTCTGTTTCTTACCTAACCAAGAAACTAATCTCTTTCCAAGAAAGAATGCTCCTCTAGTGGTGCTTTTTCTATCATCCACATCTCCTGCCCAATTTGCATCTGTGTATGCATATAGATCAAAATTTTCATCTTTAAGATACCATAATCCAAGATTTGTTGTGCCTTGTAAGTACCGAAAAATCCTTTTTACTACTGATTCATGATTTTCCCTGGGATTACTCTGAAATCTAGAAACTATACATACTGCATTCATAATATCAAGTCTGGTTTGAGTCAAATATAGTAAACCTCCTATCATAGATTTGTATCTAGTTGGATTAACAGGTGTAGATTCATCCCTTTGAGATAATTTGTCATTTGTAGTCATAGGTGTGCTTACCAATTTAGAGTTCTCCATCCCAAATTTCTTAAGTAGTTCTTTCAAGTACCTAGATTGACTCAAAAATATGCCTTTATTAGTCTGTAAAATTTGCAATCCTAAAAAGAATTTTATTTCTCCAATCATAGACATTTCAAATTCATGCTGCATTTCAAGAGAAAATTCTTTGCATAATTCATCTTCTCCTCCAAAGCTTATATCATCAACAAATAATTCAATAATCAAGATGTCATCATTAGTTACTTTGTAATATAAATTGCTATCTGCATTTCCTTTAGTAAAACTAATCTTTAAAAGATACTTATCCAATCTTGCATACCAAGCTCTTGGAGCTTGTTTTAATCCATACAAAGCTTTTCTTAATCTGCAAACCATATCATTGTCATTTGTCAAGGAAAATCCATCAGGTTGTTCAATATAGACTTCCTCTTCAAGATCTCCATTCAAAAATGCACATTTGATATCCATTTGATAAACTTTGTAATCCTTGTGGGCTACAAAGGCCAAGAATAATCTAACTGCCTCAATTCTGGCTACCGGTGCAAAGGTTTCATTGTAGTCAACTCCTTCTTTCTGAGAATATCCCTTACACACTAGTCTTGCTTTATTTCTGACAACCTTACCATCTTCATTGAGTTTGTTTCTAAATACCCATTTGGTTCCAATTATATTTTTATTTTTAGGCCGGGGAACTAATGTCCAAGTATTATTTTTCTCAATTTGTCCTAATTCTTCTTCCATAGCTTTAATCCAAAATTTATCTTCACATGCCTCATTGATAGATAATGGTTCAATTTGAGAAATAAGACATACCTCTTCATTTGCCAATCTTCCTCTTGTCATGACTCTTTTAAATTTGCTTCCAATTATCTGATCTTCAGAATGATTCAGTCTTACATACCGGGTTGACTTAGTCTGTTGTTGTTCTTCAATTACTGTGGAATCCTCTGATGATATCGAAGTAACTGGATCATCATTCTGTACCGGTGGATTTATTGTAGGTTCATTTGTCATAATTTATGTTCTTGGTTCAGAGTCTATTTACTTCCAAAAATTCTGAAATACTTAAGAGTAGGAGTATTACCAAACCATAGTTCATGAGGGGTCTTACCGGTTTCACCTTTGATGTGAACTTTGTTGAATGTATAGACAATAGTGCTTACTGCCTCTCTCCAGTACACGTGGTAGATTTGCTTCTGATAACATACTTCTTGTTGCATCCAAAATAGTTATGTTTTTCCTTTCAACAACTCCATTCTATTGTGGTGTCCGAGGTGCTGATAACTGTCTTTTGATTCCATTTACTCCACAGAATGTATTAAAATCTTTAGATGTGAATTCTCCTCCTTGATCTGATCTTAAACATTTAATTTTCTTACCGGTTTCATTTTCAACCATTGCTTTGAATAGCTTGAACTTCCCAAGTGCTTCTGATTTTTCTCTGAGAAAAGTAACCCAACACATTCTAGAATAATCCTCACTAATTAGCATGAAATATCTATCACCTTGTAAGCTTTTAGTTCTATCTGGACCACATAAATCAGTGTGAATTAAATCAAGGGCATTATTGGATTTTTCTGGAATACTTTTGAAACTAGCTCTAACTTGTTTTCCAAATTGACATTCCTTTCAAATTATATTCTGAGGTTTCACAATTTTAGGTAGATCTCTAACGGCCTTAGAAGTACTGATTTTTACCATGCAATCAAAATTTACATGACATAGTCTTTTATGCCATAGCCAACTTTCATCTATATGTGCAATTAAGCATGCCTTTTCACTGTTATTCAAATGAAAGATATTACCTCTAGTCTGATTACCGGTTGCAATTTCCAAACCAGTTCTATTCATGATTTTGCATTTTCCATTTTTAAATTGTAACTGAAAACCTTTCTCAACTAATTGATCAACACTTAAAAGATTATGTTTTAATCCTTCAACATAGTAGACATTTTCAGTGTTATGTTTACCATTAAGAGATATTGAACCCTTACCTTTGATTGAACAGGCTTTGTCATCTCCGAATCTTACTAAACCTCCATTGTATTCTTGAAAGTTCAAGAATTTACCTTTGTCTCCAGTCATGTGATGTGAGCATCCTGAGTCAATAATCCATTCATCCTTTGATTCAACTTTAGCTGCTAGGGCTTGTTCTACCGGTTGAGCAATAGGTACCGGTTGATCTTCTATTATAGCAACAAAGACCCATCTATTGTCTGTTGGATCCTCATCTGAATCATCAGTCACACCTTCATCAACAATGTAACAAGATTTATCTTTGTTTTTCTTAAATCTATATCTCTGATATTCAGGATTAGGTTTGTATGTCCTTCTAGCTTCTTCTCTTAGTCTAGCATGTCTATCAGGGCATCTTGAAGCCATATGACCAATCTTATTGCAGTTGAAACATTTAAAGGGTGCTTTACCTTCATACTTACTTCCAATTGGACCTTTTGGCATTTTTCTTGCAAATAGTGCTTCAAGTTCTTCAAGCTCTTCATTCTCCTTCCTGGTTTCTTCAAGTTCTCTTGCATAAAAGGCTCTCTAGTCTGATTTGTCAAAAGATGGAGCAGATGATGTTGATGCTTTGAAGGCCAAATCAGTTTTTATAGTAGTAACAGGACCAAATTCCTCAATTTCAAAAGCTGAAAGTTTTCCAATCAATGTATCCCTAGTTACTGGTGTATTAGGCATTGTTCTCAACTCATTTATAGCAGTAACCTTCATTTTATATGCCGGTGGAAAACCTCTTAAGATTTTTGAAACAATCTCATCTTCACTCAAGGTTCCTCCACAACATTTGATACCCAAAACAATTTCATTTACCCTTTCCATAAAAGCAGAAATCCTTTCATCTTCTTCCATTTTCAGATGTTCATACCTGACTCGGAAGCTTTCAAGTTTTGCAATTTTGACTGTGGAATCCCCTTCATTCAGTGTTTCCAAATGATCCAAAATAGCTTTTGCAGTGGACCTATCTGATAATCCCATGATTTGTTGATCTGATAATGCGCTCAAGAGTGCTTCTCTTGCTTTGCAATCATTTTCTTCATCTTTAGCTAAACTAGTGGGAGCAGTCTGACCAGCTACAGCAGCAGTATAACCATTCTTAGTAACTTCCCAGATGTCTTTACCAATGCAATTCAGATGTGTCTCCATTCTGATTTTCCATATCCCATAGTTGGTTCCATCAAGTTTAGGACTATCCTTTCTGAAATAATTAGTAGACATTGGATCTCCTCAAGTTGTTAAACTTCTGCAAAAAGAGGACTAGGCTCTTATACCAATTGTAGGTCCCAGAGACAACTGAGAGGGGGGGGGGGGCGTGAATCAGTTGTCTAATAAATTCAAACCAAAAACTTATTAACCAACTTAATGCTTAATACCGGTAAATCAGTTAAGTATGTCGGTAAACAGTGTTAACAGAAAATTACTATACCGGTAAGAATTAATGCATGAAACATAAGCACAAAGTCATCCACAACACATGACACCAATATTTGTACGTGGAAACCCTGTAAGGGGAAACCCTGTAAGGGGAAAAACCACGGTGGGAAACCTTACCCACAATCAGATGATACTACTGCATATAGTAAGTGTACAAAAGGGGTCTGCACATGCAGAAAGGCCAACAGCCTAGAGCTCACTGCTCAATCACAAATGGGAGTCACACTGACTACAGTTGGATGATTAAATCCAATAAGAATGTACTGCACAAAATAGCATCTTCATATGCTGGATTCAGTACCGGTGTAATGCTGATATGCTTCTACAAAAACCTAACTTCACCTTCAAATGATGTCTTCGTGTATGCCTCTTCTTTATCTCGCATATACCCCTTTTTAAATCTTTTTCGCATTCCACACTTGATCTTACAAATAAGATCTTACATTTATACCATACCCTAAGACCAATTTTAGTAGGTTGGTTCTACAAGATATTACAAAAAATATTTTACAAACAATACAATATTCAATGCAATAACCAATTGAACATGTTGGCTTAATGCATTTACAACAATAATAAATCATCTCCATAGCGTGCCATGCTAATCTAGAAAAGATAAACCTGTCGGTGTAACCCTAGATAACCTGGACCTATTTGCCGGTAAAAGCAAATATGCAAATAAGAATATACCAATGATTATTACTTCAAAATAAAGTGTCCACATGATGTCTTCGACATTACCAAGTGTCTTCCATGTCATTGCAGGTACCGGTGAACATTATATCCTGTCGGTTAACCATATACTGGTAACTGTTGCACAGTTTACTGTTTGTCGGTGAATGTTGCTGGATCTCCAAAGTAGGTGTATTTAGTAGGTGTTGACATCAATGACAAAACCATACCAAAATACCAACACACACTCTTATTTGGGCCCTTATTTCTAGGTGCGCATTTTATCTTTTATAATTGGGATTTATTATAAATCTTACCCCATTTCATATCTCAAAACATGTTCCCCCCCATCTAAACATTTAAAAATCAATTTTCAACACTAGAACCCTATTATCTTGCATCCTTGAAAAATTGGGCCTAAAGTGTCAAGACATGGTCACCCCACACCACTTTGTCTAACACTTTTTGCCTTGAATTTCAAGAGGATAATACGGTGGTCCTATCCTATTCAAATCTAGCTCTATGTAAAAAAAAAATCTAAGTCAACCTAAAGGTGATTTTATTATGAAATCCCTATATAAGGCATCTCTCTCAATTCATTTCATCATCTATCATTATTACATTCTTGCATATACAAGTTTCATTATAAGAGCAACACTACAAGAGCAAATCTGATTCAAGGAACAAAAAGCTACATCAAGGAATCTTTATTTATGTTTTAATTATGATTTCATGATGAGTTTTATATGATTTATCATGTTATTGCATCAACACATGGATGGCTTATCCTAAGGACATTGCTTAATCAATTGAAGGTATAATCAATTCAGTCAATCATTTGAATTCAACCATTTCTAATTCAATTTAAATTCAATTCAAGGGTTCATTCTAAACTCGGGGGTTGATCTAGGCAAACTCCTATAAACAATCCAAACACCATTTTTCTCCTCTCTCGTGCAGTTACAAATTTTTTATTGAGATAGAAAGATCAAGAGGCATTCAATAAGCAGAGAAAGAGCACCACATCAAGCTCAAACAAGGACGTGTGGAGCACCCCTATCTAGACAATGTCACCCTAGGCAACAATATCCTTGGGAAATAAATCCATATTTGACAGGATCTCAATTTTGGGTCTCAAGGAGTCATATTTAGGTTGGTGTGTAGCAGATGGAAGACAAAGGTGTTTAAAGTGAACTTGTCTATTGAAATCAACTTCAAATTTTAGACATAGGTGCACCTTTATACTCTCTTCTTATTTCTATACCTATGGTAAAGCTTATGTTTATGTATCAATTTGTTTTAGTGTTTCAATCTTTCATTGTCTCCTAGTTCGGTATCATTCCAAAATCATTTACTTTCTAAAGAAATGAAGGAATAGAAGCCCTAAGGTATCATTTGGCTCTCTTTGACAAGAGTTATTCAAGTATAATTACCCCTTTTATGGCTCTGTATTCCAATTTTTGTGTGTGAAAGTGGGCCTTGGTCCTAATCTTACCTTGTCTCATTTTCCATCTTAAATATTTTGGTGAACCCGACACTTCTTACACTTGCATATTTCTTTTTTTAAGTTTTAGATCTAATTTTTGCATACATTTTCATATTTAGATGCATTATTCATTGTTTATGTACTTGTATTGGCAAAAAATTAATAAAAATTACTCATTGTTATCTCTTTTATCATGCATTTCGCATATGTGATCATTTGAAAAAGAAAAATTGTTTTCAATTAAGTTAGTTTCTGATGCTCTGCAAAAAGGATTAGAAAATCTGTTTGATGGCAACACACACAAGAGCACAAGAAACAAACGTTAGTGTTAGCAACAAAAGATTATCCTAAACAGGCATATCAAGAGAGATATTAAGCATGAAATAGAAAGCATAAAAACATAGAATAAAATAGCTAATCAAGATGCTCATAGTTGCTCCTCCCTTGTTCCTCTCCTCTCCAAGTCCCAAATGAGTGTAGCTCTTAGCTTTTAGCACTAGCCATGGATGCCATATGGAGATTCAAGATAGTTGAATATGATAAGCAAATGCTATGCAAGTGTAGATAGTGATGCTATGAGAAAGCTCTATGCTAATGCCAGTATAACAACAATACTCTAATGCTTCTTTTTTTGCTTGAGGAGAAGGGTTCTATTTATAGAAGAAATGGGGAAATGAAGGGTTAAGATTGAATGGTTTAATCAAGGGCCAAGTTTGAAAGTTGGGGATCCATGTGCACAATTGGCACCAATAAAATGGTGACAAGTGTCAACATAGGATTGGGTTGAGAGAAGAGGTTGGAGGCATTAAAGGTCTGAGAAGACCTCATGGTTATCTAGAGGCTAAGGGTCAAGTCCAAATTAAGATTACCCACTGGATTAAGAGTTAATCCAAGGATAAACCTTTGTGCAAATGTTTAAGAGATAATCATGGTCAAAGCATTAATGGCCTAATGAGACCTTTGGGTTGGGTAGAGGTTGAGTCAAAACAAATGTTTTAACCATGTGGGAGGGTTTGAGGTAACCATTAATGGTTATTGGAGACTTTGGGGATTAAGTGGTTGAAGGTTGAAAGCCTTCAATGGTTATCAAAGACTTTGAGCCATTTAGTGGTTGAAGGTTGAAAGCCTTTAATGGTTATCAAAGACTTTGAGGGTTTGAGAAGTGACTTCCCTTTTGCTTAGGAATGTGACAAAGTTTAGAGAAGGGGTTAGGTTATTTAGAAGTGATTAGAAAATTCTAGAAGGGGTTTAGGCATGCAAGTGGATTTTGTAGGAAAATGCAAGTGCGAGAAATTTTGGTATTTTCAATTAAAATAAAATCATTTATTTCAATTAAATGGTGTAATTTGCATTTGGATAAATATTCAAATAAATATTAATTTATTTAAATGAGAAAAATGAAAGATAAAGCATTAAAATGCTTGAAGACTTTGAGGGAAACCATTAAAGGATTGAAGACTTTAAGGAAAACCATTAAAGTCTTAAGAAGACTATAGAAGGAAGCCATCAAGTTTGAAGACTTTAAAGCCATCAAGTTTGAAGACTTTAAGGGAAACCATTAAAGGTTTCAAGTGGGTGAGGATAAATAGGATTTTAAATAAATAATCTATTTAAAATAGTTGTGCAACTTGCTTTTGTAGAAAAATACAAGTGGGTAGAGGATAAAGGTGATTTAAATAAATGTTAATTTATTTAAATGTGAGAGGTGGGATTTTGGGAGATTTAAATAAATATTAATTTATTTAAATGTGAGAGAGTATTTAATTAAATAAATATGATTTATTTATTTAATTAATGGTCTTAATTTGGTTAAGTGAATTAAATCAAATAAATTGAATAATTTATTTAATTAATAGGAGAAGAGGGTTAAGATGAATTAATTAAATATTAATTTAATTAATTATTAATTGATGGTTAAATAATTAAATAAATACTAAGTATTCTTTTAATTAAGTGGACAGATTTATGTGACTACAGTTTCATTATGCATTTATTTCATAGATGTGATATTGTCTTGGCTTGCCTCGTTTCACTCTATCCCTCTCCTAAGGATACTCCTACACATGAGGACATTTTGGTGCAAGAAAAGACTATTAACACTTCTTTTAGAACTCTCCCTTTTAAGGATTAAGTTTTGACAAATGAAGTTGATCGTACTCCTAAAATGTGCCTCTCCAATGAGAATATCTTAGAGAAAGAGGATGATATCAAAAACACCTTCCTTCATGTCATCTTACCTTCCATACATGGTACCACTCCTAGAGGAGAAGTGTTGATCGACATTTCTAATCCTTCTCCCCAAGTTTCTCCTACCCACAAAGATACCTCGAAGCAAGAGGATGAAAATATTAGTGCTTTCCTTGATGCTCTCTCTTCTAAAGATGAATCCTTGAAGAATTAAGAGCCCAATCAAGTCAATACTATTCAATTGAAGTTTAGATTTATTCAACATGCCACTCAACCTCAAAACCAACACGTGATTAATGCTAACAAACAAAAGATACCTCCTGGCTATTCCCTAAGAGTTGCAAAATACATATGTGAAACAAGTAATATGGAAAGGCAACTTGCATGATAAAATGGTATTGACATATCCCACTGTTGGCAATTTGGAGAAATTGATTATGTGTTGCATTGATGGCAACACCAACTGTTTTGGTTGTTTACTGGTTTTCGGTTGGTTCTGGTAGAGTGGTTGTATTATGATATTGATCCGGTATGCTTTGGTTTGTGGAATTGATTTGGATCCATCATTCATTCTATTCAGATGTGTATCACGATCAGTTGGTTCAAGATTTGATGACTCAGATACTATCATTTGTTCTAGTAAGCCTTTTGGTTACCGGTAAGGGTTTTATCGGCAAAGCTTTGTTGAAGATATTTTGATGCATGTGATAAGTGGTGTTGGTGCGGCTTCTAGATGGATTTTGGGATGCTATTGGTTATCTTGTCCATGTTGATGTTGATCGATGGTGTTGGATTTGGTTTATGGCGACCTATTTTGGGTCTGGTGTTATCTAGGTTATGGACCGGTTTATGTAACGTGTTGGAGGATGTTCCCGATGTGTTGTCGACAAGATTTAATGATTGTTTTACATTGTTTTTGGCCTAAGCTAACTTGGTTGATCATTGGATTGTGGGTTTATGTTATGAATTTATTGTATTATATTTTAGGTGGCCAACCTAATTGTTTAGGTCCCGGGTTGGTATAAATATGATGTAAGATCTCTTTGTAGATCATGGGATTATGGTTATGGGATGGTTATGCAATTACCTGTGCGAATAATATTGTAATCATATGCAGGAGTTTTGGTCGATCGTAGGTGATTGAATTGGGTTGGTAAGAGAGGTTTAAGGCCTTTGGTACTGAGCTTAACTAGAACTATATTCAGGCATAGGAGATGTTAACTTTGCAGTTCACTCTTCTTTCCAGATTGGTTTTCCACGTACAAATCTTAGTGTCATGTGTTCTAGATGAATGGTAATTGTTCTATGATTTATGTTTATGCTTAATTGCTATATCAGTTATTCTAGTATTTGGTTTATGCATTTTGGTATTGAGTTTATGTGTTCCGGTAATAAGGATTTGAATGCTTAAAGTTATGTAATCTCTTGACAACTGATTTACCCCCCCCTCTCAGTTGTCCTCTGGTTATCTGAGTTGTCTAACAATTGGTATCAGAGCTTGGTTCTCTCTACAGAAGCTTAATCACTTGAGGAAGATCCTATGACATCTAACAGTTCAAGTTCATCAAATTCATCTGCAGCTATTTTCCAGAGAGAAATTTCTAGGCTTGATGGAACAAATTATAGGGTATGGAAGATTTGGATGGAGACTCATATGAGATGTCTTGGAAATGAGATTTGGGAGATCACTGAGAAAGGATATATACCTCATAATCCAGTAGCTAGCAATCCTCCTCCGGCAAGCTTGGATAAGGACATTGAAAATGATTGTAGAGCTAGAGAAGCCATTTTTGTGTGCACTTTATGATCAACAAATAATGGGACTGACTGACAAATCAACTCCAAAGGCTATATGGGATAAATTGGAGACTCTAAATGAAGGCAACCCTACTGTTAAAATTGCTAAACTTGATGGTTACTAGGTGAGGTATGAGAACCTAAAGATGGAAGAAGATGGAAGGATTACTGCTTTTATGGAGAGAGTTAATGAGATCATTATGTGAATTCAATGTTGTGGTGGATCTCTGAGCGAAGATGAAATAGTTTTTAAAGTACTGAGAGCTTTGTCACCGACTTATAAGATGAAGGCTACTGTAATTAATGAGCTAAGAACTATGGCAAACACCTCTATTAATAGGGATACCTTGGTTGGGAAGTTATCTGTTTTTGAACTTGAGGAATCCGAACCTTCTGGAGCTGTAAAATTTGAACCTGATTTTCATGCATCTAAATCATCTACCAACAAGAGTGATTGGAAAACTTTATATGCAAAGGAACTAGAGGATATAAAGAAAGAAGATGAAGAGTTTGAGAAACTTGAAGCCTTATTTGCTAGAAGAGTACCTAAAGGACCGACATGAAGTAAGTATGAAGGAAAACCACCTTTTAAATATTTTGCATGTAATAAGATAGGTCATTTTGCATCTAGATGTCCTAAAAGGAATTCAAGATTTGAAGAAAGAGTTAGAAGATCTTTTAGGCCTAAACATGATTATCAGAACAAGCATAAGTATAGGAGGAACAAAGACAAATTATGCTACTTTGTTGATGAGGAAGGTGTGACTGATTCTGATAATGAACCGGCACAAGATTCAACTAGTGGATCCGACAATGGAAAGGAATGAGTATTTTTGGCTATCAAGAAAGATGATCTGGTACCTGAAGAGAAGGCCCTTACTGCTAGAATTGAAGACAAGGATGAATGGGTGATTGACAGTGGATGTTCACATCATATGACTAGAGATAAAAGGAAGTTCTTATCTTTGCAAGAATTTGATGGTGGTTTGGTTAGATTTGGAGATGACAAAGCATGCATGATTAAGGGAGGAGGAACAATATAATTGGATGGTAAGCATAACATTGATAATGTATATTATGTTGAAGGTTTAAGGCATAATCTTTTGAGTGTAGGACAATTGGTGGATAAGGGATTTCAATTATAATTCAAGGATGGAAAATGCAAGATTATCAATAGATCTGGATTGGAGATTGCAACCAGTACACAGACTAAAGGTAATATCTTTCATTTGAACTCCGATGAAGAGACATGTTTGATTGCACAAATTGATGAGAGTTGGTTATGGAATAAGAGGTTGTGTCATGTGAATTTTGATTGCATTGTGAAAATCAGTTCTACTAAGGCAATTAGAGATATACCTAAGATTGTAAAGCCCTATAATTTGGTAAGTAAGGAATGTTAAATGGGAAAGCAAATCAGAACTTCTTTTAAGAGTATACAAGACAAATCTAATGATGTTCTTGATCTTGTTCATACTGAATTGTGTGGTCCTGCTAGAATCAAGAGTTTTCAGGGTGATAGTTATTTTATGCTAATCATTGATGACTATTCAAGAATGATGTGGGTTACTTCTCTAAGGGAGAAGTCTGAAGCATTTGAAAATTTTAAAATCTTTAAAGCTAAAGTTGAGACAAAGACAAGATTGAAGATTAAATGCTTAAGGTCAGATCAAGGTGGAGAATTCACATCTGGTGAATTTAACAACTATTGTGAGAATAATGAGATAAGGAAACAGTTGTCTGCATCCCAAACACCTCAACAGAATGGAGTCGTGGAAAGGAAGAACATAACTATCTTGGATGCAGCTAGAACTACGATGTTGGAAGCTAATCTACCTCATGTCTATTGGAGAGAAGTTGTAAGCATGATGGTATACACATTCAATAGAGTTCATATCAAAGGAGATATCGATAAGACACCTTATGAGTTATGGTTTGGTCATACACCGACAGTTAAGTATTTCAAAATCTTTGGTACTAAATACTATATCAAAAGAGATGATTCCATTGGAAAGTTTGATCCTAGATGCGACGAAGGTATATTTATTGGTTATTCTAATGAAATCAAAGCATATAGATGTTATAACAAAATATTATAGAGAATTGTGGAGAGCGCTAATGTCAAGGTGGATGAGAAGAACAAAAGTCAAATCAGAGATTATGAGAGAGAACTAATAGTAAAAATGATCATAATTGAACCGTTAGCACCTACACTGGAACAAAATATTGAACCAGTTACTCCGGTAGTATCAGATCAAGATAGAGGAACATAAAATCAGAAGACTCCTAGGTATGTAAGGTTGAATCATTCAAAAGATCAGATCATTGGAGACAAAACAAAGGAGTGATGACAAGAAGAAGGTTGGCAGCTGATGAGGTATGTTTAATTTCTCAAGTTGAACCAACATCAGTAATTGAAGCTTGTCAAGATGAATGTTGGATGAAAGCTATGGAAGAAGAATTAGATCAGATAGAAAAGAATAACACATGGACTTTAGTTCCCCGACCTAAAAATAAGAATGTTATTGGAACTAAATGGGTTTTTAGGAGTAAATTGAATGAAGATGGACAAGTTGTGAGGAATAAAGCTAGATTGGTTTGTAAAGGATATTCTCAGAAGGAAGGAATTGATTATGATGAAACCTTTGCACTGGTAGCTAGGATTGAAGCTGTGAGATTATTTCTTGCTTATGCAACACATAAGAACTACAAGGATTATCAGATGGATGTTAAGTGTGCATTTCTGAATGGAGATCTTGAAGAGGAAATTTATATTGAGCAACCTGGTGGATTTTCACTTTCAGATGACAAAAACATGGTTTGCAGGTTAAAGAAAGCTTTATATGGATTGAAACAAGCCCTTAGAGCTTGGTATGCAAGACTGGATAAATATCTTTTGAAGCTTGATTTCACTAAAGGTAATGCTGACAGTAATTTATATTATAAGATCACTGATGATAACATATTGAATATTATTGAAGTCTTTGTTGATGATATCATTTTTGGAGGTGAAGATAAGTTGTGTATGTAATTCTCTAATAATATGAAGAATGAATTTGATATGTCTATGATTGGTGAGATGAATTTTTTCTTAGGTTTGCAAATTACTCAGACTGATAAAGGTATTTTCATCTGTCAAACTAAGTATGCTAGGGAGTTGTTGAAGAAATTTGGTATGGAAAATTCTAAACCAGTTGGTACTCTAATGGTTACAAGTGAGAATTTGACAAAGAAAGATGCATCTACACCGGTAAATCCTACAAGGTACAAGTCTATGATTGGAGGTTTGTTATATCCGACTCAGACTAGACTGGATATAACAAATGCAGTTTGTATTGTATCAAGATATCAGAGTGATCCTAGAGAAAATCATGAGAGGGCGGTGAAAATGATTTTTCAGGTATTTGCAGGGAACAACTGAATATGGTTTGTGGTATCTTAAAACTGATGACTTTACATTATGTGCATATACAGATGTAGATTGGGTTGGAGATGTTGATTATCGGAAGAGCACATCTGGTGGAACTTTCTTTCTTGCAAATAAACTTGTTTCATGGATCAACAAAAAATACTCATGTACCTCTTTATCTACTGCTGATGCTGAGTATGTTGTTGTTGCTGCTAACTGTACACAAGTTCTATGGATGAAGTAAATGTTGAAGGATATAAAGGTGGATTGTAATGAATTGGTAGTTATTCACTGTGATAACTCTGTTGCTATTGATATATCAAAGAATCTGGTATTTCATTCTAAGACAAAGCACATATCTATCAAGTATAACTTTTTGAAGGAGAAGGTGGAAGCAAATGAAGTCAGACTAGTTTCTGTGAACACTAAAGAGCATATTGCAGACATCTTCACTAAACCCTTGCCTAATGAATCATTTGAGTACTTCATAGAGAGATTGGGGGTTACTGCCCCTCCGGTAGAGACCCAAGTGATGAAGATTGGCATTAGTCCAGTATACATTATCAGAGCTATTACTCATTCCAGATTGATGTGGTGGTGCTACTACTCAGGGGGAGTAGTCAGTTGTAAGAATTAAAGGATTTATGACTTTTCTTTGATATTTATGTCAGATCTTTGGCATTGATATCAAAGGGGGAGAATTATTCTTGTGAAAAACATAAGGGAGAGATATATTCATTAGGGGAGTTTGGTTCAGAGCTTCATTGCTATATCATTTTGTGGGAGATTGTTGGTTGTCTTCCATAGGGGGAGACTTGTTTGGCATTTCTTGGCACTTGGATGTTTTTCACATGTAGTGTTGCCATCGATGCCAAAGGGGGAGATTGTTGGCAATTTGGAGGAATTGATTATGTGTTGCATTGATGGCAACACTAGTTGTTTTAGTTGTTTACTGGTTTCTGGTTGGTTCCAGTAGAGTGATTGGATTATGATATTGATCCGGTATGCTTTGGTTTGTGGAATTAATTTGGATTCGTCATTCATGCTATTCAGATATATATCACGATTAGTTGGTTCGGGATTTTATTTATCAGATACTATCATTTGTTCTAGTAAGCCTTCTGGTTACCGGTAAGGGTTTTTATCGACAGAGCTTTGTTGAAGATCTTACGATGCACATTCATTTATTTGATTAAATAAGTTATTTAATTTATTTTATTAAATTCACCTAGGCCTTTCATATCATTTAATTGAATAAATCACTTTATTTAATTAAATCCCCTTTCTACTCTTTTTAATTAAATTTACATTTAATTAAATTGTTCACTTCAAATAAATAAATCTAATTTATTTAAATCCCCCCACTTGCATCTATTTTTGTTGAAATAAAGCAATTTATTTTAATTAAAATTACCCTCCATCCACTTGCATTCTCCTACATCTCCCACTTGCTTCTCTGAAACCTCTTCTAGATTCTTCTAATCACTTCTAAATTAGCCTAACCCATCTACTAAATATTGTCACATCCCTAAGCAAAGGGAAGTCACTTCTCAAACCCTCAAAGTCTTTGGAAACCATTAAAGGCTTTATGTCTTCAACAAGTTAACCTTGAAAGTCTTCCAAACCATTAATGGTTAAATCAACCCTCTTGTATGATTAGAGACTTTCTCTTTAACTCAACCCTCATCTAACCTAAGGGTCTCATCAAGCATTCATTGCTTTGACCATGGTTATCCCTTTAACCCTTGCACAAGAGTTTATCCTTTGGGTAAAAGCTTTATCCAATGGATAATCTTATTTAACCTTAACCCATACAACCCTTACCTCCTAAGGTAACCATAAGGTCTTCTCAAGCATTTAATTCTTCTTACATCCCCTCTCAAGTAGTCATATGTTGACAATTGTCACCATTTCATTGGTGAGAATTGTAATGACTATGAATGGGGCAGCTGTTCAAATGTTACTAAAGATATTCCCGAGGGTACTATTCATACACCCCTCTCTCAAGAAGGATAAGGCACAAAGTCTAAACTACTTGAATTTGGTCCACAACATATCTACGCAGCCAAAGAAAATGAGCAACGACATTACGAGCAATTCTACACGGAAGACGATACCATCGAAGATCTCGATAATATCATTAACTTATCCAATATCCTAGACAACCACCACATCCAGTAAGAGCACTTCAACCATAATGATATCTCTATCATGACACTTACCGCAGATGACCTCGACCCACCCAATGACTCTTTACCACTCGTATTTCCTAATCTCATAAACTGGGATGAACCTGAAAACCCTGACATACCTATTTTCTCAGATGACGAATCCATTATCCATTACCTATGTAGTATCAACCCAAAAAAAGACTCTACCAGCAAACAAAATAGTGATATCTGCAATCAGGAGGGTGCCAAGTCTCTCAGTCGTAAAAATGAAAGAAATAAAAGATCTAATGTTGAAAACCAGTCAATGGCAGCACTAGATCACAAAAAAGTCAAAATAAAGGACACATCTGAAGGTGAAAACCTTTTTAAGGTACCTGAAGATGAGAGACTTGACACTCTCCCTAAACACTATCAGGAGTGATCACCCATATTGATTGAGCCCACTCAATCAATCAACATTGGTACAAAAGAAGCAGCCAAATACATACACCTAGCAGAATCTCTGACAGATGAAGAAAAACCAGTTTATCAAATTCTTCAAAGAAAAGCAAATCAATTTTGCTTGGTCCTATGCAGATATGCCTGGGATTGATCCAAACTTAATCATGCATCATTTATCTATTGCTTCAGGAGCTAAGCCAGTCAAGCAAAAATTGAGAAAGATGAATCCACATGTAGCACTGATGGTCAAAGCTGAACTAAAGAAACTATTAGACGTCGGATTTATTCGACCTATAGACTATGTTGAATGGATTTCAAACATCGTGTCAGTTTCAAAACCAAATGGAAGCATCAGGATATGCACAGATTTTAGGGATGTTAACAAATCTTGTCCAAAGGATGACTTTCCTTTTCCCAGCATCGACATAATTGTAGACCTCACAACAAGCCATGCAATGCTATCATTAATGGATGGTTTTTCTGGCTATAATCAAATCAAGATAGCTCCAGAGGATCAAGATAAAATAGCGTTCACCTGTCCTTGGGGAACGTATTGTTGGAATGTCATGCATTTTGGCTTAAAGAATGTTGGGGCAACTTATCAAAGAGCAATGATGACAATCTTTCATGATATGATGCATACCTTCATGGGGGACTATGTGGATGATTTACTGGCTAAGTCATTTACCCAGGTAGAACATCTGGGCATATTAGAGAAAATATTTGAAAGATTGGAGAAATTCCAAGTCAGGCTCAACCCTAAGAAGTGTGTCTTCGAGGTAACATCAGGCAAATTATTAGGCTACATTGTGTCAAAAAAAGGCATTGAAGTAGATCCAACAAAGGTACAGGCCATCATGGAGATGTCACCTCCCAAGAACATTAGCCAACTTAGATCTCTACAAGGACGGCTCTAGTCAATCAGGCGATTCATCGCCCAACTAGCAAATAAAAGTCTACCATTCAATAATTTGCTACATAAGAATATACCATTCAGATGGGAAGCCAAATGTACAGAATCGTTCTATCAAATCAAGCAATATCTAATGAACCCACCAGTTCTGGTACCACCCATAGTAGGGAAGCCACTTATTCTCTACATATCAACAACAAACATATCATTAGGGGCACTATTAGCACAAGAAGATCAAGAAGGCAAGGAATGAGCTATTTATTACATCAGTAGAACATTAAATAGCTATGAGCTCAATTACACATTTATTGAGAAGGCTTGCTTAGTTGTAGTCTTCGCTTCTCAAAAGTTTCGACATTACATGCTAGCTCACACAATCAAGCTAGTAGCAAAAATTGATCCTCTCAAGTATTTACTCAGCAAAGCAGCTCTCACAGGCAGACTAGCTAAATGGGTCATGATTCTCAGTGAATTTGATATCCACTACACAAAGCCTTGGGCTATCAAGGGACAAGTAATTGCAGATCAATTAGCTGAAGCACCACTACCAGATAAGCAACCAATGGAGGTCAAATTTCCAGATAGGGATGTCCTTACTATTACCACCAAGCAATGGACCCTATACTTTGAGTGTTCCTACACTCAACATGGCTCAGGTGTCGGCATCTTGTTCATCACTCCTGAAGGACACACCATACCAAGATCGTATAGACTCATGTTTCCATGCACAAATAACATTGTTGAGTATGAGGCACTGGTCATAGGAACCAAAATGGTCATGAAATGGAGAATCACGTAACTAAAAGTCTATGGAGATTCCCAACTAGTCATAAATCAAATCAACAATGACTATCAGAAAAAAGATGACAAGCTGCTGCCATACAAAAGAATGGCGGATGACTTCAAACATTATTTTGTACACATCACCTTCAAGCAAATACCAAGGTTGGACAACAGAGAAACCGATGCAATGGCTACTATCACTTCACTATTACAAATTCCAGAACAACAGAGTCGTTATGAGTTTCTGGTAGAGCAATTGTTTTCCCCAGCCTATGATAATTCCGCATCCCATGTTATCTATGCCTTAACTGATTCGGACTCTCCTTTATACAGAATAATCTATGAGTATCTTAAAACCAATAACCTACCCATTGATCTATCTTAGAAGCAAAAGCGCAACTTCATCCGACAAGCCGCCCGTTATACCCTAACTGTTGATACTCTTTACCGTCGAGGTCTAGATGGTACTCTTCTTTGTTGCCTTGATCGTAATGAATCTGAATCTGCTTTACATGAACTTCACGAGGGTATCTGTGGCACACATTCAAGTGGTCCTACTCTTGCTAAAATACTTCTGAGAATGGGATATTACTGGCTGACAATGGAGAAAGACTCTTATCAATTTGCAAAGAAATGTCCTAAGTGCCAAATCCATGGCAATCTTATCCATGCACCAATGCAGGAATTGCAGCCATTTACAACATCTTGGCCTTTATGTCAATGGGGACTTGACTTAGTAGGAAAAATAAATCCTTCATCTTCAAATGGACACAAGTTCATTATCACTACAACAGAGTATTTTACAAAATGGATTGAAGCAGTCCCAATGACCACAGTAACTGGAAAACAAATTGCCTCTTTTATTCTCAATTATCTAATCTGCAGATACGACATTCTCAGTTCCATCATCACAGATAACGGACGTCCCTTCAAAAACCAGGATGTGTGAGAACTATGTGAACGATTCAAAATCCAACAACGTTTCTCTACACCTTACTACCCACAGAGAATGGTCAAGCAGAGGCATCGAATAAAACAATATTGAAAATCCTAAAGAAAACAATAAATGATGCAGGAAAGGATTGGCATGTGCAACTCAATCCGACACTTTGGGCGTATAGGAATAGCATCCAGACACCTATAGGATCTATGCCATATTCATTGGTGTATGGATCAGAAGCAATTTTACCTCTTGAGGTAGAAATTCCATCACTCAAAGTATCTTTGAAAGGCCTCATTCCAGATGAGGAGTATCGAGTAAATAGATTGCAAGAACTAGAACTTCTAGATGAAAAATGACAACATGCCTATAATCACCTCAAAGCATACTAGCAACGCATGTGCAGAAGCTACAACCACAAAGTCATCCCTAGAAATTTTAAAGTCGGTGATCTCATACTCAAAGAAAATGCCATAAATCAACAAGATCGAGAAAAGAAGGGAAAGTTTGAACCTAACTGGTTGGGTCCCTATGTCATCATCTCAGCCTATGGATCAGGCGCTTATCAACTAACAACTTCAGAAGGCGATGTGCTTGATGAATCAACCAACAACATCCATCTGAAGAAATACTATACTTGAGTGGTCTAATGCACGAAAAAAGTGAAAAATACAAAAAAAAAAAAAAAATATAAAAAATACAAAAAAATCAAAACAACAAAAAGGTGCAATAAAAACAAATGGTGAAAACCTGGCAACATGTGCTACTTGTGAGAGAACAACTCCTCTATCTATCATTACTCATATCTTTTGTATCCAAAAGTCAAAACCAATGGCCATCGCTCAATACTTTACAAATAGCATTATCTTGGACATACTTAGCGTAGTCACTATCCTTGCTCATATGAATATCAGTTCATCGTATCCCACCATGGCTTGGTAATTACTATATGTATCCACATCGATCGGTATCTATAACTAGGGGCAACATTCATCTGACTTCAAACAAACAAGAATCTTGCATGTCAAACAAATCCTGTCAAGCAAAAACTCCAACATCCAAGAAAACAAAACATTGATCCAATTAACAACTTCAAAACACATGATGGATGATTTTCTGAAGTATAATTTGTTTACATCTTGCATGAAGTTTTGACTATTTTTGCACTTAAACTCTTTTGAATTATTGGATCCCCTAAATTTTCTCAACGATGCATCGAGCTAGAAAAAGTGGTTGGAGACTCCAATATTTTTTTTAGTTTTCTGTCTGTGAGGCGATCACTTGTACTGTGCAAATACTTGTCTCGAGATGTGATTCAAAGCATATCACTGAAGACATTGTTCCACTTTGCGCATACAAATGATTCAGTCTTGTCTGTTTATACGCAAGCAACACTCAGGTCATCTTGGTTCAATTATACCTTGACACTTGTGCCATCTTGCAATATCAAAATTCATGTAAATTTTTCTCAGGTCATTATGGTTCAATTATACCAGTATGCTTGTATAAATTTTTAACATATCAATAGCTCAATGATGATAAACACAAAAAAAGCAAAAAACATGTGACTATACAGGAATGACAAACGACATAATGAGGATGATCAACTAGTTGCATATCATTTTACAATTAGTTGCATATCATTATCATACATCTCATTTTCAAGATACATCTCACAGCATATCATTATCATACATCTCATTTTCAAGATACATCTCACAAATCATATCATTGCATCATGAATCATACGATTATATCAATCAATATCAAAAAGAAAGCATTTATCTAAGCATTGCATCATCATCATAGAAACATCATATCAATGCATAAATCATCATCCATTAAAACACATCACATGTGTATTGGAAAATCAGTGTCGTATATATATCTCAAAAATGGTGAAAATATACAAAAGATGTCATGTCTGTCAAAATACAACATAATGATCAAAATACAATGGAGACAAGTCTCTCAAGTATGACTATCTCCTGAAGCTGATGGTCTCGTAGCAAATGTCCTGGCATCTAGATCTCTGAGTGGATCATGTCGAGATGGCCCGGTCACACCTTTGCTCTCTGTCCTCGAATGAGTCTGCATGGATCGACTGGATCTCACCGTAGTATAGCTAGGAGCTCTGTGATCTCTAGGAACCATCTCCTCATATAAATGCCTATAGTATTCAGCCTCCTTGGCTACATACTGCATCTCTCTCAGTGTGTCTCTCACAGAACCACCAGCCGCCACTCTCTCCAAGCTATCCACTCGACCTAAGCGCTCTATCACTGTATCCCGCTCTGCAGTAATTTGCATAATCTGGCGCTGCTAAGCCAGTACTTGTGCCTGAAGCTGCTGCACTGACAATTGTAGGGACCTAATCTGTGCATCCTCTCGGTGGGTGGGTACCCGAACCTGAATGGGTACCTATGTCGTGGTACCCCCTATCCCTATCCTATCTTAGGTGTCGGTGGAGGTAATACATTTGATCTCCTCCTTTGGGTCGGCCGCCTAAACTCATCCATCCCACCCACAGCTACTATAACTTCACCTGCCCGATTAACTCCACCAGCTCCAACCACCAAACCTCCCCTCCCTCCCTCACCAACTTCTTGCCTGACTAATCCACCTCCTCTCCTCCCTCCATCTCCTCCAATTCTCCCTCTATCTCCTCCATCCACTCCTCTATCTCTTCATCTCCCTCTACCACCTCCCCTCCCATCTCCCCCTTCATCTCCTCCACCATCCTCATATCCCTCCTCCAGCTCATCTCCCTCATCTCTTCATCTCCCTAGCCTCTCAGGCTACTCATCCTTATCATTGTCAAAAGCGGGAATCATCTCCGCTGGATCTGATATACGTGCTACGACATGGGCCATAAAGAGAACTGCAAACTCCTCCATCATCCCAGCATCTACTATCCCAAACCCGTAATCCCATATCTATCTGGCCAAATGCATGTACTCCTCCACCGTCACTGCACTATCAATAGTCAGACCCCACTCTAGCACATCCTGCCTCCGACGAGCATATAAACATGCTCCCTATGGTACACACTGTTGTCGACCATACTACCGCTGAACTCGGCTGTGCAAGAACCTCTCAATGATAAAAGGCATCCACTGTATCAAGTATCATGACATATATACATAGGGCATCTATATCTCATCCTCCGCCCACACCTCACAATCCATATACAGTCTCCAGATAACCGTATCAATATCATCCAACACCCTCCTCCAATGCTCTAGCTTGCCCAGCTTATGTTGGAAAACTATTCCTGTGTACCCATATGCATAAGCCCAACCAACTGGCCTATCCCTGTCTACAAGTGGCCTCGCTGCGAGAATGTGCTCCCAAGACCACACCTGTAATAATGTGACCCCGACTGATAAACTGTTGTATCCTAAATACACCACCTGATGCAGATCTCTGTACAGATGGGCCAACATGCAAGACCCCCATGCAAACCTACGACTCTATGTCACCATATCCTCAAGAACCAATCCCCATCCCACTGCCAGTCCCTTCGATCTACGGTCGGGACACAAGAAGCCACCTACAAAACCTGCCAGTACCAAAGGTAGTGGGGCATAATCGAAATCTATGAACTCTTGCCAAGGGATCTCATATCCGCAAATATGCTCATCATGGAATATCTGATGAAGAGCCTCTATCCCATCCTCCTCGGTCTGCTCATAAGGCAATAGAGCTCCAATCACAGTAATCTGTAGAATCCGATAACAGTCCTCTGGGGTGACTATAATCTCACCAATAGCCAAGTGAAAGGTGTTCGTGTCACTATGCCACCTCTTTGCCAACACTGTCAACAAACCCTGGTTACTGATATACCAAGGCATGTCCAATAAAGAGGACAACCCACACCTCTCAATAATATCCCTATCTGATTGTGTCAATCGAGGAATTAGAGACCATGGTCTCCAAAATTTCTCTCATGACTATAGTACACCAAGTCATTTTTGTAACAACAAAACATGTCCACATATCAGTTCCCACATCTATCCAATATATCCAATCAAATTCCATATCAACTTGAAACAACAAAAAATCAAATAGTTCCATATCGAAAATCAAATCCATATCAAAATCCAATTCCATATCAGCTTGAAACAACGAAAATCAAATCAAGTTTCATATCAAAAATCAAATCTATATCAAAATAAAAAATCCATATCAACTTGAAACAACAAAATATGAAATCAAGTTCCATATCGAATATTAAATCCTTATCAAGAAATCACATCAAAGATCCATAACACAAGCAACTCAAAAATCCATATCGCATGACTCATATCAGGAACCATATTAGATATCATGAAATGGAACTCATATTAAACATCACATTTCACAGCAAAAATCAAAGATCCAAATCAACAGAAAATCAGGATCATCATTCAATCAATCAGCTTAGTACTTGAAACAACAAAAGCAATTTCACCAATCTACCAAAATTGGACATCATCATAGCAGGCACAACATTGACTAAACACCCATCCCGGAACACTTGGCAGACACCTACCCACCCCCAAATCATCTTCCTTCATCTATTTCCCCCCCGCAGCATCACCTTTCCACTCCTTTCTAGCTAAATTTATGCTCATGTGCCAAGAAAACCCTCCCATGCGCTATGCTGCCACCTATGCGCTAGCTAAACTAGGCTACGCGCTAAAAACTTTACCCTATGCGCTAGGTTTACTCTACGTGCTACCACAATTACCCTTTGCACTAACCTACGAACCTATGCGCTAGGTCTACCCTATGCGCTACCCTGTTCCCCGCATGCGCTACCCTGTTAGCCCTATGCACTACCCTAAACCTGCGACGTGTTATCCGATGACTCCTAGATGGTACCCTAGTTGGCAAACCCTACGCGCTAACTATTCTATCGTATGCACTACGCAAACGACCAGACACGCTAAACCGTGAAAATTCAACACAAAAAAATAAAAAATATGATCAAAATTGACAAAACAAAAAGCAAAAGGGGCAAAATTTAGATGACTTACAGGTGGACCATATGTGGTGGGCCTCCGGTATCGACGAACGCGCTCGAATCGGTGCGAAGCATAAGGAACTGACATATTGTCACTCTCCAAATGTCACTTTCACAAGAAGTTAGTGGGTGCAAATAAAACAAATGAAATCACTTTTTACCTTTTATAGGGTAAAAGTCAACTCGGGTTGGTAAGTGGGGCATGTATTTTGCTCATTTTTCTCACTTCGAACCCTGCCAAACATCATTTTTTCAGGAGATGAATCAAATTAAACAACACAGTCAAAATTTCAAAATGCGATTTAATTAAAATTAATTATCAACTCAACCAAATTTTCAATTTTTTTTTATTCATCTCCCGAGGGGGCATTATCAATATCATTTATCAAATCTGGGGCACGACATCAGCATCTTGACACACGACATCACATCAATCAAATTTTGGTGACACATCAATTTGATTTGAATCAACATGTGCACACACGTTACTTCAAAGAGGGGCAACGTGTAGACGTATAAAAATGACCACTTTCCTAAGTGAATATTTAACATTCATTTTATTCTCATTCCTCTATTTAATTAAATTAAATTTAATTAAAGCATTCACATTCATCTATTTGATTAAATGAGTTATTTAATTTATTTAATTAAATTCACCTAGGCCTTTCATATCATTTAATTGAATAAATCACTTTATTTAATTAAATCCCCTTTCTACTCTTTTTAATTAAATTTACATTTAATTAAATTGTTCACTTCAAATAAATAAATCTAATTTATTTAAATCCCCCCACTTGCATCTATTTTTGTTGAAATAAAGCAATTTATTTTAATTAAAATTACCCTCCATCCACTTGCATTCTCCCACATCTCCCACTTGCTTTTCTAAAACCTCTTCTAGATTCTTCTAATCACTTCTAAATTAGCCTAACCCATCTACAAAATATTGTCACATCCCTAAGCAAAGGGAAGTCACTTCTCAAACCCTCAAAGTCTTTGGAATCCATTAAAGGCTTTACGTCTTCAACAAGTTAACCTTGAAAGTCTTCCAAACCATTAATGGTTAAATCAACCCTCTTGCATGATTAGAGACTTTCTGTTTAACTCAACCCTCATCTAACCCAAGAGTCTCATCAAGCATTCATTGTTTTGACCATGGTTATCCCTTTAACCCTTGCACAAGAGTTTATCCTTTGGGTAAAAGCTTTATCCAATGGATAATCTTATTTAACCTCAACCCTTACAACCCTTACCTCCTAAGGTAACCATAAGGTCTTCTCAAGAATTTAATGCTTCTTACACCCCCTCTCAAGTAGTCTTATGTTGACAATTGTCACCATTTCATTGGTGAGAATTGTAAACATGGATTGATAAATTTCAATCCAGACCCTTGATAGGATCATCCAATCTTGACCCTTCAGTGCCCTATTTTCCCTATAAATAGAACCATTCTTCTATCATTCTAGGATCCAAGTTTTATGCATCTAATCTATACTCATTTTTATCAAGCATTTTAATCCCTCTTCGAATAGAAATAATCTAATAAGCATTTTAGAAGTATTTCTCTTTATCATAATAATCATATTAAGCTAGTGTATCATGTTAGGATAGTTCTTTTACTAATCCTTTCATCTTATCATCATATACATGCTAGTTTAATTCATATTTGTCAATATCATGCATCATTTAGGATTGTATTCATGTTAGCTTGATCAAACATCCCTCATTCTCATGATTGTCATCCCTAAGTCACTTTTCTCAATGATCTGAGAGCAAAGACATTGGCTTGAGGGGTCTTGTGAGATAGAGAACAATGGAACATCCCTTGGGAAGTTGAATTATTCCATATAGCTCCACAACTTGCATAAAGAGTCCCATTGGTGTGTGGACTAGTCTTGAATTTGTAATATTCGTTTCATCGCACCGCTTTTCCCACATACAAATATAATGTAAGATCTCTTTGTAGATCATGGGATTATGTTTATGGGATGGTTATGCAATTACATGCGCCAATAATGTTGTAATTATATGCAGGAGTTTTGTTTGATCATAGGTGATCGAATTGGGTTGGTAAGAGAGGTTTAAGGCCTTCGGTACTGAGCGTAGCCAAAACTGTATTCAGGTATAGGAGATGCTATCTTTGCAGTTCACTCTTCTTTCCGGATTGTAGTCTGGATTTATTTTGTAGTCAACGAGGCTCCTTTTGTAATGAGTAGTGCACCTTGTTAGGATAACCGGTGAACAACTGAGAGGGGGGGGGGGAGGTGGTGAATCAATTGTTAATAGATTATAAGTTTTATTCCACAATATGACCTTAAACAAATCAAGTATCGGTAAAGCACAGACAGATGCCAGTAGGAACAAATACCGGTAAATAATACAGCTTAACAATTAACCAGATAATCAATGCAAAGCAACCATACCACATAACACCATGATTTGTACGTGGAAAACCTAGAAAGGGAAAAACCATGGTGGGAAGCCTACCCACAGTCAGATGATACTTCTGCAGAAAGTATGTGTTATAATGAGGGGCCTGCACTTGTAGAAAAGTACACTACCTAGAGCATACTGCTCATTACAAAAGAGTCTCACTAACTACAAAGAGGCTACAAACTTCTCAAGATAAATGGACAACAATCCAATAGAGTGAACTGCTGGAAATAACATCTACCATGCCTGATTACAGTCCCAATTAAGCTCAGTGCCGAAGGACTAAATCCTCTTCTGAATCCAATTCGATCACCAATGATCGACCAACTCCTCTGCCTGAATGATATTACAATATTTGCACATTACATTCCTTGACCATGACCTTTTCAATAACCATGATACTTTACAAAGAGTTTCTACCTCTTATTTATACAAACCCTAAGGCCTAAACCGATTAGGTCGGCCACCTAAAGATATTACAATGATATCATTACATAATTTTATTTACAATGATATGCCATGTTGTCTTAAGACCAAAACAATAATAACAAATCTATAAATCATCTCGAATCATCCCGGTAACATGTAGAGTACACGTTAACATGATACCGATCCATAACCTAGATAGGCACCAAACCTATTTTGGGTCCACCACACTAAAACAAAGTCTTCAAGCATTTTAAGCATGATCAAAGAACATCTTCAACATCCTGAAATCCATGAAGAAGCTGCACCAGCACCAATTATGCATCCTGTCACAATTCCTCAATGAAAGCTCTACCGATAAAGCATTAAACTAGTGTCGATAAGGGTTTACCAAAATGTATGATAACATCCGATTACCAAGCCAATACCAACTGACCAAAACATGCTCATAGAGCATCTTTACTGATCCAATCATGTCAGAAGTGTCCAACAGATAGTCTCTTCTGCTGGTAACCAAAACTTGTCTGCCGGTAACCAACCATAACAACTAGTGTTGACATCAATGACAAAACATCAATGCAACATGTAATCAGTTCATCCATAATGCCAACAATCTCCCCCTTTGGCATTGATGGCAACACTAGATGCGAAAAACATCTAAGTACCAAGAGATGCCAAACAAGTCTCCCCCTGTGGAAGACAACCAACAATCAATAGCTCTCCCCCTGTGAATGACATCTCTGTAAGGTTCAGAATGTTTTTTCACATTACTATCACTCCCCCTTTGACATCAATGCTAGAAATCTGACAAAAATATCAAAGAAATGATATAAACCTCTGAATCTCAAAGCTGACTACTCCCCCTGAGTAGTAGCACCACTCATCAGTATCGGAATGAATAATGTCTCTAATAGTACATGTTGGACTGATCACAAACTTCATCAATCAAGTCTCTGTCGGAGGGGAAGAAACCCCTAACCTCTCTCAAATACTTAAATGATTCCTTAGACAACGGTTTAGTGAATATGTCTGCAATCTGTTCTTTAGTGTTCACATAAATCAATTTGACTTCCTTTGCTTCAACCTTGTCCTTTAGAAAGTTATACTTTATTAAAATATGCTTAGTCTTAGAGTGAAATACCAGATTCTTAGACATGTCAATAGCTGCAGAGTTATGACAGTAGATAACTACCGGTTCACTACAATTTACCCTTATATCCTTCAACATTTGTTTCATCCACAAGACTTTAGTGCAATTAGTTGTTGTTGCAACATACTCAGCTTCTGTAGTAGATAAAGAAATGCATGACTGTTTTTTGTTGATCCATGAAACCAGTTTCTTTCCAAGAAAGAAAGCTCCACCAGAAGTGTTTTTCCTGTCATCTGTATCACCTGCCCAATATGAGTCAGTATATGCACATAAAGTAAAATCATCATTTCTAGAATACCATAAACCATATTATGTTGTTTCTTGCAAATACCAGAATATCCTCTTTACTGCACATTCATGATTTTCTTTAGGATTACTTTGATATCTTGAAACAATACTTACTGCATTCATAATATCAGGTCTAGTCTGAGTTAGATATAACAGATCACCAATCATAGATTTATACCTTGTCGGATTTACCGGTGTAGAAGTATCCTTGATAGATAATTTCTCACTTGTAGCCATAGGAGTACTTACCGGTTTGGAATTCTCCATACCAAACTTTTTCAACAATTCCCTCAAATACTTAGTTTGACAGATAAAAATGCCTCTGTCAGTTTGAGTAATCTGCAAACCTAAGAAAAATTTCATCTCACCAATCATGGACATTTCAAATTCATTCTTCATTTTGTTAGGAAATTCCATGCACAATTTATCTTCTCCTCCAAAAATGATATCATCAACAAAAACTTCAATAATCAAAATATCATTATTAGTGATCTTATAATATAGATTACTATCAACACTACCTTTAGCAAAACCAAGCTTCAAAAGATATTTATCCAACCTTGCATACCAAGCTCTAGGAGCCTGTTTCAATCCATATAAATCTTTCTTCAATCTGCAAACCATGTATTTGTCATCTGTCAGTGAAAATCCATCAAGTTGCTCAATGTAAACTTCTTCCTCAAGCTCACCATTCAAAAATGCACATTTGACATCCATTTGATAAACCTTATAGCTATTATAAGCTACATAGGCAAGAAATAGTCTTGTTAGCACATATTTTTGTGCTATATGGATGCTTTTGCTTATAATTACATCGTAGGAGCATTTATTGTTGGGTTGTATGTGCAGGTGACATGAGTGTCTTCACATAAGGGCATCACTTGGGCATATTCAAGGGGAGTGTTGAGTAAAATGGCATTTTGGTAATCCACATCTTCAAAATTGGTCTCATTGCAAAAGCATTTTTGGAAAATCAGCATAGGGAAGGGTTGTGAGCATGTTCAAAGAGGCAAATGGTGTGGGAGAAACCCTTCAGTATGATTGTTAAAAGTTGCATCCATAAAGAGGGCCTTCTTTTGCAAAAAACTGCAAATTTTTTCTTATCGGCATAAGTCATCCCGATGAGATCGCCCAAGGAGAAAGGATTAGGTTGATCAGAGTAACTCATGCCGACAGTGTCTCCTAAAGCGAGAGTGGTAGGAAAAAGTGTGACTAAGTGGAGATCCATTGGGGCAAGTTACGATGATAAAGTCAAAGTCATCGGAGTAACATACACTATCGGCAACGAGAGAAAAAAAATCTCATCCCGATGCCCGATGAGGTTATCGATGGAGCTCTTGCCGATAACGGATGGAGTGATGTCTTTATAGCAGTGATATCGGGTTATCGGGAGGTCCCAATTTATATTACCCCAATACCCAATGCACTAAATGGAGAAGGTGACTCTATTGGAGAGACTCTCTCTGATAAAGTGATACCAAGCAAGAAAGGGAGTAAGACTCATCGGGATAACATACATTGTCAGGAATATGTGTTTTGGGTTATCTCGATGCCCGATGAGGAAGATGAGCTCAACACAAACGAAGTTGACTACATTGGGAAATCCTACACTAATAGACCGAAGTAGCCCGATAAGGAGAGTAAGGTGCAAATGACTCATTGGGATAGCTTACGTTACCGGAGAAACATTGTTAAAGTTGTGCCGATGCCCGATGGGTAGAATGCCATAGAGGGAAGACCTATCGAGGAGACTATAACTATCGGAAGTAAGGGAAATATGCTACTCCGACACCTGATGAAGTAATCAGTGAAACTTATGCTGATCAAAGAGAAAGTTAGATGTCATGGGCCCACCAGATGAATTGTAAAGTAATTTCATTCCGAAGACTGATGGAGCGACTAGAAAAATAAATAGAAGGAGGTTTCATCAGAGAGACATACCCTGATGTAACATAAAGGAGAGCTAACTAATAGAAAGGAAGGGTGGACCCATCAGGATAAGTCAAGCCTTGAGGAAAAAGGTGAAGTGGATGAGGCAAAATCAGAGGGATTGATCAGAATGACCTATGCCGATCAGAAAGACAAAAAGTTAATTGAAGGAACACATGGCGCCAAATAATTGAATTATCGGGTACGGTTACGCTGATTAGCCGTTAGAATGTCTAATACGACAACCATTATTTAATGCTTATGATCAGGAGGATTTGATCCGCACGAAGCAAAATTGATGAGTTTTCTGATCATTACAGACCCTAGTCATTGCATATCTAGTATAAAGAAAGAGACATCGTGCCAAATATTTTTCACAATCTCTTTAGCCATTAACATTGAAGTTGTAGACAAGAAGCATGGGTAGTTAAGAATTCAAGCACTTAATCATGGAAGTGTGTGGTTCACAAGGAAAGAGAAAGGTCATCGAGATCTCAGATACACAGTCAACTAAATAAAAAAAGGTGAAGTCTATGGAGGGTATGCAGAAGCGAAAGTTGAACCAGGATATGGTTGACCAGATGGAGTCATTTGGTGCTAAGTCGAGGAGGTCTAAAACAAATTCGCCACCCAAGGATCAATTGGAAGATAAGTACAAAGGGGTTGGGAATATATGGACAACCATAAGGGGCCACGAATTGTTTTTATATCACTACCTCAGGAGGAACAAGGAGATGCCATTGTCAAACCTGTGGATGATGAATTTGAGCAGATTGGTGGTACCAAATGTTTTTCAGAATATCAGATTGTTGGAATTGCTCACAAGGAAATACAACAAAGAAAAAAGATGCATCCAATTGCCCAATGGGGATCCATTCATCTAGATATATGTCGGGTCTATTCAGGAGGTTTTCGACATGTCTTATGAACCCTACATGCCCTTATCCTTCACAAACATGGAAGAAGAATATACCCAAATAGACACCGCTCACACAACATGGAAGTTGGCAATTCACAAAAAGGAGAAGGGACGACTCAATAGGCAGGATGATCCTCCTTTTGAGATTACCTTGTTTAGACAATACTTGCAGTACACATATTGGGCATGTGGACAGGTCTGCAGGGAGGAAGTTCTTGATGTTACAAGAATAGGCCCATTGGTGTTGGCTGCAGACATTCAAATGCATGAGCCGAGGCCATTTGATTATGCAGCCTACTTGGCAGAGAAGCTACATGAAGGGTTTTTGAGTCTGCAAACATAGCCAAACCCCACCTTCAAATTTTATTCACTACTAATGCATATGGTTTTGTTTCATGGGCAGATGCAGGGTCTGTGGCTCAAAGAGTTAAGGGTAGCTTCCAGAGACAAAGAGGGACAAGACCCACCAATCCAATTATGGATATCTCTATGGGACTCAAGGTTTGAGAAATCACACTATGTGTTGTTTGAAGAATACTTCATCAAGCCCTTATATAGATTGTTTGGGATAGAATGTGAGGGGTCTATCTCATAGGAGATTAAAAGATTCTTGACACCCCATGCTTTTGGAGACACTAGGGTAAATCACAATTGGGGTGATTGGTTTGTATGCCAAAATTTCACTTTTTTCAAGGTTTATGGTTTTGAAGGTGTTCCATTTATGCTGCCTACATTAGTGTCCAACAGAATTGCATATCTAGAGATTGTTAAGCATCTTAGCATGTCAAATGCAAAGCATTTGGGTGGTGCACATAAATAGACATTCATGCCTAGCACTTTACATTTCAAAGATTTCACCATTGTGTCTACCAAGGCATATGAAATGATTGAAAAGAAGCTAGTAGAGGATTACAATCTGTATGGACACCAGGCTCAGAAGAATTATGATCCAAAAGGATATATTAACCATTGCAGGAAGAGCCAAAACCTAGGAGAATATTTTCACATACCCATGGAGGCAGAGGATTTATTTAGGAACAAGGAGCAAGATGAGGCTCATGCAATCTTAGAGGAGTTGAACAAAAAATTGGAAGAGAAGAAGCAGAGGCTTCAAGAACTAAAAGAAGAAGGAGAATCTAAGAGTGAGTCTGATGAGAATGTAGTTGTGTCTACTCTCTGTACACCTGAACTAGAAGAAATGACAGAGAGCTAGGAGCAGGATATGACGAGACTCAACGCCAACACAAATGTGAGGATGAAAGAAAATGTAGCATTTGTTGTAGATGAAGTTTTTGTATAGTCCAAGGAGTTTAAGTCCTTCTTGTACCACTACAAAGGAAAAGATTGAGGGAGAGCATCCCAAATGTCACCCCTGAGAATGAAGCAGAGATGCTAAAAATATTGAAGGAGGACATCAATGCAGAGGTGGCTATAATGACACCACAGAGAGGGAGGCAACTTCTTAGTGAGGCAGACATCATTTTGTTCCCGGGATGGGATTTAAGTGCCTCTTTCATTTTTGACAGTTTGTTGCATTCAGATAGAAAAGATGTAAGATTAGACATACATGGAGTTGATGACATTTTTATTGGATCAAGATATGATCCAAATGAAGAGGAAATGTTGCTTTGGGCCCTATACCACCAAATAAAAGACCCAAGATTATAGATATAGATAAAGAATTTGGGTATATGATGAGGTTGAAAGTAGGAGAGGTTAATCCAATTGTCACTGCTGACTTAGGGATTGACATTGCAAATCTGAATAAAGCCCAAATGCAGTGGGTGTTAAAAGAGGGTCAAAAATACAAAAAATTATATGAAGACTTGTTAAGAAGTCATGGTCATGAAGTACCACAAATAACTGATACTGGTATGTAGTGGAAAAGGAAATATGAGGACCAAATGAAAGAAAATATAAAGATGAGAAGGCAAATTAGGACTGCTAGGGTGGATGTTGCTTGTGTTTTGTTGACCAACAGGTTTGAGCATTTGTTGGAGGTTCTCAAGGAATTCTGGACCAAATGTCAGAAGACTCAGGATAACATGTCTTCTCATGAAAGAATTTTGAAGAGGTTGAAGGCATTGTTGAAAGAGAAGAGTGTCGAGTAGAAAATTGTTGAGAAGATCTAGAGAAGGTTGAACAAGCATAAGACATTCGGTGTGGACATCAAGCAAGAATTTACCGATTGTAAGGATATTGTCAGATATGGTGTACCTGATATTGTGGATGAGGCAAAGCAGTTGAAGGACAAAGGGATTGGATTGCAGAATGTCAGAATGTACTCAACACATCCCTTAATGTTGCCTGGGTAGATGTTTTGGACATGAAGGAGACAAGTGAGCAGATGGAAAAAATGGTTACCATGGAGATCGTTGTTAGGGATATTGTATTCAACACCAGCACTCACCAGGACAACAAGTATTTGGGGCATATTCAAAAATGTAACACATTATTGGATGACCAAAATTGAGTTCTTAATTTGTAATTTTTTTTTATGTCTAGCAGTTAGGTAGTTAGGTATTAGGTTTTAGTTAAGTTTAGTTTAACAAAATGAAAGGGTGTGTCCTTTCATTTGAATCTGTTGGCTCACATACATGTAGTGAGTCATTTTTGTATCATAGGAGATAGATGATATTCTACCACTGGCTAAGGCTACAAGTGTTATGTTTTAGAAAAGTCAAATAGGAATGAGGAGTTTATTTTGTGCAAACTGAGTATATTGGAGTATTTTGTAAGTGCAACTTTTGTATACATTCTTATTCTAGAAGTTAAATATACAAGATTTCATGTCTTTATATTCAAATCATTGTGTGTAATTTTATGTTTGATGAAACAATATGTCCTCTTGATAAATCTTTCTGGATTTGTTGTGATGTGCCATCACATGATGTGGTATTGAATGTAAAGTTGGGTTTATATTATTCATACAACACATAATGAAACCTTCACAGTGATGATCTTATAATTGTCTCCTAATTTGATATTGGTTCTTGTCCACAAAGTTATTCATTAACTGTCATATAAAGGCATTGGTCTGTTATTATTCCTTGTTGAGTAAGTTTGTATGCATCAGGTCCTTATCAAAGAAACAAGTCTTTTAATTCCTATAAGTACTACTCTTTTCATAATTACTTAAGTCCCTAACATTAATCTTTTACATAATACAACTATACTCACACTCATTTTATCAGTTTTTAAAGGCATTCAATAAAAAGCACTTCTATTAGCATAGTTGTAGGAAAACCTTTTGCCATCCCTGCAATTGCTAATTCTCACAGTTTAAATTCACTCAAAACAAACCTCTTTTGTTCTTGAGAGTGTAAGGTACACCCACCTAGGTTTAGTGGAGCCTAAAGTGCAAAGGAATTTGGTCTTTGATCATTCCTGTTCGTTGGCCAAGGCTAATTGGATTAACTAAGGATTAGGCAAGTCTTTGGTTTCCCAATTTGTGGTTTTGGGCACCAACAAGTCTAACAACTTCAATTCTAGCTACAAGTGCAAATGTCTCACCATAATCAATTCGATCCATTTGAAAATATCCTTTACAAACCAATATAGCCTTGTTCCTTATAACTTGACCATCCTCATTCAGTTTATTTCTAAAAACCCATTCAATTCCAATAACATTCTTATTTTTAGGCTGAGAAACTAAAGACCAAGTTTTATTCTTCTTTATTTGATCCAATTCATCTTCCATAGCCTTTAACCAATGTTTATCCTTACAAGCTTCAATAACAGTTGTCGGTTCAATTTGAGAAATAAGACATACCTCTTCAGCCAGTTTTCTTCTTGTCATAACTCCCTTGTTTCTATCTCCAATAATTTGATCTTTAGAATGATTTAATCTTACATACCTTGGTGTCTTTTTAACTTCAGGTTCACTGCTCTAATCATCAGTCACAGTTGAATTTTTTGATTGTGCCGGTGTAACTATCTCAGCTTCCTGTACCAGTTGAGACATTGCCGGTTCAGTTATGATCATTTCTACTGCCGGTTCCCTGTCATATGATATAGAATGATTTATGTATTGTTCATCCACTTTCACATTATCACTTTCCACAATTTTTTGCAATCTTTTGTTATAACATCTATATGCTTTTCTCTGATTTCAATAACCAAGATATATCCCTTCATCACATCTAGGATCAAACTTTCCAATTGAATCATCTCTTTTGATATAAAATTTTCTTCCAAAAATTCTGAAATATTTAACAGTAGGTGTATATCCAAACCATAGTTCATAAGGGGTCTTACCGGTTTCACCTTTGATGTGAACTCTGTTGAATGTGTAGACTGCCATACTCACTGCTTCTCTCCAGTAGATATGAGGCAATTTGGCTTTCGTCATCATAGATCTAGCTACATCCAAAATGGTTATGTTCTTTCTTTCAACTACTCCATTTTGCTGAGGAGTCCTAGGTGAAGATAGTTGTCTTCTAATTCCATTTGTCTCACAATATCTGTTAAATTCATGAGAAGTGAATTCACCGCCATGATCTGATCTTAGACATTTGATTTTCAATCCAGTTTCTATTTCAACCTTCGCTTTAAAGATCTTGAATTTCTCAAGGGCTTTAGACTTCCCCCTTAGAAAAGTCACCCACATCATTCTAGAATAGTCATCAATAATCAACATGAAATACCTATCACCTTGAATGCTTCTAGTCCTTGCTGGACCACATAAGTCAGTGTGAATCAAATCAAGTACATCATTAGATTTATCATGTATTCTCTTAAAAGAACTTCTGACTTGCTTACCCAATTGACATTCCTTACATACCGGATTATGAGGCCTCATAATCTTTGGTACATCTCTAACTGTCTTAGTTGAACTGATCTTAACATGACACAACCTCTTATGCCATAGCCAACTCTCATCAATATGAGCAATCAAACATGTCTTATTACCAGTGTTCAAGTGAAAGATATTACTTTCTGTCTGAATACTGGTTACAATCTCCAAACTAGTTTTGTTAATGATTTTGCATTTTCTATCATTAAACTGAAGTTGAAAACCCTTATCAACTAATTGACCAACACTCAAAATATTATGCCTTAAACCTTCTACATAATAGACATTATCAATGTTATGCTTGCCATCCAAAGAAATAATACCTCTACCTTTGATCATGCATGCCTTGTCATCTCCAAATCTGACTTGACTGCCATTATATTCTTGTAGGGATAGAAATTTCCCTTTATTTCCAGTCATATGATGTGAGCATCCACTATCAATTACCCATTCATCCTTATCTTCAAATTTTGCTGCTAGGGCCTTTTCTTCATTCATGATAGCCGATTCTGGTTCATCTTCTTTCAAAGCATAAAACACCCATTCCTTTCCATTTCTAGATCCACTAGCAGAGTCTTCTATCGGTTCATCTCCAGAGTCATCAGTTACTCCTTCCTCATCTACTATGTAGCATTGTTTACTTTTATTGAATCTATATCTGTTTGGGTTAGGCTTAAAAGATTTCCTAACTCTTTCCTCAAACTTTGCATTCCTTTCAGGACATCTAGATGCAAAATGACCAATCTTATTACATGCAAAACATTTAAAAGGTGATTCCTTCATACTTACTTCCAGTTGGTCCTTTAGGTACTCTTCTAGCAAATAAGGCTTCAAGTTGCTCAAGTTTTTCATCTTCTTTCCTCGTGTCTTCTAATTCTTTTGCATATAGGGCTTTCTAGTTACTTTTGCCAATAGATTTTGATGATGATACATGAAAAGCGGGTTCGGATTTTACAGCTCCAGAAGATCAAAATTCTTCAAGCTCAAAAGCAGATAATTTCCCAATCAGAATGTCTTTGTTAACTGAGGTGTTTGCCATTGTTCTTAATTCATTTATAAAAGTTGCCTTCATCTTGTAAGCCAGTGGAAGGGCTCTCAAGACTTTGGAAACCATTTCATCTTCACTTAGAAATCCTCCACAACATTGAATTCCCATAAGAATCTCATTTACTCTTTCCATAAACACAATAATTCTTTCATATATTCCATTTTCAAGTTTCCATACCTTACTCGGTAACCATCAAGTTTAGCAATTTTGACAGTAGTATCACCTTCATTCAAAGTTTTCAATTTGTCCCACATAACCTTAGCCAATGATTTGTCAGTCAATCCCATAATCTGTTGATCAGTAAGTGCACACAAGAGGGCTTCTCTAGCTCTGCAGTCATTTTCAATATTCTTATCCAAGTCTGCAGGAGCAGGATTGCCAGATGTCGGATCATAAGGTGTGTATCCTTTCTCAGTGATCTCCCAAATATCCTTGCCAAGACATCTAAGATGAGTCTCCATTTGAATTTTCCATATCCCATAATTTGTTCCATCAACCTTAGGGATCTCTCTTCTGAAAATAGTTGACGGTGGATTAGAAGTGTTAGTTGCCATAGGATCTACCTCAAGCGGTTAAGCTTTTGCAAAAGAGGACCAAAGCTCTGATATCAATTGTTAGGATAACTGGTGAACAACTGTGAGAGGGTTGGTGAATCAATTGTTAACATATTATAACTTTTAATCCATAATATGGCCTTAAACAAATCAAGTACCGATAAAGCACAGACAGATGCCAGTAGGAATAGATACTGGTAAACAATACAACTTAACAATTAACCAGATAATCAATGCAAAGCAACCATACCACATAACACCATGATTTGTACGTGGAAAACCCAGAAAGGGAAAAACCATGGTGGGAAGCCTACCCACAGTCAGATGATACTTCTTCAGAAAGTATGTGTTACAATGAGTGGCCTGCACTTGCAGGAAGGCACATTGCCTAGAGCATACTGCTCATTACAAAAGAGTCTCACTGACTACAGAGAGGCTACAACCTTCTCAAGATAAATGGACAACAATCCAATAGAGTGAACTGCTAGAAATAGAATCTACCATGCCTGATTACAGTCTCGGTTAAGCTCAGTGTCGGAGGACTAAATCCTCTTTTGAATCCAATTCGATCACCAATGATCGACCAACTCCTCTGCCTGAATGATATTACAATATTCACACATTACATTGTTGGTATTTTGGTATGGTTTTGTCATTGATGTCAACACCTACTAACACTTATCAACTCTGGCACTTTGGAGAATCGACAATGTTCACCAGCAAGCAAGTGACTTATGCACAGTCACCGGTATCTGGTACACCGACAGGATATAATGTTCACCGGCACTTGGAATGGCATGGAAAACACCTGGTTATGTTGAAGACATCATTTGGATATTTTGTCTTGGAGATTTGTTCATTGGCATATTCGTATTTTCATATTTGTTGTTACTGGAAAATAGGTCCAGATCATTAACCGACAGGCTTATCTATTCCAGATCAGCACAACATGCTATGGAGATGTTTTATTATTGTTGTAATTACATTGAGCCGACATGTTGAATTAGTTATTGCATCGGACATTGTTTTATTTGTAAAATGATTTTATTGTAATATCCTTTAGAGCCGACCTACTAAAATTGGTCTTAGGTTATGATATAAATGTAAGATCTTATTTGTAAGATCAAGTGTGGAATGTGAAAAGAAATTGTGTGAAGGTATATGCGAGAATAAGCAGAGCTATACACACAGACATCATTTGAAGGTTGAAGGAGGCTTTTGTGAAGACAATCAGAACTACATCGGTACCGAATCCAGCATAGTAAGATGCTATTTTGAGCAGTACATCCTTATTGGATTTAACCATCCAATTGTAGTCAGTGTGACTCCTATTTGTGTTTGAGCAGTGAGCTCTAGGCGCTTGGCCTTTCTGCATGTGCAGACCCCATTTGTATACACATACTATCTGCAGTAGTATCATATGATTGTGGGTAAGGTTTCCCACTGTGGTTTTTCCCTTTACAGGGTTTCCACGTACAAATATTGGTGTTATGTGTTGTGGATGTTATTGTGTTTCTATTTCATGCATTAATCTCCACCGATATTGTAGTTAACTGATAAAACTTTCTATCAACATACAAGTTTGGTTTACCGGTATTAAGCATTTAAGTTGGCAAGGTTTTTGAATTTATTTGACAACTGATTCACCCCCCCTCTCAGTTGTCCTCGGGACCTAACAATTGGTATCAGAGCCTAGTCCTCTTTTTTTAGAAGTTTAACAGCTTGAGGAGATCCAATGTCTACTAACTATTTCAGGAAGGACAGTCCTAAACTTGATGGAACCAACTATGGCATATGGAAGATCAGGATGGAGACACATTTAAATTGCATTGGAAAGGACATCTAAGAAGTGACAAATAATGGCTATACTATTCCTCTCGGTCAGCTTAATCCACCTACCTTAGGAAAGGATGAAGAAAATGATTGCAAAGCCAGAGAAGCACTTTTGAGCGCATTATCAAATCAACAAATGATGGGATTGTTAGATAGATCGACTGCTAAAGCTATTTGGGATCACTTGGAAACATTGAATGAATGAGATTCCATAGTAAAAATTGCAAAACTTGAAAGCTTCTAGGTCAGGTATGAAAATCTGAAAATGGAAGAAGATGAAAGGATTTCTGCTTTTATGGAAAGAGTAAATGAAATTGTTTTGGGTATTAAATGTTGTGGAGGAACCTTAAGTGAAGATGAAATTGTTTCAAAAGTTTTAAGAGGATTGCCACTAGCATATAAAATGAAGGTTACTGCTATAAATGAGTTAAGAACAATGCCTAATACATCAGTAACTAGGGATACATTGATTGGAAAACTTTCAACTTTTGAAATTGAGGAATTTGGTCTTGTTGCTACTATAAAGACAAATTTAGCTTTTAAAGAATCAACATCATCTGCACCATCATTTGATAAATCTGATTGGAAAGCCTTTTATGCAAGAGAACTTGAGGAAAGCAGGAGAGAAAATGAAGAACTTGAAGAACTTGAAGCACTATTTGCAAGGAAAATGCCTAAAGGTCCAGTTGGAAGTAAGTATGAAGGTAAAGCACCCTTTAAATGCTTTAATTGTAATAAGATTGGTCATATGGCTTCTAGATGCCCTGATAGACATGCTAGACTAAGAGAAGAAGCTAGGAGAACATAGAAGCCTAACCCTGGATATCAGAGATACAGATTTAAGAAGAATAAAGATAAATCTTGTTATCTTGCTGATGAAGGAGTCACTGACGATTCTGATGTAGATCTGACAGACAATGGATGGGTTTTTATCACTATAACAAAAGATCAACTGACACCTACTGTTCAACCGGTAGAGCAGGCCCTGGGAGCTAAAGTTGAAGTTAAGGATGAATGGATCGTTGATTCAGGATGTTCACATCACATGACTGGTGATAAAGGTAAATTCTTGAACTTTCAAGAATATAATGGAGGTCTGGTAAGATTTGGAGATGATAAAGCTTGCTTGATCAAAGGTAAAGGTACAATATCTCTTGATGGTAAGCATAACACTGACAATGTTTACTATGTGGAAGGTTTAAAACATAATCTTTTGAGTGTTGGTCAATTAGTTGAGAAAGGATTTCAGTTACAATTCAAGAATGGTAAATGCAAAATTATGAACAAAACTGGCTTGGAAATTGCAATCGGTAATCAAACTAGAGGTAACATCTTTCATTTGAATAACAGTGAAAAGACATGCTTGATTGCACATATTGATGAAAGTTGGCTATGGCATAAAAGACTCTGTCATGTAAATTTTGATTGCATGGTAAAAATCAGTACTACTAAGGCAGTTAGAGATTTACCTAAAATTGTCAAACCTCACAATCCGATATGTAAGGAGTGTCAATTTGGAAAACAAGTTAGAGCAACTTTTAAAAGTATTCCAGAAAAATCCAATAATGCTCTTGACTTAATTCATATTGATTTATGTGGTCCAACTAGAACTAAAAGTTTACAAGGTGATAGATATTTCATGCTAATCATTGATGACTATTCTAGAATGTGTTGGGTTACTTTTCTCAAAGAAAAAATAGAAGCACTTGGGAAGCTCAAACTATTCAAAGCAATGGTAGAGAATGAAACCGGTAAGAAAATCAAATGTCTGAGATTAGATCAAGGAGGAGAATTTACATCTAAGGAATTTAATGCATTCTGTAAAGTGAATGGAATCAGAAGATAGTTATCAGCACCCCGGACACTACAACAGAATGAAGTTGTTGAAAGGAAAAAAAAAACTATCTTGGATGCAGCTAGAAGTATGTTATCTGAAGCAAATCTACCACATGTATATTGGAGAGAGGCGGTAAGCACAACGGTCTACACATTCAACAAAGTTCACATCAAAGGAGAAACCGGTAAGACCCCTCATGAACTATGGTTTGGTATTACTCCCACTCTTAAATATTTCAGAATATTTGGAAGTAAATGCTATATTAGAAGAGATGAGTATATTGACAAATTTGATCCTAGAAGTGATGAAGGAATATTTCTTGGTTATTCATCTAAGAGCAAGGCATATAGATGTTTTAACAAAAGATTGTAGAAAATTGTTGAGAGTACAAATGTAAAGATCGATGAACAATTCAGAGGAACTTCAAGGTATATAGACTCTGAACCGGCAATAGAGATTCTAACAAACAAACCTACATTGAACCCACCGGTATAGAATGAAGATCCAGTTACACCGGTATCATTTGAAAATTCCACAGTAACTGAGGAACAACAACAAACGAAGACAACCCTGAATCACTCTGAAGATCAGATAATTGGGAACAAGTATAAAGGAGTTATGACAAGAGGAAGACTGGCAAATGAAGAGGTATGTCTTATTTCTCAAATTGAACCATCATCAATTAATGAGGTATGTGAAGATAAACACTAGATTAAAGCTATGGAAGAGGAACTAGAACAAATTAAGAAGAATAACACATGGACATTAGTTCCCCGGCCTAAAGACAAAAATGTGATTGGAACAAAATGGGTATTGAGAAACAAACTTAATGAAGATGGTAAGGTAATTAGGAATAAAGTAAGATTAGTGTGTAAGGGATATTCTTAGAAAGAAAGAATTGATTATAATGAAATCTTTGCACCGGTAGCTAGAATTGAAGCAGTCAGATTTTTCTTGGCTTTTGCAGCACACAAGAACTACAAATTATATCAAATGGATATTAAATATGCATTTCTGAATGGAGATCTTGGAGAAGAAGTTTACATTGAACAACCTGATGGATTTTCTTTAACAAATAACAAAGATATGGTTTGCAGGTTAAGGAAAGCTTTGTATGGGTTGAAGCAAGCTCCAAGATCTTGGTATGCAAGATTGGATAAGTATCTTTTGAAGATTGGTTTTTCTAAAGGTAATACTGACAACAACTTATACTATAAAGTGACTAATGATGGCATCTTGTTTATAGAAGTTTTTGTTGATGATATAATCTTTGGAGGAGAAGATGGATTATGTAAAGATTTTTCTATTGAAATGCAGCAAGAATTTGAAATGTCTATGATTGGAGAGATAAAATTCTTTTTAGGATTGCAGATTTCATAGATTGATAAAGGTATATTCTTGAGTCAATCCAAGTACTTGAATCAGTTACTAAAGAAATTTGGGATGGAAAACTCTAAACCGGTAAGCACACCTATGACTACAAATGACAAATTATCACTAAGGGATGAATCTACACCTGTTAATCCTACTAGGTACAAATCTATGATAGGAGGCCTACTGTATTTAACACAAACAAGACCTGATATTATGGATGCAGTATGTATTGTTTCAAGATTTCAGAGTAATCCTAGAGAAAATCATGAATTAGCAGTAAAAAGGGTTTTTCGATACTTACAAGGCACTATAAATCTTGGCTTATGGTATCCTAGAGATGAAAACTTTGAATTATGTGCATACACAGATGCAAATTGGGTAGGAGATGTGGATGATAGAAAAATCACCACCGACAGAGAATTTTTTCTTGGCAGTAGATTAATTTCATGGTTGAGTAAGAAACAAAGTTGTACATCTTTATCAATAGCTGAATCAGAAAATGTTGTAGCAACAACTAACTGTACATAGGTATTATGGCTTAAGCAAATGTTGAAGGACATAAAGGTAAAATGCAAGGAACCTATAACTATCTATTGTGACAACACTGCATCAATTGATATATCTAAGAATCCGATATTACATTCTAAAACTAAACATGTTTCTATCAAACTGAATTTTCTAAGGGAGAATGTTGAAGCAAAAGAAATAAAACTGGTTTATGTGAATACTAAAGAGAAAATTGTAGATATTTTCACTAAACCTTTGCCTAAGGAGACCTTTGAATATCTTAGAGATCAGCTTGGGGTCATACCCCCACCGGTAGAGACTTAGACAGTTGATGTTTGTCATCAACTGACAGAATTAATAGAGAAATCTTTTATTCCGGCTTTGATGAGGAAGCTACTTCTCAAGGGGAGTAGTTGGTATACTGAATTGGTTGGTATTTTGTATTTACATCTGGTTTTATATTGACTTTGGTATTTGATGTCAAAGGGGGAGAGACATCTATGGAAAAACACTTTATCTTTTGGGGATAGATTATTCATTTGGGGAGAGATTGCTATTACTCTTTGTATCTATATTTTGATTTCTGGTTATGATCTCTTTTTGGGAGATTGTTGGTTTTTGGTATTTGGCATTTCTGTTTTGGCACTTTGATGGTTTTTCCATCTTGTGTTGCCATCAATGCCAAAGGGGGAGATTGTTGGTATTTTGGTATGGTTTTGTCATTGATGTCAACACCTACTAACACTTATCAACTTTGGCACTTTGGAGAATCGACAATGTTCACTGACAAGCAAGTGACTTATGCACAGTCACCGATATCTGGTACACTGGCAGGATATAATGTTCACCGACACTTGGAATGGCATGGAAAACACCTAGTTATGTTGAAGACATCATTTGGACACTTTGTCTTGGAGATTTGTTCATTGGCATATTTATATTTGCATATTTGTTGTTACCGGCAAATAGGTTCAGATCATTCACTGACAAGCTTATCTATTCCAGATCAGCACGACACGCTATGGAGATGTTTTATTATTGTTGTAATTAACATTGAGCCGACATGTTGAATCGGTTACTACATCAGACATTGTTTTATTTGTAAAATGATTTTATTGTAATATCCTTTAGAGCCGACCTACTAAAATTGGTCTTAGGTTATGATATAAATGTAAGATCTTATTTGTAAGATCAAGTGTGGAATGCGAAAAGGAATTGTGTGAAGGTATATGCGAGAATAAGTAGAGCTATACACGCAGACATCATTTGAAGGTTGATGGAGGCTTTTGTGAAGACAATCAGAACTACACCGGTACTGAATCCAGTATAGTAAGATGCTATTTTGAGTAGTACATCCTTATTGGATTTAACCATCCAATTGTAGTCAGTGTGACTCCTATTTGTGTTTGAACAGTGAGATCTAGACACTTGGCCTTTTTGTATGTGCAGACCCCATTTGTATACACATACTATTTGCAGTAGTATCATCTGATTATGGGTAAGATTTCCCACTATGGTTTTTCCCCTTACAGGGTTTCCACGTACAAATATTGGTGTTATGTGTTGTGGATGTTATTGTGTTTCTATTTCATGCATTAATCTCCACCTGTACTGTAGTTAACTGATAAAACTGTCTACCGACATACAAATCTGGTTTACCGGTATTAAGCATTTAAGTTGGCAAGGTTGTTTTGGTTTGAATTTATTTGACAACTGATTCACCCCCCTCTCAATTGTCCCCAAGACCTAACATACATTCCTTGACCATGACCTTTTCAATAACCATGATACTTTATAAAGAGTTTCTCCCTCTTATTTATACAAACCCTAAGGCCTAAACCGATCAGGTCAGCCACCTAAAGATATTACAATAATATCATTACATAATTCTATTTACAATGATATGCCATGCCGGCTTAAGACCAAAACAATAATAACAAATCCATAAATCATCTCGAATCATCCCGGTAATGTGTAGAGTACATGTTAGCATGATACTAGTCCATAACCTAGATAGGTACCGGACCTATTCTGGGTCCACCACGCTAAAGAAAAGTCTTCAAGCATTTGAATCATGATCAAAGAACATCTTCAACATCCTAAAATCCATGAAGAAGCTGCACCAACACCAATTATGCATCCTGTCACAATTCCTCAATGAAAGCTCTGTTGGTAAAGCCTTAAACTAGTTCTGGTAAGGGTATACCAGAATTTATGATAGCATCCAATTACCAAGCCAATACCAACTGACCAAAACATGCTCATAGAGCATGTTTACTGATCCAATCATGTAGGAAGTGCCCAACAGATAATCTCTTCTGTCAGTAACACTAGAACTTCTACCGGTAACCAAGACTTATCTGCCGGTAACCAACCATAACAACTAGTGTTGACATCAATGACAAAACATCAATGCAACATGTAATCAGTTCATCCATAATGCCAACATGCTCTAGGTTGTTAGCCTTCCTGTGTGAGCAGGCCTCTCATTTTGTAATCACATACTTACTGCATAAGTATTATCTGACTATGGTAGGCTTCCCACCGTGGTTTTTCCCTTTATTGGGTTTTCCAAATACAAATCTTGGTGTCATGTGTTCTAGATGGATGGTAACTATTCTATGATTTATGTTTATGCTTAATTGCTATATCAGTTATTTCGATATTTGGTTTATGCATTCCGGTATTGAGTTTATGTGTTCCGGTAATAAGGATTTGAATGCTTAAAGTTCTGTAATCTATTGTCAACTGATTCAACCCCCCCTCTCAGTTGTCCTTTGGTTATCTGAGTTGTCTAACACCCACAAATATAAAACTCAAAGATCTCCCTTTAGTACTTTATTCAAACTTCACCTTCATGCCATGTGTTGATCCAAGAAGCCTTACAAATGGTAGTTCCTCATCCTTCCACTAAACCAAGTGATATTACATTCTCACAAGATGAATTGCCTTCTATAGAGGTTGAAAATAGAAATGACCCCCTTATGATCACTCCTTGCATTTATGAACAAATATTAAGAGGTACCTTAATTGATAATAGGTTAGCACTTAACATTTGTCTTATTGAATTATTACACATGATAAACTAGGATTATTTTTCTATTCAACCTAATCCTCTTTGTGTTTGTGGCTTTGATAATGTTCCTAAAGAGTCACTTGATATAGTCATATTACCTATCAAAGTAGGACCTATGATTTTACCTACTCCCATTCATGTTAATCCCGACAATATCAATTATAATCCTCTTCTAGGTAGACCATGGATTCATGCTATGAAAGTAGTCCCTTCTACTCTTCACCATAAATCAAATTTATCTATAACAATAAAATCCACATAATCCATGCTAACCCTACTCCTTACAATATTATTCAAGATAAATTAGGATGCATATCTCCCTTTAACACTATGATTCCTTCAACAAGACAATCTCCTATCAATGATGCTTCATTAGAAAATAATTGGGGTACACTAAACTTTACACCTTCCTTTCATAGATACAAGGTCCCTCAATCTAAAAATGAAGTCTTGAAATAGCTTTGTATGCCATTTATCCAAGATAATCATATTAGAACCTCTTCTTCCAACACATGTCTTGATGATGATTGGAGCTCTTTAAAATATTTAACTAAGAATGAATCGTCTCCTCTAAACATTTCAACTCCTTTATTTGATTCTAAACATGGATGCAATGGACATGATTTAGGATGTGTACAACAAAGTCTTGAGGCTAATGAGAAAACTACATCACACTTTTCCAAAGAAGGTTTAGGTTTCGAATCCCCTCCTTTGTCAACATCCTCTCCCCCATTGTTTAATACGTCTAATGTCTTCTTATAACGTCTCATCACAATAAGAGATTATTTTGTGTGTGCTTATTAAAGCCAACTTGATTGCTTTCCCTTTTAAAATCAAAGACATAATCGTAAGAAAAATCAACACAAGCCTTGTTTTTGCAAATACCATCAAATCCATTCCCATTCCACCAATTAATGTCATGATTTGGACAATCAAATTCAACAACCTATTGTAAGTGGTGTCATTCAAACGCTAGATGACAATGAGTTGGGCTCTCAATTTATTCCTCCTACATAACATTTAAGATCCTATTATGCTGCTCCTCACTATGCGACATTTCTAGCTTACCTATAGGGGGCTCATTCTCATTTATGGTGGTACAATTTCAAGTGCAATCATAATCAATGAGAAACATAATAATATATTTATTCTTATCTTCTTGCTTAGGGGACAAGAGTAGTCTTTCAATCATTGCTTGTTGAGTTGCATATTTCATAACTTGATGATCCTTTCTAGCACAAAATTATCCTTCACGCGAGTACATGTATGTCCCTTGGTGAGGACCTATTCCTTGCTTGAAATGGTATGTCTTTTATGAATGATCTCTCCTTAGAAAGTATGAAATCCTTCACTATGAATCCACTTTTCCTAGCAATAGGGAAGGTGTGCATTCTTTGTCTCCTTCCCTCTTGAAGATGTTGTCTTTGATTAAAGATCTACTCTTGGAGGTAGATATCTTCATGCAAAGATATCTTCCTTATTTCTCAATCATGCATCCCTCCAAAATATCCCTTTACACTTGTTGCATGATATCTCTTTTAGAACTATCTCTTCCTTGTCTCAAAAGAGCTATGCCCTATTTGGCTTGGATTGCATGTACATTGTTTCATACAAGATATCTCCTTGGTGTTTAAGGTGTGTATCCTTTTTCCTTGTTCTTTCAAACTTTAAGATATCAACATAGGGCTATGTTGACACCTTAAGGGGGCATCTATGCAACCTTATAGTTGTATTTTTAGTTATCTTTATCAACTATCATTCATGGGATTATTGCATTCTCATGCTTCATTCCTGAAATTATCAATATTATATAACGATATTGAGTTGACCAGCATAACACAACTTTCTAGACCTTCAACTCTTCCTTTTTAAATTTTTAGGGTGAGATGACTAGCATAACACAACTTTCTAAGCCTTTCAAATTTTCCTTTCACATGTTTCTGGGGATGAGTGGAACTTGCATAACACAACTTGCTAGATTATTTTGACTCTCCCTCTCCACATAAATCATACAACATAACACAACTTATTTTCTCATGAGAATACGTGCTTCCATGGATCACCTTGCATAACACACCTTGCTAGCATTAGATCATGGTCTCTTCTCCTTTCAATTGATGTATGTCCTTGTTCTTTCTACAAGTCCACTTGTGCTCTTACAATAGCATGTCAAGAATGATACTAGTGGTTGAGATATTTTACTATCAAGGTCTCTTCAACTAGTTGACTTGGACCTTTGGTTTTAGTACTAACATTGTTTACTTTGTGTATACTTGAAGGTTACTTGCATGGATTGATAAGATCCTGTGGTTAGGGGCTTGATCACCCCTCAAATTTAGTATTCTCATTTCCCTAACTTGTCTTGCTATTAGATTCTCTATCTCTTCATTACTAATTTACCATGAATATGACCATAAGATCATACTCCGCTAAAGTGGGAGCTAATGCAGAGTCATAAATTGTGCACCTTTAATTCTAGTGTCTAATTTCTTACTCTAATAACACTCATTTTCGTATTTCTCATTCCTCTATACATTATGGGACCTTTTATTGATTTAAATTAACATTCAATTCATTATTATGAGCCTTATTCCACTTTAATATATCATCGCACTCTTATTTGGGCCCTTATTTCTAGGTGTGCATGTATCTTTTACTATCTTGATTTATTATAAATCACACCCCATTTCAAATCTCAAGACATGTTTACCCCATCTAAACATTATATATTTTCATACAAATCTATTTTCAACATTAGAACCCTATTATCTCGCATCCCTAAAAATTTGAACCTAAAGGTTCAGGACATGTGGTCTCCGCACACCACTTTGTCTGACATTTTTTGCCTTGAATTTTGGGAGGATAATATGATGATCCTATCCTATTCAAATCTAGCTCCAAGTGAAAAAACAATAATTCTAAGTCAGGCTAAAGGTAATTGTATTATGAAATCCCTATATAATGCATTTCTCTCAATTCATTTCATCATCTATCATTATCACATTCTTTCATTTACGAGTTTCATTCCAAGAGCAACACTTGAAGAGAAGATTTGATTCAAGGAACAACAAACTATATAAAGCCATCTTCATTTATGTTTCAATTATGATTTCATGATGGATTTTATGTGATTGATGGATTTTATGTGATTTATCATGTTATTGCATCAACACAATGGATGATTTATCCTAAGAACATTGCTTCATCAATTGAAGGTATAATCGATTCAATCAATTATTTCAATTCAAACTTATTTTAAATTCAGTTTCAATTCAATTCAAAGGTTAATTCCAAACACAAAGTTTGACCTAGGAAAACCCCTATAAATAAGCCAAACACCATTTTTCTCCTCTTGCATGTAGTTACAGGTTTCCAGCAAGGAGAAAAAGATCCAGAGGTATTTAGGAAGAAAAGATAGAACACCACATCAAGCCTAGGTAAGGACACCATGGGCAAGGGCATGTGGGGCACCCCTATATATACAAGGATGTCATGGAGTGATAGTGTCCTCGGGAAACAACTCCATATTTGATAGGATCTTAGTTTTGAGTCTCAAGGAGTTAGATCTAGGTAGGTGTGCAATAGTTGGAAGACATAGGCATTCTGAGTGACCTTGTTGAGTGAAATCACCTTCAGATTCCAAACATAGGTGCACCTTTCTACTCTTTACTCATTTCTATACCTGTTGTGAACCTTATGTTTATGTATTAGTCTATTTTAGTGTTTCAAGTTTTCATTGTCTCATACTTAGATCCTAGTTCGATATCATTCCAAACTCATTCACTTTCCAAAGCAATGAAATAATAGAAGCCTAAGGGATCATTTGGGTCTCTTTGACAAGAGTTAGTCAAGTATAATTACCCCATTTGTGGCTTTGTAGTCCAATACTGTGAAAGTGGGTCTTGGTCCTAAACTTACCTTGTCTCACTTTCCATCTTAAACAATTTCAAAACATGAGATCAATGAATAGTTGTGGTTTATAAGTGAAGTCAAAGATCTCATCCTAGATGTAAGGATATAAATTCTCTATTTTTTGTGTACAAACTATGGAGCCTTTACTTCCCAAAAGGGATACATATACAAGGGAATTACAATAAACACTTGAGATTTTAATCTAGTTCACCACATTTTAGTGTAAGCATATAAATGGTAGCATAATTATTGTTTACTTAGGGAATTGTCAAGTTTGAGGTTGGGACTTGCTGCTTTATGCAAGCCATAAGACTGTAAAGGGTCAACAATTGGACTTGTTGCTCAACACATGCCAAAGCCTTGGAAAATATCGAGTGTCAAAGGTCAGAGATGAGGCCTGCCATGTGCCTAGGATTGACAATTCTAGGTTCTAGGTTGTTGAATAACCCAAGCTAGAGTGTGGGAGTGGAGAGCCAGAGAGTTGTTGAGTGTGAATGATTGGGAGTGTAGGCTAATATATCCTAAGACCAAAAGAAGAGTAAGAAACAACCAATAGACAACAAGTAGTGTATGGAATGGTAGCTAACTATAGCATGAAAAGACAATTACAAGGTCATGAGGTTGGCAGCATGTGGCATTCAAATTTGGACCTTGAACAACTATTTTATCTTCTAAGGGAAACACATAAAACTAGAAATTGTGCAATTATAATAATCATGGATGTTATGTATTTTTTGGAACCTTGTGTTCAATCTTCTATGGATGAAAACCCATAGGATATTGCGAGCAATGGAAAAAACCCCATTGGATGTTAAAATTAGAAGACAAAAACCGTTTGGTTCTTTAAGGGCATTCTCACTCAAGGAGTGCTTTGAAGCTTTAAGGCATTGTCAAATTTTTTTGAGTCATTGTGCACATTATTATTATTATTGTTGTTGTTGTTGTTGTTGTTGTTGTTGTTGTTGTTGTTGTTGTTGTTGTTGTTGTTGTTGTTGTTGTTATGGTGTATTGTTGTTGTAATGATTGTAAAACAATCCCAATTTTAGTGATGATATAAATATAAGTGCCATGATTCACTTGTGAAAGTTTATGTATACTATTGAATTATTTACTATTATTGCCTTAGTTTAGATGAAATCATTTTTGTTACTTAGCAAATGTTTGTTGATATTGTAAATCCATTATTTTACGAAAATTATAGAAAGGGAATATAGCATCCTAAATTGTACTCGCCTACAATTTTGTCCTCACCTAGGCCTCACTTTGGCATTCCATCTTCCAAGGCCTAATTGCAATGCTGATTCTGCTCACACCACTTACCTATTCCACATTTTCATAAATTTTCCAACTCAACCCTCAATTTGGAGTCATGATCTCCAGGACCGGGATGTACCACACCATGGTCCCAAATTAGGACCAGGGTGTACCAAACCCTAGTCCTAAATTAGGACCAGGACATACCATGCCTTGGGCCTCTTAATTGGGCCCCAAATTGCACCCCCTTAATGGTCATCATGAATGAGTGGGAATTTGGATCTCGTGTCAACTTGTTGCAAAAAATTAATTTGATTTTTGTCAGTCAAGTATAAAAGGAGGTCTACCCCTCTCAAGTTAAACCTAATCGATCAATTTAACATCCTACACTCTAAAAAATTCAAGTGAGCAAGCAATCAGTCATTCATCAAGCATTGAAATAGAAGTGAAGTCAAGTTCAAGCATTGAAGATGGCATTCATGATCCATGTTTTATGAAGACATCCTACATAAAATTGTAATTTCTTTGTGTGAAGACAAACAAAACTTCATCAAGGTAAACATTGTGGTTTTCAACATTACATTTCAGATCTAGTCTTTCCCTCAAAAAGAAAGTACATTACTTCAGGATTTCATTACATTTATCAATTCAATTTCATAGTCAATTCTAAAACCGAGGTTTGACCTAAGGCAAACCCCTCTTTCAACATATTTACCTTTGTTTTTGTGTGCAGGAAACAGATGCAAAGTTGTACTCAGGAAATTCGGCAAAGTTCACGGTGAAGAATAGGTGTGTTTTTTATATTAAAAAAAATGAAGTACCAGGGCAAATTTGTGCTACCTGGTCCTGAAAAATTAGGCCAAACTTCTGGGAATAGGTTCGACACATCTTTTGCCCAGATCCAAATTTGTGGCTCAATGGGATATGTAGTCACATAAACCTGTCCAGTTTAATTAAATGAATATTTGCTATTTATTTGATTAAAAATCCACTAGCCATTAGTTAATTAAATTAATATTTAATTAATTCATCTTCAAACATTCTCCTATTAATTAAATAAATTATTCAATTTATTTTAATTCATTCATTATACCAAATTCACAATCAATTAAATGAATAAATTCTATTTATTTAATTAAATCCACCTTTTCCTCTTTTAAATAAATTAAATAAAACATTTATTTAAATCATTTATACCCCCACTTGCATTTTCCTACAAATGCAACTTGCACACATTTATTGAAATAAATAAATTTTATTTTAAATAAAATCCTATTTTCTCTCACCCACCAAATCCACTTGCATTCCTAAACCCCCTTCTAAATTCTTCTAGAACCTATCTAATCCTAATCAATTAACCTAATCCATCCCCTAATTATTGTCACATTCCTAAGCAACTTGAAGTCACTTCTCAAAGACTTCAACGTCTTTGAAAAGCATTTAATGCTTTGTGTGTTCAACAATCTAACCTCTAAAGTCTTCCAAAACCACTAATGGCTCTTACATGACCATTAATGGCTCTTACATAACCATTTATGGTTAATTCAACTTGCACTCATGTGTCTCTTCAAGCATTTATTGCTTTGACCATGGTTATCCCTTTTGCCTTTGCACAAGAGTTTATCCATTGGATAAAAGCTTTATTCTTTGAATAAAGAATTTATTCACTCAACCCAACCTTGACCTTGACTCCCAAGTTAACTCTCAAGTCATGTCAAGCATTTAATGCTTATTCCCTCTCCTCTCAACCTATCTCACATTGACACTTGTCATCCTAAGATTGGGTTGAACACCCTCACATGGATTGAATATCATTCAATCCTGACCCTTGTTGAGATTACTCCATTTTACCTATAAATAGAGCTCACATTCCTCATTTTCAAATCCTCAAGCATTTAGCATTCATAGTCATAATCCTGAAAACTTGTGTGCATCTAAGTTATAGTAAATTCTAGAGAGCATTTTAGCATAAATCACTAATATCTTGTTATTTTGGTCTAAAATAAATCATTTTAGCATCATAGCATCTAATATTAGCTTTTATTCACATTTGCATGGCATTGTAGAGTAAACATTTCAATCTTGAACCTCCATAAGCATCCATAGTGCAAAAAGTTGCTGAGAGCTACACTAGTTTGGAACTTGGAGAGGAGAGGAACAAAGGAGAAGGAGCTAAGAGCATGTTAGGAGGCATTTGGAGATGTCTCATTATATTTACTTTCCTAGTTAAATATTCTTTCATGTTTTTGGTGTCTCTTTTGATATGCCTGTTTAGATTAGTTTTTGGTTGATTAACACTAACAGTTTGTTGTGTTTTTGTGTGTTATACGACCACAGGTTCTAGTCTAACCTCCCCCCATTTCACAGCGCATCAGGATATATATAGCTTACTGTTTATGTTAGATTGCTTTAATTTTTCATTGTTTGGCCCTAATTTCACAATCAATCCAACTCAACTTAAGAAAGAGGCTAATCACAATCCTAACCTAGTTGAGTCCAATCAGAATCTCAGTCGATTTGAGCCTAGATCTATTGGGTTCAACCCTCTTTGAATATGTGTGGCCTTAATTAGGCTTGTTAGTGATTTTACTATCTTAAACCCTAATTCTCAATTTTCATCACATTACATTTTGGTGAACCCAACATCTTGGATGCCTAATTCTGATTTATTGTTTCAGATCTAATTTTGTATGCATTTTAACATTCAAATTTGCACTCATAATTGTTATTTAGCATTGAATTTCATAAATTTAGAGGATAAATTCACAAAAACCCTAATTTATCATTCTAAAATTAACTTGTGGGTTTCATGATTTTTCAAGTGTATTTTCAGATCTGATTATTGTAACATTTATGTTATGATCTAGAGGCATTTATTGTTCAAAATCACAATTCAAAATTCTTATTTAATTAGTTCATCAGTCATTGTTACAACAAATTTCATTGCTTAATCATAGTTTTCAATTTGTGCATTCAAATTTCCCTCCTTTGTGCATGAGTTTTGTTACCATTGGTCCTACATACAATAGTCCTGTGATAAGAAGTTGTAAAATTAAGGTTTCCCAAGGTTTATTCACTACGGGTATGGAGCTTCAATTAGATAACTTATTCCATGAGAATGCTGGTGAATCCTCTAATCCAACTAATAACATCATTTATCCCCATTCTCCTCATAATTCTCATGACGTGGATGAATCACTAATTAGGGTTACTATTGACCACTTGGAGAAGATTGCCAATGAATTTGAAAATCTTCAACAATGGATGAGTCAACAATACCCAGAAAGTGAGGCAATCCCTTTGATTGAAGGATTAAAGAGAATGGTGCAAAGTCATAAAATTGGTTTTGATTTATTGCGTGGTCTTGCTCATATTGTTGACACTAATATCATGCCAATCAAAAGTTGTGTCAAAGTCCTTGGTTACTCTCAATCCACTTGTCAAGCTAATCATTCCATTGCTATGCCTACATCCTAGCCTACTGTTCCTACATGTACATCTTCCATCACATGTGGCTACTTCCACACAAAATGCTAATCCTAAACATGTTAGGCATGGGGGAAAACTCGTTAATCAATATTCTTACATACCTCCTTTTGTGAGTCTTACATTTGTATCCCAATCATCTCCCATACCACCATACCATAATGTTCTACCTCCTTATTCTCAACCTCCACCTACATATAACAACGTTACTCCTCCATCCCAATCCAACATGTCCAATTTCAATCCATCCACCGAAGCAACCATCAATAATCTAGCCCAAACTGTTGCATCCCTACAACAACTATTGGCTTCTATTACTCAATCAAAGTTTAATGTGCCCACATTTAGCAAGCCCATTATTCAATGATATTATCTGCATGGTTCACCCTAAACATTTATAAGTCCCTCAATTGGAGTTGTATAATGGAAAAGGTCACCCCTTGACTCATGTGATGACATTTCAAACTTTGTATAGTGATTTTGCTCATGAACAAAGACTTATGGCTAAATTGTTTACTTGAACCTATAGGGATAAAGCTTTACAATGGTATTGTTCTTTGTATCCTTATTCTATTACATCATTTCAACAATTGGCTAATGCTTTCATTCAACAATTTTAAATTAGTTTTGGTCCAAAATTACTTTGACATATTTGATTCATTGTAAGCAAGGAGTTGAAGAAAAAGTGACTGATTTCATTGGTAGGTATAAACATTTGCATTCTCAAATTGCTTATCAAGTGGTTGATTATGATGTTCAATTTTTTTTAATTGCTAATTTACAAAAAGATGTTACAGACTAACTTCTATTTTTTGAGTTTAATTCCTTTACGCAATTGTGTGCAATGCTTCATAATTATAAGCTTCAAGTGAGTCAATTTGAATAATCTCCTTTAATGGCTCTAGTTGATAAGAACAAAGGATGCATCAATATAAATGACAACATCAACACTCAAGCAACAACCACGACATCAAGTGTGGCCCCTTTATCCAAATAATTTAGATTTTTTTTTAAGTCTTTGCATAGTATAATGTCGAGGTTGATAAATGCTAACATGTTGAAACATCTTCCCATCAAGCCAATTAATACTTATAAACCTTTGCCATCTTACCATGATCCCAAAGCCTTTTGTCAATATCATTGTAAACCTGGTTATGATATTGAGAAATGTTATACATTAAGGAGTAAGATTCAAGATTGTGTAAATAACAATACCATATATGTAGATGATGTGAATGAAAAGGGAAAAATGTTTGCAGTTCCTCCTAATCAAAACCTCCAATTCTTCACTAATCCTTTGCCTTCTCACTCTACTAATGTTGTTGAGTCTAAGTCTCTTGCTTTTCCTCTCAATGACTTTGGTATAGAATCTAACAATGTTGTGAATCTTGTGGATAAACCTATACCTCCTAAAGATCTATGCCTTACTTTTGATCCTAGTGAGACTATTATTGCACTTGATGGCCCATTATATATCACTGTGAAGATCAAAAACAAAATCTCATGAGGAGTGCTCATTGATCTAGTATGTATGGTGAATGTGATTACTGAAGAATATATTTATACTTTACAATTGAATCAAGTTACATATATACTTTACAATTGCATCAAGTTACATATGATAAATTTGATGTTATGGTAAAGATGTATGATGGTTTCTCTTGCCCTACTATTAGTTCTATTACTCTCCCTACCGAGGTTAGTAATAAGAGCTTAGATGTGACTTTTTCTATCATTTCTATATCGGATCAGTTTCATGTGGAGTTGAGTCATCCATGGCTCTCTTCCTTGAAAGCTATTCCTTTTACAGTCCATAAATGTTTGAAATTCTCTCATAACTGCACTATCATAACAATATATCATAACCTTTACCATCCCATAGGGAAGCATGGTAATTTCAATCTTGATTTCTTTTGGCCTCAGCTACTTGAACCTCTTAAGCCTCGAAGTGGCATCCTTTTCTTCTCTTATCAGAAATGGAAAAATGAGACAATAACATATATTCCTCCTCCCCATAATGGACTTGGTATTCTTCCTACTCCTATTCCTCCCATATATATGCCTCAGTCCCGCCTCCTACATCTTACAAAGGAAATTGATTGGCATCTCCCATTTCTCAACCTAGTAGGGCTTCCCACGTTCCTCCTCCTTTAAAGGAAGACAAGAAGCCTAGGTCCATTGATACTCAACCTTCACAAATATCAACTAAAACTAAAAATAACCATTGTGCGAGAGAATGTTGATGAAGATGTCGTGCTAAGGTTTGTGAAGTTGCTTCCCAAACCATTTCCTCTTTGAAGGCACCAAATTTTGACAACCCCCTTTGTCCAACCTTCGTCTAACCTTACGGAGGAAGTTCAACCTAAATCACTAAGATTAAAAATGCTTAAGAAAATGATGGTTCCTTCTCTTTTCATGTCAGGGATCCTATTTTTATTAATCTAGATGATGATATGGATGATGATGTTGTTCATGCTAACAATGTTGATTCTAATGGTTCTGATGATATATATGAGCTTATTGATGTTAATCATGACTTGTCTTCACATTTTTCAAAAACATTAACCCTAGCTCCTAGTGACAAACAAAGTAACTCATCATTAGAGCATGGTTCTTGTTTGTAACTTTCAATAGATCCATCTACAATACTCAAAGAGGCTCCTCTTGCATCTTGTCCACCTTCCCTAAATGATGTTCAACAAGATTGGGGGGTGGATGATTTGCTTGATTATCTTCATTCGTGTCGTAGGTCCTCTCTTGTGTGTTTGCTTATTTGTAATGTGTCTCCCCCATGATGTGTTTTTGTGTTATGTTAGTTTCTCTTTGGATAACCCTTATTACTCCATTGGTGCAAAGTAATAAAGAGACCGAATCTATTGTGACATTCTTCTATTTGTACCTCAACTCCTCTATATGTTGTCCCTTGTGTTGTCTACTTGGAGATGATGCAAAGTGTTGAGATTGCTTTGGTCTCTTCCATGTTAGCTCAAAAAGACACATGTTCCCATCTTCCATTGTGCTTGTACAGTTCCACTACCTTTGGGGGATGAGGTCAATTCAATACAAATATCTTTTTTTACATTATTTATCTTAAGAGCATATTGACCCTAGAGTTAGTGGATCCCTTATGTGCTTTTTCATTTTTTTTTTGTGACCTGATTTGTCCTTCCTTGGGGGAATCTCATTGTGGTAATTGATGAATACTAAGAGGGGGGGGCAAATTAGTAAACCAAAAAATCTTGTACTTAAACACTTAAACAGTCTAAAGATAAACTGCTAAAACAATTTAACAGATAGACCAGTTATCACACATGCAAACCAAAATGCAAATAACGCATTCACCCACAAAAGCAATACAACCATAACACAAGATATTTGACGTGGAAACCCAAATGGGAAAAACCACGGTGAGATGGAACTCACAAGTCACTATCTCCAGAATAGAAACCAGACCGGTTAAGGTCTTACAATGTTCTTCACCAGAACATATCCTGTTAGGAATCTCAATCTCTATTAAGAGATAAGTCCGATCAAGGACTACCTTGCTAGAGGATTTTAGATTCACAGAGGTGAACCACCTTGTTAGAGGATTTTACAAAAGGTTTTTGGGCCTACTTGGTTAAGGGCTACAAACTTGTCAAAGATGTGAGTAATCAACAAGTGTTTGATCTATCTAATAGCACAGACTGCTCAGTTAGATCCTTGATAACTCATTCTTAATGCACTCCTGCATTACTTCAGTCTTCTACACATTCATATTCTTTTCAACTCCTCAACCACCTTAAACCCTAGTCACAACATAAACCCTTTCAGCAACAACCTAAAACCCTAGACATGATGTCCTTTTAAAGGAATCTGATTTCATGTCGGTCCAATAGGATTACATTTCAATTTCCTAGGTTCAATGAATCTAGATATGCTCAGTAACACGACACAAGAAGCACCGCCGGTGTGTCGGCACCGTCAAACAATCAGTGGATTGATAACTTATCACAAAATGCCAGTTGGTAACTCATCACAGCGTATTACCAGTTCATGCAAAATGTGTTATGCTGCTTTAATCCCTCAACTGCTTCAGGTCAACATGCTGCTTTAGACCTGTAAACACATTCTGTAAAACATCAATAGTCTAATGACTATAATACAACATATTTGCAACATACCAGTTGAAACAAATATCGGTTGTGCTCTAACTCATACATATAAAGAGGATCTTAATGCAAGTGTGTGTCCATCAATGACAATCACAACATAAACATAAAAAATGCCAACAATCTCCCCCTTTGGCATTGATGGCAAGACCTAGGAAATAAAATTTTGACATCTAAGTGTTTTACAACAAAATCATGCCATTAGCAAAATCGCTCCCCCTAAGCATATACACTATCCCTTTAACAATACAATGAGTAGCAATTTTGCATATAGAGCATAAACATTGAGATATCAGAGCATATATCAAAGCATATAGCAAAATTTTAAAACCAGATACGTCTCCCCTATACTTCTCCAAAATAGAGTACTTCTCCCCCTTTGCCAACAATGACAAAGTACCACTGAACAACCCTGTTTCCATTTGATATCAAAACAATAAAAGTTTATGACAATAAGGAGTAGTACTTGTCAAAAAAAAATTTATAGTCCTGCAAGAATTGCTTCATTGATAGAGACCAGGACTCAAGTAGGGAGGTGGCCACTTCTTTCTCTATTTGCATCTGGGAGACCTGTTCTTCCATGGCATCAACTATGCTCATCTCCTGTGTAAGTGTCAAGGCATCCAGGTTCAGATAACACTTCTGAAGAATTTGCAGATGTGGAAGTAAAACCAGTTGAATTTCCTACAAATCTCTAGACTGTGTGTCAATTTCTTGCTCCATTTTGGCTGACTGGATATGAAACCGGTGAAAGGTTTGCCCATAAGTTGTGAAGGAATCATAGGGCAGCTTGAATGTGCTCAAGTAGGACTGCAAGTCCTATTCAAGTTTTTGCTTCTGAGCTAGCACATCATCATAGAACAGATGGGGTTGACAGATTTTGCTGAGTAGCATATTGCCCTCATCTAGAGCGTCCCTTATATCCTTTTGGTCTTTCTTCAGTTCAAACCGGAGCTCATTCAACTTTTTCACCAGAGCTATATTAAGAGCCTTTTGATGCTCCTTCTTGACATTAGCCTCTGCTACCTCTTCAAGACTCTGCACTTTATCATCTACTACTGTGCATAGGAACTTTAGTCTAGCTAATGAAGAATCGATGTTTGGAAGATTTGTACCGGGTATCAAACTGGTAAGCGTATCCACGATAGCTTGGATTACATCCTGCTCCTTCTTTTGTCGAATGTTTTCAAGGCACTCTTGAGCTACCTTGATGCTCTGCATTAGCTCCAATTCACTTGCAAACTGGAGATCAATAGGACTGGTGATATCAGCCGGTTTGGCTTGACTCCCGGTTGCCTTCGGAGTCTCCATCTGCGTGCTCTTCTTCGCTTCTCCTGTCTTGTCCTTTTCCGCTTTCTTTTTCTCCGCTTCCTTATCTTCTTCTTCCTTCTTCTTTTTCTCCACTTCCTTCTTCTTTTCCTGTTCCTTCTTCTTCCTCTCAGCTTCCTTCCTCTTCTCCTCTTCTTTCTCTTCCTCTTCCTTCTTCTTCTTTTCTTCTTCCTTCCGCTTTTCCTCTTCTTTATCTTCCTTTTCCTTCTTCTTCTTTTCCTCTTTCTTTTGCTTCTTCTCTTCTTTATCCTCTTCTTCTTTCTTTTTCCTCTCATCTTCTTGCCTCTTCTTCTCTTCACCTTTTCTTTTCTCCTCTTCCTCTTTTCTCTTCTCTTCCTCTTTCCGCTTTTCCTCATCTTCATCCCTCTTCTTCTTCTCTGCCTGTTCCCTAGCCGCTTCCTGTCTATCCTCGATTTGCTCATTGCCTTGTTCAGCCTGATGCTCCTGTCATGTTCCCTCAGAAGGTATGTCCTGAGTGACATCTTCTACGTCTAGGGCATCAACATCAATAGTCTCGATTAGTTCTACAACCAAATTTCCTTCATCATCAAATGCTTCATCCGGTTTGGATATAACTGGTTCTTCTTCTGCTTGCCGGCTGGCCAAACGCGCTTTGTGAGTCTGGACAACAATTTGCATAAACAGATGGGTGTCCTTTTCGACATCAACAACTCTACCTTCTAACAGCTAGAGTCTTCTTTTTCTAGTGAAGAAGAATCCTTTATTTAGATCAATAACATCATATAATTCAGAATTTGACAGGTCGGGAAAGTATTGTACAAAAACCTTCTCTCTAATTTCTTGTTCTTTCTCTATGGCAATGCACCATCTATTATCTAATGACATATATAAAGAATCCAGTGTCTGAGACTTAATCTCTGAGGGCAATCGGTCATTACTACACAGATACTGAATTATTTCCTTTTCAACCGCTTCCTTTTCATCCTCATTGAAGTCATCAAAACACTCAAGTAAATCATTTAACACTTTTCTCCTAATATTCTTTATTGTTCTTTGACAATGTGTCAAAGGTTTATAGGAGGAGATATCTATATTTACTGGTGCTGAAGATGCCAGTTCACTCTGTGTCTTCTTTCTTGTCTGTCTCGCCTTTTTGGGCTGCTCCTCAGACACAGTTTCTTCTGAGTCCAGAGAGTTTCTTCTCGTCTTTCTCTTTCTTTGGAAAACTTTAGCCGGTGTAGCTTCCAGTTTCTTCTTAGCTGGTGACCACTTGGTCACTTTTGGAGTTGCAGTAGTAACCAGTGTTGATGCTACAAGCACTGCCTTTGCCTTCTTCACTGCCGGTCCTTTCTCTTTCACTGCTAGTGGTTCCTCAGCCGATGCTATCCTCTCCAAGTAGGTGTCAGTTCTCTTCGCCTTAGGATCAAGTAGTGAGGCAATAAGGGTAGAGGCATACCCTTCCAGCATGTCGTACATCACCTCATAGCCCATTGGCTCCACTTCTTCCATTCTAGGCTCAACAACCTCCATTATACATTTGTCTACTTGGATGGTGAAGTAGATATCATCTTCATATTTCTTAACGATGTCTCCTGATATCGTCACTCTTTGGCTCATCTTCCTTCTGAACTCATCAAAGTACTTGTTCAGAATATCAGGGTAATCGGTTACAAGTGCTTCAATGCTTTCCTTGATTTTCTTGGTTACCGGTTGGTCACCAGACCACTGAATGTCTCCTACTCCTGGGAAGTATCCTTGAAAGTAAAAGAACAACCCAACCAATAGTTGTCCAAACTTGAACCTCAGTACATTATCTTGTTTGATTGATTTTACGTTCAATAGGAGTTGCCTCTGCATACCAGTGCATAGGTTAAATGATGCATCCTCCGTTATCATTTGATAAGCGACATTTACCGCTACAACAGATACAGAGTTGATTCTACTAGCTGAGAACGTCTGGTAGCCTATCACCATGCAGGCATACTTAACCAGATCATCCTTGATTGAATTTACAGTCATGCCCCATGAGTCACTCACTGAACCGGTGAGCTTGGACATCTCAATTTTGCTAACTGTCCTTAGGGTTGGTACTTCTCCTGTATTGCAGAAACTGGTGACTGGATGAATTGCCTGCAGTGTGATATCATGCATCCTCTCCAAGTACATTTTGTCACCATGGACCTTGCTCAAAATAATCCTTATATGATCTTCTGTGAAATCCTCCAGGAAGTAAACAACATTGTGGAGTTTCTTCTTCTCCAGAATACTATACTCCGATTTGATCATCTTGTCTTGTCCACAAAACAGACCTAGTTGGGTATGGATAGCTAGAGACCCTAGGTCTTCGAGTTTACAATCAATATAATCTAAGATTCCCTCTTCTACTATCACTCCAGCCAGAACTTGTGATAGGGCATTATACTTTGACTTCCATTGAATAAAACTTTCAGACTCAATAGATGCACTAGAACTGGTATGAGATGCAGAAGCCATTGTAGAAATTTTAAGAACTCGAGAAATACCTTTCAAAACACGCAAATTTAGGGCTTTCCGATTCTCCTTTATTCCTCACTTCGTCGGTAGCTGAATCACCGCTTTGTGTTCTCCACTTGACCATTTTCTATTTGAATTTGAATCTCCTTCGCAGTTTCTCAATTTCTCCAAATCTCTACTCAAATAGCCTTTTCGTCGCTCTGCTCTTTGAAAAACTTTTCTTCGCTCGAAAACTGATAGTGAGAAATGATTTCAAAAATGGTTTTAAACATAGTCCTCACCTACCATCATTAATGCTCCTCCATTAGGGCATAAACCCTAATTTGCCTTTTTACCGTTTCTGATCTTCTGCCAAGCGACAGGTATCATATACCGGTTAAGGTCTTTTGCCGGTTTAAATTGGGGGTTCGAAAACATTTTGCCATTTGCTCCCCCTAAGCCTTTTGAAGCTTAGTTTGTCGATTCTGATATTTCCACACTAGGTGCAGAAACTGGTTCCTCTTCCAACATTACTGGTTTCCTATTCCAGGTTTTGTTCATGTCCGCTTGAACTGTTTCAACATCAATTCCTCCTTCCTGAGTGACTGGTATATCATCAAATATACTCTTTCTGCTTCTATAGAATCTTGCAATGTGACCTGATTTGTTCCAGTGATAGCAAACCAATCCAGGTGCTCTCCAAGGTCCATTGTTCATGTTTCCATTCTTCCTTCTGCATATTGCAGCAGTGTGACCATGACCATTATAGATCATAAAATTTTCTCTCCATCTGATTGCCGCTTGATAGTCACCGCTTCTTGGCTGATGATTGAAGACATTAAACCGATTGTGATTCCGGTTCACAAAAGGTTCAGGACCAACTCCTTGGGTCCTCTGAGGATATCTTCCAGTGTCATTCATAACAGACCTACATTCAAATGCTCTATGCCCATACTTGTTGCATGCATAACAATGACCATTGAACTTATTGGATCTAGGTACATTGTTCATAAAGTAAGGAAAATTATTGTAGGCTTTGCTCCTACATACAATGGCAGTGTGTCCTTCTTTAAGATAGTTAAAGCAAACAGGTTTGAATTTTTGCTTACCTTTACCTTTGAATGCCGGTTGCTTCTTTGATGCTTCAACATTTGTTCCTGAGGGTTCTCCTTCCTCATGTCCAGAGAAACCAAGTCCATTGGTATTCTTTACCGGTCTAGCCGACTCAAGCTTTTGCTCTAGCTTGACAGTACTTTTGTTGAACTTAGCAAGTATTTCCTTTGACTCAAAGAGTTCTTTGGAAATAGCAGCATTTGTTTCCACCAAATTTTCATTCTCAGAGATGGCAGTGTTCAGTTCTCCTTGCATATCTTCCTTTTCCACCTTGCTTGCATGGAGTTGAGCATTTAGGGCACTCATCTCTTGTTTCAACTTGGAGATCTCACAATCTCTTTCTTTCACTAGGTCTTCAGTTTTTCTCTGGTTCGCAAGCTCTTGACACATCCGGATAGTCAGTCCTTCCAACTCCTTTCTCAGATTGAAGTTTGATAAATTCAACTTATTTACTTCTGCAATTAGGGCTTCCATGTCTGCTTCATCTGCAGAACTATTTTCAGATAGCCCCATCAGCTTTTCTGCATGTTCTCTCCTTTTTGCTTGAGATGCCTTGTATTTTACCATAAAATCATCATAGGCTTGCTCAGATTGAGTGAGTCATTGAGTAAGTTCTCTAAAGGTGTATTCCCCCATATCTCTTTCCAAATGGTTAAACTTATAGAAAGGTAGGCTCTAATACCAATTGATGAATACTAAGAGGGGGGGGGGTGAATTAGTATACCACAAAAGTCTTGCACTTAAACACTTAAACAGTCTAAAGATAAACCGATAAAATAGTTTAATAGACAGATCAGTTATCACACATGCAAACCAAAATGCAAATAACGCATTCACCCACAAAAGCAATACAACCATAACACAAGATATTTGACGTGGAAACCCAAATGGGAAAAACCACGGTGAGATGGAACTCACAAGTCACTATCTGCAGAATAGAAACCAGACCAGTTAAGGTCTTACAATGTTCTTCACAAGAATAGATCCTGTTAGGAATCTCAATCTTTGTTAGGAGATAAGTCCGATCAAGGACTACCTTGCTAGAGGATTTTACAAAAGGCTTTTGGGCCTACCCGGTTAAGGGCTACAAACTTGTCAAAGATGTGAGTAATCAACAAGCGTTTGATCTATCTAATAGCATAGACTGCTCAGTTAAATCCTTGATAGCTCATTCTTAATGCACTCCTGCATTACTTTAGTCTTCTACACATTCATATTTTTTTCAACTCCTCAACCACCTTAAACCCTAGTCACAACATAAACCCTTTCAGCAACAACCTAAAACCCTAGACATGATGTCCTTTTAAAGAAATCTGATTTCATGTCGGTCCAATAGGATTACATTTCAATTTCCTAGGTTCAATGAATCTAGACATACTTAGTAACACGACACAAGAAGTACCGCCAGTGTGTCGGCACCGTCAAACAATCGGTGGATTGATAACTTATCACAAAATGTCGGTTGGTAACTCATCACAAAATATTGCTGGCTCATGCAAAATACCGATTGTCGGTTTGACAAAAATGAAGACTGGTCGAAATGTGTTATGCTGCTTTAATCCCTCGTACCGCTTGAGATCAACATGCCGCTTTAAACCGGTAAACACATTCTGCAAAACATCAATAGTCTAATGGCTATAATACAACATACTTGAAACATACTGGTTGAAACAAATACCGGTTGTGCTCTAACTCATACATATAAAGAGGATCTTATTGCAAGTGTGTGTCCATCAATGACAATCACAACATAAACATCAAAAATGCCAACAATAATGTACTTGTCTTTTGGATGCATGATACCTTAAAGAAATTGCTCTTAATAAGGCATATGCAATCACTTTAATGTGGGGGCATACACTTCGCTCAATGTTACACTCTTTGCACACATTATGACATGTTTTTCATACTCAAGTTACCTTGCAAACTAAGCCTTTTTATTTTTATTTTTCATGACTCATAGTAAGTAAATATTGTAGACGTATAAAAATGACCATATTCCTAAATGAATATTTTATGTTCATTTCTCTATTTAATTAAATCCATTTTAATTAAATTACCCGCATTCCTCTATTTAATTAAGTAAAATACTCAATTAAATTCACTATACCTCTTTAAAAGAATAAATCATTTTATTCAATTAAATCCCCTATCCACTTTTTAATTAGATTCAAATTTAATTAAAATAGTTATCCTAAATTAAATAAATCTAATTTATTTAATTTTCCCATTTGCAACCAAATTGAATTGAATCCATTTTATTCAATTAAAACCTATTATCCCTTCATCCACTTGCAAAATCCTACACCTCCCACTTGCATCCTAACCCTCTTCCTATTTTCTTCTAGAATCCATCTAATCCTAATTAATTAACCCAAACCCATTCATTATCCCCTTTCCCTAAATTTGAGGAGGTCACTTCTCAAATTTGGAGTAAAGTCTTCTAAAAGCATTAAAGCCTTTATCCATTCAACAAGCTGTTGAATACCCCCAAATTTGGAAGGACTCTTACAAATTTGTCCCCAAAGTCTTCATAACCATTAATGGTTAACTCAACCCTCTAGCATGGTTAAAGAATTTCCATAAACTCAACCTCCATGTAACCCAAGGGTCTCCTCAAGCATTTATTGTTTTGACCATGGTTATCCTTAAACCTTTGCACAAGAGTTTATCCTTTGGATAAAAGCTTTATCCATTGGATAACCCTAACTTAACCTTAACCCTTAACCACTAGGGTAACCATGAGGTCTTCTCAAGCATTTAATGCTTCTTACATCTCCTCTCAACCAACCTTATGTTGACAATTGTCACCATTTCATTGGTGCCAATTGCAAACATAGATTCCCAACTTTCAAACTCAACCCTTGATTGCCTCTTTCAATCCTAGCCATTCATTGCCCTATTTTTGCTATAAATAGAGCTCTCATTCCTCCATTTTCAGGATCCAAGTCTTTAGCATCATACTTATACTAAAAACCATTCAAGCTTTCATATATCATTTATGCTCATCATTTAGCCTCTCTTTTAAATAGGAATTAATCTAAATATGCATGTTTAGAGTATGTTCCTTATCATTTAGCTTAATCATAGACTAATATAGCATGCTAAGATAGTCTTGTTTACTAATCTTGTCATCTTATTACTAGTTTTTTGCATTTATAGGATCATGCCTAGCTTAGGATGCATCTCATCTTCAAATCAAACCAAACATCCCTCGTTCTTGCATTTGTCATCCCTAAACCACTTTGCTCAGTGATCTGAGAGAAAAGACATTGGTTTGAGGGACCTTGTGAGATAGAGAACCATGGAACCAACCTTGGGAAGTTGAGCCATACTTCATGACTCCATAGCTTGCACCAAGAAGTCCTGTGGGTGTGTGAGCAAGGTTCCTTAGGCTTCATTTTCATTTTAAGTTCCATCGACCCGCTTTTCCCGCATACATTTCTGGCGCCCATCGTGGGGCATCACCCCATATATCAAATCGGTTTTTGAATTTAACCACTTTTGTAGGTCCGTGGGAAACAAGAATCAACGCATGGGAAACATTCCCCAACGCATCCTTCTTACTGTTCAGCGCGTTGGGTCCATCATATAGCGCGTGAAGTATTTTCCTTAGTGCATTATATTTCTAACATTTTCCTGTAGGTCTCGGCGCAGGAGAAAAATAGCGCGGCATCCGGAAACCAGTTTAGCGCTTTTGGAAAATAGCTTAGCGCATCGGGTCTATTTGATAGCGCATTTCACCCATTCTGTAGCGCATACAGTTTGTCCTGTAGTGCATCACAGACAGAAAACAAGATTTACTTTGTAACAGAAATCAGATTTAGACTTGTAGAAGTCCACAAAGCTAGTGTTTTTCTAATCACTTTACTTATTGTTTTTGTAGGATTACTGATAGTTTCTTGTAGGCTAGGGAGATCATTTTATTTTATTTTTAGTTAAGATTTAAAATAGTTTGAATTTTTTTTTTACTAACTTAGCCAAGTTAGTTAAAATTTTGAATTCTTTTAATTTCTTGTTTAAAAAAAATAAAAATTGAACTCACTTTGTTTTGGGCTTTAAAAGGAACAACAAAAACCATCATTTTTGCTTTTCTAGGAGAACAAATTTGCAAATCAAAAGGCTTAAAAAAAATTTCACCATCCTTTGGTGCATAAAAGGATCCATCTTTAATTTTGGCAAAGTAAAGAATCACACAAAGTCCAAAGGTCATTTACAAACTTAAAGAGGGAAGATCTTCCCCTTTCGAAGCGATTTACTTTGTTGATGAAACATCAGATTTACTTTTTTGACCACTTATTTTCAATAAATCAAAAAATCATTGCCTTGAAAAGTTAAAAAGAACACCATGTTTTCGTGGAGCAACATCTCCATATAGGATTAACAAATCATTACTTTAAAAGATTAAAAAGAACAACTTGTTTGCCTTGTCTCGAAAGTGGAAGGAATATGCTCTCCCCTTAACTGGGTCAGCAAAAATCTAGACCACTCTTAAAAGCTTTCTTTACTTCAAGCAATAAATCCTTTAGCAGGCCTGCCTTTCCAAGGAGTTGGAATCAACTCTTAAAGCCATTTATGGCCGGTGTGAAGGGAACGACTTAAGTGGGAAACAACTTTGACGCCAAGTATTCCAACCCACCATAATCAAAAGTGGAAAGTGGTGAAAGTCCTTTTCAACGGTTGCGCGCAATGATTAGCCTTCCCCCAGTATCCTTGAGATATGTAAAACCTTTGTTCTAAAGGTTGGGAAGCCTCCTGAGGAAGTTTATCACTGACGGCCGAACAGGAAGCCTGATTACGAACCATAGAAATAGAAACCTTGAGCCGAGTCAGTAACCATACATTTGTAATATCATAATGCAAGGGTGGGGAAAAATCCGCCCCCAAGATTGCTCACCATATATCTCCCAAGATAACTACTCAATTATGAAGCAATTCACTTTGGGTTAATTTCTAGCAAAAGGCAAAAAAATGGGCGCCCTCTAGGGGGTGACATGACTGTTTGAGCTGATGGAGTATTGAGACTAGTGGACTATGATGTTACTTATGACATTTGAATAAAGAGTCTTCTTGAAGTGTATTATTTGTATCCAAACTTGTTAAAACATTGGGGATTTGAATACATCATCGCAAAACATACACTTTTTGTTAGATTAAGCAAAATGATTGTCTCTTTGGTGCTATGCTTGCATTTACTACTTCAAAAAATCATCCATCACAACTAAAAAACTCACAACAAAAATCCAAAAAATTGCAAAAAACCAACCAAAGGAAAATATCAGGACAATCTAGCGCATGAGAGCAACTTCTTAGCACATGTGGTACATTTGTTAGCACATCAGAGCATCCAGTGAGCGCATCCGGTTGAAACAGTAGCATTCTATCAAAATTTCAAAACAACATTAAACAGTCAACGTGTCTGAAAAACAACCTAGCGTGTTAAAGCATCAACTTAGCGCATAGGACTCAAACAATAATGCATAAAGTTTAACAGTTAGTGCATAACAAACCCATATTAGCTCATAACTTTTCGAGCCAGATAGAAAACAAAATTTTAGCAGTCCAAACATTTAGTGTGTTGCTGGGGGTAGCTTAGCGCGTGTGGCCTTTCTCTTAGCACGTGAAGAAATTTCTATAGCGCATCCCATCTTTGTTTTAGCGCGTGACCAAACCCAGAAAAACAGGGGGCAAAACAATGAAGAATTTGGAAAACTTAGAAGACATTTTTGGAAACCTCTTTTCATCAGCATTGTTTTTCATCAAAACAGAGTATTGAAAATAGAACTTTAAAAACTATTTCTTGAGCAAAAATTGTGTCAAACAAAAGTTGTAAAAATCCAAAACTGGTTGCATGATAAAATATATCTATCCTATCAAAATCAGGAAATATCATCGCAAGTGACGAATAGGTCCTTTATCATCTCGCAGATTTTATCTTAAAAACACTTGTTTAAAACCTCAGGTTGTCAAATCAAGTTTCCATATCGGGAGACTTTATCCATATCATTTGACATGCTTTGTCGTGAAGGGGCATCTAAACCTTCACTTTGATAAAGTAAAACTTGAGTTTTCAAAGCAAGATCAACTAAATCCAAAACAATTCAAAGGAAACCATTGATCATTTATGCATGACTAATCCCCATATTCTGAGAAGAAAGAATATTTATCGTAAAATCACATTGAAGAAACAACAACCAAGTTTTTCCAAATTTATCAAAAGAAACAAATTTTTATACATCAATCATCAACTCTTCAAATCTCATTGAACATTCCTTCATCACGTCAAACTTTATATCCGAAACAAATCCAACGAATTTGATAAAGAGCCTTTAAAGACTAGGGCATACTGTCAAAAATCCGCATTTAATCAAATCATAAACCATGGAGGAAAGATCAATCTGACATTCTTGCCCGACGAGTGCATCACTTACAACACACCCCGACTTGAACCACCAACTCCCGAACAACATATCGAAGAGGATTTTGTCCCCTTCATCACAGAAAGTTTGTACTAAAATGTCTATTACTCATTCTCAAAAAAACAAACAAAGCGAGCCACAAGCAAAATTCAGTATGAATCGAAAGTTATCAAATCCTTTTGAAGGTCCACATCTAGAGGATATTGAAATTTCTGAAGAACTTCTTTAGGAATGCCAAGAAAGTGCTTCATTCCAAAAACTTGTGGAAAGACTCATGGAAAATGACAAGGAAAAATACTTGCTCATGCTCACAAGCAAAAGAGTCAAACTCCCTGAAGACATTGACGTAGACGTGTTTAGAACGAGGCCTCAACATTACGAATATCAAGAACGACAACGAGAAGGGGAAGCACGCGACCCTGAACAAGATATCCCCGAGCAAAACATACCGGAACAACATACACCAAGACAAAACATCCCTGAGCAAAACATATCGTTCCATACACCGTTTCAACCCAGGATCAATGTAAGGGAAGAACTCTTCCCTTGGCAAAACAATGCGCCTTTGGTTGCCCTTACTCAACAAATGCAAATGTTACAAAGACAAATGCAAGACATGCAACAAGGGACGACAGTGCAGTACTCTTTAAACGAAATTTGTCCTTATCCCTTTGATAGAAGATTGCACATGATCCCTTTTCCTCCAAACTCAGACGTACCTAAATTTGACAAGTGCGATGGAAAAAGTGATCCCCGTGATCATGTCAGAGAATTCTGTACCACGAGTCTTGAATTTTCTCATGATGACACCTATCTAATGAGGTTATTCCCAAGAAGCTTGGGAGGACAAACAATGGAATGGTTATCCAAAATTACACCTTCTGTCAGATCATTTGATGAATTGGTCAACAAATTCATAACACAATATTCCTGTAACATTCAACATGCTATAACCATGTTAGACGTCTGCAACACCAAACAGAAAAAAAATGAAACATTTATGATATTCCTTCAACGTTGGCGATGTATGGTTTCACGATATCCTAGAGACATTCCTGAAAAAGAGAAAATGAAAAATTTCATCGACAACTTGAATGATGAGATGAGTTATAGGCTCAAAGTCCAATGCATACCATCTTTCGCTAAATTGATTGAAAATGATATTCAAGTAGAAGAGGCATGTGTCAAAAAGGGAACATTCAAATTCTTCAAAGAAGGAACAAATTCATCAAACTACAATAACCAAAACACCAACTTAGACAAGTCTAGATTCTGGACTCGAAACAAAAACGAAGGCAACAATGAATCACATGATCCAAATTCTAAGCAACCAGTGCTCGCATTATCTGGAAATCCTCAAGCTACGAAAATTCCTAAAGGTGCTAACCTAGACGCTAATACATACACACCAAATACCAATCAAGGTCAACCCAACACAAACAACACCAACGATACTCAAAACAAAACCACGAATCAAGGACCTAATAACAATTCGCGCGACGACACCAACAATTTCCAAAAACGTGTCTTTACACCACTGGGACAATCACTAGAGTTAGCATTCAGAGAACTCCTGGCAAACAAGATTATCTCTTTGCCCACAATCAGCAACTATGAACCCCAAATCAAACCACCTTGGTGGAATGACTCACACTTTTGTGATTTTCATTGCAACAAAGGTCATCGGACGAATGATTGCATGAGATTGAAAAACATTGTTCAGGACATGATTGATTGAGGTGATTTAATGGTGGATGGTCTCAAAACAAATGGTGACCACAGAGCCTTTAAAAATCCTCTTCCAAACTACAACAAAGATGGAGCTTCAAACTCAAACGATACACGTGGATCTTGTATCAACCACATCTACAATAGCACCATCAATCACATATTAGCTGAAGACCATCATGTGAATGTCATCACAATCCGAGACCAACATGATCATGAATCTATCAATGTAACAACCAGAGCTCAGAAATGTCTTGAAGGGACATACATCGCCGACAACCACTACACCAAAAATCCAATATGACTTAGTCAGCCAACTACGCAAAACTCCTGCTCAAATATCTATACTAGAATTGCTGAAACTGTCGCCAAAACACAAAGACATATTGGAACAAGTGCTATTGGAAACCAATGTACCTCAAGATCTGGATGCGGACAAATTTCAAGCCATGGTCGCTCATATGATAGGGCCTCATAATCTCACTTTCTCAGAGCATGATAATACTTTCATAAGTCATCCGCATAACACTCCCCTCCATATTGAAGTCATCATTTATAAACACCGAGTAAAAAGAGTATTGATAGATGGAGGAGCTGGACTTAATATATGTACCTTAAAACTTATCCGTGCATTAGGCTTCTCAGAGGAGTCTATTGATCCACGTAAAAAGATTACCATAAAGGCATATGATGATGAGGAAAGGTCATCTAAAGGAACCGTAATGTTACCCATTCAAGTTGGACTAGTACAAAAGGATACTATGTGTCAGGTCTTAGACATAGACCTCACATACAATATTTTATTAGGTCGACTCTGGATACATGAAATGCAAGCAATGCCTTCTACGTATCACCAGGGTGTCAAATTTCCCTATAATGGACAAGAGGTCTCTATATCTACTAATCACAATCCATTTCAACATTGTAATGCAATGGGAGCAGCCCAAGACAGTTTGGTTCCCTATAATAGGGAAAAACAGAAATCCTCAACAACAGATCTACAGAAGGCCAAGCCCAAATCGTTACCTGGAGATTTCAAACAGAAAATGCAAATTAGAGAACAAGGTATGGGAGAATACTCTTTGGAACCCATGTGTTTGGCCAACTTACCAACATCACCCAGATCTCATGGATTACCCACAACATCAACACATCAGGTAACTCAGCCCATCACCAAATTTGATGGTACCTTCATCCAACTAGGCACTCTAGCACATGAATCAGAAGAAAAGGGCATTCTTAGCTGGTTATACAAAGATGAGGAAGAAGATAACAGAGCAGCTGCTCTGGACATAGTTCTACCAACACACCTATATGGGAAGGGCTACTTAATCATGCAACAAATGGAATATGACGGTAAAGGACCTATTGGAAAACGCAAAGAAGGAGTCACTGAACCAATAGACCTTCCTTCACAGCTCAGTAGAGACAAAACAAGATTGGGCTGTAAACTCACTTTCCTATTAAGAAAGATACCACGCATAACTCCAAAACCTCAATGGAAAGAAAAGAAGAAGTACAAAGAAGAATCCTGGCAGGAAGCACTATTTGAGTCGGCAGAAACAATCCGCAAGGCACATGAACGTCAAGAACAGAAGCAACATCAAGAAAAGCTCCTCATTCATAAGAAGGCCATATCTGCAGCAGGAGCTCATATTCAAACACCAATATCTCAAAAACAAACAGAATCATCTCCTAATACCATTATTCCTCCCCAAGGGGGCACAATCTATGAACAAATACAAAAAGTAGAAGTAGGATCCGACACAGAATCAACAAAAACTATCATCAAAGATCTATTTTCACCATACAACATACCTGTTTACAACACTGATAAAATATGGGATGATAAGTCAGAGACTGATTCCAATGAATATGAATGGGGTAGCTTCTCAAATGCTACTAGAGATATCACTAACAATACTGGCTCCATATCCCTTTCTTAAGAAGAGCATAACGCAGAAGATAGACTACGTGAATTTGGACCGCAGAATATCTATGACGCCAAGGAAAGCAAAAAGAAACATTATGAACAAGTCTATACGGAAGATGATACCATCGAAGATCTCGATGAAATCCTTGACTTCTTTGAAACCAAAACCAATCACGATGAAAACTCTTTCTTAACACTTACATTAGCAGAATTTGATCTGCCAAACGATTCCTTACTACTTGTCTTTCCCAACCTCATTGACTGGGACGAACCAGAAATATATGATATACCAATTTTCCTAGACGATGAATCTATTATCCACTACCTATGTACCTCTAACCTGAAAACAAGCTCTACCAGTGAACAAAGTAACGATGTCTGCCAACCAAGGAGTGCCAAGTCTCTCAGTCGCAAAAATGAACCAAATAAAAGATCTGATGCTGAAAACCAGTCAATGGCAGCTCTCGATCACAAAAAAGTAAAAATAAAGGACGCATCTAAGGGTGAAAACCTTTTTAAGGCACCTAAGGATGGGAGACTTGACACTCTTCCTGAACATTTTCATGAGCGATCACCCATATTGATTGAGCCCACTCAATCAATCAACATTGGTACCACAGAAGCAGCCAAAAACATACACCTGACAAAATCTCTGATAGAGGAGGAAAGATCAACATTTCTCATCTTTTTTAAAGAAAAAAAAATTAACTTTGCTTGGTCATATGCAAATATGCCCGGAATTGATCCACACTTGATCATGCATCACTTGTCCATCTCTCTAGGAGTTAAGCCAGTCAAGCAAAAACTACGAAAGATGAATCCACAGGTGGCACTCATGGTCAAGGCTGAACTAAAAAAACTATTAGATGTCGGATTCATTTGACCCATAGGCTATGCATAATGGATTTCCAACATAGTGCTAGTATCAAAACCAGATGGCAGTATCAGAATCTGCACTGATTTCAGAGATGTCAACAAAGCCTGTCCAAAGGACGACTTTCCTTTACCCAGTATCGACATAATTGCAGACCTCACAGCGGGCCATGCAATGCTCTCACTAATGGACGGTTTTTCAGGCTATAATCAAATAAAAATAGCTCCAAAGGATCAAGATAAAACAACGTTTACCTATCCTTGGGGAACGTACTGTTGGAATGTTATGCCTTTTCGTTTAAAGAATGCAGGGGCTACTTATCAACAAGCAATGACAACAATCTTCCATGACATGATGCATACCTTCATGGAAGACTATGTGGATGATTTACTAGCTAAATCCTTCACCAGAGCAGAACACCTCAGCAGCCTGACAAAGATCTTTGATCGATTGGACAAATTCCAAGTCAGGCTCAACCCTAAGAAGTGTGTCTTCGGGGTTACATCAGGCAAGTTACTAGGCTACATCATCTCAGCTAAAGGTATTGAAATGGATCCAACAAAGGTACAAGCCATTATGGAGATGCCACCACCAAAGAATATTAGTCAGCTCAGATCTCTACAAGGACGACTCCAATCAATCAGGCAATTCATTGCTCAACTAGCTGATAAAAGTCTACCATTCAATCATTTGCTCCATAAGAAAGTACCTTTCAGATGGAAAGCCAAGTGTGCAGAATCTTTTTATCAAATCAAACAGTATCTGATGAACTCACCAGTTCTAGTACCACCGGTAGCAGGAAAGCCCCTTATTCTATACATTTCAACAACAGATATATCACTGGGGGCATTGTTGGCACAAGAAGATCAACAAGGAAAGGAACGAGCAATATACTACATCAGCAGGACATTGAATAGCTATGAACTCAACTATACATTCATTGAGAAGACTTATCTAACGGTAGTCTTTGCATCTCAAAAGTTCTGGCATTATATGCTAGCACACACAATTAAGCTAGTGGCAAAAATTGATCCTCTCAAATATCTACTCAGCAAGGCAGCTCTTACAGGCCGATTAGCTAAATGGGTCATGATTCGTAGTGAATTTGACATCCACTACATAGAACGAAGAGCTATCAAAGGACAAGCAATTGTAGATCAACTAGCTGAAGCACCGCTACTAGGAAAATAAACTATGGAGATTGTATTTTTGAACAGGGACATTCTTGCTATTTCTACCACACAATGGACCCTATACTTTGATGGATCCTACACCCAACATGGTTCAGGTGCTGGAATTCTCTTCATCACTTCTAAAGGACACACTATACCAAGATCATATTAGCTTATGTTTCCATGCACAAATAATGTGGCTGAATATAAGGCATTGGTTATAGGCATCAAAATGGCCGTGGAATGGAAAATCACAGAATTAATGGTCTATGGAGATTCACAACTAGTTGTCAATCAAATCAACAACGACTATCAGACAAAGGATGACAAGCTACTACCCTACAAGCGAATGGTGGATGACTTCAAACAGTATTTTGTACACATCACCTTCGAGCAAATACCAAGGTTGAACAACAAAGCAACCGATGCCATGGCTACTATCGCTTCATTACTACAAATTCCAGAGCAACAGAGTCGTTACGAGTTTCTGGTAGAGAAACTGTTCTCCCCAGCCTATGACCACTTTGAATCCCATGTTATCTATGCCTTAACTGGTTCGGATTCCCCTTTATATGGACCCATATATGATTATCTAAAGAGCAACATCCTACCCATTGACCAATCCCGTAACCAAAAACGTAATTTTATCCGACAAGCCGCTTGGTATACCCTTACCGTTGATACTTTGTACCGTCAAGGTCTAGATGGTACTCTTCTTCATTGCCTCGATCGTAATGAATCTGATTTCGCTTTACACGAGCTCCATGAAGGTATTTGTGGCACACATTCAAGTGGGACTATTCTTTCTAAAAAGCTTCTAAGGATGGGATACTACTGGCCTACAATGGAAAAGAATTCTTACCACTTCACCAAGGAGTGTCCTAAGTGCCAGATCCATGGCAATCTGATACATGCACCAACACAGGAACTGTAGCCATTTACAACATCCTAGCCCTTTTGTCAGTGGAGACTAGACTTGGTCGGCAAAATTCATCCTTCATCTTCAAATGGACACAAGTTCATTATAACTGCAACAGAATACTTTACCAAGTGGATAGAAGTAGTCTCCATGACCACAGTAACTGGAAAACAAATTGCGTCTTTTATCCTGAACTATTTGATCTGCAAATATGGTATTCCAAGTTCCATCATCACCGATAATGGACGATCATTCAAAAATCAAGATGTCCGAGAACTATGTGAACAATTCAAAATACAACATCGGTTCTCTACGCCATACTACCTCTAGGGGAATGGTCAAGTAGAAGCATCCAACAAAACAATACTGAAAATCCTCAAGAAAACAGTAAATGATGCAGGCAAAAATTGACATGTACAACTCAACCCAGCACTTTGGGCATACCGAACTAGCATCCGTACACCTACAGGAGCAACACCTTTCTCATTGGTCTATGGATCAGAAGCTATTTTACCGCTGGAGGTAGAAATTTCATCTCTCAGAGTCTCTCTAAAAGGCTTAATTCCAGATGAAGAGTATCGAGTCAACCGACTGCAAGAACTAGAACTTTTAGATGAAAGACATCAACATGCTTACACTCATCTCAAAGCATATCAGTAACGCATGTGCAGAAGCTACAATCACAAGGTCATCCCTCACAACTTCAAAGTTGGTGACCTAGTCCTCAAAGAAAATCCAAGAAAAGAAAGGGAAATTTGAACCTAACTGGTTGGGTCCCTATGTCATCATATCAGTCTATGGATCAGGTGCTTATCAGCTTACAACTTCAGAAGGAGATGTGCTCGATGAACCAACTAACAACATTCATCTGAAGAAATACTACACTTGAGTAGTCTAATGCACAGAAAAAGTCAAAAACAAAAAAAATTGAAAAATCAAGAAAAAAGCAAATAAAAAGGTACAATAAAAGCAACTGGTGAAAACCTGGTAGTAGGTGCCATTGTGAGAGGACAACTCCTTTATCTATATCTATATCCCTGCAGTAGAGCACTATCGGCCATCGCCCGACACTTAGCAAATATCCATTCAGGACATACTTAGCGTAGTCACTATCCTGGTTTATCCATGTATCCTCTCACCACATCTCACCATGGCTTGGTAATCATTGTGCATATCCACATCATGAGACACACTTAGCTAGGGGCAATAATCATCAAAACTTGCAGCATGTTTAAAACATCAAGACTATTTGCAAAATTCAGAAACACCACATCCAACAACCAAAAACTTACTCCATCACAGAACAAAACATTGAATCGCTAAAATAGGAATCACAAAAACACTACGATGGATGATTTTCTGAAGTACTAAATTTTACATTATTGTATAAAGTATTGACTATTTTTGCATTTGAACCTTTTAAATTATTGGATTCTCTACATTTTCTCAACAATGCTTCAAAGCTAGAGATTATGGGAAAACTCCAATATTTTCTTAGTCTTCTGTCTGGGAGGCGATCACTTGTACTATGTAAATACTTGTCTCAAGACGTGATACAACGAATATCACTGAAGACATGATTCCACTTTACGCATACAAATGGTTTAATCTTGTCTGTTTATACGCAATCTGCACTCAAGTCATCCTGGTTCAATTATACCTTGACGCTTGTGCTATCTTGCAAAATCAAACATCATGTAAATTTTTCTCAGGTCATTATGGTTCAATTATACCATTATGCTTGTATAAATTTTCAACATATCCCAAACAAATCAATGTTCAATGATGATACTTATATCGAAAGCAAAATAACATATGGTTATATCAGGATGACAAATACAGAATGAGGATGCTCCAAAAACAATTAGTTGCATATCATTTTACAATTAGTTGCATATCATTTTACAATTGGTTGCATATCAAATCATACATCTCATTTTCAAGATACATCTCACAAGCATATCAAATCATACATCTCATTTTTAAGATACATCTCACAGCATATCAAATCATACATCTCATTTTCAAGATACATCTCACATCATACATTTACATCATGCATCATATCATCTATCTAAGCATTGCATCATCATAAAGTAAAATAAAAACATATAGAACATGCATCCATAACACATCACATGATCAAAGAAAATGGTGTCATATATATATCAAAAATGATCAAAATATACAAAATCTATCATGTCTGTGCCCCGTACAAAACAATGATCCAAAATACAATAGAGACATCGTCTCTCAAATATGACTATCTTCTGAGGGGGATGGTCTCACCGTTGATGTCCCAACCCCTGGATCTCCAGGAGGATCCTGTCTCGAAGGCCCCGTCACGCCTCTGCTCTCTGACCGTGACCCAGTCTCTCAAGATCGACTAGATCTCGACTGTGTAAAACTCTACACTCTGCGCTCCTTGGGCACCACATCCTCATAGTGACGTTGATAGTACTCCACCTCCTTGACTCTCAAGGATATCTCTCTCATAATGTCCCTCATCAAACCACCTGCTGCTGCTCTTTGCATGCTCCCTACCAGCTCCTCCACTCGACCTCGCCGCTCTATCTCAGTATCGCGCTCTAGGGTCAAATGGGTAATCTGACGCTGTTACGTCAATAGTTGTGCCTGCAACTATTGTATTGTCAATTGTAGGGTCCTGATCTAGGTGTCCTCCACATGCGTAAGGATACGAACCCGTAGGGGCACCTGTGAAGGGGTACCCCCTATCCCTTTGCCTGTCCTCGGTGCTGGTGGAGGCAACTCATCAGTCCTCCTCCTCTGCGCTGGCCGTCTCCACTCATCAGTCCCTCCCACCATTGCTATCACCTCTCCCACTCTCCCCTCCTCCCCTGCTCCGATCGCCAACCTTCCTCTCCCTCTGTCCATCATAGCTCGTCAAACTGCTCTCTCCACCCGCACTCCCCTATCACCCCCATCTCTACCTCTGTCTCCTCTCCTCCCTCGATATCCTCTCCCTCGTCATCTCCATCATCTCCCTCATCACCATCTCCCCCTATCTCATCCTCGTCATCATTAAAGGCAGGCTGCATCTCCTCAGGATCTGATATCCTCGCCACAATACGAGTTGCAAACAAACTAGCAAACTCATGTGTCATCCCAACATCTAGTATCTCAGGAGCATAGTCCCATATCTGGCCCACTAAGCTGGAGAACTCCTCTACAGCCTCTCCACTATTAATAGTCGGGCCCCAATCCGATATATCCTACCTCTGGCATGCATACTGTTAGGGTTTCAAGTAGATCTAAAGCAAATATGAACTAATAATTATATGCAAATTTAAATACAAAAGATTAAAAAATAAAACATGACACAGATAACACAAAGATTTAACGTGGTTCACCCAGAATGGGTTACGTCCACCATACACAGCTGTCCAATCTTTCTTATTATCCAACAAAAATAGTACATCAACCTTACAATGCCTTAAGCATCCCAACCTGAACCCCCGCTTTTCTCGAGGGCGGCCCGGCCCTGCCCCAGACCCCGGCGAGGATACATGCTGAGTGTATAGTATTTTACTGATCACTCACCACATTTCAACAATCTCCCACTTGGAGACTGATCAGGCTCTACACCGAACAATCTCCCACTTGGAGACTGATACTACACGACACCATTGTACATGCAGCATCCACTGGATAAAACACTAGGACTCGACTGGTATAAATTCCATAATTATCAATCAAGAAGACCAACATAAACTGATGAAGAAATCAACTTCTCCTGTGGAACTACCTTCGTGAACATATCGGCAGGATTCTCACTTGTGTGAATCTTCTCAAGCCGTAACTGACCCTCCTCCAAAATAGTCCGGATGAAGTGGTACCTGAGCTGAATGTGCTTTGTCCTTGAATGAAAAGCAGAGTTCTTCGCAAGATGAATGGCACTCTGACTATCAGTATACAATGGGCTATCCTCTTGTGTCTGACCCAATTCCTCCAGAAAACATTGCAACCAAATCATCTCCTTGTTGGCTTCTATAGCAGCAACATACTCAGCTTCAGTGGTTGAAAGTGCAACAACCTTTTGCATCCTAGAAATCCAACTGACTGCAGTTCCCCCTATAGTAAAAATATACCCTATAGTACTCCTCCGTGAATCAATATCACCCACCAGATCAGAGTCAACAAATCCACTCAGAGCAGCATTAGATCCTTTGAAACATAATGCCTTCGTAGTAGTTCTGATGCTCTGCAAAAAGGATTAGAAAATCTGTTTGATGGCAACACACACAAGAGCACAAGAAACAAACGTTAGTGTTAGCAACAAAAGATTATCCTAAACAGGCATATCAAGAGAGATATTAAGCATGAAATAGAAAGCATATAAACATAGAATAAAATAGCTAATCAAGATGCTCATAGTTGCTCCTCCCTTGTTCCTCTCCTCTCCAAGTCCCAAATGAGTGTAGCTCTCAGCTTTTAGCACTAGCCATGGATGCCATATGGAGATTCAAGATGGTGAATATGATAAGCAAATGCTATGCAAGTGTAGATAGTGATGCTATGAAAAAGCTCTATGCTAATGCCAGTATAACAACAATACTCTATTGCTTCTCTTTTTGCTTGAGGAGAAGGGTTCTATTTATAGAAGAAATGGGGAAATGAAGGGTTAATATTGAATGGTTTAATCAAGGGCCAAGTTTGAAAGTTGGGGATCCATGTGCACAATTGGCACCAATAAAATGGTGACAAGTGTCAACATAGGATTGGGTTGAGAGAAGAGGTTGGAGGCATTAAAGGCCTGAGAAGACCTCATGGTTATCTAGAGGCTAAGGGTCAAGTCCAAATTAAGATTACCCACTGGATTAAGAGTTAATCCAAGGATAAACCTTTGTGCAAATGTTTAAGAGATAATCATGGTCAAAGCATTAATGGCCTGATGAGACCTTTGGGTTGGGTAGAGGTTGAGTCAAAACAAATGTTTTAACCATGTGGGAGGGTTTGAGGTAACCATTAATGGTTATTGGAGACTTTGGGGATTAAGTGGTTGAAGGTTGAAAGCCTTCAATGGTTATCAAAGACTTTGAGCCATTTAGTGGTTGAAGGTTGAAAGCCTTTAATGGTTATCAAAGACTTTGAGGGTTTGAGAAGTGACTTCCCTTTTGCTTAGGAATGTGACAAAGTTTAGAGAAGGGGTTAGGTTATTTAGAAGTGATTAGAAAATTCTAGAAAGGGTTTAGGCATGCAAGTGGATTTTGTAGGAAAATGCAAGTGGGAGAAATTTTGGTATTTTCAATTAAAATAAAATCATTTATTTCAATTAAATGGTGTAATTTGCATTTGGATAAATATTCAAATAAATATTAATTTATTTAAATGAGAAAAATGAAGATAAAGCACTAAAATGCTTGAAGATTTTGAGGGAAACCATTAAAGGCTTGAAGACTTTAAGGAAAACCATTAAAGTCTTAAGAAGACTATAGAAGGAAGCCATCAAGTTTGAAGACTTTAAAGCCATCAAGTTTGAATACTTTAAGGGAAACCATTAAAGGTTTCAAGTGGGTGAGGATAAATAGGATTTTAAATAAATAATTTATTTAAAATAGTTGTGCAACTTGCTTTTGTAGGAAAATACAAGTGGGTAGAGGATAAAGGTGATTTAAATAAATGTTAATTTATTTAAATGTGAGAGGTGGGATTTTGGGGGATTTAAATAAATATTAATTTATTTAAATGTGAGAGAAGATTTAATTAAACAAATATGATTTATTTATTTAATTAATGGTCTGAATTTGGTTAAGTGAATTAAATCAAATAAATTGAATAATTTATTTAATTAATAGGAGAAGAGGGTTAAGATGAATGAATTAAATATTAATTTAATTAATTCATTAATTGATGGTTAAATAATCAAATAAATACTAAGTATTCATTTAATTAAGTGGACAGATTTATGTGACTACATTTGCCCCTCTTTGAGACGGTGCGGTTTATCGCGTCGTTTCAAAGAAAGAAAAATAGGTGTGAAGAAATGCCCCATAAAATGTAAATTTAATGGGTGGTATGCCCCCTCGAGAGATGGGCCAAATTTTATTATTATTATTATTATTATTATTATTTTTTTTTTTTTTTGAAAAATCGGGCGGTCTCTCGAAAAAGAATGAAAAGTGGAGGGGAGGTAGAATAGAAGAAATTAGAACTAATGATGAAAGAATGGGAGAAAATGGAGTGAATATGAAGAAACAACAAGCCAGCGAGTACCCTGAGGTCATGCAAGAGATACATAGCAGATGTAGTGTGGGGTTTGGATTGATGCTATACAATTGATCAAAATTGGTTGAACAATCTGGTGCAAGCGGTTTAATTGCCCCAGTCAAGTCAAAGCGTGACAATTGATGTCAGTTGGTCGCTTGGACATGATAAAGTCTGAGTAAGTGAATCAAAGTGACCTGATGTGACTTAGACAATTGATATAATTGCCCGATGAAGTCAAGGTATATGAAGCAAAACACTCGTTAAGACGTAGACAATTGATGTAATTGTCTGTTGGATTGTGTTTGATTGGTTGATCAATTGATAGTATGTGCGTGTGATGGATGGTTGTGGGGAATCATGGCAGCCCCGTTGAGACTAGGTCATTATGATAAATGCCTGATATAGTCTAAGTTTGCCATAATCGATTACCTGTTGAGACTGAAGATACTTGATCAGAGTATCTGTTGATAGTCTAGGTGTGTGTGAGTCAAGGTATCTGTGCAGATAGAGTAACTTTTTTGACTTATTGGATGACTTAGGATAGGAAACACAATCCCTCTTATTTAGAGATGGATGGTGATGAACGTGGCTTGATTAGGTTGATTGGGACACGATGTAGGGTATGTGAGGGTGATTATCAAGATGGGGAGGGTGGGGAGGGGTTCAATGTTAGATAGAAGATATGGAGGACTAGGACCAAGTCCTATGGAAGAAGATGAGTAAAATAGAGTATGCATTATTATGACTATGTATGCATGATATGCAGCTATTATGAATGTAGGGATGGGTGGAATGCAACGGAATGCAATATATACAGATGAGATGGAATGATGATCCATGGTGCTTTATTTTTCATCATTGAGCTTTAAAATGTTGTAAGAAAATACAAGCAACTTGACATATAGATTCAAGATGACCAGAGTATTTCTTACATGGATTTTATATAGCAAGTTAATACAAGCAACTTGATATAATGGATCAAGTTGACCTGAGTATTGCTTGCAGAACAGACAAGGATTATCACCGTTCATGCATGACTTGGATCGTCCTCCTTGATCTTAGGCTGATCATATCCTGAGACAAGTGCATACCGTACTAAGAGATAAAAACTTTTATCCAGTTTCGATGAATTAGGAACCAAAGAAAGAGCATTTGTACCTACAAACAAATAGTATATACATAAAGAATAAAGAATAAGGATCCTTGGTAATGGTTCATGCCCATATGGTCGAGGTATACGCTGTAGTCAGCAAGCCGTAGTGATCCATGACTGCATTTGGCATAAGATCACGTAGCTCAATGAACTTCCCATGTAGACACCATTAGTACATCCCCCAGAACTTCATCGGAATAATGTGCAAACGATACAAAATAATGCTGAAAGATCCTGATATAAATTACTAGACCATAAATCAACCAAGTATTTGATAGCGTAAACAGAATTTTCTTGTCAAAGAAAATGTCATCTTGTCTTTGTTTTGGTAAGGAAGGATACATCCTTGTTGAAGACAGTTTGTGTGTTTGAAATTGACTGTTTGGTTTGATTGATAAGTGGTCATGTGTTTGGAGTATGTCACAATGTTTGTTTGGGATCTGCTCAGATGGGTATGTACAATGTGTTGTCATGGTTTTGTGTGATTTTTCAATGGTTTTGTCGATGTTTTTGGATTTTGAATTGTTTTGAATGTTTTTGGTATTTTTGCGAGATATTTTTGAATGTTTTTGGATTTTTGATGATTGTTTGAATGAAGAACTTAATAAATCATAAGACAATGTAGAATCCACTTCCATCAATAGGTTAAAGGTATTGCCCCCAGTTTTAGACATGACTATGAAAAAGCGGGATGCAAGATGTATGGAGTACTATCATAATTGCAGAGGAATAACAAGCCATGGTTTTGGATGGATGGATGTATGTATGAAGTAGATGCGATCGCAACAAGTCTAAAAGACAATGGAGCCATAGCCTTTACGAGTGGCGCCTGTTTGCCAGGTTTTCACCACCGTACTTACCCAAGGTGCCACCAGAGTGGTTGTTCACCGTTTGGATGCATGATTTTTCTTTACTTTTTTTGAATGTTTTTGTATTTTCTTCAGGACATTTTTCTGAATGTTTTTGGTATTTTCTGGTATGTAGGGGAGCCTGATGCTCTATACACCTTAGGTATAAAACCGTTTGAGGTGCATGCTATTGATTGGATCTGCAAGCAGTTCTCCTTCTGATGTAGCCAACTGATATGCCCCGGACCCGAACACAGCAGTGACAACATATGGGCCCAGCCAGTTTGATTCAAACTTTCCCTGATGTTCTCGGTTTGGTTGGTTGCAAGGATTCTCTCGTAGAACAAGATCACCTACCTCAAATGTATGAGGTCTAACTCGGTGATTGTAGCTTCTGCTCATGCGCTGCTGATAGGCTTTGAGATGGTTGTATGCAGCTTGTCGCTTCTCATCAAGTAACTCTAAGTCCTGAAGACGTGAGACTCTGTAAGCTTCATCATCAATGAGATTGTGCAAGGAAACCCGTAGTGACGGTATCTCGACTTCAATAAGCAAGATAGCTTCTGCACCATAGACCAATGAATAAGGAGTTGCACCTGTAGGGGTTCAAATACTAGTTCGATATGCCCATAGCGCTGGATTTAGTTGAACATGCCAATCACGGCCGACATCATTGACTGTCTTTTTGAGGATTCTTAATATGTTTTTATTGGATGCTTCGGCCTGACCATTGCCTTGTGGGTAATAGGGGGTGGAAAAGCGGTGTTGGATATGAAATTTCTCACAAAGTTCACGGACATCCTGATTTTTGAAAGGGAGACCGTTATCTGTGATGATGGACATGGGCACACCATACCGGCAGATGATGTAATTAAGGATGAATGAGGCGATCAGCTTGCCGGTGACTTGGGTAAGTGGAACAGCTTCGATCCACTTTGTGAAATATTCGGTGGTGGTAATAATAAATTTATGGCCATTAGATGAAGATGGATGAATCTTACCCACAAGGTCAAGGCCCAATTGACAGAAAGGCCATGGTGTCATGATTGGTTGCAGTTCCTGAGCTGGTGCATGTATCAGGTCGCCATGAACTTGACATTTCTTGCATTTTCTGACAAAGTAGTAGGAATCCTTTTCCATAGATGGCCAATAATATCCAGCTCGCAGGAGTTTCTTGGCGAGTGATGGACCACTTGAGTGAGTCCCACAAATTCCTTCATGGACCTCTTCCAAAGCCTTTGTTAGCTCACCTTGTTCCAAACATCGAAGGAGAGTACCATCAAGACCACGTCGGTATAGGGTTTCGACAATAATGGTATATCGAGCAGTTTGGCGAATAAAGGTTTTACGTTGGTTATTTGATTGGTTGGGAGGAAGGGTGTGATCGCGGAGATAGGTGTAGAACTCACCGTACCATGGTGATTCATAACCGACAAGGTGACATATCATCTCAGATTTAGGGATATCATAAGCGGGGATCCAAAGTTGTTCTACCAAGAACTCGTAGCGTGTTGAATTCTGTGGAAGATCTAGTAGAGATGCGATGGTAGCCATGGCGTCAGCAGCTCGATTCTGATCTCTTGTTATCTGCTCAAAAGTGATAGTGGTAAATGATGCCTTTAGATTGTCCACCATTTTCTTATATGGCATGAGTTTATCATCCTTGGTCTGATATTCATCTGTTGCTTGTTGAATGACTAGTTGGGAATCGCCATATACTTGCAGTTCTTGTAATTTCCATTGTACGACTAACCTGAGTCCTGTGATCAAGGCCTCATACTCTGCTGTGTTGTTTGTGCATGGAAATGTGAGCCTGTAAGACTTCGGGATGCTATCACCCTGAGGTGTGATAAACATAATGCCTGCCCTCGAGCCGTGCCTAGTGTATGAACCATCAAAATATAGTTTCCATGGTTGTGCTGCTGTGATCATGAATATCTCCTCATCTGGAAAATTGGAAATAAGAGGATGATCGCCTGTGAGTGGTGCATTGGCCAACTGATCTGCAATAACCTGACCTTTGATAGCTTTATGGTCTACATACTCAATGTCAAATTCACTTAGAATCATCACCCATTTGGCCAAGCGGCCTATCAATGCTGCTTTGCTGAGTAAATACTTGAGTGGATCAATCTTTGCAATGAGTTGTACCTTGTGTGTCAATAGATAGTGCCTCAATTTAGTAGCTGCTAGGAATACTGCTAGGCAAGCTCGCTCAATAGGTGTGTAATTGAGTTCATAGCCAACTAGTGTGCGAGAGATGTAGTATACAGCACACTCTTTGCCTTCTGCATTATGTTGTGCCAGTAATACACCCAATGCTGTACTTGTTGCTGAGATATAGAGTAACAATGGTCTACTTGGATCTGGTGGCATCAACAATGGTGGATTCATGAGACAGTCTTTAAGCGTCTGAAATGCTTGCTGGCATCGGGCATCCCACTGAAAGCAGATGTTCTTGTGTAGCAGATGTGTAAATGGGTGACACTTATCAGCCAATTGTGCAATGAATCTTCGGATGGATTGAAGTCGCCCTTGTAATGTCCTTAGCTGACTGATATTCTTTGGAGGTGGCATGTCCATAATTGCTTTTACCTTTGCTGGGTCGACCTCAATACCTTTGCTTGAGACAATGTATCCTAGAAGTTTCTCGGAGGTTACTCCAAAGACACATTTCTTTGGGTTGAGTCGAACATGGTATTGTTCCAGTCTATCAAAGATTTTATCTAAGATGTGGAGATGTCCTTCTCTGGTGAGTGATTTTGCTAGTAAGTCATCCACATAATCTTCCATCATGGTATGCATCATGTCATGGAAGATGGTGGTCATTGCTCTCTGATAGGTTGCTCCTGCATTCTTGAGGCCGAAAGGCATTACATTCCAGCAATATGTGCCCCATGGACATGTGAAGGTTGTCTTATGTTGGTCCTCTGCTGCGATCTTTATTTGATTGTATCTTGAAAAGCCATCCATGAGTGAAAGCATGGCATGTCCTGCTGTCAGATCCACTATGATGTTGATATTTGGAAGGGGGAAGTCATCCTTAGGACATGCCTTATTCAGATCTCTGAAGTCAATACAAATGCGGATGCCCCCTTTTGGTTTGCCAACAGGCACAATATTGGAGATCCATTTTGCATAATCAATTGGTCTAATGAAACCAACATCTAGGAGTTTCTTGAGTTCTGTTTTGACTAGTACTGCAATTTGAGGATGCATCTTACGAAGCTTCTGCTTGACAAGTTTGGCTCCTTCTGCTACGATGAGGTGATGCATGACTAAATCAGGATCAAGCCCAAGCATGTCTGCATATGACCATGCAAAGTTGATCTGACGCTTTTGGAAGAACTCTATAAATTTAGGCTGTTCCTCTAGAGTGAGAAGAGATGCCAGATGTATGAGATGAGGATTTTCAGGAGTCCCCACGTTGTACTCTTTGGTTTCCTCGATGAGAATTGTTGATCGTTCCTGTTGTGTATTATCAGGGAGAATGTCAAACCCTTCATCCTCAGGCACCTCAGAGAGGTTTTCACCGTTGGATACGCTCTTTCTTTTTACTTTTGTTGGATCAAATAGTGCCACGATGTGGTTTTCACTAGAAGATCCATGTTTTATTGTTATATTTTTACAGCTGAAAGGTTTGGCATCCACCCCGAAGTATGCTACGCTATTAAGTTCAATGGCGAATCCATCTTTGTGATCCCCGCTTGGTAGGTTATCCCTTAATTCCAAAAAGTCTATGATAGCCTCATCGTTTTGGAAGAAGTCAAGACATGGGGCATTTGGTTGGTTCCATTCAATGAGTTCAGGGTGGATAATGGGCATTACTTCATCGATTAGGTTAAGTGTGTTAGATGTATCAGTGAGGGTTAAGACATTATGGTGAAGGTCGTTAATGGTACTCTCCCTGTCAGAATCAGGCGTAGGATGAGATGTAGGGTTTGTGGAAGATGTTTCCAGTTCAGGAACCCAAGTGGTCTTTATCTATGCTTCTCCATAAACAGGGATATCTTTGCGTGGTGGAGGTGGTGATGTGTCTTCCTCATCTGAAGTATTAAGCTGTACCGAATCAAATTCCCATTCATGCGAGTCGGTCTCTGAGTCACTTTCCAGCATCCGATTACTATACCATACTGGGATGTCTTTTGAGTTAAATACTGCAGGTGTGATTGGTTGATGTACCTTTGTAATGATCGGTGTTGCAGGAAGGTCGATGGGGGTTAAAGGATCTGGTATGGGGAGTATTAGTAATGTTGACTCAGTGGCTTCTGCTAGAACTACTGGTGCCATAGATGCTGCTGTAGGTTCTGATACAGTTGCTGTTGCTAATGGTATTGTTGATGGGATTAATGGTTCATTTGGTGGGATGAGTGGCATTGGTGATAGTTGTGTTGGGGTTTTGAGCCTCAGTGGGGCTGTTGGGATGGTGCTTGAGGGTGCTTTGATTATGAAAGGTGCCCGCTTTGCAGTAGGTGGACAAAATGGTTTGCTGGGTTTTCCTTTGAACTTGAGTTTAGGAAAGATCTCTTTTTCAAAGCCGAGGCCTGTATTACCTTTGGGCTTGAATTCCGGCAGCAGGGGTTCATGTCGTCCTTGTTTGCAATATCCCAAAGCACTTTGACCATCATACCCCATTCATTGCATAACGAGGAGACCTTTGCCATACTGTTCCGTAGGAAGTGTAACTCGCGGTATATCAGTGGTGATGGGATCTTTATAGATCCATTCTGCTAGGTCCTCATCTTGTGTTTCTTCCTCTTGACTCTTTCCAAGAACGAAGGGCGTCAAAGCACATGCTGGTATGTTTAGTGGTTGCTGGAGTACCTGCTGTGGTTTACCATGTGTTCTGGGAGAAGTGGGCATTTGTCCCACACAAAAGAGTTGACTCAAGTTGTATTCCCCAGGACCTTCCTCTGCGATCTTCATCTTAAGCTTTTCTTGCTTGGGTATAGTGGTGTTTGAACGGGCAAGAGAGGCGGGACTTATATATGATGTGGAGGAAATGGCTTCTCTATTATTAGGAACGGTAATCTCTGGTTGATGGTTGATATTATGGCAATATGCAAAGGGATTTGCATCACCCAGAATTGTGATCTCTACACCGTTATGTGGGAACTTGATACATTGATGGTAGGTAGATGGAACGGCTTGCATGGCATGTATCCAAGGTCTTCCTAACAATAGATTATATGGCAGAGGAAGGTCCAGAACCTGACAAATGATGTGCTTTACCACGGGGCCCACTCGGATTGGTAGTACCACAGCTCCTTTGGATGAACGCTCCGCATCGTCATAGGCTTTGATTGTGATCTTCTGACGAGGATCCACTGATTCTACTGCATATCCCAATGTTGTGACCAACTGCAGTGTACAAATATTTAGGCCTGCTCCATTATCGATCAAGACTCACTTGATCCTATGCTGGTTGATAAATCCTTCGATGTGGAGTGAGGTGTTATGCGGTTGTTGGAAGGAAGAGTTGTCACTTTCAGAAAAAGTGAGACAAGGTGATGACTTTAGACTTCCAACCATGGCTTGAAATTGGTCTGTATTCAGATTTGCAGGGACTGACGCCTCTTGGAGTACTTGATCCAAGATAGTTTTATGAGAGGGTGATAGGCACAGAAGCTCTAAAATGGATATAAGTGCAGGGGTTTTGTCTAATTGTTCCACAAGATTGTACTGCTTTGGGATGGAGGTGGTGCCTTGTGGAGCTGCCTTGATGGTAACTTTGTCGCGACGCGTAACAAAATTGCAATTTGAGTTGGGATTTTTGAAGGTTATGGTTGCAACTTGTTCATTGGCATCATACAGATGATTTACAGTGTAATTATACGCAGCCTGCGTATAATCAGTGGTATCAGTGCCTCGTCTGGAAGTGGAAGGATCCCTTTGATCTTGTGATGGAAGTGGATTTTTGAACCTCAGATGCTCATTATTGGTTGTTTTTGGGTTATGTCCTTCAATTTCAATTTCTCCTCGATCAATAAGATCCTGAATGAGATCTTTCAATCAGTGATAATTACTTGTCTTGTGCCCTCTTCCTTGATGGAATTCACAGTGTTCAGTATCTCTCCACCATGCCGGTTTGACCTGAGGCTCATAGTTTGATAGTTTAGGTAGAGTGACCAAATTTTGAGAAATGAGTTGTCGCAATACTGTTTCAATGGGTTCCCCTAAGAGAGTGTATGTTCGTTTCTGTTTTTGCTGACGAGGTCTTGGTTCATCATGAGATGTGATGCGACCTTGATTTGTAGGACCATTTGTGTTGTTCTGAGGTGGAGGATTATGTCCTGCAAACCGAACCACGGGTTGTGCATTTTGGATAGTCCAGGCATCCACAACCCCATCGTGGACGATATTCTTGTTTTTATTCCAGAAGTTTGGTTTATCGCTGTTGAAGCGTGGGCAAGGACCATCTTTTGGTTCATTAAAGATTTTGATGAGTCCTTTCTTGATGAGTGTCCGTTCACATTTTAAACCCTTGGTGATCATATCATTAAAAGAGTCTGTGTCTTTGACATCCAGGTGAAATTCCATTTCTTCGTTTAAGTTGGAAATGAATATTTCCACTAATTCTCGTTCAGGTAACTAAAGAGAACGTCTGCTAGACATTTGGCGCCATCGTTGCAGGAATACTGAGAATAGTTCACCTGGTTTTTGTTTGGTGTTACACAGATCAGCCATGGTGATGTCGCGTTCAATGTTATGAGAGTAATGACCGAGGAATTTTTGGATAAGTTCCTCAAATGTTCTAATGCCACCTGGTAGTCGGGAAAACCATGATGTGGTTGTTCCTCCCAAGCTTTGAGGAAAAAGGCGCATTAGGTATGTGTCTTCATATGCTACTTCGAGACAAGCAGAATGAAATTCTCGGACATGATCGCGGGGATCCCCCTTTCCTCTATATTTTTCAAATTTGGGTGTTTTGAATCCTCGTGGAAATGGTGGCATGTAAAGATTCCTATCAAAAGGATAGGGACAAATGTCATTGAGTGAGAATTGGTTAGTCTTGACACCACTATGAAGCTGTTGGGCGAGATTCTCGACTTGTTGCCGCAACATCTCCATTTCATTTGGAGGAGGAGGTGGTGGGTTACCTCGAGGAATGTTATATCTGATGGGATCTCTACCTCTTTTCTCTTCATGGCGACTTTTTCTTTCTGATGCTTGTCTTAATTGGGAAAGATCAAAGTCAGAGGGGAGTTTGGCTCCTTCTTGAGCGAGTCTTAAGAAGTGAGCATCCGCATTGCTCCTAAGTATTTCATCAAAAAGTATGTTAAAGAGAGGGTTATGCTGAGCCCTTTCTATTGTTGCAGGAGTGGGAGTACTTGGGTTTTCGTCATCGGCATTTCCTCCAAGTGCTTCTTGAAATTCATTGAGATTTTTCTCTTCTTCTTCTTCCCTTTCTATTTCTCGTTGCCTTGACTGTGATCGGGTTTGAGCCATTTTGCTTGCAAGCTGTTGTTGAAGTTGTGTGAAAATAATGATGAGTTTTTGATGAAATGAAAGGTTGATGGTTGGTGAATTGTGTTGCACGTGGATCTCTAGCACTTTTAAGGTGGATGTAACCAAAATTCCTTCTTTGAATTGCTTGTTTGTTTGATAAGTTTTGATGTGATAAGGTGTAGAGAAATCTGAGATGTGTTATAGATTTAACTACCTAGTAATGAGAGGATTCACTCATGAACTAGTTTTAACCTGCGTAGATGTGTCTCTTAGGATGAGCTTATCCTAGATGTAGAAACAATCTAAAAAGTGTAGTGATGTGTTTGATTTCAAGCAATATCTAAAAGAGAACTTGGAACAATAACCTCTTAATGTTTTGAGAGTTGGGACGGATTGATGATGAAGTGATGATGTATGAGTGAGATGATGGATGAAAATGTTTTCAACTTCAATAAAAACTTTGTGTTATAAATGGGACAAACTCTATCTCTTCCCTCTCGGGTGTTGGTGGTATTTCTCAAGTTGTGTTGTATGTGATACAGACGTTTGGGAAGAAGTTGGGATTAATCTTTCCTCCTTGGTTTTTGTGATAACTCAGATCTCTATATTGCATAAAAGCTCTGCGGTTCAATGATTCTGAATCAAATTCGTTTGTTTTACCTTGAAGGTATAGACGCATGCGATGTAGAAAGACTCTATGGGAGACAAAGATTTGTCGATTGATATAGAAGAATTTCCTCTTTTTGATCAAAGCCTTTGAGCTCAATGGTCTTCTTTTCAAGTTGATATTTTGATGACACTTCTTCTTTCGCAAGATTGTGAAGAATGGTCATAAAATTTTGACTCTTTATTGTTTGTACCTTGTTTTTGATGTTTTTTGGTTGTTTTGACAGATGTTTGGTTGGATGAATACTTTGTTTTTGGGATTGATTTTCTGATTTTTTCTTTGACAAGAAAACAAAGCAAGCACACAAACACCAAAATGTTGCCCCAAAGGCACAAATGAGTATGGGTCTAGATCAACCCAATCTTTGGACTTGTATATGACCCTTCCTTTAGATGTATTTTAAGGTGTATTTCCAAAGCCTGAAGTCGGCTCAATTTGTACTTGGTCTTTAAAATGAACACACTTCAAACACTTTTTATCCCTAAGGTCAAATGGCCAGTTGTGATAAATTTAGCCCACATCTTGATATTTCTTCGACTTTGGTACTACATACCTTATGAATCCCACCGTGGCAGGTAAGGATGTGATATACTAAGTCTTGCACGAGCATAACAAATAGATGATCCCTATGATGGGGGAGTCGCCACTTTTATCAAGCCACAAGTGACTTTTCAAAAAGCTATGTTTCTACTCAAGGAAATATGTATGGTGAGTATCTTGGGAGCAAAACCATCTATGCTCTTGCACTAAATTATATCGCAAATATCCTCAATCAATAGAACAGGTGGGCTACTACTTAAAGGTGTTTAGTCATGTTCGATGTTTTTGGACATAAGTTCATTCTGCAGTGACTCACTTAAGAGCCTTGTAACTGGTGGTGGGGCCCATTTGTCCTTTCGGCCAGTTACACTGTAGGAACAACTATACCCAAGGCTACAACTTTCGCTCTCACCTGATTTCTATAGCGGCTCGAAGGATTTACCGCTCGAGGTCGTTCCCAAGAGTATCGATCCCTTGGCAGGCCTCTCTTAGAAAAATAAAATTTGAGCGTTACTAACACTTTTCTCTTGCACCTAGGACCACGAGAGCCAAGGGAGAGGATAGTGTGTGTTAGAGGTAGGACCACTCGACTGACTTTTTGCACAAGTGTGCCAAGTACGAAAGACACTTGTTCTTTTTAATCCACCATTACAAATGTGATCTAACTATTTGGAGATGTTGCTCCAATAGCCATGGTGTTCTTTTTAACTTCAAAGACAATGTGTTTTGTAACCTAGAATTCGGAAATCCTGGTCAACTTAAAGAAAAACACGTTTGCTTGAAGTAAAATTGCTTTAAAAATGAGACAAGTTGATTGTGAATTTTATTTGCACAAAAAATGGAAGTGTGGATTGTGAGTTTTATCTTGATGCAAGAAATAAAATTTGCCTTGTTGATTTTAAGCACCAAAACGAAGTTTGTTTCCTAACTTGCAAAAAAATAAAGTTGTTTTTGTATAAGTTTGTGGTTCTTTTTACCTTGGAACAATGAAATTCTTTTTAAGAGCCCCAAACAAATGTGTGATTCTTTTTTTTTAAAAGCCCAAATTTGAAATGTGAAGTTAATTTTAAACCAAAATAAAAAATGAATTCATTTTTAAAACCAACTTCAAAAACAAGTTAGTAAAAAATATAAATCTACTTTTTAATCTAATTTAAATCTGCACAAAAGAGAAAAATAGTTAGTAAAATCCGCCTATTTGGTGGGCTTCTACAAGCCTAATTTGTTTTTTGGTTTTTTTTTTTTTTTGTTACAAGGTGATTTGTACAACGTTTTGTTACAATAGTGCTAGTCTGCGTTTGAACAGAGGCGCTATTTAACACAGACGCACTAAAAGAAAGGGAAAGACAGAGAAGACAAAAGCACTGAAACAGTGTGAATAGCGCCAAAATAATGTCAAACGCACCAAAACAGTGTCAAAAGCGCAACCTGTGTGACATTTTCAACATTCAAACATGTTATTGGTTTTAAAAAAAAAAAAAAAAAAGTTGATCTTTTTGGTGTTTGGATTCACGTCGGGTTCACCAAATGATGCTCTGCAAAAAGGATTAGAAAATCTGTTTGATGGCAACACACACAAGAGCACAAGAAACAAACGTTAGTGTTAGCAACAAAAAATTATCCTAAACAGGCATATCAAGAGAGATATTAAGCATGAAATAGAAAGCATATAAACATAGAATAAAATAGCTAATCAAGATGCTCATAGTTGCTCCTCCCTTGTTCCTCTCCTCTCCAAGTCCCAAATGAGTGTAACTCTCAGCTTTTAGCACTAGCCATGGATGCCATATGGAGATTCAAGATGGTTGAATATGATAAGCAAATGCTATGCAAGTGTAGATAGTGATGCTATGAAAAATCTCTATGCTAATGCCAGTATAACAACAATACTCTAATGCTTCTCTTTTTGCTTGAGGAGAAGGGTTCTATTTATAGAAGAAATGGGGAAATGAAGGGTTAAGATTGAATGGTTTAATCAAGGGCCAAGTTTGAAAGTTGGGAATCCATGTGCACAATTGGCACCAATAAAATGGTGACAAGTATCAACATAGGATTGGGTTGAGAGAAGAGGTTGGAGGCATTAAAGGCCTGAGAAGACCTCATGGTTATCTAGAGGCTAAGGGTCAAGTCCAAATTAAGATTACCCACTGGATTAAGAGTTAATCCAAGGATAAACTTTTGTGCAAATGTTTAAGAGATAATCATGGTCAAAGCATTAATGGCCTGATGAGACCTTTGGGTTGGGAAGAGGTTGAGTCAAAACAAATGTTTTAACCATGTGGAAGGGTTTGAGGTAACCATTAATGGTTATTGGAGACTTTGGGGATTAAGTGGTTGAAGGTTGAAAGCCTTCAATGGTTATCAAATACTTTGAGCCATTTAGTGGTTGAAGGTTGAAAGCCTTTAATGGTTATCAAAGACTTTGAGGGTTTGAGAAGTGACTTCCCTTTTGCTTAGGAATGTGACAAAGTTTAGAGAAGGGGTTAGGTTATTTAGAAGTGATTAGAAAATTCTAGAAAGGGTTTAGGCATGCAAGTGGATTTTGTAGGAAAATGCAAGTGGGAGAAATTTTGGTATTTTCAATTAAAATAAAATCATTTATTTCAATTAAATGGTGTAATTTGCATTTGGATAAATATTCAAATAAATATTAATTTATTTAAATGAGAAAAATGAAGATAAAGCATTAAAATGCTTGAAGACTTTGAGGGAAACCATTAAAGGCTTGAAGACTTTAAGGAAAACCATTAAAGTCTTAAGAAGACTATAGAAGGAAGCCATCAAGTTTGAAGACTTTAAAGCCATCAAGTTTGAATACTTTAAGGGAAACCATTAAAGGTTTCAAGTGGGTGAGGATAAATAGGATTTTAAATAAATAATTTATTTAAAATAGTTGTGCAACTTGCTTTTGTAGGAAAATACAAGTGGGTGGAGGATAAAGATGATTTAAATAAATTATTTATTTATTTAAATGTGAGAGGTGGGATTTTGGGGGATTTAAATAAATATTAATTTATTTAAATGTGAGAAGATTTAATTAAACAAATATGATTTATTTATTTAATTAATGGTCTGAATTTGGTTAAGTGAATTAAATCAAATAAATTGCATAATTTATTTAATTAATAGGAGAAGAGGGTTAAGATGAATTAATTAAATATTAATTTAATTAATTCATTAATTGATGGTTAAATAATCAAATAAATACTAAGTATTCATTTAATTAAGTGGACAAATTTATGTGACTACAAGTTCCTTTCAAATACCGAAGAATCCATTTCACAGCATTCCAATGTTCCATACTCAGATTACTCATAAACCTGCTCACAACTCCCACTGCATGTGGAATTTCTAGCCTTGTGCATACCATTGCATACATCAGACTGCAAACAACTGATGAATACGAGATGTTATATATTTTATTAACCTTTTCCTGTGCCTTTGGGCACATCTCCTTAGTCAATTTGAAATGACTAGCCAAAGGTGTACTAACTGCTTTTGCATCCCGCATGTTAAATCTTTTCAACACTTTCTTTATATACTCACTTTGGGACAAATTCAAGGTTCTATTTTTCTTGTCCCATGTAATCCTCATACCAAGAATTTGCTTAGCTGCACTCATATCCTTCATAGCAAATGACCTGACTAATTTCTATTTAATATCAATTATATGTTGCATGTTAGACCCAACAACAATCATGTCATCAACATAAAGCAACAGGATAATATAACTGCCATTATCAAATCTCTTAAAATATACACAATGATTAGAATAATATCTATGATAACCATCTTCAGCCATGAAACTATCAAATTTTAAATACCATTGTCAGGGTGCTTGCTTTAGGCCATACAGACTTTTCTTCAACCTGCACACCAAGTTCTCCTTACCTTTGACCTCATATCCCTATGGTTGCAACATGTAAATTTCCTCCTCCAAATCTCCATGGAGAAAAGTTGTTTTGACATCTAATTGTTTAAGATGTAAATCATCTACGGCCACAAGACTAAGTACAGTTCTAATTGAAGTCATTTTTACAACTGGAGAAAATATTTCATCATAATCTATACCCTTTTTCTGTGCAAAACCTTTTACCACAAGTCTGGCTTTATATCTTTTTTGACCTCCTTCCTCCTCCTTCAACCGATAAACCCATTTGTTAGGCAAGGCTCTTTTTTTTGCAGGTAAAGGGACTAAGTCCCAAGTCTTATTTTTCATCAAGGAGTCCATCTCCTCTTTCATGCCTAGCTCCCACTGTTGTTTGGCATCCACTTGCATTGCTTCTTCATATTCTTCTGGTTCACCAGATCAGTTAATAATATAAAATACAAAGAAGGAGAAAATCTTTCAGGGGGTCTACTCGACCTTGTAGAACGTCTAACATTTGCAGGAGTTTGTGGGACATTCTGTTGTTGCTGAGCATCAGGTACCTGTGACATTTCATTTTCAAGAATCTCATCCAACACCACATATTCTTGCTTGTCCTGTTCATGCTTCTTTTTCTGCATCTATTCTTTATACATAACCTTCTCATTGAATATAACATCTCTACTTCTAATTATTTTCTTATTTTCAAAATCCCATAACCGATAGCCATATTCATCTATCCCATATCCAATGAAGGTACATTTCTGAGATTTAGCATCAAGCTTGGTTCTGTTTTCTTTATCAACATGGACAAAAGCTTCGCAACCAAAAGTTTTTAGAAAAGAATAATTTACCTTTTTACCAGTCCATGCCTCCTCTGGAATATCACCATCCAAAGGGGTTGAAGGTCCTCTATTTATCAAATAGATAGCAGTATGTACAACATCTGCCCAAAAATGTAAGGGCAATCCAGCATGCAATCTCATGCTCCTCGCGCGTTCCATGATAGTCCTATTCATTCTCTCTGACACACCATTTTCCTGTGCAGTTCCTGGAACTGTCTTCTACTTTCGAATCCCATTTAAGGAGCAGTAATCTTCAAATGCTTTGCTGCAATACACACCTCCATTATCCAATCTAAGACACTTCAACTTTTTTCCCGTCTCATTCTCAACCAAAGCTTTCCATTTCTTAAAAGTTTCAAAAACATCTGATTTTTGTTTTAGGAAATATACCCATGTTTTTCTAGTTGAGCTATCAATAAAAATAACATAATAACAAGAGCCACCAAGAGATGATACCTGAGCCGGTCCCCATACATCTGAATGCACAAGCTCTAATTTCTCACTCTTTTTCTCTTTCCCAACCTTGAGAAATCTGACTCTTTTTTGTTTACCATAAACACAGTTTTCACAGAACTCTAAATCAATCTTCTTTAGTCCTGGCAATAGATTTTTGGAGTGAAGGGTTTTCATCCCTTTCTCACTCATGTGCCCAAGCCTATGGTGCCACATTATCGAATCTGTTCTTGCAACATTTATTGTTGTTGTCCTTGCAGTAACTTTATCTGTAGCAGCTAGGGTAGAGTAAGTGTTACATGTACACAGATATAATGTGCCTACCTTCGCACCTTTAGCTATTACTAATGATCTTTTAGCGACCTTCCACATACTATTTGAAAGGGTAACTATGCAACCTTCACTACCTAGTTGCCCTACAAAAATTAAATTTCTTCTTAAATTAGGAACATGTCTTACCTCCTGCAGAAACCAGTCATTTCCATTCTGCAACTTGATCTTTATCTTTCCTTTTCCAACAATTTGACAGGGCTTATCATCACCCAAATATACCTGTCCAAAATCACCTTGAACATAATCTAGAAAATATTTTCTATGGGGTTTAGCATGAAATGAAGCCCCAAAATCTATTACCCATGAATCATTAACATTATCCAAACATAAGACTAAAGCATCTTGTAAAGTATTACTTGCAATATTAGCTTTCTTACTGTCATTTTCATTTTTGTCTCCTTCTTTGTTTTTTTGAGACCAACAGTCTTTCTTTAGATGATCAGGATTTCCGTAGTACCAGCAATCTTTCTTTCCTCTAGATTGAGAGCGTCTTTTCTTTGACTTCCCTCGTGACTTCTCATTCTCAGAGCCTTTTCCTCTTTCCTTTGATCTTCCTCTATTCTCCACATTCAAAACACTACCCGATGATGTTGGAGTCTCACCTGTGCTTTTCCTTCGCATTTCCTCGCTTAGGATAACACCAACAATATCATCAAATACCAAAGTATTTTTACCAGAAACAGAATTACTTACAGCCATAACCAAGCTATTCCAGCTTTTTGGCAAAGAACATAAAATCAAGAGAGCCCTAACCTCTTCTGCAAAAGTAATTTTTACCGAAGACAATTGACTGGTAATTGTATTAAATTCATTTAAGTGCTCTGCTATAGATCCTCCCTCACTCATTTTCAAATTAAATAGACGCTTCATAAGAAATACCTTATTCGAAGCCGAGGGTTTCTCATACAACTTAGCCAATGTCGCCATCAAATCTACAGTCGATTTTGCTTCTATTATATTGAATGCTACAGACGGTGCAAGGCACAATCGAATGGATCCCAGTGCCTTTCTATCTAAAATGTCCCACTCTTCATCTGACATTGTGGTCACTTTCTTTGCCTTTCCTTCCAATGGCCGCCACAAATCCTTTTGATACAAGTAATCTTCCATCTGCATTTTCCATAACTGATAATTCTGGCCATTAAACTTTTCAACCTTGAATTTGGAATCCTCCATTGCTCCCACTCAAATTTGAAAGTCTTGCCAATTTACAGAAATATTCGCTCTGATACCAATTGTTAGGGTTTCAAGCAGATCTGAAGCAAATATGAACTAACAATTATATGCAGATTTAAATACAAAAGATAAAGAAATAAAATAGAACACAAATAACACAGAGATTTAACGTGGTTCACCCAGAATGGGTTACGTCCACCATACACAGCCATCCAATCTTTCTTATTATCTAGCAAAAATAGTACATCAACCTTACAATGCCTTAAGCATCCCAGCTTCTTATAACATGCGTTTTTAGGGCAAAAACAAAGTCGACCTTTTTAGGGTTTTATTACAATGTTGGCGAGGATACGTGCTGAGTGTACAGTACTTTGTTGATCAGTCACCACATTTCAACACATACAAGCAGGTCCCCTGTGGTATCCCCTGCTGCTGACCATACTGCCGCAAAACTCTGCCAACCTGAAATCTCTTGATCACAAAGGGCATCTGCCCTATCAAAAACTGACTCATAAAAACATAAGGCATCTTCAGCCCATCCTCGGCTCAGACCTTGCAATCTGTATATGGTCGCCAGACGACCGTATCGATGTCATCCAACACCCTCCTCCAGTGCTCAAGTTTGCCCAGCTTACGTTGGACAACTAGCCCCCTTGTTTTCATATGCATATGCTCGCCCAACAGGCCTGTCTCTATCCACCAGTGGCCTAACTACTGGAATGTGCTCCCAACACCATACCTTTAGGAGTGTCACGCCAGCTGACAAACTGTCATAACCCAGGTATACCACCTCATGTAAATCCCTATATAAATGAGCTAACATGGCCGATCCCCACGCAAACCTGCGGCCCTGTGTCACCATCTCCTCAAGCACCAATCCCTAACCTACAGAAAATCCCTTCGACCTACGGTCGGGACATAGGAATCCACCTATAAAACCTGCTAGTACTAACGGAAGAGGCGCATAGTCTAGATCCAAGAACTCTTGCCAAGGGATCTCATACCCACACACTGTCTCATCATGAAATATGCGACGCAGTGCCTCTGTTCCACCCTCCTCGGTCTGCTCATACGGCAATAATGCACCTGCTACGGGAATCCGCAATATCCTGTAACAGTCCTCGGGAGTAATCGTCATCTCACCTGTGGCAAAGTGGAAGGTGTTCGTACCACTATGCCATCTCTCTGCGAGCGTTGTAAGTAAACCCCAGTTCACAGTGAACCGAGGCATATCCAATAAAGACGACAAGCCACATCTCTCAATAACATCTAAGTCAGCCTGTGCCAACCGTGGTATCAATGCCCATGGTCTGGGGAACCGTTCGCGTGACTAAACCACTCCCAATCGCTCTTGTCAAAGAGCAACACAAGTCCAATATCAGTTTCCTCATCAAAACAAAGATATCAAAATCAAAATCAAATCAAAACCTTGAAATTTTTTGCAAATCTAATCAAGTTCCACATCATATCATTCCATATCAACTTGTAACACAACTCAAGTTTTCAAAAACCATATCAAAACTTGTAAAACAACTCAAGTCTCCACATCACATTAACTTGTAAAACAATTCAAGTTTCCCACCCATATCAGCTTGTAAAACAACTCAAATTTCCAACCCATATCAACTTGTAACATAACTCAAGTTCCATATCCATATCAGCTTGTAACACAATTCAAGCTCCACACATATTAACTTGAAACAATGCAAATCAAATCAAGGTTCGATCAAAAACACATTAATATCTACATCAATAACTTGAAAAATCGCAAATCAAACCAAGTTATATCAGTACTCATATTGGACAAACTATCAAAAACATTCCACCTCCCTAGGCAAAACTGACCTTATCCTATGTAATTTTTCAGCATTCAAAAATCATCCTATCTTGTAAAACCTACTGCATGCGCTAATTAAATTTGGCTATGCGCTAGACTAAATCCATGCGCTATGTTGTTTTCTCCATGCGCTATCCTATCTACCCTATGCACTAGACTAACTCTACGCGCTCCCCTTTTTTCTCCATACGCGAACTAATCCACCCTAAGCGCTAAAACCGACCCATGCACTAACCTATCCCACGCCTGCGCTACCTATTTGACCCTATGCGCTAGGTCTAACCTATGCACTACATCCCCCTACCCATGTGACCCCCTTTAGACCCTATGCGCTAAGTTTACCCGATGCACTACCCTTTTAACCCTAAGCGCTACCCTATGTCCCTCATGCGCTAACCTAAGGCCATGCGCTAACCTAAAAACTTCATGCACTACCCTAAATATTTTCGGACGCTACCCTAAATTGCAACCCTATGCGCTATGGAATTTTTCGTATGCGCTAAACTAAGACTCCTATGCGCCAAAACGTGAAAACCGCATTTTAAAGATAAAAAACTGACAAAAAATGATCAAATTAAAAATAAATAAGGCGTCAAAAGGGTTGACTTATAGGTGGTCCATATGCGGCAGGCCTCCGATACTTCTGAACGCGCTTGAATCGATGCGTAGAATAGGGAATAGGCATTTTGTCTTCTCTCCAAAAGTCTCTTTCTCCAAGGTCAACAAGTACAAATGAGACAAAACAATGCACTTTTTCCCTTTTATAGGGTAAAATAAAATTAGGGTTAGGGAAATGAGCATGAAATTTGCTCGCGGTCTCCCTCATACCCTCGCACACATCAATTATCGGGAGATGAATCAATTTAAACATTCCACCTAGCCAAAATTTTGCACAACAAACACAATTATCAAATCAAATCAAATTTTCCAAAATTTTGATTCATCTCTCGAGGGGGCATTATCACCATCATTCATCAAATCTGGAGCATGACATGAAAATCCATAAAAACAACATTGATCATAAAATCACAACGACACATCATTTTCTTTGAAATAACATGTGCACACACATCACTTCAAAGAGGGGCAAAATGTAGACATATAAAAATGACCATATTCCTAAATGAATATTTTATGTTCATTTCTCTATTTAATTAAATTACCCGCATTCCTCTATTTAATTAAGTAAAATACTCCATTAAATTCACTATACCTCTTTAAAAGAATAAATCATTTTATTCAATTAAATCCCCTATCCACCTTTTAATTAGATTCAGTTTTTAATTATAATAGTTATCCTAAATTAAATAAATCTAATTTATTTAATTTCCCCATTTGCAATCAAATTGAATTAAATCCATTTTATTCAATTAAAACCTATTATCCTTTCATCCACTTGCAAAATCCTACACCTCCCACTTGCATCCTAACCCTCTTCCTATTTTCTTCTAGAATCCATCTAATCCTAATTAATTAACCCAAACCCATTCATTATCCCCTTTCCCTAAATTTGAGGAGGTCACTTCTCAAATTTGAAGTAAAGTCTTCTAAAAGCATTAAAGCCTTTATCCATTCAACAAGCTAACTTGTTGAATACCCCCAAATTTGGAAGGACTCTTACAAATTTGTCCCCAAAGTCTTCATAACCATTAATGGTTAACTCAACCCTTTAGCATGGTTAAAGAATTTCCATAAACTCAACCTCCATGTAACCCAAGGGTCTCATCAAGCATTTATTGTTTTGACCATAGTTATCCTTAAACCTTTGCACAAGAGTTTATCCTTTGGATAACCCTAACTTAACCTTAACCCTTAACCACTAGGGTAACCATGAGGTCTTCTCAAGCATTTAATGCTTCTTACATCTCCTCTCAACCAACCTTATGTTGACAATTGTCACCATTTCATTGGTGCCAATTGCAAACATGGATTCCCAACTTTCAAACTCAACCCTTGATTGCCTCTTTCAATCCTAGCCATTCATTGCCCTATTTTTGCTATACATAGAGCTCTCATTCCTCCATTTTCAGGATCCAAGTCTTTAGCATCATACTTATACTAAAATCCATTCAAGCTTTCATATATCATTTATGCTCATCATTTAGCCTCTCTTTTAAATAGGAATTAATCTAAATATGCATGTTTAGAGTATGTTCCTTATCATTTAGCTTAATCATAGACTAATATAGCATGCTAGGATAGTCTTGTTTACTAATCGTGTCATCTTATAACTAGTTTGTTGCATTTATAGGATCATGCCTAGCTTAGGATGCATCTCATCTTAAAATCAAACCAAGCATCCCTCGTTCTTGCATTTGTCATCCCTAAACCACTTTGCTCAGTGATCTGAGAGTAAAGACATTGGTTTGAGGGACCTTGTGAGATAGAGAACCATGGAACCAACCTTGGGAAGCTGAGCCATACTTCATGACTCCATAGCTTGCACCAAGAAGTCATGTGGGTGTGTGAGCAAGGCTCCTTAGGCTTCATTTTTCACATTTTAAGTTCTATCGACCCGCTTTTCCCGCATACAAATATTACTAGGCTAATGCAGTCATGTGTTCTCTCCTTCTCCTTACTTATGTTGCTCGTTTATCTCAATAGTAGAGTAGTGAGATCCTAAAGTCCTTGGAGGCTTAATGTGTCTTGTCTCTTTGATATCTTGATAGAATTCTTTTGATGCAACTTTATACTTTACCATGAGTATGCTTAGTCTCATACTCCTGCTAAAGTGGGGGCTAAATGTAGCGTCCTAAATTGTACTCTGTACTCGCCTACAATTTTGTCCTTACTTAGGCCTCACTTTGGCGTTTCATCTTCCAAGGCTCGATTGCAGTGTTGATTCTGCCACTTGTGCTAGGGGGGATTGTTGCAAGGTGTGTGCCCTTGGTCTCCTTGTGTTGTGCAGTGCAAGCGATGAGTTTGCGATATGGCTTAATCGTCTCCTATAGATTCTGTGTTATGCAGTTGTATCAAGCATTAACAGGTCGATCTTTTGGTGCAACGACAACCATGTTTCCAATAAGCTTGTTATAAGTGCAATTGTTGTTGCACCAAAATATTGACCTGTTAATGCCCGATACAACCACTAGGCTAAAAGAATCCATGTGAGGCGATTAAGCCATGTCACAAACTCGAGCACTGCATTGCACAACACAAGGAGAGCAAGGGTGCACACCTTGCAACAATTCCCTCCCCCCCAGCACAAGCGAGGGGTTTGAACCTGTGACAAATCTCTGATACCACTTGTTACAAGTGCGATTGCTTTTGCACCAAAAGATCGACTTGTTCATGCCCGATAAAACCACTAGACTTATAGAATCCACAAGAGATGGTTAAGCCATGTCACAAACCCGAGCGTTGCACTATACAACACAAGGAAACCAAGGGCACACACCTTGCAACAACCTACAATTTTGTCCTCACTTAGGCCTCACTTTGGCATTTCATTTTCCAAGGCCCAATTGTAGTGTTGATTCTACTCACACCACTTAGCAATTCCACATTTTCAACAATTTTCCAGCTCAACCCCCAATTTGGAGTCCTAATTTCCAAGACTGGGATGTATCACACTCTGGGCCTCTTAATTGAGCTCCAAATTGCACCCCCTTAATGATCATCATGAATGGGCGGGAATTTGGATCTCGTGTCGATCCATTGTAGAAATTAGATTTGATTTTCGTCAGTCAGGTATAAAAGGAGGTTTACCCCTCTCATTTTAAACTTAATTGATCAATTTATCATCCTACACTTTAGCAAATTCAAGTGAGCAAGCATTGGAGCGGAAGTGAAGTCAAGTTCAAGTATTGAAAATAACATTCATGATCCATGTTTTATGAAGAAATCCTATATAAAACTGTAATTGCCTTGTGTGAAGACAAACAAAAATTCATCAAGGTAAACATTGTGATTTTCAACATTACATTTCAGATTTAGTCTTTTTCTCAAAAAGAAAATACTTCAATCCTTCATTACATTTATAAATTCAATTTCATGGTTAATTCCAAAACTTGGGTTTGACCTAAGGCAAACCCGTATTCCCAACATATTTCCCTTTCTTTCTATGTGCAGGAAACATGTGTTGACAAGTTGAAAGCACTGAAATATTGAGAGGGGGGGATGAATCAGTATCGCCACTTAATTAAAATAATAAACTTTTTACCAATTGAAGTTGTCCTAAAAAACATCAAATAGACTTGATTGAAGTAAACAATTAATGCATAATAAACAAGAAGAACACAACCACAAGATAAACACCAGAATTCATACGTGGAAAACCCAAATGGGAAAAACCACGGAGACTGTTAGCTTTCAGAAAAATATAACTAGTTATAGTTGTGTTTACAAACAGGTGGCTCACTGCCAGATTACAAAAATGGCTCACTATTGACCTGCTCACTGCAGATACAAAAAGAAACGACTAATTGTCGAAATGCTCACTGCAATTGAAAAGGTTGAATTGAGAAAGTTTGCATCTCCAAATGCACGCGATCAGTTCCAAGTTTAAGCTCAAATTACAAATCTCATACTTTACAGAAGATCCGGTTAGAGATCTTTGCACCACTGTTTTGCAGCAGGTTCGGTAAAGGACTACTGCAATACTGTGACACCAATTACCTTCGTTGTCTGCAACTCTCACATACATTGCTTCTTTCGCACATCACACACACTCTCTCTTGATCGATGTCTTCATTCACCACTCATGTACATGTATATATATCAGAGGGTAAAATTATAGAATACTGTGTCGACCAAGCCCAACACGTTATCAATAAGCTCATGTCGGCATCCACAATACTTCTACACAATTCCTTTACATACTTCTGATTACCAATGCATATGCTGAGATTACCGAAAAAAGGGCAAGGGTCATCCGAACCCAAGAGAACGTACCTATCATCACAAGATTAAGCTCAATATCTCCAAAATGTAGACTCCTCAAGTACCAAGGAAATTGCAATCACAAAATTTGAAGAGATACTTCTGATAGCCATAAAAAACACAAACTCTAAGATACATAATTGATACTAGGATCAACAAGGATTCCTAACACCAGGATATTGGGGTCAATGAGAACTCAATGGGACCTCAAAAGGTCATCATCCAAAGTTGTCCATGCTGCATAATAACTTCTAACCAAAAACCGCAACACCTAAACTACACATACGTACTGACCGCATACAATCCTTGCATAACTATATCCATAACATCCAAGATGACTACATCCCATAACATCCAAGACATCCGGACTGATATCTGGGTTTGCATACACTGTTCGGTAAAGAGCCAAATGACTGGTTTGACATCAATGACAACATTATTCACATGTCTAACAACAGGTGCAGAGTTGTACTCGAGAAATCCGACAGAGTTCATGGTGATGAATAGGTTGGCTTTCAACGATAGAAACTTTGAAGGACTAGAGAAAATTTGTGGTACCTGGTCCCAAAAAAATCAGGCCGAACTTCTAGGAATAGGTTTGACACATCTTTTGTTGAGATCCAAGTTTGTGGCTCATTGGGATAATTGTAGCTTACTTTTTATGTCAAATTGCTTTAATATTTTTTTGTTTTGCCCTAATTTCACAATCAATCAAATTCAACTTAAAAAAGAGGCTAATCACAATCCTAACCCAGATGAATCCAATCATAATCTTAGTCTCTTTGAGCCTAGATCTATTGGATTTAATCCTCTTTCAATGTATGTGTGGATTTAATTGGGCTAGTTAGTGGTTTTATTATCTTAAATTCTACTTCTCAATTTTTACCACATTACAATAAAGTATTGCAGTTGATAAAGTTTTGAAGTCAACACTTATAAATCACATGGAAAATGCAAGTAACCTATATAAATATCTTGTGGGTCTCTTTTCAAAACCGTGTCAAGCAACTTCTTAAATCTTGCGTCGAACATGTGATCTTGAATTTCTTTAGTTGTGAAGGACTCATTATCAAAATCTTGTGCATTATGTTTTTTTTTGGTCAGTAGTAGTTGATATTTGTATTGAGAAACCAAATTTTGTACTAGCCTGAACCAGGTGGGGCTACAAACAGGGAGCCACCTCCCCAAATTCACTTACACTATTGATTTAACTCCCCTCCTAGAGAGCTAGCGATCATGCTAAAGCTCCCATCCTTATCTCTTCTATCTCTCTTCCTTTTAACCTCTATCCAACCTTCCTCTCTAGCATTTTCTAGAAACTTCAAAGTGGAAACACCTAATGTATCCTTTCCCCCTACCTCCAGAATATGCGAGCTAATAGGGCATTCATTCATCGCTCCTTTGGCAAACCCCATCGTTGAACCAGAATAAATCCTAGACTCTTCCATTTTCTCTCTCCCCGCCTAATCAACACAACTATCTACATTAGCATTGTCTTTCACCAAAGCTCCAAAAACCCCTGTCTCACCCTATGTCTGTGGACTAGATATTTTCTCAATCTCCCTATCCATACCACTGTCATCTTTGAGCCCACCACTTAGAACCTGAGGAATCTTTTGATTCACCTCCACCTCCACTGTGTACTATTGAGGAGATACCTCTTTCCACCAAGATGTTGGCTTCAACACTCTACGCCTGTCACAAGAAACAACATTATGCCTAGATTTAAAACATCTCTTGCATCTGAATGGAACCCCTTCAAAATCCACAAGCTAAACCCAACATTTCGAGGTTTGAATAGAGATCTTTGATGGAAGTTGTTTAGACACATCCATCTCCACCAAAATCCAAGCAAAAGTTGTGTAGTAAATTTAAAGATCCTTCGTCAGCCATCAAAAAAATACCTAAAGAGTTCCCCACAACTTCAAAACATGAACCAAACCAAAATTGCATGGGAAGATTTGGAAGTTTGATCTAAAGAGGAATCTGCTCAAAGGATTTCAACAAAGGGTTGAAGGCCAGATGCCATGGCTTCGACATCAATAGACGATTGTCCTCCAGCACCATTGGTTGTCACCAAGGATTTTGTTCTTATCCTTCTCATTTTGAAAAACTACAACAAAAGACCCTTGAGTATGCAGATAAATCTACACACAACCATCCACGATGGGCTCCCAATGAATAAAAATCCACTTGTGAAGATCCCCTAGACTTGGCCATAAACCTCTGAAACACCTAATGAGCCCTAAACAAAAAAAAAACCTTTAATTATGCTCCACTTCTTTCTCCATTTCCTCTGTCAGGTTAACTGTGACAAGCTTAACCATTGGTTTGTTGATTCCTTGCGATTGTGACTCAATATGTGGCTTAGAAGGAAATACTGATCGCCTTGTCTCATTTCCATTCTCGACCCCTTTAACCCATCCATCACCTGCAACCGATCCATTATGGGAACAAATCCCCTAGCCTGGCCATTTTGGAAAAGTACTATCCACACCCGAGCCCGAGAAATTACACACAAACCCAGCCCTGCCCGTACACTCCCAATTAAGAAAATCAACAATATTCATTTGGGTGAATCTGTGTCTTGCAACACAAGCCCAACTCTTGTGCTCATCATGCAAACATCGCCCAACAAAAAACTTCCCTGTCATAGGAACCCTAGCAGTCGGAGTAGCTTGTAACAACTTCATTTTTTTTCTTACTCCCAACATAATCTTATGCATTATGTTGATTATGTCCATGTTTTGAGATCCTTGAGCTTCTTTGACTTGTTTTCTAGTATTGGTTGTGGAAAAAATAAATTAGTAGTACCCAAAGGGTGGTTATTACAACATCGTCACCATCTTGAGGAGAGGGTTTTATCCCAAAACTGTTTGTATTTTGACATTATAAACCTATTCACTAACAAGTTTTTAGGTGACTTTGTCGCAAGCTCCAATCTTATATTAATAGTCTTTCCTAAATGTTTAAAAATATTAAATTATCTCCCATTCAACACAACTTCTCTCTAGTTTTGTAGCCCAACACTAAGTGACTAAAGTAGAGATAAAATATAGCATAACACATTTGAGTTTCCTTGCATATAGATAAAAAATTTGATTGAAAATATTAAGTTGATAACATGGATAGGATATTCAAAGTAAAGCCTACAGAAATTTGATTAGATGACAGTATCCCATTGTGATTAAAAGAATTTAGTTGTCTCACCATCACCTTCTCAAAATCTACCCATTTATTATCATTCCATTCTTCATGATCAACAATGAAAACTTTATTTGAAACTAGCTAACAAGAGGTTCAAAAGGGGTGATCAAAAGAAAGACCTTAAAACCCTATACTTTTTTAAAAAGAAACTAAATTTACCTTATCCTTGTTAAGTATTTGTAAAAATCCCAAAAGAATTTTAGTTCTCACCATCACCTTCTCAAAACCTACCCCATTTATTATCATCACATTCTTCATGATCAAGAATAAACACTTTCTTTGAAGCTAGCTAACTAGAGGTTCAAAAGCGAAGATCAAAAGAAAGGCTTATGGTAAAAAACCCACTAGAACCTCAAATCCACCCCTATTATTAAAACCCAAGTATTCAAATGTAAATGTTTGTCTACCACCTTAAGAACCTCCCCCAAGTGCTAAAAAGTATGTGGGAACTAGGAAAATAAACCGAAGTTAAAACATTCTAGACTTCAAACCCATAATCCCATAAGAGTATGTGGGAACTAGAAAAAAAAAAGCAAAGTTAAAACAATCCCATAAGGAGTCATACAACAACCGCATCTCGATAGAAAAGAGATAAATCTTGAACACAAACCTTCAATAATTGATTTCAAAACTTCTATAAACCATTAAACTATTCTATAGAAAAAACACGAATACCCAGCTTTTCTTTTTTTATTTAAAATAATGTTGTTTGACTTATTGATGGTGTGTTAATATTAAAAAAAAAATTGCATCAAATCAATTATATAACTAGCCTTAATAGTCGATTTAATAGCAAATTTATTAAATATAATCATTATATATTTTTTACACCCTTATAAACTGTACAATCGACCAAATCTAAATTCTTATAAACCCATTATTTTATACACATTGTATTGTAATACTTAATAAATAATAAATAATTAGACATTGCCACATTATCTGTGACGATGTTATTGGGTTGTGTTCTGCTGTGCTTTTGCCTGCATTTTTATCGTCTGTTGCAACTTCTTGTTGGCTGCACTTTCACACTGTTCCCATTTAGGATTTCTCTCTCTTGCAAAGCTTTATTTTAGCATCTACAATAGATAATTTCATTATAAATAATATGAATTTCCGGAAAAAAAAATTAGACATATCCAATTACCTTTACTTCTGTAGCTACTTTTTATCTACTCAAATGATAAATTATAAAGGAAATCATATTTATTTTTACATGAATGTCTGATTTCTTTCCTTTTTTATTTATTATTATATAATCAATGATGAAAAATAAACACCAAATATGACATGAAATTAGTTAATCAATTTCAATTGGATGAATTAGTTAAGTCTCGAAGACATGAAATTCTAAGCATAGCCTTGCGAGAAGAATCATTTGAAAAACAAAATCAAGTATAACATGAATGCTCAAATATAATGTCCGTGCTTTCATTTCATTTACGAGACTTTCCGTTGCTATCTTTTAATATTACAGGCAAACTCTAACAAGCTGAAGTATATCAATAAAGATTTCCTGCACTTTAATGTTCCTGTTCTTTTGGTTTGTAGTAGAACCTCCATCTTTGCATCTCTGGGTGTAAATAAGAGTTTTTTGTGTAATATATAAAAATGAATTCATTCGTGCAAACTGTAAGTGGTAGTATAGAAAAATCTAAAATACCATATACTTTCCATTCTTATTAAAAAGGAAAAAGCTTTTATTCAAATATTCCCTATTTGATGGGCTTCAAAGAGGGCCCTTCAGGGACAACGGGATCACTTTCTTTCGAATTCGTTTATTGTTGTTCTGCTGAAACATGTAGCCAAAGTCCGAAGCAAAAGATACATTTATGAACAATACAATAACTTTACAGCAACTATGACACTAAAATGTGCTTAAAAATCCACTCTAGATCAAAACAATAAATTTTCTTGTTTTTGGAGTTGCTCGGTGGTCGAATTTCTGCATGCTGCTTGGAAGTTGATTGAATATCAGCTAAATAAACAAATAAAAAAACATAAATCAATAAGCAAAGATAACCTAATAAAATCATTATAGTTGTAATTTGTAACCATTCAAATGATACCTCCTATATATCTTCTTCACAAATGTTTGAATTGCTCAGGTCCTTTTTCTTTTGCCCATAGACTTGTTGTTCAACTGCAAAATTCGCTTCTCCAACTGCTCAAGCTTGTTACTTACATGACCAATTATTTCACTTTGCATTTGGTTTCTCTGGTGCAGATCCTCAATCACCTTATTCAATTTCTTGTTTTCTTCAAGTGCATTTTCCACAGCTATGATGGTGCTTTGACCTTTAGACTCATTATCATCGTCCTTCTGTCTCTGCGAAAATGATTTCATATCTTTATTAGTCCCTCCCCTCTTTTTGACACAAGCAGCCTCTTCTGAATTATTGGCTTGTACTGAAATCTTTGCTTCAGATATTTCATCTTGCTGTGATGATTTCCCTTGGTTGGAGGTATCTTCACCTGTTTTACGGAAATTGTTAAGAGGAAAGGGAACTTTATCTAAAAGAGTAGAGAATGGTTGGCCAGCATTTAGAACTGAACAGAATAAGAAATACAAGTGGGTCATTTAGAGTATGGTTCCATGGCCGGGGACAGGTGTTGCTGAGAGAAACTGGAGGTTTTTCCAGAGGAAGGGCTCTATAGATGGTTTAACTTTTTTGGTTAAGTGGAGGTGAAGAATTTTAGATGAGAAATTATATAAATTATATACAAATAGATGTTTCAGAAAAATTATAGTTTAAAAAAAACAAAATTATAGTTTAAAAAAGAAAAAATGTTAGGCAAACTATTACATAGACGAAAAAAAAAAATCTCTAAGCTGGCGGAGAAACTTCAGCCCTCTCCATATTTTTTCTATAATTCAAAAGAGATGTCATTCAAGCTGTCACATAAATATAAATGTCCCTATAAGCGAAACCTTCTAACACCCTACCTAAAACCAAATTAAATTTTGTAGTTACATGTAGGGCTTCTATTTTATAAGGATTCATTAATCCTGCTGGCCTCTTTTCAATTCCATAGAATTGTCTGCAGATGTGAACTAGGAGCCCAAGGCCTTCCATGGAAGAGCATCTTTAAAAATATGTGTAATACAAAACCAGATGGATTGAGTTTAAAGGCTTCTAAACTTTAACATCTTTTTCTTGAATGCACAGACAACTGGTCTTGATTTTAAAAATTCCTTTTATAATATTAAAACAAGTTTTAACATATACTCTTAAATAAACTATATATAAAAAAAATCTGATGTAAAAATATATATGCCAAGGATAAATACAGGACTTGATAGCAAAATCTTTGGTAATTCAACTAACTTTTCAATGTTTATTATAGACTATTGTATTTACAACTATGAAATTTATTAAACAAAAAGCTAATTAAGGAATCTAATTTCAGACATGTGCCAATAATAAAAATAAAAGTCAACCAATGTTGGCAGTGGGCCAGCGTCCCTCGTGGGGATTCTCGACATGGTTTAACAGCCTTTTGTGGATTCTATAAGTCTAGTGGTTGTATCGGGTATTGACAGGTCGATCTTTTGGTGCAACGGCAACCCTAGCTTGTAACAAGTGGTATCAGAGCTTGGTCACAAGTTCGAATCACGTAGGCCGTGGCGAGTGACGCTGGGAGGGGGATTGTTGACAGTGGGCCAGCATCCCTCGCGGGGATTCGCGACATGATTTAACAGCCTCCTGTGGATTCTATAAGTCTAGTGGTTGTATCGGACATTGGCAGGTCGATCTTTTGGTGCAACGGCAACCCTAGCTTGTAACAACCAGTTCAACCCTAGCTTATAACAACCAGTTCATTAAAAACATTCTCACCTTTATGGAGTCCCTCAGAGCTTTCCGTACTTTGAATACTGTGCTCGCTAATAACCTTTTTCAGTTTCTCTTCATTCTTTTGAACAATGTTGGCAGCATCATTTGCTTGCAGAGGTGCTTCATTATATTTCTGCGCTTGGCCTTCAGAAATCTGGGATTTGATCTGATCCAACATTTCAAAGGCCTCTTGAAGTATGGCATTCCTGTACGTAAGTAAAAATTATAGTGGGAATTATATGCCAACTTATTTTTAGATTAATCTGAATTTCTTGAAAAATACCAAGAATTGCAAAGGATTTTGTATAAAACATATAAAATCTTAAGCGAATCGGAAAAATAGGTTAAGAATTATGCTTCCTTGAAGCTTTCTCAACCTGCTGGCAGATCCGAAATCCTCTTCCATTGCCCCAGATTCACTAGTCTCTAACTGAGGCATATCTGAACTTATCTGCTCTTGGTCAACAATAGAAACATCATCATTATCATTTACATCTCCACCGCTTGAAAAGGTTTCAGCCTCTGAAGAATCTTCAACAGGTTCCAAAGAAGAATCTTCTAAAGTTCCAGAAGAATCTTTTAAAGGTTTAGAGGACCCATTTGCAGTCCCAGAGGAATCCATAGTTTCATTGAGTGAAGCCATTTTTTCTTTTTCTTTTGGATTTTTCATTTGCTGTGAAGGTTCCATTTTTTTTACAACAGAAAAATCCTTATTATTTTCAGGATCTTTCTCACTGAGTATGACTTTCTTTGCTAGCTCAGTTTCCAAAGAAGTTAAGTCTGTATTGGATGAAGAGGCAGCATTGGACTCCGAAGCTTGAATGTCTATAAGTACACGTTGTACTTCAGGGGAACTTTCTTTGTTTGAAAGTACAGATTCTTCGGCTTTTTTAGTAGGTGGTTCACTTTCCAGGGTCTTTTCCACAATAATGGCATCTACAGTTACTTGAAGCTTTATCAGTTCACGGATTACAGCTTTCCTTGATTCCCGCACAATTGTGTCCACTCCCTGTATAGTAACATTAAACTCAGAATCATTAATTTTATGCAAAGCTCTTCCTCGATAACCATAAAGCGTAAAATGTGCATAAAAACTCTTCAATCAATACACAAGATTAAAGAACATTGCAAGATTAAAAAAGAAGCATTGAAAAGAATAGTAGCCCAGCAACTATGACTGGGCAAGCCCATATAACTTCTGAGGTGTACACAGTCCTTTATGTGTTCAGCAGATAAATTGGATTTCAAACTTGTAACTATTGTCTATGTTTTCAAATGGAGCAACTGTCTAACAAATGAAAAGAATGATGTGGAAGAAAAAATTTTGAACAGAGACAAATGGCACAGGTTTCAGAAATCGAGAAAGCTGAGTGAGAATAAGGATAAAAAACAGATTCCACTAAGACAAAGAAGTGAAAAAGGAGAAACTTAAAATTGTTAGGAACAAGAAGAAAAATAAGAGAAAAGGCTACAATATACATTGATGTCCACAAATTACCCAAACAAGACTAGGGACAGTAGAGTAGCGCTAAGCCAACTCTAATTATAAAAGAAAGTGTAGAAAAGTACAAAAGTTCATACAGAACATGGAACTCAGTAATGGAAGAACATGTTCGAAGGTACTAGAGAATAATCTGGGGCCCTGCGCTGAGAAGTTAGGGTAACATCTATCCAACATTCACAATGCACTATGGGTGAGCTTTTACATAAGTGGTCCCATGCTGGGAGCTTCAAAAGTCTCATGCAGGAAGCTTCATGATTTTTTTTATGGCACAGGAGGTTCCACAAAATGAGGAAAGAATTGCCATAGGATGAATTGAATTTTTATCTCTTTTTAGTTCTTAGATTCCTCGCAATTGCGTTTATGTAGGAATTAAAAATTTCTCCAACATAGGTCCCTTTTTTCGCCACATGATGTCATTAGAAGGTATGTACGGCTTTTCAGCATTAGCTGCTGCTAGAAAATCCATGTGACCACCAACTTCCTAAAATTCTAAACTATTTTTTTTTAACATTGCCTGCTGAGCTATAAAATCTATGAGATCCCCTGATTGTCAAAGGCGCCTAAAAATACTTAACAGCACCTGCTGAGAAATTTTTGGTAGCCCCCCTCCATGGGACCATATCTTTTAAGCTTTTCCATTAAGAAAAAGCCCCAAAAAATCTAAAAGATGTACTGTTTAAGTCTCTCAGTATGCTTTCTTTAGAGGGCTTCTCCTTCTTAATAAGTTGGCTACTGGTGAAAATTGTGCTTTCTCTGGGCCTGTGGAGAAAATAAGTCTATCAAACATTTATTTTGGTTGCATTTATGCTAAAGACTATGCGGCCTTTATGGACTGGGAAAGATGTCAGTGCACGATATCCTGTTTTGTTTGGTTGCATTGCTTGCTCCAAGTGTCAAAAGTCCAAAATTTTGTCACATACCCCAAATGAACCAATTTTTAGTAGGCATTTCAATCACACTTCCAAAGTGAAATTGCATATATAATCTCATAAATACTTGGGATAAATGAAGTATTTTGTTTATTAGAAAGAAATATTCTCAACATTTAGCTAATAATAAATAATCAAAGCCAAAGAAAAACATTATAAATTGTTTAGAACTGACTAGATTCAAGTCTCTGGTCAAATACATTGTATGGGGCTGTGTATTGTGCTCCAAACTCTTTAAATGAATCTGCACATGGGAGCCTCACTCAATCTTTAGAAAACAAATGCCTGAAACTCCATTAAAGATGGCATGGGTCTGCAGCATAGTTCCGCAGAGTTTCCTAATGTGTGTGTGGGGGTGGGGGCGGCAGCATGGGGGATGGGTTTCGAGGATGGGGGACCAAAGGCCTAAATTTAGGGACAGTAGTAGAGCAGCAGTGGGGGTTGGCGCTGATATACATATAATACTTTAAAAAATAGTTATAAAAAGATCTATAAGAATTACAAATGAAACTTCGACAAATTGGTAAAACTTCAAAATTACTAGACTTTGAAGTTTGAAGTGAACATTAACAATTTGAATATAACAATGAACAATTAGAATAAAAAACTTATATTATATTCAAGATTTCTTGATGATTGCACTGAGTACAATGATGATTACAAATGTTCAAAATAACAAAATGGAGTGAAGTGGAGCCTCTAACGATCCCCAAACTCCTCATCACTAGAATTGATAGAATCCACATGGTCAAGCTCCTCCAAACTAACACCAACCAGCCTTGCCTGTGATTGTAGTATCCTCATCAATCTGTGTTGGCTTCTCTAGATCTACATCTCACCATGCTGCTAAGCACACCTCGTATAAAAGTGTGTTACAGTTAATGAGATGCAATGCATTATGTACAACCACAAGCTTCTAGAGGCAAGCCAATTCCTCTTAAGGGAGTGGATAAAGCTACAAGTAGACCAATTCCTCTCAATAGCGGAAGAACTGGAAACCTAAAATAGCAAATGAATAGTTAGAGTGGTAGTTAAAGAATTCAGTCTGTTGGATTGTTGGCATTGACAAAACCGGTCAATCTAGAGAACCGGTATATGTGCTAAAGTTTGTCATTGATGTCCAACACTTACTGGTGAAGACACTAACCGGTGAAGTGGCATAGGTAGAGTGGTGTTGCTTTTCAATAAGCAAAAGTGATGACTTACAATACATGGAAACGACATTGGTATTGAATGATTAAAGGTTCAATCAGCTCAAGGAAAGATAAACTAAGCCAACCGGTCTATCATTCAGGAAGATCGGTCACTTTGATGATAGTGAAGTCACAAAAGGTAACTCAGGCAAGAAAACTTGTTTGTTTAAACAAACCGGTAACTCATTGGTAATCAGGGGAAAAGACTTGGTGCTAGCACAACAAACCGGCAATCAAAGGACGAACCCGTAATATAGAAGTGCAGTGGCATACCGATACACCCGTATGACAGAAGGAAGACAGGTGATCACCATAAATCTTGGAGCGGTGATCAGTTATTCAGTTGCAGTGGCAAAGGATGAGTTGGTGAGCTTGTGTCTATGCCAAATCATATGTTGGTAAGGTCAACTTTCAGTTATCATGCAGTCAAGAATGATTACATGCGGATTTTCTAGTTCGCACTTTTTTGGCTAAACACGACTCAGAAGTTTCTATCTTTGGGAGATGCGGTGGCAAAATTGGTTGAACACTTGGCAAAATTGCTGTAAGGCGCGCAGAGAAAGAGTGGGAGATTTTGAATTTGAAATCTTCCGAAATCCATGATTGGTTTGATTGAGGGAATGCCTGAAGGTGTCGGCAAAAAATGTATAAAGTGTTCTTGAAGTTCATTTAGAAAGTTTTGATCATGAAACTTGCAACAAGGAGAATTTGTTGAAGGCGATCCAAAGTGAAGATTAGAGAGAGACGAAGTGCTAAAAGGTATTAGCACAGTACAGTGTGTTTGAGGTAGATCAACTAAGTGCAGAGTCGAGAGATAGTGAACCGGCAGAGTGCAGAGCCGAAGGTCAGAGGACCGGCAGAGTGCAAAGCCGAAGGTCAGGGGACCGACATAGTGCAGAGCTGAAGGTCTGAGGATCGGTAGAGTGCAGTGCCGAGGGATAGGTGACCGACTGAGTGAAGAGCCGAAGGTGTAAGAAGGAAACTGGTGTTGTGCAGAGAAGACACAACCAGTGTGTATTGAGTGTGATGTTGTTGGCATATGTGCAAGAGTATGATGACATGATGATATTGTATGTTGTCATTGATGTCAATATGCTAAGAAGTGAACCGGTATATTGAAGTTAAGCAACTGGCAAAGAGAACCGGTATGGTGGTGTAAACCGGTATATGTGCAATAAGTGAAGCGGTATGCTTGTCCAAGTGAACCGGTATGATGTTGTGAACCGGAACCGGTATGTCGGAACGAGAACCGGTACATGGAATGTGGTAGGACTACCGGTTGGTAGTCTTAGCTTCAGGGTTTCTGGTTGAAGTGTTCCAAGCCCGATGACATTGTGTGATGAGTGAGCATTGTAATGGAGATCAAATCATGTTGCCACGTCAGTCTCGTGCACGTGAAGGATCTTGCATGAAGAAGATTGATTCTATCTACCTCGGGAATGTGCAAAGTCTTTGCAAACGGTGGAGAATGCGTGATGGGTTATCGCCTCCATGAAGCGGTGAAGAACAAACGTGGGAGAATGTCTTGAGATCTGTTCAAGACCGTTGTATTCAAATGCAAAGTGCTCAATGGTCAGGATTGAACCGATCAATTGCTTAACCTAAGTGTTTAGGGTTTAGGGTTTATGTTGCCGACCTATCTATGTTCTATAAGGTCGATGTTGTGTTTCATGTTGAGGTTGTTGGCAAATATTGTGTGTGTATCTAAGTGTAGAGATACGTGATTCTTGCCAGACTAGATAAGAGGATTGATATCTGCCTAGTGTGTGTGCAAAAGGAAGGAACTAAAGCGGATCTACATTGGCATTGAGTGCTATTTGTAGGTCCCGGAGACAATTGAGAGGGGGGGGTGAATCAGTTGTCAAATAAATTCAAATCAAAAACTTATTAACCAACTTAATGCTTAATACCGGTAAGACAGTTAAGTATGCCGGTAAACAGTGTTAACAGAAAGTTGCAATACCGGTAAGAATTAATGCATGAAACATAAGCACAAAGTCATCCACAACACATGACACCAATATTTGTACGTGGAAACCCTGTAAGGGGAAAAACCACGGTGGGAAACCTTACCCACAATCAGATGATACTACTGCAGATAGTAAGTGTACAAAGAGGGGTCTGCACGTGCAGAAAGGCCAACAGCCTAGAGCTCACTACTCAATCACAAATGGGAGTCACACTGACTACAGTTGGATGGTTAAATCCAATGAGAATGTACTGCACAAAATAGCATCTTCATATGATGGATTCAGTACCGGTGTAATGCTGATATGCTTCTACAAAAGCCTAACTTCACCTTCAAATGATGTCTTCGTGTATATCCCTGCTTGATCTCACATATACCTTCCTTGAATCTTTTTCGCATTCCACACTTGATCTTACAAATAAGATCTTACATTTATACCATACCCTGAGACCAATTTTAGTAGGTCGGCTCTACAAGATATTACAATAAAAACATTTTACAAACAATACAATATCCGATGCAATAACCGATTGAACATGTCGGCTTAATGCATTTACAACAATAATAAATCATCTCCATAGCGTGCCATGCTGATCTGGAAAAGATAAGCCTGCCGGTGTAACCCTAGATAACCTGGACCTATTTGCCGGTAAAAGCAAATATGCAAATAAGAATATACCAATGATTATTACTTCAAAGTAAAGTGTCCACATGATGTCTTCGACATTACCAAGTGTGCAGGTACCGGTTAACATTATATCCTGCCGATTAACCATATACCGGTAATTGTTTGCACAGTTTACTGTTTGCTGGTGAATGTTGTTGGATCTCCAAAGTAGGTGTATTTAGCAGGTGTTGACATCAATGACAAAACCATACCAAAATACCAACACTATTACCAGATCATTGTAATACCTGTTGATCTTTAACTACTTCAACAATTGGAAAATCCCTTAACCGAGTAGCTTTAACCAGCTTGCTGTAAATCCTTAACAGGGTGACTCAAAGCCATTGAGTTCATAAAATCCTCTGACAAGGTAACCTCTAACAGGGTTTGACCCTTAACCAGGTATTCTAGCCATCCCTTAACCGGGTGATCCCCAACAGGATCGGTTCCTAACAGAACTTGTTGTAACAGTCTTTAACAAGACTAGGCTTCTAATAGAGCAGACTTCTAAAGAGTTCAAAAACAGCTTGTGGGTATTCATCCCCACCGTGGTTTTTCCCAGTTGGGTTTCCACGTGAAAAATGTGTGTGTCATGTGTGATGCCTCTTTCATGTGATGCTTTGTTATTTTCTGTCAAGCGGTGAATCATGTTATGCTAGTAAATTATTGTGTCTCTGATGATAGATTATCTGTTTATGCATAAGGACAAAGTGGAAATGAGGAAGTAGGTTGTGTGGAAAGCTAAGAAGATTGACCGGTTCATGTCTTTCACAATTGCACTGTGTTTAACCGGTAGTAGTTTGGTTTGGACCGGTGTTAGGGATTGCCAGTAGTTTATAGTCTGCAATCAAACCGGTTCAGGAGAAGTTTTTTTTTGTTTTGTGCCTGTACTGATTCACCGGTTTGGTACTCACTTTTCATCATTGAGTTATCAATTGGTATCAGCACGTCCTCCAGGTCCTCTGAGTTGTAAGCTTAACCGCTTGAGGGAAAGATCCTATTGTAATGATGAAGAGGGAAGGTCCAAAGTTCAATAGAGATAACTTTAAAATATGGAAGGACAGAATGAAGATATACATCAGAAGCATGGGTGCTCAACATTGGAGCTATGTTGAGAACGTTTATGTTATCCCTACTGGTACTCTCACCGATGACCAAAAGAGAGAGATTCAGGAGAATGGGCAAATCATGGAAGCCCTAATCAGTAGCTTATCTGACATTGAGTTTATTGATGTCCAGGATAAAGACAATCCCAAAGAAGTATGGGATACTCTTGAGAATATCTATGGAGGTGATGAACATGTAAAACAAGCTAAGGAAGAAAGCCTTAGAGGGAAGTTTGAAGACATGCGGATGGTTGAAGGTGAGACCATTCAACAATATGGAATACGAATCAAAACCGTTGTTGGAGATATCAAAAGTGCAGGTGGTAAAATGGAAGATTCCACTGTTGTCAACAAAGTTTTGAGATTCTTATTACCGGTCTATGCAATAAGGGTTGCTGCTATTCAGGAGTTGAGATAAATAGACAAGACTAAGGTATCCCTAGACTCCATCATTGCAAAGTTGACAGCCTATGAGCTAAATAGTTTTGATGGTAGTGTTCAAAAGACCGAATCATCTTTTAGAGCATCTGCTGCACCATCCAGAAAAGGAAAAGAAGTAAGCACCAGCAGTCAACCAAGACAGAGCAGAGAAACGGATGATGAGGAGATTCTGATATAATTTGAAGCTCTTCTTGCCAAGAGACTTCCTAAGGGAACTAGCAAATACAGAGGTAAGCTTCCTTTGAAATGCTTCTCTTGTAACCGAATAGGACACATCGCTATAAACTGTCCTAATGGTGATAGCAAGGACAAACCGGAAAGGTTCAAGAAATTCAAAGGAGGAAGCCGGAGAAACTATTTTGTAGCAGTTGATGAAGGTGTCACAGATGAGGAATCAGAAGATGAAGAAAATGAAGATATTGTGTTTGTTGCAGTCAAGGAGGATGTGTTAGACAAGAAGGCTCTTGTCTCCTGCTTTGATAATTCCAATGAGTGGATTATTGACAGTGGTTGCTCTCACCATATGATTGGTGACCGGAGCAAGTTTATATCCCTGGAAGAGTATGATGGTGGTGTGGTTCGTTTTGGTAATGACGCACCATGTATGGTCAAAGGCAGAGGGTCCATCTCTCTAAATGGAAAGAGCAGTGCTGACAATGTGTATTGGGTGGAAGGTCTCAGACACAATCTATTGAGTGTTGCCCAGCTGAATGACGGTGGACTCACTCTGGAATTCAAAAATGGAGTCTGCAAAATCAAAGGAAAGAATGGTGAATTGATGGCCACCGGTATGCAGACCAAAGGTAACTTATTTCAGCTGAATGCAAATATAAGTACATGTCTTATGGCTAAGTTTGATGATAGCTAGATATGGCATAGGAGACTCTACCATGTAAACTTTGATAACATTGTGAAGGCCAGTAAGACCAAGGCAGTTAGAGGATTACTTGTGCTGAGCAAACTGGAAAATCCTTTGTGCAGAGAGTGTCAACTAGGGAAAATGTCTTCCTCAACCTTCAAAGGTAAATCTTTCACTGCTGACAATTTACTTGATCTTGTGCATATTGGTTTGTGTGGTCCTATGAAGACTAGGAGTGTGTAGGGAGATAGGTATTTTATGATTCTTATAGATGATTGCTCAAGAATGATGTGGGTTACATTCTTGAAGGACAAATCTGAAGCTTTTGGAAAGTTCAAAGCCTTCAGAGCACTAGTAGAAAAGGAAAGCGGTAGAAGAATCAAATGCCTTAGAACTAATAGAGGGGAATTCACTTCTGGTGAATTCAACAAATATTGTGAAGAGAATGGCATCAAGAGGCAACTGTTTGCCCCCCGGACTCTACAACAGAATGGCTTAGCAGAGAGGAACAACCGGACTGTGGTTGAAGCGGCTAGAACTATGCTGATCCAAGGAAAAGTTGCTCACACCTTTTGGAGAGAAGCGGTGAGCATTGCAATCTACACAATGAACCGGGTACTCATCAAGAAAGGAAAGGATGAGACTCCTTATGAGTACTGGACCAACAAGACACCAGTGGTAAGCTACTTCAAAGTGTTTGGTAGTAAATGTTATATCAAGAGGAGTGAACATCAGAGCAAGTTTGATGCTAAATGTGATGAGGGAATATTCCCAAGGTATTCCACTAAGAGCAAAGCTCTCATATGTTTCAACAATAGGACTCAGAGAATTGTTGAAAGCATCAATGTTAGGGTTGATGAAAACTCTGGGAAACCTGAGGAAACCGGCAGTGAGCAAGTAGGAGATGAACTGGTAGTAACCTTCTGGGAACCAGTTGCAAATCAGCCTAGTACCAGTAATTGTGCTCCTACACCGGTGGATGCGAATGCTGATGAAGATGAGGATGATGAAGAAAAGCAAGAGGAAGCTGTTAAGAATATACCTAGGTATGTCAAACTCAATCATGATCCAAAGCAACTCATAGGAGACAAGGATGCAAGAATCCTTACAAGAAGAAAGGTCAGAGAAAACACATGTATGATCTCTGAATTTGAGCCTAAATCATTCAAAGAGGCACATTAAGATGAAGATTGGATCAAGGCAATGGAAGAAGAACTTGATCAGATAGAAAAGAATGATACATGGTCCTTGGTACCCAGGCCGGAGCATAAAAATGTCATAGTGCAGAGTTGAAGATTTGAGGATCGGTAGAGTGCAATGTCGAGGGATAGGCGACCGACTGAGTGAAGAGCCGAAGGTGTAAGAAGGAAACTGGTGTTGTGCAGAGAAGACACAACTGGTGTGTATTGAGTGTGATGCATATTGAGATCTGATCAAGCTATTAGTAGCTAATTCAGCAAATCATCCATCTGTTTCTTTCTAACAACTGCAACATAAATCCCTTAACCAGGTGGACTTTAACAGGTCCCTATTGTAAATCCCTTAATCGGGTGACATCTTAACTGATGTTCTAAGTCCTCTAACCAGGCTACCTTTAACAGGGTAAAGGCACTAACTGGCCTTGATCAAAATCCCTTGACCAGGTGGCACCTAACAGTGTCTTTGTAATCTCCTAAAAGGGATGGCTCCTCACAAGGCGTACTTCAGAAGAGTACAAATTTTGTGAGTTCCTACTCACACCGTGGTTTTCTCCCTTTTGGGTTTCTACGAGATAACTCCTTGGTGTCACTGTCAACTTTTCATGCTTGAATATTTTACTTCAGTGATTAAGTATATTGTTGGATTTTAGATGAATGCAGATTTAAGATAAAAGTTAAATTGTGAAAATTTGATTAAGTGCTAATTCACCCCTCCCCTCTCAGGACCAATTGGGACTAACACAGTCCATGCATATTCCACCATAAAATTGGGTCCTCTTGTACCATAGTTGCCCTATCCATCTCGGCCTCCTCAAAATAACACGAATGATTCCGGCCTCTATAAGATCATACATCTTTTGGAGGGCTCTCATGAACCCTGCTTTCACCTAGCATCCTATATGGGTGTAAATCTACAAGGCCTTTGCATGCACCATTTGGTGTAACTCTTCTTGCTCCTCCTCAACCCTCTTGCACTTGAGGCACTTTACTCACTCTTGAGTCTTTTGCTCATCCTCAACCTTCTTGTTGAATTGATTTTGTGAATAAAAATGAGGACTTTAGGGTGTTTCATAGGGTTTGGAAGGCTTAAGTGGGCCCCATTAGCCACTAGGGTTCAGCCTTGGGCACTAGTTTCGAAAAAAAAAAATTTAACTTAAAACACCTTTTTGGTTTGCTGGCCACAAGAGACGCCTAGGCACCCTCGAGATGGTCGAGTGACTCTTGTAGTCCCTCACACGTCTCGAGAATGCCATGCCAACATCCTCAAAGAATTAATGAATGTGGTGGTGTAGTGAGGAGACGTTTCCCCCATGTCCCCATCTCAAGAACGTACCCATCCTAGAATGTGGGGTTTTTTGGGGAGGACGCATCCTCGTGGAACACTAGTTTGTAGTCACTACCATAAAAAAGGATGAGATGGGATTGACTCACCCTCGTATTGGTCATGGATAAAAGGGGATGAGCTAAAAATGGGCGCTTTGCAGAATTTTGCAAGGGCATTGTTGTAGGGTTCATGTGCTATGGAATGTTTTTTCAGGTTTGGGCAATTCTAGGGATGAAATGATAGAAGGTGCACTAAGGAAATTCATTTAGGTAAGGAAAAGAACACAAAAAAGGATGGGTGATAGCATTTGATTCCTAGCTGGAACAAGTAAGAGTTTTCCTTTGACATGTTTCATCAAATGATAAGATATTCGTCAAGATTATCTTTCTACAAGTTAGATCAGTAAATTATCGATAACATTTATAGTTATTGGAATTTATTCCTTTAAAGGATATTCTTGTTCAGCTATTGCTTGAAAGTGTGTAGTAGGGGTCTAAGATAAAATCTTGGTTTTGTATTTTGTTCATCATCATGCTATCTTTCATTTGGTAATTCTTTGACTAAGAGGGTTATATTGATAAAGAAAACCCTACGATTGTGCCTAGTATGTGTTGTTACATATTCTTTAAGGCATTTTTTTAATCAAACTGTTCACATGCCACACACATGCTATTACATATTTCTGAAAGCATTTTGTCAAACAGTTATGGTTACTCAGCCTTATGATAATAGAGTAAGAAAATCTCATGAGTTTGGTTGCATAGCTGGAAACCTTGCAAGCTTTTGTCCGCGCGCACACACACACACATGTATATGTGTATGTGTGTGTGTGTGTACCCGAGAGAAGGATGAGCAGGTAACCCTATAAGCTGTCCATAGTTGTAAGGCATTAGAGTCCTATGTCCCATTCTTTATTAGTATTCTTGACTATAGGGTGTTGGGGTTCTGTTGACGTATATTTTGTACACAATCATACACAGAATAAAATACCCAAGGGTACCTTATCCTCTCTTGAATAAAATCTCTAACTGCTGAAGATATCGCAAGAAGGATCAGTTAGGGTGACTTCAATGTTCTTTTAAGTAGGGTCTCTACATGTGGATAAGCTCTTTGTGGTATGATGTGATTTGCTGGAATCACAAGGGGACTTACATTTGATGCCTGAACTTCTGATTTGCTTTGAATATTGCTGGACACAGGATTTTACTAGCTTTGACTTGAAAAAAGAAAAAAAAGATGAGGGCGAAGAGAGGATCTAATCCTAATACTAAGAATGTAGGAGCAATGATTGATCTTTGATGAAACTCTAACTAGGTCTTGTTTTGACATCGCAGGACCATCTCCACAAGGCTAGTGCGATCTTCGAAGGGAAGCTTTATGATGTTCAAATCATCACTGCAGGCATAGACACCATCAGGTTGATGCATATCAATGAAGAAGCGACAATTGAAGTTAAGCTTAAGCTAAACGATTCCAGTTGACTACACAAGGCAAGTCTGCAATCAACAAACTGCTAGTAGTATGGATATGCGAATTTCACCATCAATCAAGCATATTTCTTCCACTCATCTAATAACATGAAATCAAATATGAGAAGTATAAAGACCATGCAAATTGTCGAATCGACCCATAAATTTCACCATTTCTTCAATTAAGTTACAAGTCTTTTACAACAACATCTTGGCAACAATCTTTGCCTTCTCTCTCTACTCTACTCTAATTACTATTCTATTTCTATCTTCTAACTATTTTCAACTCTCTAACTATTATCTAACTATTGCTAATTAGCCTTTACAAATGAAATGCCAGGGCTTATATAGTGCCCTCAATACAATTCGATGGCTAAGATCAATTCGAGATCAATGGCCAAGATTCAACAATGAAAACCCTAATTAGGGTTTGTTACAACCATTACATAACATTTAATGCTTGACCAATGAAATAATTGTATTGCTTGGACACATGTCCTCTCTGAAAAAAATCGACCAATGGATAGCTAGGGTAGGTACATCGGAGTTTGTACCACCTTCCATGAGTTAGGTACATTGAATCTGGAAATGCTGAGGTGGACCACACTGATTGGAGGAGTGATGACTAGGATGCCACCTCGTCCGACACTTGTAACTTGGTAGATATTCAACTTGATGTTGTTGAGAAGCTAGCTTTAATTAATTCATCCGATACTATTTGCTTCTTCAACAAACCCTTGTTCTAACTTCTTGTGTCCTTGATTTGCACGATGATGATGTACCTCGCCTTGAAACGCTGGATTGGAGGAGGCCGCCCTTGTCCTTGCTTGATCGTCCTTGAGGAGACCGTCCTTGATCTGCAGATCCTTCGAGCTTGGAGTCGCCATCTTGATACCTACACAACATTTCAAAATTAGTAATATATTTTGCAACGTGGAAATATAGACTAGAAAGAGGATTTAAGTTTTAAATTAGGAAATCTCATGATAAATCTTTGAATTATCATTTCCTAAATTTACTAAGCCACTTGAGATTGAAAATTCAAAATTCAAAATTGAGACTAGGAGAATCTCGCCATACCTCCACTTGGGAATTAACTCTAAGAAAAGATGCAAAATTAAGCAAGTTTGCTAAGCAAAATGTGGATCAAAGTCTTCAAAATGTGCTTCTTCTATCAACTTCACCACCTCTAGCCTTCAACGCTTTGAGGAAAATTCGCTCCATCTTTAGTCTTCAACTAAATTCGCTCCTCCTTAGGCCAGATTTCGCACTCCTTTATTGCTCCTTCAAAATCGCACTTGGACAAATGATTGAAAGATGGATCAACATGCTCAACACACCCCTCTTATATAGGCGCTCATCTTGATAATTGCCCCTAGGCCGACTTGGAAAATAGGCCCAAAAAACAAATAAAATTTAATAAAAGAGGGGGCCGACCTTGCAAAATAATACCCCAAGCGCTCCCTTTTTATTTTTAAAATAATAATAATTAATTTTAAATGCCTTTATAATTAAAAAATTCGATTTCTAGGCTCAAAATTAATTATTAAATGTTAGGCGCACTATTTTTAAATACCAATTTAATTAAATCTTTCACATTTTTATCGAATTTGGCATTTTAATGTAATTCGAAAATATTGGCGCCTAAGCATGGGAGAAATAAGGGACACTAACCATATCGCTCTGGTCCCTGGGAGAGGGACAGGAGCGCTCCTTCATTTTGGCCTTGTTTTTCTTGTTTTTCACGTTCAGAGTCATGTCTTAGACGTCCAAAATAGCATTTTAATTGGGAATCTTGAGCTTAATTCGTCCCTTTTGTGGAAGGAGTGCGCTTTAAAGTACTTTCGCCGTAGTCCCTTGGTGAGGGACAAGAGCGAATTTGGGCATTTCCATCACCTTTGCGGTCTTTGATACTCTACTTTCTCTCCGAGGCGTTCCAAACATCATTGCCCTTTTGTGTCTTAGCTTGGAGTGATTTAAGCTTGGAGGGAATATTAAATAACCTTGAGTTCGCCCTGGTCCCTGGCTGAGGGATAGGAGCGAACTTTCACTTGTAGGCTCAATCATGCTTTGCTAACTTTTAAAACCATCTTCAATGGATCCGCTATGCTTCCCTTCACTCATCCTTGACATGTAATTTGCTTCATCTTGGCGAGAGATTTGTCTAAGGAAGAAATTGCTCTGGTCCCTGGGAGAGGGACAGGAGCGCCTAGGACAATATGGGCTTCACTTGGCGTTTTTGCAATCTTCAAATTATCTTCAACGGACTCGTTACGCCTCCTTTGCTTGCCTCAAACTTAACACTTACTTGATCTTCGCCCAAAACCTGTCTTATAGGGAAAATCGCTCTGGTCCCTGAGAGAGGGACGGGAGCTATCACTTAAATTCGCCCTGGTCCCTGGCAGAGGGACAGGAGCGATTTTGCTTCTAGGGTCAATTTTCCTCATGATTGCGCTTTCAAGTTATATTCAACTGATAAAATGTATCTCCTTTGATCTTCTCAATTCGCGAAATCGTTCAAATCTTTCAAGGACAAGGCAATTTTGGATTTCAAGCTCCGGTCCTTCAGTGAGGGACAGGAGCGATTTTTGTCCTCCAGGCCCAAATGCTTCACTTTTCACCATGAAATGTCTTTGCTAGGGAAGATATCATCCTGCTTCATGCTATGAATAAAAGTTAATGTCCGAAAAAGGTCTAAAATTGTGCATATAAAGAAAATTGCTCTGGTCCTTCAGTGAGGGACAGGAGCGAATTTGACCTTCTAGGCAAAAACTTCATCATTTTATTGCTTTTGATCAAGTCTGGATGCTCCATCATGCTCATTTTGCCCTTCACCATGCCTTTGATGTCTCAATTCGTCCAAACAAGGTCAGGAATGGCTCCACTAAGATTTTTCGCTCTGGACCCTTGGAGAGGGACAGGAGCGCTTTTCGTTCTGGACCCTTGGAGAAGGACAGGAGCGAAATTTGACTTTTCAAACTCTCTATCAGGACAATTTTAATGGAATATAACATTTAAGTATAAGAAAGTTATATTCCATATAAACTTTCAGGATGTTTGAGAGTGGTTTCAGACCTCCAGGAGTTATATTCCAAAATCTAGCTTTTTGAGGTTTTTCAGTTTCCAGACTTAGTCAAATTTCAGGATCAGGACATTCCAGACTTAGCCAAATTTCAGGACTAGGGCATCACTTAAGTAGGACTTGCTACCCTATTGATCTCCCCGACAGCACTCAAAATGCAAAGGTTAACTAACAAAACCCTAAAAAACCTAAAGAACAAACCCTAAAAAGCAAAAAAAGCAAGGGTCCCCATTTGCAATGGGGCGATGTGTGAAAACGTCACAACAGGTTCAAACTTGTAATGCCAAATTTTGCTCAAGTCCCAACCCCTTTATGCACTTTTGGCCTTCTTATCCCCATCATAGATAACTGATCCGAGATGTTTCCTAATGGGTCTCCCTTTGTCAAAGTTTTTATATGTGTTGTCATATTAATTCTCCATGTGGCTATCAATGTGCTAGCAATTGCAAAAAAAAAAAGAGAAAATCCTAAGTGTTGGGTGTTTTATTTTCAAGTTTCCAAGTGTTTAAGAGTTTCAGAATTTCCCTTCCCTGGCTATCATTTTCATGATCCTTCTGATCTCTGAAACCCCAATCCTTTTCCTTTCAAGGGTGGCATTTTGGCTATCCCTTTCCTTGAGCACTTGTTCCTTGTAATCCCGATTCCCCCAAACTTTTGCCCTTAATGTCCAAATTTGAAACTGCCAAATCCATCTGAGTCCTTGCCTTGCTCCCTCATTTGCTTCACAAGTAAAATTGGCTAAGAAAAAGATGTAATAACTGTCCCTCAGTCACTACTATTTTTTTTTTTTTGAGTTCATTTCACAACAATTACAAACTTAATCAACCAAGCATCTTCAATCTAATATAGAAGTGTTGACTTCATAACTTCTCCAAACATAAAATGGGGATAACTCCACACCCCCACTCATATGCTTATGCTTACACTAGAAAGTGATGAACTCCCTATGTTAGCGTCATTCCTAGATCTAGACCTAAACCTCAAGGTTTCATTCATGATGCCCCTACCTACATATCCCCTTTGGGAATCAGATGCTTTGTAGTTTTTACACCAATAATAGAAAGAACTCAAGCTTTGTAGTTTTTACACCAACAATAGAAAGGACTCATCCTCTCCCCTTGTCTAAGATTTCAGATCTCTCTTTTAAACGATGATATTAATTAAACTTCTACTTTTAAATTAGTCCAATTACACTAGAATGATAACAATACATTCTAGTCAAGTGTTGGTTCCATACCAATCATAAGTATACAAACACACATTCACATAGGGTCATATTATTCCATAATCCCAATTTCAACACAATGATTGGCTCAAGCATACATAATTGATACACAAGGTGACTAGTTCATATACACAACACAAGTATAACAATGACTAGTTCTTACACACATCATCAGTACAACAGTGACTAGCTCATGTCCACATCACATGTGCAATAGAGACTAGCCTAAGCATACATCACATATATTTAGTGTGAACGATCTCACATACATCACATATTTACATAAAGAACAATTGGCACCATGAATGTGGATGCAACCTACCATATGCATCATCCCACTACCTGGTTTACTAACACATAAGCCCATAAGTAGATCCCATCTGGAAAAAGAATGTTGATGCATTCCATATTACATTAGGGATCCCATTCTTTTCCCAATCCACTGCCATCAATGAGGGCAATCAAGCGTCCCATATTAAATCGAGGGTCCCATCATTTTCCCAATTCACTACCATCTATGATGACACTCAAGCATCCCATACTACTTGATATCATCGTTGTCAATGGTATAAGTATAACAATGTGCACAATACCTAAGGCCATTAATAAGATTTCCACAACTCATTAATTGTTTAGGTCATCAAAACACTATATAAGTTACATAATCAAGATGTCTTATGGTTACACTATAGACCCAAGGTAAGCAACTATACCATCAATCACACAAACTAAATTATTATCTGTATAACAATGTGCACAATACCTAAGGCCATTAATAAGATTTCCACAACTCATTAATTGTTTAGGTCATCAAAACACTGTATAAGTTACATAATCAAGATGTCTTATGGTTACACTATAGACCCAAGGTAAGCAACTATACCATCAATCACACAAACTGAATTACTATCTGTAAAGTGGAAAATTGGTGGCTTAGCAAATTCGCCACTTGAAAGGGGAAAATCCCTAAGCTCAATTTTCACTTGGGGAAACTTTACATTCAAAAGAGGGGTTGAATCTACTAGATTCAATCCTAAATGATGCAAGCACTGAATACTAAGTAGATTGGTTGAAATTGGGATGTGTTTAACCCTCTTTTGTAAGTTGAATAAGTAAAATGCTGAAATTGAAGACAAAATAGGCAGAAACAGTGAACTACAAATTCAGGATTCAGTCGTGAACCTGGATCTGAGAAGTTTGAGATGATTCGGAGCTGCTCCGAGAAATCGGGCAAAAGTTGCAAGGACCGTGTGTTCAGATAGGGGCGCCCTCCACTTAGTCCTCCTAACTTTCCGCGCATCGAAAAGGGTTTTTCGGTCTCTGCAAATAAAGCTTAATTCCAAAAGTACAGCTGCGCACCTACTTCCTACACACAGAAAGAAGAAGAAAGGGGTTAGGAATAGGGGTTTGCCTAAGTCAAACCCCGGTTTGGAATCAACCTTGAAAGAAATACTGCAAATACTTGAAATAAATGATGGAAAGGCATACCTTTAGATCTGCAATAGATGATGATGATGCTTTGCTTCTTAGATGTAATCACATATGTTGTATGAAATGGCATGAACATGGCAAAACCCTAACACACACATGCTTGCAAATGAATGATGTACAATTGCTCCAATGGATAGATGAAGAATATGCAGTTTTGAGGAATGCTTGATGATGAATGCTTGAATGCTTGATGCTTGAATGTAGTCTCAGTCTCCTTGCCTTCTCCACCTTGTCATGCTATCTCTTATGATCGTATGTTATGCCAAATGAGAGGGGAAGACCTTATATACTTTCCTGTCATCAATTGTTTTATTTTCCGACATAGGCTGACATGGGGAAGTAATTTCCCGCTCAAATTTGAGATAGGGCCTAGGGGCCAAAATAGGTCCAGATTAGGGAGGAACAGGGCGTGGCGCCCTGGTCTTGCCCTAATTTAGGCCAGGGACAAGGGGCTATGCAAGTTGCAAGATAGAAAAATGAAGTTTGGTTGCATAGGGGAGGCATAAACAGTCCCGATCAAGCATGGGGATGAGACTAGTAAGGTGAGAGCCCAAAATGCGGTCAAAATTGCAAGGGGTGCAATTTTAGGACACTACATTATCAAACCAAAAATCCTACCTTAAAGAAAAACCACATAGGAAACAAACAATTATTTTGAAACAACGACGCCAATACTAAACTCCTCAGACATGTAGATCATGGCAACAATTGCTTGCATACTATTGGTGAAAGCCTATCTAAACCCTATAAAATTAAGTAGCTATTAGCATCTAGTTTGATACACCAACACCACTACTAAACTCCTTAGACATGTAGATCCTGGCAACAATTGCTTGCATACTATTGGTGAAAACCTATTTAAACCCTAGAAAATTGGGTAGCTATTAGCATCTATCACTTGCATGTTATTGGTGAAAGCCAACTAATCCTATGATATGACCAAATACTTATTTTGGTAGAGCACCATCCCTAACTCTTCTCACATTGGAGCAATGATAAGATATCTATAAGCAAGTCACAAATTTTACAATTTGGTGATCACTTGAAGATGAGTGGGACAAACTATAATAAAAGAACAATTATCTTCTATCTATGCCCACATAGAGTCCCCATTTCAACCCTCATTGTGATGCCAAGAAGTCAGCTCTTGTATCGATCTCAATTCAGCATTGTGACACTAGAAAGTACAAAGACATTGATCTAAACATAATATGAAAAGGGTTTACACCATGGTTAATTAATCCAATTATATTTCCCAAAAGGGATTTGGTAAATTATTTGTCTTAAAGGTTTTCAAGCCAATTTTCCAATGCACTAGAAAGTACAAAGACATTGATCTAAACATAATATGAAAAGGGTTTACACCATGGTTAATTAATCCAATTATATTTCCCAAAAGGGATTTGGTAAATTATTTGTCTTAAAGGTTTTCAAGCCAATTTTCCAATGCACAAGTAACACCTGGAAACCACATAAGATAGCCTTTGTCCCAACACATACCTAAACCCATTAAAACTCATAAGGAATCAAATTCCATTTACTTCATTCAAGGCTTATTAAAAAATACATTATTTAGCAGATAAAATTAAACCATTGTAGTATAATAACTAATTTGTGTATGTAACCAATTCATGCAGTACCAATTTGAAATATTAGCATATAATTGTCCACCCAATAGTCATAAAAACAAAGATCATAACATATCAGTAATACTTACCATGAGTTGCCCCCAATTGGCAAAGGCCATCCTAAGGACTCAATCCTAAACTTAACCCAAATCTAGGTGCAATAGTTAGAGCAAATGAATCATCAATATATACAAGATTTGCCCACGCCTTCAAATCATAACGGCTTAAGTCAACATCATCATTAAATACAAGCTACTATGTTTCCATAAGTCCTCCATATCTAAATCATGGCCAAGTCTATTCCATCCTTACTTCTTGTAAGAATAGACCTCCCTAGCGCATAGGGCCCACTTATACCTTCTATACATATCACAAAGCTAAGACACAAATCCATGGGGATCAATACCCAAACATCAATTGTTTTAGTAGAGGCATTCTCCTACATTCACCTCAAGACAACCACAATGATAATGACTACAAATTCATCCATGGGTGAAGTAGATTTTACAAAGCCAAACACTCCAAGCCTCAAAGTACATAGGTTTGATGACAACAAGATGTATTTCATTGGCTCAAACTTATATAGAGGGAATATATTACTATGGAGGTGAGTTCAAAATGCAATTATTAGCTTCAAGGTGAAGCATAATAAGGAGGAAGAGATAATCAAGATCATAAACAATTTCAAATTTGGAGTTAACCCCTATGGACTTGGGTCACAAGGGCATCCTTTGCCCAACAACGGCCTAAATACCCACTTCCAAACGAGATCGAAGTCACATGCAGTTCTCCTCACCAAAAATATCTTAAAGAAAGTATACGTAGGTTCCTATAGTAGAGTTTCATAACCACTCGAGTAACTTTCCTCTAGGAGGTGAAATAGAAGGATACTATAGAAGGAAAACCATAGAAGGGTTCAAAACCAAGTAGTGAACAATCACTATTTATCAATACCTAGTACTCAACAAACCACAATTCACCAATTTTATTGATTATTTATAAACACTGATTTCCTAGGTTACTATTTCATACCCTAACAAGGTTCCTTTTATTAATTCCAAACAATTAATAAAGATTAATAGTATGTAAAGCATAGCAATGAGACTTAGACTTGACGAGGGTGACTCGACAAGGGACTCAGGACTCGGCAAAAAAACTTGGTGCAGACTCAGCAAGTGAAAAAACCCAAGAAATTTAATTTTTTTTAAGGATTTAAAACTTGTTTCATGCACCTTTTATTAAATAAACCTTAAAGACACAATAACATCATCAAATATAAGCTAATTTGATAACATACACAAGTATACACTATACATCGATCACATAAGTATAAATGCAAATTGTAGTTGAAGGAAATAGCACACTTAGATATATAAATATTGTCAAATGTATAAAAAACTCGTGGAATATGAAATCCATGACATCAAATGTTCCAAACAATAACTAGAAGTCTATGGCTCAAAGGAGCATGCATCCCTCATATGAAGGCATCTAAGGTAGGTCTTGGATGATGTAGCAGCCATTATATTTTTTTAACTATGGATATGTAAAGATTTGGAACAAAGGATATGTATTATGTAGATTTTTATGATCATGATTCATCACTGGTCTATTACTTGCTTAGACTTATAGTTTGATGGGGGTTTGGGGGCAATACCAAAACGAGGTTGAAGGTAGGACCCCTCGTAGGGTTTTGAGGGTGAGAGAGAGAGAGGTAGAGAGATAGGCCTAGATCTTGTGGGAGAGAGGAGAGAGTGGGATAGAGAGAGGTAGAGAGAGGGGATAGAGGAAGAGGGATAGGGAGAGAGATAGGTCTAGAGTTCAGTGCAGATAAAGTGAGTGAGATAGAGAGAGCAAGAGAATGATGATAGAAGCCTATTGATTACTGAAATTTGACCAAGTCGGAAAATTTATAAGGTATTCTAAAACCTAGAATTTGCATTGTAACTCCTAAAGATCTGAAACCTACCAATATATACATGAAATATAACTTAAAGTATAAGAAAGGAAAAAGACAAAGGGAAATGCGACTTATTCTTAAATGTTATATTTCATTTATATATTCTTCCTCATATTCTAATGAAGAGAATGAAACTAACTTGAAGACAAAGATGGGGAGTTACAAATTATATTTAATGTGACTTATTCTTAAATGTTATATTTCATTTATACATTCTTCATTATATTCTGATGAAGAGAATGAGACTAACTTGAAGACAAAGATGGGGAGTTACATGTTATATTTCATGTATATTCTGGGGGCATGTCATAAACCAAAAATGCATTTAAATTTTGAGATTTAAAAAAAAAATCTGTCCAGTTGAGTCCACAAGACAGGACTTGCTTGGACTCAGCAAGTCTGGCAAGTCTTGCCTAGACTCGATCAGGTTCAAGCCCCCAAGACTTGTCAAGGGTGACTCGACTCAAGCTCGACTCAAGACTCGCCGTGTTGAGGCAAGTTCGGGTGAATCTTGGAACTCTGTTTCTTTACAATAATCAGTTCCCAATTTAGCAAACTGTTGTGACGTTTTCACACATCGCCCCATTACAAATGGGGACCCCTGCTTTTTTTGCTTTCTAGGGTTTGTTTTCTAGGTCTTTTAAGGTTTTGTCCGTTAGCCTTTGCATTTTGAGTGTCGCCCAGGGGATCACATGGATAGCAAGTCCGGCTTGAGTGATGTCCTAATCCTGAAAATTGGCTAAGTCTGAAAGTCTTGATCCTGAAATTTGACTAAGTCTGGAAACTGAAAAACCTCCAAAAACTAGATTTTGCAATATAACTCCTGGAGGTCTGAAACCACTTTCAAACATCCTGAAAGTATATATGGAATATAACTTAAAGTATAAGAAAGAACTTATACTTAAATGTTATATTCCATAAAAATTATCCTAATAGAGAGTTCAAAAAGTCAAATTTTGCTCCTATCCTTCACTGAGGATCCAAAGCGAATATCGCTCCTGTCCCTCTCCAAGGGTCCAGGGTGAAAAAGCTTATTTGAGTCATTCCTAACCTTGTTTGGTTAAATTGAGACATCAAAGGCATGGTGGAGGACGAAATGAATGTGATAGAGCATCCAGACTTGATCAAAGACGATGAAATGATGGAGTTTTTGTCTAGAAAGGTAAAAGCGCTCCTGTCCCTCTCTGAAGGACCAGAGCGATTTTCTTTATATACACATTTTTAAACCTTTCTTGGGGTTGAACTCTTATTCATGGCGTATAACAAGATGATATCTTCCTTAGCCAAGAATTTCGAGATGAAAGATGAAGCACTTTGGCCTAGAAGACAAAAAGCGCTCCTGTCCCTCACTGAAGGACCATGGCGTTTTTACAAGATTCTCCTCTTTGTTTGAGATTTTGAGGCAAAGCCTGACTTGGATAGGAGGGAGAAATGATGTTTTATGCCTTAGACGCAATTGAGGGTTTTAAAGAACAAAGAGGTATGCCAAGATGTAAAAAGGCGCTCCTGTCCCTCTCCAAGGGACCAGGGCGAAAAACATGTTATCTAGCCTTTCTCGCCAATTTTGGACAAATCTAGGCCAAGGCACAAGTTTGAAAGGATGTTTAAAAAGCTTCGAGTAGGAATTGAGATGCAAGAGTTGCAAATTTTGATGACAATTGGCAAAAGCGCTCCTGTCCCTCTCCAAGGGACCAGGGCGAAATTTCCAAATGTGCCCATTTACCTTACATTTTGAGATAATATTTTTTGTTTTCAAAACTCCAAAGAGAGTGGAGAATGATGTTCTACGCCTTGAGGATCATTTGAAGTTGAAGGGATTAAGAATTTGTGCAAAAAAACCCAAAAGCGCTCCTGTCCCTCACTGAAGGACCAGGGCGATTTTTACAAAACCAATAACTTCCCTCTAAAATTACGCTAAGGCAAGGTTGTGCAAGATGGAAAAGGTCTTCTAAAGCATGATGAACAAAGATTTGAATTCAAAATTTGATAATCCTAGCCTAAAATGCAAAAAGCGCTCCTGTCCTTCATTGGAGGACCAGGGTGAAAATCTTTAGAACACCAATTTTGCCTTGCAAAAACAAGTTAAGCATGCATAGAATGGACGAAGGGGATCATCGCTTACCCCACAACGAGAATTGGCAATTAAAAGATGAAGGATTGAGGACAGATGTGAAAAGGCGCTCCTGTCCCTCACCCAGGGTCCAGGGCGAAAAAAAATCCTAAAGGCACTTTCCTCCTAGAAATCAAGTGAAATTAAACTCAAAGCTCCAATTAAAAATGCCATTTTAGATGCCTAGATGAAGTCTTGGACAAGAAAATGAGGAATGCAAGGCCTAGATTGAAAATCGCTCCTGTCCCTCTCCAAGGGACCAGGGCGAAGTTAGTGGCATTCATCATTTTTTTACCATTTTTTTTAAACATTAATATCCTCCAAATCGCATTAGATGCCAAATTGCTAACTTTGGAATATTTGAAAAAATTAAATTAATTGGCATTTAATAAATTAATTTTGGGCCTCAAAAAATCGAATTTCTATTATAAAGGCATTTAAAATTAATTTTTGTGAAATTAAAAATTAAAAGTTGAGCGCACAAGGCATTATTTTGCCTTTATTTGACAAGTTGGCCTACTCCTTTTGAGGTTTTATTTATTATTTCACCTTTTAATTGCTAGGTCGGCCTCATGGGTAAGTGGAAGGTGAGCGCTCTATATATTGAGGAGTGTTGCTTCACATTTCAAATCATTCAATCATTCCTTTAAGTGCGAAATTCATCTTGAAGGCCATTGGAGAGGCGAATTTCTTGCTAAATTGGAGGATAATTTCCAAATGTTTTGAAGGTATTTGAAGGTGAATTTCCAGATTTTTGAAGAGGCTAGTGGAGTTTATTCTTTTTCAAGCTGCGTAATTCATCCAAGGAAGGACTATAATCTAAGCTTGTCCATCAAAATCCGGTCTTCTCTCATCATTTTTTTCAAGGTTTTGTAGTTAAACACTCAAAGGAAGGTATGAAGAATTACTTTTTTGAAGTTCTTATTCAAGACTTATTGTGATCCCATTGAATCTAAGTCTTGAAAATCCAATTTCCATTCATGATTAATTTGAAAATGTATAGTTCTTGATTTATCATGACTTTTTTCAAATTAGTATCTTAAGTTTTACCTTTGAAAGGTCTTAAATTTCATGCTTTGAGGTTTGATGCTCAAAAGACTAACTTTAATATTTTGTGTAGGCATCAAATGGAGATCCCGGAGTTGTAAAATCAAGCCAGATCAAGGACAGTCTCCTCCAAGAAGATCAAGCAAGGACAAGGGCGACCTCCTCCAGTCTAGCATCGACAAGGATGGCTTTCTTCGATCAAACATCAACAAGGGCGACCTCTTCCAATCCAGCATTCCAAGGCAAGGTACATCAATCATCCTGCACATCAAAGACGAAAGAAGTTAGAGCAAGGGTTCGTTGAAGAAGCAGATAGTTCCAGATGAATTAATTAAAGCTAGCTTCTCAACAACATCAAGTTGAATATCTACCAAGTTACAAGTGTCAGACGAGGTGGCATCCTACTCATCATTTCTGCAATCGGTGTGGTCCACCTCAGCATGTCCGGATTCAATGTACCTAACTCATGGGAGGTGGCACAAACTTCGATGTACCTACCCCAGCTATCCATTGGTGGAATTTTCAAGAGAAGACGTGTCCTAAAGATACAATTTTATCATTGGTCAAGCATTAAATGTTATGTAATGGTTGTAACAAACCATAATTAGGGTTTTCATTATTGAATCTTGGCCATTGATCTCAAATTGATCTCAGCCATCGAATTGTATTATGGGCACTATATAAGCCCTAACTCTTCATTTTGTAAAGGCAGTAAATAGAAAGCAGTTAGAAAGGAGTTAGTGAATAGAGAGTAGTTAGAAGGTGATTAGAATAGCAATTAGAGTAGAGTAGAGAGAGAAGGCAAAGATTGTTGCCAAGATGTTGTTGTAAAAGACTTGTAACTTCATTGAAGAAATGGTGAAATTTATGGGTCGATTCGACAATTTGCATGGTCTCTATACTTCTCATATTTGATTTCGTGTTATTAGATGAGTGGAAGAAATGTGCTTGATTGATGGTGAAATTGGCATATCCATACTACTAGCAATTTGTTGATTGCAGACTTGCCTTGCGTAGTCAACTGGAATCATTCAGCTTAAGCTTAACTTCAATTGTCACTTCTTCATTGATATGCATCAACCTGATGGTGTCTATGCCTGCAGTGATGATTTGAACATCATAAAGCTTTCCTTCGAAGATCACACTAACCTTGTGGAGATGGTCCTGTGATGTCAAAACAACACTTAGTTAGAATTTCATCAAAGATCATTCATTGCTCTTACATTCTTAGTGTTAGGATTAGATCCTTTCCTCGCCCTCATTTTTTTTTTCTTTTTTTTCAAATCTAAGGTAGTAAAATCCTATGTTCCAGCAATATTCAAAGCAAATCAAAAGTTCAGTCATCAAGTGTAAGTCCCCTTGTGATTCCAGCAAATCACATCATACCACAAAGAGCTTATCCACACGTAGAGATCCTATAGCGAAGAACCTTGAAGTCACCCTGATTGATCCTTTTCGCGATATCTTCAGCATTCAGAAACTTTACTCAAGAGAGGATAAGGTACCCTTGGGTATTTTATTCTGTGTTTGATAGTGTACAAAATACACGTCAACACAAACCTATACAACAACACTTTCATCCAAGTATGTTGACATCTCAAATTAGACCCCACCACCATTATTGTTCCTAATTCAACATGAACATCCCAAAACCTCTTATAGGTTCATCTCCTTGACACAAAGGTTAGGTTGATCTCCTAATTCTCTTTGTGAATTAGACCCCACCACCATTATTGTTCCTAATTCAACATGAACATCCCAAAACCTCTTATAGATTCATTTCCTTGACACAAAGGTTAGGTTGATCCCCTAATTCTTTTTGTTCACACAAGCCATACTCACTGTTTGGGCAAGAGACTATGCCATAGTGCTGGCATAAACATGAAGTTGCATTATTGTAGTCACAATTACCACATCCAAAAGAAAAGCCATATAATGTTTTATTTGGCTAAGTATAAACAAAACCCCTTAGGAATCATGTTACAAAGTTGGGATCTCTTATTGCTCTAATCTAACATATCTATAATGCACTAGAAGGTATAATTTACCCACAACACTCTACATTCACAACCCATTTGCAAGGGATGTATTAGTAATAGCATGTAGAAGGAAATATTATTATAACAAGTCTACATCTCATACTAATTTATACATTATTCAAATGACAAGAATTTCAATCCAAAAACCAACAAAACACAACAATGAAACACACAACACTCTTTAAGAGTTAGAATAACCCATTTCAACTATCATTGCACTTACTTCAACTAGGTTCAATGACTTTAGAAAATACTTACTCTATTTTTTTCCTAGGTAGTTCTTTTACAACACAGATTAGTCTTGATACTTTAGAGGCAAGAAAAATAGGCAACAACCACAATCCATCAATTAAATAGAGGGGCGTTAGATGCTAGTAGAATTTCTTGTCATAGCACAATAAGTTAAGTAGATCTTTAACTAATTATCAGTTCCCATCGTAGGATTCACAACGTACATGTTGGTATTTAAACCATATACCATCCAAGGGCCTCAACAAGTAAATGGCATTAAAAAAATCAATTAAACACAACCAGCATAGGATGCTGAGGAATAGCTTCTTAAGGACTAACCACATGGCATGTGTTACATTTACTGGTATGTCATGCACTACAAAAAGAGACACGACAGTTTTCTTGTATGTTTGAGAAATAGGTCTACCGTATCATCTTCACTAGATTACACACTGGGAATATGATGAGAAACCTACTGTGATAGTTTTAACCAAGCACATTACCCCTTGTCAAAGACTCTCAACAAATGAATCGAGCTCAAGGGTACTTTTTGAAAGCCTTTTTCCTTTATGGCATCCATTTATAGATGAGGGTACTTTTTGAAAACCTTTGTCCTTTATGGCATCCATTGATAGCTGTAAAAATGAAACGTGCATGATTGAGTATAGAAAAGGCAAGGCTACCCTATGGATAATCAAAATAGAATAATTATTTTTTCACATTGTGTTGCAAATCTACTTAGTAGTCTATATCAGATAATTAAAATAGCATATCCCATCACATTTCTAGTTTTACATTGGCATTATATAGCATTGAGATGGTTAAAATTATGTACATTTATTACAAACTCCTATTATTTTAAAAAGGAAGATACATTTGAACAACTTTCAAACTAGCCTATAGCATTAAGATTTTTAACTTCACTTCTTTCATGTCATTGGAATCCTTTGTAACATCTACTCCAATAATCACTATATAAAATATGCAAATTAATGAATAAACTAAACTCGATGGTTATCCCAAGTCAAGGGTCAAACACTTGACTAATTTATTTTCCTAGTATATAAATGATCCACAATCATTGAAGTTAATACAAGTATATTTACAATACTTTGGCATAAATATAAAACCCAGGGACATTTTACATTACAGATACAGGTTCGTGAACCATACTCAGAATCTAAGAGAGAGAGAGGAATGATTAAATATTCCAAAGAGAATTATATAGCTGACATTAATTCAAATAAGATAACTTATAATTTAATTAACAATTCCCTGTTTGCAGGTTGCAACAAAACAGGACAGCGTTTAAGGGACATAAATTCTTCATTATTTGGCCAAATTTAAAACTTCAATATGTTATCAAAAGGGGAAAGAGCAAAGAACAAAACCCAGAAAGCATTTTGCAGAAAACCCAAACACACGCGAGCAGTTCTTTCTGCGAGTCAGCCTACTATTTTCCTACCTAGAACAGTAGTTTGATAACAGAACAGTCTTAATTCAAGATATTTATAATACCTTCATAAAGTTGTTCGCATTAAGTCAACTTAGTTTTAAATGACTCACAGAGGTGTCTTATTCAATCTTAGGGGTATGTCTCTTTAGTCTTATATAACATTGAAATGTTCAAGAAAATCTCTACTCTTACAAGCAAACTGCATTTAAGACCTTTTGACCATCTTCCGCAAGTTTTACTTCTGAATCAAATATTAGTCATTCATTTATTCATGTTGAAACCAGGGAATGGAATTTCCACTTGTTATTGGATAAAAGTTGGTCAATTAGGGTTTTGGTGCCCAAAAAAAGGGGATTCCACTTTCCAAAATATTCTATGGCGGTTATACATCCAAATAAAGAAAGTGAATGGGGGTGACAGAAGAACAGTTCCAGTAGTGCAGATTGTGGCTCTGGCATGTATATTATTGTAAAGAGAAAGCCCATGTGGTTGTAGCATGTTATTTTCTGAAAGTTTTGGAGAATTGGGGATTACAAGGAACGAGTACTCGAGGAAAGGGGTGGCCGAAACTCCAGCGTCAAAATAGAATATACAACTCTTGGGAAGAGATATTTTGTTGCATGTCTAAATTTCATGGCAAAAAATAACCAAAGGAGGAGCTTGCTCTGATATAACTCTCCTTCCCAACACTGACAGCAGAGGTACATTGCCAGTTATATAAACTAAGTATCTAACCATGTTCAACTCACATTGGTGGCATGGCTTTGCAGGATCAGTTATAATGACCCCTTGCAACTTAGTCAAATAAATGATTGATAATGACTTGTTGCCTCACTTTATGTCTACTCAAGATAATTGCTAGCATGATGATTAATTGTATCCAAAGAGCCACAAGCTAGAAAAGCCTAAACTACAAGAAAAGTGCTCTTATCATTTCTATAAAGAGTTGTGACTAGGTACTTCATAACTAAATGGGAAATAAGGACTGAACATAAATCTATTTTCAGGTACAAAAACTTTCAGCCTTAAGGTAAACAAAGCAGATTTCTATGAAGCAGTAAAGATATAAACAAGTTAAGATTCTTCGTGAAAATCATCTTTATACCTGGATTTTATGCCTTGGCATCTCCTTTTTCCTTGTGGTTTTTCTTTTGGGTTCCAATGATGCTGGTATATAGTATTAGGCATGGGATTCCTCCAGAACAATACTTATGTACTTATGAGAATCCAGGCTTCCTCTTGGACAATCTCAACTAATGCTTCTAGAAGTAGCTAATTGTATGATATAGTAGATGCAATGAAATTAGACAGAAACATTGCCATCTAAAACAAATATTATATGTGTCAACTTTAAAAAAACATGGAAAACAACAAACCTCTTTTATGGTTATCACATAGCTAGATACAATCCAAATTTAACCAACAGGTTCCCAACAAGTTTAAGAAATTTTCATTAAACTCTAGGGTTGCAATTTAATGAAAAGAGTTGATCTTTAACAAAAAAAATACCAGCTGTACCAGACACAAACTTCAGTTTTTGGAAATGTCATTTCAGCAGGCATGACAAGGTAATTGTATGTAATCATTGTTTAGGAATCCATTTAACTATATGAATACAGAAAGGGAATTTATCGTGGCATGGAATTTCATAGATTTCTAGATAATACTCAGGTTTGCATTAGTGTTATCTCTGGCTGCTCTAGGAAATAAATTGTAAATGTTGATTGTTGATTGTTGATAAAAAATTCCCACATCATTCCTTCTTATTTGAATAGAAAGAGTATTATCACACTTCAATCATCTTGATGTAATTTTTGACATTCTGAAAGTATCAATTTTATTTACAAAAAGGAAATATATTTTCAAACTCAAGGAAAGTGATGTCTATTATCAAATATACATCATTCCAATGTTAAAGAGCAGGCATGAGATTACAATGAGGACTGGTCAAAGACACAGGTATCTGTGGTTTTTCTAACTTCAGACGATAAAGTGACAATTTAGAGACTAAATGCTCACAATAAATAAAAACTTATTCTAGGAGCATCTTCATTCATGGAATGGAAATGGAGAAAAGTGCTTTGAAGGTATTCAAGGTAAACTGGTATTACAAACTTTAGAAAATCAAAGAGAATTGTATGACAGGATGAGTTTTTTGTACAGGATATTAACCAAATGTTCTTAATAAGTTCCTTCGGTGATTTTTGCTTTTGAGATCCTAAATGCAAGTTTCTTATATTTCTTTACTCTGTTTGATGTAGACTTTGAATCCAGCTTGCAAACTAAAAACTGATGTTTCTTCTCAGCAACAACAAAATAGGTGTATTGTACAAAACAACATGATGAAAAAAGCATGCCATGTGGGAATGTCTAAAGTGTACCTTTTCTTTCCAACCAATGGATCATCCTGATTGGGTTCAGGAAGTATCATTACAACTTCATTTTCTCTTTTCTCTTGTACCAATACCATACAAGAATAAGGATTTGAGACTTCCATTGCTATTTCTGTAAAAGTTTAAAACCCTTCATTTCAGTAATGGACATGCCCATGTATTTCCAAACAACTCCCACAAAATGCATGCTCATCAGTGAACTTTGAGCCAAATTTGGAAACTCCAAGAGGTAAATACAACAACTGTTTCAGTTTGATAGGATGTCTCAAAGAAACTGGTCTCATGGAATGCCATAATTACAGGAAATGCACAAAAAATCATTTTTTTGAAGGCCTTCCAAACATACAAATAAATGCAGGTACTGGTTGTAAATGGGTGTTCAAAAGAAAGACTGATTTTGATGGCAATGCTGACAAATATAATGCTAGTCAGGTTGTGAAAGGATATTCTCCAGTTGAGGGAAATGATTATGATGAGAATTTTTAGCTAACATCCATTGGGTTCTTATTATCCATTGTAGCAGCCTTTAATTTTTAAATTGAGCAAATGGATGTGAAGACAACCTTCCTTCATAGTGATTTGGAGGAAGAGATCTACATGACATAGCCAAAGCACTACGTGGAAGAAGGAAAAGGATCTTTAGTTTGTATGTTCGAAATATATTTGTATGGTCTCACATAGTCTCCAAGGATGTGGTACCTTGAATTTGATTCTTTTCTGTTAAGGTTGAGATTTCTAAGATTCAAATTGGATCATGCATCTATTATAAGATAAATGGTGATTGATTCCTTCTTGTCACATTATATGTTGATGATATGTTGTTTTTTGATAGCAATAAGAATGTTATTTGTGACTTGAATTCTAAGCTTTTAGCAAAATTTGAGATGGACTTGGGGGCTACCAAGAATATTTTGGGTATGGAGATCATAAGAGATGAAGCAATTCAAAAGATTTGGTTAGATCAAAGCAAAGATATGAACTCAATGTTGGAGAGATTCAACATAACAACTTGCAAACCCTTCTGTGATCCTATCTTGATGGGAACCAAATTATCTGTAGAGTAGTGTCCAACCTCACATAATGAGATGGAGGACATGGCTTGGGTCCCTTATGATATTGTTGCTGAGAGCTTGATGTATGATATGGTTTGTACTATACCAAGCATTACCCTAGCAGTGGGATTCTTTAGCTAATTCATGGCTAATATTGAACAAGTTCATTAGGATGTAGTTAGAAGGGTCTACAGATATTTGTAAGTACCTCTAAATAATATATTTGTTGTCACAATGATTCTACAGGGACCAACTCTCAAGGAATCGTCATGGATTTGTGGATTTCAAATAGGCCAATGATATCAATAGCAGGAGATCGACCAATTATAACATTTTCACTTTAATCAATGGTGTTATCATTTGGATGAGCAAGCAGTAGGCTATGGTCACTTTCTCCACTACAAAAATTGAGTGCATGACACCTACTCTAGCTTGAGAGATTGTACTAAGATGTGGGGCTAAGTTAGGGAGCTATTATAGTCCTACATGATAGTCATGAGTGTCATATTTTTGGCAAAGAACTCAACTTTTCTTGCAATGACGAAGCATATTGATGTCCAATGCAATTTTGTTCATAACATGGTAGAGGATAAGAGGGTGATGTTGGAGAATGTTGACACTTTGCAAAACTTTGCAGATGCATCAACAAAATCAGTGAGCATAAAAAAGCTTAAATGGTGTTGTGAGTCTATGGGCCTCTTGGCCCCTAGTAATTAGTTTATAATATTTCACAAGTGGAAGGATGTTTAGAAAGGTGTCTCAACCTTTCTCCGAATGTCAAGAATACAAAAAAATGCAATTTTCAAGTTACAAAACAAAAAATACTTAATTTCTAGGCTATAAAAATTGTTTTAGGCAAGAAAAACATTCCATCGATTTTATGCAAAAAAAAGGAAATTGTCAAACTATAGAACAAAAAAATTCAAATTTTGGGCTATAGAGGGTGTTTTAGGCCCAAAAATAATTTCAAATCAATTTTCATTGGTTTTATAAATGTTTGAGACAAATATCTTTGAGCTCTACAATTTTAGAAAAAGGGCCCAACCAGCCTCTTGGGTCAAAACTTATGGCCTTCAAAGCTTGAGGCTCCCCACGTTGGAAATGTAAAAATGTCTGGCACATAAAAAGAGTTGCAAGAGATAATTACACTTGTTGACAAACTTACGATGTGTCATGTGTCATATGACACATCATAAGGTATCTTTGAATGCAAATAATGCAGTGAAACCTCAGCACCCAAGTTAGTGAGTGGATTATGGCAAACTTATGGCAGGTAGAAGGAATATATTATTTTTAGCCTATGGGCTCATCTATAAATTTGGGTGCCATATTTTGGCTGGTTTCAGATCATGGTTTCCTAATTACTGTTTGATGGTTTCATATATAGCTTCTCCTATTTATTAGGTGCTTAAGATGAAAGTTTTGATAATGAATATTTGTAGGTACTATTATACTACCAAAATTATGCCAGATCTCTTTTTGGTGGTATTGTAATCTTTGAATCCTAAATAATACATTGAGTTGCTTTGGAGTGTGGGGTTTTCCTCTTGACAGGGTTTTTGTCATGTAAACCATTGTGTTATGGTATATTGTTTTTTTGTGTATTTTTCCTTGTAATTGCAAAGATTTTATTTAGTTGCACATACCTCCTCTCATACATTAATGTAGGAAGCACATTTTGCACCTTTACTTCCTTTCAATTTTGATGCTCCTCATGAGTTTAAACTAATTGGTTGATATTTCTTTGTTCATATTTGCTGCTCTATGCAAGTTGATTCTTTTGTGATAATTTGTAACTCAAGCTTCTCTTTAGAGCCATATTTGTACACCTTTCCAATGTTAAAAAAGATCTCTTAGTCATCTCATAGAAAAGTACATGGAAGATATAAATGAATACAAAAAATGTGGCATGCATCCAACATAGCCAATGCCATTGATTCATATTTTTTTGTTCATATTTGCTGCTCTATGCAAGCCGATTCTTTTGTGATAATTTGTAACTCAAGCTTCTCTATAGAGCCATATTTGTACACCTTTCCAATGTTAAAAAAGGTCTCTTGGTCATCTCATACAAAGTACATGGAAGATATAAATGGATACAAAAAATGTGAAATGGATACAAAAAATGTGGCATGCATCCAACATAGCCAATGCCATTGTTCTTATGAATCAAATGTTTCTATGTGTTCATCTCCCAACACCAAAGCTATATTATTCCAAAGATGAGGCACATGAACATGAAAGCGATTCATATGTCTCCTTATTAATTGCTTTTAAATTTGTGTGCATGATAGATTAGAATTCTATTTATAATTTTTGTTTTTTTTAAAATTAGATTTTAAATTTGTGTGCACACAAAGATTTAAAAGAAACCGATAAGGAGAAGTTTGACGGGAAGATTTCAATGTTTAATAAATGATTGTTAAAATGGAACAAGACATAACAAGCTCAAAAAAATGCATTTTTATGTTACCCTGCTAAAATTTGATAAAAATGAAAATATTCAAATCATAGTGATCAGTGGATAGACTAATTGGACGGTGATGAGTGATTGCTAGTGGCTTTATAACAGTTCGATCCCACCTAAACCCCATGACCACATCAATCAAGGATAGCCAACCAAAGGTGACTTAGGATTTATAGTGGCAGCCACCCAAGCTTTGGTAGTGGAAGTAAGTTGTTGATAACCACACAATCCAAGGGGCTCAAATTAAATCACATCTTCACTAGCTTAAGTTTGGGGATAGAGGTTCTAAAGAGTTTTCCAACCCTTGTATGCTAGGGTCACCAACTTCTCACTAAGCTTCTTGACATTCTCTAGGTCTTTGCTTGCCTAAAATCCATTGGCTATGGATGTTGACCAAGTTCGCCCAAATTTGGTATGCTTTCAAAGTAGATATTCTATTGAGTATTTGGAATGATAGAAACTTAGCTTTGTTTTTAGGAGATTTTATCGATTCATATTTCTTTTTGTATACTAAATCAATGATTTAATTCAATATTTTCATATAGATTCAAGTGCAAGCTAGTAAATTTGCCATGGAAGTTGCACATTTACAAGCTCTTATTGGGCATTGAGGTAATGCACACATGCTACCTTCCCCCCATATTAGAAGTTCTTTCTCCTCCTCAAAGGTGTAGATGTGATTGTAGTGATAGTAATTGTACTAGACAAAATTTCACCATCATCCATTGTTCTTCTTAGCATTATTGACAAAGATGGAAGTTCTTTTCCCCTCCTCGAAGGTGTAGATGTGATTGTAGTGATAGTAATTGTACTAGACACAATTTCAATGACTTCCATTGTTCTTCTTAGCATTGATGACAAAGATGGTCCTTCACTTCTTTGGCTCATCAGATGGATTCCTCTAGTTGGTTTGATAGTGCTAAGGTTCCTTGGATGCACCATTACTAGATGAGAGCCAATTCCTAATAGCCAAGATATCCCAAATGGATGGGGTAGTGATCAAGTGCCTCCTCCTACTAGTCCTATAGTTCTTGTAGCCTAATCACCATTTACTTTTGCTTTTGTTTGAAGCTTTGCCTTTGCCTAAACATTTTAGAGTGTGATCCTATTCCACCTACATTTATTTTGTTGTGTATTAGTGTAACATCTCTTTTGAAGAAATATAATGGACACTTGTTCATCAAAGAAATATAATGAACATTTATTCATAAAAAAATTATAAATTAAAATTTGAAAAATAACCTCAAAAATGAATGAAAATTAAAAATATAACGTCTATTGAAATCTAGAATCATTACTATCGTCATCGCAAAGTTAAAAGAAGTGTGTCAACACTTAGTGCTTTCAATTTAGAACTCTGGAAACAATTCTTTTGCCAAAAAAACCTACAATAATATCTAAATTAAAAAAAATACAAAATTATAAATAGAACTTTTTTTTAAATGACCGCAAATTATAACCATAAGTTTGAACGAATTGTTTGTATTAAACTAAAAAGGAAATTGTAAAAATAACTTATACATGTACTACAAAACACAATAATTTTTTTCATTAAATTATAATTAAAAATGTAATAAGTTGAGTCTCAAAAAATAAAAGATGAAATAGATGAAAAATAAATTGAATGAATGATTCAATAATCGGATAATCTATTCAACAATATACTAGCGTATATAAAGAGATTACAAGGACGACGTTCTAAATAAGAACAAGTCGTTTAAAGTGAACTACTAAAAAGCTAAACGCTAAATATAGCTTAAAAGCTAATTAACTAAAAAGAAAAAGCTAAATGCTAAATAAAGCTTAAAAGCTAATTAACTAAAAAGCTAAATGACCATTAAACAAGGAACTAAATATAGGTGACTAAAATATAATTAAATATTCTAATACCCTCCCTTAATGGTCATTCTATCTACTAACTACCCTATAGAAGACATTGCAGGTCTTTTGATCACAAATGAAAAGAACGCTCTGCTGTGGTGGAGACCCTCCCTGGATCTGAAAAGCGTTAATGACCAAGAAATACCAAAATCCATCCAACCTGACATTGGGTAACCAAACTGAAACTTGAAACCATTATTTTGAGGAAAATCGGCAAACCCTTTTGCAGAAGAGTATCAACTCCAAAACTGACTGCAAGATACCACAATTGCACATGTTCGCCATAGTAGGTGCGACCCAAACTAACTGCAACAAAGCACGATTTTGAGGAAAAAACCGTCAAACCCTGAAATAGGAACCCTTGAAAAGAGAATTTGCGATTTTGAGGAGAAAATCGAAAAACCAAGATATCTGAGGTTACAAATCATCGTTTTTGTGGAAAAAACGGTAAAACTCAGATAACTAAAATCTTACACGAATATCGCGGATTACAGATGAGATAATTTTTAAGGGAAAATTATAAACCCTGCGAACAATTTTTGAGGAAAAATAGAACAAGACCCTAAAACTTTGCATGGTAAGACCCAAAACACCACGTGGTATGACATCAAACATCATGCGGTAAAACATCAGACATCATGCGAAAAAACACCAAACAATATCACGTGGTAAAATACCAGACATCACGTGGTAAAACCCTGATTTTTAAGAAAAAAATCAAGCAAAACCCTCCCATGATTTTTTATGGTGAAAAATCAGAAAACCCACGCAAGCTTTGCAGATAACAGAGAATAATTTTTTAGGAAAAAATTCTAAACCCTTTGAACAATTTTTGAGGGAAAAGAAATGTGAAAACCCTAGGACCTGTAGGACGAGGTCTGGCCTAAATCAATCTGATCAAGGCAACGATATTCAGATATTGTGAACATGCATTGTTTCCAGGTGTTGTGGCAGTTGTTGAACTTTTGACTGTGTTCTAACATGATGTTGGTCAAAGATGCCATCACGAAAATGGAAGTTGAACGAGGTCAACCTAGTGAAAGCATGAGACAGAAGAATTTGATTCAAAAATCAGAATAGAAGCAGTTGCATAAAAAATCTGAAACCCTGGAGGAGAATTCTGGCATGAATTCTAAGGTGCAAATTTCGAGGTATGGAAGAAACCCAGAAATTAAAAAAAATTTGCAAACTTAAAACCTAAAATTTTCCCTGAAAATAATCAGAAAACATAATAATTTGCAGAAAATAAAAAAATACCCATGATTTTTTTTTTGTAAAAAAAACAAAAAAATATTGACGATTTTTTTTCCAAAAAAAAAGCAAAAAAAATAGGGCAAAAACCCTAGGTCGGATGTACAGCATAAACAACACCCACAAAATTAGAACTCTAAAACTTCGACTTGAACTGAAGGGTCAAAACCCTAGTCGAAAATTACAGAAACCCTAGAAAAATTTTCAATCTGAAAAAAAAACTCGAGGTTGCAGGCCCAAAAATCTCCAGAACTCTAAAAAAAACATGAACTACTGCCCGACACAGAAATTCGCCCACAAACCAGAAACCCTCAAAAAGCCTTCTAAAAAGAAAAATCATTTTTTTTAAATAAAAAAACAATAAAAAAAATCTGGAAAATATTCCAGAAAGAAGGGCATGAATTTTTATTAAAAAATTCACCAAACTTTAAAGAATCCTATTGACCCGCTCTGATACCATGAAAAATAAATTGAATGAATGATTCAATAATCGGATAATCTATTCAACAATATACAAGCGTATATAAAGAGATTACAAGGACGTCGTTTTAAATTAAAAACAAGTCGTTTAAAGTGAACTACTAAAAAGCTAAACGCTAAATAAAGCTTAAAAGCTAATTAACTAAAAGAAAAAAAACTAAATGCTAAATAAAGCTTAAAAGCTAATTAACTAAAAAGCTAAATGACCATTAAACAAGGAACTAAATATAAGTGACTAAAATATAATTAAATATTCTAATAATAGAATCGCCTCCCAAAGCTAAACAAGCAAAAGACCTCCACCCTAAAAGGAAAGAGACAATTCAAAAAAAACAAAGAAACAACAATTCAAAAAAATCAAAAGAATAAATGATTTCTTTTTTCTAAAAACAGACCTCCAAAATTTTCCCAAATAATGAATAAACATTTGAAGAACTAGTTCCGTTAAATCAAATGGGAAAATCTCCTGAGATGAACATCATATTATGAAGAGAAATTGTATAGAAATTACTCAACTACTTCTGTCAACTTCGTATTGTGCAAATTTACTGCCGTCAACTTCATATTTGCGAGAGAAATCTGACAAAAATTGCAATATTGTTGCCGCCAACCTCAAAGACAAAAGAAATGAGCGTCAAAATACCTGAATTGCATCAAGTTTAAGAAGCAGCGACATAAGCCCCTCCGCAATTCTAAGCCGCTCCTTTTCATTTTGACGGATCAATTGCACAACTTTTTCGTAGCCAAGCTGCCGTTTAAGCTCCTCCATACTCTTTTTCGCCTGTGCAATAGCCTTCAAATTCTTCAACGGCATAGACTTCCTCACACGAAACCCTCTATACGCGGCCTGCATTTTGACGGCCGCAGTTGGCTTGCTCATTTTCGCTCGCCACCTATAATTCTTCTTCTTCTTCGTCTGAAAATGTGGTTTTGAAGCAGAAGAACTGTCGACATACTCTACAGGAATATTAATGCGTGATTTTGACGGATTGTCTCGGCGGTCAATAGCAGGTGCTCTTGAAGACCTAGGGCGGGGCGATCCTTTTTCATGCCAACTGCGTCGCGTTCCCCGAGGCAACATATTTTCTGGACTGTTCCAATAGCCTTTCATAAACGGCGGTTCCATGTTTCGAACCTGAGACCTTCAAAAGCACTGAAATTGACGTAAAATGTACCAGGAAAAATTCAGGTCTGAAAATAACCAGATATATTTCTAAAAGATGCTCACTGAGAAATTTGAGGTTTGTTATGGCAGAGAAACACGCATGTTTTATGGCGGACGAGAGCTGGGGATGGCGGTTAAAGAAATTAGAAATTTCTTAAAATAAATAATTTATGAGAAACGGAATCTAGGGCGGCAGATTCTTCATATTTTTGTGGGGACACGTTTCATATGACGAGGACAAGTGGTTACGTGTCAATATTCCACGCTGGATGCAATTTCTTGCAGTTATCCGTTAATGCAAAAATGTGCACACGTGGTTACATTGACACGTGGAGGTTTTAGTCTATGAAATTAGGTATAACGTTGAAAGGCCAAAGTCTTTGCGATTCTATCCAACCCTCTCGGAACATATATCCAACAATAAATGGCAATAAGAGCGAGAGATTAAGGGGTTGAACGAAAGAGCGGGAGTAAGGAGATAAAATGGAGATGGAGAAGAGGAGGAGGAGAGAAGGGGAGGGCGAGATGAAAGAGAGATATGAGAGGGGGATAGGTAGAGATGGAAAAGATAAATATAAGAAGTGATATATAGAGATAGAGAGATAGAATAATAAATATAGAGATAGCAAGTGATATAGAGATTGAGATAGAGAGAGAGATTGAGAGATAATGAGATAGCGATAGAGGGAGAGATTGTGATGTCTCCAAACAAAGACTTTGTCCAGTATGGTTACCATTGATTCAGTTCTATGGAGGACATATTATCGATGCACAATTAGGAGATTAGAGAAGATTGATCATTAAGTGATCATTATATCTCACCCAGCCTAGAATCAACTTCAACAGAATCACTATGGAAGACAGAAGATGATTGATGATTCCATAAGGATAATTCTAGCAAGATATGTAGATGATTCACTTTCAATCACATGCATCCGATTACTATGAAGACAACTATCATTGCATCTCAGGTCTAATGAAAGACATACTATCACTATACAATCAACGATAGATCAATCATCAAGTTAAATATCATCACTGTCACATGAGAGAACTTGATCTACATTCATGTAATCCTCATCGTAGAATAACAGCCAACAATGGGAAGTCAACATAAGGACAAGTAGTCATATACGAAGAAATCTAATATGGTGCAAGGTGCAGTGGACCTGTTAACTACGATAATAAGGTTGATGACCCAACAAAATTAATAATCATAGATTGTTGGTAAGGGAGCGATTAGTCATAAACACCGATAGCCAATCATTAAGATTAGTTAAACAACGACTATTGGCAACGATCAACATATAATGGAAATGTGTGTCTATTTGAAGAGAGGTATCTCTAAGATGGATGAAGGAAGTGTAAACATTAATTCAAAGGGTAGCATGGTGGAGTTTGTATCTTAATGTTTAATCTAGATTGGACCACTCTTTAAGAGCAATTGCAGAAAGCACAATATCGGTTGGATAAAGAACAAAGAGAAATCATCCAAGCTGCATGTTTTCATAGGCGTATCAGAAACAACATCCCCACATATCGTTGCAAGAATACAAGTATATATCAGGAGCGGCAACATATCATCAGATATAGTCATCTAAATTTGTACATAAATATATATAATAGATCAGGGATTGCAGCATTTTCAAGGAAGAACATTACACAATCAACATCAGCAAACTAGGAAGAGCAGGACCCTTCATCACTTGCAATTCATAATTAACAACAGACCTCTACTTGCATATATTCTAAGTATCAAATCAAACACAACACTATTCAAGTATTGCAGAACTTCATCTTTATTAATTAATGATGCTCTTGCATATTAATTCACATCTTCTGCAAGCAATTATTGCACTAAGTGCCAGCATATTTCAATTCACATTAGCATACATCTGATTTCATATATCAGAGACAACAAGTGCCATTGATTGTTATAATTTGGTACACATTCACCTTCATGCTACCCAATACATGATTTAATTGTAAAATCAGAAAGAGTAAATTTAAGAAACTAAAGTAATTGTCCCAATATCGCTAGTTATCCAAAAAGGGGACATTACAGAGATAGATATAGAGAGAAACAAAGATATAGATATAGAGGTCTATGAAGATGGAGAGGGAAAGAGATGGATGGAGAGAGAGAGAGAGAGAGAGAGAGAGAGAGAGAGAGAGAGAGAGAGGTATGTTTATAGAGATAGAGAGGAAAAGAGGAAGTTAGAGGTAGAGATGAAGATAGAGTGGGAGAGGAAGAGGGAGACAAATAAATAGAGAGATATAGAGAGGTAGAGGGAAGAGATAAAGATAGAGATAAAAAAGGGAGTTGATATAGAGGAAGAAATAGAGAGGTGCAAAAGGATGAGAGGGATATATATATATAGAGAGAGAGAGAGAGAGGTATATATAAGAAGAGAGAGGTAGAGATTTAGGGAGATATAGAGAGAGATGGAAAGAGAAAGAGAGAGTTCATTATATATTTATCTCTATGTTCCACATTATATCTCAATCTCTATTTTTCTCTCTATTCCTCTCTCTCTTTTTGAGAAAGAGACAATGAGACATGTAGAGAGAGAGAAACAAAGAGAAGTAGAGATATACAAGTGGAGAGGGAGAGAGGGAGAGATAAATAGGGGGAGAAAGAGAAAGAGAGAGATAGAGATATATCGGAAGAGAAAGAGATATATATGGGAAGAGAAAGGGAGAGAGGTAGAAATAGAGATAGGTAGGGGGATGGGGAGGGAGGGAGAGAGAGAGAGAGAGAGAGAGAGAGAGAGAGAGAGAGAGAGAGAGGGAGAGGGGGGGGAGAGATAAGAGGTGATATGAGACAAGAGAGAGAGAGAGAGAGAGAGAGAGAGGGCAAAGAGATAAAGGAGGTGATAGAGACAAGTAATAGAGAGAGAGAGAGGGAGAGAGAAAGATAGAGATAGAGTAGAAGGATAGAGAGGGGGAAATATAGAGAGATAGAGACAAGGAGGGAGAAATAGGGAGTGTGTGTATGAGTGAGAGAGAGAGATTTGAAGAGAAAGCCATAGAGAAGGATATAGATAAATAGGGAGTGTGTGTGTGTGTGTGTGTGTGTGTGTGTGTGTGTGAGAGAGAGAGAGAGAGATTTGAAGAGAAAGCCATAGAGAAGGATATAGATAAATATGGAGCAATAAGGAGAGAGGAAGAGAGGAACAAAAAGAGGGAGAGATATAAACATAAAGAAAAATAGATAGAGAGATAGATATAACTTGGAAAAGATAAAGGGGGTGAAAAAGAGATAAAAATATGTAGAGAGAGAGAGATAGGAGGAGAGAGGAAGAGGGAGAAGGAGAAATAGAGATAGAAAGAGGGAGACAATGAGAGGGAGGAGGTAGAGAGATAGAAAGATAAAGATATGAAGTGATATATAGAGAAGGGTAGAGAAAGGGTATGTGTGTGTGTGTGTGTACTTATGTTTGAAATTATTAGAAATCTGAGGCTAATTAGACTAAAAGGACAAATCACAAGAATCCTTAACTAATTAAACTGATTCTAAACACAATTCAATGAAATAAATAAGAAGATTAAGCTAATTAAAACTCCCTATTCTCCACTTGTGCTTCCATTGTTCTTCTCCAATTTGAGTGGTTGATGGCTCTCAGGTATTGCACCAATTTCCTGCTTACAAATGTTTTGAAGACTGTGATTCTAACTTGAAATGAGAAAATGATGTTTATATAGATTTTCAACACAAAGGGGGTGAGAATTTGAACTCAAGTGTTGATTGGGAGACAACTGAAATTGATTGACCAGTTAACAAAGTTGATGATTTGTTAACTCATTTGATTGAGTAGTCAATTAGATTGATTGGAGAATGAACTAAATAGATGGATCAGTAAACTCATTTGATTGATTAGTGAACTGAATAGACTAGGGAGATGACTGAATTGATGTATTAGTCATAAAAAGGTGATTGAGAGTTAAAAAGGATGATTGGTGAGTTAACTGAGTTAATTGATTAGACAACTTATTTGATCAATCAGTTCTGATTTTAGCATGTGTTGTAGGAATTTGAAATTGAATTTGATTTTCATTTTCAATTTGAATTTGAATTTGGTCATTTGAATGCTGAAATGCACATGAAATTAACTGAAATTCAAATTTGGGGAAATGTGAATTTGAAAATATGAAATTAGATGAAATTAACTAAAATTCGAATTTGGGGAAATATGAAATGAAATTAGATGGAATTAATTGGAATTATAATTTGGGGAATTGGAGGAATTTAATCAATTAATTTAAATGAAATTATTTAAACTTAGGAAATAGAATTAATTAAATAATAAAGATTATTTAACTAAGGAATAAATCATAATTAATTAAATAATTGATATTTAATTAATATTTGAGATATGGTTAGCTGATTAAAATGATTTGAGAATAGAAATTGAATAATTAGAAGTGTTGAAGGGCTATGATTAGAAGAAATAGTTAATTTAATCAAATAATTAAAGAATTACTTAATTAAATAACTGAATAATTAGTGTAGAATTAATGAGACATTTTTAGGTGTCTACAATATATAGATAGATAGATAGAGAGAGAGAGAGAGAGAGAGAGAGAGAGCTCTTTATATCTTTATTCCCCTCCCCCTATCTTTATGTTTCACATTATCTCCCAACCTCTATCTTTCTCTGTATTCCTCTCTCCCTTTTCGATAAAGAGACAAAGAGACAAATAGAGAGATAGGCAAACAAAGATAAGTAGGGATATACAAATATAGAGGGAGAGATAGAGATATGTGAGAAGAGAAAGGGATAAATAAATTCTAAAACAATTTTTAGTCTTCTTAACAAATTATTCTTGAGGAAAAATATTATTAGAGTCATCTTACAATTTGGATCTTTCAAACTTATCGACTCTACTTGAACCAACCTAACAAACTCTTTTTTTTCTATCTTTATATTATGAACTATAATAAAATATTGAATGGTAGATATTGAATTATTCCATTAAACAATCCTAAAATTATTTAGGATGAGACATACTTAGAAAGGAAATGTATTATCTTAAGTCTTTCTAAGCATTCAAAGTCTTTGGAATGAAGAATATTTAACTTATACAACCCTTCATAAGAGTTAGCACGTTTGGGAAGAAAGAAACATGGTAAAAATTCATCTTGATTAGGTGATGAACATACAATATAAGAGGGAAGAAATTTCACTACATTTCTCTCAATAAAAAGTGGTTTAACAAAATATATATATATTAAGATAGAATTTATCTAACTTAGATAAAAACTTATTCCATGAGATCTTTTTAGTCTTTCTAAGAATAATCTACCACACAAAATCTTTTCATTTTAAATTAAGAAAATAGTTCATTGTCTTTTCATTCAACTTCAAAATTAATTTTTATTCATTTTTAAATTTACCATATTAAAATCTCTTAACATATTCCATAAAAATAATCAAATTCTAAAAATAAGATATTTTTATAAATAAAAAATACTTAAATCATCCTATCAAATAAGAACCACGTCTAAATTTACCCATTAATGGGCTCTCCTAGGTGAATCCGGATACATCTTTGGGCAAAGGGGATATAAGGGCAACTACTGTTTGGCAGAAGCCAAAGATTGGTTGGACAAAGGTGAACATCAATGGAGCGTCATAAGGCAATTTGGGGCGTTTGGGGGCTGGTTCAGTTGCCCGTAATTGGAATGGGAATATTTTGGATATCAAAGCTAAGAGATTGGTTAATGGGAGGAACAATGAAGTTGAGGTGTATGTGGTATTTTGGGGAGTGATAATGGCACAATGCCTTTCAATTTCGGGTTTACACTTGCAGGGGGACACTCAAATTATTATGGATGCCCTTTTGAAAGGTGAGATGTCAGCTTGGAAAATTAATAAATTTATCCAAGTAATTAGAAAGGAATTTGATTCCTTTGAATCCTTCAAACAAACCCATGTATCGAGAGAAGGCAATGATTTGGCAATTGTACTTTCTAAAATGGCTACATCATTACATGAAGTAGGCGGGGATGGAGTGTGGGAGGACTTCTGAGATGTTGATTTGGCCGAAGGGTGTTGAGTACACCGCTAAACATGCGAGATTTAACGCTCATTAATGATGAATATGATAGGGGTGAGTTGGAAGTTTTTAAAATGCAAAGGTGGGCTACAATTTTTTTGCTTTCTCTAGGTGTTGGTGTGCTGAGGAAGCTAGTGAGATTGTGATAGGATGGTGCCTGAGAGAGTTGTTGAACACAAGATGCCACTGAGAGGGGGGGTAAATTAGTGATTTCCAAAACCCTTAACCCTTTTTAACTCCAAGAGAGATTACCGACTACCAACCTAAGAACCAAGCAAACCTACCGGTAAGATAAAACTAGACAACACAATTCAACCACACAAATGGCACATCACATAACATCGATATATATGAGGAAAACCCAAGATGGGAAAAAACTCGGTGAGAAATTTTGTTGGAGTCTATTGCTCCAATCCAGACTCATAGTGAAAACCTTCGGTTACAACATTTAGGGCACCAACCCAAGGAGTACCACTCCTGCTTTAGGGAACCATCCCAAGGAGCACCAATCCCTGCACCAAGCTCCAACTCAGTGATCTATCTTGTACATAATCAATTACAAAATTAATAGTCTGATTACAAGTGAATCTTGTAACCTCTGCATACACTTTATCCTGTCGATTTCTCACCTCCTCTGCCTCACCAGTTTACTTCTACTCTTCTTTCTATCTCCTTCTTAGTCTCTTTGCTCACTTTCACTTGTTGTTTCTCGTAGTAGTTCTACTTATGCCTATTGGATGAACAATCAGAACATACACCCATTGTCAGTTACTCTGCTCACTGGTTTATCCTTTCTCTGCTCACTACTTATAGGATCTTTTCTCTATACACATGCAGCTGCTTCAATCTCCACTACCTTCCAGTTGGCATGAACACTATCGGTTCCTACCTCTACAGCTCACTTTGCAGTTTTCTGGTTTGTCTGATCTTGCCGGTTAAGCCACTGTTAAACCCTCTCACCAATTTAACCTTCCCTACTAGCTCTTTTCTTCAGATACTAAGTTCCTTGACTCTTCTCAGTCTTATCTCCTCTTTTTCCTTCTCTAGATCACTCTCCTTTACCATTCAGCATCATCGAATACGGTCTTCTACCTTCATACTCATTATTGAGCTTTCCTACCAAAACGTAGCTTCAAACTGTTGGCGCGCAAGGGTTTCTTCCATAGATCACGAGGTCAATCAGATCCAATCAGATCTCATTCTGCATGAGGATGATCAACTTGCAAGCAATCAGGCATCTCCTACCATATCTTCTTCCTTCCAAGGCACGTTTGCTAAACTTAGCAAACACGGACAGTCCATCGACCAGGCTCAAGATCAATCACCATAAATTGTTATGCAGATTGCATCACCAACCTCATTCTGCACCTGGACACTCTGCATCGATTGATCACCTCTGTTTGACCTTCCTCGAGCCGCACAGCTCTGCAATGCCTCCCATGATTTTCGTAGTCAACATTTAATGTCGACCAAATACCAACAACCTCACCGACACGACACTTCACCGACCTCTGCAAGATTTCCACTTCAACTCCACGTGGCACCCCTATTGGTATCCATCTCATCTTAGACCTCTGTGTCGGTTCAAAACCAAACACTCAACCGGTGCACACCTGCCCGACATCTAACCCTATCGGTTATCTAACCCTATCGATATGTCTTCCCTTACCGGTTAACTTTCTTGCCTTCTCCTTCCTTGTGTCGGTGGATCTTGTTAGCCTGGTCATCAATCATGTTGGTCCTCAACAACAATCTAGGATGACTCATCTTGTGCATTTTCATCAGACTGAGAGCACTTCACTTTTGTCTCTTTGTCCACTTGGCTATAAGTTGATATCCTCCTTGTTTACCAATTGACATGTTATTGCCTTCGTACCGGTAGTGTGCATGATATCTTCATGCCATCCATCTCCAACTATTATGCATCTATGACAACACCACTTTCCATCTACATACCGGTAACTCCATGTGTGCAACTGCAGAGCCTCATCTTTATTTGACTGGTTTTCTTCTCAACTGGTTTGCCAAGGAGGCAAACTCACCATCTTAACTCTTTCTTCTTTGCCTTGGTAGCACATCATGTCTTCTCATGCTGGTCTGATGCACATCTCTGAACTTTTCCTTTAGAGGCATCCTCATCTTTCTCTTTAGTCATTCGGTCTATGCATCCAATCACCTATCTTTGCTTACTCTGACTAACTTATCCTGGAGAGTCATGATGTATGTCATGTATGTTGTGGGATAAGCAAGGTATTACCATTTACCATAGGAGAGGAATAGACAACTATACTTCAACTGCTAAACATCGGTGGAGGAAGATCTAAGTCACTTGTCGGTAATGATGTGACTTCACTGAAGAGAGGATACCTCTTGAACTTGACATATATCCTGGTAGCTTTTCCATATGTCATCTTTGCTCACTAAAACAACACATACTCTGTCAAACTTCCCTTTATCGGTGGGATTCCTGCCAGTTGACCTCATACTATCATATCGGTTGCATTGCTAACCCTTCATTAGATCATACTACAATGAACTCTACTGGTCACATGCTTTCTGAATCTCATCACTCACTAGTCACTTCTCTATCATGCTTGTTCAATATTAGCATGCATACTCACAAATTGATTACTTCTTCCCAATACTGACATGTAAACCGGTTACTCCAACATGCTTACCTAGTGGCTTCACTGTCCATACTACCGGTTGATAGCACAAACAACATATCAACTATTCTCCCATACCGATTGTCCTACTTTATGCTATTCCGGTTGACATCAATGACAACACAATGCCAACAATCTCCCCCTTTGGTATTGATGTCAACACATGTAGTATTCGGTATACTACAAATCCTTTCTCCCCCTTTGACAACAATGGCAAAGGGTCTTAACATCCGGTATACTGCAAGCTCTCTCTTCCCTTTTTATACTAGTTGCTTGTTTCCTTTTTACCACTAAGTTCTGCAACCTCTCAACTAGCAACACTTGAATCAGAGAGCTGACACCAATTTGTTTGACATATTCTCCCCCTGTGCAGGTAACTCACATCTTTGTTCACATCTCCCTATATACCGATTCACGATGCAGCAGCAATGACACTTAATTTCCTCTTGTGTCAAGTGTATCAGATACCAATCATAAGGTATGACTATGAACTCCCCTTGAATCACATCCCTCTGGTCTTCATTTTCTGTCAAGTCCCAAACCGGTACCCCAAACTGCACTTGGTATCAGTGGAAGTCAGCATCTATACATGTTGATGGTCTTTCACGTCCATGACATCCATCCCATCTTTGTGACATAAACATGTCTGACCACAATGCTAAGTCACATTAACTCCATGTCAACTCTCACACCAGTTGACACCATGATGTTTCATACACATGGGATCAGCTACTTGTCCAACACACTATCATTTAGGACAACTTCTAATATTATAAGAGACATAAAATCATCTGTCCAGGCCACCAATGTCGATGTAACACAACCAAAATACATTGACTCACACATTCTTCAATACCGGTAACTGTCCCTACCAATAAAATACTACACATGTCAGTTTACTGTACCAATCCAATATCTCTGCCAGTATACCTTGTCCACTGGCTCTCCTTCTGGTGTCACATCCCACTTTGACACTTGCAACAATGATCCATCTTGCCCATGTGAATGTGTAGCCAATATATCAATTGCACACATTCTTTCATCTCAACATCTTCATCATGCAGGTGATTGCCCATCCTTTCCTTTGTCCTTCTCAACATTTGGGGGTGAATAATCTGATCAACATATAGTTCCCCCTAAGTATTTGCATCTCCTTTAAACTTTAGGAGATATCACCTATGCATTGAGTGCACAACGCCATTCCATGGTCATTTTTTGTTCCTTCTCCCTCCATGCCTAATTGGACTCCCTCCTCTTTTCATTTGTAGCCTTTGGATCAGATCTCATCTTCTTTTGTTGATAGGTCTTTGCTTTACCAAGTTCTACGGTATGACTAGATATATTGCCATAGAAGCATACTGCATTCATCCCAATTGGATGATTGGAAGATCTTCTATCAAACTGGTTTGATCTTCTTCTTAGGGTCATGCCATTGTAGTCCGCTATTGGTTTCAACTGATATCTTGATCTTGCAAGAGTATTTCTCCTTTGGGCATAGTTGTTATGCTAACTACCTTGTGCATGAATCATCTTCTTCCTGCACTCATCACTTCTATGGCCAGATTCGCTGCAGTTATGGTTGTACCAATATGTTTGAGTTCTTGGAAGTATCTAGGGTTGTGAGATATTTCAATGTCTATCCAACTGAAATCACAACTGGACCACCAGGAGTGTTTCTTGCAAAGAGGGAAAGTTACCTGCACAGGAGAACATGTATTTGGTATTGGAAGAGATACAATCGGTATCAATGTTAGCTTCAACACTTGATTTTAACAAATTGGGGTCAGAATAACTACTGCATATAAAAGGGAGATGATGCAGTCTGACCAACAGGTATGTTGTATTCACTGACACGTGTGCCTTCAACTGGTATCAGAGCCTTGGGTCACGGGTTCGAATCCTGTAGATAGAGCTTGCAGTATATCGGTTGTCAAGACCCTTTGCCATTGTTGTCAAAGGAGGAGAAAAGAATTGTAATATGTCGGATACTACATGTGTTGACATCAATGACAACACAATGCCAACAATCTCCCCCTTTGGCATTGATGTCAACACATGTAGTATCAGGTATACTACAGATCCTTTCTCCCCCTTTGACAACAATGGCAAAGGGTCTTGACAGTCGGTATACTGCAAGCTCTCTCTTCCCTTTTTGTATCAATTGCGTGTTTCCTTTTTACCACTAAGCTCTGCAACCTCTCAACTAGCAGCACTTGAACCAGAGAGGTGACACCAATCTGTTTGACATATTCTCCCCCTATGCAGGTAACTCAAATCTTTGTTCACATCTCCCTGTATATCGGTTCATGGTGCAACATCAATGACACTTGATTTCCTCTTGTGTCGAGTGTATTAGATACCAATCATAAGGTATGACTGTGAACTCCCCCTGAATCACAACCCTTTGGTCTTCATTTTCTATCAAGTCCTAAACTGGTACCCCAAACTGCACTTGGTACTAGTGGAAGTGAGCATCTATACATGATGATGGTCTTTCACTTCCATGACATCCATCCCATCTTTGTGACATAAACATGCCTGACCACAATATAAGTAGGAAAAAGAGGAGATAAGACTGAGAAGAGTTAAGGAAATCAACATCTAAAGAAAAGAGATAGCGGGAAAGTTTAAACTAGTGAGAGGGTTTAATGGTGGCTTAACCAAAAAGATCACACAAACAGAAAACTGCAAAGTGAGTTGCGGAGGTAGGAACCGATAGTGTTCATGCCAACTGGAAGGTAGTGGAGAGTGAAGTAGTTGCATGTGTATGGAGAAAAGATCCTGCAAGTAGTGAGTAGAGAAAGGATAAACCAGTGAGAAGAGTGACCAGAAACAGGTGTATGTTCTAACTATTCATCCAACAGGCAGAAGTAGAACCAGTATCAGTAGCAACAAGTGAAGGTGAACAGAGAGACTGAGAAGGAGATAGAAAGAAGAATAGAAGTAAACTGGTGAGGTGGGGTAGGTGAGAAACCGACATGATAAAATGTATGCAATGGTTACAAGATTCACTTGTAATCAGACTATTACTTTTGTAATTAATTATGTACAAGATAGATCACTGAGTTGGAGCTTGGTGCAGGTGTTGTTGCTCATTGGGTTGGTGCCCTAAAGCAGGAGTGCTACCCTAAATTTTGTAATTGAAGGTTTTCACTATGAGTTTGGATTGGAGCAGTAGACTCCAACAACATTTCTCAACGAGGTTTTTCCAACCTAGGTTTTCCTCGTATATACCGGTGTTATGTGATGTGCCATTTGTGTGGTTGAATTGTGTTTTCTAGTTTTATCTTACCAGTAGGTTTTCTTGGTTCTTAGGTTGGTAACCGATAATCTCTCTTGGAGTTAAAAAGGGTTAAGGGTTTTGGAAATCACTGATTCACCTGATAACTCAATGATGAGAAAATAGTACCAAACCGGTACTGAGAGGGGGGGGTGAATCAATACAGGCAAAAATACAGTCTTAAACTGGTTTGATAGCAAACACCTCAAAAGACTGGTAGACAGATATACTGGTTTGAAACAGAGTGCAACCGGGAAAGCTAAGAATGTGTGAGACAAGCATTAACTGGTTATTCACTTAGCCTTTCACTCAACTTGAGACTACAATACCATTTTACCCTTATGCATAAACATGTGATCTATCACCAAATCATAATAATAGCTAGTTCAACATGTTTTATTGACAGACATAAAACACAGAACCATCATATGCTTGGCAAACAATAGCAAAGCATCACAAGATAAAGGCATCACACATGACACACATATTTTTCATGTGGAAACCCAACTGGGAAAAACTACGGTGGGGATGAATACCCACAAGTTGTTTTTAAACTCTTTGGAAGTCCGCTCTGTTAGGAGCCTTGTCTGGTTAGAGACATTACAATAGGTTCTGCTAGGAACCAATCCTGTTAGAGATCACCCGGTTAAGGGATGGCTACAATACCTGATTAAGGGTTAAACCCTGTTAGAGGTTACCTTGTTAGAGGATTTCAAGAACTCAGTAGCTAAAGGACTTCGAACTCAGTAGCTTAGAGTTACCCTGTTAAAGGATTTACAACAAGTCGGTTAAGGCTACCCTGTTAAGGGATTTTCCAACTGTTGAGGTGGTTAGAGATCAACAGGTATTATAATGATCTGGTAACAACACTCAATGCCAATGCAGATCCTCTTAAGCTCCTCTTTATCTTCTGCACTTACACTCTGTAGGTATCAATTCTCTCCTTTTGGTCTGGCAAGAATCACGCATCCCTTCTCTTGGATACTCACACACAACTTTTTCCAACAACCCTAGAAAGAGTCACAACATCGACCTTATAGAAAACAGTTAGGTCGGCAGCATAAACCCTAAACCTAATAGGTTAAGGAATTCAAACGGTTCAATCTTGACCGTTGAGCATACTGCATTAATCTCCATCGTTCATTTTCTACCATTTTCATGGTGGCTGATAACCCATCACACGTTATCACTGTTTTACAGTCTTCTCATATTCCCGAGGTGGATAGGCAAGATCTTCTTCATGCATGATCCTTCATGCACACAAGGCTTACGTGGCAACATAATCTTGTTCTTTGTTATCATGCTAACTCATCGCACAAAGTCACCAGTTGAGGCACACAGGCTTGAAGCACTTCAAGTGGAAACCCTAAAGTTGAGATAGGAAACTGGTAGTCATACATCGCTTCCATGTGTCGGTTCCCATAACCATATGCCGGTTCACCTTGAACAAGCACACCACTTCACTTTGGCACAAATGTCAATTCATAGTGTTATACCGGTTCTCATATATGCCGGTTCACACCTCTGCAACATATTGACATCAATGACAACATACAATGTCATTATGTCCTCATACCAGTTCACATAATGCCAACAATCTCCCCCTTTAGCATTGATGGAAATATACAAAGATATCTCTCCACTTCACATCTTCTCCCCCTTTGACAACAATGCCAAAGTGGAGGCACAAGCTTCCCTGTTCCATTATGCTGCTCCCCCTGAGGAGTAGCATCCTTCAACACATCAATCCAAAATAAATTTGACTATGCAATACCTAACTGATGTGGAGCATATGCTTTTAGTTCACCTCTTGAAGGGGTAGTACCCCTAATTCACCTCTTAAGTATGTAAATGTAGTCTTTGGGAGAGGCTTGGTGAATATATCTGCTAACTGCTCCTTACTGGAAACATGCTCCAGTGCAATCTCTTTGTTTTGAACCTTTTCCCTCAAGAAATGATACTTAAGCTCAAAGTGCTTGGTTCTAGAATGTAAAATCGGATTCTTGGAGATATTAATTGCACTACTATTATCACAAAATATACTTACCGGTTCATATATAGGAACTTTGAAGCCATTCAATACATGCTTCATCCAAATTGTCTGAGTGCAATTCATGAAAGCTGCAACATACTCTGCTTTCGCTGTAGACTAAGAGATACAACTCTGCTTTTTACTCATCCAGGAGACTAGTCTACCACCAAGGAAGAATGCACCACCGGTTGTGCTCTTCCAGTCGTCTACATTACTAGCCCAATCAGCATCTCTGAACACTTTCAAGTTGAAATCCTTGCTATATGGATACCACAATCCATAGTCAACAGTTCCCTTCAGATACCTAAGAATCTGCTTGACTGCAACCAAGTGGGATTCTCTTGAACTTTTCTGGAACCTTGCCGTAATGCCAACTACATGTGCAATATCTAGTCTACTATGCACTACATAATGCAATTTACCAATCATTGATCGGTATTCCTTCTCATCAACCAATGTTGAGTCATCCTCTTTGGATAGTTTACAACTGGTCTCCATCGATGTACCAACTAGTTTGCTTTCTTCCATGTCAAAGGTCTTCAACACCTCTTTGACATACTTGGACTAAGTGATAAAGATTACATCTCTCATTTGCTAGATCTACAGTCCAATGAAGATCTTAATCTCCCCTATGAGTGACATCTCAAACTCTTTCTTCATCTCATCTGCAAATTCATGACTCATCTTGTCATTTCCACCAAAGATAATGTCATCAACAAATACCTCACAGATCAAGATCTGATCTCCTTCAGACTTCAAGTAGATATTGCTATCTTCACTTGTTCTCTCAAATCCAATCTTCACAAGATGGGAATGCAGGTGTTCATACCATGCTCTAGGTGCTTGTTTTAGACCATATAAGGCTTTATGTAGCCTACAAACCATGTCACTATCTTCAGATAGGGCTAACCCATCTGGTTACTCTATATACACCTCCTCTTCAAGTACATCATTTAGGAATGCAGATTTTACATCCATTTGATATACTTTGAAGCCTTTAAAAGCTGCATATGCAAGAAGCATACAAACTCCTTCCAATCTGGCTACAGGAGCAAAAGTTTCTCTATAGTCTTCTCCTTCTTCTTGGGTATATCCTTTGCACACTAGTTTGGCTTTGTTTCTAATCACTGTGCCATCCTCATTCAGCTTATTTCTAAAGACCCATTTGGTAGCAATGACATTTTTGTGCTCCGGTCTGGGTACCAAGGACCATGTACCATTTTTCTCTATCTGGTCAAGTTCCTCTTCCATTGCCTTGATCCAGTCTTCATCCTTATGTGCCTCTTTGAATGTTTTAGGCTCAAATTCAGAGATCATACATGAGTTTTCTCTGACTTTTCTTCTTGTAAGGATTCCTGCATCCTTATCTACTATGATCTGCTTAGGATCATGATTCAGCTTGACATACCGAGGAATAGTCTTGATAGATTCCTCTTTCTTTTCTTCTTCATCCTCATCTCCATCAGTATCAACATCTACATCTGCCAGTGTAGGAACACTGTTACTGGTACTCGGTTGACTGACAACCGGTTCCCAGAAAGTTGCAACCGGTTCACTTACCGCTTTCTCACTACCTGTTTCCTCAGTTTTCTCAGAGGTTTCATCAACTCTTACATTGATGCTTTCCACAATTCTCTGAGTCCTATTGTTGAAACACTTGAGAGCTTTGCTCTTGGTGGAATATCCTAAGAATATTCTCTCATCACATTTCGCATCAAATTTGCTCTGGTGTTCACTTCTCTTGATGTAACATTTTCTACCGAACACTCTAAAGTAGCTAACCACAGGTGTCTTACCGGTCCAATACTCATAAGGAGATTTATCCTTACCTTTCTTGATGAGTACCTTGTTCATTGTGTAGACTGCAGTGCTCACCGCTTCTCTCCAAAAGGTGTGAGCTACCTTTCCTTGAATCAACATGGTTCTAGCTACTTCAACCACAGTTCGGTTATTCCTCTCTGCTAGGCCATTCTGCTATGGAGTCTGGGGGGCAGATAGTTCCCTCTTGATGCCATGTTCTTCACAGTACTTGTTGAATTCACCAGAAGTGAATTCCCCTCCTTGATCAGTTCTCAGGCACTTGATCCTTTTACCACTTTCCTTCTCCACTAATGCTCTGAAAGCTTTAAACTTTACAAAGGCTTCAGACTTGTCTTTCAAGAATGTGACCCACATCATTCTTGAGCAGTCATCAGTGAGAATCATGAAGTACCTATCACCCTGCACACTTCTAGTTTTCATAGGACCACACAAATCAGTATGCACAAGATCAAGCAAGTTGTCAGCAGTGAAAGATTTACCTTTAAAGGTTGAGGAAGACATTTTCCCCAATTGACACTCTCTGCATAAGGTATTATCTGGTTTGCTTAACACCGGCAACCCTCTAACTGCCTTGATCTTATTTGCCTTTATAATGTTATCAAAGTTTACATGGCAGAGTCTCCTATGCCATATCCAGCTATCATCAAATTTAGCCATAAGACATGTACTTATATTTGCATTTAGATGAAATAAGTTACCTTTGGTCTGCATGCCGATGGCCACCAATTCACCATCTTTTCCTTTTATTCTGCAAACTCCATTCTTGAATTCTAGAGTGAGGCCACTGTCATTCAGCTAGGCAACACTCAGAATGTTGTGTCTGAGACCATCAACCCAGTAAACATTGTTAGCACTACTATTTCCATTCAGAGAGATGGACCCTCTGCCTTTGACCATGCATGGTGCATCATTGCCGAAGCGAACCACACCACCATTATACTCCTCCAAGGATAGAAACTTTCTCCGGTCACCAGTCATATGGTGAGAGCAGCCACTTTCAATGATCCACTCATTGGAATCATCAAACCGGGAGACAAGAGCCTTCTTGTCTGACACATCTTCTTTGATAGCAACAAACACAATATCTTCATTTTCTTCATCCTCTGATTCTTTGTCTGTGACACCTTCATCAACTGCCACAAAGTAGTTTCTCCGGTTCCCTCCTTTGAATTTCTTGAACCTTTCCAGTTTATCCTTGTTGTCACCATTAGGATAGTTTATAGCAATATGTCCTATCCAGTTGCAAGAAAAGCATTTCAAAAGAAGATTACCTTTGTATTTGCCGGTTCCTTTAGGAAGTTTCCTGGCAAGGAGAGCTTCAAATGCCATCAAAATCTCCTCATCATCCATTTCTCTACTCTATCTTGGTTCACAACTAGTGCTAGCTTCTTTTCCTTTTCTGGATGGTATAGCAGAAGCTTTAAAAGATGATTCAGTCTTTTGAACACTGCCATCAAAACTATTTAGCTCATAGGCTATCAACTTTGCTATGATGGAGTCCAAGGATACCTTAGTCTTGTCTATTGATCTCAGGTCCTGAATAGCAGCAACCCTTATTGCATAGATCGGCAATAGGGATCTCAGGACTTTGCTTACCACAGTGGAGTCTTCTATTTTACCACCTGCGCTCTTGATATCTCCAACAATGGTTTTGATTCTTATTCCATACTGTTGAATGGTCTCACCTTCAACCATCTGTATATCTTCAAACTTCCCTCTCAGGCTTTCTTCCTTAGCTTATTTTACATGCTCATCACCGCCATAGATATTTTCAAGAGCATCCCATACTTCTTTGGGATTTACCTTGTCCTGAACATCAATAAACTCAATGTCAGATAAACTACTAATTAGGGCTTCCATAACTTGCCCATTCTCCTGCATCTCTCTCTTTTGGTCATCGGTGAGAGTACCAGTAGGGGCAACATAGACATTCTCAACATAGCTCCAGTGTTGAGCACCCATGCTTCTGATGAATATCTTCATTCTGTCTTTCCATATACTAAAATTTTCCCTGTTAAACTTTGGATCTTCCCTCTTCATCATTTGACTGGGATCTTTACCTCAAGCGGTTAAGCTTATAACACAGAGAACCTGGAGGACGCTTTAATACCAATTGATAGCTCAATGATGAGAAAATAGTACCAAACCGGTACTGAGAGGGGGGGGGGGTAAATCAGTATAGGCAAAAATACAGTCTTAAACCAGTTTGACAGCAAACACTTCAAAAGACTGGCAGACAGAGATACCAGTTTGAAACAGAGTGCAACCGGTAAAGCTAAGAATGTTTGAGACAAGCATTAACTGGTTATTCACTTAGCCTTTCACTCAACTTGAGACTACACTACCATTTTACCCTTATGCATAAATAGGTGATCTATCACCAGATCATAATAACAACTAGTTCAACATGTTTTATTGACAGGCATAAAACACAGAACCATCATATGCTTGACAAACAATAGCAAAGCATCACAAGATAAAAGCATCACACATGACACACATATTTTTCATGTGGAAACCCAACTGGGAAAAACCACGGTGGGGATGAATACCCACAAGCTATTTTTGAACTCTTTGGAAGTCCGCTCTGTTAGGAGCCTTGTCCGGTTAGAGACATTGCAATGGGTTCTACTAGGAATTGATCCTGTTAGAGATCACCCGGTTAAGGGATGACTACAATACCTGATTAAGGGTCAAACCCTGTTAGAGGTTACCTTGTTAGAGTATTTCAAGAACTCAGTAGCTAAAGGACTTCGAACTTAGTAGCTTAGAGTTACCCTGTTAAAGGATTTACAGCAAGCCGGTTAAGGCTACCTTGTTAAGGGATTTTCCAACTGTTGAGGTGGTTAGAGATCAATAGGTATTACACTGATCTGGTAACAACACTCAATGCCAATGCAGATCCACTTAAGCTCCTCTTTACCTTCTGCACTTACACTCTGCAGGTATCACTTCTCTCCTTTTGGTATGGCAAGAATCACGTATCCCTTCTCTTGGATACTCACACACAACTTTTTCCAACAACCCTAGAAAGAGTCACAACATCGACCTTATAGAAAATAGTTAGGTCGGTAGCATAAACCCTAAACCCTAAACCTAATAGGTTAAGGAATTCAAACGGTTCAATCCTGACCATTGAGCATACTGCATTAATCTCCATTGTTCATTTTCCACTATTTTCATGGCGGCCGATAACCCATCACACGTTATCACCATTTTACACTCTTCTCATATTCCCGAGGTGGATAGGCAAGATCTTCTTCATGCACGATCCTTCATGCACACAAGGCTTACGTGGCAACACAATCTTGTTCTTTGTTATCATGCTGACTCATCGCACAAAGTCACTGATTGAGCCACACAGGTTTGAAGCACTTCAACCGGAAACCCTAGAGTTGAGACAGGAAACCGGTAGTCATACAGTGCTCCCATGTGCCGGTTCCCATAACCATATGCCGGTTCACCTTGAACAAGAACACCGCTTCACTTTGGCACAAATGCCAGTTCACAGTGTTATATCGGTTCTCACATATGCCGGTTCACACCTCTGCAACATATTGACATCAGTGACAACATACAATGTCATTATGTCCTCATATTGGTTCACATAATGCCAACATCACCCCCCCCTCTCAGTGACATCTTTTATTCAACAATTGGTATTAGATCCTTGGGTCATGGGTTCGAATCCCACAGGTCTCATTGAGGGTGGGATTAAAGGGGGATGGTGCCTGAGAGAGTTACAACTAAGTGTGATGAAAGTGAATTTATTGCTTCATTCTATCAAGTAACAACTTGCCTTTTTTGGCAAGATATCAAAGAAACGGCTTGGGGGAATTTTCAAGTTTGACAACCCCTTCTTTTTTCTAGATAATTGAGTTGTTTCTTGGCAAGGACTATTTGTAGTCTGAATTTCACTATAGGACAAATATTGACATCATCTCCATGATGGTGACTCGGGGAATAGTCTTCGAGTCGAGAGAGGAGGTAGTTTGGGTGGTGAAAGCTTGTGTGCTAGATCATTCCCTATGTGGGTTAACATCTCTCATGGCATGCGTGGTGGTGGGGAAGGGGTTGTCACGTCCATTTGGTGAAGGCATCATGTTGGAGGGTGCAGAAGTTGAATTTTGCCCCTTCATTTTTTTGGAATGACGATGCGTACATAGAGGCACGATTGGAGGAAGAAAGTTGGGGGTGGGAAGTTCTCAAAGACTTCATTCGGTAGATAGAAGTGGAACCATGACTAGCAAGGGAATCCAAGAAGAAGGGAACAAAGAAAAAACCTATTATCAACCATGACGACTATTAGGTTAACAACCCAGGCAAGACGAAAAAGAAAATTTGGTTTTTTTTTTTTTTTGTATTGGAGTTAATGGGTTAGTATTGTTGTGTTATATATTTGGTAGCCGGTGCCCTATGATTGTGGTAACATACCATATTTTGTAGATGTAAGGTTTGATTGTAGGCGGGTAGTATGTAATTTCGATGGTTGGTGATATAGTTGTTTGACTATAGTAGGGTTAATGGTTAGTAGTTGGGTGGTTTCTCAATGCTTCGAGACTTGAATAGGGGTTAATCCTTTCTTTTGCTTTTGCTATTACAATATGTATGGTTTAAATATTTTATATTAATAATAAAAATCAAAATTATTGATAAAAAAAAAGAACCACACCTAGACTAAACATAGAATAGAACTATTTTTATAAAAGTATCCGACTGATAATAAGTGTATGAAATGGGAAAGCGTGATGTTTCCTCCTTATTATATGCATCCACGTTGTTACCGTCCAATGAACGTGTGGCCAAAAATGATATTAAATTATAATTTGGAATAATTATTAATAAAAAATCATTATGTCATTTAATAAGGTATAAAGTTTGTCAAAGTTGAGCAATTTATATAGACAAAGACAAATTCCTTCAATGCACTATACTTTTAAAATAAATTATAAAGAATTTATATTGTCATGATTTGACATTTGATTAATCAATTGAAATATGTAATAATAAAAAATGAATTTTTTTATTTTTATCCTTACTGTAACCAATACAAGACAAATAAATAATATTACTTTAATAATTATTTAAAATAGAGAATTAAATATAACTATAGAAGTTTTGTTCAATTTTTTTAATTCTATGCTATGTTTTGTTTTTGTTTTTTTGAGAAAAGGTGGGAGTGCCACTTAATATATATATATATATATATATATATATATATATATATATATATATATATATATATATATATATATATATATATATATATATATATATATATATATATATCTTTGCACAAGTTGATTCAAAGAGCTCCCGAAGAAAAGAACCAGAAAGAAAAACTCTGATCTTATCTCGACATTACTTAGAAAGGTTGTGAAACTTAAATCCCTAATATGCCACAAAAGTACAATATATCTCGTAATGTCCAGAATACCAAATGCCACAAGTCATCTCCAAGTATCTAATGCTTTCTGAAGTATGTTGACCAAGATGAAGTCCAAACCAAAACATCATGAAAGTTGTACGCATTTACATAGCAATCCACAGTCTGCCTTGCTTCATAGATGCCCAAATCAACATCCATTCACATCATTTAGATATTGCACAACCACGAAACCCTGCAATTATAATACCTCACATACCAACTTTTTATCATTATAAAAACAACTGCATAACCATGTGCAATATTATCATGTACCCATGTCCTCCAAAATTAATTTTCTAAGGATTGGAAAAGAATCGAGATCACAATTTGGACCCATCATATTAAGTTCTACCTTGGAACTTCCCATATTTGTCAAATGATCTGCAACTCGGTTTCCTTCTCTATACACATGTGAAATAGTAAAATTTACAAATGTATCAATGAGTGCCCATGCTTGTTCAGGCAAATATCTTATCTGCCAATTGTCAATATCTCTTTATGCAAGCGTTGATAATAATAGCTGAGTCGCCTTCGATGTGAATATAAGAGATGTTCAATTTTTTAGCTAGTAGAATGCCTTCAAGCAAAGCATATGCCTCTACGTAGTTGTTAGTACCCGGTGGAATGGAAACAGATTTCAAAGCAAAAACACACCCTTTGTGGTCCCTAATGCATACTCCTACTCCCGCATCACCCGGGTTCCCTTTAGAAGAGCCATCAAAATTCATTTTAAAATGTGTTGAATTCGGAGGAACCATTTCACTTTATTTATGTCAATTTTACTAATCCTCACTCTCGGAAAGAAAGGTGATATGGGAATAGAGATGCCCTTCCAACAATTAATAACTTGGCCATCCCAAGAAGTAAATTTCCTACTTGGATTGAACTGATTTGAAACATGAGCATTAACTAATTCTGATACTGATTTTTCAATGTAATTGAAAACATTAGAAAGAGGAGATGTTTGTTTTCTAAAAATATGTTTATTTCTTTCCCACCAGAGTGACCATACTATTGTGGATGGGATCACTTTCCAAATGCATGCAAAAAGAGAGGACGAGTATAAGACAGGCCAGGACTGGACAAATCCCATACATTATTTGGAAGAGGGATGCTAAAGGAAATTTTAGCAACCACAAACATCCAACAATAATGAGCAAAATCTCATTGGAGGAGGAGATGATCTAACATTTCATTATGCTCACCACAAAGTACACAGGCAAATGGAGGTGCAATATTCAATTTATCAAGTCTCTCACTAGTAAGTATTCTCTTGTGTAGAGCAAGCCAAGCAAACATCCCTGCCTTGGGAAGAATATTGTTGTTCCAACAGAAGTTATAAGCTCTTTGTGAATAGGATTGAACTGACATCTGATGAATTGCCTTATACCATTCCTTGATAGAGTACTTTCTGTTCTTCACAGGGCACCATATCAATTTGTCTAAACCATTAGAGATAAAAATAATGCGGTTCTTGATAATCAAAGAAAATTTTACCTTTTGAGCTGGGGAGATTGGGAGTGAAGTCGGATTCTTCCAAATGACACGATTTGAAGGCTTCTCAAGATCATCTATGTAATCATAAAGGTAAGATCCTCATTGAGTAATAAATATGGGGATTGCATTTACTAGAAATTCCTCATGATTAAGAGGGGGGAGACCACACCATGAATCATGCTAGAAGTTGACATCTTTGTCATTATGTACTTGCCAAGATAAATATCTAGTAATCACATTCCTAGAAGCCATCATGAAGTTCCAAATTGCAGAGCCTGATGGAGGATCAAGGATAGTAAAAATACGTGATGGGGTAGGAGTATCTAAATACTTTGCTTGCATAATTTGACACCACAAAGCATGTGGTTTTACATAGATATTCCAAACCAACTTTCCCCCAAAGGCCTTGTTTCTTTTTGAAAGATTGTGTAGACCAACCCCGCCCATAGATTTATTTGTAGTCATTTTGTTGAGAGACACAAGTGAGATCTTTTTATCTTCTGAAAGATTACCGTTCCAAATAAAATTCTGAATAATTTTCTCGATATGGGAAACAATAGATTTCGGGGCTTGAAGGACTGAAATGTAGTAGTTTGGGATTGTAGCCAAAACAATTTTGACAAGAAGGATTCTGCTCGACAGAGATAACCATCTATCTTTCCACACAGAAATTCTTCTTTTTAATCTGTCAATCACAAAATTCCAAAAAGAGGGTTTCCCTGCTCCCATAAAGAAAGGGATGCCCAAGTACAAAGATGGAAGAGAATCCACTGGAAAGCCCAATGTCTGGATAATGTTGTTAGACACCTTTTCAGAAGTATTAAATATAAATAGTTTAGATTTCTAAGCACTGATTTTTTGCCGAGATCCAAAAGTATATATGTCCAACATTTTCTTAATATGCCTTGTTTCTTGAATGTTGGAATAACCAAATAGAAGTGTATCATATGCAAATAAAGTGTGGGTGATGGAAATTGAAGTATTAGGGATGCATACCCCCTTCCAAAGACCCAAAGTCAATTGTTTATTGACAAATCTGCTAAAAGCTTCTGCCATGATAATGAAGAGAAAAGGTAATAGTGGGTCACCTTGTCTAACTCCTTGAGTGGCTCGAAAAAAATCAAAAGGATTACCATTAATAATAACTGAGAAATTTGCACCAGAGAGACAATTTTTTATCCATTTGTACCACTTATCCGAAAAGCCAAACTTTTTAAGCACTCTCAAAAGAAAAGACCAACATACTTTATCATATGCTTTCAACATGTCTAATTTAGCTATGAAAGCAGGGGACTATGAAGAGTTAATTGAGTGCAAAGCTTCATGGGCCACAAGCGCACCTTCCGATGTTTCCCTACCAGGAACAAAACCTCCTTGTTGAGGAGATATTACTTTAGGTATCAAGGATTAAGATGGGTTAAATTGAAGTTCTTGAGTATAAAAGATTTTGTCTTGACTCCTCCAAAGCTATTAAAAGATCAAAACTTAAAACATCCCAACACTTTTGAAAGAATAGCATGGTGAAACCATCAGGACCTGGAGACTTTTCAGGAGCCATTGAAACTACCACCTCTTGAAGTTCAACAAGAGAGAAAGGTTGCATCAGATAATCATTATCACGCTGTGAAATTAGACAAGGGATGGAATATAGCAATACCTCGAGTTAAATTGAAGTTCTTGAGTATAAAATCTTTATGTCTTGACTCCTCCAAAGCCATTAAAAGATCAAAACTTAAAACGTCCCAACACTTTTGAAAGAATAGCATGGTGAAACCGTCAGGACTTGGAGACTTGTCAAGAGCCATCGAAACTACCACCTCTTGAAGTTCAGCAAGAGAAAAAGGTTGCATTAGATAATCATTATCATGCTGTGAAATCAGACAAGAGATGCTTTGATTTGCTAAATTACTAAAAAAATAGAATTGAATGAATGCATGAGTATCCTACCTTGGCAGGAACTAACTAGTTAATACAATAGAAAAATATTAATCTTATGCTTTAATTTTAAAGATTGTGGTTATTCTTTTCTTTCAGTAGCATTTTTGTCTTGAACTAACATATTTTAGTCTTTTATAGATTGTAAGTATTTATGGAGACTGGTTTACAGTTTTTTAATTGAACCAAGCAATGATTTTTTTTATTCAAAAATAGGGGATAGCCAAACAGATGTCATTAAAAACTAACAATACGAAAAACAATAGCAAAACAACTCTAGAGGAGCATGAGTCCATAACAATACGACATAATTGGTTCTATCTATGTTGTTCAATTGATTATATCCATGCCATTCAATTGGTTTTTTTTATTGAAGTAATGCAAAAAATAGATACATAATGAGCAACAAATAGGCTGCCAAGAAAAAAAGAGCACTAAACTACTTACAGACAATACATTAAAATATGCAAACCAATCCCCAACAACCAATTACAAGCTATAATAGTAGTCTAGAAACATAAACTAGACCCCAACAACTAACTATAATAGTGTTGACAAGACTACTAGACAACAAAAAATTAATGCATCTATCCAAATAATTGTTTGTTTACATGAAACCATATTGTCAGATATATGATTGATGGCTCTTTATTAGTCTCTCCAAAATTCATGTAGACTAAGTTTCAAAAAGCATATGATTTGTCTTCATGAAAGTCTATCTCATTTGGTGCAAAACTTAAGCATGCATTTCTATTGGTGCAACCTTAGATACAATGGTATTCAATAGATGATTTACCTTAAATAGATAAATTTAACTTTTTGTATGCATATCTTTTTATTGAAGTTTTTATGTTTGAATATATATATAAGGAGATCATTATAATTCTTCATTATTTTTATTTAGGTTAGGGTTTAATTCTAATATTTAGCACTATCATTGTTTACTCCAACATTATTATCATCTACTAGGTTTTGGATTTTAGTTAGTAGCTACTTTAAATCTATTTCTTTTCAATAAAGTCCAAGTCAAATGATGGAGCCCTAGATGTGTTTATTCAAACCATCGATATTTAGCCATCTATTAGGTTTGTGATTTTAGTTAGTAGCCAATATAAATCTACCTCTTCTTAATAAAGTCTATCTCAAATGAAGAAGCCCTAGAGATGTCGATTCAAACCATCCACCTCTATCTGACAAGCACTTAATGACTATGAGTGATCTACTAACCATATACTACTTTATTTCTATTTTAATCTTACAAAATACAATCAAATTTTATCTAAGAAGAAGAAATCCTCAATAATTCAAAAAAATTATTAACTTTTTCTTACTAAGTCATTATGTACATAGAAACATGTTTATTCTATAACCAACAAGTTCTTAGTCTCTCAGTATGAAGGTTATAAGAATAAACTAATTTGGGTCATTTATGGGATAAATCTTTGCAACAAATGGACCAAAACACAAAGTTGTGTCACATTTAGGGCCAACCAAACAGGTTCGGCCAAAAACGTTTTGGTCGAAACTATATGGCAACCATGTGGCTCCTAATGACACCATAGTTTCAGCCGAAACATTTTTATATAAAAGCTACGAGATTTGGAGCCCCCACCATATAAAAGCTGGTGCTTAAGCATTTCGACCGAAACTCTTAGAGGGCCTACCAAGTCTCTTGCAAAATCCACATATTTATTTTTGTTTTTGTTTTTGTGTTTAAAAAACCAATATGTTATGTACGTTTTTTGTTGTGTATATATGATTTTTTGTTGTATATATATATGATTTTTTGTTATGTATATTTTAAAAGTTGAAATTTAATTTTTAATATTATATAACTTTCGTGTATAAATTTTTTAAGATTTTAAAAGTGGAATTTTAGGAATTCTTAAGTTATATTTCAATATAAGTTAATTATTTTGCAACCCAATCTTTTGACATTTGTTTATGGGTCATTAGTAAGTGTGGTGCCTGCAATATTTGAAAATTTTAATTTATTATTGGGTAATTAAAAAGTTCCATGACACCGTCTACGAAACCATATTGAAATTACAACACATGGAAAGACCAAAACTCCAATACAATGGATTAGTCATGTTCAACTTCAACATTATGATTATTAAATTCAATTGCCTTGTATAGCCCGTTGACCTACCAAGTACCCAAAACACCTAGAAAATAATAACAAAGTAGCATATAATAAATTAACATTAACATATTGATTTATTCATTACACATTCTATGTCATGCACTACTTAATTTTTAACATTCTTATAGACATAACTTAGAAGTGGGTAATATGACAAAAATGTGTTAACAAGACTATATAATGGTAGTCTTTATTAGCTATCATCTCGAGTGATAGGTCAAAAAAACTCATTGGTTCTCTAGAGTTTGGATAGGGTTGCAAGTAATGCTCCCTTTAGATAATGTTGAGATGGACAAAAAATAATTTTTAGAATGGATATGGTGAAGACTATGGTATTAATGCTTTTTTCTATGGCACTTGGATACTTAACCCAAATTTATAAGAAATGAAAATAGAATATTTACTACATTTAAAAAAACAAAACCTAATATAAAGACAAAAATATAAAATACAATAAATAAGTATGCATTAAAGAAAAAGAAAATAGTAAAACACAAATTAAGTAATATAGATAAATTAAATAGTTGTCAAAGCAATGAAAAAGAACTCTTTATATTTTTTATCTATCTATTATTAATGGTAAAAGTTAAAGTAATTAATTGGTTTTATTAAAATGGTTATCTACTTAAGATATGTATTAAATAATTTGTCTTCTTTTTTTTAAATCAGATTAAAAAAGGGTAATATATAGATATAAAAAAATAACTTGGCTACAAGTAAAAATATATATGTTTATGTGTATGTAATGAATACAATAATCTATGTTTTTAATCTATCTACTAAATGTTGTGTGTATCAATAGTAGCTTAAATACACATTAAAATTTAATATGTAGCTACAAAATAAAATACCTCTTTCTAGTACAATTTTTTCATACAAATAAGACGGATTATTAGCTCCTAGATCAAAACACTAATATATAAAAGTCCACAAAAAACTAACTTATAATTACAACACTAGTCAATAAGAGATCAAAACCCCCACAATAATACAATAGCTAAGTAAAACCACCCAAGTACAAAAAGGACACAAAATTTCCCAAAAGGCTGGGGGCCAAGAGAAAACCTAAAACAAACATTGCTTATCTTTAACCAAAATGCAAATACATGTATTTAGGCAGTCATGCTAATAGTGCACCATCTACCAAAACCACGTCTCACTGTGATAATAAGGAGATAAAATGCATGTTAGCATATGTGACATGGAAAAGATTGAATTTTAATGATAAATACAAACACTTTAGTTTTTCATCATATTGGCAAAAGATTTCAAAGTAAGACATAAAAGACAATAAACTAGTACAAATATATTAAATGCAAATATTTAAATAATGCAAGTTGGGTAGACAATTTCTCATTTGTATATATTTTTAATGAAAATACATTGAAATATAGATAGACCTTAAATAGTTTTCTTGAAAAATAGATATATTTTTAGAAAGTTTGTTGTAATGTAATGATTATATAATATAGTTTTCAAAAAAGTTTTGTACTATGTTTTGAATGCTTGTTTATTTATGATAAATGCTTTAATTGGTTTTGATACATGTACATAGCTAAATTTTAAATCTAGCAATTGTTCTTTAACTATATGCAGATATTTTTCACATGGCTGATCAATCTGAGAGTAGTGTTCATCGTGACAGTGACTAGACTTCTAGTCAGTCTAGTCAATTATCCTCTGATGATAGTGATCTAGGGCTCGACTTTATGTTGAATCTATTGGCACATTACAACATGCATTACATCAACTTGAGAAAACATTACAAAACACCCACATCGTACCAAATAGGGATAGGACACTTAGTATTAGGGATGAGCTATTAAATATGATTGACACTGTTCGATCATATAATCCCTATGATGATATTAGTATTGATGCTTTTTATAGTTCTCTTTCTCGTAGTGTTGTTGGTGGAACAAGATGGAAAACCATCTCGAAGGATGTTTCTACTAGACATGTTCATAGCATGTTCCCTTATTATGTGAGGGAAAGATAGAGTCGGGGGTTATCTCATCACTAGGTGCATTGATGTACTTGTGGCCCCATTCATATATCCTAGATGGATGGCAGCTCATAATAGATGGTCGCAAAAGAATGAGTTGTCATGTTATTTTTACAAATAATTATATGTAGAGTTTCATTTATAGTTTGATGTAGATTATACAGATTTTCCATCACATGTTGGGCAGGGGAGGGGCAAGTTTTGTGATAGTTGTCAGCACTTGTTAATAAGTAAGAATTAGTTCGTCTAAACCTTTTGGTTCTTTCAAAAATTTTGGAACTAGCACATGCATCAGATTTTGCATTTGATGATGTTGGATGAGACATATTTTCTAGCATTACAACTCAAGTTGATCGGATTTCATTTGATCATGTTGGGAGATATTTGTTACATTCATAGGCTACCATTTCTTCTACCGAGGGTACATCTAGCAGTTATGATCCTTATATTCATGCCAACATACCATCTCTTGTTGATATTGCACAGTTGTCTCAGGTTGATCCTTTGAGTATGGGATTCCTCTCCACGCTATATTGGCACATGTGAGACAATGTCTTGGTAGGCTGACTTCTTGTAGCCATGGTGGTAGAGCTTCTCAGGGTGTGATGAGATAGGAGGGTATTTTAGTACATCCTATAGCCCCTCCTTAGCATATATCGTTTGACCCCACACCTCCTCCTCAACCTACACCAATTGATCCTACACCAGATCCCCCTTAGTGTGCGTCACTACTACATGTTCCTATAACTTCCCCCATCATATGCATCATCATGATTCTACATCTCATATTCGAGGTTGAGGCCTTTTTACCAATCTACTAATGGCTACAAATGAGGCACAAATAGATATAGATTTTGACCATGTTTCCTATCATTCTTCTTAGATTAGTAGGATAAGGAGAGCCTTCGAGACTACAAATGAGGTACATAAATTTCTATGATATTTTAAAATTGATTTTAAACTAGCTAGATCACGTGTTCAAGTTTGAAGACTACATTTCAACTTCAAAATTGTTAACACGATTTGAATTTTGAATTATATATAGCCTCATATTAAATTGGCAACATTGGGAGATTTGTAGCCTCCTAATGATCCTATTCATCATCACACTCAAGTATTTAAAGATTTAAATAGATCTATCTAGAGAGCTCATTTCAATGAAGACATACCTGTTAATTTTTTTTACTCAATTACATGTACAAGTTTTTTAACAAAATTTTTGATGTGTGTACATATATATATCTGGGTTCATGGATTATGTCTCAATTCTTCAACTCGGATTCCTATGCAACATGTATGGTTTGATGATGTAGATACTAGAGGCCAGGTAAAATTTATAGAAAAAATTTAAATTTTAAATTTTAGATTTTTGTGTACTTATGTTGAAGTAATATTTATTTTTACCATTTGCTAGATCACGTGTATATATATTTAATTAGTATTTTGTTTTATACTTGTTTAGTACTTATTTTGAAGTAATATTTATGTATGTGTGTGTGTACTTTCTTATGCAGGGACAATGTTTGGGACATGGATTAGTCCAGGGCCCACCAACCTATTTTTATATAGTTTTATAATCTTGTTCAATACATACATGTGTCTTGACATTTTAGCATCTTTGTTTATTTGAGAACTTTATTTTTTATTTTTTACCATTAAATAGCTGGTAAGGCCAACACCTAAATTGATTTTCAATAAAATTACAAAATGGAGGTGTCTAGATGATGTTATCCTCCTTGTCCTTAAAAAGAAATATAGTACATGACTATTATGAACTATTTAGAAACTATTTGTATCTACCCACATATCCACATATCCATACTGATATAAAACCCATTCTCCATCCATAATACTAACAAAACTGGATTAGAGATTCCAAACTATATACCTACTATAAGACCTTACAGAAAACACACAAAAATATATGTTTGCACATATACACAGTAAATTTCCTTACATGATGAGAGGAAAGGGCCTTGTCTCAGTCACTCTCTAACGAGCTTTGTGGACCTACATGCATCCTTTTTCTAGCCAGAGCATTTTCCACTACCAGGCAGTCTCGGCCACACCTAGAGTGGGCCACACCTACTGTAATCTCTTCAATGCTCCTTCCATCATTGGGAAACCACAACTCTCCAACACCCAACCCCCAATCATTCCCCTAAGATTCTATACCATGTTCATCCACCCCACTATCTCTTCACCCCATGAGCCCTTCCTCCCTTACATACCGCCCCAGATTGAAACTTTTAGGTCTTGCCAGACTCTTCATCACATATAACAGAAATATCAAATTTTGATTTCTTACCGGGCAACTGTTGTTCAAATTTTCCAATTCCATGGTCAAGACCACTGGAAACTTTTTTACATCTCTCCCATCGCTCTGAGATATATAGTACTGATGGGCCAAAGGAATCCACTTCTGATCATCAATATTATGTAGCACAACATCAATTTCCTCAATAAAAGTGTGGAAGAAAATCATTTGGCAAACCTTTTTGGACCTTGGTTTGCAGACTCCTAGTTGAATGCATAGACCCAGAAACATCATCGGTATGTTCAAATTCACCTTCCACTTGTGCTTCGCATGCACAAATTCTTCTCCCAAAACTTGCTTTACTACATGAAGAATCAAGGGGTGGCTTGATTCCAGCACCATAGCAAGCCTTTTCTCCAAAATACCTCCTAGAAACGCCATCTATTGCTTGTTTGCTTCAAGGAGAATGGGGGTGTCCATCCTGCTCCTAATCCAAACTCTTGATTATCCACTTGAAATGAAACTATTGAATAATCCCACCTTTCCCTCAATATATAAAACGCCTCTGTGAAGGCTGCTCGCAAGTAATTAATGCATGAAAATATTTTTACAAATCCCAAGGCGTACTCCACAACAACTAGATAGATCCTAAAGTATCATGATATTCCTAAAAATTATTGTTATGTACATCCACACTTGTTGATAGTTATGATACTAAATGTAAGTATAGATCCAATAGCCAATAAGATGAGAGGGGGGGGTGAATCATACAAACTTGATCTTCCATAAAAACATCAGATTCAACCTTGACAACATATACTTCAATAATATAACCAAAACTGCTAAACATGCAAACTCAAAAGCATATAAACATCATAAACCTCATAACACCAGATTTAACGTGGAAACCCAGATAGGGAAAAACCACTGTGGGATTTCGAACCCACTAAGAAATATACTCTTCTAGAGTATGCTCAGTTAAAAGCAAATCCTATTAAAGATTACAAACACATTGCTAGATGTGACCCGGTTAAGGGATTTCCCTCAGATCTGTTAGGATCTTCACCTTGTTAGAAGTGACCTTGTTAAAGGATTTCAAACACTCAATCAGAATGTCACCTTGCTAGAGGGTTTTACAAATAAGACTATTAAGTCCACTCGGTTAAGAGATTTTCTGTCACTTTCACAAAATAATAGTAACAAAAATCTATCTGCAACTTCACATCTAAAATGCTAAAGCAAATTCATATTTGTTCAATACAATCTAGACATAGAACTAATCTTGTCCATCTGTTGGGCTTCTATACTCTGTTATTAAAATAGGTCTTCAAGCTTCTGTTCTCGGTAATCACTATGTAGCATCCCTGTGCATACACTTGCCCGCATGCATTGTTTATCAACAGTTTCCTATTTATAAACAATTAGGTAACCGCTTAATCTCCTTGATCACATTTCCCATGATCAATCATAGCCATCAGATCTTCAATCTTGTCAAGTTCAATGCATCTTTCGATCTGAAAATGTTTTACCCCACCTGGGAACTTGCATACATTTCTTGGAACTTGTGCCAGGGTATTGTGGTTCAATTTGCGTTGTAGATCTTCATGTCGACTTTCCATTGCCTTAGATTCTTAACAAACTTCATGCATGGCATACCAATCATTTAATCAGTTCCAACTCATCAACTTCCTTCATTAAATATTGCTTGTAATTATTTAATTCATTCTGTTATAGCTCGATTACAACTCGGGTATAACTCGGTAAATACTAAACTTCACTTGGTAGACATTCTGCCTTCATTAATGTGTGGGGGAAAAAGTGACACTAAGCAAACATGCCCTAATCTCACTTTCAATCACACATTTGTGGAATACGAAAGAGCCTAGAGGTATTACACAATTGGCTACTTCTTTTTGTGGAAGAGAGAGCCATGGGCTACCTATTAGGATTTCTATTCCTTTGTTGTAATTGAAAGATAAAATGATGCAAGTTCAATTCCTAACCCCAAAGTGCAAGTATGAACTAATAGCAAGATTGCAGAATTGAACTTAAATAATGGAAAGCTATAAACACAAGGACAAGACAAGAATGCAAATGCGTACCCGGAGTTAAAATCTAAGTGAAAATGTTTGGGACGGGGGCGCGGGCGCCACTGTCCTGATTCTGCACCTGAAACTGTTGTTTTGCAACCTGAAAAGCTGTCAGAAAGTTGTTGAAAGTTGCTGTCTGACAGAGGGACCAGGGCGCCCAGTGCCTCTGTCCTAGGGACCAGGGCGCCCAGCACCCCTGTCCTGGCAGGACCAGGGTGCTCCACGCCCCTGTCTTGGTCTTTTTCTCTGAAAATTGGTGTGAAGTTCTGTCTCGGTCTGCTTCTTCCAGATCTGCAACTTGTGGCGTCGTCCGAATTCTGAAACCTGCACTTATATCTGAAAAGGTGTGGTGGGCGGCTATATAGGGTTTTGCCTTAGTCAAACCCCCACTTTGGTGATTTCCACCTCCACGAATAGCCAAGTTGTATTGTAAAAGTAGTGTGTGTGCAGACCTTGTGTGTGTGCAAGATCCTAAAATGCAAGTAAGCAAACTAGAGCAACCTAGAAAGTAAACCCTAATTGCTTGCAAATGATAATGTAAATGCTCCAAATCAAGATGCAAAGTGATCTAAAGCATGAATACAAATGATATAATGAGGCTTATGCAAAGACATGAAAACGACATGAAATCATACCCAACCCCAAGGGAGGGGTACAAGCCAATCTTCAGTCGGTGATCCCCTATTGCTCTTCAATGTCTTCAAAGCCCTAAATGGATGAATGATATTGATGGATGCTTGATGGATGGATGTTGAATGTTGTTGAAGTCTTCAAAGATCTGCTCTTTCGCTGCATAGAAGGTCCTTGAAACCAAAAGTTCATCTCCTTTCAAATGAAGAAAGAGAGCTCATATATATGAAACCCTAGGTCTTAATTTCAACTTTTGGCTGACCTAGAGATTGAATCTCCCACCAATTTCTTGGGGTTAAGCTTTATTTTATGATTGGATCGCGCTCCTAAAATTTCGGGAAAAATGTCCGAGACCATGTGCACGCCGGGCGCCATGGTCCCGACAACTTTTCACCAAATTTTCAGGGCCGTCGGATATGATGATTTTAGAGCGAATCCCGAAGTTACAGGTGATTTCGAGATGTTTTGACCCCCGAAATCAAGCCCCCAAGTTCAAAATAGGACCTAATTAGGGTTTTTGATTAAATGATGTATTGGAAGAATAAAATGAAAGGGGCACACTTTAATGAAAAGGGCCCAACTTTATGATATGGGAGATGATAAAATAGAACCTTAGACCTAATTAATTTAATTAATTAAGTGCTAAAGGGGAAATGCAATGCAAAATGCAAGATGCGCCAAGGCGGGTGCTAAACTAGGTGTGAAATTGTACCACCCTAGCAAGTGCATACAATTTACGATGCTACAATTAACCAATAGCGATAACCTTAGGGTTTACCGACTAGGTTCCTTAGGGTTTACTGACTAGGTTCTTTGCTTGGTAACATAGTATAGTATTATCCTTACAACATATGTATGATGTCAAAACAATCTAAACATCACGATCTGATCATTATCTGACTCAGTAATAGTTGCCCATTGAATACCTTATTCATCCCCTTATTCATCATAATCTTTCCTGTGTCTTTTACCGACATCTTTATATTCTTTAAATCATACTTCTCAAGATATGGCAACATCATACTGAATTAGAAAATCAATTTCTTGACATCAATGACAAAATAATAATATCAAGACAATAAACATCCTTAATCAGTTATATCCATAATCATCAACAACCTTCTCAATATCCTTATTGAAATGCCAACAATCTTTCATTGTCTATTATAATGCAATATTGCCAACAATCTCCCCCTTTGGCATTCATGGCAAAACCAATTGATTTGACCTTAAAAGATTTGGATTTCTGTGATTCTGAAATGCTGAAATGCTCTCCCCCATACGTTAGACTTCTCTTTTCTTCAGTCTTCTTTCCAATCTGTAGTCTTCTCAGTTTTCTTTTAGTCTTCTCCCCTGATATTAGTCTTCTCCCCCTTTGACAACAATGCCAAAAAGTAAAGATCTAAAACATAATTTCTTCTTGTATGAAGTGATTTCTTGCTGTTGTGTATCAAGTGAGTCTCGGTCAGAGTATTTTGTCTTTAATTCCTGTTCCCTGTATTGTTTCCTGTAATATTTCCTGTACACCTTTAGAAAACATCCTAAAGTGTGTAATGCAGCATCAACTCCTAAAAGATATTCGATAAAGTCATCGGATTGATGCTTTCACCGAACTTGGTCAATGAGTAGAAGATAGGGGTAGGACCCCTAACTGACTTCTGATATATTCAAAAGTGTCCCTTGGTAGTGGTTTGGTGAAGATATCTGCTATTTGTTCCTTTGTGCTAACATACTCCAACACCACTTTCTTCTCTTGAGCTTCTTCTCTAAGATAATGATATTTGATAGAGATGTGCTTTGTCTTAGAGTGCATAACAAGATTTTTTGAAATATTAATGGCACTAGTATTGTCACAGAATATAGTTACTGGCTCGGTAACTTTCTCATTTATACCTTCCAATAGTTGTTTGATCCATGCAATGTTGGTACAATTCAATGTTGCAGCAATGTATTCAGCTTCTGTTGTTGACTGTGAAACACATCCTTGTTTCTTGCTAAGCCAACTCACTAATCTTTCTCCTAAAAAGAAAGCTCCTCCACTTGTGCTTTTTCTGTCATCAATGTTGCCTGCCCAATCAGCATCAGTACAAACTTTTAAATCAAAATCATTTCCTTTCTAATATACTAAGCCATAATCCTCAGTGCCTTTCAAGTATCTAAAAATTCTTTTGATTGTTGTCATGTGTGTTTCCTTAGGATCTGCAGAGAATCTTGCAACTATACCTACTGCATGTGCTATGTCTGGTATGCTGTGAACAACATATTGTAGTTTTCCAATCATGGATCGGTAAAGTGTCTCATCAATAGATGCAGAATCATCATTCTTTGATAATTTACAGTTGGTAGTCATACGAGTACTTATTGGTTTTGAATCCTCCATTCCAAATTTCTTCAAGATTTCCTTTATGTACTTGGATTGAGTAATGAAAATCTCATTTTTCATTTGCAGTATCTGTAAACCTATAAAATACTTTATCTCACCGATTAATGACATCTCAAATTCTTTGCTCATTTCATTTCCAAAGTTCTTGCATAAAGAGTCATTTCCACAAAATATAATATCATCAACAAATATGGCTGAGATCAGTATTCCATTTTCATCATTCTTCATGTACATATTGTTGTTCTCACTTGTCCTTATAAAACAAATCTTAATCAAATAAGAGTGCAATCTTCCATACCATGCTCTAGGTGCTTGTTTCAAACCATATAAAGCTTTGTTCAATTTACATACCTGATCTTTATTATTGTCTTCAACAAATCCTTCAGGTTGTTCAATAAAAACTTCTTCTTCTAATATTCCATTCAGAAATGCAGATTTGACATCCACTTGATATACCTTGAAATTTTTGAAAGCAACATAGGCCAACAATGTTCTTACTCCTTCAAGTCTAGCAACAGGTGCAAAAGTTTCACCATAATCAAATCCTTCTTCTTGAGCATAACCTTTGCAAACTAGTCTTGCTTTGTTTTGAATGACCTCTCCTTTTTCATTCAGCTTGTTTCTGAAAATCCACTTTGTACCGATTACATTTTTGTCCTTTGGTCTTGGGATTAGTGTCCATGTGTCATTCTTCTTGATTTGATCAATCTCTTCTATCATAGCATTTATCCAATCTTCACTGTTAAATGCCTCTTTCACTATTCTCGGTTCAAATTCAGATATCAAACATGTGTTTTGTCTCAGTTTGTTCCTTGTCATCATTGGATCATCCTTATCTCCTATAATCTGACTTGGTGCATGATGTCTTCTGACATACTTGGCTAATACATGCTCGGTAGGCTCTGTATGATCTTTTTCATCACTCGGTAACTGGATATTCTCTTCATTTTCTTCAATAGTCTTCTCGATAAGACTTCTCAGTTGAACATAGACAAATTCATCATAGTCTTCTGGTTCCTTGGAATTTCCTTCATCATTTCTTTCTGCAAATTCATTAATTTTCACATTTGTGCTTTCTACTATTTTGTTAGATGATTTGATCAGACATTTAAATGCTTTGCTTCTAGAAGAATAACCTAGAAATGTTCCTTCTTCACTTTTCTGATCAAACTTGCCATTTCTATCATCTTTGTGAACATAACATCTACTTCCAAAGATTTTTAAATAACTTACATTAGGTTTCTTATCATACCAGATTTCATATGGTGTCTTCAAAGTACCTTTCTTCAATTGTACTCAGTTCAGGGTGTAAACTGCTGTGCTTATTGCTTCTCTCCAAAATGTTTGTGGCACCTTCTTTTCAATCATCAGTGTTCTAGCACAATCCACAATAGATTTGTTTCTTCTCTCAGCTATTCCATTCTGCTGTGGAGTTCTCGGTGTAGAGACTTGTCTTTTAATACCATGATCATTGTAAAATAAGTTGAACTCATCAGATGTAAACTCTCCTCCTCTATCTGATCTAAGACATTTCAGTTGTCTTCCTGTTTCATTTTCAACTCTTGCCTTGTACCATTTAAACATTTGAAAAGCTTTTGATTTTTCTTTTAAAAACATTACTGACATCATCCTTGAATAGTCATCCACAAATAATATGAAATATTTATCACCATAATAACTTTGAACTTTCATAGGACCACAAAGGTCAGTGTGCACTAGATCTAAAATTCGTTTAGAAGTGTAAGACTTACTTGTAAAGCTTGATCTTGTCATCTTACCCATCTGGCATCCTCAATACATAGCATTCTCAGGTTTTTCAAGACTTGGTAGACCTCTTTTTTGGTGCTTCTTACTTATTTTGATCAGATTATTAAAATTTACATGACAAAACCTTTTATGCCATAACTAGGTATCATCTATCTTTGCATACAAACACTTGTTATGAGTTGAGTCAAGGTGAAATGTGTTACCTTTTGTTTGTGTCCCGGTAGCAGCTAACTTTCCATTCTTGTCATGAACTTTGACAATTCCTTTCTGAAATTCTATTTGGTAACCTGTGTTGTTTAGCTGTGCTACACTCAATAAATTGTATTTCAAACCTTCAACCCAGTAAATATCATTGCATCTTGCATTATCAAGAAGTGTTATAGATCCTTTACCTTTCACCGGACATGGTGCATCATTATCAAATCTAACATAGCCTCCATCATAATCTTCTAATATAACAAACTTGTGTTTATCTCCTGTCATATGATGTGAGCATCCACTATCTATGATCCAAGAATCATTAGTGTTTATGTGAGATATTAGGGCTTTTTCTTCATACCTTTCCTCATCTAATCCATCTTTGATAGCCACATAAACTACTTCCTTTGTATCAGTTTCATCTAATTTGTCATCATTAGATTCCTCATCAGCTATTAAACATGTCTTTCTATCTCTTCTTCTAAAGTCTCAGTGACCTCTGTAATGATTGTCTTTCTGTCTGTCATCTCGGTAATCTCTCTTTTCAGTAAAATCTTTGTCAGGATAGTTAGAAGCCATATGTCCTATTTTATCACAATTGAAACATTTCAAAGGTAGTTTTCCTTTATACTTACCTTTGCCTCTCAATAACCTTTTGGCTAATAGTGCTTCAAACTCTTCTTGCTTTCTGATTTCCTCATATAGTTTGTGTACTTCTTCCATGTTCTTACGAAATATTTCACTTGCTCCAGTGTGATCTCCTTCAGAGTACTTATACTTTCTTTCATTGAAATCATTAGATTCATCAAGATGAAAAGAACTAAATGCAGATTCAACTTTATTTACCAAAGAACCACTGTTATCAAAGTTACTTAACTCAAACGCATGTAGCTTACCAATAGTAGCATCTAAAGAAACTGGCATATTAGGTATAGACCTCAATTCATTGATTGCAGAGACTCAAATTGCATAAGCCGGTAGAAGGGTTCTCAACAACTTACTTGTTATATCCTTTTCTTCAATAGTTCCACCTACTCCTTTGATTTGATTGACAATCTCCTTTAGTCTTGCATTGTACTGAGTTATGTTCTCACCTTCATTCATCCTCATAGATTCAAGTTGTCCTCTTAGACTATCTACTTTTTCTCTTTGAACATGTTCATCTCCTCCATATACTGATATGAGCTTATCCCACATAGCCTTTGCATCATTGCAGCCTTCTAGATCATTAAACTCTGAATCGGTCAATGCATATGTTATTTCTATCATTGCTTGAATATGTTCTTGCTTTGCCTTTATCTCTTCCATAGTCAATGGATAGGTGCTTGGTGTAACAAAATCATTCTCCAGATAGTATACAACATATTCTCCAACTCCTGATAGATGCAACTTCATCCTTTTCTGCCATGTAGAGAAACTTGACTTGTTCAGCTTCGGTGGATCCCTCTTATACATCTTTGGAACTTTAACTCAAGTGCCTTTAAACTTTTCTTCTAGAGTCCAAAGCTCTGATACCAATTGATAGTTCTGATACTAAATGTAAGTATAGATCCAATAGCCAATAAGATGAGAGGGGGGGGGGTGAATCATACAAACTTAATCTTCCATAAAAACATCAGATTCAACCTCGGTAACATATACTTCAATAATATAACCAAAAATGCTAAACATGCAAACTTAAAAGCATATAAACATCATAAACCTCATAACACCAGATTTAACGTGGAAACCCAGATAGGGAAAAACCACTGTGGGATTTTGGACCCACTAGGAAATATACTCTTCTACAGTATGCTTGGTTAAAAGCAAATCCTGTTAAAGATTACAAACACATTGCTAGATGTGACCCAGTTAAGGGATTTCCCTCAGATCTGTTAGGATCTTCACCTTGTTAGAAGTGACCTTTTTAAAGGATTTCAAACACTCAATCAGAATGTCACCTTGCTAGAGGGTTTTACAAATAAGAATGTTAAGTCCACTCGGTTAAGAGATTTTTTGTCACTTTCACAAAATAACAGTAATAAAAATCTATCTGCAACTTCACATCTAAAATGTTAAAGCAGATTCATATTTGTTCAATACAATCTAGACATAGAACTAATCTTGTCCATCTGCTGGGCTTCTATACTCTGTTATTAAAACAGGTCTTCAAGCTTCTGTGCTCGGTAATCACTATGTAGCATCCCTGTGCATACACTTGCCTGCATGCATTGTTTATCAACAGTTTCCTATTTATAAACAATTAGGTAACCGCTTAATATCCTTGATCACATTTCCCATGATCAATCATAGCCATCAGAACTTCAATCTTGTCCAGGTTCAATGCATCTTTCAATCTGAAAATGTTTTACCCCGCTTGGGAACTTGCATACATTTCTTGGAACTTGTGCCAGGGTATTGTGGTTCAATCTGCGTTGTAGATCTTCATGTCGACTTTCCATTGCCTTAGATTCTTAAAAAACTTCATGCACGGCATACCAATCATCTAATCAGTTCCAGCTCATCAGCTTCCTTCATTAAATATCATTTGTAATCATTTAATGCATTCTATTATAGCTTGGTTACAACTCGGTTATAACTTAGTAAATACTAAACTTCACTTGGTAGACATTCTACCTTCATTAACCAATAGCGATAACCTTAGGGTTTACCGACTAGGTTCTTTGCTTGGTAACATAGCATAGTATTATCCTTATAACATATGTATGATGTCAAAACAATCTAAACATAATGATCTCATCATTGTCTGACTCGGTAATAGTTGCCCATTGAATACCTTATTCATCATAATCTTTCCTGTGTCTTTTACCAACATCTTTATATTCTTTAAATCATACTTCTCAAGATATGGCAACATCATACTGAATTAGAAAATCAATTTCTTGACATCAATGACAAAATAATAATATCAAGATAGTAAACATCCTTAATCATTTATATCCATAATCATCAACAACCTTCTCAATATCCTTATTGAAATGCCAACAATCATTCATTGTCTATTATAATGCAATATTGCCAACACTTGTGCCACCTTGGGAAATAACTGCAAGCATCCCTCTCATAATTCTTCCCATAAAATTCTTGACTGCCAACTTGTGTGACATGTGTGTAGTACCATCGAATCGATCTTTCAAGTCCCGTCACCATCCTTTCAATATGAAGATGTTCTCTTCCAACTGGCTTACCATTTTTATTTTTATCTGTCCAAACATACCCGATTTTGCCTCACAAAAATCTATCATCAGACTAGACATATTTTGTAATACTCGATCTTTTGTGCTGCCTGCTTTGCCAGTTCATCCACCATCTCATTGCCTTCCTTGAATATGTGGCTTACTTTGTACTCTGCAAACTCACTAAGTTTCTCCACAATGGGATCCAAGCATCTTTGGATCTTTCCAACATATCCCTGCCTTGTTCCTTATAGCATTTACTACTAATAAGGAGTCTCCCTCCAGATGAATTCTTAAGGCACCCAATTTTTTTTCCAATTCTATGCCTTTCAATGCCACTTGAAATTATGCTACATTGTTCGTTGTTACCCCAATAAACTCAAAATATTTCCCTAAAGCTACACCCTTATCATTGCAAACCACACATGCTATCTCTATTGGCCCAAGATTTCCACAGGTTGCCCCATAGAAGTTTATTTTTACTCATCCATTGTCAGGTGCCTACCATGTCATGATCTGCACATCCTTCATGTTATCCCTCTTGCCCAAATCTTATCCTTTTGGTACCATCAATCTATAAATGTTTTTCATTAGATCGCTGTCCTTATTGGTGAAGATATTATTTTTCCTAGATTTTCTCTTTGTTGCCTCATTTACGACTTCCACTATAGAAGCTTCTATCTTTTTGGCTAAATCCTCCCTTGACATTGCTTGAACTTTAAAATTTCTACTATTCCTCTCCTTCCACAGTTCCCACACCATAGTTGAAGGGAGAAATTTCCATATGCTGTTGAACATGCCTTTATGCGAACTGCTCGACCAGAAGATAAACCAGTGCTTGAGGCTCATAGGCTCCACATGGAAGGAGTCCAAGTTCCCCAAAAGATCTTTCCAACAAAAATCAATATAGGGGCATGACCAAAGCAAGTGGTCAGTTGTTTCAGCATTATTCTTACATAAATTGCATTATTAGGCCCCTTGAATCCTATTTTCTCCAACCTATCCTGAGTCAATATTTTGTTCTCAATGGCTAGCCAGGAAAAAAGTTCAACTTTAGGGAGTATATCTTTCCCCCATAGAAGCTTAATAGGCCACTGCCTGATGTTTTCTGTAGCTTCCTTGATTTTATACCCAATTTTCACTTTGTATTCCCCGTCTCTAGACGCACACCATATGATCTTGTTGCTCGAGTGTAACACTGGTATAACCCTTTCCCTTAAGATACTTGCCAAAGTGTCTTTTTGTACTTGAGGAGCATTGATATCTTTCATGGATTTCCATACCCATCGCTCTGAGCCATCAATTCTTGCAATGACACCATAATTGTAGACCTTTTTCCCCCATACTCTAGTGGTTTCTAGCCTGATCTCTTGGAGATTAGTGAAGTTGCAATGTTTTGTATGCACATCCCAAGAATCCTCCTAGGAGGCCAAGTTGCCATTATGAATTTCCCATGTGATATGTTTTGATATTATCTCCCTACTGTCACACACAAAGTTCCATATGGTGGATCCCCTTGGAGAGTTGCAAATTTTCAATATGTTGATGAGATCTTAGGAATCCAGGTATTCCTTCCTCAGGATCCTAGCTCATTTTTAATTACTTTCCGACATTATCCATACTAATTTAGCCCCTAACGTTGCATTCATGAGCCTAATTTGTCTTATACCCGCACCCCCCGCCTCATAAGGCCTACACACTTTCTCCCAAGCCAAAAGAGAATGTTTATGTGAGTCATGTGGCCTGTTCCAAAAGAATTTGAGCATAATTGTGTTCAAACTTTCTTCAACTAAAACTGGCAATTGCAAGCATGGCATGGAGTATATCAGGATTGCTTATAGAGCCACCTTGACCATCAAAAGCCTCCCTGCTGATGAGATCCATTTCCCTTTCCACATTTCCATCTTTTCCTATAATTTTCCAATAACTTATCCCACTAACATTTTTTGTTGATACCTCCAAACAAGGGTAAACCTAGAAATCTACCTGGCAAATTTGCAACTCTTAGGCCTAATATCCTTGCTATATACCATTGTAGACCTGGTTGTACATTCAGGAAGAAATTTTTTGATTTCCTCTAATTAATTAACTATCCTAAGACTTTGTTGTACTTGTCCAATAAGGACTTAATTCCCCTAGCCTCACTCCTAGAGGCATCTCCAAACAATATTGTATCATCAACAAATTGCTAATGTGTAACAAGCTCCACCCTCAGAGTACTCTCTAATCCAACCCATCTTCCTTCTATCTTTTTTTGAGAAATACTCCTCCCTAATGCTTGTTCCATGATGATGAATAAAAATGGTAAGAGGGGATCACCTTGTCTTATTCCCATAGTCGTGCTGAAGAAACTATTTGCTACTCCGTTAATGAGGATTGAGAATTTAGGGGTATCAATGCAGCTTCTAACCCAATCAATCCATTTCCTATCAAACCCAAATCTGGAAAGGACCTCCACCAAAAAGTTCATATCCACTGAATCATAGGCCTTCAAATGTCTATCTTGATAATCATATTGGGTTTTCTCAACTTCATTGTTGTGTGCACTGCTTCATGTGCCACAATAATACCTTCTACAATTGATCTTCATGGAGCAAAACCACATTTTTTTTTTAGATGAATCTCCCAATAACCTTTTTTAGCTGAGATGCAATAACTTTGGAGATAATATTATAGAAGTTATTACACAAAGCTATTGGCTTATAGTCATTTATGCATGCAACATCTTTCCTCTTCAGGATGAGGAAAATAAAGGTATGGTTGATTGCCCCTAGTATAGTCGATTTCTTTCTTGATTCCTCAACTACCAATAGAAGGCCCTTCTTTAGAATTTCCCAATAGATCTGATAGAAGCTTGCTGAAAATCCATTAGGACCAAGTGCTTTATCTGGTGCTAGCTGGGTAATTTCCTTATGAATTTCATCCATATCCACCAGTTTGTATAGCTCTATGTTCTCCTCCTTTGATATTAGCCCCGGGAATTGGCTGAGAATGTCTAGCAAGTATGCCCCCTGATTGTTAGCCTGCTTGTTCTAATTCAAAAGATTCTGAAAATATCTTACCGCTTCCTGAATAATATCTTCCTTTGTTTGAGTTAGGGATCCATCCTCTTTGATCAACTCAGAGATTCTATTCTTGTTCCTATTAGCAATTTCTAAATTGTGGAAGAATTTGGTGTTTATGTCCCCCTCCCTGAGCCAAACCTCCCGATATTTTGCCTCCAGAAAAGCTTTTCTCTAGCAAGGATTTCTGACTGTCCAAGTTTTAGAGCCTGCTCCTTCATGAAATCGACTTCCCTCATACCATTTTCTATCACCCATTCATTTAAATCCCTCAATTCCCCCTCAACTCTTGCACTTTCAGCAAAGATATTTTTGAAATGAGATTTGTTCCACCCTTTCAACTTCACTTTAACAAATGAAAGTTTCTTATGAAAAGTGAACATCTTGGAATGATTTCCCACCTAGCCATCCTTCCACCATTGAGCTAGTAGATCATATAAACCCGGGTCTCTACCCCGCATTTTTTCAAATAAGAATGGAGATACCCTGACATAATTGTCCACTACAAAAATGGGTTGGATAGGAAAGTGATCTGATCCACTGAAAGGAAGAATTGAAGCTTCCATTGCCAATGTATCCCCAGACCAATTTCCATACTGGAAAAACCTATCCAATTTTTTTGCAACCCTCGAGAAACCTTGTCTTTTGTTGGTCCATGTGAATTTCCCATTTTTGAAAGCAACCTCCCGCAATCTATTAGTGTCTACAAACTCTTGAAAGTCCATCTGCACTCTATTCTGAGTGTTTAATCCTCCTTTCTTCTTTGAGTTGTTTAAAGTGACATTGGAGTCACCTCCTACAATGATTTTCTACTCCATGTTGGCTTGCAGCTCTAGTGAGATCTATTTCCACACCTCCCTTTTTGCAATAGTGGATATGGTCCCATAGACATTGATCACTTTCCAATAGTTGTTTCCATGAAAGGGATGATACTCTATCAACATCCAATTGCTAGAAGACATCTTCATCGAGCACCTAGCCATTGAAGGTCTCCATAAAACCCCAATACCACATAAGGCCATTGTTGACTCCATAAAAAGATCCTCCCACTACCTCCAATATTTCATCTTTCTTTCCTACCATACCTTACTCCACTTAGTTTCCTGAATTAGGATCAAATCAGCATTGCTTGTCTCTATCTGACGCCTGAAAAGGCACCACTTGCTAGCATTCCAAATTATTACCCTCATGGCTCCTCGGGAAGGGGCAATTCCTTCCTAATTCTAAGAATGGTTTTAAAGAGCTTTGTTTGCCCCTTCGTTTGCCCCACCACTATGAGTCTGACTTTGTTTGATTGTCAACCCCCATGTTTTTTTTATTTGATCTTTTGGGGTTTTCATCCCGGACTGAATTTTCTCCAATCCTCTCTCCTCCATAATTCCAACCTGAAATTCTTGGAAGCTATCATCCCCTTCCGAGTCTGAAATATCATTTTCATCATCCTCCATGCTCTCGATATCCCCCTCTTGGTTTTCCTCCTATAAGCTCATAGATCTTCAAGACTTTTCTATTACCCCTTTGATATTTCCTTCCACAGAGTTCCCCAAAATAAAGTTTGTTATCTTAGCCAGATCATGACCACTGCTAGCTTCCCTTCCCTGAATGGCCTGTGCTAAAATCTCACCTTCTCAGTTCTCCATTGATTCCCTTTGGGGAATATGTTTAGTCTTATTGTCTGGATCTGAATTTATTCCATAATCTCCCACCTCGGACAATCTCTCCCCACCTACTTCTGACCATTTCGACTCTGGCCATATCCACTCAATCATCTCCTTCTCCCCTTCGGTCAAAGGACCATGAATCATTGTGTTGACCTCCCTACTACCCGAGCCACTTAGTGCAAACATGTTTAGACTATTTTTTACTATTAGGACACAACAACTCTCCATAACATGCGCCATAGACTTACATCTGGTGCATAAATAAAATTTATCTTCCCTCACCACTAATTGTTTCCAAGCCCCTATGTTTGAAACCAATTCTACTTCCTCTGGAATCTCACTGTTGGGAGGCATGCTCACACAAATCTTGAAGTATGTCCCCAGATATTGATCTTCCAAAAATATATCCATATAAAGGAATTTTCCCATTTTCCTCTCAATGTTCCTGATTATTTCTTCCTCCCAATATTTGGCTGGCAGGTTGTATAGATGGAGCCATGATGCATTTTCTATTATTGTGAAGGCCCACGGATTGAAATTTGGTTTCCAGTCTAATACATGCATTTATATTCCATCTAAAAATAGTGGTGTTGATCTTAAAGCCTTTTTTTTTTATCATGAGAGGCGAAGGTAACTAAATACACATCATTCATGAAAGGTTTCACCACAATGCTCATCCACCATTGTACTTGACGCCAATCCCTAATTTCCTTCCATCATTTCCTCAAATCCCCGCTCCATTTAATAAAAAGACCTCTATTTTCCAAAAAATCAATGTTCTGTCTAACTACATTAGTTTCTATACCTATTGAAATAGAAGGATATGAGTGAGACTTACCCCGAATTTATTCGGGTTGATGGGAAGTTCCTTCTCCATCATCCAGAATTCCTTTGGCTTTTCTATTCCTCAAATTAGTGATGTTTAAATTTTGCATCTCTTCCTTTACATTCTACGATCTCCAATTACACTTCACCTCTACCCTTGGAATCTCAGTTTTCCTGAACCAACCATTCTTTCCTTTCTAGAAGCCCATGCATTTCCATCCTTCCTGCATAGAATTCGCCCCAAGACTCCTTGATTGCCCCTAGTCATTTTTCCTTTGATTTGTTCTTTCTTTAAGCCATGGGGGCTCTCTATATCCCAAATTCCTAGAAAAATTATTTCCATAGCAGGGTCTTGGTGCCCATCCCTGACTACCCCTATTTTGGTAGGGTTTTCACCTTCCCCTTACGGATACGGAAATTTATCAATCCATCTACCATTTTCATAGACCTATTATGGTCTGATTTGTTCCTAATGTTGTTGATTTGTAGTCCATGGAAACCCTTTTCCCTCCTATGGTTTTAATCTATTTTGGATCTTACCTACAGACCTTCCTTGATCTACGCCCTGAATGTGTCCATCAGTATTGCTCGATCCATTTCTTTGCCCCATTTTTGTGCATGCTGCCAATTGCTTCAGTCTCCTGGATCACACGATTGATCGCACTGATGGAAGTGTTCGCCTTTCTCAGCCTGACCATCACACCATTTTTCAGCACCTGCTCCCACTCTCACCATCTTCCTTCTTAGTTTTTATGTTATTAATAACTTTATTTTATACATATAGGTGCATACATGTTTTATTTGACACATTATATATTATTTTATACATGTTTTATGAGCTTGTTTAGTACATACATATCTCTACAAATTTAATTAGTATTTTGTTTTATACATGTTTTATGAGCTCTTTCAGAACATACATGTCTCTAGATATTTCAAGACAATTACTCATTTAAGTATGGTGTTACCTGTAAGAAATCATTTTAGCAAATTGGACCCATAAGATTGTAATTTGAGATTTCTAGAATGAAGTACATATATATGTTGAATATGTACCTATGAGTTCATGTTGGCGAAGTGCACGCTTCACACATGCTCCTGCTCCATCATGCTCTCCTTTTCCATGTCCACTACCGAAAAAGTTCCACAAAAATTTCACGTTACATTTAGCATGTTGTTGTGATAACCAATTGAACACTTATGCAAACTTAATTTGTCTTGTTATGTTATAATCAAATCCAAAAAAGAATTTAGGTACATATATTAGTTTAAAAAACTTAAAACTAATTAAAATTTTATGGACATTAAAATCAATTTGTGCACTTACCAGTACATCCATCAAACCAAATCCAATGTTGTGAAGCATTTATCCCAAATTGTATAATATTTTCAAAAAAAATCCCAAAACAATGGGCTACATAGCTCCTATCATGACCAGTATCATCATTGATATAAAAATGAACCTCCTTGATGATAATGCATTCACCTTCGCCACTTTCTACACCATTCACATGAAACTTTGCATGTCTATACAAAACTTGTACAAAGATTGCAACTTGCTCAAAATGATAATATTGACTTTGAATCTTTGTGTGAGGAGTAAATGTATAATTCTCAAAGAAATCTACAATTGAAAGAATACAACTTGGAGGAAAGCAATTTTTTGAGTCACAAAACTATTTAGCTTGCCATCTTGCACCATGACAATGTTGGATATGTGGATATATGATTTTCTGAAATCTGTGCATAAACTCATTGTAAGGAAATTCAAACTCTTTCAACATTATTTATTTGGATTTAACTCTTAACTTTGTTTGGTATTTCTCATATTCAAATCTCTTCCACATAACTTGCATTGAAAGATCAATATTTTTAGTTTGTAAAAATTTCTTCAAATCTCCACTATCATTGCATATATTTTTCATACATTGTATGTTGAATTCAACTGAATCTTCTAATCTTTCACATAAAATAGACTTCACAAATTGTGTTGTACTTCTAGGGATGACTACATTTGGATTAGTTACTACCATGGCCTTTTTATATGATTGCAGTTGTAGATGAAATTCAAAATGATTTCAACAACAACAAGTTTCATGTACCATATTTATATGTACAAAACATGGTTGTAATCCCTCAAACATCCTTTGACAAATTTTCACATTTGAAAATTCTTGCTTGAATGTTTCAAAAAGTTCACTTTGTGTTGTGTCTATAAAATGTTTTGGATGTGAAATATTTTTGCACCATCTTCATCCCTCATTTGTACAATGTATCTTCTATTGGAAGAAACATGAGAGTGGTTGGTGGAGTATTCAATAACTTGTCTTCTACATCTTCAGAAATTCTGCCTTTTAGAGGAACCCTACAAATATTTACCCAATTTTTTTCAATATTTTCATCCAACATGTTTCTCTTCCTAATATATCTTTGGATAGTTCTTCTAGATACATTTAGTAAATGGGAAATTGCTTGAACTTGTCATCTATGCAATAATTTCTTACAAGAAATCATATTCATCAATGCTCTACGTGCAACACTTAAATCAACACCTCAACTCACGCTCTCAATAGATTTCAATGCTTCTTGCAAATTTTCAATTACTATTTGATTTACTAATCTATTTGATGTTTTTTTTGTGTTATCAACACCCAACAACTCCAAAACCGGGGTCATTTCTTTTCTCCTTAATAACTCTACACATAATTGTGCTCTTCCAATTAGAGATTTATCTTGAAAATATTCATCCCAATTTTTTTTGCAGTGTAATTTTTGTGCTTTCAAGTATCATATCTTCAATTGAAATCTCATTGAAAAGAGAATCTTCATCCATCTCCATCAAATTTTCCATACCACAAAAAAAAAAAATTGGATTGTCTAAGACCAATTTCTTATCGTTCCTGAACTGCAGTAACTTTGTCATCAATGGGTTGTTCTTGAAAAGGTGTTGCATCTCTTTTTTTTTCTCTTTTATTTGATCATACTTCTATAATCTAATCCTTTATTCCCCATTGGAAAAAATTCTCTTGAGTTTTAATTCAGATCCGCAGACACATATACACATGCAAATGTACACATATGTCAAGTGAATTGGACCCAAGTTTAAAAATGCAAAGTTATTCTAAGCCAAGTCCATGGAAAATGATTTTAAATTAAAAAATGTGATTTTGAACTGAAGACTATTTATTAACTGATAATGAATGGTCCACTTAGAACCACTATTAAAGTACATACATGAATACTTATTAATAAATAAGCAAATGGTTGAAATGTTTACACAAAATTTGAATCAATTACAAAAGCTAGCTGCTAGTAAGCTCATTACATTACCAACAAGCCATGTATCTCAAACAAATTATGGACTCTCCTAACACCTTATTTCAGATATGAATCATGTATAAGTATTCACGTGTACTAAATAATCATCTAGATGACTATGTTAGGTAAATTATGTTATAAGAGAAGTTTGCGCATAAATTTCTTAGTTGATTGTCAAACACTGCAAACATTAAGACACAATAGTTGTTGTGTGGTTGTCCAAAATTTTACATGAATGTGTATGTCTGTAGGCCAAATTCAACCCAATTTCTACTGGTCTCACTTCAAATACTTCTTATCCTAGAAGGTCAAGGTCTCATGGCATCAATAACAACCCATAACTTAGAATCTTCGTGGACTCAAGTGTCATCACACCTAAATGGGCATGTACATTTTTTTACTTTTTGAGAGAGAACAGGTAGGGGCCTCCAGGACTAGAAGGATGGCCCAATCATTGTCTCCCTAGAAAGCTACAAGTAGCTAAGCTAAGGATTTTTGTCTCATCTCAAGCATGCCATATGGTGAGTAGCTTGGAAGCAAAACCAGTTATGCCCTTGCACTGAGAATGACGCCAACAACTCAATCAATAGGGTAGGCCATTGAATAAGGTTTCTAATCACTATCTAGGGGAATCATCTTACAGGATTCTAGTGTGAGACACTTAAGTCTCTAGTCAACCACACGAGGAGCCTTAGGCACAATTAGCCAGACCTCGGTTGATGTTGACACCTCTAGCCCGAGAAAGACAAGTTAAGAACCAGGCTTTAGTTGGAGTTCTTTTTATATAGCTGCCCAAAGGAAAAAACACTTTGAGGTCATTCCTTAAGGAGTGATCACTTCTCCAAAGGCAGGCCTCTCTACCAAAAAAAAACAATGCAAGGGTTCTACAACACAAAATGTGCAAGCGCACCAAACATTTCAAACAAGGATTATATTTAATGCACCAAATTGAAATGTTATCTAATCAAATGTTGTTATAATTAATAATTTCCAAGCTTAAATATATAGATCTCCTCAGCATTATTTTTAAAAAATGATTGTATACACACGTTATAGATATTAATGAATTCTCTAAATTAATAAACTGAAATTAACATCAAGGAAATAACAAGTTTCATACAAAATATACCTTCAAAATGACATTCAAATTCACCTTCAAATTAATGATCAAGTTGACCTTCAAATTTACCTGCAAATATAACCAAAAAAAAAAACATATAGGCACTTGGTCACTTGGGAAACCGCTAGCAGGAAACACCTTTTCGGCTGAAAGGCGAAACAAGTTCAACTGAAACTGTTTTGGTCAAAGCCCTTTCGACCGAATATGTCTATGTGGCATCCTAGGTGGCAGCCACATCACCATTTTCCAATCAATTCTGAAAATTTTCACTTCAGTTGTGTTTTTCTACCATCAAATTTTTTTTTTACAAAAATCTAAAAATAACCTTTTATAGAGCTCAAAATTAGGAATCGAGACATTTTTTTTTTATGTTTTGATTATTATTAATATGTTTTATTTTTTTACTATTGTAAATAGATTTTTTAAATTTGAGAAGAGACTGATTTGAAATTAAAAAAAAAATTAAATCATTTTTTTTTTTTGTCAATAAAAGTGGGCAAGCCACTAAACTTTATTATTATTCATAAAATTTTACAATGGGTTCAAACGACATACCGACAGGAAAGAGCCCACAAGAAAACCTCTGGTTGTAGCCTTGAAATAAAAAACTAGGACTACCCTTACATAAATTGTTATATATCCGGCGAAAACCACCCAAACCCCGACATCTGAAAAACTATACAAAGGTCCCATAGGACATGTCTAGATACAAAAACCAGCTCGCTGCCAAATAAAGGGCTGAATAACAAAAACCACCAGAAGATCGTGTAGCACCACCAAGGAGTCAAAAAATAATGCCAATATAGGAGCTTCAGCCAATTACAAATTGAATATCTGGATACCAAAGAGAGACTCCTCAAAAGGTACGGTATAGCCAAAATTCCAGCATATCGGAAGCCAAAATCTCCATATTTGCATCAAAAAACCATACCACAACTCCAAGATAAAAGCAGTCAGACATGTAAAAACCAAGAACTAGTGCTCTCCACCAGAGGATCATGAGCTGCATCCGGGGGAGGAACAACCCTTAGGGGAAATTCCAAACGAGCAGGAGCAGTGTACAAGAAGCTCAAAGAAAGCAACGAATGCAAAGCCTCAAAAACAACCCAGGCTTTGTCCACATACTGATCAGGAACCAGATACAACAAAAAATCCATAGAAGCCCGCATGTCCTCCATGGTGTCACATATCAGCCCCATTCTTAATTCATACAATAATTGACCAAACCAACCATTACCCATGAGCTCATGGCAAGGAAGAAAACCACCATAATAAAAAGACCCCACATCAAAATGATAATCAACCAATGCAGAAGAAACCATATCCCAATTACATATTGATGGAAAAATGAACGTGGAAACCAAGAGGCAGACCAAATCAACGTCAAGTAAAACATCATAGTAGATTGTAGCAAATCGAGACAAAAGCTCAGCATAAGAAATATGAGGGAAAATTTCTAGCCAATGACACCCCAGAAGCTTGCGGAATTCAAAAGCCACCGCAAGAGAAAATGGATTAAAGACCTTATCTAGCTTGTCACAATTCTCCACATTATCATCCTCCGAAACCCCAGATTCGAGCACCACTCTGTATAATCCAAAGGCTAGGGAAGATGACCTTTGCAGAAACAAAAACTCCAGAAACCCACAAAACCATGAAACACAAAATGTAGCCTTTCCCATTCTAAATAAATGAGATAAACACATGAAAGTATTAATAAGAGACTGCCATCAACTTACCATGATGGCAAGAACAAATTTGTATAAATATCAATTACAAACTACCATGATTTGAACTTTTCACACGGATTAAGAATAATGAAAATCTAACATTCATTAATGAAAATCAAGAAGGAGAGGACGCCACCACCAAATAAATGATCATAGAACAATACCAAATCTGCCATGACCAACAAACTCACACAAGATGAGCCTCGATGCAGTACCAAACCTCAAAAAATAATAATAGCCCAAGAACGTGTCGTATACTAAAACTTCACACATGCCAAATTCCCATGAAAGTCTGAAACAAAAGACATTCAAATCACACATGCCGCCACCCTTGAATACATCATGATTACCCACATCCTCACCCTATAAATGGCATCATATATGATAAATACTTTAAAATAAAAATATGATTTCTACATCAGGTATTAGACACATACAAAGTCATCTTTAAAGTGAAAACGAAAATATACCTGATAAATCAAGGAGGGCGGGCAACCAATCAACCAAAATGCAAAGAATTTTGAACTCCTTCCCAAATTGTCGAACGAATTTTAGATGAATCAACCAACCAGAAATGGGCCTTACTATCAATGGCAAGATTTGCTAGGAAATCAGCCATTGTGTTAATTTCCCTATAGCAATGACAGATTAGGAAGGAATCAAAAGAATCTAACTTTTGTAAAATATGATCCAACAAATACTGCAACTTCCAATAATTCGATCTCTTCTTCATAACACTCTGAATAATAACTGTAGACACCTAAAATTGTCATGTCTAATTAAATAAATATTTTTATTTATTTAATTACTTTAGCCTAATTCTTCTATTAATTAAATAAATCTTTATTTATTTAATTAATTCATTTATCCTCTTCTAACCTTATTTCTCATTTAAATAAATACATTTATTTATTTAAATTATCCTTTTCCCCAAATTAAATAAATATCTTATTTATTTAATTGATCCCACTTCTTCTATTAATTAAATGAATCTTTATTTATTTAATTAATTCATTAACCTTTTCTACCTATGACACATGTCATTCATCTCTTAATTCCTACACTACCTACCCTTTCATTATTTTATTATTTCTTCTACCTACCCTCTAATCATAGCCGACCATTTATCTTTTACACCTCTCAATCTCATCCCTCCATTTCATATAGTGTCTTCTATATAAGAGGATACTTCATTCATTATCAACCCCTGCTTACGACTCGACTACACTACGCTTTTGCACTTTCATATGCGATCCTACTTGCAACCACATTTCCATTCTTTGTTGAGCTCTTGTGCACATATAAAATCTGAGAGCAAATATATCAAGCAAGATCAATGGAGATAAGAAGAATGAAGATCCAAACCCTATTGGAAATGTGATGGTATAATCTTTGTGATTTCATTTGATTTGCATTGTATTAGGTAATCTTCATATGTTATGGTGGATCTTTGTTGTTGTTAGGCTAGGGTTTTGTAGTTGAATTCATTTAGTCTTTCATCATTGTCATTATCCATTTTCACCGTATACATTTTGGCATGCCCGGTGGGACATCTGGAACCGCGTCTGTGACATCTGGAACCACGTCTGCGTCTTCGACAATATTTTATTTTTTTGCAGATTTTGGGAAACGTGTCCGTGTTCCGTAGTCGCATCTGTGAAGTCTTCAACTGAGTCTGCGTTAGGAAAATGCATCTGCATTCGGGAGCCGTGTCTGTGTCAGATATAGGCACGTCTGTGTGTTCTCGTAGCATCTATGTCTGTGACAACTGCGTTTGTGTTCGATTGTTGCATTTTTTTGTTTCATTGATTCAGTTTTTTGTTATTCAAATTTCGGATCTGATTTATTTTGAGCTAACATTTTCAAATCTAGCTAACGAAATTGGTGCAGCTTGTCTTGAAAGAAAAATCATTTTGTTGAAGGCCCCTATTTCACAAATTCTTTTGGATTTAAAATTTACCTAACTTATGTGCTTGTAGGAAGGGGTGATTATTTCAAACAATCCAAACTACTAATAGATCTTTGTTGCAGGACCTTGGCAAGGGTTTGATACTTATTGTGTGCCTTGTTTTCATAGATTAGCAAACACTTCAATTGGTCCACTAAAATTGAACCATTGTCTTTTGTGTCTTGAGCAATAGGCTCTTTTTGTTTAATCTTTAGAGGGCCTGTCTCCCCGTGTGGTCATTAGGACTACTAGTGAGGAGAGAATGACCCAAGTGGTAGCAAAAGAAAAGTCATCTTCTTCCAAACCACTATAAATAACTGTATCCATGGTGAAAACTATGGATAACATGTGTTGATTAGTTCATACCGACACTATGTCTCCCCATAAACCCGTTTGATCAAATTTATTTGATCAGTTGTAGGGCGTAACCCCTACCGGCTCAGAGCCTTCTGTATTTACAGAGCTAAAAGTGTCGCATGTATGGCCACATGAGTGGATGCCCTTACTAGCACCTTTTTGTTTTAGAAGCCAAAATCCTTCTAGTTGTTGGGGCAGGAGGTCGGACCTTTGGTAGCAGCCCATACACATACGGTTCTTAGTAGAGATACAAAGTTTGCCACGAGGAGTTTTTGTGGGGAATGATGCTTGGCTGCCCCGAGAAGTGAGTGCTGAGGGTGGAGCCAATGGGGTCAAGCATCTAAGTATCTGCTCTGAATAGCGTAGCCTCAAGGGAAACTCCATGTGGGATCAACAACTATTGTCTTAGCTAGCCATAAGAATTGTGCTTGACTTATTTTGAACAATCAAACATTCAAAACCAAACACCAAAACATTGTGTCTTTTGTGTCTTCAAGTGTATGCAAAACAATTTTACATCAAACAACACACTTGTCTTTGAGTCATTTTGGAGTCTAAACACTTGCAAACATTGAGTCCTCATCAACACTGTGTCCTCTTGTCACGAAAAATAGTCAAACATTCAGATTTGGTCACAACAAGCAACTTCACAGATTGGAAAAATTACACAAAGTTTGTAGAAACGCATTTGTATCTGACAGACCCACATCTGTGTCATCTAAACACGTCTGTGAAGGGCAGAAACATGTTTGTGCCTTTTGAGAAACATTGCAGCATCTAAAAAATGCATCTGTGTCTGACAGAACCACATTTGTGTCATTTAAGGGCGTCTGTGTCTGATAGAATAGCGTCTATGTCCTTTTTGCACATTTGTGAAGTATACAGGCACGTCTGTGTTTAGGATTGAAAACTTTCATAATTCAGCAAACAAGAACAGTCAGTTTCAGACTTATTGAGCTTCCTAGGTTATCTCTCTAGGGTTTTCATCTAGCATTCAACCTGTCTTTAGGTATTACAAAGTCCATCATTGCTTTACACCTTACATTACATTCACATTTGTCTAAACTTGAGTCAAAAGGTCACTTGCTTGTCCTCATCTTATTTTGTCAACACACTACATACAACAACATTTTGCTAAGTGGTCCCTCATCAATGTCTATCACCTTTGGGTCTCATTTGGTCTTACTTAGAGTCAAGGTCAACTTACCTCATCAAGAGAAACTATCATTTCTTTGGAAGCCACACCTACTCTACTACATACATACTTGGTCTTACACTTTGCACATTGCAAGTAAACCTCAGATTCATTTACATTCCATCCAACTCTTGGTCTTCCATACTCTTTCCATTTTCATCTAGTCTCATACATCTTGGTCAATACCTAGTTCATGGTTGAAACTCATTCCCAAAAATCTAAGAGAGAAGCTAAAGAGGCTCAAGAGTCCGCAAACATGAGTTCCTATGAGTATGATAATGACATCTTTTTCAATTCTGATCATACTACATTACCTGACATGGATGCTTATAGAAACATTCCAACTGTTGAGAACATGGACACTACAAACAACAATGATACACACAATGACAATATGGACAACTTTTTCATACATTCAGCAGAAGTGGAAGACACCATTATGAATCCCCATTTCAATCGATTGGTTGAGGAAATAATGAGGAGAGATAGACAATACTTTCTACAAGTGATGGCATAGAGTGGAACCAAGATCCCTCATGATTTTGACATGTCTCAAATAATGGAAAATCGGCCTTTGCAACAACCTCACCTCAACATGGATCAAAGGAGGCCTAATACTGGAAGCAATAGAGGACTACATCTTGTGCTTGAATCACCATCATGTTTGTTTCAAAAACCAGAGGTCCCATACACACATGGTCAAGCATATGATACTCACCTTCGCAGACCAATATGGAAGTCTTATGCAGAAAAATATGCTCAATCACATACCAATGGCAAATACCTACCACCAAAGCAATTGGATATTCAAAGGTATGCTCAAAATTTGGACACAAGGAAACCCCATATCAAATTTGGGGGCAACATACTAGAACAAACTCATGACATTCCTATAGAGTATGGTATACATGGACAAAGTAGATATGTCGTTCCTCAACATGACTCTATACCAAGTGGTCCATATATGCAGCATCATTATAGACCTCCTCCATATGAACATGTGTATGATCAATATCATCCATATATGCAACATGCTCCTCCTCCACCCGGTGGTTCAGGCATGGGGTATGGTCCAAGAAGTTAGTCTCCACCGAAGAACAATTTGGAGCAACAAATCAAGGACTTGCAAAAGAAAATGGAGGACATAAATACACCGAAGCCAACTTACACAATGAGAGACATATGTCCCTATCCATTTGACAAAAGCATTCCAATGCCTCCATTTCCTACACACTTTGTGACACCTAAGTTTGATAAGTACAGAGGCAAAGGAGATCCTAAGGCACACATAAGACAGTTTTTCACAACTTGCATTGAGGTAGCAGTAGAAGGGACTTATTTGATGAGATTATTCCCACAAAGCTTAGGTGATCAAGCTATGGAATGGTTTTCCCAACTTCCACCTGGAATTAAGTCATGGGGTGACCTAGCAGAGGCATTTATCCAACATTTCTCATACAACATAGAGACAGACATATCAGTCACTACTTTGTGCAACACCAAACAAAAGGAGGGAGAGTCTTTTTCATCATTTTTACAAAGATGGAGGAATCTAGCCAGCAGATGCTCTTGTGAAATTCCACATAAACAAATGGTAGAAATGTTCACCCAGAATGTTAACAAAGACATTGGTTATGACCTAAGAAAAGCTTGTTTGTCCACCTTCAAGGACGTCATTGAAAAAGGCTTAGCAACAAAGAAGGTCCTAATTGAACAAGGAGTCATTAAGATATTCAAGGAAAACAAAGATGAATTTAAAGGAAAAGACAAGCCAAGATTTTGGAATAAAAACAAGAACACAGTCAATGATGGTGTTGTTGATGCCAATACGGTATGACCAGAAATTGTTTTTTCTGGATCAAGTTCTACAAACAATCAAGTGAATACTCAAACAAATTCAAAGTCACGAAGGAAGTACACTCCATTGGGAGAACCACTTGAGTCAGTTTTAAAGAAGCTAGTGGCAAACAAAGTAATCACTATTCCAAATTTCCCTCCATATGAACCAAAGGTTAAACCAAATTGGTGGAATGATGATGAGTATTGTGAATTTCATAAAAGCAAAGGTCATAAAACAGGAAATTGCCATCGACTGAAGAACATCATACAATATCTCATTGATAGAGGTGGCATTGAGATTGACGGACACTCATCCAACCAATAACATGAGATGTTTAAGGAACCATTCCCAAAACATGACAAGGGAAAAGCTAAAGCCATAGATGATCAAACCAACTATACCAGAGCATCTTATAACTATGATTCAACTATCAATCACATTTCGATGGACAATTATGTCTCTACCATTATCATCAAGGATAAAACGCCCAAGAATTCTACCCAAAGACCCAAGATCATCCTGAAAGGAATTAGATCTTCTTCCGAACCTACCTCTGAATGTAATGTTACAACTCGTCGAGGTAAATTCACTTTGCAAGGTGCTCCAGCTAAAAACACTGCTTCCTCATCAACCAAACCTGAGTATGACCTTGTAGAACAGTTAGGGAAGACACCCACACTTATCTCAATCCTTGAGCTCTTACGTATATCCCCCGCACATAAAGCCATTATTGACAAAATCTTGAGAGACACTTCTATCCCTACTGATCTAAACGTGAACCAGTTTCAAGCCATGGTGGGATACCTTTCCATTCCACACTCCCTTACATTCACAGAAGCCAATGACACCTCCGTAAGTCAGCCACATAATGCATCGTTACACATTGAAGCCTTCCTACATAAACATTGAATAAAATGAGTCCTGATAGATGGAGGAGCAGGTCTAAACATTTGCAAATTGAGCACTATTAAACAATTGGGATATTCAGATAAAGCTGTGAATTCTACAAACAAAATTACCATCAAGGCATATGATGATGAAAAGCATTCATCCAAAGGCACGGTCACCTTGCCTCTCAGAGTTGGGCCAGTTACAAAGGATGTGGTTTGTCAAGTCCTTGATATAGAGCTCACATACAACATATTGCTAGGACATCCATGGATTCATGAGATGAGCGCAGTCCCATCTACATATCATCGATGTATCAAGTTTCCTCATAATGGAGTTGAAGTAACCGTCAAAGCTGATCCAAATCCATTCATATATTGCAACAATATGTGACCTAGATCAGAAATAATAATCCTAGTCAATCGAGAAGCTATTCCTTCATCAACATATGTGGATCTAGAATCCTTGAAAGCTTCTACATCAAAACAAGCAGAGATCAAAGAAAAGTTCAAGTTTAAAGACCTGGGATGTGGTGAGTATATCTTTCATGTTGATCAACTCCCACTATCTCCTAAGGTATTCAGTCAATAGGAACAGTCTACAAGCAACTTCCAATACCAAGGAATTAGGTGTGAACCACCTAGTGTTGTGGCTACTAAGTCTGAATGCAAATATCCTCTAGTGGTGCAAGCAACTCTTGATATCAATAGTCCTAAGAGTGGTTCCAGCAAAAAATCTATTGAGCATATCACCAGCCCTCTTGAGAACTCACATAGCCTTAACATTTCATCCACTCATTCCATTTCCATTCCTCTCCCAGACTTGGATCAACAAGAATTACAAAAGCCCTTACTCATTGGGGATCAAAAATCAAGCTTTGAAAAGAAAAATTTAAAAGTCAAAACTAAAGAAAATTCCTTCAGTCCAAATCAAAATCAAAATCTATTTTACTCTGCAAAAATCAAGGTCAAGGATAAAAATCCTATGAAAGAAAAAGAGCAAGAGATGATCTCCCCTAATATCAAAATAACTAGGGGCAAAAGTTCTAAAATTTCAAGTCAAAAAGCATACTTGTTGATCTTAAGTCTCCATCATGCTATCCTACTTTCACTTCTTTTCGCAATCATAAGCCTTCATCACTCATCCACTTGTTTCGCACATCCTTTCCCTTCTGGCGATACATCATGGACCTTTAATGGAGCTTCCTTGAAGGACTTTGTTATCAAGGATGCCCAAACTTCTTTAGGTGACACGCATATGGGCTTGTCTATTCCACACATTAGTAATTCTATCTCAGTTCCTTCATCAAGGAAGACAATCACTCGAGCTACACATCATTCAGTTAAGGAACAATGTAGCTACAATCATAAGGTAATGCCTCGCACATTTGAGGTAGGTGACTTAGTTCTCAGAGAAAATCCTAAAAATCAGCAAGACAGAGAGAAGAAGGGCAAGTTTGAACCAAACTGGCTTGGTCCTTACATCATCATAGCAGCATATGGATCTGGTGCATATCAGCTCTCAACTACAGAGGGTGAACCTTTGGAGGATCCTATCAACAACATGCACCTTCGTAGGTTTTACACACAGCTCTTCCGAGTATCCCAATTCAAAAATACAAAAAAATCATAAAACATAAAAAAATCGTTACTTGGTGAAAACCTGGCAAACAGGTGCCTTGTGACACACAAAAAAATAAATTTGGAAAACAGAAAAACATTTCGTCCAATGGTGAAAACCACTTCGGTGGCGCCCTGGGCAAGTACCATGGTGAAAACTGGGTCACCAGCGCCATGCGTAGAGACATTGCTCCTCCTTCCTTCAGGATTCCATTTCATCCTTTCACTTTGCACACACTCACGACCTATTCATTCATAATAAACTTACCCATTTCCATCATGGCTTGTTATTGATCTACCTAAGATTGGTTAGCCATTCATAATAATACCTTCCTTTTCATGCCTTTCCATCCATAATAAATTAGCTCCTATCTGTGGCTAAGGCAAATCCTACGTCTAGTGATGGGTGTGGAACTGAGAGCATCACATGTTTTGAGGAGTACAGTTTCTTCTAGTTTTCTTCAGTCTATTCGCGCACAATCCACAATAAAACAACACTTGCATCACAAATCCGCAATAAAGTTCCATCTTCTTCGCAATAAAGTATCAGTTTCAGATGAGATACAACAGCAACAATGGGCTTCAACAAATCAAATCTTTCAATAGACTCAGACAACATTATGGTTCAATGCTATCTATCCTTTTTGTGAAAGTAAACATTGTGACCACAATCAAATAGACTTATACAAGTGACAAGAGACACTAAACTTGAGGACTACAGTGGATGTTGGTGTCGAGTCTTGGTTTTCTTTTTTGATTTTATCTTTTGGTGACATGCCTTTTAGCTTTTCCAGGATGTCTCTGTCTAGAGATTTTATCTCTAGGATGTCTTTGACTAGAAAGGCGAGGATGGGGTATCATCACCTATTTTTCTTTTGTTGTCTATGGATTGTCTCTTAGTAATGCTATGACTTGTCCAAGGATATGAGGACACTGTGAGTCTAGTGTGAATTGGGGCATTCCTTGTTTGTGACTGTCTTATTTCCATGCAAACGTGTACAATGACATTCTAGGTCGAAAATATGCCTCGATTGTCATAACCTACTTGCCATAATAAAGCTCAATGATGATAACGCACAAGAAGCTATTTCACTTTCATATCTTCTATCTTCCATCCCCCTTTCTCGATTGACTTCCATTGTCCTTCTTGAGTCCGTGTAGCCTGCTATCACATGACTGAGTATAATGACACGCCAAAAAAAATTTGCATTTCATGTAGTTGCACCTGCATTACCACATATAAGCATTTCATACATACATATCTATATCACAATTACATCACATCCTGCACACAACACATATTAGCACATTCTACACTCTCATCATATTTATCTGCATTTCATACATCCACATTTGCATTGGCATAACATATTAAAAACATAAAAAAATAAAAATATTACATTGCATCATATTTGCATCCATATCATAACCATCACATAAAAACATCTCATCACATAGGTACACATGCATATAGCTACCGCAAAGATGACTCATCTCATATATATATATATATATATATATATATATATATATATAAGTGTCATGATACAATGATGTCAAAAATCATATGGCTACAATCATCCGAAGGTGTCATCATACAAAATAGTACAAAACTGATACATAGGGAGCCCTCTATGGCTATGATGAACTCCCTCCCTCGGAGCCGCCTGGCCTCGATGGAGTCTGAGCCCTAGAGGGACCCACCCTAGGATCATCTCTCCTGCCCCCTCTATCTAGTGGTGGTGGAGGACCCATAACCCCACCACTAGATTCTTGTCTCCTCTGACTCCCTCCCGTAGCCATTGTTGTCCGTGATGGTCTGTGGAAGCTCCTCACCCACTGCTTTGGTGGCACTACCCCGTAATATAGGTCTCGCCAATAACCTATCTCCTCCCTGCCCGCAGAACATAGGCGTATCCAGCCCCTATGTCCTCTGCCGCCTATCTCCCAGCCCTCAGTGTTGTCTCAGCCCAGTATAGCGCTGGATAGCCTAATCCCACTCCCGCTCAGTATCCCTCAGCTGTCTCTTGAGCCTAGCTATCTCCCTCTCCAGATCCTGGATCTCATCTGTCTGTCCCTGGCAGATCTCCCTTGGCTCAAGTAGCTCATCCTCCTCCTCCTCAACCCCCTGTGCCTGTGCCTATGGCTCCCCCTGTACTGGTGCCTGTGCCTATGCCTGTGCATCTACCTATACCTGTACCTGTACCTACCTCTGTCCCTGCACCTGTCTAGGACCCTATGCTGCTGGCACCTGTAGTGGCAATCCACTGCGACCCCTCACCACCTAAGTCTGTCTCTCCTCCCCACCCTCTCTCCGTGGATCCACCCTCCTCTCTCCAACTGCACCCCACCTCCTCTGTCGGCCTCTACCCCCACCATCTCCATCATCATCCTCATCCCCGCCACCATCCCCATCAATCAGCTCTCCTGGATCTGTCAGGCGTGAGAATGGATGCTCAGCCCAATATGCAGTGTACTCTGCATCCATACCTGCATCCTCAATCTCCAACCACATACCCAATGGCATGGCACCATCTCCACCAGCTGCATCATGACCTGATCATACAACAACAATGGCCCAAAGTGTGCCTGGTCTCGCATTGTTTACGCATACATACCGGAACCCTGTGGCATCCGCTGGATCTTGCCAAACTGCCTGCATACCCTATCCACTAACTACCTCTCCAGTACATAGGATGTCCACCCAATCAGATATCTACTCTTGAAAGTATAGGGTAGCTCCACTACATCATCCTCCCACTACTCGCACTCTCGGTATGACCTCCATATCACAGTGTCGATCTCATCCAGGACTCGATGCTAATGCTCCAACTTGCCAATCTGTGGCTATGATGTAATCATATCGTACAAGTGAACAAAGCTACATCCATGACCCCTGCCCCTGAAATGTACCGGTCAGGGAACTGGCAGGTGCTCATATGCCCACACCTGCAACAATGTAACTCCGAAGCCCAATCCTACGAATCCATGATAAACAAACTGATGCAGCTCATAATATAAGTGTGCTAGCACGCACGGTCCCCAGGCATATCTAGTATGTTGTGTAACCAATGTCTCCAAGGTACTCCCCCAGCCTACAACCAACCCTCACATTGCCCTGTCTAGACATAGGAACCCACTGATCACTCCTCCTAGCACTACTAGTAGTGTCAGTCCTGTCGCTGTCATCGTGTCCCATGCCATGTGTCCAACCCTCATCTCCAGTCCCGAATCCTAGAACACTCATCTCAGGGCCTCCCTATCTCCATCTCGATCATAGGGTATCAACTCCCCATCGATCGGTATCCTCAATATCCTGTAAACATCCTCCAAGGTGACTGTCATCTCACCCATCGACAAATGAAAAGTGTATGTCTCAGAATGCCATCTCTCGGCTAAAGCAGTCAGCAAACCCATGTTCACCCGAAACTTAGGCACATACAGAATGTATCTCAAACCCATAACCTCAATGGCAGCCCTATCCTCGAATGTCAACTCTGGTCGTAACCTTTGAGTCGATGGGAATCTCTCTTATGACTCCAACATAGGCAAATACTCCTACAGTCAAGCAAAGCAATCATGTCAGTCAAAGTGACACTCACTGTTCATCACAAAGTGTTGCTTCTATCCTAGTGACACTCACTGTTCATCACAAAGTGTTGCTTCTATCTTAGTGACACTCACTGTTCATCACAAAGTGTTTCTATCTATCCTAGTGGTACTCCCTGTTCATCATAAAGTACTACGTGTTCTTTGCACTCACTATTCATCACAAAGTGCTGCTCTTTTTAGTACTCCCTGTTCATCACAAAGTACTATGTGTTCTTTGCACTCACTATTCATCACAAAGTGTTGCTCTTTTTAGTACTCCTTGTTCATCACAAAGTACTATGTCTTGGTACTCCCTGTTCATCACAAAGTGCCTTGATCTATCCTATCCTAGGGCCTCTGCTTGAGTGTATCCTCTTGAGTAGTTTCCTAATTGGCAACATATGTTCTATCACAGAATTGTCAATCCTAGACCTATCTTCTATTTTAATCTTCCCTAGAGGACTTGCTTGAGTATATCCTCTCAATAGCTTATCCAATCGACAATGTATGTTCATCACAGAACTGTCAATTTGACCTTGAAGACATAAACACACCTTCATAACATAAACACGCTTACAGACTGCACAAACGTGTCTACTCTACACAAACGTGCCTGAACTGCACAGACGTGCCTATGCTCTGCACATACATGCCCACATTTCACAAACGCGCCTGCACAACGCAAACGCGCTCGCATCTGGCACAGACGCTTTTCCCAACATAGATGCGCCTGGCACCAACACATACGCGCCTACATGTTTTTGATATTATCCTAAAGCGCATTTATTGCACTACCTAGCATGCATTAATGACAACATTTATTGCAACAAAGTACAAGGAGGTTTTGTGGTACTCACCGACTCTCCTACATCTGCTGGCCTCTGAAATCGGCGAATGTGATCGAATCTATGCACCAATGCCATCGCTGCCGACTGCTGCTGCTCTATTCTCTCTCTGCAATTTGATCTATTGGATGTGTGGATGACAATGAGGATGTATTCCCCTCGTGGTCTATTTTATAGACTGCCCTGGCCTTCGCCCCAGCCCTAGCCCTCGTCTCCCGAGCCAATCTTCGTTATCATGTGACTCTGTCACTCTATCCTATCTTGTCAGTCCATTCTAGCCTTTCTTTCTTATCGAGAGATTGTCTACGATCTTTCCAGACATTTTCATCCAATCTCTCGAGGGGGCATATCATTCCCATCTTGGGGCAACTTTGTATCAGTTCATATTATCTTCTTTGAAACAATGCGACAGGCTGCATTGTCTCAAAGAGGGGCAAAATGTAGACACCTAAAATTGTCATGTCTAATTAAATAAATATTTTTATTTATTTAATTACTTTAGCCTAATTCTTCTATTAATTAAATAAATCTTTATTTAATTAATTAATTCATTTATCCTCTTCTAGCCTTATTTCTCATTTAAATAAATACATTTATTTATTTAAATTATCCTTTTCTCCAAATTAAATAAATATCTTATTTATTTAATTGATCCCACTTCTTCTATTAATTAAATGAATCTTTATTTATTTAATTAATTCATTAACCTTTTCTACCTATGACACATGTCATTCATCTCTTAATTCCTACACTACCTACCCTTTCATTATTTTATTATTTCTTCTACCTACCCTCTAATCATAGCCGACCATTTATCTTTTACACCTCTCAATCTTATCCCTCCATTTCATATAGTGTCTTATGTCTTCATTATCAACCCCCGCTTACGACTCAACTACACTATGCTTTTGCACTTTCATATGTGATCCTACTTGCAACCACATTTTCGTTCTTTGTTGAGCTCTTGTGCACATATAAAATCTGAGAGCAAATATATCAAGCAAGATCAATGGAGATAGGAAGAATGAAGATCCAAACCCTATTGGACATGAGATGGTATAATCTTTGTGATTTCATTTGATTTGCATTGTCTTAGGTAATCTTCATATGTTATGGTGGATCTTTGTTGTTGTTAGGCCAGGGTTTTATGGTTGAATTCATTTAGTCTTTCATCATTATTGTTATCCATTTTCACCGTATACAATAACCATAGATTCGCCTTCAATCACTATGTTTTTTATCTCTAGAGAAATTGTCATATCCAACCCCAAGGATAAAGCTTGAAACTCAGCAAAATTATTAGTGTTATAACCAATATCATGGCATTTAGCAAGAATGAGATGCGCATTATGATCAACAATAGGCATCCACACCCCTGCCTTCCCAGGGTTTCCTCGAGAGGCACCATCAAAATTAAGTTTAAAGTGACCCCAAGGAGGAGGTTTCCATTTAGCCAGTGCCCGCTTCACAAGAGAATTGTTACTCTTGGAGATTGAGCCATGAGAGGGTAAGGTCGAGAGGGCTCCCCAAACCCTAGTAATCCTATTATCCCAATGTGAGAAAGAAGATCGATTTCCCAAGTTCTTATAGATATAAGACAAAGCAACCTCTGAAATAGAGGCTTCTATTTTTTGCAGAACATCTGATACTGAGGAACTTACCTTCTTAAAAATCCTATTATTCCGTTCAAGCCAAATATACAATAGATGGAGAGATAACCCAAAGACATGCATAAAAAGAAGAGGCAAACATGAGAGGCCAAGAATAAAAGAGGGAGGCAAGGTCCTTGCCAATAACAAAAGATAAGCCCAATTTACTCAACAATCAATTCCAACAGTCATAAGCAAAATCACAATGGAGAAACAAATGTGAGGAAGACTCAAGGTTCTTATTACAAAGAACACAAGGAAAAGCCACAGTAATTCCTAATCTATCCAACCTCATGCCTGTTAGAACTCTATCCTGGACGACCAACCAAGCAAAAATGTCAGCTTTGGGTAAACAAGTCGAGTGCCAGAACAACTTATAAGGCCAATAAGAGCCAGAAGCTGCAGGTAAAAGGGAGATATAGCCTCCCTTAACAGAATATTTACTAAAAGCATTCCTAGACCAAATAAGTTCATCTTCAGAGTCCAAGAGAGTAATAAACCTTTCACTCATAATCTTATCAAACTCTGCTTTCAAATGCAGATCCACATCAAGAAAATCAATCGACTTCCATTTGGCTAATTTCAGAGGGCCATCCCGAACAATGTCAAAATAATCTGCCACAAACACACCCCAAAGAGAGATGAGGGGACCAATCAAGGGAGACCAATCCCTAATACTAATCAAAGAGTAATATCCATTCCATGATTCATCCCAAAACCTAGCTTTCCTTCCATTATGAACAACCCATGAGAGGTGGAGAATAATAATTGATCTACATTTACATAAGAAATTCCAAATGACAGAACCGGAAGGTAAATTTGAGAATTTGAAAATACTCTCTTTGGGACCATTGTTTAGATATTTGGCAAACATAATCTGAGCCCAAAGAGAGTTTGGCCTCTCATACAATCTCCAAACCAACTTGGCCCCTAAGGCTAAATTTTGATTCTCCAAATTACGAACACTAGTACCACTTGAATCCCGAGGAAGGCAAATTTTATCCCAGGCAACCAAAGGCAACCTCTTTTTGCCATCTTTATTGTTATCCCAAAGAATCGATCGAAGGGTATCTTGAAAATACAATAATAGATTTAGGAGACTTTAAAACTGACATTAAATAAATAAGAACAAAACTCAGAACAAATTTAATAAGAGTCAATTTTCCAGCTAAAGTCAACCATTTATGATTCCATGAAAAAAATATTTTTGAAATGGCCAAAGTTACCTTATCCCAAAAACCAAGCTTATATTTCTTAACAAAGAAGGGAATCCCAAGATAGGAGCAGGATAGGTTACCAATCTAAAAACCCCAGAAGGAATGCAACCTCTGCTGCACCAACAGTGAAGTATTAAGAAAGAAGATTTTAGACTTATCAATATTGACTTTCTGACCCAAAAATGAGGCATATTCCTGAATAATACCTAATATAATCTTAGCCTCTAACAAAGAAGCATACCCGAACAACAAAGTATAATTAGCAAAGAGGCAATGAGAAATAGCTTGAGGAAAATTTTGAATCTTAATACCTCGCCAAAAACCCTTTGATCTAGCAGCCCTGATTGCCAAGCTAAAGGATTCAGCAAGAAGAATAAACAAAAAAGGAGAAAGGGGATCTCCTTGTCTCAAACCTCTAGAAGAGGAGAAGAAACCATAGGGAGAACCATTAAGGATAACTGAAAATATTGTAGAAGATATACAAGAGTGAATCCATTTTACCCAAGCATACGAAAAACCCAATCTCAATAAAACTTTACACAAAGCATGTCATTCTACTCTATCATATGCCTTCATCATATCAAGCTTAAGTATCATAGCTGAAGACTTCTGGGAGGAGATAGAATGCAACACCTCATGTGCTACAATTGCTCCTTCCGCAGTTTCCCTCCCTGGAACAAAACCCCCTTGCTCCAAGGAAATGAGCTTAGTAAAATATTTGCTAATCTTATAGAGATAGCATTAGTGAATATCTTATATAAGGTATTACACAAAGAAATAGGTCGGAAATCCACAAAAAGACTTGACAACCTTCTTCTTAGGAATAATAGAAATCAAAGTAGTATTCAGTTCTTTCAAAATAGACCTATTTCGTAGAGCCTCTTCAAGAGCCAATAGAACATCATTACCCACAAAATCCCAACACTTCTAAAAAAACAATGGTGTATAACAATCAGGACCAGGAGCCTTATCAGGGTTCATGGCAAAAACTGCCTGTTTGACTTCTTCTAGAGAAAAAGGTGCCATTAACATCTTATTATCTTCCATGGATACTAGAGAAGGGACATGAGAGTCAAAATTGCTAATATTTGTTACTTTTGATGACAGAAGGGTTTTAAAGAACCTTATTGCCTCCTTAGCAATATCATCCTGCTCAGTCAATAATTGTCCTTGTTGATCTTGAATACAAGTGATTCTATTCCTACTCCTCTTCAACTTGGTGGAGGAATGAAAGAATTTTGAATTCCTATCCCCTTCCATAACTCCCTAGACTTCTGTCTCCAATAAATTTCTTCCCTAGCCAAAATCTCCTCAAGCTGAGATTTGAGAGACTTTAATTCATCAAAAACCGAAGGAACCATGCCATGCTAAATCACATGGTTATTCAAACTTACTATCATATCCTGAATTCTTTGTTTTTCTTCAAAAATGTTTTTAAAATGAACCAAGTTCCAATCTCGAATTTTCAATTTTAAAAAACTGAGCTTTCTAACAACTTGAAACATTCTAGAACCCGAGACAAATGGAGTAGAATCCCACCATTTTTTAAGCAACGAAAGAAAAGAGGGATCCTTGAACCACATTGGCTCAAACTTAAAGGAGACTTGTGAAGAGGTATGTCTTCTAGAATGGAGAAGGAGATTGGAAAGTGATTTAAGCCCATATTGGGAAGAATAGAAGAAGAGAAATCAATATCCAAATCAATCCAATTCTCAGATAATAAGAACCTATCTAATCTCTCAGCTATTTGAGAAAATCCCCTCCTCATATTAGTCCATGTAAAAAATCCATTCTGAGACTTACAATCAAAAAGACCCACATCTGCTATGAAGGACCTAAAATCATCCATAATCCTATTATTCGAAAGAATACCACCACTCTTTTCCCCTAGATCAGTAATAACATTAAAATCTCCCCCAAACACAACAAAGGAACCTTGTCTCAAAGGAGAAGAGATCCTTCCAAGCTCCCTCCATAAATTACTTTTATCTTGAATGCCTGAAGGAGCTTAAACATTGAAAAGCCAAAATTTGACACTAGAGACCTTACTCTTGACAAAGGACAACATCCAATTAGTATCAAAAGCCACAAGATTTAGATCAATATTATAACTATTCCACAAAAGAGCCAAACCCCCTGAGGCCCTTGAGGAAGAAACAAAAACATGATTCCACCTTTTCCAAGAAGAAAAAACCCTATCTGCAGACTCTAAAGACAACTTAGTTTCCTGAAGCAAAAAGACATCACACTTAATTAAGTCAATCTGAGACTTAATTAAGTGTCGCCTGTTAGGGGAATTTAATTCTCTAACATTCCAAGAAATGATCCTCATTGTCCTCGAGGGGAGGCAGAAGCTCCCCTCTTCTCAAATGATGGAGAAATTTTACTATCTCCAAAAGAAGACTGCAAATTCCTCTTTACAGCCACCGACCGAGTAACTAGGGGGCTAGAAACTAAATTCTTAGCCCTTTTTGCCAATGATTCAGAAAAAAGACCTAACTTTTTAGGTCTACCCACAAAAGAAGAAAGCTTCCCTAACCTATCAATAGGGGATGCAGATAGGGTCTTTTGAATACCCGTATCAATCTCCATTTGGGTTTTACGGTTCTTCGGAGGTCTCCCCCTACGAGGAGAAACCACTTGGGACAACAAAGTCATACTTTATTGGATAATTGGCAAATTGTTACCTAAATTAGGCATCACCATTTCTCCTACACACTCCTTATAATCTTTAGAAGAAAGCACCTCAAAAGGATTCACAGAAGCAGATAAAGGAAGGGTCTTATTAATTATATCCAAATCACATTCAATTGAATTAACCACTCGCTCAGTTACATGCTCATCAAGGTGAAGAGCCCGAGAATTTAAAATCTCATTAACTTGAAGGACTGCATTAGTATCCGGGATAATAACCAAATCATCTGAAGGTAAATCATTTCCCCTCCTATCCTTGTCTTTTACTAAGTCCTGAATCTGATGAATCAGGACTTCCTCATTTGGAAGACTCGTAAAAATGTTTGAGGGAGGTGCCTTAAACTCATTTGTAGACCTAAGTCCTAAACGTAGATTATCATTATTCATATTAGGGATTTTATCCAAAAGCTCAACAGAGTTAACATCATTGCACTTAACAGGGGACACCACATCATTGAGATTCAAAGAAGACCTAGGAGGATCTAACATGTTAACATCAAGCTCAGGAAGAGAAGGAGTCAAAATTTTAGTATTCAATAAATGTTCACTAGATTTAGGCCCAGTATCTTTGGTCATAACAGAATGAATTACCATTGTATTTGAATTAATATACATGCCTATCTTAAAATCCATGAACAAAGGTGCATCCACATTTAAAGAACCCAAAGGGAGCTCATTAGGCATCTTATCAATCAGTTGCCTCCATATTCCATCATCGGATTTAAGAGTGCAAGTCCTAGGGCAGACACAATCAGGACTGATCAAAACACAAAAATTTTCCAGAACCACCCCATCCACCATATCTAATTTAGAAGTTAAAAAAGAGCCAAACTTATCACCAATCATTTGTAACACCTCCGGATCCATGAATTCGAAAGGAAAATTAGGCAAACCAAACCAAACCGGACAGACCTTAGGTTTCAACCAATTAGGCACATAAAAAGGTTTCCAAGCCAAAACAGAGATCGCATTATTCCCAAACCGGTGATATTCAGTTTTAAGAACATGATCTCTGGCCGAAGGAGAATAAAAAACAATGATGAACGAATTTGCAGATAATAACTGAAAATAACACATACCCGACCAACATTTTTTAATTTATGAAGCAATTTAGATAAACATATCTGATGCTCCCAAAAAACCCCAAAGATGGCAATCGAATGCAAGCTACTTGCTTTCTTAGCAATGTAAGACCCAACAAGATCCAAATAAGGAATAGGAGTCCAAACCTAAGGAGAGGAACCATCGGCCGGATTAGGATCAATGGTATTTTCACATACCTTATCCCCCAGCGGATCAAAAGGAACCACTAGAAGAACCTTATCTACCTTTTTCGATAGCATTTCTTCTGCATTTTTCAAGGGAGGTAAAAACCCCACTTGCTCACCCGCCTTTGAGGATTTAACAATCTCAGCAAAAGAAGCTTGACCCCCCATCACCGCAACCCTCAGTCCCGGTCGACCTAGAAAATGATTTTAAAAATGCTTGCGATTAAAAACCTTCCCGTCATAACGGTTAATATTTTTCACTAGATGAGAGAATCTTCTCCAAAAAGGTATAATTTTTTTTTGATAATAATAAATTTGATAGACAAAAAGTAACACTGAATGAAAACTATCAAATTCAACTATGTTGGACTTTAAAATGTTATTACGAGGAAAATATACAACAAAATTTAATTTTTATTTTTTTCTTCTACACTATATATGTATGCCATCTATTTGGAAAATTAAAATCAGGAAAAAATAAGTTTTTTTCATTTTTTTTCAATGACATTGATTAGATCCCCTTATTTTCAGCATTTTTAAGCAATAAACAAATCTACCTTTAAATATATAAAAAATATATCATTTTTTTAAAAATAATTAAAAATAACAGGCATAAACTTCATGAATATTTCTACATTTTATTAGTTTACATCATTGTGAAATTCAAAATTAGAAACGCCACTTTTATGTAGTAGAAGTTAAACAATTTTAGTTGTGTTGGTTACTTCCTTTATAAAAGTGTGACACAGGTTTGTGGTTTTACCTAAATATCTAATACCACTAATCTATAATGTAATTATAAACCAATTTTGATACCTTAGTTAACCTTAAATATGTTTATCATCTTGAAAATTATTTTGAGGTTGCCTATAGATTTAGTAGAAAAATATGTAAAATAATTGGCACAGTCGATTTAACAATTTTTTAAGTGTAAATATTTATTCCCCATACTTAGTAGAATGTGAAAATATTGTTCTTCGGACATTTTTTGCATGTAAAACTTTAGAAATAATAATACGAATTAAGATTGATATTTGGTCATTGACCCTTTTATTATATTTTATCTATTGTGTCGTGCATGATGGAAGGGTAATGTTTTTCTTTTGAAAAGTGTTATATAATGAACATTTTGTTTACTATTATCATTTAACAATAAAGGGTATATTCTTGTCAAGGATGATGCACTCAATATATACTAATGCTCATTTTATTTTATATCTTGTTTATTGAGTCATTTGATTCTTGATTTTTTTAATTATTTTAATGATTTTTTAAATATTTAAGTGTTTATATTTGCTATAATAAATTAAGTTAAATATTATAATACTATTTTAAATACTTTGACATGTTTAAAAAAATATTATTATCTTTGTGATTACTATTTGTTTAATTGGATAAATTAGGGAGGATTAATGATGATCTCTAATTTAATGGCTTTTTGGAGAGATAAGATTGTTAGAATTGGGTTTCACACACCTTACAAATATTAAAATTTATGTACTGCATTTAATTATTGCTTCCATATATTTGGGACATCTCAATTCACATGACATTATATATCACTAACAAGAGCTGTGATACAACTGGAGTCCCTGCCTTTTTGCTAAAAATTGATGAGTTATTAGTTTTTGTGAAAATAAGAAAAGGATTGCTTGTTGCTTAGATTTCATAAGGAGCTTAGTGATTGATGTTATGTGGTTTTTGGCTTATCTAGTACCTCAATCCAATTGTCTTTTTGTTTTCCGTCATTTTTGTTTTGATGTTGAAACAAACATACATATATTTCAGCAGTGAAAGTGAAAGAAGACAATTGATGGAGTAATCTAACATTAGCCTAAAACTAGCAACTGCACTTTGGTGTGCAATAGGTATGTCGAAGAGGTGTGGAAGTTCAATTAGAGAATTTGTTAGTCTATTAGTTGCATACTCTTGTGTATTAACTGAGGTCAATTGATAGGCCATTTAGCAAGTGATGTTGTTTGCGCAACAAAGGTCTTAATGAAGAAATGATACCTTCAAATCAACTATGCATCCACTTAGAAATATCCAATCAAGAGTGAAATAAAACGTATGGATTGAGAAGATAATTAAGCTCATGTTGTGTACATAATAGGGAGAGAGGGAGAGATGGAGTGGGAAAGAGTGAGAGATAGGGGGTAAGGAGATAGAGATAAAAAAAGGCATAGATAGATAGAATAGAGAGAGAGAGAGAGAGAGAGAGAGAGAGAGAGAGAGAGAGAGAGAGAGAGAGAGGGAGATTTGGGACAAGAAGTATGGAGAGATAGCGATAAAGAGAGAATGAGATAAATATAGAGAGGCCTATGAATAGTGAGAGGGATAGAGAGGGTGAGACACAGATGAATAGAAGGGCACATGTCTAGAGATAGAGGGAGTAGGAGAAAGATAGAGTGAGACAAAAAGGCAGACAAATAGATACAAAGAGGTAGAAAGATAGAGAGGGAGATATAAAGAAGAAGAGATAACAAGGTGTAGAGAAAGAGGGGATAGAGAGGGAGAGTCATAAATGAATTGAGGGACTCATGTCTAGAGATAGAGGGAGTAGGAGGAAGATAGAGCAAGACAAAAAGGGAGAGAAACTCACATAGAGAGGCGGGAAGATAGAGAGGGAGATATAAAAAATAAAATGGCAAGATGTAAAGGAAGATGGAGAAGGAAAGATAGATCTACATGGTGATATTGAGTGATTGAGAGTAATAAGGATGCATTGCCAAAACACACATGTTATATTTGTGATAGGGAGAGAGTGGGAGAGGAAGAGACATGTATATAAAGAGGAAGAGATAAATATATAGGAAATGGTATATAATATAGTATAACATATACTAATTTATAATATTAAAATATTGTATATAATAGTAAGTATAAATTATATTATATATTTTAAAACTAAAATAAATATAGTTGAATAATAATTTTATATAAAAATCAAATATATAATATTTAACTATATAATATTATTATATCAATATTTATTTTTTTAAATGTAGCATGTTTATATCATATTATTTTAATTTATAATACTATATTAATTAATAAAATTATATTTTTAATCTAAATTTAAACATCAGAAAGTATTAAAATAAAAAATTTGATGTTACAAACAATAATAACATTAATTGAAAGATAAATTCAATATTAACAAATAATTTTTTAATTATAAAATTGAACATAAATATAGTTAAATTCTTAAATAAATTAAATTTGAAAAATTAAAACTATAATTCAAATAAAATATTAGAAAAAAAATATATTAAAATTGATACAATTTATATTTTAACTTTTACATTAAAAATTACAAGTTAAATCATAGTGAAAAAAGCTAAAAATACAATATATATATATATATATATATATATATATATATATATATATATATATATATATATAAATTAAAAAATTTATTTATTTATGTATTTTTTTATTATCTTTTGATATCATAAATAATGTCAAATATAGGGGACTTATTTTGTATAAATGTGTGTGTGTGTGTGTGTGTGTGTGTGTGTGTGTGTGTGTGTGTGTGTGTTAGAATCAGAAACATAAGACATAGAAATCTGAAACTTAGAAAAACTCACAAGAACAAGATACACAGAATTTATCCTGGGAAAACCCTCCACCTGAGGGTGAAAAACCCAGCCACACAAAAAATATTTTATTGAATGCACAAATTGTGTACAAAACTTAAGAGATCAAATCCTCACACACAAATGATCTCAGTTGAACATAAAAATTATATCAGAAGACTGAAGATGATGCAAGGTCACAACAGCAAAGTCCTGAGATTTTCATCAATAATCATCAAATACATCAGAATATCAATCACACTAAACTTCACATCCCTTGACACATATATAACACATAACACGACCCAATATAGCTCATGACTAAGAAAGATGGAAGGCCAAAAACCAAAAGAAGATGTCAGTTACACAACTGACATACAAAGAGCCAAAGAACTTCAACGGAAGAAATCCACAAAGAAGTACTGATGCCAGCTCACATACAAATCCAGCTAATCACCGAACAAGAAATAAGGAACAAAAATCTGGAAAGACAACCATCGAAGAAATAAATAAAATCTCCTAAAGTGTACGCAAACATTAACACTCCCTCTTAGCAAAGGAGATATTATTTTCTGATTTTCAAGTCATAGAGTTTGTCAACATGACAAACACAATGGCTACACCCATATGTGTAAAAAGAAACATTTTATCAAAGATTTTCTCAACGTGATAGCATCATGAATTCACTCAACATGATATTCACCATGGCTACTCCCATGAGTGAAATAAACACAAGCTCTCATCATGGAGTCACTCAACATGATGTTGTCATGGAGTCTCTAAACATGACGTTGTCATGGAGTCTCTAAACATGACATCCACCATGGCTACTCCCAGAGGATGGAACAAGGGCTTTCACCTAAAACTTCTCTAGTAGAGAAGAATGCATTAACAAGGGCTTGCACCTCAAATTTCTCCATCACAGAGAAAAATGCATTACAAGGGCTTTCACCTTAAATTTCTCCATCACAGAAAAAAATGCATTACAAGGGATTTCACCTCAAATTTCTCCATCACAAACAAAAAATGCATTAACAAAATCTTCATGATGATGTGGCTCCCTGATATCAACCTTCTGGCCTCCTCATCCAAGGTTGCCTCTAATGAAATGACAAGCTCCTTCTGAAGTTGGATGTCAAACTCCCTCTGAAGTTGAAATGTCAAGCTCCCTCTAAAGTTGAAAAGATCACAATCCTAGGACCTAGAACATGTGTAGCCTTCACCTCTTTATTGTCGGTTCGCATTGAGTTAGTCTTGTAGCTGAGTCTTATCTTCTCACAAGACTCCTCCAACATTGTTCTTTATATCAGGAATCTTTTGGTATGCATTAAGGTCTGCTCAAATACACCACATACTGAGGGTTCTCTCCTTTGAACAAGATAAAGATTGCAGACAATAGCAATGACAACAATGTAATAAGTTATCACATCAAATACAAGTTGATAGGATGCAAATGCCAGATAAGAGCAACGACACAGAGAATTTGTGATCTTGTCCTTCCAAAACAATAAAGTGGACCTCACACGATGCGATACCCTCATATCAGTCACATTACAGAGATCTTGTCATGTTTTGCAGGGCTGCTCAAGAAATTCAGAATAGGCAGAAATGAAGTTGCAACTTAGAGAATGGCATTGTCTTCAAAAAACATACACCGAATAACACCAAACAATAAATAAGCAACCCTCCCATAATCCTAAGGCCTCTTGTGAGAGAGATGGCCTCAGACTCACTCTGATACCATGTTAATGTTAGAATCAGAAACATAAGACACAAAAATCTAAAACTTAGAAAATCTCACAAGAACAAGATACACAGAATTTATCCTGGGAAAACCCTCCACTTGAGGGTGAAAAACCAAGCCACAAAAAATATTTTATTGAATGCACAAATTGTGTACAGAACTTAAGAGATCAAATCCTCACACACAGATGATCTCAGCTGAACATAATAATTATATCAGAAGATTGAAGATGATGCAAGGTCACAAGAACAAAGTCCTGAGCTTTTCATCGATAATCATCAAATACATCAGGATATCAATCACGCTAAAATTCACATCCCTCACCATATATATAACACATAACACGACCCAATATAGCTCGCGAAGAAGAAAGACGGAAGGCCAAACACCAAAAGAAGATGCCAGTTACACAAGCGACGTACAAAGAGGCAAAGAACTTCAACGGAAGAAATCCACAAAGAAGTAACTACTGCCAGCTCACATATAGATCGGAGACAGAATACTTCCAGCTAATCACTGAACAAGAAATAAGGAATAGCAAAATGATAAGACAACCATCGGAGAAATAAATAAAATCTCCCGAAGCGTACACAAACATTAACAATATGTATATATGAGAGAATAAGTTAATGGTATAAAATTTGAAAAAATAAGTTAATGGTATAAAATTTGAAAATATAAGTTATTGTTATATTAGTATATGATATAAAAATATAATAAAAATAATGATTTGGTATTAAGAAAACATAATAATAAAATCATATTTTAATAATGATTTGGTATCCCTCCCTCGCATCTGCCCGCCCCCCACTTCCAAACTAAAATAAAATAAATAAATAATGGAAAAGCTAAAAATCTTCCAAAACAATGCATTGATTCGCATAGACAATTTAAAGTGCTCAAATAATGTAAAAAATCTATTTTAGATTTTTTTTCATCTAGTTCACTTATCTTTCCACTTTTATATACTCTTTAAATTATTTCAACAATTTTTCAGTATCACAATTGTCATAATTGTATTTAGCAACTTACATGATATTGATTAATAATTACAGAACTACTTATATCACAAATTATTAGTCTTGCCTATCTATAGGCAAAGACTAATGTTTTCATCTCAATCAATTAATTTTCTTTCAAAAAAAAAAAAACAGTGGCCATATTCGGATGGTTTTCTAATGTTTTATAAATTATGGTATTGATATTTATTCTATATTCATTCTTATCCTTATCCTTGAGAAAAAGTAGCTTTTTATATAGGGATACCTCCTTATCTCATTTTTGACACTAGTATCTGTTAAAAAAAACTTCTAGGCACCAGCACCTAACACATATATCTTTCCAAATTGGCTCCTAATTTCAATTACAAACTCTCCTTAGCATTTTACTTTTAGATCCATTTCTTTCTTTTGTATTTCTAATCTACATTTCATATATTTTCTAACTTGTTTACATTATCCTTTTTAGCCTAGTTAATTACATGCATTCAATCAACATGAATCACACAAAACACAACAAGAGATTAGGTGTGGATCTAGGACACTTTGATTCTCCCTTAAGGACTATAGTCAAACATATTGACACCTCTTTTAAATGATGTGTCTGTGAAAAGGAATTGATCCTAAGTTCATGAACATTGCAACCAAGGATCACTTTTCCTACATATCACCTCTAAGGAATTAGGCTTAAAAAAACAAGCACATTTAAAAAGAATGGCATTCAAGTTTAAGCTACCAATTAATATTTATAATACTTTAAATTCATTGATTTGCATAAAGTACATCACACAAAAAATTAATGTGCTTTGCAAAAATATAAAAATATTCATTTTTACAAATTTGAGGGAAATTAATAGGAGAAAATTAAGATTTAATTGATGGATTTTTATGGTCTCTTAGGTTGGAAAAAACCAAGGGATAAAGGCAACTGACAATTCCATACAAGGAAATTTCAAAATGAATTTTAAATGAAATTTCCATTCATTTTGAAGTACAGTTCAAACCAAATGTTGGTCACCGAAATGCAAGTCTCCCATACTCAATGTTGGTCAAACTCAAACTAGATATAATGAATTCCTATAAATGTAAATTACATATTTTAAGATGATTTTAAGGTAGAATTCTATTTACACCAAGGCCAAATTCAAACTTCCCTTTAATGCCCAAAGTGACCATTGCAAATTCAACTCCAATGATCTTTGGTAAATGACATTAGAAAACAACCCACAAATGGTCTTAATGTACAAACATATTAACACCTCGTTGGTTGGCAAGCTTAGACACCTCAAGGAGAGGCTAAAGAAAACTAACTTGTAGGTTGATGCCTCAAAGGGATAATTAATAGTTGGATGACACTTGAACACATCAAATACCTACTAGTTACACACCTATTCGTCTAGATTCATGCATATACATGTAGATTATGCATAATGCAACCAAAATAAGATAGGTTGTGATCAAAATAAGACAGTTTGACTACAAATATGTAAATCATTGACAACACAAAGTAGGTTGAAGTAATTAATGAGGCTAAAACACAAAGTGACTCCAATATTTATAGTTCATAGCCAAAATATGTAGGTCAACCTCTCAAAATTGATAAGAGCTTACAAATGAATCCCAAAATGTTAATAAAACAATCTTTATAAGCAATTGTTACAAAAATTAAGAAAAATTTTGTAAATTTATTTGTACAAATTTTCAAATATTTACTGCAAATATAAGAGAGTTCTCAAAATTTTAATAGAATTTTTAAATAATTGTAGGAAATGAAATAGTTTCATCAAAATATTATAGATATATGTTGAATTTGCATTGAACTCAATTTTATAGCCTTTAAATTCTCCATGTGAAATTACAATCATAAATAATCAAATGCATTATATTTTGCAACAAGGATGGTTCTGATACCATGTGAAATTGGTCAAGGAAACTTGAGGTAATTGAAAGAATAAACAAATGAAAATTATTAGCTAATGATGAGAATATCGATTGAATTGATCAAAATGGGGTAAATGAGGTTATATATAGGAATTGAGAGAATTTGAATTTTCTATTTTGGAGGGAAAAGCAAGAAAAAGTATGTAGGCCTACCAATCACAATGTCTAACTACCTATCCAACTAAGCACGACACTTGAGAAATTAAGTACCAACATATTTAACTACCATTACTAGATTATCCAATGAATATGACCCTAAAAACATATTAATGTAAGAGATTCTTCTTCATAATACATTTGTACACCTATAGATTTTAACTCAATAATAAATGTTCAAAAATTAAGATACCATCACACATCGTTAAGGAATAAAATTTCTTTTGTAGAAATATTGTATTCACTAGGCTTTAATTTGATACAGATATCCTAATTTATTTCACAAGGATTATGTGGTGGCTTATCTTGAAACACCAAGGAGCACTAAATATTTGAAGCAAATCCTAATCCTAATCATCTCTCTTGTATTTTCAACTTCAATATTTTGCAATCATTAACAAATTTTGCGGTAGGGTTCTTTCAAAACACCATAACCCATAGGTCACAATTTATGATCAAGTCTTCAATTTTAATCTATCATTGCTCAAAATTTGGGCCACCAAATATTTTTATCTCTATCATATTGTGTTGTCAATCTATTCTTGAAATAATATACTATACATGGTTGCTACTCAAACAAAGATTAATATCAAAAAAATACTCTTTCCTTTCCAAATATCTCACAAGCTTACTAAGCTCTAATATCAAAGGAAAATAAGAGAATGGTATAAAATTTACAAACTAAACATTATGGGATAGTAGTAGTAAATAATATATGAATTGAACAATTCTAGAAAGATACACTACACATGCAATAGCATGCAAATAAAAATAATGTTGTAAGTTAACTTGGCAAAACCCTTTAGAAAGAAAACATTTGAGAGAAATTTCAATGTTTTACTCAATAACGTACCCAATTACAATATATTCATAGTATGAATTCATCCCTCTTAGTAGTATCAACAATCTATGAAGAGATTTGACAATATAACCCTACAAAAATAATATCTCTCCTTTCTCTATTCCAAGAAGCGAATATATAAGTAATCCCTTTTCCCTCCCTCTCATCTGCCCGCCCCCCACTTCCAAACTAAAATAAAATAAATAAATAATGGAAAAGCTAAAAATCTTCCTAAACAATGCATTGATTCACATAGACAATTTAAAGTGCTCAAATAATGTAAAAAATCTATTTTAGATTTTTTTTCATCTAGTTTACTTATCTTTCCACTTTTACATACTCTTTAAATTATTTCAACAATTTTTCAGCATCACAATTGTCATAATTATATTTAGCAACTTACATGATATTGATTAATAATTACAGAACTACTTATATCACAAATTATTAGTCTCATCTATCTATAGGCGAAGACTAATGTTTTCATCTCACTCAATTAATTTGCTTTCAAAATTATGTCAATTTTTTTTTAGGTAAGTGTTATCTATAATGGGGATAGCGCCCTCTATTGATAAAAACAGAATTACATATGCACCGGCCCTCAACAAGATATGGCCCAAACTGTAGATACAAAAACAAACAACCACCTAGCACAACCTATACCACTACATAAGCCTCAGAATTGTAGCAATTTGATCACCCAAAGTAGCCACCTTTTTAATATTGCTATCAAACAACCATCCCATATCCTCATGCATCATCCTTCTGAATGGAATTAATTCACCTGAAGAGACCCCTGCTCGGAATACATCCCAAGCATTGCCCATGAAATTTTCCTTCTTCATCCTCAAATCTCTTGCAGCAACCTGTGCCTCATCGTCTGTGTCTGAAACTTCCACATCAGAAAGGAAGCACGCAGGGTTGAAAAAAGGCCCCAAAATGCTCGCCCACTCCTCCAGTTCCATGACTACATTGCCTACCGCATTGGCATCTACTTCCCTGACAAAACCATCCATTTTCTTGATACATGACTCCTTGGATGGAAGAGTATCCACTAACAAGAAAAGGATGGTCACGTAGATGAAACCGTCGCACCAATGCCTATCTCCACTGAGTGCCTCTGTGACAATCACCACGATTGTTGCCTGTCCATCAACTTCAATGTCAAATAGTCGATCGCATTGAATTGCCAAAGTCTCCTCTTAACACATACAACTCAACCCAAAATGATGCACCATGATTCAAGTAAGAAGAGGCTTCAACAAAAACCAAACCAGTCTTTGCAAAATACTAATCCGGATACAGCCCTGCTATCCTCCATTCTTCCTAAAATAGCCGGTCGGGAGAGAAATTTGAGGTTTCAGCCCAAACAAATCCAATCAAATCTTCTTCTGCAGTCTAAGCAAAGAAAGGTGATCGTCATAATATGTACTTGTCATTTCTCACCACATAAAAGACCCTCTAACTCTGCTTTTCTCCCGAGCACGCAAGGCCAAGTACTTAAGTCTATCCAATCCCTGCCCTAGGGATTGATGATTTCTCCCGATTCAAAATCTACAACAGATTGTCCAGAATCTCATTTGTCGCAGACTATTGTCTGGGACATTAACTTCTAATTCCCATGTTGGCCAGGCAATCCGCAATCGAATTACCTTCTCGGCAGAGATGTGACCGATAAGCTGTTGAATCCTTAGAATCCAAAAATTTAGTTTCCAGTCCGTGAATTTCTGATTACCAATGCCATTGTGTATAACCTATGAGTCACCTTCAATCAATACCTTGTGAACCCCCTTCTCTACACACCATTCAAGGCCTGCCTCAAGAGGAGTTACTTCGGCAATGTTGTTAGTCGATACTCCCATCGAGCCAAATTTTGCCCCCAACATATCGCCAAACTCATCTCAGATGATTGCACCATATCCAGACACACCTGGATTCCCTCTGCAAGCCCCATCGAAATTCATCTTCAAAAACTCGGGAGGAGGAGTACTCCACTTAATATTTATCCTACAAGATTTCGAATCAAAGAATTTATAGTCACTGCACATCGGTAGTGACCAAATATTTTCCATCGCCATATCCCATTTTATATATGATTTAAAAGTTTGACCAAGGGATTTGACTTTAACCACTTCTTCAATGGCATGTTTGATTTTTGAAATGAGAACGTCATCTTCCAAATCCTCTTCATTAAAAATTTGATAGTTTCTCTCCTTCCAAAGATGCCAAATCAACATAGATGGACTCACCACCCAAAGAATGCCCCATTTGGATGATTTTGCTGAATTTGGCCAAGAACAGAGGAAGTCTTTAAGCGACTAATTCCTGACCATATGACACTGCAAGCAATCAAGGAGCCAGTCCCAACACCGATTTGCATATGCACACCAAAAAAGTAGATGCTCGACTGACTCACCATCCTCCTTACATAACGTGCAAACACTGGGTCCCAAAATACCAATCACCTTTAGTCTTTCCCCTGTAAGAATGCATCCGTGTAGCCCTATCCACAAGAAAGCACCTGCCTTGGGTAGCACACATTTATTCCAACATAATGCCCCAGGCCACTTAATATCTTTCTCTTTATGTCTTTGTAATTTATATCCCAGTTGCACTTTATACTTGCCTGATTTGGCCACACACCACAACAAACTGTCCTCCTCACAATTGTAATGAATCTTTTTACTACTGCCAATCAATTCCTCCAAATTCTCCTAGTTTTCCTGATTCCATTCACCCACCTCTTTCCAGATTATCAAAGCGGTAGAGTTAGGCTCGTTTTGCATATAATCTTCTACAAAATGGCCAACTGAGGCTTCCACCTAATTGACCCAATCTTGATCCTCAAAGGCCTCAACCAAGGGAGGATCTCCATTCCACGAGTCTCTCCAAAACCTTGCCTTTTTGCCATTGCCAATTTTCCAAGTCAAATGCTTTGTAATAATTCTCCTACTTTCCCAAATAAAAACACCATAGAGGGGATCCTCCATCAGAGTTAGCCAAAGTGAAAATTCTTTCCGGTTCTGTGGAGTCAAGATACTTTCTAGATAGAATTTTGCACCAAATTTTATGAGGGTGTGAATACATTTTCCATGCCAACTTGGTACCAAGTGCCAAATTATGCAAGTTCATCTTCCTCAGACCAGCTCCTCCCTCATCTTTAATTAGGCAAGCCGTATCCCAATTGATCAAAGGAATTTTCTTCTTTTTTTTAGACCCTTCCCACAAATGTTTTTTAAGTAATCCATCTAGATCATTAGCTGCTTCTGAAGATAATCTAAAACATGACATATAATAAATGGGTACGGCCGACAGAATCGATTTGATCATTTGGATCCTTCTAGCCTAAGTAAGCCATTTGTTTTTCCACATTGCCGCTTTGGATTGACATTTATTGAAAACCTCCTCCCAAATCTTATTCTAGTATCTCCCTGTAGATATTTGCACACCAAGATATTTGATGGGGAACTCACCAATTTGAAAACCCAAAATATTTGTGATTTTCAATTGGGATCTCTTGTTAATGTTGATAAAGTAAACTACAGATTTTGATGTCTTTAATTGTCAAAATATTTGCGATTTCCATGCTTTTCCCTGAGCCAATCTCATATTCCTTCAAGATGTCTTTAATTGTCTTTGCTTCCCTCTTTGTTGCTTCTCCAAAAAGAATAGTGTCATTAGCGAATTAGGAATGAGATATAGGATCAAGATCTTTATGAATTGAGATGCCTCTCCATTTTCCCAAGGCTACCAGCTTTTTTATATTTCTACCAAGAGCTTCTACCATCAGAACAAACAGGAAGGGTGACAGGGGATCTCCTTGTCTTAACATGTTAGAAGCATGGAAAAATCCGCATATCAAGCTATTAACAATGATCAAATAGCATATGGAAGAAACACAATGTTTAATACAATTTATCCAGCCTCTCACAAAACCGAAATTCTCTAGAATAGAAAACAAGAATGGCCAAATTACTCGATCATACGCTTTGCTAACATCAAGCTTCACAATCATACCGTGTTTTGTGCCTCTACTCATGGAATGGATGGTCTCTGCAGCAGTTAAAATGCTATCTGCGATCTCCCTCCCCGGGGTGAAGCCATGTTGTTCAGGAGAAATCAATTTATCTAGAATAATCTTCAATCTATTGACCATAGATTTGGATATGATTTTGTATAGGGAATTACATAATGAGATTGGCCTGTAATCAACCATAGACTCACAAGTCTACTTTTTGGGGATTAAGGCTATCATGGTGTTATTAATTTCTTGGACAAACTTACCTTTCTTGCGAAATTCTTCCACAACCTTCCAGATATCTTCTCCCATGAAACACCAACACTTTTGAAAACATTCCATTGTCACCCCGTCCAGCCCTGGTGCCTTGTGGAGATGAAGCACAAAAGTGGCTTCCTTGATTTCTTTAATTGAGAAAGGGCTCATTAAAAATTGGTTGTCCTCTGTTGTTACCTCTCTATTTATTACCTCCAAGAGGTTTGAGAAACCATCATATATTTGAACGTTCGCCATTCCCAGAATCTGTTTAATGTATTCCACTACAACTTCCTCAATCTCCTTTTTTTTTCAAGTTTGCATCCCATTCGAGTCCTTAATGAAACCAGTTCTATTTTTTCCCCGTTTGGCCTTTACTGATGCGTGAAAAAACTTGGTGTTTGCATCTCCCACCCTAATCCAGAGTTCCCTTGACTTTTCTCACCAATAAATTTCCTCCCAAAGCAAAATTTCTGCCAGATCATTTTTTAACTATTTTTTTCTTAGGAAGACCTCTTCCGACATGCCATTGATAGTAATCAATCTATTCAATCTATCAAGCTCCTCCTCTATTTTGATCTTTTCAGAAAATATGTTTTTGAAAGAGGCCACATTCCAAAGTTTTATTTTGTTTTTGATAAACTTCATCCGTTGTGAGAAACAAAAACTAGGTGTTCCGGCAAAGATATTGCTCTCCAACCACCATTTCTCCAAATTAATATGAAAATTAGGTTCCCTCCACCACATGCTTAAAAACCTGAAGTTTCCTTTAACCCTGGCTTGTGAGTCATTGGAACAAATGTGAACCGGAAAATGATCAGAGAGAGAGAAAGGCAAGATGCTTGATTCCAATGTAACAGAGGATTTGACCCAAAAAGGTCCTACAAAAATTCTATCAAGCCTCTCTGAAATGCTTGCAATCTTTGCTCTTTTGTTGGTCCAAGTAAAACATCCATTTTTCGGGACTACATCAAAAAGATGATTATTGGAAACAAAATCTCTGAAGTCTAGCATAATTCGATTGGACATTCTTAATCCGCCTTTATTTTCATCTAAATCAAGCAATGCATTAAAGTCCCCCACCACCATTACTTTCTCCCAGTCGGTAGATTTGATACTCTCTGTAATTTCAAACCATACTTTGAGTTTGTCCTCTGTTTTGGTCGGCCCGTACACATTAAACAAAGGAAACTCAAATTCTTCTGTTAGAAATTTGACCCAACAGAAGATCCAATTTTCAGATTTCTAAATCAATTTGATTAAAACTTTATCAAGGTCCCACAAAGTTGCCAATCCACTCGCAGAACCATTGGCTTCCTGAAAAAGACCATCCCAATTTTTGCATGACAAAAGAAATCTTGAAGCTTTCTCCATGTTCAACTTGGTCTCCTGTAACAAAATAACTTCACTAGATATTCTAACCAACGCCTGTTTGACCAAGCGACATTTGTTAGGGGTCGAAAGTCCCCTGACATTCCAAGTGGTTATTTTCATTTCGCACCAAGGGAGAATCCATCTCCCTTGGCTTTTTTCATGAATTCTAGTACACTAATAATCCCTTTCTCATTGGCTTTGTCTTCTCACTTCTGGCGATTAGTTTTCCTACCTCTGTCACCTTTAGCCTTACCCAGCAAAATGTTTGTTGATTGACTAATGCTCCTGGGGTCGATGTTGTCCAATTCATCATCTAGATGAAAATCATCTTCTGACTCCAAATCATGGTTGATTTCGTTATCAAAGAGACCTTTCTAAATGATAGGATCCAATCTAGAAGGAGACAATCTAACATCGACCTCTTTTACCATGCCCAAACTTGCTCCAGTGCACTTTGGAGAAGGTTGTTTAGAAGCCAAAGTTGGAGTTTTAACAACTTCATCCCTATGTTTGCATTTGTAACCGTTAACTACCTATTCGACTTCGGAGCCCACTTCTTGGCATTGTTTGCAGGCTTGACAAAGACTCTGCAATCTACACTTTGATGGTTCTTGAAGCCACATCTCCCACAAATTGGAAGAAATGTTTCAACTTCCACTTGTTGCATCCAGGCCTTATTCCCAAGCAAAATTGAGAGATTGGAAGGGATCTTTTTCGCAGCTGCTATCTTATGCCTAGCGTACAAATATGAATCACTTTCCAAAATTTCATTATCAATATCAATCAGCGTGCCCCACGATCTTCCAATTTTTTCAAGGCAAGAGTCATCCCAATAATCTAGAGGAAGATTGTACAACCAAATCCATATAGGATGATTGTAAACCCCCAAGGGTAAGGGATTAAAATTGGGTTGCCAAGGCTGCAAATATAACGGACACTCCTCCAAAAACCAATTCTGTTGGACCAAGATTTTGTTTCTCACTTCTTCATCCGTGAAGTTTACTATGAGAAAACCTTTAGGCATAAATTTGATAACAACATTGGAATCCTAGTTGCAATGCACCCAGTCTTTAATTTTAATCCTGTTGAATCTGAGACCAATGAATTTGCCAATAACAGCGTGTTTTTTCCACAGGTCCAACTCTTCTTCAACTTCACTGGAAATGTCTATTTCCACCTCTACCACTTCCGCCTCTGGAAATGCTTCCACTTTATCTGCTTTGGTCGGATTTGAAGGCTCTCTCCAACCATTCTTGTTTAAATTTCCGCCATTCTAAAATTGGCGATGAAACCCTCGAAACCTGTTGTGCACCATATTTTTAACCAGTTTATGTCAAAAAAATTATTTTATGCTTTATCTTGATTTTTTATTAAAATCATTTTTATCTTCATTTTTGTATTTTTTTAATGGGGTTTTTATTTTTTTCATTTAAAAAAAAAGCAGTGGCCATATTTGGAAGGTTTTCTAATGTTTTGTAAATTATGGTATTGATATTTATTTTATATTCATTCTTATCCTTATCCTTGAGAAAAAAGTAGCTTTTTATGTAGGGACACTTCCATTATTATTATTTAATCATTATAATATTATAATAATAGACATAATGTTCTATTCATATATTATTTACTACTACTATCTCATAATGTTTAGTTTGTAAATTTTATACCATTCCCTTATTTTTCTTTGATATTAGAGCTTAACTAGCTTGTGAGATATTTGGAAACGAAAGAGTATTTTTTTTATATTAATCTTTGTTTGAGTAGCAACTATGTATAGTATATTATTTCAAGAATAGATGGACAACACAATATGATTAGAGATAAATATTTGGTGGCCCAAATTTTGAGCAATGATAGATTAAAATTGAAGACTTGATCATAAATTGTGAGCTATGGGTTATGGTGTTTTGAAAGAACCCTACCACAAAATTTATTAATGATTGCAAAATATTGAAGTTGAAAATACAAAAGAGATGATTAGGATTTGCATTCAAATATTTAGTGCTCCTTAGTGTTTCAAGATAAGCCACCACATAATCCTTGTGAAATAAATTAGGATGTCTGTATCAAATTAAAGTCTAGTGAAAAAAATATTTCTTCAAAAGAAATTTTATTCCTTAACGATGTGTGATGGTATCTTAACTTTTGAACATTTATTATTGAGTTAAAATCTATAGGTGTAAAAATGTATTATGAAGAGGAATCTCTTACTTTAATATGTTTTTAGGGTCATATTCACTGGATAATCTAGTAATGGTAGTTAAATATGTTGGTACTTAATTTCTCAAGTGTCATGCTTAGTTGGATAGGTAGTTAGACGTTGTGATTGGTAGGCCGACCTACTTTTTCTTGTTTTTCCCTCCAAAATAGAAAATTTTAATTTTCTTAATTCCTATATATATAACCTCATTTACCCCATTTTGATCAATTCAATCGATATTCTCATCATTAGCTAATATTTTTCATTTGTTTGTTCTTTTAGTTACCTCAAGTTTCCTTGACCAATTTCACATGGTATCATAACCAACCTTGTTGCAAAATATAATGCATTTGTTTATTTATGATTATAATTTCACATGGAAAATTTAAAGGCTATAAAATTGAGTTCAATGCAAATTCAACATATATCTATAATATTTTGATGAAACTATTTCATTTCCTACAAATATTTTAAAATTCTATTAAAATTTTGAGAACTCTCTTATATTTGCAGTAAATATTTGAAAATTTGTACAAATAAATTTACAAACATTTTCTTAATTTGTGTAACAATTGCTTGTAAAGATTGTTTTATTAATATTTTGGGATTCATTTGTAAGCTCTTATCAATTTTGAGAGGCTGACCTACATATTTTGGCTATGAACTACAAATATTGGAGTCAATTTGTGTTTTAGCCTCATTAATTACTTCAACCTACTTTGTGTTGTCAATGATTTACATATTTGTAGTCAAACTGTCTTATTTTGATCACAACCTATCTTATTTTGGTTGCATTATCCATAATCTACATGTACATGCATGAATCTAGACGAATAGGTGTGTAACTAGTAGGTATTTGATGTGTTCAAGTGTCATCCAACTATTAATTATCCCTTTGAGGCATCAACCTACAAGTTAGTTTTCTCCAACTATTAATTATCCCTTTGAGGCATCAACCTACAAGTTAGTTTTCTTTAGCCTCTCCTTGAGGTGTCTAAGCTTGCCAACCAACGAGGTGTTAATTTGTTTGTACATTAAGACGATTTGTGGGTTGTTTTCTAATGTCATTTACCAAAGATCATTGGAGTTGAATTTGCAATGGTCACTTTGGGCATTAAAGGGAAGTTTGAATTTGGCCTTGGTGTAAATAGAATTCTACCTTAAAATCATCTTAAAATATGTAATTTACATTTATAGGAATTCATTATATCTAGTTTGAGTTTGACCAACATTGAGTATGGGAAACTTGCATTTCAGTGACCAACATTTGGTTTGAACTGTACTTTAAAATGAATGGAAATTTCATTTAAAATTCATTTTGAAATTTCCTTTTATGGAATTGTCAATTGCCTTTATCCCTTGGTTTTTTCCAACCTAAGAGACCTTAAAAATCCATCAATTAAATCTTAATTTTCTCCTCTTAATTTCCCCCAAATTTGTAAAAATGAATATTTTTAAATTTTTGCAAAGTACATTAATTTTTTATTTGATGCACTTTATGCAAATCAATGAATTTAAAGTATTATAAATATTAATTGGTAGCTTAAACTTGAATTCTATTCTTTGTAAATGTGCTTGTTTTTTTAAGCCTAATTCCTTAGAGGTGATATGCAGGAAAAGTGATCCTTGGTTGCAATGTGCATGAACTTAGGATCAATTCCTTTTCACATACACATCATTTAAAAGAGGTGTCAATATGTTTGACTATAGTCCTTAAGGGAGAATCAAAGTGTCCTAGATCCACACCTAATCTCTTGTATTGTTTTGTGTGATTGATGATTGATTGAATGCATGCAATTAACTAGGCTAAAAAGGATAATGTAAACAAGGTTAGCAAAATATATGAAATGTAGATTAGAAATACAAAAGAAAGAAACAAATCTAAAAGTAAAATGCTAAGGAGAGTATGTAGTTGAAATAAGGAGTCGATTGGGAAAGATAGAGGTGTTAGGTGCTGGTGCCTAGAATATTTTTTTAAATAGATATTAGTGTCAAAAATGAGATAAGGAGGTATCTTGGTATCTATCCTAAAAGCTAGAGAAAAAATAAGAGGACACTAGTGAATGCACTAGTGTTTGAGGGTGTTTCGCTATTTAAAACATGAAACTATTTTTTATAACCTATTATGTCCATTTGTATTACTATTGTAGTATAAAACGCTTAGATATACACTTGCACACACGAAACAGAGGAAAATGTTATGTTGCATAAGGGCTTGCCTCAACCAAACCTCATGTTGGTATTCCCATCTCCACAATAAAAAAGATGAGTGATATCAATTGTATACTCTTGCAAGAGTAGAGGCAAGCAAATAATGATGATGTTGAAATAACAATGGTTACCTTATATATGAAACCTTTTTCTTAAGTATTGTTGTGAACTAGAGTCATCTTGATATGATATAGCACTATACAAAATCTCTGAAGTTGAAAAATAATCCAAACTTTTGTGTAGATAAAAATTCCTAAAAAATCTAATATAGACCATAAAACACATGCATGAACACAAAACCATGTGCATATTGACACAAATAAAAAAAACAAAGCATGCATCTAATCAAATGTGCTACATGCCAAACATATTATTGGGTGGGACATGATTGCATAAACCTTGGGAGTTTTTTTTACATTAAACATGACAGGCATAATAAGCTTGAGTTGCACAATCAAATGTAACAAATATGAAAGAATGATTAGGCAACCCAAAAATATCCTATTTGAACTTAAAAAATCTATGAGTCATCTTTTCATTCTTTTCCCCTCTGGTGAGTAAGATATTTTTTTTACTCATTCACTTAGATCTTCTTAGCCATGGTATTTTTTTTACTCATTCACTGGATCTTCTTAGCCATGCACTCATCCAAAAATTAATTAATATAGTCTCATTTCTTTTTTAAATTGTGAACTCTCCAATCCAAATTTTCTTTCTCTTATATGCCATCTTTAAGATCATATAAAATTGAGAATTAGTGAGGTACATAATTTTTGGCAACTCAATTTCATATATATATTTGAGGATTTGTATACAATCTTGCAAGGAACAAATTTTTGTATTCTTTAATTTATTGTATATTCCTTAAATGGGAGATTTTAATTTCCCAAATATACCCTAACCAACTCACCTTATGACTAAGTATTCTCTCTCTAAATCTCATCAGCTCATACTTGATGTCTTGTGATGTTCTCTTCAACTACTTCTTGACTTATGAATAAAATTACTTCATGTGTTGTGTGAAGTTTTTAGCTTTTCCATCGATGCACTTATCATCCTTAATCCTAAACAAGTTCATGGAATCCTTTAGAGATGGTCCACACATAAATTGGAACAATGTAGTTTCAATAGACACAATAATTGAAATGTTGTACATAAAATCTACATATGGCGGGAATGTACCATAAAAGTGCATGTCCCACTTGTGGGACATCTAGATTTTACCTAAAATCACATATTTTTAAAAAATTAATGATCTAATCCTTGAGTGGTTCTATCTAAAGAGTCTAAATTGAAAAGGGTTATCTCAAACACTCTTAGATCAAAATCCCTTGTATAGAACCCTATAGTCTTAAATCAAACCCTTCATGGAGTCTCCTCTGCACCTATTATATTAAGGCTTACGTAAAAAAAATCACATCAACTTTTTTAAAAAAATAACATTTACAATATACACAAAAATATTTAAAATGACTAGTTCACATCATCTTCAAATTCTTAATGATCTAGTTACCATGGGTGATAGAAAATAAAAATTCAATTAAAAATGTAGATTTCAATGTTTGACATTGACCAAAAAGTGGGACACACTATTGTGGATTGATCCAACAATATAGAATGTCACTACATAGCTTTCTCTTCCACTAAACATATTGAAACATTACCAAGACTCTAATTAGGATGATGGGTAAACATTTAAGATGACACTATGTTGCAAGAATAAAAAATTCGAAGCTCAACAACCCTAATTAAATGATCATAATAAAGAGTCGATGCATTAACCTAGCAAGCTATTCAACTCAAAGTAGAGGTTCCACTTTATGCTATATAGGCCACTTTACATGAACAAAAGCATGGAATTATTTATTAGACGTGACAGAATAGAATTGGTATCATAAAATTCATAAAAAATCAAAGGGATGTTAGATTTTAGAATATGGTCTCACGCCAAGTGCACTAAAATGTATATTATGAAAAAGAAGGGGGGAAATGAAGACACAAATGCAATGAAAGGAATATTAAAAAAAATATCCATCATACCTTTTCTTGTGAATGAAGATTTTGGATGTGTAGCCAATAAGATTGAGAAGCCTTTAATAGCCTCCAAGTATCCTCTTGATATCATTGAAAAATATTGTTGTTGTGTGTGAAAACTAGGTTCACTAGTCTAAACATGCAAACTAGGAATCAAGCACATTCACATCAACACACATTAGAGAATGATCAATAGGCCCAACTACAAACCCTTGGGAGAGTTGGAACAATGAGTTATTCGCTTTTGATCTTTGATAGATTGGATAAGATGAAATGAGAAAATGCAAGAACTAGGTATAAGGATGCAAATTTGACAATAATCAACATGAACAGTAAGCTGCATAACAAATATGTAAAATCTAAACACAAATTTGAAAGTAATAATTAGAATGGAACCTGTGTCTACAATTTAATCCTAAGAGTGTACGCCAATGTGGCTAGGTGCCACTGACCTGAAGGTGTATGATGCAAATATCATAAAAATATTTTAGATCAAGATGTTTCATAGGTTATCTCTTTGAATTTTGTCAGAAAAGTGTCAGTCACTATGGTTAGTTTCCAATGATTAGGATTTTTTGCTTCTTCTAAATTTGGATCTATTTGTCTCGGTCTACACTTCACAAATCTGCAATCCACCCTTGCTAGATTTGAATCCTACACATAGAAGAGAGAGAAAATGGTGTCGGCTTGTATAGGGGCTTTCTTAAGTCAAAACCTAGGTAGGAAATAGACTCCCCTACAACAATTATTATGAAAAAGAGAACTTAACCTTGTAGGGCAGAGGTTGAAAACCTTAAGGAAATGCAAAATTGAAATTTTATATCTTTTCTATAAATCTCCTTGTTGTGAAGTCTCATAAAAGGTTGACTTTTCTAGGTGGGAGTTCGTGTATGCCTTTACATAAGCTTGATCATGGATGTCATCTTGAATGCTTGAATATTTGAATACGTTACCTCTCCTTCAATGCATTGATAACACCTAAATACTTGCTCAATTGGAATTGAATTTCTTATAAAGAGATGTTTCAAATGCGGGGGTAAGACTTGCTTTTATACTCAACCTCACGAAACGTGTTGAAATTTTTAAAAAAGGTAAACATTGGGAGCACTTTCCCACTCAACTTTTCTGACCATTAGAGGGTTCAGATTTAGGCTCCTTTTTGCTAGACTATGGCACTAGGAATCCTAGTCTAGTGTAACTAGAGTGTTAGGCACTGTAGTTCAATCCTCTCGGGTTGGGATCTAAGTTAGAGAGTTGGAAACAATGAAATTTCCTCAGATTTTACCTTGTCTTGAGCAAAATTAGCTAGTATCAAGAGCATGAAGGGAGGAGCAGCAAAATGAGCCCCAAATGAGTATGAAATTATATGAGGATACAATTTATGACACTACATATAGCCCCCACTTTAGCAAGAGTATAACTTTACACTCATTCTCTCAATAAATTATAGGATAGCATCAAAAGACTTTCACCAAGGCATTAAAGGGATAAGAAAACACTAAGCCCCCAAGGACTTAAAATCTCATTGGTCTAAAGCATCAAGATAAAAGGAGCAACATGATCAACACATGGAATGTGCAAGAATGAATAAGAAATATGGCTTCTAGGTCTAATAAGTGTAACATCCTAAAATTGCACCCCTTGCAATTTTTGATAGCATTTGGGTCTTCGCCTTAGTGTTTGCGCCCCACGACCTAATTAGAGACTTGAATATGCTCATACATGTCAAAACCTGCATTTTTTTCAACCCTACACCTCAAAGCCACCTTGATCTTTCCCCAAAATAGGGTAGGACCAAGGCATGGTGCCCTGGGATCCCCTATTTCAGACCTATCTTGGGGTCCCTCCCTTTGGCTCATCTCAAATTGGAGCGGGAAAATCCCCCTATGTCGGCCCAAGTCAGAAAATCAATCAATTAAATCCCAATGGCAAGTATATAAGAGGGATTTTCCCTCTCATTTGATAGATCATGAAATTCAATCAAGGATCTGGGCATTTAAGAGATCAAGCATTCAAGCATTCAAGAGCAATTGAGCATTTTCAGTCTTCCTTCAATCTTTCAAGCAGCAATAGAGACAAGATTTCATGCATTGAAGAGGAGATCAACATTCTACTTCATGAAACCCTAATTCTATGTGGAGGCAAGCAAAACTTCACAATGACATATAAGCATTTCATTTTCAGTCAATTCAACATCTCCTCAAAGAGGAGGATTTCTACTTTCAGTCATTTCATTTACATTACTTCAATCTCTTGGTTAATTCCAAAACTGAGGTTTGATCAAAAGACAAACCCCTATTCCCAAAACATTTCCCTTTCTTTCTGTGTGCAGGAAACAGGGACACAGTTGTGCTTCTGGAATTAAGCTTTACTCGTAGAAAGTTCGGAGGATAAATATGAGGGCGCCCATGTCCGAACACACGGTAACTGCAACTTTTGTCGGATTTCATAGAGCAGCTCCGAATCATCTCAAACTTCTAAGATCTGGGTGCACGACTGAATCCCGAATATGTAGCTCGTTGTTTTCTCATACTTTGTCTTCATTTCCATAATTTAGTCTTAATTCAACTTGACAACTTACAAAAGAGGGTCAATTGCATTTCAATCACAATCAATCTACTTAGTATTCAATCCTTGCATCCTTTGGGATTGGATCTAGTAGATTCATCCCCCTCTTTCGAATGTAAAGTCCCCCTCAAGTGAAAATTGAACCTTAATAAAGTTTCCCTCTTCTTTCAAGTAGCGAATTTGGCTAAGGTTCCCAATTTTCCACTTTACAATAAGGTGTTGCTTACTATGAGCCATATGAGAAGAGAAGCTACATGACTTGTTGGTCTAGTAAGGGTTAATTACTATGGGTCATGTTGGAAAAAAGAGATTCAAACTAGTCTAGCAAGGTATTTTATGCTAGTTGACTCTAGATATTACAAAGAAAAACCACGGTTCACTAAATAATCTAACAAAAATTAACTACACAATAGGTGTTGTAGTGTGCACCAAACATAGAGATTACAAAACAAAGATTTAGATTGCAAAGTAATCCAATAAAAATGTGACTACAAAATGGGTGTCGTAGTGTGTACCAAGCATATCATGGTGTGTGATCAAAGTGTACAAACTAAATCTCATGGTGTGTGCATAAAGTGCAACATATAGTGAAGTGTATGCCCCACATTAAAGTGAATGAGTACGCCTTACCAACTTGAGAAGTTGCTTTAAGGTAGCATACATACATCCAAAAGACAAGCATGTTAGAACAATGAAATGCCCCTAAGCATGGACAAATCAAAGGTGATGGTCACAAGACATGGAAGAGCACGTAAGGGATCCACTATCTGGGGTAAGTATGCACATCAAATAGATCATGTATATCAAGTATGATTATATGAATTTGACATTATCCCCCAAAGGTATTGTAACTACGAGCACAATGGTAGAATAATACATAAGACGAACAACAAAAGTCTTTTTGGGTCAACATGGAAGAGACCAAAAAATATCTCAATGCTTTGCATCATCCCCAAGTAGACAACATAAAAGCACATTTACTACAAGATCACATTTATGATATAACATGTATACAACATATAGAAGAAGTGAGATACAAATAGAAGAATGATATGACAAGGTTGGTTCCTTTGTTGACTTGTGCCAACAAAGCAACAAGGGTCATCCAAAGAAATATTAACAAAACATAAAGACATGCCAAGCGTCACATTACAGGAGTTGCATTACATGCAAGCAAACACATAAGAGAATCTATTGCATGAGTGAGCTAGTATAGATTCTCACCATTATTTTGCAAGTGGTTATACGTAACCTCATCTTCTATTGATTCTCACCTCTCTCGCCTTTACTTTATAAGAAGACATATTGTACATTGATTGACATCACAATACAATCATCTTTCTAGTGAATCATCTTTCTCTCCATTGTGAAGGTTTGTAACTGTTTGCAGGTCTTGAGAGGTTGATCACTCCTATAAGAAGAAGGTGGAAAAGGCTTTGAAGTATCTATAGGATGAACAAGAGGAACCTTCATCACATTATTATTAACTAATTGAAGCGTGATTTTGTACAAATACTTTGAAAGAGGAGTGGAGTTTTAATGCTTGAATTTAGAAGCAAAATGAGCTACAAAGGGAGTTGTTGTAGCTGCTACTTGAGAATCAATATAAATAGAAGAATTGTTGCTAATGATCTTAATAAAGTTCTTGTTTTGTTTTCTAAAGTTTTGAAATGTTTGGTGAGCATATTCATTCCTATCAGTTGGAGTTCAAGATGAAGAGCATTCATATTGACTCACTTAAAGATGATAATTATGAAGTGTTGTGCACAATTGTATGAAAGATTCAAATTAAGAAAACAAATCTTATCTCTAATGTCTTTTTGTAAATTTATTAATGAAAATCCGTTGAACATCACCATCAAGCAAAAGCTAAGCAATTTGTGCATGCAAATGTTTATATCTATGAATGAAATTAGTTACTTTTTTATTAACACGTTGTTTACAATACACTAAGTAAAAGTAAATTGTGGGCCAATGTTATTTTCAAAATGTTGAATGAATGCATCATGCAATTGTTAAAAATTATGAATTGAATAACACTTGGGCGAAAAGAAAAACCATTTCAAATCTTTACCTCTTAAGGGTTGAGGGAATATTTTTGTAAGGAATCTTTGGTCATAGTATAAATCACTACACAAAGTGGAAAACAATTTCACATGAGCATGAAAGTCACCTTATCCATTATATTTCTCCAAATAAGGAACTTTAATTTGTTGTGGAAGAGGAGTATGAAGGATGCCCATGGAATGTAGGCAAGTGGTGGAATATGTGGGAATAATAGATCTGGATTAGGTTATGGTGGCCAATTATTTTGTAAAAGATGAAATATTTTTCATCAAATGGTTTATGGTAGCTTTGGTGGATGAATTGGATTGAGAAAGGTTGGATTGTGATGAAGGATTTGAAGTTGTAGTATGATAGGTAGGTGGAACATTGTGGTAGGTAAGTGGAGGAGATGGTTGAGAAACAAATGGGAGATTGGTTGAAGGTGGGGCATAGGTATATTAATTGATAGGATTCCCCCCACTAGTAGCATGTGTAGCATTAACATTTTGTGCAACAAAAGCCATGATGGAAGATGTATATATAGGCACTTTTGTACAACTAGCCAATTTCATAGCATTTTCATCCACAATGTGAGATATACCACGCAACACTTCCACACCATGTTCATCATTTTAAATCAACCTCATTAAACTTTCAATCAAGAGGATTTCCTCTCCACCCAAGTGTTCTTGACTCACAAATTGTTGAAGACCTTCCAATTGCTTGTCAATCTTCCCCAATTGTTCATTAGACACTTGAGTTGAAGAGTAATCCTCATCATGAGAAGCATAAAGGGAAGGATTCTCAACAATGTTAGGCATGGTAGGTGTTGGATTAAGAGAATAGGATTCACCCAAGTTCCTATGGAATAAGTTAACAAACTCAAGATCAACACCCTTAGTATTTAAACCTTGGGAAGCCATAAGTCTATAACTTCTTCTCACTAAGATATTAGATTCAAATAGTGGGTAATGAAACTCATACACAAGGAAGTAAAATATAATGGAATTGGTTTATGTTCTTAATTCATTTTATACAATTGTAAAATAAAGTGCAAGTACTAGTAATGAAACAAGTGATTGAACAATGCAATGAAGAAATAGAATGATCAATTAGCCACTTAATTAAGCAAAATTAGCTATGAAAATGATCGATGTCAACAATTAATGTCTCTAAATCTTAAAATGATATGAAAATAAACTTAGATTTGAACATCCAAATTAGAAATTATGCAAGAAATATTAGGTTCACCAAAATGTAGTTTGTGAAAATGGGGTTCACTAGTTTAAACATACAAACTAGGAATCAAACCCATTCACATAAACATACATTAGAGAATAATGAGTAGGCCCAACTACAAACCCTTGGGAGAGTTGGACACAATAATTGAGTTATTCTCTTTTGATTTTCAATTTGACTAGATTCGATCAAATAAAAAAATGCAAGAAATAGGTATAAGGATGCAAATTTGACAATAATAAGTACGAACAGTAAGCTACAAAACAAATATGTAAAGTTTGAAGATAGATCTAGAAATAGGAATTAGAAAGGAACCTATGTTTGCAATTTGAGCCTAAAAGTGTTGGTCAATGTGGCTAGGTGCCACTAACCTAAAGGTGTCTAATGTAAATATTGTAAATAGATTTTGGATCGGGATGTCACACATATTATCTCCCTAAAATTTTGTTAGAAAAGTGTCAGTCACTATGGTTAGTTGCCAAAGCCCAAGATTTTTGGCTTCAAATTATGGATCTGTTTATCTCAGTTTGCATTTCACAAATCTATAATCCACCCTTGCCAAATTTGAATCCTACATATAGAGGAGAGAGAAAATGGAGTTGGGTTGTATAGGGGCTTACCTAAGTCAAATCCTAGGTAGGAATTAACCTCCCTTACAACAATGATGGTGAAAAAGAGAGCTTACCCTTGCAGGGCATGGGTTGGAAACCTTAAGGAAATATAGAATTGAAATGTTATACATTTTCTATGAATCTCCTTGCCCTGAAGTCCCATGAAAGGTTGATGTTGTTAGGTGGAAGTTCATGTATGCCTTCACATAATATTGATCACGTATGACATCTTGAGTGCTTGAATACTTAAATATTTGACCTCTCCTTCACTACCTTGAGATTGCATGATTACTTTCTCAATTGGAAGTGAATTTCTTATGAAGATATGTTTCAAATGAGGGGGTAAAACCTTGATTTAAACTCAACCTCATTAAATATGTTGAAATTTTTTAAGAAGGACGACATCAAGAGCACTTTCCCACTTGACATTTTCCAACAATTAGAGGGTTAAAAATTGGGTCCCTCTTGGTTGGATATGGCGCTAGGCACCCTAGTCTAGTCCTCTTAGGATAGAATCTAGGTTAGAGAGCCAATAACAATGCAAAGTCCTCAATTTGGCCTTGTCTTGAGCAAAATTAGTTAGTATCGGGGGCATGAAGGGAGGAGCACCAAAGTGAACCCAAAATAAGTATGGAATTGTATGACAATACAATTTATGATACTACAATTACATATTTTGTTTGGTTTACTTTATATTTTAATAAATAGTATTAGTTGATAAGAGCTATTTGATAGGAATTGTTTTTTATTAGAAAAGCAGCGTTAACTAGGGCGCTGACCCTTTACAAAATCAAAGGCTATCAAAATTAAAGAGACCAACCAGGGGTGCAAACCCCAAAAGAAACAAAGTTGGACAAGCCAAACCAACTTGTCAAACCATCAACAACCCAACCCAAATCAAGAGGGGGGAGAAAAACCCGAAAATTGACAAGGGGGAGCTTGGGAAAGGAGGTTAGATTTTCCTTTCCACCTATGACAAACAACCATCTAGGAAACACTATCATTAGGAATTTTCAAAGAAGAATCAAGCGGGGAAGACCCTGCAGAGTCACTGCCAGACTGTTGTTGTAGAGCAGCAACAGGTTCTTGTAGCGGAACAACAACAAGAAAAGAAACGCCAGGAGTAGAGTGAAGGTGAGGAGTAGGAGCAACAAGCGTAGGAACCAAGGGGGTGGAAGGGTCCGCAACAACAGTAACATCAACCATGGCTTCATCAGCAGTAAGGGGCACCTCATCTTGAGATGAATCAACCGAAACAGAATCTGAAGCATTAATCATCAAGTGGTCTTCCATAGCATCCTTCCACCAAGTAGCAGCACCTTTGCAACAAGAGAGAGAATAGTGAGAAGCAAGGTGACCCGTTGAGAAGCACCTTTGACAGTGAAAAGGGATGCCCTCATAATCCAGCAGTTGATTCCAAGGCCTATCATGGTAGGGTAGTTATGAATAAAATTTTGGCCTAATAAAGCCAATTTTATGCATTTTAAGATCATTCTATTGCCACCAAACCTATGGCAGAGCAGAGCAGATGATCTGGCTTCAAGAAACACGAGGGTTTTCTCTACAGAGGAGGAACTGGACAACGATGGCCACTCGGGAGAAACTTCGACTACGGATGGAACAACACTTTTTGCAATCAGAGGACACAGAAACCATGGTCATGGAAGGATTTGGGGATATCGAAGGCTTGGAATAGACCAAGAGATGACAGATCTAAACCATTAAGGATGCTAAAAGAGGGCTTCTTCAAGGGCTATCAGGAGTTTAGCTATGGGCCGAAAGTAGACTTCCGATCAGTCCAGGAGAAGTTCTGGCGGCCAAAAATCTCCAACGAAGCAGCAAAGGTTTTAGAGGTAAACCCTAATGCTATAGTTAATCAAGTTTTGTCTGTTGAGCTCTCAAATGAAGCATGGAAGGAGTCGCTTAGTTTTCTTTCCGATAAAGCTCTACTTGTCAAATGGGGAGGAATGTGGCCGGCCTTTTACAAATTTAGAAGCTGGTGTGCCAGAAACTGGGGGAAAGGAATGGATCTTAAAACCTTGGGAAATGGTTATTATCAAGTTCTCTGCCCAACAGTCCAAGATAGAGACCGGATATTAGAAAATGGGCCTTTTTTCCTGGAAGGAAAAGGACTAAATATCTCAACCTAGAAACCTAACTTTAACCCTTTTGAAGCAATAGTTGAAAATGTTCTCATCTGGATAAAACTTCCTGGCCTCCCTCAGGAATACAAGGATCGGGAAACTCTGAAACAAATAGGTAATTAGTTGGGTGTTTTTGTAATGGCTGAAGACCCCCGGATTTTAGCCTGATTTCTAGGCTCTGCATAAACTGGCAACCGATCCACAATCTCCCGGATACCTTAGAGATCAAAACAAGGTCGGGAATATGAAAACAAAAAGTAGAGTTGGAAGAGGATATGGAGTCATGCTCAAACTGCTCCATCAAAATCCATCCACCGAGCTTCTGTAAAAAAGAAAGCAAAGAAAAAATTGCGATGCAACACTTTTTAGAGGAGGAGATTATTAGACTATCAGAAGACTCTCATGGGGAACAACTATGGAATGAAAAGGATTGGGAGATCAAATATCTTTCAAAAGACAGCAAAGATATAACTGTAGAGTTATAAAAATGACCATATTCCTAAATGAATATTTCATGTTCATTTTATTCTTATTCCTCTATTTAATTAAGTAAATTATTCAATTTATTTAGTTAAATTCACTTAAGCCCTTTTTGCATCATTTAATTGAATAAATCATTTTATTTAATTAAATCCCTTTCTCTCTACTTTTAATTAAATTCACATTTAATTAAATAGTTTACCCCAATTAAATAAATCTAATTTATTTAAATCTCCAACTTGCAACCAAATTGAAATAAAGCAATTTATTTTAATTCTATTTTCCCTCACCCACTTGCATTTTCCTACATATCCCACTTGCCTCCTAACCCTATTCCTAATTTCTTCTAGAATCCATCTAATCCTAATCAATTAACCCCAAACCCATCCATTATCCCCTTTCCCTAAATTTGAGGTCACTTCTCAAATTTGGAGTAAAGTCTTCAAAAGGCATTAAAGCCTTTATTAACTTGTTGAATGCCCCCAAATTTGGAAGGACACTTAAAAATTTGTCCCCAAAGTCTTCAAACCATTAATGGTTAACTAACCCTTACTGGCATGGTTAGAGACTTTTTGACTAACTTAACCTCCATCTAACCCAAGGGTCTCATCAAGCATTTATTGCTTTGACCATTGTTATTCCTTTAACCTTTGCACAAGAGTTTACCCCTTGGGTAAAAGCTTTATCCAATGGATAACCCTAACCTAACCTTAACCCTTACCTCCTAGGGTAACCATGAGGTCTTCTCAAGCATCTAATGCTTCTTACCTCTCCTCTCAACCAGCCTTATGTTGACAATTGTCATCATTTCATTGGTGAAAATTGAAAACATGGATTGACAAATTTCAAACTTAACCCTTGATTAACTCTTTCAATCCTGACCATCCATTGCCCTATTTTCACTATAAATAGAGCTCTCATTCCTCCATTTTAAAGATCCATGCAAGTATCTCATTTATGCTCAATTTTATTAACACATCTAGCTTCTCTTTGTTATAGGAATAAATCTAATAAGCATTTTAGACTATTTCCTTTATCATTAGCTTAACTCATAAACTAGTATATCATGTTAGGATGGTATTGCTACCAATCTTGTCATCTTATAATCTAGTTTATTGCATTTATAGAATCATGCATAGATAAGATGCATTTTCATAACTAAATCAATCATAAGCATCCCTCATTCTTGCATTTGTCATCCCTAAGCCACTTTGCTCAGTGATCTGAGAGTAAAGGCATCGGCTTGAGGGACCTTGTGAGATAGAGAACCATGGAACTAACCTTGGGAAGTTGAGTCATTCTTCATGACTCCATAACTTGCACCAAGAAGTCCTGTGGGTGTGTGGACAAGCCTCTTTGAGCTTTAATTTTCACATTTTAAGTTTCATCGCCCCTCTTTTCTCGCATACATTTCTGGCACCCACTGTGGGGCACTACCCCATTAATCAAATCGGTTTTCAAAAATAAACACTTTTGCAGGTACACGGGAAATAAGAATTAGCACGTAGGGAACAACCCTTAGCGCATTTGGTGGAGCTTTTAGCGCATCCAGTGCACTATTTAGCGCATGGGGTCTATTATCTAGCGCATGCAGTCTTTACCTTAGCACATCGTCCCCATTAATACTTTCCTGTAGGTCTCAGCGCGAGAGAAAAACAGAGTAGCGCATCTGAAACACAGTTCAGCGCGTCGGGCATTTTCGATAGCACATCCAGATTACCTTGTAGCGCATACAGCTTGTTCTGTAGCACATCACAAACAAAGGCAAAACAACTGTAAACCGAATGTAAAAAATTAGACTTGTTGAAGTCCACAGGTTTTCTAACAATTTTACTTGTATTTTGCAGGGTTCTAACAAATTTCTTGCAGATAGGAGCTTAATTTTAGGATCATTAAATAGTTTAAATTTTTACTAACTTAGTTAAGTTAGTTAAGATATAAACTTCATTTTTTATTCTTGTTAAAATTGAACACACTTTTGTTTGGGCTTTAAAAAGAACCACAAAACAAAATTTTCCTTGCTTTTCTAGGAGAGAAAATTTTCAAATTGGGTTTTAAAAGGAACAATCAAATTTTTTTTCAAGTTTTGCAAACAAAAGGATTAAAAAGAACTTCACCATCCTTTGGTGTATAAAAAGATCCATTGTAGGTTTTAGCAAGGAAAATAATCACAAAGTCCCAAAAGTCTTTTGTTTTGCAATTAAAGAGGGAAGATCTTCCCCTTTCGCTCGATTTCTTTTGTTGACGAAACATCATGTTCTTTTTGTTGACCAAGTTCTTCTTTTCAGATTAGAAAATCATTGCCTTGAAAAGTTAAAAAGAACACCATGTTTTCGTGGAGCAACATCTCCATATAGGATTAACAAATCATTGCTTTGAAGGGCTAAAAAGAACTTGTGTGCTTTGTCTCAAAAGTGGAAGGTATATGCTCTCCCCTTAATTGGGTGATCAAAAAGCCAAACCACTCTTAAAGATTTATTTAATTTAAGCAATAAATCCTTTAGCAGGTCTGCCTTCCCGAGGGATTGAAAAACTCTTAAAGCCATTTTTGGTCGGTGTGAAGGGAACGACCTAAGTGGGAAACGGCTTTGAAGCCGTGTTCCAACCCACTATAATCAAAAGTGGACAGTGATGAAAGTCCTTTTCAATGGTTGCGCGTAGCGATTAGCCTTCCCCCAGTATCCTTGAGATACGTAAAGCCTTTGTTCTAAAGGTTGGGAAGCCTCCTAAGGGATTTTATCACTGACGGCTGAATAGGAAGCTTGATTACGAACCTTAGCATAGAAACTTTGAGCTGAGTCAGTAACCAGACATTTGCAATATCATAGTGCAAGGGTGGGGAAGAATCCGCCCCCAAGATCGCTCACCATATATCTCCCAAGACAACTACTCAATTGTGAAGCAATTCACTTTGGGTTAATTTCTGGAAAAAGGCAAAAAAATGGGCACCCCCTAGGGGGTGACACGATTGTTTGAGTTGACAGAGTATCGAGACTAGTGGGCTATGATATTGCTTATGACCCTTGAATAAAGAGTCTGATTGAAGTGCATGTTGTATCTAAACCTGTTGAAACATTGGGGATTTGAACACATCCTCATAGAACATACACTTATTATTTAGATTAAGCAGAATGGTTGTCTCTTTGGTGTCATGCTTTCACTCATTATTTCAAAAAATCATCTATCAACACTAAAAACTCAAGGCAAAATTCCAAAATTGCAGAAAAACAACCAAGTCAATATATTTTAGGGCAGTTTAGCGCGTAAGAGCAACTTCTTAGCACATAGGAACCATCTTTTAGTGCATTAAACCTTATCTTTAGCACGTCAAGTCTTAATAGTAGCCCTTCACCCGAATCTAAAAACGAACAGTGACAGTTAGCGCGTCTTGAAAATAGTTTAGTGCGTTGAAGTATTCGCTTAGCACGTAGGGTTTAACTGTTAGCACATAGGAGACCCATATTAGCGCATGGCCTTTTAAACCAAAATTGAACCAAAGCTGAACAAAATTAACCAGTTAGCATGCATCATGGGGGAGCATAGCATGTAGAGTCTTTTTTCTAGCGCATAGAGAAGTTTTCATAGCGCATTGCGTCTCTATTTCAGCACGTAGTCAAAACCAGAAAAAAAAGGGGGCAAAACAAAGGTCAATTTGGAAAATTTTGAGAACAATTTCGGAAGCTTCCCTTAATCAACCTGAACTTCATCAATCAGAAAACCAAAAACAGAGTATCAAAAGCTATTTCTAATAGCAAGTTTTCATCAAGCAAAGTTGCCTAAAATCTGAAACTAGTCGCAAGATAAACATATCTATCCTATCAAAATCAGGAAACATCATCACAAGTAGCAAAGAGGTCCTTAAAATCAAACGGATTTTTATTCCAAAACACACTTGTTTAAAAACTCTAAGTTGTCAGATCAAGTTTCCATATCGGGAAAGCTCGTATTCCATATAATTTGATGCACTTTGTCATGAGGGGGCATCTAAACCTTCACTTTGATAAAGTAAAACTTGAGTTTCCAAAACAAGTTAAACTAAATCCAAAACAAATCAAAGGAAACCATTGATCGCTTGTGCATGACTAATCCTCATATTCTGAGAAGAAATAATATTTGTCATAACACTAAGTTGAAGAAACAACAACCAAGTTCTTCGAAACTTGCCAAAAGAAATAAATGTTTATACATCAATTGCCAACTCTTCAAATCTCACCGCATGTTCCTTCATCATATACGATTGTATCTTTAAAACAAAACAATCAAATTTGACAAGGAACCCTTGAGGAGTAGAGCATTTCATCAAAAATCAGCATTCAATCAATGCATAAATCAAGGAGGGAAGATCAATCCAGCCTTCTTTCCCGAAGAGTGCATCACTTATAACATACCCCGATTTGAACCACCAACCCTTGAACAAAACATTGAAGAAGATTTCATTCCCTTTGTCACAGAGAGCTTCTACTAGATTCCCATCATTACTCGCTCTCAATGAAACAAACAAAGTGAAATGAAATCAGAAATCAGCATGAATCGAAGATTATCAAATCCTTTCGAATGTCCAAATCTAGAGGACACTGAAATTTCTGAAGAACTTCTTCAAGAGTGTCAAGAGAGCGCTTCGTTTCAAAAACTTGTGGAAAGACTCGTGGAAAATGACAAGGAAAAATACCTACTCATGCTCACAAGAAAAGGGGTTAAAATTCCTGAAGACTTTGACACAGACATTTTTAAAACAAGATCTCAACATTCTAAATATCAAGAACGACAACGAGAGGAAGAGGCACGTGACCCTGAGCAGGATATTCCTAAACAAAATCTATAAGAACAAAATATACCTAAGCAAGACATACCATTCCATACCCCATTTCAGCCTAGAATTAATGCAAGAGAAGAGTTCTTCCCTCAGCAAAATAATGCACCTTTGATTGCTCTTACTCAACAAATGCAAATGTTGCAAAGACAAATGCAAGACATGCAACAAGGTACAACAATACGGTACTCCTTAACTGAAATTTGTCCTTATCCATTTGACAGAAGATTGAACATGGTACCTTTTCCTCCAAACTCAGATGCTCCCAAATTTGACAAATATGATGGGAAAAGTGATCCCCGTGATCATGTTCGAGAATTTTGTACAATGGGTCTTGAATTCGCTCATGATGATACCTATTTGATGAGGTTATTCCCAAGAAGCTTGGGAGAACAAACAATGGAATGGTTATCCAAAATCACACCTCTTGTCAGATCATTCGATGAACTAGTCAACAAATTCATAACTCAATATTCCTATAACATTGAACATGCTATCACCATGTTAGACGTCTGTAATACCAAATAGAAAAGCAATGAAACATTCATGGTTTTCCTTCAACGATGGCGGTGTATGGTTTCGAGATATCCTCGTGATGTACCCAAAAAAGAAAAGATGGAAATTTTCATCGACAACTTGAATAGTGAGATGAGTTACAGACTCAAACTCCAATGCATATCATATTTTGCTAAATTGATTGAGAATGGCATCCAAGTAGAAGAGGCATGTGTCAAAAAGGGAATGTTGAAATTTTTCAAAGAAGGAACAAGTTCATCCAATTACAACAATCAAAACAACAACAACTTGGACAAATCCAGATTCTAGACCAGAAACAAAAACAATGGAAATGAAGGAGGAACTGAATCAAATGATCCAAAATCAAAGCAACCTGTGCTCACGTTATCAGGTAATCCTCAAGTTACAAGAATCCCAAAGGTGCTAACCTAGGCACTAACGCTTATGCACCAAATACAAATCAAGATCAACTCAACACCAACAATACCCAAAACAATTACACCAATAGAGGACCTAATCCAAACTCACGAGGTAACACAAACAACTTTCTGAAATGCATTTATACACCACTAGGGCAATCACTGGAGTCAGCATTCAGAGAACTCCTAGCAAACAAAATTATCTCTTTACCAGCAATCAACAACTTTGAACCACAAATCAAACCACCCTAGTGGAATGACTCACACTTTTGTGATTTTCATCGCAACAAAGGTTATCAAACAAATGATTGCATGAGACTGAAAAACATTGTTCAAGACATGATCAATAGAGGTGATTTAACGATCGGTGGTCTCAAAACAAATGGTGATCACGGAGCGTTCACAAATCCTCTTCCAAACTACAACAAGGATGGAGTTTCAACCTCAAACGATACATGTGGAGCTCATATCAATCACATATACAATAACACCATCAATCACATGTCAGTTGAAGACAATCAAGTCGATGTTATCACAATCAAAGACAGGCATGAACATGAATCCATCAATGTAACAACCAGAGCTCAAAAATATGTCTTTGAAGGGACATATGTCAACAACAAACACCGTACCCAAAATTCAATATGATCTAGTCAGTCAACTATGCAAAACTCCTGCTCAAATATTTATACTTGAGTTGCTAAAACTTTCGCCAAAACACAAAGACATATTGGAACAAGCATTATTAGAAACAAATGTACCTCAAGATCTGGATGCTGACAAATTCCAAGCCATGGTGGCTCATATGACAAGGCCTCATAACCTCACTTTTTCTGAGCATGATAATATCTCGTTGATCCATCCACATAATACTCCACTCCATATTAAAGTCATGGTCTATAAACACCGAGCTAAACGAGTATTAATAGATGGAGGAGCTGGACTTAATATTTGTACCTTAAAACTTATCCGTGCATTAGGCTTCTCAGAGGAGTCTATTGATCCACGCAAAAAGATCACTATAAAGGCATATGATGATGAAGAAAGATCATCTAAAGGAATGGTGGTGTTTCTAATTCAAGTAGGACCAATACGAAAGGATATTATGTGCCAGGTCTTAGACATAGACCTCACATACAATATCCTATTGGGTCGACCCTGGATACATGAATTGCAAGCAGTACCCTCCACATATCACCAGTGTGTCAAATTACCCTACAATGGGCAGGAGGTTTCTATATCAACTGATCATAATCCATTTTAGCATTGTAATGCTATGGGGGCAGCCCAAGACAGCTTGGTTCCACATAATATAGAGAAACAAAATTCATCAGCACAAGATCTTCAACAAGAAAAGTCTAAATCATTACCTAGAGATTTCAAGCAGAAAATGAAGATCAAAGAACAAGGCATGGGAGAATACTCTTTGGAACCCATGTGTTTGGCCAACTTACCAACATCACCTAGATCTCATGGATTACCTACAGCATCAACACATCAAGCAAATCAGCCCATCACCAAGTTTGATGGCACATTCATTCAACTCAGCACTCTAGCACATGAATCAGAGGAAAAGGATATCCTTAGTTGGCTATACAAAGATGAGGAAGAAGACAAAGCAACTATTGTGGAAGTAGCTATACCCACACACCTGTATGGAAAAGGCTACTTAATCATGCAGCAAATGGGATACAATGGCAAAGGACCTATTGGTAAGCGTCAGGAAGGCGTCACAGAACCATTGGATCCTCCTTCACAATTCAGTAAAGACAAAAAAGGATTGGGATTTGAACTCACTCTACCACTAAAGAGGGCACCATGCAAATATCAAAAACCCTAGTGGAAAGAAAAGAAGAAATACAAAGAAGACTTCTGGTAGGAGGCACTGTTCGAGTCAGCTGAGATAATACGTAAAGAACGTGAACATCAAGAACAAGAGCAATGTCAAAAATAGTCTATCAATCAAAAGAAGGAAGCATCTACTGTAGAAGCACATCATATTCAAGAACCAATATCCAACAAAGAAGAATCACCTTCGGATTACATCATTCCTCCCCAAGGAGAGACAGTATATGAACAAATGCAAAGAGTGGAAGAAGGATCTGACACAAAATCAGAGAAAACTATCAAACTTGTCTCAATTATCAAAGACCTGTTCTCACCCTACAACATACCAGTTCACAGCATTGCTAGAATCTGGGATAATACCTCCGAGACTGATTCCAATGAATATGAATGGGGCAACTGTTCTAATGTTACTGAAGATATTTGTGCAAGTAACAGTATTACACCCATCTCTCAAGAAGAACGCAGCACAGAATCTAGATCACTTGAATTTGGTCCACAAAATATCTATGACGCCAAGGAAAACGAGCAGCAACATTATGCGCAAGTCTATACGGAAGATGATACCATCAAAGACCTCGATGAAATCCTTAACTTCTTTAACACCCCAGCCAATCACGATGATACTTCCATCCTGACACTTACAGCAGTCAAACTTGATCCACCTAACGATCCCTTACCACTTGTCTTTCCTGACCTCATAGACTGGGACGAACCTGAAACTCATGATATACCAATTTTCCCAAATGACGAATCCATTATCCATTACCTATGTACCATTAACTCGGAGACAGACTCTACCAGTGAACAAAGTAACGATGTCTGTAATGAAGAGAGTGTCAAGTCTCTCAGTCGCAAAAATGAGCAAACTAAAAGATCTACTGCTGAAAACCAGTCAATGGCAGCAATAGATCACACAAAAGTAAAAATAAAGGACGCATCTGAGGGCGAAAACCTTTTTAAGGCACCTAAAGATGGGAGACTCGACACTCTTCCTGAGAACCATCATGAGCGATCACCCATATTGATTGAGCCCACTCAATCAATCAACATTGGTACTACAGAAGAAGCCGAAACTATACACCTTGCAAAATCTCTAACGGAAGCAGAAAGATCAGAATTTATCAAAAAATTTAAAGAAAAGCAAATCAACTTTGCTTGGTCATATGTAGATATGCCCGGGATTGATCCATAATTAATCATGCATCACTTATCCATTGCTCCAAGAGCTAAGTCAGTCAAGCAAAAACTAAGAAAGATGAATCCACATGTCGCACTCATGGTTAAAGCTGAATTGAAGAAACTATTAGACATCGGATTTATTCGACCTATCGACTATGCTGAATGGATTTACAACATTGTACCAGTATCAAAACCAGATGGTAGTATCAAAATCTGCATTGATTTCAGGGATGTTAACAAAGCCTGTCCAAAGGATGACTTTCCTTTGCCCAGTATTGACATAATTGTAGACCTCAAAGTAGGCCATGCAATGCTATCACTAATGGATGGTTTTTCAGGCTATAATCAAATAAAGATATCCCCAGAGGATCAAGATAGAACAAGGTTTACTTATCCATGGGGAATGTACTGTTGGAATGTCATGCCTTTTGGCTTAAAGAATGCAGGAGCAACTAATCAATGAGCAATGACAACAATCTTTCATGACATGATGCATACCTTCATGGAAGACTATGTAGATGATTTACTAGCTGAATCCTTCACCAAAGCAGAACATCTAAGCATCTTAGAAAATATTTTTGATAGATTGGAAAAATTCCAAGTCAGGCTCGACCCTAAGAAGTGTGTCTTCGGGGTTACATCAGGCAAATTACTAGGCTACATAGTTTCAGCTAAAGGTATTGAAGTGGATCCAGCAAAGGTATAAGCCATTATGGAGATGCCACCACCCAAGAACATCAACTAGCTTAGATCTCAACAAGGACAACTCCAATCAATTAGGCGATTCATCACTCAACTAGCAGATAAAAGTCTCCCATTCAATCATTTGCTACATAAAAATGTATTGTTCAGATGGGAAGCCAAATGTGCAGAATCCTTCTATCAAATCAAGTAGTATCTAATGAACCCACCAGTTCTAGTACCGCCAATAGCAGGGAAGCCACTCATTCTCTACATTTGAACAACAGACATATCACTAGGGGCATTGTTAGCACAAGAAGATCAACAGGGAAAAGAGCGAGCTATCTATTATATCAGCAGGACATTAAATGGATATGAACTCAACTATACATTCATTGAGAAATCTTGTCTAACAGTGGTATTTGCCTCTCAAAAATTCTGACACTACATGCTAGCTCACACAATTAAGCTGGTTCCAAAAATTGCTCCTCTCAAATATTTACTCAGTAAAGAAGCTCTTACAGGCAAATTGGCTAAGTGGGTCATGATCCTCAGTGAATTTGATATCCACTACACAGAATGATGAGCTATCAAAGGACAAGCAATTGCAGATTAACTGGCAGAAGCACCCCTACCTGGAAAACAAACTATGGAGATCGAATTTCTAGACAAAGACGTTCTTGCTATCTCCACCAAACAATGGACCTTATATTTTGATGGATCCTACACACAACATGGCTCAGGTGTTCGCATCCTATTCATCACTCCTGAAGGACACACTATACCAAGACCATATAGGCTTATGTTTCCATGCACCAATAACACTGCTGAATATGAGGCATTGGTTATAGGCATCAAAATGGTCGTAGAATGGAGGATCACAGAATTACAAGTCTACGAAGATTCACAACTAGTCATCAATCAAATCAACAATGACTATCAAACAAAGGACGACAAGCTACTACCCTACAAGCGAATAGTGGATGATTTCAAGCAATATTTTGTACACATCACCTTCAAGCAAATACCAAGGTAGGATAACAGAGAAGCTGATGCCATGGCTACTATCGCTTCACTATTGCAAATTCCAGAGCAACAAAATCATTACGAGTTTCTAGTAGAGTAACTGTTCTCCCCAGCCTATGACCATTCGAAATCCCATGTTATCTATACCTTGATTGGTTCTGACTCTCCATTATATGGACCCATCTATGACTATCTTAAGAATAATATCCTACCCATTGACCTATCTCGGAACCAGAAACGCAACCTTATCCGAATGGCCGCCCGTTATACTCTTACTATCGATACTTTGTATCGTTGAGGTCTAGATGGTACTCTTCTTCGTTGTCTTGATTGTAATGAATCTGACTCCGCTTTTCATGAGCTTCACGAAGGTATCTATGGCACACATTCAAGTGGTACTACTCTTGCTAAAAAGCTTCTACGAATGGGATATTACTGGCCAATAATGCAAAAGGACTCTTATCACTTTGCAAAGAAGTGTCTTAAATGCCAAATCCATGGCAATCTTATACATGCACCAGCACAGGAACTGCAACCATTCACAACATCCTGGCCCTTCTGTCAGTGGAGACTAGACTTGGTCAGAAAAATTCATCCTTCATCTTCAAATGGACACAAGTTCATTATAACTACAACAGAATACTTTACCAAATGGATAGAAGTAGTCCCCATGACCACAGTGACTGGGAAACAAATTGCTTCTTTTATCCTTAATTATCTGATCTACAGATATGGCATTCCAAGATCCATCATCACAGATAATGGACGACCTTTCAAAAACCAAGATGTACGAGAACTATGTGAAAATTTCAAAAGCCAACATCGTTTTTCTACGCCTTACTACCCACAGGGGAATGGTCAGGGAGAAGCATCCAACAAAACAATATTGAAAATCCTAAAGAAAATAGTGAATGATGTAGGCAAAGATTGGCATATACAACTCAATCCAGCACTTTGGGCCTGCAGAACTAGCATCCACACACCTACAGGAGCTACCCCATATTCATTGGTATATGGATTAGAAGCAATTTTACCCTTGGAGGTAGAAATTCCATCACTCAGAGTCTCTTTGAAAGGCTTAATTCCAGATGAAGAGTATCGAGTTAACCGACTGCAAGAGCTCAAGCTTCTAGATGAAAGACATCAACATGCCTACACTCATCTCAAAGCATATCAACAACGTATGTGTAGGAGCTACAACCACAAGGTCATTCCCAGAATTTTTAAAATTGGTGACCTAGTACTCAAGGAAAATCCTAGGAATCAGCAAGATCGGGAAAAGAAAGGGAAATTTTAACCTAATTGGTTAGGTCCCTATGTCATCATATCAGCCTATGGATCAGGTGCCTATCAGCTAACAACTTCAGAAGGAGATGTGCTCAACGAACCAACTAACAACATTCATCTGAAGAAATACTACACTTGAGTAATCTAATGCACAGAAAGATCGAAAAAATAAATCAAAAATCAAAAAAATCAAGAAAAAGGTAAATAAAAAGGTACAATAAAAGCAACTGGTGAAAACCTGGGAACATGCGCTATTGTGAGAGGACAACTCCTCTATCTATATCCATACCATTATATCTACAGTAAAAGCACTATCGGTCATCGCCCGACATTTTTATCACAATATCCATCCAGGCCATACTTAGCATAGTCACTATCCTGGTTTATCTGCATATCCTTTCACCGCATCTCACCATGGTTTGGTAATCACTGTACATATCCACATTGAGAAGTACACTTGACTAGGGGTAGTAATCAAAGCTTGCAACACGTTCGAAGCGTCAAAACTTGTCACAAACTCAAAACTTCATATCCAGCAAACAAACACTCGCACAATCGCAAAGCAAAATATTGATCGCTTAACAGGATTCACAAAATATGATGGATGATTTTCTGAAATATCAAATGTTGCATCTTGCATAAAGTTTTGACTATTTTTGTACTTAAACTTTTCAAATTGTTGGATCCTCTAAATTTTCTCAACAATGCTTCAACGCTAGAGAACGTCGTGGGGAACTCCAATATTTTCTTAGTTTTTATGTCTGTGAGGTGATCATTTGTACTGTCTAAATACTTGTCTCGAGACGTGATTCACAGTATATCACTAAAGACATTATTCCACTTTACGCATACAAATGATTTAATCTTGTCTGTTTCTACGCAATCTGCACTCAGGTCATCCTGGTTCAATTATACCTTGACGCTTATGCTATCTTGCAAAATCAAAAATCGTGTAAATTTTTCTCAGGTCATTATGGTTCAATTATACCATTATGCTTGTATAAATTTTCAACATATCCCAAAATTAATCAATGCTCAATGATGATACATACAAAGAAAGCAAACAACATGTGGCTATACAAGGATGACGAATGCAGAATGAGGATGCTCAAAATCAAGTAGTTGCATATCATTTTACAAGTAGTTGCATATCATTATCATACATCTCATTTTCAAGATACATCTCACAGCATATCATTATCATACATCTCATTTTCAAGATACATCTCATAGCATATCATATCATACATCTCATTTTCAAGATACATCTCACAGCATATCATTATCATACATCTCATTTTCAAGATACGTCTCACAGCATATCATATCATACATCTCATTTTCAAGATATATCTCACAGCATATCATTATCATACATCTCATTTGCAAGATACATCTCACAACATCCTACATTATCACATCATATTCATCACATATCACATTACATGCATCTATCTAAGCATTGCACCATCATAGAATAATCAAAAGCATATAGAAAGCATAATCCATAACACATCACATGAGGATCAAAGAAAATGGTGTCATATATATCTCAAAGAATGATCAAAATATGTCATGTTTGTGCCAAATACAACAAAATGATCAAAATACAATGGAGACAATGTCTCTTAGGTATGACTATAACCTGAAGGTGACGGTCTCACTGTAGATGTCCCAGCACCTGGATCTCTAGGTGGATCTTGTCTAGGAGGCCTTGTCACGCCTCTGCTCTCTGTCCTTGACCCAGTCTCTCGAGATTGACTAGATCTCGACTGTGTAAAACTCTGCACTCGGAGCTCCTTGGGCACCGCATCCTTGTAATGTCTCCTATAGTACTCTGTTGTCTCTCATCGGACCACCTCCTGCAGCTCTCTGCAAACTCATTGCAAGCTCCTCTGCTCGACCCCGCCACTCTATCTTAGTATCACGCTCTATGGTTAGCTGAGTAATCTGATGCTGATGTGCCCACAACTGTGTCTACAAGTGTTGCACTGACAACTACAGCGATCTAATATGCGCATCCTTTGCATGTGTCAGAATCTGCATCTGCAAGGGTACCTGTGAAGGGGTACCCCCTGTCCCTCTAACTGTCCTCGGTGCAAGTGGAGGTAAAACATATGACCTCCTCCTTTGGGCCAGTCGTCGCACATCATCATACCCTCCCACTGCCGCTATCATCTCCCCAACCCTCTCCTCACCCCCAGCTCTAATAGCCAAACCTCCTCTCCCCCTATCCATCACAGCTCGTCGTGCAACTCTCTCCGCCCGTATCCCCCTATCACCACCATCTCCTCCCCCTGTCTCCTCTCCTCCCCCGATCTAATCTCCCTCTATCTCCTTGCCGACCTCAGCCATCTCCTCTGCCATCTCTTCCATCATCTCCTCCTCCATCACCACCCCCCTCATCTACCTCCTCATCGTCATCAAAAGACGGAATCATCTCAACTAGATCCGATATCCTGGCCACCGTACGCGCTGCAAAGAGTGTTGCAAACTTGTCAGTCATCCCTACATCCACTATCTCAAGGGCATAATCCCAAATCTGGTTGGTTGCATGAAAGAACTCCTCCATTGTCATCGCGCTATCAATCGTCGGTCCCCAATCGGGAATATCCTGTCTCCGTCGAGCATAAAAACATGCTCCCTGTGGAATCCCTTGCTGTCGACCATACTGCCGCAATACCTGGCTATGCAGAAACCTCTCAATAACAAAGGGTGTCCACCCTATCAAATATCTGGTCATGTAAATATAGGGCATCTCCATCCCATCCTCGGCCCATACCTCGCAACCTATATATGGTCGCCAGACGACCATATCGATATCATCCAGCACTCTCCTCAAGTGCTCTAGTTTGCCCAGCTTACGCTGGACAACTATCCCTCTGTATCCATAGGCATACGCACACCCAACAGGCCTATCTCTATCCGCCAATGGCCTAGCTACGGGAATATGCTCCCATGCCCATACCTGTAGCAATGTCACTCCAGCTGATAAACTGCCATAACCTAAGTATACCACCTGATGTAAATCCCTGTATAAGTGGGCAAGCATAGCCGACCCCCATGCAAATCAGTGACCCTGCGTCACCATATCCTCCAGGACCAATCCCCACCCCACTGCTAGTCCCTTCAACCTACAATCGGGACATAAGAAACCACCTATGAAGCCTACCAGAACTGATGGTAGGGCGCATAATCCAAATCCAAAAACTCCTGCTAGGGGATCTCATACCTACAAACAGTATCATCCTAAAAGATCTAGCGAAGTGCCTCAGTCCCACCCTCCTCGGTCTGCTCATAGGGAAGCAATGCACCTACCACAGGAATCCGTAGAATCCGGTAACAATCCTCAGGCGTCAATGTAATCTCGCCTGTTGCCAAATGGAAGGTGTTCATGTCACTATGCCACCTCTCCGCCAATGCAATCAATAAACTGCGGTTCACGATAAACCGAGGCATATCTAACAACGAGGTCAGGCCACACCTCTCAATAATGTCTCTATCTACCTCTGTCAATTGTGGTATCAAGGACCACGGTCTCAAAAATCGCTCACATGACTAAACCACTCCAAGACACTCCTGTCAAAAAGCAAAACAAGTCCAATATCAATTTCCTCCTCACAACATAGATACCAAAATCAAATTCATATCAAAATTTGAAACTTTGAAAATCTAATCAAGTTTCACATCATATCAATCCATTTTCATATCTAATCATATCAGCTTGTAACACAACTCAAGTTTCACATCCATATCAACTTGTAAAACAACTCAAGTTCCACAAACAAATCAACTTGTAACACAACTCAAATTTCACATCCATATCAACTTGTAGAAAAACTCAAGTTCCATAATCAATACAACTTGTAAAACAACTCAAGCTCCACATTCATATCAAAAACCACATCATATCCAATTTGCATCAAAGCTATATCAACTTGAAAAATCGCAAATCAAATCAACTTATATCAGAACTCATATTGGACAAACTTATCAAAACAATGACAGCAGACACGTAGACTAACAATTTTCACCTATCTCGGCAAAACTGGCAAAAACTTACCTATCTTTCTTCATCCAAAATCCTACTTTACCCAAAATTTTCCTCTTATGTGCTAAACTGTTTTATCTACGCGCTAAACTACTTATCATGTGCTACCCTGTACTTGCCAAGCGCTACCCAATCTACCCTATGCGCTAGACGAAACCTATGCACTACCCTTTTCTTCCAAAGCGCCACCTAACCTACCCCAAGTGCTAAAACTACCCTATGCGCTATTCTATCCTACTCTTGCACTACGTATTTATCCTTATGCGCTAGGTCATACCTACGTGCTATCTAGCCCTACCCATGCGACCCCCTAGAAACCCTATGCGCTAGGTATCTCCTATGCGCTACCTGTTTTACCCTCTTTGCTACCCTGTGACCCCGATGCGCTAAATTGATCCTACGCGCTATCCTAACCTAGCGATGCACTACCCTAAACCTTTCAGACGCTACCCTTATTCATTAAAACCTACGCGCTACAAAATTTATCGTATGTGCTAAGCTTTGACCCCGATGCGCTAAAACGTAAAATCCGCGTGACAAAATAAAAAACATGACCAAAAATGACAAAATAAAAAAATCCAAAAGGGGTCAAAAAGGTTGACTTACTGGTGCTCCATACGCGGCAGGCCTCCGATACCTCCGAACGCGCTCGAATCGATGAGAAGAATACGAAACCGGCATGTTGACTTTTCTCCAAAAATCACTTTCTCCAAAGTCAACAAGCACAAATAAGACAAAATAAATCACTTTTTCCCTTTATATAGGGTAAATCAAAATTAGGGTTACATGGAGAGACGCATAAAATTACTCGCAATATCTCCTACAACCCTACCAAATGGCAATATCGGGAGATGAATCAAATTACCACATTCAACATAGACGAAACTGTACAATGCAATGAAATTTATCAAATTTATCTAAATCAAATAAAATTTTCAAAAAATTTGATTCATCTCCCAAGGGGGCATTATTAACATCATTATCAACATCGTTTATCAAATCTAGGGCACGACATGAACATCTCGACAAGACATCACACTGATCACAACCAAATCATGACGACACATCATTTTCTTTGAATCAACATGTACACACACGTCACTTCAAAGAGGTGCAAAATGTAGACGTATAAAAATTACCATATTCCTAAATGAATATTTAATGTTCATTTTATTCTTATTCCTCTATTTAATTAAGTAAATTATTCAATTTATTTAGTTAAATTCACTTAAGCTCTTTTTGCATCATTTAATTGAATAAATCATTTTATTTAATTAAATCCCTTCTCTCTACTTTTAATTAAATTCACATTTAATTAAATAGTTTACCCCAATTAAATAAATCTAATTTATTTAAATCTCCAACTTGCAACCAAATTGAAATAAAGCAATTTATTTTAATTCTATTTTCCCTCACCCACTTGCATTTTCCTACATATCCCACTTGCCTCCTAACCCTATTCCTAATTTCTTCTAGAATCCATCTAATCCTAATCAATTAACCCCAAACCCATCCATTATCCCCTTTCCCTAAATTTGAGGAGGTCACTTCTCAAATTTGGAGTAAAGTCTTCAAAAGGCATTAAAGCCTTTATCTATTCAACAAGCTTATTGAATGCCCCCAAATTTGGAAGGACTCTTACAAATTTGTCCCCAAAGTCTTCAAACCATTAATGGTTAACTAACCCTTAGTGGCATGGTTGGAGACTTTTTGACTAACTTAACCTCCATCTAACCCAAGGGTCTCATCAAGCATTTATTGTTTTGACCATGGTTATTCCTTTAACCTTTGCACAAGAGTTTACCTCTTGGGTAAAAGCTTTATCCTATGGATAACCTTAACCTAACCTTAACCCTTACCTCCTAGGGTAACCATGAGGTCTTCTCAAGCATTTAATGCTTCTTACCTCTCCTCTCAACCAGCGTTATGTTGACAATTGTCACCATTTCATTGGTGAAAATTGAAAACATGGATTGACAACTTTCAAACTTGACCCTTGATTAACTCTTTCAATCCTAACCATCCATTGCCCTATTTTCACTATAAATAGAGCTCTCATTCCTCCATTTTAAAGATCCATGCAAGCTTTAGTATCTTATTTATGCTCAATTTTATTAACACATCTAGCTTCTCTTTGTTATAGGAATAAATATAATAAGCATTTTAGACTATTTCCTTTATCATTAGCTTAACTCATAAACTAGTATATCATGTTAGGATAGTATTGCTACTAATCTTGTCATCTTATAATCTAGTTTATTGCATTTGTAGAATCATGCATAGATAAGATGCATTTTCATAACTAAATCAATCATAAGCATCCCTCGTTCTTGCATTTGTCATCCCTAAGCCACTTTGCTCAGTGATCTGAGAGAAAGGGCATTGGCTTGAGGGACCTTGTGAGATAGAGAACCATGGAACCAACCTTGGGAAGTTGAGTCATTCTTCATGACTCCATAACTTGCACCAAGAAGTCTTGTGGGTGTGTGGACAATCCTCTTTGAGCTTTAATTTTCACATTTTAAGTTTCATCGTCCCGCTTTTCCCACATACAATAACAGATGCCCTCAAGATGGACGAATATGAATCGCAAAGAGATGTAAATGAAGAATATTTTGTATCTGAGGCACTTTTCTTTGACCTTCATAAAAAACAAATCGGGCAAAGGAACACAGGAGAAATTCACTATGTGACATTGATAGGGGATGCACAAGCCAATCCAGGAACTTGTGCACAGGAGATCGGATTGAATATGGAAAACTTAAGGGCCGAAGCAAGAAGGATCATCTCTATATAGGATAGGGTTGCCATGGATGAGGATAAAATCCCACTAGTCCAGGACAGCGGAAAGAATGGCCAAGAATTATCCCAAGTGGAGAGAATGGTGACATCTCCCACAAATCCAATGAATCGAGTGAAGGATCCCATTGTCCAGACTCCACAAAAATATACAATATCCCTTGAGATCGAAAGCCTACCGAAGGACTTGGAAAGAGTAGCTGGAAACACTGATCCATCTATGGAGGATCCAATCTTTAAGGATATCCAAATCTCACCGATAAGGAATTTGGAAAGCTCCTTTGAGGGTGTGAAAGATAGTGGAGGAGACCTATTAGACTCAGATTATGACTTTGAATCATCATGCTCCCTAGATGGAGATGATGAACTGGGCCTTCTAGCCCAAACTAGAACTCGGGATAAGTATTCTTTGGAAATGACACTAACTCTTCAATCAAAAGCTAGAGTGGGTGAGAAAAAGAAGAGAGGTGCCAAATCCAACAAGGCCAAGTTGGAAATAGCTGGTAATGTTGTAGGCCAAAGAAAACTGAGATCGAGAAGAAGCTATGCCTTTTCTCGGGAGCAATGAGAATCTTATCATGGAATGTCAGGGGATGCAATGCCACTGACAAGACCCGCTTGATCAAACAATGCCTTGATCAAGTGAGACCGGACATACTCCTTTTGCAAGAAACAAAGATTAAAGAAGAAGATGTTAATGTTTTTTCTAGGAATTTTCAAGCCTGGAAATGTATTTTGGTGGGAGTTCAAGGTGCCTCGGGAGGCCTTGCTGCTCTTTGGAAGGATTCAGTGATGGATTTAGTTGTTATTAGATCAACAAGGTGGTGGCAGTGGTTGAAGATTCAATCATTTCAGCTTCAAACAAGTTTTTTCCTTATCAACATTTATGGGCCCAACAACTCAAATCTGAAAGTGCAGATGTGGGAGGAGTTGGCAGACATAATAAGAAATGACAGGGAGAATTTATTTATTCTTAGAGGGGATTTCAATGTGATTCTCCGCCCCTCGGATAAAATGGGTGGTGTAGGGTGGAATAGACAAAGCCAGAGAGATTTTAGCTCTTCTGTCATGAACTCAGGTTTGATTGAGATTCCTTTTAGAAAGGGGGATTTCACATGGACAAATAGGAGGAGTGGTTTTCTGAATATTGTAGAGAGGTTGGACAGGTTCTTTATTGTTGGTGACTAGTCAGAGAGTCGTTGGAACAGTGTTGCTGAGATTCTTCCTATTTCGGGCTCTGATCACTACCCCATTTGCCTCAGAATTCAAGAAGAAAGTGCCCCTGAGAGATGCCCATTTAAATTTGAAGCAATGTGGTTACAGGACAACAAAATCAGAAATTTAATTGAACAGTGGTGGAAGCACAATCCAGACAATCTAGGTAATAAAGCATTTATTTTCTTTAAAAGACTTCAGTACTTAAAGGAACAACTTAAGAGATGGAACAGGGAAACTTTTAGGAATATTTTCAAAGACAAAACTGAGTTAGAGGAGGCATTAAAAACACTTCATGAACACATAATTAGCCAAGGAATGGATGAAGAATCTTTTAGAAAAGAAAAATCTTTGAGCAAAAGATACTCGGAGGTGTTAGCAAGACAGGAAATCTTTTGGAGGCAAAAATCCAGAGAAATGTGGTTAAAAGATGGACATAGAAATACAAAATTCTTTCATACTTCAGTTAAAGTGAGAAGATCCCAAAATAAGATTTTTTCTATTAAAGATAAAGAAGGGGGATCGTTTCAGAGTTGAATCAAATAAATTGGGAGGCAGTGAATCATTTCTCAGATATTTTCAATGGTGTTGGGAATCAGGGAGGAGATATGCACCAAATTTTGGGGGTTATCCCTGCATGTGTGAAGGATGAGCACAATCAAAGGCTGATGGAGCTAGTGTCTATGGAGGAGGTAAAGCTTGTTGTTTTGGGTCTAGGGTAGGATAAATCGCTAGGGCCAGATGGTTTACCAACCCTCTTTTTTCAAAAAATTTGGGACATCCTAGAAGAGGATATCTTAGGCGTTGTAGAGGAATTAAGGGTGGGAGGGTTTGTGTTAAGGGATTTCAACAACACTTTTATAGCTTTGATTCCAAAGAAGGCTGAAACTACATCATTTGATAACTTCCGCCCGATCTCTTTATGCAATACTATCTATAAGATAATATCCAAAGTTATGGCAAATAGACTTAAAACAAATTTTGGATTTGGTCATTTCTAGTGAACAAAGTGGATTTGCTCTGGGCAGATCCATCTATGAAGGAATTATCCTAGCTCATGAAGCTATTCATTCCATTCAGACAGCAAGGACAGAAAAAATCATGGTCAAGGTAGATATTAGGAAAGCCTACGATGAGGTAAAAAGAGAGTTTCTTATGCAAGTCCTATGGAGTTTTGGTTTCAGCAAGGAATGGATTGCGTGGGTGAACAGTTGTATTAGCTCCCCCAGATTTTCAGTCATTATAAATGGAAGCCCTCAGGGCTTTTTTGAATCTAAGAAGGGTATTAGGCAAGGTGATCCACTATCCCCCTTCCTTTTCATTATTATGGCAGAGGTCCTTGGATGCCTCGTTTCCAAGAAATGGGAAGAAGGAGCTTGGAAAGGCGTTCAAATTGCAGTAGGTGTAGATCCGCTAACTCATCTGCAGTTTGCAGATGACACTTTCCTTGTAGCGGATGCTACAGCAAGGGAAGCCTAGGTTATGAAAGAGTCCCTGGATTTATATGAGGATGCATCAGGACAGAAAGTAAACTGGAGCAAATCTGAAATTTTCTTTTTCAACACCGAACCTAGTAAACAGAGGGAAATATGCAGAATTCTAGGTATGAAAGTGGGGGCTCTTCCAGGCAAGTATTTAGGAATCCCCTTTTTTGGAGGAGCAAACAAATCAGATTTGTGGAAGGATCTAATTGATAGTTGTATAAATAGAATGAATGGGTGGAAAAGTACACGGCTTACATCAATAGGGAGAATTTTAATGTTGAGATCTGTAGTGTTAGCCATTCCTATTTACTCTATGATGTGTTTAAAGATCCCAAGAAAGGTTCTTAAAACTATTCAACAGAGGATGAAAAAATTCTAATAGAATGGGGCAAATGACCAGGACAAAATCCCATTATTGGCATGGGACAAAATTTGCCAGGCTAAGATAAGAGGGGGTGTTAGACTGAGAGATTGGCATAAAATGAATGTAGCTTTAGGCGCAAAATTGGTGTGGAGCATATACACCAGACCAAACCAAATGTGGGTCAAAGTGTTGTGAGCAAAGTATTTGGATTCCCCGGAAGACCATAGAGTTTTCACAATTCGCAAAATCGGCCATTTGAAATTTCATAATGGAATGTTGTGAGGTAGTCACTGATCATTTAACATGGCAAATTGGTAAAGGGTCAAAAGCTAAGTTTTGGGAAGATTCTTGGGCAGGTTTCCCAGCAATCAAAGATATGGGAGACTTCTCAGAGATAAAGCATCACTTGGTATAGCTTTGGGGTGTCAGAGTTAAAGATTACTTGAGGTGCATTGAGGGCGACTTTGGAAAGGAATGGGTGTGGAAGGACTTCTCAACGACAGGTTTATTGGCTCAGTTGCAGCAAATATTGAGGAATGTTTTGGATCAGAGGAAAATCTTTTTGACAAGTATAGAGGATGGAGTGATTTGGTGTGGTTCTCGGGACTGAACCTATTCAGTCAAATTGGGATATCAACTACTGGAAGGAAGGGAGGAGAGCAATTCAAGAATTTGGGAACTATTTTGGAGCAAAGAGTGTCTCCCGAAAGCTGGTGCCTTTGCATGGCTAGTTGTCAAAGGTAGAATCCTAATAGGGGAGAGAAGGAAAAGGATTGGTATTATGGGACCGTCCAAATGTGTGATGTGCAACAACTCGGAGGAATCAGGTGATCATTTACTTTTGAATTGTGAGGCTGTGCAAAGGTGTTGGTCTGATCTGCAAAGGAATTTATATTAGCAAGGTCCTCTCCAAAACTCCCTCGAAGAGGTCTTTGAAAGTTGGCCGAGGCAATCAAGTAAAACGACCTTGTCAAGTGTCTGGAAAATTAGCCCCTCTATAGTAATATGGGAGATCTGAAAGAACGTAATCGCTGAATTTTTCAGGATAAGGCTGAGGTTGTGGAGAGATTACTGATTAGAATTAATAAGGCAATTGAAGAGGTTGTAGGCTCAGCTACTTCACAATCCTTCTCGGCAACAACCCCCTTCACTTTATTGGATAGGAAAATTCAGAATGTGTGGCCGAGAATTAAGATCATGCATGGATCAATGGCAAATAATAGGGGGCAGAATAAGAAAGCCTTGGAAGCTCGATGGAAACCCCCACAGAAGGGATGGTTTAAAGTTAATTTTTATGTGGCAGCACAAGCATCCAGAAATATGGCAGGTGCAGGGTTTGCTATGTGGAATGATAATGGAGACTTAATCAAATATGGAGCCAAAAGACTCAGAAGAAGCACGAATAATGAGGCCGAAGTACAAGCAGCTCCACTAGTTGTTGGATTGGCTAAATTCCATGGTGTCTGAAAGCTACACCTTGAAGGTGACTCCCTGCTCATAATCCAAGCAATAATGAATGGGGAGATCAAAGTGTGGCATCTTCAAGGTTTCATCGCTCTGATAAAAGAGGAGTTAATTTTTTTTGAAAATATCAAAGTAAGCCACATTCGAAGAGAAGGCAATCAGATTGCGGACAAACTTTCAAAATGGGCTCTGTCTTTTGATTTAGAAGGAGAAATTAGAATGGAGGATTTCCAAGGATTATCAATTATGGAAGAGAGGATTGAGCAATGAGTGATTTGCAGGTGTGGGACGGATGATGTCAGGAGGCTGATGTCATATGGTAGATATATTTGTGCAGGCTCCCCTTCGATATTTTTGATTTGAAATCTCACACAGGACAGACAATGATGAGTCGATAACTTATGGCATTTAAAGTTGGATGTGGTGGAGGTTACGGGAGCCTCAACTTGCTAATGATTAATTTCCTATTAGAAAACATTAAAACATGCATAAAGATTAGTGAGCAAGTTGAGTGAGATGGAGGGTGTAAAGAATCTCCAAGGATTGTAGAAATGTGTCAGCATGATTAGCAGGGTGGCATGTCATATCATAATCAAGAACTGTGAAAGGTCTATTAAAAGACAAAGGTTGTTGATAAAATCTATCGCATAGAGAAAAGAGGTAAATTGATTGAGCTATGTAGGAAAGAAAGGAAGTGAATGTGCAGAAGTTTAGAAGCTCGCAAGATAAAACATGGAGGCAAATTTCACAGTAACCACCAAAAAGCAACATAAAGGATTTAAAGGTGCGCTAAGAAGAGATAGAATGGTGGGGCTGCTAAGGTTTAAAGATGCAGAAATGGCCAACATGGTGTTGGAAGTCGTGGGACCTTTATTCATGGAGAATGTTACATATAATTTCAATGGTGATAGTGTGGGGTCTAGAAACTGGTGATAACGCCCAAACGGTGAAATGGGTAGTGACTTCAATCTTTGAAGATACAATGCTTGAAGGTCTGGACTCCATCTTGGAGTGGGCGATGCTTGGGGTTGGCTTTGATTACTCAGAGGGATTTGCAGAGGCAAAGGACGATGATGAATTTGGCATAGTATCCTTCGTCCGATGGATAGGGAGAGTAGATAAAGAGACCTACGTTCTGGAAAGGGCAAGGGTCTGGGAGAACCTTAAGAGGGAATGAATATATATTGCAGACTGCGGTGATCACTATGCAGCTCAAACCGACGCCCTAACAGGAAAAGCCGCCATGTAACCAAAGCATGAACTACAGCTACCAACTCTAAATCGTGAACTGGATAGTTCAACTCATGGTTCTTGAGTTTGCGAGACTCATAAGCAACCACACGTCCATCCTGCATAATTACTACACCTATACCTTCCAAAGAGGGATCTGTGCATACCATAAAATCTCTAGATGGATCAGGAACTGCCAAAATTGGAGCACTGACAAGGAGTTCCTTCAAGGTCCTAAAAGTTGCTTCACACTGTTCTGACCAAACAAACTTCTTCCTTTTTCTCTGAAGAGATGTAATCGGGTGTCCTATTTGGGAAAAACCTTCAACAAAGCAACAGTAATATCCGGCCAAACCCATAAAACTCCTAACTTCTGAAATGTTGGTCAACGCTGGCTAATCAACAATGACTTGGATCTTTGAAGGATCCATAGATATACCTTCTCCCAAAACCACATGACCAAGATAGTTCACCTCAGTCTGGAAGAAGTCACACTTTGCCAAATTGGCATAGAGCTGATTCTCCCTCAAGCACTGCAATACCTGACGTAAGTGACCCTCATGCTCCTCCATAGATCTAGAATAAATAAGAATGTCATCCAAGAATACAATGATGAAATGATCAAGGTAGGTGCGAAAAACCCCATTCATTAAGCTCATGAAAACTGAAGGCACATTCGTCAACCCAAATGGCACCACTGTGAACTCATAGTGACCATAACGAGTATGAAACGTTGTCTTATGATGTCAGCATCCTGAACGCGCAACTGATGGTATCTAGATTTCAAATCAATCTTAGAGAACATCTTGGCTCCCTTAACCTAATCAAAAAGATCATCTATACGAGGCAATGTATATCTAATCTGGATGGTTACCTTATTCAACTGTTGGTAATCAATGCATAACCGAAGAGAATCATCTTTCTTCTTAATGAAGATAACAGGCGCACCCCAAGGGGAAACACTAGGACGAATGAATCCCTTGGCCAACAATTCTTCTATCTACAATTCCAACTCACTTAACTCTTGAGTAGTCATTCGATATGGAGCTCTCAAAATAGGTTCAGCACTAGGAACCAAATCGACGCGAAAGTCTATGTCTCGCTTTGGAGGCATACCAAGAATATCCAATGGAAACACATCAGCATACTCCCTTAGAATAGGGTGATTATCAAGAGTGATTTCTCGACTCTCTGACTCATCCAATTCCTCCAGAGTAACTGCAAAAAGTTGACACCCTCTACGCATGCACCGCTTAAGTTGCATAGCGGAGATCATGCGTAGGGATATCGGCCTCTGGACTCCAACAATCTCCACTTCCCTGCCAAGGTCATCTAAACACTCCATTGTCTTCTTGCGACAATCCACACAAGCACTGTGAGATGATAGCCAACCCATCCCCAATACAACTCCATAAGAACCCAAAGGAATAACTCGAAGGTAAATAGAGGTAACTATGGCTCCTAGGTCCAACTTACAACTGGGAATGAAAGCATCAACAGAAACACGGACACCTGTAGCCAACTCTACTTGCCACCTCCCCTAGCATTCCTAGCCAAGACCTAGCACTGTAAAATAGAAAACGGTTTAGATCTACAGCAAGGATAAAACAAGGGAAACACAAACATTAAGACCTAAGCAAAAAGGTCAAGTTGAATGGGCTCACTACAAACCCAGAGTACCTAGTGTTGAAACTTGGCTCTAATACCAAATGTAATGCCCCGCCAGCAACCCTAAAGGAAAACAACACAACTAGGCAACTAAAGGGTCAAATGATTTTTTTTTAAGATTAAGTGCATTAATTATAACCATTGCACGTCTAATAACACAGCGGAAGACTAACACATGATTTCCTAAGGGTAACCAACGAAGATTAATCATAGATTATATTAACACCATGGTTAATCCAATTGTCCATTTAATTAGATAAAGTAAATGCTTAAGTTCAAAATTACATATACATCTAAATTCCATAATGAAAGAATCAAGTATTCCCATGCATTCAATTTTTCATAAATCATTTATACATAAGATCAAAGCAACTGAATTAACATACATTCCACTGACATAATATTACAATATCCATAAATACATGGCCTCCAATAACACCATGGATTACAAAGTTATCATATCAAGGTTACATGAAAGTCTAATACAATGATCACGGACATGAGCTGGTAGATGAACCACAAACCAAGAAACACCAGCGAAGCCTTTCCTCACCTAAAGATACAATCCAAATCATCCGATGGGAAGTGGCACTACCACCCGACCATGTGATCCCGAAATGGAACCACCCCACCGTGCTAGGAGATAGTAGAAAACCCTCAAGAAAGCAAAGTAAGACAAGTACAAAAGAACTATAAGACTCCGCAAACATCCATGTGAATCAATTCACAAGACACTAGTGACTCTAAGGAGAGAGTGTCATCGCATAGCTTGATGGTTACCATGGTAGGCCTCCTAGGTCCCAACTCTCTGTCCTGGTAACCTCTCCCGGCTTCCGGCTCCAACTAAGTCTCATGCGGACCCTACCAATCCTTTCATGAAGACAAGGTGGTAAGTTTGTCATTCCAGACCTTCTCGTAACATTATGAGCCTTATACAAGCACTACACCTATGCACAAGGTATATTATCTTAATTAATATTTATTCTACCCACCCCCTAATCAATTATTAGGTTATCACTTCTTAACTGACTTCCGATAGGTTATCCTGTCATCCACTTCGGACACGGCCCCCGCTCAAAAGCCACTCTCTCTCATAGGACACTAACATGAAAGGTCTCTCTACGAGAACTCTATGGTGAAACAAACAACCATAATTAATCCTGACAAACCACAGGTGAAGGTTACACAATCACTAACCCAAGATTTACCATTTGGACAAACACACACAATGGCTCACATCAACGAGGTTATACAACAACCCCTGACCAAGGAGATATAATAACATAGGACATAATGATAACTCAACCAGAATTGCAACGGAATTAAGCTTGACTACAAACAACATTTACACAGGAACCTAATACAGGCAATCTTACTTTACAACAACCAAAATCATAAATAACTTGTAAATAAGGAATTTCCAGAAGATAAGAAAACACAACTATTTTAATACAAATCAATCAATGTTGTCATTTGTCCAATAAGATTTAAATCAATCACACAAACATTAATCTCTTAATTTTTTCAAGCATAAATATAAAATCTCTAAATCTACAAGCTTTTTTGAAAACACCCAAACTATAATTTAATTATATTCATAAAATATAATTATAGCTATAAATTATAATTATATTCAATACCTATAAATAATTCACTTAAAATTATATTTCAGAATATATATCTATCAACTCAGAATTAATTCCCACAGAAATAAAATAATACTAAATAGCTTAATACCCATAATAAAATAAATTTATATATGAATACACACACACACACACACACACACACACACACACACACACACACACACACACACACACACACACATATATATCATATAAGTATACAAATTAATTTTAAAAAAATCTAATGTAATATCCTGCACCAAAACCGAAATACTACATCTCGGTCTGCACGCAAAAAACCTTGGGAAAGCAAATTTTAGTTACCACTTGCCACGTACGGTAGTACGTGCTGCCGATGGTAGCTTTTGCTATCGTCGGTAGCACGGCTATCGGACGGTAGCAGAAGCTACCGTCGGTAGTACTGCTACCGCACGGTAGTCGTACTACCGTCGGTAGTGCTACCGAGGGTTAGTTTTATTTATTTTATTTTTTATATTTATTTTTTTTAATTAATTTCCTTTGCTCAATACAACAATAAAATAAATTTCCAATATCAATGAAATTCTCTCTCACAAAATTTTATTTAATATATTATTTTTCTAAAATTTAAGTAAATTATTTTTCCAAGATTTAAATAACCCAATAAATTTAATTAATAATTTAATTTATTTTCTAAAGTATATAAACCATTTCACAGAGATCCGATTATTAAACAAAAACTGCCATAGCCAAATCTCAGAACAAAATCAACAAGAGAGGATGATTTCTCTGGTAAATCCCATTCCTCCCAAATCTTGAAATTTTCATGCATAATAAAAATCTTGGTAATATTTGCCATTATAATTCTCCCAATTTTCTCAAAAACTTAATCCATAACACTCAAGAAATAATTTCTTTTCATAAACTAGAAATTAACATCAGGAATGGACTTTAACCAAGAATAAGAAATAATCAGACGGGATTTCAAATTTGACAAACACCTTAATACACACATCATTCAGAGAGATGAAAGAAATAGAAATTTTTTCTTAAAAACAACAATCAAAAGAAGCCACCCAACCTGGTATAGGTTTCCTGGAAGAAATTTGTAGAAGAGCCCTAATCCTTCAACAAGCTTCCAAATAAAATTTCTCTTCACCTAAATTCCCTGACCTGTTCCCTGTGTATCCTAAAATAATGACCTATTCCTCTTTTTAGACTAAAATTCTAGGTTGAATATCTTTTTCCCCAAAAACCTAAATTTAGAATAAAAGCAATTTTATTTTATTTTCTAATATTCTAATCAAGGATAAGTTAACATGCAATAATTAAAAATCATTATTCTTTCTTTTTTTTTCTCATGCAACTCTAATTAATTTTCTAAATAAATAAATTAAAGCAATGTTATAATTTTAATGAATTCTTTTATTCATTTATTTATTTAAAATTCTAGGAAACAATCAATACAATTAATCTAATTTATATTTCTAATATCATGCAACTTGCAATCTTAATTTAATAACTTCTTTTAATTAATTAAATTTATAATCTCAATGCATACATAAATCAACTATGAGATAACTCCATAAACTTTAATTAATTAAATCAAATCCACTAAAACACACAAACTGAACAAATCTCAAGCAAATACTCATAAAAAGATTAGACGACAAAATAGGAAGACCAAACTAACTTACAGGATGACCAACTGACGACACTCACACGAGTGTAAATGAGTAAAATAGGGTCAACTACTATCTCCTCCACTTCCATCGGAAAATATAAGGCACGCTCAGACCTATGAAGCCAGGTGGAGATGATACCCCGTACCTACCCGATACTTGTACCTGCAATATCCTGCATCACCGAACCACACATGCATATATACAATATAGAAAACACGACATACACACCGATGAAGGAGAATCGCGACGTTCCCTGTCTCACCGAAATGAGTGAAAGAAAATTGCCCCCTTACATCCAATACACTCGCAGACACACAACATATAATTACACATTACATAGATAAAGTAAAATGTCAGTACATAGCAATAATCCATAAAATGTCATAAATCACAAGTACTGAAATACTGTAAATAAATTACTCATCTCATATCCATATAAAGCATGAAATAATGTCATAAAAATCTGAATAACACATCATGGTAATGTATCCACTAAAAACAAACAATGATAAAATATGAGTCTAATGAGTTCAAACGAGTAGGGGTACTGCATTCTCCCCCAAAAAACTAGGCTTACTCTTGGAAGCCTAAAACAAATAAGAATATAGCTCTCTCATCTTCGCTACATCCTCCCAAGTCGTCGAGGTCTCATCATTTGAGTCCCATAGGACCCTTACCTAGTCGATGGTGCGGCCCCTGAGGATCAAATCATGATACTGAAGAATGGGCATGGGCTCCATGGAAAGCTGCCCGTCCTCGACCTGCAAAGAGTTTCAATCAAGAACATGTGTCACATTAGGATGATAAGGTCGAAGAACTGAAACATGAAAGACATCGTGGATGCGGGATAGACTCAATGGCAAGGCAAGATGGTAGGCAACATATCCTATCCTCTCAAGGATCTCAAAAGGTCCAACAAACCGAGGCGCCAACTTAGAACCCTTTCCATAACGGATCGGACTCTTCCGTGGACGCACTCTCAAGAACACATGATCACCAACAGAAAACTGACGATCTACCCTATGAGCATCTGCATACTTCTTTTGTCTATCCTGTGCAGCTACCAAATGCTCACGAATCCGCTCTACCTGCTGCTCCATCTCCCGAAGAATATCCGGCCCTATAAGCACCCTGTCCTCTAGCCGATCTCAACTCAAAGGAGTGCGGCAAGGACGACCATACAATGCCTGAAAGGGGGACATACCTATGGAGCTATGATATCCATTGTTATAAGAAAACTCCACTAGATAGATATAGTCCTCCCAACGTAACTGTTGGTCCATCACATACATGTGAAGCATGTCCTCTAACACCTGATTCACTTGCTCTGTCTGACCATCTGTCTCTGGGTGATAAGCTGAACTAAAATTCAATTGAGTCCCCAAAGCATGCTGAAGTGAGGTCCATAATGCTGAGTTAAAGACAAGATCTCTATTAGATATGATTCGCCTTGGAATCCCATGCAATCTCACTACATCTTCCAAGAAGACTCGTGCCACCACCACTGTCGTATAGGAAGCTCGAATAGGAACAAAATGAGCAACCTTAGTCAATCTGTCAACTATGACCATGATAGCATCATGACGACACGAAGAGACAGGCAATCCAACAATGAAATCCATGGAAATGATATCCCATTTCCAATCCGGTACCAAATTAGGTTGTAAAAGCCCTGCTGGGTGTTGATGCTCTGCCTTCACCCGCTAACATTCTAAACACTTCGACACAAAATCTGAAATGTCACGTTTCATACCAGCCCAATGATAAATTTGTCTAAGATCTGCATGCATCTTTTTGACACCTGGATGTGTCGAATAAGGTGCACAATGGGCCTCAGTTATGATCAAAGCACAAAGACCCTCCAAAGGAGGTACATAGATATGTCCATGGTGACGAAGAAGTCCATCTGCCTCAAGGTTATATCCAGAAAATCTACCCTCTAACGGCCTTCTGGACTCTATCACGGCTCTAACATCCTGATACCAAGTATCTTGAGGGAGAACTCCAAGAATTCTCTCTCTCAAATCTACTCCAAGGGACAATGCTGAAACTTTATGTCACCTACGACACAAACCATCTGCCACTACATTCTCTTTCCCCTGAATATAACGAACCTCAAAATCATACTCACAAAAGAATTCCATCCATCTCCGATGTCGAGCATTCAAGTTGGGCTGCGTGAATATATACTGCAGACTGCGGTGATTACTATGCAACTCAAACCGACGCCTTAACAGGAAATGTCGCCATCTAACCAAAGCATGAACTACAGCTGCCAACTTTAAATCGTGAACTAGATAGTTCAACTCGTGGTTCTTGAGTTTGCGAGACTCATAAGCAACCACACGTCCATCCTGCATAAGTACTGCACCTATACCTTCCAAAGAGGAATCTGTGCATACCATAAAATCTCTTGATGGATCAGGAACTCCCAAAATCGGAGCACTGACAAGGAGTTCCTTCAAGGTCCTAAAAGTTGCTTCACATTGTTCTGACCAAACAAGCTTCTTCCCTTTTCTCTGAAGAGAAGTAATCGGGTGTCTTATTCAGTAAAAACCTTCAACAAAGTGACGGTAATATCCGGCCAAACCCATAAAACTCCTAACTTCTGAAACGTTGGTCAACGTTGGCCAATCAACAATGGCTTGGATCTTTGAAGGATCCACAGATATACCTTCTCCCGAAACCACATGACCAAGATAGTTCACCTCAGCCTGGAAGAAGTCATAGTTTGCCAAATTGGCATAGAGTTGATTCTCCCTCAAGCACTGCAATACCTGACGTAAGTGACCCTCATGCTCCTCCATAGATCTAGAATAAATCATAATATCATCCAAGAATACAATGATGAAATGATCAAGGTAGGTGCAAAAAAACCCATTCATTAAGCTCACGAAAATTGAAGGTACGTTCGTCAACCCAAATGGCACCACTCTGAACTCATAGTGACCATAACGAGTACGAAACATTGTCTTATGAATGTCTGCATCCTGAATGTGCAACTGATGGTATCCAGACTTCAAATCAATCTTAGAGAACATCTTGGCTCCCTTAACCTGATCAAAAAGATCATCTATACAAAGCAATGGATATCTATTCTGGATGGTTACCTTATTCAACTGTCGGTAATCAATGCATAACCAAAGAGAACCATCTTTCTTGTTAATGAAGATAACAGGCGCACCCCAAACGGAAACACTAGGACGAATGAATCCCTTGGCCAACAATTCTTCTATCTGCAATTCCAACTCAATTAACTCTTGAGTAGTCATCCGATATGGAGCTCTCGAAATAGGTTCTGCACCAAGAACCAAATCGACGCGAAATACTATGTCTTGCTTCGGAGGCATACCAGGAATATCCAATGGAAACACATCAGCATACTCCCTTAGAATAGGGTGACTATCAAGAGTGATTTCTTGACTCTTTGACTCATCCAATTCCTCCAGAGTAACTACAAAAAGCTAACACCCTCTACACATACACCGCTTAAGTTGCATAGCGGAGATCATACATAGGGATATCGGCCTCTGGACTCCAACAATCTCCACTTCTCTGCCAAGGTCATCTAAACACTCCATTGTCTTCTTGCAGCAATCCACACGAGCACTGTGAGATGATAGCCAATCCATCCCCAATACAACTCCATAAGAACTCAAAGGAATAACTCGAAGGTCATCAGAGGTAACTATGGTTCCTAGGTCCAATTTACAACTGGGAATGAAAGCATCAACAGAAACATGGACACCTGTAGCCAACTCTACTTGCCACCTCCCCTAGTTTTCCTAGCCATGACCTAGCACTGTAAAAGAGAAAACGGTTCAGATCTACGACAACGATCAAACAAGGGAAGCACAAACATTAAGACCAAAGCAAAAAGGTCAAGTTGAATGGGCTCACTACAAACCCAGAGTACCCAGTGTTGAAACTTGGCTTTGATACCAAATGTAATGCCCCGCCAGCAACCCTAAAAGAAAACAACACAACTAGGCAACTAAAGGGTAAAATAATTTTTTTTTAAGATAAGTGCATTAATTATAACCATTGCGCGTCTAATAACATAGCAGAAGACTAACACATGATTTCCTAAGGGTTACCAACGAAGATTAATCATAGATTATATTAACACCATGGTTAATCCAATTGTCCATTTAATTAGATAAAGTAAATGCTTAAGTTCAAAATTACATATACATCTAAATTCCATAATGAAAGAATCAAGTATTCCCATGCATTCAATTTTCCATAAATCATTTATACATAAGATCAAAGCAACTAAATTAACATACATTCCACTGACATAATATTACAATATCCATAAATACATGGCCTCCAATAACACCACGGATTACAAAGTTATCATATCAAGGTTACAGAAAAGTCTGATACAATGATCACGGACATGAGTTGGTACATGAACCACAAACCAAGAAACACCAGCGAGGCCTTTCCTCGCCTGAAAATACAATCCAAATCATCTGATGGGAAGTGGCACTACCACCCGACCATGTGATCTCAAAATGGAACCACCCCACTGTGTTAAAAGATAGTAGAAAACGCTCAAGAAAGCAAAGTAAGACAAGTACAAAAGAACTACAAGACTCCGCAAACACCCATGTGATTCAACTCACAAGACACTAGTGACTCTAAGGAGAGAGTGTCATCACATAGCTTGATGGTTACCATGGTAGGCCTCCTAGGTCCCAGCTCTCTGTCTTGGTAACCTCTCCCCGCTTCCGGTTCCAACTAAGTCTCATGCGGACCCTACCAATCCTTTCGTGAAGACAAGGTGGTAAGTTTGTCATTCCAGGCCTTCTTGTAACATTACGAGCCCTGTACAAGCACTACACCTATGCACGAAGTACATTATCTTAATTAATATTTATTTTACCCACCCCCTAATCAATTATTAGGTTATCACTTCTTAACTGACTTCTGACGGGTTATCCTGTCATCCACTTCGGGCACGGCCCCCACTCAAAAACCACTCTCTCTCATAGGACACTAACAAGAAATGTCTCTCTATGAGAACTCTGTGATGAAACAGACAGCCATAACTAATCCTGACAAACCACAGGTGAAGGTTACACAATCACTAACCCAAGATTTACCATTTGGACAAAAACACACAATGGCTCACATCAACGGGGTTATACAACAACACCAGACCAATGAGATATAATAACATAGGACATAATGATAACTCAACTAGAATTGCAACGGAATTAAGCTTGACTGCAAACAGCATTTACACAAGACCCTAATACAGACAATCTTTCTTTACAATAGCCAAAAGCATAAATAACTTGTAAATAAAGAATTTCCAGAAGATAAGAAAACACAACTATTTTAATACAAATTAATCAATGTTGTCATTTGTCCAATAAGATTTAAATCAATCACACAAACATTAATCTCCTAATGTTTTTGAGCATAAATATAAAATCTCTAAATCTACAAGCTTTTCTGAAAACACCCAAATTATAATTTAATTATATTCATAAAATATAATTATAGCTATAAATTATAATTATATTCAATACCTATAAATAATTCACTTAAAATTATATTTCAAAATATATATCTATCATCTCAAAATTAATTGCCACGAAAATAAAATAATACTAAATAACTTAATACCCATAATAAAATATATATATATATATATATATATATATATATATATATATATATATATATATATATATATATTTATATATATATATATATATATATATATATATATATATCATATAAGTATACAAATTAATTTTTATAAAAATATAATTTAATACCCTGCACCGAAACCGAAATACTACATCTCGGTCTGCACACAAAAAACCTTGGGAAAGCAAATTTTAGTTACCACCTGCCATGTACGGTACTACGTGCTGTCGTAGGTAGCACAGTACTGCTACCGCACAGTAGTCGTACTACCGTCGGTAGTGCTACCGAGGGTTAGTTTTATTTTTATTTTTTTATATATTTTTTTAAAAATTAATTTCCTTTGCTCAATACAACAATAAAATAAATTTCCAATATCAATGAAATTCTCTCTCACAAAATTTTATTTAATATATTTTTTCTAAAATTTAAGTAAATTATTTTTCCAAGACTTAAATAACCTAATAAATTTAATTAATAATTAAATTTATTTTCTAAAGCATATAAGCCATTTCACAGAGATCTGATTATTAAACAAAAACTACCATAGCCAAATCTCATAACAAAATCAACAAGAGAGGATGATTTCTCTGGTAAATCCCATTCCTCCCAAATCTTGAAATTTACATGCATAATAAAAATCTTGGTAATATTTGCCATAATAATTCTCTCAATTTTCTCAAAAACTTAATCCATAACACTCAAGAAATAATTTCTTTTCATAAACTAGAAATTAACATCAGGAATGGACTTTAACCAAGAATAAGAAATAATCAAACAGGATTTCAAATTTGACAAACACCTTAATACACACATCATTCAGAGAGATGAAAGAAAGAGAATTTTTTTTTAAAAAACAACAATCAAAATAAGCCACCCAACCTGGTATAGCTTTCCTTGAAGAAATTTGTAGAAGAGCCATAATCCTTCAACAAGCTTCCAAATAAAATTTCTCTTCACCTAAATTCTCTAACCTGTTTCCTGTGTATCCTAAAATAATGACCTATTCCTCTTTTTAAACTAAAATTCTAGGTTGAATATCTTTTTCCCCAAAAACCTAAATTTAGAATAAAAGCAATTTTCTTTTATTTTCTAATATTATAATCAAGGATAAGTTAACATGCAATAATTAAAAATCATTATTCTTTCTTTTCTTTTCTCATGCAACTGTAATTAATTTTCTAAATAAAAAAATTAAAGCAATGCTATAATTTTAATGAATTCTTTTATTCATTTATTTATTTAAAATTCTAAGAAACAATAAATACAATTAATCTAATTTATTTTTCCACTAAAATTTAAATAAAATATATTTCTAATATCATGCAGCTTGCAATCTTAATTTAATAACTTCTTTTAATTAATTAAATTTATAATCTCAATGCATACATAAATCAACTATGAGATAACTCCATGAACTTTAATTAATTAAATCAAATCCACTAAAACACACAAACTGAACAAATCTCAAGCAAATACTCATAAAAAGATCAGATGACAAAATACGAAGGTCGAACTAACTGACAGGACGACCAACTGACGACACTCACACGAGTGTAAATGAGTAAAATAGGGTCAACTACTATCTCTTCTACTTCCATCGAAAAATATAAGGCACGCTCAAACCTGTGAAGCCAAGTGGAGACGATACCCCATATCTACCCGGTACTTGTACCTGCAATATCCTGCATCACCGAACCACACATGCATATATACAATATAGAAAACACGGCATACACACCGATGAAGGAGAATCGCGACATTCCCTGTCTCATCAAAATGAGTGAAGAAAAATCGTCCCCTTGCATCCAATACACTCGCAAACACACAACATATAATTACACATTGCATAGATAAAGTAAAATGTCAGTAGATAGCAACAATCCATGAAATGTCATAAATCACAAGTACTGAAATACTGTAAATAAATTACTCATCTCATATCCAGATAAAGCATAAAATAATGTCATAAAAATCTAAATAACACATCATGGTAATGTATCCACTAAAAACAAACAATAATAAAATATGAGTCTAATGAGTTCAAACGAGTAGGGGTACTAGACCAATTGTATCTCAATGTTGGGCATGAGAATTGGTATATGAACAAAGTTTTTTAAAGTCAAAAGATGGTAGTTACAAATAGTTAAAGGAAGACTGGGTTCACTTGAAGAAAAGGAAATATATTTAAGCGCAGAAGGAGAATGCAACATATATTGTTAATGTTGCCAATTTTTGTGAGGCATCCAAACTCGTAAAAGAAAGCATTTCATATTGAAAGGAAGCAATGGACATTTAATTTGCATAGCCACACAATAAGAATGTTAGCTTTTCAACTACCTACCATACTTAGTGAATGCTCTATTAACCATGAGTTAACAAGTGAAGCCCATAGAATAAGCTTTATTTATTTTTTAATCATTTAGAGAAACTAAGCTTTTGAGTTGTTTGGTCATTTCATATATTCAGTTGAGTGAGTATAGACTTGATTCATAAATCTTTTGGAGAAAAAATGTTATATTTATTCGGTGCATGTGTGGGGAATGCTAAAAATTTTCATGCAATAGAAGTATAAAAGATTAATTTGGAGAAATAAGGGTGTATTATCAATTTTAACATTTTTCATTGCTAAATTTGAATATGCAGAGGATAGATCGAAAATTTTATGTATTAATCCTTTCAGCTGGGAGGATAAATTCGTTTTGATGGTTAAACCCTGGTTCTCGAGTTTTAACCCATCTACTGATTCATTTAATGAGATTCCTATTTGGTTTAGGCTCCCTAACCTTCCCCTTCATCTATGGACGGACTCTCTACTAGAGGAAGTGGGGGGGGCTTTAGGCGAATTCCTAATGATTGATAAGGATTCTTTCCAAATTTATCATTCTACTTATGCTCGGATTTTGGTTAACATTGATGTTTCTAAAGGGCTTCCAGCTGTGATAGAGATTGAATCTTCCTTGGGATCTTGGGTTCAACCACTTGACTTTGAAGGTATCCCCTTTAGATGTCGAAAGTGCTTCCAGACTGGACATATTGCTGCACGGTGTGAAATTAATTAAAAAAAAAAAAAAAAAATCTGCTTCTTGGTGGAAGGGTGCCTCCTCTGAACACTATTTTGTTAAAAAGAAAAGCTTCTCCTAGGTGGTTGTGCAGGTTCCTCAGGCTGATGGTATTGTGCCTCCGATTGCTGCCTCTGTTTCTGGTGTAGCTTTTCCTCAGGAGTGTGTGGATGCTTGCGGTGGCATCCCGACTGATCATTTGAAAAATGTTGGATCTTCCTCTTCGGTGGATGGCCTTCCCGCTTCCCAGATTGTTGTTGGACCTTTGTCTGATTGTCCGATTTTTGTTGTCCTTGCCTCTCTGGATGTTGGCTCTGTTCCTCCTGGTGATGGGAGGTCCTCTATTCTGGACCCATCCTCTTGGCAAAAGGTTGCTGCTAGGGTTGAGGAGGAATAGATTACTATTAAAAGTAAAAAATTTAAATTGTCCCAGTCCTCTTTTGATATGACCCTTCGATCCCACAAGGGTAGGTCAAATTCTTGATCCATCCTGGTTGGGTTGGGGCTGCTGGTCTTCTGCAGCCCGCTGGTTTTTGTTGGGGGTCCTTCTTGTGTTGCTCCCCATTTTTTGTTTGGCTGTGTTGAGTCTCTTTTGTGTTTTGTTTCTTTGAGTGGTCTTTCAAGTTTATCTTAACCTGTCTTGTAAAGGGTTTTTGGTCCCTTAAAAACTTGTTTTCCTTAATCAAAAACATTTAAATTCTTATTCATGGTCTCACATTTTTCTTGTATTCTCGGAGCAATTTGTGATGCACCTTGATAGGGTTTTCAAGGCTCTTGGAGACTCAATTTATACATTTGGTAGATAGAGAGAAACATACACTTATCAAAGGTTGGAGAAAATGGAGGCCAGAAAATTTTAATCATCCCAAGATAGTTTCTTTCTTAGGGATGATTCACTATTTGAGAAGCATCATTTTCTATTTGTGTCCTTGAAAAGAGGAGGGGGTGGGAGAATGTTGGAAAATATTATGTCTTTTCTTTACTTTACTTTATGGTTTAATAAATAATATTTAGTTGCTAAAATTCATTTGACAAGAATTGTTTCTTGTAGGGTAGTGGAGGAAATGGAGGCCAGAGGTATTTAATCATCCCAAGATAGCTTCTTTCTTAGGGATGATTCACTATTTGAGAAGCATCCTTTTCTATTTGTGTCTCTGAAAAAGGAGGGTGGTGGGAGTGGGGATGGGAGAATGTTGGAAAATATTACGTCTTTTCTTTACTTTGCTTTATGGTTTAATAAATAATATTAGTTACTAAAAGTCATTTGACAAGAATTGTTTCTTGTAGGGTAGTTATAAAGTCAATTCTATGCATTGTAAGATCATCTAATTAGAATGCCACTTAAAAATTAGTACTATATTTTGTTATTGATCTACAATGGTGTAGTCTTTTCATATTCAAGTCTTGGGATGTGCTATTTGTGTTGATATGTTGGTGGTAGAATGTGGATACTTCTCAAATGTACAACATAACCTTGTAATGGAGTGCTCTTCATTTTGATTTAGAGATGGTTGGATTTATATATTTTGATGATCGAGAATAGATGGTTGAGATTTGATTTGAAGATTAATGGTAGATAATTTATATGAGGTTAGAGTTTGTGGCCTAGACTACCAAGTGACATCATTAGATTGATGTATTTGAGAGGAGGATTGAATAAATATTAAGGGCTAAATTTTGTTTGATCAAATCCACTGGTAGAGGATGAGTATTCTCATATATGAACATCAAATTTACGTGGAAACCCAAAAGGGAAAAGCCACGATGAGAATAGCTACTTGGATCTATTGTCGAAACCCAACCTCACAAAGAAATGATAAATCACTTACAATAAGAAGTAGGAACCAACCTACTGGAGACACCAATCCCCATTTACATTTACAAGCACCAACCTACATGAGACACCAATCCCCTACTCCAAGATCTGAGCCCCAACTCAAATGTATGAGACACCAATCCCACTGACATACAAAATACATGAATTGCAGACCTTTAATCTAAATACGCAACTTTCTTATGATCTAAACAACCCTTCAAAACACTCTTTCTCAATAAATATGATATTCTGATGAAACCACACAATGATTGGGATACAACTCACATAGCATCACCCTCATATTACACATCAATCATTCAATTTTTAGATATCACAATAACAAACACACTAGGAATTTATCTAGATTAACTATATGAGATAGTAAAATATAATTTTGAACTAAACACCTTGTTCATCAATCCCTATAATGTAGATGAGCAATATAATACCAAAAGGTGTGACTTGACATGCTAGTGCTCATGGTGGTATACTTTTTAACATGTTTCTTAATTATAATCTAATGCATACATATCTTAGATCTAACTTCAAAAAGTATTTTGTCCTTGTAATTCATCAACCATATCATAAGCATGGGATCATTCTTCTTTCTATTTAAAATCACTACTATAATTTACAGTTCTTATTAGGGATGATGTAATATCTCTTATTAGGGTTACTGTAAATTTGTATTGATTTAGCTCCACATAACACCAATGGTTGTCTTAATTCCAATCAAATCTACTAATAAAAATGGTATACTTACAAAATATTCAAAAATGAATTATAAACTCTTGCAAAAAGAAACAACTCACAATACCTAATTACTCACTACACCAAAAATTGCACTTACAATCAATTCATTTTACAAAAAAAATGAGAACAATACTAACAATGTCATTATCAAGAAATATGATGAATCTACAATGAATGTAGCTACAAGAGCCATCTCGAAATTACATATAGTACGTGTTAAGACAACTACCTAAAACATAGACAAACGGGTACTATAAAAGTTGCCCAAACAACAATTCAATAAAGCTCAATTACAATCCCTATTTGGGGAATTGCTCATGACTAGTTCAAGGGTTTTCATCCACTAACCATGTAAATTGGGACGTTTATGTCCTCCAATCTCCAATGATAGATGAATAAGGTATCCAAGCTATTCACGTAATGTAAATGGATAAACAAATATGCCTTCTCTCAACCCCTATCTTGATTAATATGCAAATTTTAAATGCATCTCCCTTCCCTCCAAAATACACCCGCAGTCCTTGGCCAATGATAATCAAATTGTTATATAACACCCATGGCCACCATAATCCGGGTGCCCAATTTAAACAATTACATTTCTATATGTTACTTTCCCTACACTCATAGGAAATGAAAAATGGTCTTATAGGTCAAGCTAGAATCTTAAGGAAAAGGGAGACATAATAAATGATAATCCCAACCTTAAATAAAAAATGTCAAATTATTTAATTTCTTAATTTCAAAGCGTGCTTGCATCTATTAGCTTTTTTTTTAATATATGTAAAAGATGTCTAGAGATGTCATAATTCTACAATGTAACTTATCAATGCAGACATATCATGACCAAAAACCATAAGCAAGATGTCACAATAACACTTAAATATAAATATAAATAAAATCATCCTATAGTAAAATAAAATAATTCTTAAATAAATGGAAAATGGCTCTTCGAATAAAGATGAACTATAAAATAAAATTAACATATACAAATAAAAATGAATTAATTTTAAAGTATATTTTAACAAGATGTTGGCCATTTAATTTTTACTTTAAAAACATAATTAACACATGATATGCGACTTTGTGAGACCAATCTAGAACACCTCTCAACATAATAAAGACATAATAAAGATGTAGATTGTCTATTAAAGTGTGGATTGTTGGGCCTTTAATAGGATCAAGCTTGATAATATGTCGTGAGGCCCTTCAATGAGGTTCGGAAGAAACACTAAATCCTCAAGGGCTCAATTATTTGGACAATTATCCACACATAATATCAAATGGACACCAATCCAAATCGCCCTCTCGTATCTTTTGTTCATTTTAGTAAATCAATAAACAATTTCACTTTATTTCAATGTTTGAGATTTTATGTTCTAGTTTCAATACCATTACCTGAATGTCAAGAACCTTTTCTAGTGATTGGTGGAATATGTTGCCCGTAAGTACAACCATTTAGCATCCAAAACCACATCCAGTCCAAACTGAATTTATCCGTTAGGATATAGTCAACAACAATAAGATCCTCATTATTTACTAGTACTAGGCACTTTTTGCTTTGCTGTCCTAGAGTCAAATGGATAAGCTGGCAAAGGTGCCTACAGACATAAATCTTGCACAAAAAATTAAACTAGGGGAAAGGACCCAATAGTTGTGCACCCTAACTTTGCGCTTCTCAAAATCCTACTTGGAAATTTCAAATCGCTCCGATTTTTTTACAACAACTTACTTGGCAAGTCCCCTGCTTATAACTAAGGTACCAGGGCCACATCATCAAATATGATGCCATATCAGCATGCTTTTTGCCAAGGTGTCCAAAACAGCCCCAAAAAAAAGTGAGACCAATAAGCGTGCAAAAGAGACCCCAATAGTTGTGCAGCTGATATGGCATCACCTAATTGGTTACTTTTTACAATATTAGTACATTTCTTAACAACTATTGGTACATTTCCTAACAACTGTTGGTACATTTCCTAACAAAAATTGATATTTTTTGTTTCAAACAATAGGTTTTATTTGTTCAATTTTTGGAACAAAAGGTATCAACAACCCTCACAACAATTGGTACATGCTCAACTACTGGGTCTTTTCCCCTAGTGCCAAAAAAGTTGAACATCACCAAACTCTTGAAGTCCTGTAAATGCAGATGAAAAAAAACATAGCGTTCAAACGGTCCAATTCTATCATTGCCTAAAGGGATGCTTGTTTCTTCCATATAGATGAGTTGAAATTTTGGTCCACATCTGACATCATGATGCTAATGAGTATCTTCATTACAAGATTCACACTTCAGCTGATATTGTCACACATTTGCAGGCATATGACTTTTTTAAACTTATAAACACAACCCTTACCTCATAGATTAGATAAACTAATATAGGTTTAAAGTTCAGGATTGAATTATGGTTTAAAGTTCTTCAGCTATAACGATTCAACACTCTTACTTCCTAAACTCTGATCAAATTATGCTTTTCCCTTATTTTGAATACTTAAATCTTCCTTCTAATAAATTCTACATAAATCTCTAATTCCCTAACCATAAGGATAACATCTTCAAGAATTTTGGTTTAAACATACTTATCTTAATTTCAATTTTGTGTCGCATATTGGAGATATTGATATTGAACACCGTGCTTTGTGGAGTTTGGGTTACAACTATAAAACTTGGAATTTCTTCAGTCTTTCACTGTAATGTAGTTTTGGAACCGGTGTATGAGATGCATACAATATGGTTAGTCTCAATTTCCATTCACTCTTTTAGTCAAAGTATCAACAAATTGAGTAAATACTCTTCCACGATTTTAGGATAGCCATTTGTGCTTCCTTGCGTGATTTGCTCAATCCAAGTGTAGCAAAGTACACACCAACTTTTCATCATGGTCAAGAAACAGTTGCACCTTACAGGTTAATTTGAGCTTTGCTCAACTATGCACATTAATCATCATCTATAGATTAAAAAAGGGCTTAAAATGGCCTGCTTCCCCTGCCATCCCCCAAAAACTGGCCCCAGGATTGCTGCCCCCATCCCCAGAACACTGTTTGATTCCTCTTCCTCACGCAGGTAGTAGAAATTAAAAAAATTATATAGTCAAAGATTTACTTTACTATCTCCTTGAATTTATCTATTCCAAATTTCTTTATAACTAAAGATTCTGCAAGATTTGGGTTCATTGTCCAGCAAATACATGCCTTAGTAAGGTACTCAACCTTGCTACGGTTAGGTAGTTCCCCCATCACAACAGGCATGCCAACAAAGTTTATAAAGCTCCTTGGTATAAAAGACTGCTGTAAAACACAAACTAAAAACAAATACAATGTATTGTGACACATGCTAATACGGTCCAAACAGTAAATTGCAATAAACAAACCATCAATATGGTGCCAATACATTCTGAGAGTATCGATTTGAAACAAAATATCTCTCGGAAAGTTTCAAACCACAACAGAAGGTATAGTGTCTTGAGAAGAAGTGGCTTAAGGTAATCAATCTCCACACCGTCGGACTAATCATGCTGCTGACAAGGATTTTTACAGCTTTTACCATCATTCTCCAATGTATTAATCAATGATTCTCAACCCCTATCAGCTTATTCCCGTCAGTACCTACATTATTCCATCCATCATCATCCTGTTCGAGATGGAAATTTGCACTTGATCTTCCTTTAATAGAAATTCCGAGTATATTATATTTAGAAATGAAGAAGAATATGTTGCATCATATTTGCACCTAACAATAGGGCAGAACTTACTCTTGTCATAGAGGAGTCGAACTATACCATTCAGTATATAAGGCACAGTAGGTAGTTTATTTAAAATGCTGCTTTTATTTTTTTCATCCAGCTGCTACATCATATTGAACAAATTTTGGTATCTTCTTTTTTTTTCAATTTGTTCATTTAAGTGATACGCTCTCCAACCTATTGCCAAACCACAGCCTGATGGACAAATTTAGTACCTTCTTAATAAATTTCCCGCAGCTATAATTATCTGTGGATGTATTCAGAATATCTTCTCTTCATTTCCCAATGTCTTCAACAATCTATGGACCAAGCAATTTTCACCCTCCTCCCGCCTCTATGACCTTGGTAGGATGTTCTAACTTCATGCTAACAGCATTTATCTATTAGCAACTAATATATGTTGCTTAATTAGGTAGAATAAACACTCTTGCAAGAGAAAAGCGGAAGAGAGACAGTTGCACTTTTCATGTTCCCAGTGCCAGGATGATTCCTCCCACAATTTAGTTGAGCTCCTTGCTCAAGAATTTCTCCCTGAAAGAAATTTGAACTGGGCATCCTAATAAGCATGACTGAGCATCTGAACCCTACACTTCATCAGCTCAAAATCATTTAATTGAAATTGTTAAGAGGTGCCAACATCAATCAGTCCAGTAGCTTCTACTCATCATTTTCCTGATCCGTATCCTCAACCAACATTGAGTCTGTGAACCCTTCCTACCCTCCCGATCTCTCCCAAAATTACAACTCTCGCCCTTTCTGGTCTGAAGGTTAATTGAAACTTCTGTACCTGCTCCTTTAGATTTACTGGTGCTTATGTCATCCACCTTTCCTCAAAGCTAACCAATTCATGAGCTACAGGCCTTCTTGCTCCCACACAAAAAATTCCACTTCCTGCATTCAGAAAAAAAAATCCACAAAAAAATGAATACAAGCACAAATGGCCTAATATTCTATAGAACTTTTGGAATCTGAATAGGAAAAAATTACTTCAACAATAACAAGCAAACAGTTATAGGAATCTGGAAGTCTATAATGAAATAATAGTTATAATAGTTAAAAAGCAATGGTATAGACCAAACACTACCATAACTGAAGCTCTGGACAGAAACAAAGCTTACAACCCCTAAATTTGATTAAATTTGAATTAAAAAAAAACAGTTAATAAAACTGAAATATAATTTAAGTAAAAGCAAACAAGCAGACAAAGATATCTGAAAAAAATGTTGAAATGGCACTAGCAGCTACAGAGTTTGAAAAAATCAATCTCCAATCTGCCAAAATTCTATTATATCTACACATTAAAGAATAATATTAACGAAACCATGCAGGCATCTATTTTCTTTTCTAGATACTTATGGGCCACCTCATTGTGGCGTCCACAATCTTCATGTGATATAAAAATGACATTTGTATGAGATTTTGGCCACCTTCCTATAGAGTGCAGCTTGATTGCCAACACGCTAGTTTTTTATTTCAGATTGTAGGAGTAAAGCTTTATCAATCCCAAAGCAGGCTTTAGGGGGGAACATGCAGGGAATTGATGCAAGCGTTCTCCACTGGTCCAACATATACTTGTTTTTAATATAGGTACTAGACACTAAAAGCTTTGTCCATTCTGAAGCAAGCTTTAGGGTACAGCACCTGGGATAGGGATGCTAGCATCACCCTGTACTCCTAAGGTAACTTCTGTTAACTCGTTACTATCATCCTACTTCGAAGTAGTGGATATTCTCTACGCCTAAAGCTTAGGTTTACTTAAGCCCAATTAACTAGGGTAAAGCAGGGCAAAATGGTGAGTTTCAAAATGGTAAAAGCAAAAATTCTACTATGTCTACACATTAAAGAATGATATTAACGAAACCATGCAGGCATCTATTTTCTTTTCTAGATACTTATGGGCCACCTCATTGTGGTATCCACAATCTTCATGTGATATAAAAATGACATTCGTATGAGATTTTGGCCACCTTCCTATAGAGTGCAGCTTGATTGCCAACACGCTAGTTTTTTATTTCAGATTCTATGAGTAAAAGCTTTATCAATCCCAAAGCAGGCTTTAGGGTGCAACATGCAGGGAATTGATGCTAGCGTTCTCCACTGGTCCAACATATACTTGTTTTTAATATGGGTACTAGACACTAAAAGCTTTGTCCATTCTGAAGCAAGCTTTAGGGTACAGCACCTGGGGTAGGGATGATAGCATCACCCTGTACTCCTAAGGTAGCTTCTGTTAACTCGTTACTATCATCCTAATTCGAAGTAGTGGATATTCTCTGGGCCTAAAGCTTAGGTTTTTTAAGCCCAATTAACTAGGGTAAAGCAGGGCAAAATGGTGAGTTATTTTAACATTTGCTACATGAGATGAGTTCAAAATGGTAAAAACAAAAATTCTACTATATCTACACATTAAAGAATAATATTAACGAAACCATTCAGGCATCTATTTTCTTTTCTAGAGACTTATGGGCCACCTCATTATGGCGTCCACAATCTTCATGTGATATAAAAATTACATTCGTATGAGATTTTGGCCACCTTCCTATAGAGTGCAGCTTGATTGCCAACACGCTAGTTTTTTATTTCAGATTCTATGAGTAAAAGCTTTGTCAATCCCAGAGCAGGCATTAGGGTGCAACATGCAGGGAATTGATGCTAGCGTTCTCCACTGGTCCAACATATACTTGTTTTTTAACATAGATACTAGACACTAAAAGCTTTGTCCATTCTGAAGCAAGCTTTAGGGTACAGCACCTGGGGTAGGGATGCTAGCATCACCCTGTACTCCTAAGGTATATTCTGTTAACTTGTTACTATCATCCTACTTCAAAGTAGTGGATATTCTGTAGGCCTAAAAGCTTAGGTTTTTTTAAGCCCAAATAGCTAGGGTTGAGCAGGGCAAAACGGTGAGTTATTTTAACATTGTCTGCATGAGATGAGTTCAAAATGGTAAAAGCAAATAGCTTTTAAGCTAGAAACCCAAGTACTATGATAAGGTGTTCAAATTAAGTAATATTGCAATTCCAACTCCTTTTGAACAATGTGGCCTGTTAGATGAGGCCAGGTGCAACACCAAGTGACTTCAAGTCAAGCGATACCCCTTGCACTTGGTGTCTAGGCCAAAGTTTACCCAAAAGAAACAAGTTCTCAAACAATACTGAGTGGTTTTTGTGTGCTTTGGAGGCCTCCTTGCCTTTTGACTATTTCTAATGTTTATACCATTCTAAAATTCCAATCTACAATACAATACAGCTGTTTATCATGGCTAAGGATTTCTTTCCACATTACTATGAACTATCTATTTACCTGATTATATTCTAAAATTCTACTAATTTTTATTACAAACTCTATAAGAGGCTTCTAGGACAAGACTCCAGTGTCAAACATAGGAAACAAAAATCATAACCCACTTGTATCAAGATATATTTATCAAAAACATTTACATGAGAAAATTGCAATTCAGTAACTACTTAATAATCCTATGACTATCTACAGATATTCGCTATTCTAAAACCAACAATCCTTAAGGTTTACAAAAAGGAGTGAAAAAAACCTGAATTTTGTTGAGCAATAGGGCCATTATTCCCTCTGCGATTTTGATATGCTTTTTTTCATTTTGACTCAGCAATTGAAGAACATGAGGATCACTTCTACACAACTGCATTTCTTCAAAACTTGCCTTAATGCCAGTAATAACCTTGAGTTTCTCCAGTGTCTTTGTCTTCCTGATGTAAAACCCTCTCAAAACATACTATATTTTGATGGCTGCAGTGGTCTTTCAATTTGATCAGGAGGAACCATTGCACACCATGGGTGATCTATATACACAAAGCACACTGGAATTGAAACAGTTGAGGAAGAAAAAGAACCTGAAAGTTGAAACTGGAACACCATACATGCTTTGTGGGTTTCAATTCCACTCGCTCCTGGAGACAGAGTTTTTCATTCTCTAGACTTCTCACGACAATTGAAATAGACAAACCAAATAAGATAAATTGCAATTATATATTATCCACCACTTTTTTTGGGTTTCCCCCTATAAATCTAGTTAGAAGGTGCCAACATCAATCAGTCCAGTAGCTCCTACTCATTATTTTCCTCATCCGTCTCTTCAACCAACATCCGTTCCCTGCACCTTTCCACCCCTCCCGATTTCTCCCAATATTACAACTCTTATCATCTCTGGCCTGAAGGTCAACTGGAAATTCTGTACCTGCTTCTTCTTTAAATTTACTGGTGCTTATGGCATCCACCCTTTCATGAAGGCTGACCAGTTCATGAGCTACAGCCCTTCTTGCCTCCCGTAAAAATGATTTCACTCCCTGTATGCAGAAATGAAATCCATGGCAAATGAATACGCACAAATGGCCTAGAATTCTATAGAACTTCTGGAATCTGAAAAATTAAAAAATACTACAACAAAAACAAGGACGCATCTATAGGCATCTGGAAGTCTAGTGAAATAATAGTAATTAAGCAAAAGTATTGGTCAAACGCTACCATAACTGAAACTCTGAACAAATACAAAGCTTACAACCCTAAATTTGATCAAATTTGAGTAAAAGGAGAACTGTTTATAAAACTTAAGTATGATTTAAGTAAAAGTAATCAAACAGCCACAGATGTCTGTAAAAATATTGACATGTCTCCAGCAGCAACAAAATTTGAAAAATTAAAATATCTCAAAGCTGAATTCCAGCCATATTAAGTAATAAGCATAGCCGCCGAAATTCTTCTATTTCTACACGTTGAAGAATAACATGAACAAAACCATGCTGGCATCTATTTTCTTTTCTTTAGACTCACGGGCCACCTCGTTGTGGCGTCGATCACCTTAATGTGACATAAAAATGATGCTGTATGAGCTTTAAGCCACATTCCTGTAGAATGCAGCTTAATCGTCAATACACAAAAATTTTAATTCAAGTACTACAAATCAAAGCTTTGCAAATCCCAAGGCAGCCTTTAGGGTGCAACATACAGGGATTGATGCTCGCATTCTCCTCTGGTCGGACACATACTTGATTTTAATATGGGCACCAGACACTAAAAGCTTTGTCGATTCCGAAGCAAACTCTAGGGTACAACACCTGGGGTAAGGATGCTCGCATCATCCCATACTCAGAAATTAGCATGTTACCATCGTCCCCCTTTGCAGTAGTCGATATTATCTAGGCTTCAGGCTCAGGTGGTCTTGAGCTTAATTAAGGGAAAGCGGGGCAAGATGATGGGCTATTTTAAGATATGTTGCATCAGACATGTTTATCAAAAAAGTTTGCATGTGCAAATCGCAACTCACAAAGTGCTCTATAATACTACCTACTGAATTCGCTATTCTAAAATCAACAACCCTTAGGGTTTATAAAAGGGAGTAAAAAATTACCTGAATTTCGTCAAGTTTGAGCAACAGCGACATAATCCCCTCTGCGATTTTAAGACGCTCTTTCTCATTTTGACGCATCAATTCAAGACAGTGAGGATCATTTATATGCCGTCGCATTTCCTCCATACTAGCCTTGACGCCGGCAATAACCTTGAGAATCTCCAGTGTCTTTGTCTTCCTGACATAAAACCCTCTGAAAACAGACTGTATTTTGACGGCTGCTGGGATCTCGTCCATATGACGAGGAGGAGCCGTTATAGCCCATGGGGAATCTATATTCACAAAGCGCACTGGAATTGAAACGGCAGACGAAGAAAGAGAAGAAGAAACTGGAACCCTGTACATACTTTGTGGGTTTCGATCCCAATCCCTCCTGGAGACAGAATTGTTCATGCTCGAGACTTCTCACAAAACAACTGAAGATGACTGACCAATTGCGATTATATATATCCCACCTGGTTTTCCCTCTATTATTCCTCCTGCATCAGTAAATTTGAATCAGCTGGTACTCAACAGCTGACTTCTCACGCACAAATCATATAGGGGAAAGCATTTGGTAGTTGAGCATTTTTTATTTTGTTTTTTCAAAATACTATTTGAAAATTTCAAAATCATTTTCTAACTCTCTTTTTCTTTTTTCTTTTTTTGGAATAAGCTAAAATCATTTGTCATTTTTTACAATAGTTTATTTGGTAAGTTTTTCTTTTAGAATTAAAATTTTGGATCACATTATCAAATATGATGTCACATAATATGTTTTTCTGTTGAGCTGTTTAAAAGATCCAAAAATAAATAAAAAGATGGAAAGTTGTGCACTAGTCATGTTTTATTATGTGATATCACATGATTTGTTCCTTTTTTAGATCTAAAAAATACATTTCAAGTACTCCTCATCAATACTAACAATTTTAAATGAGATCTTTTTTTTTTATTCATGGTCCATACCTACGTTTCAATTGAATTTCTCTAGATAAATAAAATGCAACATTCATATAATAAAGCTACCATACCAGCAAAGGGCAGAAATGCTTGAAAAGAAAATTGGAGACACGATGAATTTTCGGAAGCCTTCGGCTAGGGTTTCTAAGTTTTGGTAAGGGTTTGTTGGTTCTTTTCAACAATGGTTATCATCTTACAAGGTGGTGTCAGGTCGCACAAGTGATGGCAGATTTGAGCAAGCTTCGGCTTCATCCTTGGAGACTTGGGCTAGAGAGGCGCAAGAGGGTTTTGGGTGCATGGGTCTTGCCCTAAACCACCATTTTTTGTTGATTCTTGCTTGAAGATGGATTGTGGATGGAAATAATGGAAGAAAATTTGGTTGTTGCAAGGGGAGGTGAAGCATAGGATGCCACGGTCTACAAGAGATGCCAAAAACATGAGACATAACATGATGGATCGGCTTCTAAGAGACCCACAATTAATTTGGGGGATGCAATAATAAACAAAGTCATAGATGATGAGCAGTTCTACACTTCCATGGGGCATATAGGGAGATTTAAAGGTTTCTGACCGGGCCTTGGGGAACTCAACAAATGGATTGCTGAGTTTTGGAGCCCTATTTTAGAGGATGATGTTAAGATCTATCTTGGGGCTCAGACGTTTTTTGTTGTGATTTTTGATAATGTACAAGATTAGGAGAAAAATCATGTGTGTTCATATCAAAGGAGTTGGGAGGACAAACATTTGTTATATCTAAAACCATGGTCCCTAGCTTTCAATCTTGCCAAAATTTGAAATGGGATCTCGTTTTGTTGCAGGATCCTAAGCCTAAATGTATGAAACAAATCTCATTCTATGGTGAAATCCCAAACCTAAATCTATGAAATGAGATCTCGTTTCAAAAACAAAAAGGGATCTCATTTCAAAAATAATACGGGATCCCATTTCCTTTTACATTGTAAATGGCCTATATTTAAGTATAAGTCACATTTCAATTTGTCTTTTTCCTTTCTTATAGTTTAAGTTATATTCCATGTATATATTGGCAGGATGTTTGACAGTGGTTTCAGATCTCTAGGAGTTATAATGCAAATTCTAGATTTTAGAAGATCTTATAAATTTTTAGACTTCATCAAATTTCAATAATCGCTCCTATCAACATTTTCTCGCTCTCTTTATCTCACTCTCTTTGTCTTTCTTGGGCTCTAGTTTATCTGTTGTTGTGTGATTTGTTAAGCACGGTGTTTTGCACATTTCATGTTTGTTTCTACTCAAATATTTGCTTGTGCAAGAGACAATTTATTCATGAACTAATGATTGTTGTTGTTGTTTTGGTTTTTTGTCCGTTTTCAATTTTTAGGTTTTTGGGATTATTTGATTTTTTTGTGCTTTCTTCGGGATATTTTACAAATGATGTTATTTTTTTCAAGACATTTTACAAATATTTTTGAAGTTTTTTTAGGATATTTTATGAATGTTTTTTTGGTCTTTTTTCGGGATATTATTTAATTTTTAGGGATTTTTTCAAGATTTACGAGCAAGATGTATTTATTTGCCCCCAATATCTAGCAAGGCAAGGAATATTATGAATGGATGAATGAATTGCTAAGATGGAGATGGATAAGAGAAAGATGGAGGTAGCTTATTACAGAATCAGAGCTAAGTTGGTTTCCAAGGACTATCTCGTGGTGGGATAACATGTTTGTCCAAGCTAAGGGATTTGACAATGTAAGGAAATGGCATGTGATCCACATGAAGGGACATGTCAAGAGGTTTTTGAAACCATGTTTTTGCATTTTTCTTTTTGTCCCTAGTTTTGATCAAGATCAAGGATGGAAAAGGCAATACGAATGGAGATAGGATACAGATAAGATAAGCAAGATCAAAGGCAATAATGGATGACGGAAGCAAGAAATGGATAAGATAAGGGTTATGGACTAAAATGTGTGGATAAGTTAAGCTGATAGGATGCACGATGCTTATGACAATCCTTTTCCTTGTCAAGATCAAAGATGAAAAAAGGAAAGATGGATGAAGATAGGATGGTAGATACTTGAGAATGAAGTATGATAGAAGATGTGGTAGGCAGGACACCATGGATAAAACTTACCCCCAAGTGTAGAGTAGAAGATGATGGTGGATTACACATGACACCTATTTGCTAGGTTTTCATCATGGTACTTGCCCAAGGTGCATGTTTGTCAGGTTTTCACCAGTGGACAAATTATTTTTCTCTTTACTTTTTTTTTTTTTTTGGTTATGCAAGACGCCTATTTGCCAGGTTTTCATCAAAATGACAAACTTTTTTTTCTTTTTTTTTCTCTTTTTTTTTTTAGTTTTTGGAAGATAATGGATATAGGAGTTGGATGAAGGACTCAAGCATCTTGTTGTTTGGATGGTACCCTTGAAATATGTGTTGCAATAGACCATGGCTATGACAGTATGCTCAAAGATGTTGGTAGGATGATAGATAAGGAGATGAGATGGATGAGTAGATGGTATGAGGTAAGGATTTATACAAGGGTGGAAAATAGGTGTTGAATAATGGATGGGATGTTGGAAGACTTATGGATGAATGGAGAACCATGTTGGTAAGATCAACATTGGCACACACCTTGAGGGGTGGTGGAGTGATTGAGGAAAAATGGATTTTGGATTTTGAGATTTTGATGGAGTAATAACTGTGGATTTTGGGACATAGGGATCCAAAATGGATAATGAAGATGATGAAGGATTAGATTTGAAGGGTGAGAGGTGTTTGGATGGAGAAATAGAAATTTTGGATACCAATTTGATTTTTATTTAAGATGCAATGCTTCTATGAGCAACTTGGGAATCCACATAGTTTTTTATTTTTCTTTTTACTTGATGGGCCTTTGTGGCCTTTTGGATATTTCTTTTTGCTTTTGGATCAATTTTCTTTGTTTTTACATTTAATTTAGATGGGACATGTTGATCCTTGAATATATGTCAATTTTTTGACTTGTGGTTTTTATACTTGGCATTCAAATTATTTCCAAGGAGAATACAATTCATGGATGGATAGGGATTATATGAAGGTATTTTGGGGTTGATGTAAGTAGATGGTGGGAAGGTTCTCAAATATGTGTTCCTTTGTTGATCTTGAATAGGGGATAGAGGGATATAAGGACCTAAAATGGATGGAAGGGATGAAGGGCTATAAGCATGTTTGGATTTAGATGGAGGGATGTGGGATTTAGTAGGGATACCAACATCTTGAGAGTAATCTATGTAACTGAGGCCATGATCATCAAGAATTGATTTGTTATTAAGGGGTTCTAAAATGCCTTGTTCTTTTAGGCCTAACCCTTTGCCTTGATAATGCATGCTTTGACAAATATTTTTACCAATTGGATATTTGTTGCTTTTGAAACAAGATGTGATTCTATTTTTGTGGGGATATGGTATGGAAGAAATGGGGTAGGCTCATGGAGTAAACCAAATCGGATGAAGGTGGAGGAACCCATTTGATATGTAGGGGGTTCATGAACAACTTGGGTAGAGGTTATGAGATCACGAGGTGGACTAGGATCATGAGGGTGTTTAGAAGACATGATAAGATCTTGAGATAGATCTAGATCATAAGGGGGATTAGGAGGAAAAATGGGATCTTGAAAGGGATATGGAGGATTATGAAATGGAGATGAAGGGATAATTTGATCTTGACAAGGAGGAGGATTGTCAGATTCTATTTTAAGGGTGCTTTGCTCTTGACTTTCAATGGAGTCATTAGAAAGGATGAAAGGGATATCTTGATCTTGCTTAGGGAGTGGATTATGAATGGGATGAGGAATGATGTTTTTCTCTTCAGATAGAAGGGGATCATTTTGGATATCTGAATGACAAGGGATGGTTGGATCATCAAGAGAAATTGGTTATTTGTCAAATTTTGGATGCAATGAAAAAGATTTGGGATCTTGATCTCGATCTGTTTCAAGACTTATTTATTCATGATTTGGATTATCCTCTTGACATGGGGCTGGAATTTGGATATGTATGGGGGATTCATGAAAGGAATCCTTATTTTGGTATGAGGGAAATGGATTTGGAATGGAACTCTCCAAAGTGGGTTTGCGTGGAAAAGGGGTATATAGTGGCATTGGATCTAAGAATTTTGAATCATGGATGGGATTTGGATCATGAATTGGATTGTCTTGGAAACCTATTGTGTATATCCCTCAAGAGGTTGCATCATTGGATCTATCATTTGATGGAGATGGTGTAGATTGTCACTGTGAGATATTAGGGGATGAGGAAATGGTGGGAGATATGGAGGCTACTAGTGGAGCAATTTCTCTATGTAAGGTGGGTGTGTCATTGGTGTGATTAATTTGAAATGAGTTATTGTTATATGTGGGTCAATTATCATGTTTGGAAATAGTCACCTATGTATGGCCTAGCTTTCAAAGCAAATTTTTTAAAGTTTTGGGTTGGAATTTTTGTTGTTTGGATGATCTTGTTTGTGATATCATGTTGACATTTGTATGGTGCAAGGTATTTTTTGATTGACCTTGTTGCACAATGGGTGACACATTGACTATGTTTAGTTGATGTCCAAAGGGTGGTGTATTTGTAACTACACTTGTGTCTGTTGGAACACCCTTGATGGTGCATTTGAGGACATAAGAGGATGTTCACTTATATGTGATGTGACCGGAGGAAAGTCAATTATGTAATTGTATGTGACCTTGGTAGGGGTTAACTTGTTTACACAATTACTTGTGGTGATGGGGGTTGTGTGGTTTCTCTAGGAACAACTGGGGTTCAAAATTTGGTGGTGGCCCTAATTGAATTATAAAAAACTCTGGTTGCATGATATTAACCTTTGGTTGTGTCAAATTGAACTCTAGTTGTCTGGGGTTGAATAATTTTTAATTCAAGATTTGATTGAACAAAATTTAATCTGGGATTTGACCAAATGGGGTTTGATTTGGGACTTGGTTGAATGAAGTTTTATTTGGGATTTGGTTGAAGTTTGTGTTTGTTGTTTTAAAGTAGTTTGTCATATCTATTTGTGAGATGAGATCCGGTATGTTTGATTGCAAGATGAGAGCTTGTATGTCAACTAGCTCAAGGTTTGGATTTGGACCTTTAAATTTTTTAAATAGTTTGAACATCTGGGATCTACTCTTTTCACTGTTTTTCACTTTTTTGTTTTAAGATCTCTATTTATCGAGCTATTTTTTCCTCCAATGATGGAGAAATAGGGATGACATTTGTTTGGTCATGATAAGTTTGATCCAAGTTATGGGACATGTATAATTTGGATTGACATGTTTGATTGTGACGACATGGTCCCATGAGAGTTGGAAGGTTGATATGAGGATGATGCTCTTTCAATTGGAGGGTCGCCTTCTCTATGATACCAATAACACCATGTCATCGTATTTGTTTTGGACTAAGATCAAGGATGCTTGGTGATGAAATTGGGCTAATGCTTTGATTTCTTTGTTGAGCTTTTTCTTGGAATATTTGAGATTTTGGATGAAATGAAATGCAACTAAGGATGATAAATGCAACCATTTTTATTTTTGTGGGGGGAGGATTTTGAAAATAGACAAATGCACTCAAGGATGACAAATTTAACCTATGTTCTGGGATTTTTGAGATTTTTAAGAGCTTAGGAATGCAAATCTAGAGACATAACCTTAAGAGACTAGAACGAAGCAAAGACCTTAAAGGATCAAAAGGACAAGATGATGGACAAGTGATAAAGTCGTACATGTCACTAGACTGATGAGATAGAGTTTTAACTCAGTGATAGTGATAAAGGACAAAGCTTGACAAGGTCTAGATTCCTTAATAGTAACCTAGGATTTGATCTTAAGTCTTGATCTTGGGATTTTCAAAACCCGATTTTAGGAATCTAAATGTAATCTTAGGACATGCACTAATGCAATGAACTAATATGAAATACTTTGAGATTGGACTAAACAATGACCTACATTTTAGACAATGTAATAATACTTAAGACCTAAAAAATGATGATTGGATGACAATGCAAGATTAAAATGCAGTTCTCAAAAATTTTTGATGTTTTGATCGTAAATGTTTTGAAGTCTCAACGTTTTTGAGTCTCCAATGTTATGTCTAGATTGTTGTGATAATTGTATTTATATAGTGAGTTTTTGTTTGGAATTTTTTTTCAACACTCACATAAGACACGTGAGACAAAATGGTTATTTGAATCTAAAAAATCAGAGTAAATTCTAAGGGGCCTAGTTTAGCCCATGTTTGAGTTCACTGGTCTTGACAATTTGAAAACATGTGCAAACATTTACAACCTAGGTTGGAAATGGCTAATACTTATTGAGTCCCTCATAATAGAATACCACAAACACTGCAGACAAATAGCGATCAAGTGGTGCTCGCTCCCCCAACATGACACTGACACCTTTTCTCTTACCCCGAAGGTTCGAAAACCTTGTAATTGGGGATTTTTTTGTCTCACAATGAATGGTACATGCAGGGTATCTTTGGGGTACAATGTGCACTCCCTGAATCAAAAAATATGGTATTTGGGCTACTAAAACAATTGGTTCATAGTGGAGGAACTTTGGGGGCTTGATGTCTATACATGTGACAGCGACTCACTTAAGAGCATATCTCAACCCTAAAAAAGGGTTTGTTATACCTCACATGATTGTGGGTGCTGGGGAATTATTGGTATAGATAAACATCGCCAAGTAGTTTCAGCTTTAGCGTAAATTATTTATATAGTGGATCGAAGGAAAGAACCACTTAGAGTTGTCCCTTGGAGTGAGTACCTCTTTTTCAATTAAGACATGATCTCTCTACACAAGAAAAATAAAGTATGGGCATCATTACACTTTTCTCTTACACCTAGGATCCTGAAAGCAAGGGGAGGGGATACTTAGTGCAACTACAGGTCCACCCTAAAATGTTCAAGTGCGCTAAACACTTCAGATAGACATGATTCATTTACTGATTAAAAATAAAATGTGCTCTAAGCTAGAAAAATAAACACTCATTGTTTGCAATCACAAATCCTTTGTTTGGTATCTTGCATCAAAGTCATGAGTATTTTCTAATATAAGTCTTTGTGATTGCCAAAGTCACCTGCACAGCTCATCAGTAACACCAAATCCCACTATCCTAATAGAATCAAAGTTTTTCAAATCTGATTATTGACAAAATTGTTCACCAGATAGATGTGTAGAAACAATAACAATGTGCAACAACCTACCACATTTGTGTAGTATAATCAAACAAATGCACAACAAAACCCATCAATTGTGTAACTAAAGTGATCAATTGCATAGAACATAATGACAAATGCACATGAGAGACATGCAATTGCACAACTCACTAAATCCGTACGTCTGAACTAAAAAAAAATAGTTGTTTGCATGTGTTTCTGACTTAACCCCCTATTTCAATCTAAGTGAAATTGTAGGGTCCATTCATCTACCTACTTCAACTAGGTGCGATTTATTATTCATCAACCCATTAAGAAAGGAAATATGATCAAAATCGCACAAATTGTTATTCTTTTCATTCTTAATTAACTAGGTGAAAATTGTAGGGTTCAATTACCCACCTAATTAATCTATGTGAAAATTGAAATTGTCCATTGATCGCCTACTTATATCTAAGTGAAGTTGTTGTTGTTCATTGATCCATCTACTTAAATCTAAGTGTAATTTTTTGGTTCATTTAAATATCTTAGATCTTAGATGAAAAGCATAATCTAAAAGATCCAATTAGCATTAAAAGATAAGAAACCAATGCATGTCAAAATCTTGTAAAAAGAATAATTAGATCAATGCAAATAAGATTAGATCAAATGTGGCACTTGCAAGATGATTGTGTCATAGATAATATAGACACAAAACTCAACATTTTATCAAATTTTGTGATTCACATCGGGTTCACCAAAATGTCAACTAGGAAATGGGTTAGAAAGAACATGATATCAAAAGCCAACCATTAAGCTAACATCATGAAAATAACCTAATCTCATCAATAAAACTAAGAAAATAAAATGAAATAACAAACACTATGCAAACCAACGCTATGCATATCCTTCATTTCATTCCATTGTTTTTCTTTCTCCTCTAATTGGATGTGATTGTCAAATAGGTGAGTGCACAAATATGACAAAGTAAGGGTGTCATGAGGATAATCGGAAGATCATGGTTGTGAGAGTGAGAAATTAGAGTCCAATTTATAGATAAATAAGGATTGATTGGATGGCTAAGCTTGATTTGGAACTTAAAGTCATCAACAAACAAGATTAAATGAGAGGACTTCTTAGGTGAGGATAAATAGGAAATTGCATTTCCAAGTGGAGGAAGAAATAGAAATGAGATAGAATTAAGTGAAAATAAATATTGGAAACATTTATTTTCAACAAAATATGTCATTCAAAAGTGGAGGAAAAGTGTAGTGGTAAAAAAGTTGAGTGGAGAAAGAGAGGAGTTAAAATAGAAAGAGAGCAGAGTTAATTGGGGAGATAAATTAGCAAGTGGGAAGTGGAGAGGAAAGTGGAAGGTGGAAGAGTTAAAAGTGGAGTAAATTAATAAATATTATTTACTAATTCCTCCACATGTTAGTTAATAAGGCAATCAAATAAAATAAATTTATTTAATTGTGAGAAAGATAACTGTATGCGGGAAAATGCAGTGACAAAAACAAATAAATCGAATCCAAAAGACCCACACACCAATGAGACTCTTGGTGCAAGTATATGAACTAATACAATTAGTTCAACTTCCCAAGGGGTGTCCCATTGTTCTCTATTTCACAGGATCCCTAAAGCCAATGTTTGCTCTTAGATCATTGAGCAAGTGACTTAGGAATGACAACTCCAAGAACAAGTGATGTTTGATTTATATGCACGAATGCATTCTAAGATATATATGATATTAGAACTATGATGATTAAACTAGTATGAAGACGATGATATGATAAAAGATTAGCAAGTTATCCTAGCATGATATACTATCCTAACATGAATATTCTATGATATGAAAAATGCTTCTAAATGCTATTATGATGATTTAACAAAGAGAGACTAAAATGTTTAGTAAATTAGACTATAATGTAGATGCATGAAAGATTGTTGATATGAAAATGAGGAATGAGAGATCTATTTATCAAGAAAATAGGGCAATGGATGGTTAAGATCGAATAATCTTAACAAGGGCTAGGATTGAAAGTTAATCAATCCATGTTTACAATTCTCACCAATGAAATGGTGACAATTGTCAACAAGAGGTTGCTTGAGAGGAGATGCAAGAAGCATTAAATGCCTGAGAAGACATGAAGGTTACCCTAGGAGGTAAGGGTTAAGGTTAGGTTAGGGTCATCCATTGGATAAAGATTTTACCCAAGGGGTAAACTCTTGTGCAAGGGTTAATAGGATAACCAAGGTTAAAGCCATGAATGCTTGATGAGACCCTTGGGTTAGATGAGGGTTAAGTTAGAGAGAAAGTCTCTAACCATGCAAGAAGGTTGAGTTAACCATTAATGGTTAGGAAGACTTTGAGGGTTAGCTTGTTGAAGACATAAAGCCTTTAATGCATATCAAAGACTTTGGAGGCTTTGAAAAGTGACTTCTCTTTGCTTATGAATGTGACAATAATTAGGAGATGAAATAGGCTAAATTGGGAGTGATTAGTAGAATTAAGAAGGGGTTTAGGAGGCAAGTGAGAGATGTAGGAAAATGCAAGTGGAGGGAAAAGGATTTTTATTTAAAATAAAATTGCTTTATTTCAACTAAAATAGGTGCAACTTGCATAAATACAAGTGGGGGGATTTAATACATAAATTAGATTTATTTATTTGCAAGGATCAATTTGATTAAATGTAAATTTAATTAAAAAGGGAGAAAGGAGAATTAATTAAATAAAGTGATTTATTTAATTAAAGGCTAGAAAAGGTTAAGGTGATTTCAATTAAATAAATTGAGTAATTTATTTAATCAAATAGATGAAAATGAATAAATTAATTAAATAGAATTTAATTAATAGGGGGAATGGGGTTAAAATAAATATTAAATATTTATTTAGGAAAGTGGACAAATTTATACGTCTACAATAACAAAGGAAATAAATAAATTAAAAATATTTAATTATCCAAGGAGGAACATTAGGATATGGGATGAAATAATCAAATAATTATTTACGCTAGGACAGATTAATGCCATGAAGATAAAATTATTTAATCGCACAGATGAAAAGAGTGATTGAGGAAAAATTGACAGAAATTTATCAAATTGGAAAACATAATTAGTAATTAATTAAATATTCAACGTTATTCAATTAACAAGATAAAGACACAATGCCATTGAATAATAAAGACCAAACAACCAACAAGAAGACATGTTAATAAAAAGCGTAGCCGCAAACGATAACCAATTTTTGGTGTCTACAAATAGAAAAACCACCATAAAAGTGACACAAATATAGCTAGCCTTGAAAGTGCACACACCTAGTCTATTATTCAACAATAGCGTTACAATACATTCACAAAGTCATTGTGCTTTAATGAAATCAACACTCTTCAATCATAAGGGAAATCAACACTCTTCAATCATAAGGAAAATCAATAGCATGACCATACAAGAAATAGTTTTACATATGTTGGCAATTGACACTCAATTGGTTGGTTTCACTATGTTGTCATTGGTGGCAACATGGTATTGTGTTCTAGTTTCATGCTTTGGTTCAGTGGTGTACCGACAGGCACTTCACAAATACTACACCGACACTGACAGGACAAAAGGATTTTTTTGGTCACCGACAATGCAGGCCGACATGGTTTAGTAAAGGTTATCGGTATTGGAGGCCGACATATGTTGGATCCAGCATCGGCAATTGGTTTTAATATTTATGCTTTTATGTTATTTGGTCGACATGTAATTTGATATTGTATATATCTTTGTAAGCCGACATAAGGCATGATAATTTGTATAGGGTATATAAGTCAGTTGATAGATCATTTTTATTATAGACATGAGATAGCAGATTATGGATATGTGAATGTAATATGATGTGAAATATATTAGAGAGATCATGTATGTGAGGAAATTCATAAAAGGTTTATTCCGGTTAAGGGTTTAGGGTTTCAGACCAAAACAGACAGAGCTTAAACTAGAACTGTATTCTGGGATAAAAGATGCTATCTTAGCAGTTCACACTTCTCTGGATTGTAGTCTAGAATTTTATGTAGACAGTGAGGCTCCTTTTGTGATTGAGCAGTGTGCTCTAGGTTGTAAGCCTTCCTGCAAGTGCAGGCCCCTCATATATTGTAATATCTCTTCATATGGCCATTGGATTGATATTGTGGGTCACAAATCCCACCGTTATTTTTCCTCTTTGAGGTTTTCCACGTACGAATCTATGTGTTGTGGTTCTCATTTATGTGATTGGCTTATTGGTTGCTTTACTTCTTTCAATTCTGTATGTACCGGTATATCGGTTGGTGTATGCATGTTTTAATAAGGCTAAAATTAATAGATCTAGTATAACACTGATCCCCCCCCCCCTCTCAGTGTTATTGGATTCCAACAATTGGTATCAGAGCCTTGTGCCTTGGAGGAAGCTTAACAGCTCGAGGAAGATCATGAAACTGGAATCCATGGATATGGCTTTGGAGAAGCAACTTGAGATGGCACTTGAAGATTATGATGCTGAAAAGTTGAAGAACTTAAAGCTACAAGATGAATTGAATTCTGCTAAGGAATTCATTCTTGTCCTTCAAGAGAGGTTATCATCTATTCAAGCTAGGAGGAAGGAACTTTTACAAAGTCTGGATGATGAAGAGAAAGATGTACTTAAGGAACAATGTCAGAAATTGAGTGAGGAGAACATGGTTATGAAAAATGAAATGCAAGTTATAACTATGAGGATGTCAAAGGAGATTGAGGATAGAAAGAAGAAGGAAGAAAATTGTGTTGTATCCTTGAAGAACAAATTTGAAGAATGTGGTAGGTTGCTTCATGAGAATGCAATGTTGAGAACTAATTTGGTACAATCCTAAAGTAATAATCAAGAGCTTAAGAGACAAATGATAATTCTGAGAGAACATTTAACTACTGCAAGTGAGTATAAAGAAAAAATCAAGATTAGCTCAACACAACTAGATGAGTTATTGAAGAGACAAAGGCAGATTGGATATTCTAGTGGACTTGGATTTGAGCAAGGACAGAGTTTCGGTACTACTAATGAAGATCAAAACCATAAGGCACTGGTAAGGCAATTTAATGCTTATAAATTCAATGGTAGATGTTTTGTTTGCAATAGATTTGGTCACATGGCTAAACACTATAGAAACAGAGCAAATCAGAACCGTGATTCTGCTCCCGGTAAATGTTCCAAATGCAGTAAGTATGGTCATAAAATAGAAGATTGTAGAATGAATATTAAATGCTATGCTTGTGGAAAATTTGGACATATGGCTAATCAGTGCAGGTCAAGCAATTTCATCGGTCTTAGCAAAGCAATTCAAAGAAACAATGTTACATGTTATGCATGTAATGAGGTTGAACATATTGCTAAATTTTGTAGAACCATAAATCCACCAATTGGTAATGGAGGATCAAATGAGAAAGGAAAAGAGAATGTTAGTGAAATCCGGCAAGATCATACTCAGAGATGGGTTAGAAAGACTGAAGAACAATCATTAGATGAGAATGTCCCAGTTACTTATCTGACAGAAGAGGGTGCTCCTGCACCAGCAGGGAGCTCATTCGGTAACTAAGGCAGATGCCTTGGGGGTAGGAAAAATTCATGAAGATACTGCATATGCCTTAGGAAGAGGTTCTGGAAGATGTTACAGATATTGGAGATGATTATCTGGCATGGATATGTTATGTGCGAGATCTGGTATCTTTCACCGGTAGTCATTTATGTCAATGGAAGATTAGGGTTTTTCTCGAAGGTTAAAATGTCGAATTGAATTCATTGTTGATCAGCTTGCATTTAGTGCGATTTAAGAGCGATTCAGAGCGACTAAGAGCAAGCAAAGGCAATTCAGAGCAATCAGATTTCTTCTTGAGCGATTTCACCATCATTTGGAAGAATTTGTTGGAGGTTTTCACTGAGAGCGATCAAAAGGTATTTATCTTTAAACATGGAAGTGAGATCATCATCTATTCCTATTTTTGTTGCAAACCTGACTCTAGTAGAGGTCAAGGAACTCCCTGGGCTAATTTTCAAGCGGTATCCACATGTGGCTACCCTAAAAGATTCGGTTGGAGCATTTTCTCATGTTCCAGAGGGAGTTGTCTATGTAGAAGATGTTAGGGCATATATTCACTGTCACATTGAGGACTTGGGAACCTCTTAAATCGAGGGCATGTATATGAAAGAGCTGATGGGAGAATCTGGAAAGATCAAGTCGACATTCAAGCATATTGAAGACCTAGGGTTTATCGACATTCTGGATATTTCAGAATTTGAGGATGAGATAATCAGATATGTTTTGAGCAGAGTACATGGGGGATTTATATGGTTAAACAAACCTTACAAATTCACCAAGGAAGCCATCCGAGCAATCACTGGTTTACCATCAATTAGGAAACATCCAGACAAGAAGGTTTCAAATGATTTTGTGAAAAAGATCACCGATGCGACATCTAATAGAAGATCCATAGAGTGAGCACTATCACTGACACAAACATCAAATTCAGTAGCATGATCATCGAGTATAAGGTAACTCAGTTAAACCGACTGAATTTTATTTCCAGTTCATGCATTTTGGCTGCATACATAATGATGAGAGAGAATGTAAAATTAGATCTATGGTTGGATGCTAGATGAGTTGTTAATAAACCTCAGAAAAATTAAGGGTGAAAAGAAGGGTACATTCTGGTATAGCAACTTGATAGTTTGCTTGATGTTATATTTCATGAATGATACACCTAGTTTTGGTAAGAGGCAATGGGCATTTGACATCTCGGTAGGGAGACAATTGAAACAATCAATTTCTGCCTTAGCAAGTCAGAGAGATGATAAGGTATGGGGATATTTCAAAGCATTTTAGAAATCTATGAGGTCTAGGGTAAGGGCACCTAAGCATATTGTAGAAAAATATTCAACTGGCATATGCTTCATGGTAAAGAAGGATGAAACACTTATGGAAGCAGTTAAACCACGAAAGATTTGGATTGAAGAAATGGGCTATGAGGTGGATGCACATATTCTTGATGCCTATGCAAAAATGTTGATTGATGCACCAATTGATGAGGCAAAGAATCCCTGTGGTACTGCACAACAAAAAACACAAGAGGTTGAAACAGAGTTCAACCGGAAGAAAAGAGAAAAGAAAGAAGGGAAATCAAGAAAATTTGTGGAGAAGGTCTCAAAGGATATCAAAGCATTGATTGATGTTGTCCCAGAGAAAGGTAGAAAAAGGAAGAGTCCTGAAGTACATATTGAGCATGTTATTGCAAAATCAGAATCTCAGGATGACACACCATTGGCATTTAAGAGGGTTGTGAGAAAGAAAATAGAGGAAACAAAGGTAGAAGCTAAGAAGCAACTGGTTAGGAAGGTTACAATCAAAATAGCGGCACAAAAGAAAGCACCAAAGGCAACACCTTCAGCTGCATCCGGTATTGCAAAGAGGAAGAAGAAGAGTGGCATCGACTTAGCAATTGAATCTGGTAATGTGACTATCATACCACCTAAAACTTGTGCAGAGTTAGTAAATGAAATCACTAAGGATGACATGTTGAAGAATGTTCAATTTTATTATGAACACTTAGAGGATGATGAACAAACAAAGGTAGAGGAAGCAGTCTTATTATACTTGGATATTTATAAGAAAGCCTTAATAGAAATAAAAAATTAAATACCGGCTAAATTATATAATATGTTAGATGCTAGAATATTGTCAGCTATACATGAAGATAAACATATTAAAATTCAAGAGCTATTATCTATTTATGTTACTATTGCTCCAAATGAAATGGAAAAGACACTTGAGGTGGCAGATAGAAAAGTTTTTAATAGCAAACATAGAATAATTAGTCTGATGCTAGGAAGGGTAAATATAATAATAAAGGAGACTCAAAAAGCATGGATTAAATTTCTTGGAGAAAACAAGGGACTCTTTACTTCACCGGAAACCAAGACAGACACTGTAGATACCCCGATTGAAGGAAAAGTAAAGGGGATTATGGGTACTTCACCCTCAATTTTGAAAAATATTAAGATAGTGGAAATTGTGCCCCTGGTAAATACAGATGTACAGACAAATATTGAGATACCGGTTAATACAGAGAGCGAAAAAGATAATGTTGTACAAGATACCAATATTGAGGATAATTGTCCTCCGGATACAAATATATAGGTTGAGGTTACACTTCCTATAGAGGAACCGACAATTACACAAACTACACCAAGTGGTGAAGCCACCGGTGCAAGTGAGGAGGTTATAAAGGATAAATCTTTAGATGGGAAGAAAGATGAATCCGGTAGGGAACTGGTAGTTGGTCCATCATTGTTGTCAATTGACACCTCACAGGTCGAAAATAAAAACATAACAGAGATGAGTCTCACTGAACTCATGATGATGGCAACACAAAAACTAATGAAGGAGGGATCCATAGATAAAGGGATTATTGATCAATCAATCACTTTTTTACACTGACTGGTCCCAAAGTGCAAGATTGAAAATTAAGCGAGCCCATCTAGCAAGCTTAAAATAATCACTGAGCATATTTCAAAGGATTTTCAATCCTTACAACAAATTTCAAACCGACAAGCACTAGAGAGGTTTACTCAGGTTAAGAGAGTTGCATTTGATCAGGTAATTGAATCTGAGAAGAAGAAGATTGATGAGAAGTTGAAACTAATAGAAAATTATTTGAAGCAATGTACAAATATATATAGGGTATGTTGTAACACTAAAATACTTACAACTAATGTGGATAAAAAGATAAAAGAAATTCAGGAGAAAATTACAAGTATAGCTAATTCTTTTGACGGATTGATTTCATTGACTGCATCAATTGATGGTCAAATTTTGATTTTGGAGAACCAAATTTTTGTTCTTGAGAAAGAAAGAGACAAAATAAGAAGAAGAGCCAGAAGTCCAAGAGGCTTGGTGAGTTGTCGGTTGGATTCACTCAATGTACACAAGAAAGAATGCATGGATATGGTGGGAAAGCCCACACCGACAGAGGTAAATGAGAAAGATTCTTTTGCACATATATTGAGTGGACTTGTATCTATTTCCAACACATTCAAAATCAGTTGGGATACCTATCTTGAGCTACTAGAGAAGGCTTATTCGAAAAAATTTGAAATTTGTCAAGCTCCGGTAAGACATTTTTGGGATATTCATTGTACAGTTCTTTTTCTTTGACATTCTTTTTAGAATTTTTGGTGACATTGATTTCAAAGGGGGAGTGATATAGATGTGAAAAATAATAAAAGGAGTTGTATACATTAGGGGGAGTTATGGAGTTACGAAGATGTGGAGTATTTTGCATATTCAGCTTAGGGGGAGCAGGGTAGGATGAAACCGACAGATGAAACCTTGACCATTTTTCACATGAGTGTTGCCATCAATGCCAAAGGGGGAGATTGTTGGAAATTGACACTCAATTGGTTGTGATGCTCTGCAAAATACCCAAAGGTTAGACTGGAACCTGTAGTTGTATAACACACAAGAAATCGTTAGTGTTATTCAACCAAGAACTAATCTAAGCAGGCATATCAAAAGAGATACTAAGATCATGCTAACATATTTAAAAAATGACACAAATGTAAGAAGGCATCTCCAAATGCCTTTTAACATGTTCTTAGCTCCTTCTCCTTTGTTCCTCTCCTCTCCAAGTTCCAAAATAGTGTAGCTCTTAGCAGTTTTTTGCACTATGGATGCTTCTGGAGATTCAAGATTGTAAATGATCTCAAGCTTATGCTATGCAAGTGTAAAACAAACTAATAAAACATTTTATGAAAAAGAACTAAGATTTATTTTAGTCCAAGATGACAATATATGAGTGATTTATGCTAAATGCTCTCTAAAATTCACTATAGATTAAATGCATACAAGTTTTCAGGATCTGGATTATGAAGAAATGAGCTCTATTTATAAGAAAAATGGAGCAATGGATGGCTGAGATTGAGTAATCTCAACAAGGGTCAGGATTGAATGATAATCAATCCATGTGAGGGCTTTCAACCCAATCCCTGGTTGACAAGTGTCAATGTGAGATAGGTTGAGAGGAGAGGGAACAAGCATTAAATGCTTTACATGACCTGAAGGTTAACTTGGAAGTTAAGGTTAAGGTTAGTTGAATGAATAATTTTTTTATTCAAAGAATAAAGCTTTTATCCAATGGATAAACTCTTGTGCAAAGACAAAAGGATAACCATGGTCAAAGCAATAAATGTTTGAGGAGGCACATGAGTGCAAGTTGAAATAACCATAAATGGTTATGTAAGAGCCATAAATGGTCATGTAAGAGCCATTAGTGGTTTTGTAAGACTTTGGAGGTTAAATTGTTGAACACACAAAGCATTAAATGCTTTTCAAAGACTTTGAAGTCTTTGAGAAGTGACTCCAAGTTGCTTAGGAATGTGACAATAATTAGGGGATGGATTAGGCTAATTAGGAAGGGGTTAGAAGAATCTAGAAGGGGATTAGATTTGCAAGTGGATTTGGTGGGTGAGGAAAAATAAGATTTTATTAAAATAAAAATTCATTTATTTCAATAAATGTGTGCAAGTTGCATTTGTAGAAAAATGCAAGTGGGGGGGATTAAATGTTTTATTTAATTTATTTAAAAGAGGAATACGGGATCAAATGAAATAAATATGATTTATTCATTTAATTGATTTGTGAATTTGGCTGAATGAATTAATCTGTATTTAGGTTTTTAGGGACTGACGCCTCTTGGAGAGCTTGATCCAAGATTGTTTTATGGGATGGAGATAGGCGCAATAGCTCTAAGATAGATATCAGTGCGGGCATTTTGTTTAACTGTTCCACAAGATTGTATTGCTTTGGGATAGATGGGGTGCTTTGTGGAGCTGCTTTTATAGTAATCTTACTGTGACGTGTAACAACATTGCAAGTGGTGTTGGGATTTTTGGTGGTTATAGTTGCAATTTGTTCACTGGCATCATACAGGTGATTTACAGTGTAATTATACGCGGCTTGCGTATAATCAATGGTATCAATGCCTCTCCTGGAAGTGGAAGGACCCCTTTGATCTGGTGATGGAAGTGGATTTTTGAACATAAGATGATCATTGTTTGTTGTCTTTGGTCATGTCCTTCAATTTCAATTTCACTTCGATCAATAAGATCCTGAATAAGATATTTCAATATGTGACAATTGCTTGTCTTGTGTCCTCTCCCTTGATGGAAATCACAATGTTCAGTATCCCTCCACCATGCAGGTTTGACTTGAGGTTCATAGTTTGATGTTTTGGGTAGAGTTACCAGATTTTGAGAAACCAGTTGTCGTAATATTGTTTCGATGGCTTCCCCTAAGGGAGTGTATGTTCGCTTTTGTTTTTGTTGACGAGGTCTGGGTTCATCGTGAGATGTAACACATCCTTGATTTGGAGGAGCAACAATGTTAGTCTGAGGTGGGGGATTATGTCCTGCAAATCGAACTACAAGTTGTGCACTTTTGATAGTTCTTGCATCCACAACCCCGTCGTTGACAATATTTTTGTTTTTGTTCCAGAAGCTTGTTTTGTCACTATTGAAGCATGGGCGAGGACCATCCTTTGGTTCATTATAGATTTTGATAAGTCCTTTCTTGATGAGAGCTCATTCACATTTTAATCCTTTGGTGATCATGTCATTGAAAGAGTCTGTGTCTTTGACATCCAGGTGAAATTCCATTTCTTCATTTAAGTTGGAAATAAATATTTCCACTAGTTCTTGTTCAGGTAACTAAAGAGAACGTCTGCTGGACATTTGATGCCATCGTTGCAGGAATACTGAGAATAGTTCACCTAGTTTTTGTTTAGTGTTACATAGATCAGCCATGGTGATATCACGTTCAATGTTATGAGAGTAATGTGCCAAGAACTTCTGAACTAGCTCTTCAAAGGTCATAATGCCACCTGGTAGTCGGGAAAACCATGATGTGGTTGTTCCTCCCAAGCTTTGGGGAAAAAGGCGCATTAGGTATGTATCTTCATATGCCACTTCAAGGCAAGCTGAATGGAATTCTCTGACATGATCGCGAGGATCTCCTTTTCCTCTATGCTTTTTGAACTTGGGTGTTTCGAACCCTCGTGGAAAAGGTGGTGTAGACACCTAAAATTGTCCAGTCTAATTAAATAAATATTATTTATTTAATTATCTAAGCCTAATTCTTCTATTAATTAAATAAATCCTTATTTATTTAATTAATTCATTTATCCTCTTCTAGCCTTATTTCTCATTTAAATAAATACATTTATTTATTTAAATTATCCTTTTCCTAAAATTAAATAAATATTTTATTTATTTAATTGATCCCACTTCTTCTATTAATTAAATAAATCTTTATTTATTTAATTAATTCATTAACCTTTTCTACCCATGACACATGTCATTCATCTCTTAATTCCTACACTACCTACCTCTCTTATTATTTTATTATTTCTTCTACCTACCCTCTAATCATAGCCGACCTCCTTTTTACACCTCTCAATCTTATCCCTCCATTTCATATAGTGTCTTCTATATAAGGAGATGCTTCCTTCATTATCAATCCTAATCATTCAACCCTAATCATTCAACCCTAATCATTCATCCTAATCAAGCATTCTAATGATCCTAATGAGCTAACTACTTGATCAATTGACTACACTACGATCCTACTTACAACCACATTCCGTTCTTTGTTGAGCTCTTATGCATATAAAATCTGAGAGCAAATATATCAAGCAAGATCAATGGAGATAGGAAGAATGGAGATCAAAACCCTATTGGACATGTGATGGTATAATCTTTGTGATTTCATTTGATTTGCATTGCCTTAGGTAATCTTCATATGTTATGGTGGATCTTTGTTGATTGTTAGGCTAGGGTTTTGTGGTTGAATTCATTTAGCCTTTCAATATTGTTGTTATTGTTATCCATTTTCACCATATACATTTTGGCACGCCCGGTGGGACACTTGTCCCTTTGCATTTAACCTCCTTGTTGCAGATCTTGTGTTTTTGAAGTTGCAGATCGGACATTTTCGGCAGCATTTTCGGTATTTTCGCGTCTGCGCACTTTCGGATCGCGTTTTTGATTTTCAGGCGCGTCTGCGACAACTGGATCCGCGTCTGTGTTTTGTCAATATTTCATTTTGTAGGTTCCAGAGAGGCGCGTCTGTGTTACAGAAGCGCGTCTGTGTCATTTTTACCCGCGTCTGTGTTGGGAAAGAGCATCTGTGATTTTTACTCGCGTCTGTGTCTCACAGAACCGCATTTGTGTCTCAGAGTCGTGTCTGCGTAGGGGGTAATCGCGTCTATGCATTGCCTGTTCCAAAATTTTGAAATTTTAGTGATTCAGTTTTCGGATTTTGCATTTAGGGTTTCAGATCTGGTTTATTTTTGGACTAACATTTTCAGATCTAGCTAACACAATTGGTGCAGCTTGCCTTGGAAGCTAAATCGTTTGGTTGAAGGCCCCTATTTTCACAAAGTCTTTTGGGTTTTAAAAATTTACCTAACTTGTGTGTTTGCAGGAAGGGGTGATTATTTCAAACAACCCAAACTACTAACAACTCTTTGTTGCAGGTCCTTGGCAAGAGTTTTTGATTTTTATTGTGTGCCTTGTTTTCATAGACTAGCAAACACTTCCATTGGTGCACTAAAATTGAATCATTGTCTTTTGTGTCTTGAGCAATAGGCTCTTTTTGTTTAATCTTTAGAGGGTCTATCTTCCCGTGTGGTCATTAGGACTACTAGTGAGAAGAGAACGACTCAAGTGGTAGCAAAAGAAAAGCCATCTTCTTCCGAACCACTATAAATAAATGTATTCATGGTGAAAACTATGAATAACGTGTGCTGATTAGTTCATACCGACACTATGTCTCCCCATAAACCCGTTTGATCAAATTTATTTGATCATTTGTAGGGCGTAACCCCTACCGACTGGGAGCCTTCTGTATTTACAGAGCTGAAAGTGTCGGATGTATGGCCACACGAGCAGATGCCCTTACTAGCACCTTTTTGTTTTAGAGGCCCAAATCCTTCTAGTTGTTGGGGCAGGAGGTCGGACCTCTGGTAGCGGCCCACACACATACGGTTCTTAGTAGAGATACAAAGTTCGCCATGGGGAGTTTTCATGGGGACTGATGCTTGGCTGACCCGAGAAGTGAGTGCCGAGGGTGGAGCCAGTGAGGTCAAGCATCTAAGTATCCGCTCTGAATAGCGTAGCCTCGGGGGTAAAACCCCATGTGGGATCAACAACTATTGTCTTGGCCAACCATAAGAATTGTGCTTGACTTATTTTAAACATTCAAAACATTCAAGACCAAACAACAAAACATTGTGTCTTTTGTGTCTTCAAGTGTATGCAAAACAATTTTTACATCAAACAACACACTTTCTTGGAGTCATTTTTGGAGTCTAGACATTTGCAAACATTGAGTCCTCATCAACATTGTGTCCTCTTGTCATGAAAAACAGTCAAACAGTCAGATTTGGTCACAACAAAACGACTTCACAGATTGGAAAAAATTGCACAAATTTTACAAAAACGCGTCTGTGTTTGTTTTAACCGCGTCTGTGTTGTCTAGGCGCGTCTGTGAAGGGCAGAATAGCATCTGTGTTTATAACAGTGTCTGTGTTGAATAGAAACACGTCTGTGTCAGATAACCACGTCTGTGCAGTATACAGTCACGTCTATGTCCAGAATTGCAAAAAATTTTACAGTCTAGCAAACATAAACAAGAAAATCTCAGAAGTGCGTCTGTGTTAAACAGAGTAGCGTCTACGTCAGGAAACCGCGTCTGTGAAGTATACAGTCGCGTCTGTGTCCAGAATTGAAAAACTGTTACAGTCCAGCAAGCAAACACAGTCAGTTTCGGAAATCTTGAGCTTCCTAGGTCATCTCTCTAAGGTTTCATTTAGCATTCAACCTGTCCTTGGGTCTCACAAAATCCATCATTGCTTTACATCTTGCTTTACATTCACACTTGTCTAAACTTGGGTCAAAAGGTCATTTGCTTGTCCTCATCATACTTTGTCAACACACTACATACAACAACACTTTGCTAAGTGGTCCCTCATCAAGGTTTCTTACCTTTGGGTCTCATTTGGTCTTACTTAGGGTCAAGGTCAGCTTACCTCATCAAGAGAAACTATCCTCTCTTTGGAAGTCACACCTACTCTACTACATACATACTTGGTCTTACACTTTGGACATTTGCAAGTACACCTTAGATTCATTTACACTCCATACAACTCTTGGTCTTCCATACTTTTTCCATTTTCATCTAGTCTTACACATCTTGGTCAATTCCTAGTTCATGGTTGAAACCCGTCTTCAAAAATCTAGGAGAGAAACTAAAGAGGCTCAAGAGTCCGCAAACATGAGTTCTTATGAGTATGACAATGATTTATTTTTCAATACTGATCACACTACATTGCCGGACATGGATGCCTATAGAAACATTCCAAATGTGGAGAACGCAGACACTACAAACAACAATGTTACACACAATGACAATTTGGACAACTTATCAATACATTCAGCAGATGTGGAAGAATCCATTATGAATCCCCATTTCAATCGATTGGTTGAGGAAATAATGAGGAGGGATAGACAATACTTCTTACAAATGATGGCACAAAGTGGAGCCAAGATACCTCATGATTTTGACATGTCTCAAATAATGGAACATAGACCTTTGCAACAACCTCACTCCAATATGGATCAAAGGAGACCTAATAGTGGAGGAAATAGAGGACCACATATGGTACCCGAATCACCATCAGTTTTGCTTCAAAAACTAGAGGTCCCACATACACATGGTCAAGTATATGATACTCACCTTCACAGACCATTATGGAGGTCTTACGCAGACAGATATGCTCAATCACATACTCAAGCTACGGATCAACCAAAGCAATTGGATATTCAAAGGCATGCTCAAAATTTGGACACAAGGAAACCCCGTGTCAAATTTGGGGGCAACACATTAGAACAAGACATACCTGTAGAGCACGACATACATGCGCAAAATAGATATGGTGTTCCTCAACATGAATCTATACCAAGTGCTCCATATATGCCGCATCACTATAGACCTCCTCCATATGAACATGTGTATGATCAATATCATCCATATATGTGTAGCGTCCTAAAATTGCGACACTTGCAATTTCGACCGCATTTGGGTCTTCACGATGGCGATGCAACACGAAACCTGAATGGAGACCCCGAAACTTGTTCATGACATCAAAAACTGCATTTTTCAGCACCCTGGCCTGATCCTCCTTGCACCCTGCTGTCCCTGGAGGTGGGACCATGGCGTCCAGCGCCCTGGTCCCTGGCCCTATTTTGGGCCCGGTCTCCTATGGGGCTTCGGGTCTTTATGTTTGCAATTTGGAAAATAGCACTTCCTGGTCGGCTCAAGGTCGGAAAAATCAGTCTTTTAACCCTAATTGACAAGTATATAAACTACATTTCCTCTCCCATTTTGAGGAGGAAGGACATATGTGTACAAGACGTGGAAACGATATTCAAACATTCAAGCATTCCTTCAAGCAATTGATAATTCTAAGTCTCCATTCAAGGCTAAGTGTTGCATTCAAGACAAGGATTCAACCATTGAAGAGGAGATCACATGTCACATACAACATACAACATACAACAACATCTACACCTTCGCATGTAAGAATACAAACATTCTTACAACAAGGTACTAGTACTTGTTTTACATTACAATCATTTACATTTACAACAATTTCTCATTTCTTGGTTAATTCCAAAACTGGGGTTTGACCTAAAGGCAAACCCCTCATCCCTAACCCCCCAATCGTCCTCTCTTTTCTGTGTGTAGGTTGTAGGTACGCGGCTGTAATTGAAGATTTGGAATCCTTGTGTAGAGACGAACAGATCCCCCTTCGTTTCGCGGATTTTTCGAAGGACCGTGTGCACGCCGGGCGCCATCGTCCTGTCAACTTTCGCTCAAATTTGCAGAACAGCACCGTCTCGACATTTTACTGCTAATTCCAGGTCCGCAGCTTCATCCCATATCCCTATCTCTGTTTATAAGCGAATCTTTCTTGCTTTACATGCATTCCTAGTTTAATCTTTCCATCTACATTTCTTTACAAAAGAGGGTATCCTTGCTATCACAACCCTTGAAACTCATATAGAATCCAATCTTGCATTGCGTGGGATTGGATCTTGTGGGTTTCAACCCCTCTTTTGAATGTAAAGTCCCTCCTAAGTGAAAACCATCAACCCTAGTGACTCTCCCTTCTCTCTCCTTGGAGTTGGGGAGGGGAGAACAACTAGGGTTCGATTTTTCCGCTTTACAATATGCAACATGCTCCTCCTCCAATTGGTGCCTCAAACATGGGGTATGGTCCAAGAAGTCAATCTCCACCTAAGAGCAATTTGGAACAACAAATCAGAGACTTACAAAAGAAAATGGAGGACATAAATGCACCGAAGCCAACATACACAATGAGAGACATATGTCCTTATCCATTTGACAAGAGCATTCCAATGCCTCCATTTCCTACACATTTTGTGATGCCTAAATTTGACAAGTATAGAGGAAAAGGGGATCCTAAGGCACACATGAGACAATTTTTCACAGCTTGCATTGAGGTAGCTTCAGAAGAGACATATTTGATGAGATTATTCCCACAAAGCTTAGGTGATCAAGCTATGGAATGGTTTTCCCAACTCCCACCTGGTATTAAGTCATGGGGTGACTTAGCAGAGGCATTTATCCAACATTTCTCCTACAACATAGAGATAGACATATCAGTCACTACTTTGTGCAACACCAAGCAAAAAGAGGGAGAGTCTTTTGCATCATTTTTACAAAGATGGAGAAATCTAGCCAGCAGATGCTCTTGTGAAATTCCACAAAAACAAATGGTAGAGATGTTCACACAAAATGTTAACAAAGACATTGGTTATGATCTAAGAAAAGCTTGTTTGTCCACCTTCAAGGATGTCATTGAAAAGGGCTTAGCAACAGAAAAGGTCCTAATTGAACAAGGAATTATTAGGATATTCAAGGAAAACAAAGATGACTTTAAAGGAAAAGACAAGCCAAGATTTTGGAATAAAAACAAGAACATAGTCAATGATGGTGTTGTTGATGCCAACACGGTGCGACCCAAATTCATCTTTTTCAGGATCAAATTCTACAAACAATCAAGTGAATATTCAAACATCTTCTAGATCACGAAGGAAGTACACTCCATTGGGAGAACCACTTGAGTCAGTCTTCAAAAAGCTGGTGGCAAACAAGGTAATCACAGTTCCAGATTTTCCTCCATATGAACCAAAGGTTAAACCAAATTGGTGGAATGATGACGAGTATTGTGAATTTCATAAAAGCAAGGATCATAAAACAGGTAATTGTCATCGACTGAAGAACATCGTACAAGATCTCATTGATAGAGGTGACATTGAGATTGAGGGACACTCATCCAATCAAGAACATGAGATGTTTAAGGAACCATTCCCAAAACATGACAAAGGAAAAGCTAAAGTCACAAATGATCAAGCCAACTATACTAGAGCACCTTACAACTATGATTCAACTATCAATCATATCTCGATGGACAATCATATCTCTACTATTACCATCAAGAACAAAAACCCTGAAAATCCTCCTCAGCGACCCAAGATTGTCCTAAGAGGTGTTGGATCTTCTTCCGAGCCTACCTCTGAGTGTCATGTTACAACCTGTCGAGGTAAAATTACTTTGCCAGGTGCTTCAACTAAAAACACCGCTTCTTCATCAACCAAACCTAAATATGACCTTGTAGAATAGTTAGGGAAGACACCCGCACTAATATCCATACTTGAGCTCTTACGTATATCCCCCGCTCATAAAGCTATTCTTGACAAAATCTTGAGAGATACTGTTGTTCCTACTGATCTGAACGTGGACCAGTTTCAAGCCATGGTGGGATACCTTTCCATTCCACATTCACTTACATTCATAGAAGCCGATGACGCCTCCGTAAGTCAGCCACATAATGCACCATTACATATTGAAGCCTTCATACACAAACATTGAATAAAGCGAGTCCTGATAGATGGAGGAGCTGGTCTAAACATTTGTACATTGAGCACCATTAAACAATTGGGATATTCCGATAAAGCTGTGAATTCAACAAATCAAATCACCATCAAGGCATATGATGATGAAGAGCGCTCATCCAAGGGCACAGTCACCTTACCTCTAAGAATTGGGCCAGTTACAAAGGATGTGGTTTGTCAAGTCCTAGATCTAGATCTCACTTATAATATATTGCTAGGATGTCCTTGGATTCATGAAATGAGGGCAGTCCCATCGACATATCACCAATGCATTAAGTTTCCTCACAATGGAGTCGAGGTAACAGTTAATGGCGATCCTAATCCATTCATATATTGCAATAACCTGAGATCACATACAGAAACCATCATTCCCAGTAATCGTGAAGCTGTTCCTTCTTCGGCATACATTGACCCTGAGTCATTGAAACCTTCGACATCAAAACAAGGTGAACTTAAAGACAGATTTCAGGACAAAGGCATGGGAGAATACACTTTAAATCAGACCATGTATTTACGACAAGTCATGAGCTCTCCAAAAGAATATGGAAGGCCACATCCTAACAAGCAAATATCCATCATAGTATTCAAATGGGATCCTACTACCTTTCAAAGATGGGGCGGACTGGAAGAGGAAAGTTTATACAAAATTCTCTACAAAGACATTGAAGATGACACACAAGATCAGATCAATATACCTTGTGAGAAATATGGCAAAGGCTTCAAGATTCTACAAAAATTCGGGTATGATGGAAAAAGCCCTCTTGGGTTACAAAAAGAAGGCGTTATGGAGCCCTTACAACCTGAATTGACTGTAAAAAGGGAACGCTCGAAGGGACTTGGTTTTTTGACTTCCAAGATCCACACTAAAAGACAAAAGAGGCATCACGAATCAAAATTGCCAAAATTCAACAAGAGGATCGCTATTCCACAGAGTCCAATGAATGGGAATGGGGTTCAGACAAATCCTTCAGTGACTATGAGCTCACCGAGACATTCAGAGAGCCCGATGAACCCACAGAAGAGGAGTTTTATAACAAATTCAAAGTTGGTCAAGAAACAACCCATGAGGAGTCTACACAGTCCTTGTCTCAAGGTTCTAGGTTGAAATCACATAGGATGAGAACACCTGTTCCAGAATGCGCTACTAGTGATGATAATTTGGATTCATTCGCGATCGAGACTGATGAGGAGAGTACCATCGATGACCTCGATAATTACCTTGACATACCCGAATATAACCACATCTTCACTCTTGACCCCGCAAACTCTGAAAACATTAAAGGCCTTCCCCTTGTTCACCACCAACTCATTGACTGGGATTATGAAGGACCAGCACAGTTTGACACATTCCAAAATGATGAAGCTGTTATTGATTATCTTGGCATACGAGATGATCTTCCCCTTGGGGACCATAAAGTAGGATACACTATAGAACTCAACAACATGGCATATTTTGGTGAGGGTGTCGGACCTTCCAGTCACAAAAATGTGAAAATAAGAACAAATCAAGGGTTTTATGGCGAAAACCACACTGTGGCGCTATCTGATCCCAAAAAAATAAAAAGAAAGGACGTATCTGAGGGCGAAAACCTCTCTGAGGCACTCGAAGATGGAAGGCTCGACATTCTCCCAGCCTCGTATGAGGAAAAGTCATCCATGCTGGTAGAGGAGACTATCAAAACAAACATTGGTACGGAAGAGGTTCCACACAACATATTCCTGGCTAAATCATTGATAGAGTCCGAAAGGTCACAGTTCATAAGTTTCTTCAAGGAACGACAAATCAACTTTGCATGGTCATACGCTGATATGCCTGGACTGGATCCGAATTTGGTAATGCACCATTTGACAGTCAAACCGGGGGCAAAGCCAGTGAAATAGAAATTAAGAAAAATGCATCCACAAGTGGCATTACTATTCAAAGCAGAGCTGGAGAAGTTATTGGATGTCGGATTCATACGCCCAATTGATTATCCTGAATGGATCTCCAATTTAGTACCTGTCAGTAAACCAGATCACAGTATCAGAATATGTACAGATTTCAGAGACATCAACAAAGCTTGTCCAAAAGATGACTTCCCATTACCAAATATTGACTTGATCGTTGATCTCACAACAGGTCACGAAATGTTATCATTAATGGATGGATTTTCTGGTTATAATCAAATAAGGATCGCACCCGAAGATCAACACAAAACATCATTCACTTGTCCTTGGGGAACTTTCTGTTGGAATGTCATGCCCTTCGGACTAAAAAATGCAGGTGCTACATATCAAAGAGCAATGACCACTATCTTTCATGATCTCATGCACGTAACTGTGGAAGATTATGTTGACGATCTCTTGGGTAAATCAGTAGACAGAAATACACATTTGGACATACTTTTAGTCGTCTTTGATAGGTTGGAAAAATACAAAGTAAGATTAAACCCCAAGAAATGTGTCTTTGGAGTAACCTCCGGGAAGCTCCTAGGATTCATTGTGTCCAAAAGAGGAATCGAAGCCGATCCAGCAAAAGTCAAGGCTATCTTGGACATGCCGCCACCCAGAAATATCAGTCAACTTCGATCCTTACAAGGGAGACTCCAGTCTATACGAAGATTCATAGCACAACTTGCAGATAAGTGTAATCCTTTTCAACACCTGCTACATAAAAACATCAAATTTAAATGGGATGACAACTGTCAACAAGCTTTCCAGATGCTCAAAGATTATCTTCTAAATCTGCCAGTTCTGATGCCACCAGTTCTAGATCAACCATTGTTATTATACATTTCAGCTACTCCAACAGCACTGGGGGCACTCTTAGCGCAACAAATTGTTGGGGGCAAGGAAAAAGCCATATACTATATCAGTCGCACATTGGTGGGTTATGAGCTAAACTACACACCAATCGAGCGTGCATGTCTCGCCGTGGTCTTTGTTTCACAAAAATTATGACATTACATGCTTACTCATAAGACTAAGTTAGTTGTAAGGATAGATCCATTGAAATACCTCCTCAATAAAGCAACACTTACTGGGCGGTTGGCCAAATGGGTAATGATCCTTAGTGAATTTGACATCGAGTATGTGGACAGAAAAGCAATAAAATGACAAGCCATCGCGGATCAATTAGCAGATGCCCCCATGATTGATGATGTTTCGCTAAATTCAGAATTTCTAGACGAATCTATTTTAACAATCTCACATGCAAAGCCATGGCAACTATACTTTGACGGCTCATACACACAGCATGGGGCACGAGCTGGTATTCTCTTTATAACTCCTCAAGGAGATTCTATATCAAAATCATACCGCTTATCATTTCCTTGCACTAACAATATAGCGGAGTATGAGGCATCAACAACTGGATTACGAATTGCAGTTCAGTGGAAGATCCAGGAACTTTGTGTTTTTGGGGATTCTCAACTTGTCATCCGTCAAGCAACTAATGATTACCAAATAAAAGATGAAAAGTTAATGCCTTATAAACAAATGGTGGATGACTTGAAACAACACTTCACAAAGATAGACTTTGAACAGATACCAAGAGAGCAAAATCACGCCGCAGATGCCATGGCTACAATTGCTTCATTGATTGATCTACCTCAAAATGAGACCTGCTATGAGTTCTTGGTGGACAACCTGTTGGTTCCTTCATACGAGATCACTCCTACTAAAATGATATGCGTTGTTGGTCCCGAATCCCAGTTATATGGTTCCATCTTCACATACCTTCGCGACAATACCCTACCTCCTGATCTATCAAATAACCAATGTCGCACCTTCATTTGTCAATCCTCTTGATATGTCATTTTAGCTGATACCCTATACCGGCGAGGTCTAGATGGCACTCTTCTTAGATGTCTTGAAAGCAACGAAGCTCAGATTGCGTTACGTGAAGTGCATGAAGGGATATGTGGTCCACATGCTAGTGGTCCTACCTTGGCCAAGAAACTCATTAGGACTGGATATTACTGGCCCAATATGGAAAAAGACTCATATCAGTTTGTCAAGAAATGTAAGCAATGTCAAATTCATGGAGACCTCATACATGCGCCAGCACAAGAACTACAACCACTTGCGTCTCCTTGGCCCTTTTGTCAGTGGGGACTCGATCTCATAGGCAAGATTCACCCTCCTTCCTCTAATGGTCATAAATTCATTATCACAGCCACAAAGTATTTCACAAAATGGATTGAAGTCGTGCCTCTCACACAAGTCACTGGAAAACAAATTGCTACATTCATCCTTAACTATATCATATGCCGATATGGTATTCTTGTTTCCATTATTACTGATAACGGGCATCCCTTCAAAAATCAGGATGTTCATGAACTCTGTGACCGCTTCCATATTTCCCATCATTTCTCCACATCGTATTACCCCCAAGGTAATGGCCAAGCTGAGGCGTCTAATAAAACAATCCTTAAAATCCTTAAGAAGACAGTCGACGACGCTGGTCGTAATTGGCATATCCAACTCAATCCTGCACTTTGGGCCTACCGCACAAGTGTCCGCACACCTAGAGGAGCTACACCCTATTCACTCGTTTATGTCGCTGAAGCCATCTTGCCTATTGAGGTCGAGTTACCCTCTTTACGGGTCTCTTTGCAAAACATCATCACTGATGAAGATTATAGAGTCTCTCGCTTACAAGAACTAGAACTGTTGGATGAACGGAGACAAACTGCTTTTAATCATCTCAAGGCTTACCAACAACGAATGAGTCACAGCTACAATCACAAGGTCAAGCCTCGCACATTTGAGGTAGGTGACTTGGTTCTCAGAGAAAACCCTAAGAATCAGCAAGACAGAGAGAAGAAGGGCAAGTTTGAACCAAATTGGCTTGGTCCTTACATCATTATAGCAGCATATGGATCTGGGGCATATCAGCTCTCAACTACAGAGGGTGAACCTTTGGAGGATCCTATCAACAACATGCACCTTCGCAAGTTCTACACATAGCTCTTCGGAATATCCTAATTCAAAAATACAAAAAAAAATCATAAAACAAAAAAATCGTTACTTGGTGAAAACCTGGCAAACAGGCGCCTTGTGACACAAAAAACATTGAAAAATCGAAAAAAGTAAAGAGAAATAATTTCGTCCAACGGTGAAAACCACTTTGGTGGTGCTCTGGGAAAGTACCATGGTGAAAACTGGGTCACCAGCGCCATGCGTAGAGACATTGCTCCTCCCTCCTTCAGGATTCTCTTTCATCATTTCACTTTGCACACACTCACAACCTATTCATCCATAATAAACTTACCCATTCCCATCATGGCTTGTTATTTATCTACCCAAGATTGGTTAGCCATTCATAATAAAACCTCCCTTTCCATCCATAATAAATCAGATCCTATCTGTGGCTAAGACAAATCCTACGTCTAGTGATGGGTGTGGAACTGAGAACATCACATGTTTTGAGGAGTACAGTTTCTTCCAGCTTTCTTTAGTCTATTCGCGCACAATCCACAATAAAGCAACATCTGCATCGTGAGTCCGCAATAAAGTTTCATCTTCTCCGCAATAAAGTATCAGCTTCATGGATTCAGTCAGTTTCAAATGAGACAACAGCAACAATGGGCTTCAACAAATCAAATCTTTCAGTAGACTCAGACAACATTATGGTTCAGTGCTATCTATCCTTTCTGTGGAAGTAAACATTGCGACCACAATCGAATAAGACTTATACAAGTGACAAGGGACACTAAACTTGAGGACTACAGTGGATGTTGGTGTCGAGTCTTGGTTTTCTTTTGATTTTATCTTTTTGGTGACATGTCTTTTAGCTTTTCCGGGATGTCTCTGACTAGAGATTCTATCTCCAAGATGTCTTTGACTAGAAAGGCGAGGATGGGGTATCGTCACCTATTTGTATTTGTTGTCTGTGGATTGTCTCGTACTAATGCTATGACTTGTCCAAGGATATGAGGACACTGTGAGTCTAGTATGAATTGGGGCATTCCTTGTTTGTGACTGTCTTATCTCCATGCAAACAGGTACAATGACTTTCTGGGTCAAACATATGCCTCGATTGTCATAACCTAATTGCCATAATAAAGCTCAATGATGATAACGGACAAGAAGCTCTTTCACTTTCATATCTTCTATCTTCCATTCCCCTTTCTTGATTGAATTCCATCATCCTTCTCGAGTCCTCGTAGCCTGCTATCACATGACTGAGTATAATGACACACCAAAAACATTTGCATTTCATGTCGTTGCACCTGCATTACCACATATAAGCATTTCATACATACATATAGATATCACAACTGCATCACATCCTGCACACAACACCTGTTAGCACAATTTTCATTTGCATTATCATATTCATTTGCATTTCATACATTCACATTTGCATCATGCATACGCATATAAAACATAAAAGAACAAAATATATTGCATTGCATTATATACATATTTGCATCCATATTATAAGCATCACACAAAACATACATCATAAGAACATCTCATCACATAGGTACACATGCATATAGCTGCCACAAAAATGAATCATCTCATATATATAATCATAAGTGTCATGATACAATGATGTCAAAAATACATATGGCTACAATCACCCGAAGGTGTCTACATCATCATACAAAAAAAAAATGGTACAACACTGATACAATGGGAGCCCTCTATGGCTATGATGAACTCCCTCCCTCGGAGCCACCTGGCCTCGATGGAATCTAAGCCCCTGAAGGACCCACCCCAGGATCACCCTGCCTATCTCCTCTATCTGGTGGTGGTGGTGGACCCATGACCCCACCACTAGATGCCTGCCTCCTCCGACTCCCTCCCGTAGCTATCGCTATACGCGACGGTCTATGGAAGCTCCTCGCCCACTGATCTACTAGCACTGCACCATAGTAGAGGTCCCTCCAGTACCCTATCTCCTCTCCGGCCCACAGGACATATGCATATCTTGCCCCTGTGTCCTCCGCTGCCTGTCTCCCTGCCCTCAGCACTGTCTCAGCCTCTGTATAGCGCTGGATAGCCTGATCTCTCTCCCGCTCAGTATCTCTGAGCCTCATCCTGAGCCGATCCCTCTCCCTCTCTAGCTCATGTATCTCATCTGCCTGGCCCTGGCAGATCTCCCTGAGCTCAATCAGCTCATCCTCCGCTGGGTCAACCCCCTCTGCCTCTGCCTGTGGCTCCCCCTCTGCGGGTGCCTGCCCCTGTACATGTACCTGTACTGGTGCCTGTACTGGCACCTGTCCCTGTACCTATCCCTGTCTCTGTACCTTCCTGGGACCCTGTGCTGCTGGTACCTGTAGGGGTAATCCACCGCGACCCCTCACCACCTGAGCCGGTCTCTCCTCATCACCCTCCCTCCAAGGTGCAACTTGCCTCTCTCCCACTACTCCTCTCCTCCTCCGTCGACCTCTGCCCCCATCACCTCCTCCATCATCATCCTCATCTCCCCCACCATCTCCCTCCAGTTCCTCTCCAGGATCTGTCAACCGTGGGAATGGATGCTCTGCCCAATAGGCTGTATACTCGACATCCATGCCGGCATCCTCGATCTCTGGCCACATGTCCCAGGGTAGAGGTAGCATCTCCACCGGCTGTGTCACTGCCTGATCATACGACAGCAACGGCCCAAACTGTGCCTGATCTCTCACGGTACGGGCATACATGCCTAAGCCCCGTGGCATCCTCTAAATCCGACCAAACTGTCGGCCAACCCTGTCCACCAGCTGCCTCTCTAGTACATAGGGCGTCCGCCCAATCAGGTACCTGCTCCAGAAGGTGTAGGGCAGCTCCACTGCATCATCCTCCCACTCCTCGCAGCCCAGATAAGGTCGCCATATGACCTCATCAATATCATCTAGCACCCGTCGCCAATGCTCCAACCTGCCAATCCGTGGCTGCGAGGTGATCATATCATACAGGTGCACAAAACTACGTCCATGTCCCCTGCCTCTGAAGTGTATCGGCCTCGTCATTGGTAGATGCTCGTAAGCCCAAACCTGCAATAGTGTCACCCCGCAGCCCAATCCAACTGATCCATGATACACAAACTGATGCAGCTCATAGTACAAGTGTGCCAACACACACGGTCCCCAGGCATATCTGGTATGCTATGTCATCAGTGTCTCCAGTGCTCCCCCCCAGCCCACAGCCAATCCCCGTGTCGCCCTGTCTGGACACAGGAAACCACTGATAGCTCCTCCGATCACCGCCGGCAATGCTAAACCTGTGGCTGTCATGGTATCCCAGGCCACGTGTCCTGCCCTCATCTCCAATCTAGGGTCCTGAAATACCCGTCTCAATGCCTCCCTGTCTCCATCTCGATCGTATGGGATCAGCTCCCCATCAATCAACACCCGCAAAATCCTGTATACATCCTCCAGGGTGACTGTCACCTCACCCATAGGCAAATGGAATGTGCACGTCTCAGAGTGCCATCTCTCAACTAACGCAGTCAACAAACCCATGTTTGCTCGAAACTCAGGCACATACAGCACATGTCTCAGACCCATCTCCTCGATGGCAGCTCTATCCTAAAACGACAACTCAGGTCGCAACCTCTGTGTCGACGGGAATCTCTCCTGTGACTCTAGCATCAGCAAATACTCCTGCAGTCAAGCAAATCAATCATGTCAGTCATAGTGGCATTCACTGTTTATCACAAAATGCTACTTTTTATCCAAATGCATATTGCTATCTATTCTGGTGACACTCACTGTTCATCACAAAGTGTTACTATCTATCCTAGTGGTACTCCCTGTTCATCACAAAGTACTACGTGTGTGACACTCCCTATTCATCACAAAGTGTTACTCACATTTATACTCCCTGTTCATCACAAAGTGCTTCTCATACTTTGGGTACTCCCTGTTCATCACAAAGTACTCTATCTTGGTACTCACTATTCATCACAAAGTGCCTTGATCTATCCTAGTCTTCCTAAAGGACCTGCTTGAGTGTATCCTCTCAGCAGCTTATCCAATCGACAACGTATGTTCATCACAAAACTGTCGATTTGACCTAGAAGATGCAAATTCATACTTTTTAAACGCAAACGCGCTTTCCTGACATAAACATGCATTTATTACATTATCTAGCATGCATTAATGACAACAATAAATGCATCAAAGTACGAGGAGGTTTGGTGGTACTTACCGGCTCTCCTGCCTCTGCTGGCCTCTGGAATCGGCGAACACGGTCGAATCTATGCACGAAAGCCATCGCTGCTGACTGCTCCTGCTCTTTTCTCGCTCTGCACTTCGATCTCGTGAAGGTGTGGATGACAATGAGGATGTATTTTCCCCCGTGGTCTATCTTATAGCCTACCCTATCCCTCGCCTTCATTTCCCAAGTCAGTCTTCATTATCCCGTGACTTTGTCACTTTATCCGGTCAGTCCATTCTATCCCGTCTTTCTTATCGAGAGATTGTCTACAATCTTTTCAGACATTTTCATCCAATCTCTCGAGGGGGTATATCATTCCCATCCTGGGGCAACTCTGTATCAGTTCATCTTATCTTCTTTGAAACAACGCGACAAGCCGCATTGTCTCAAAGAGGGGCAAAATGTAGACACCTAAAATTGTCCAGTCTAATTAAATAAATATTTTACTTATTTAATTATCTAAGCCTAATTCTTCTATTAATTAAATAAATCCTTATTTATTTAATTAATTCATTTATCCTCTTCTAGCCTTATTTCTCATTTAAATAAATACATTTATTTATTTAAATTATCCTTTTCCTAAAATTAAATAAATATTTTATTTATTTAATTGATCCCACTTCTTCTATTAATTAAATAAATCTTTATTTATTTAATTAATTCATTAACCTTTTCTACCCATGACACATGTCATTCATCTCTTAATTCCTACACTACCTACCTCTCTTATTATTTTATTATTTCTTCTACCTACCCTCTAATCATAGCCGACCTCATTTTTACACCTCTCAATCTTATCCCTCCATTTCATATAGTGTCTTCGATATAAGGAGATGCTTCCTTCATTATCAATCCTAATCATTCAACCCAATCATTCATCCTAATCAAGCATTCTAATGATCCTAATGAGCTAACTACTTGATCAATTGACTACACTACGATCCTACTTGCAACCACATTCCGTTCTTTGTTGAGCTCTTGTGCATATAAAATCTGAGAGCAAATATATCAAGCAAGATCAATGGAGATAGGAAGAATGGAGATCAAAACCCTATTGGACATGTGATGGCATAATCTTTGTGATTTCATTTGATTTGCATTGTCTTAGGTAATCTTCATATGTTATGGTGGATCTTTGTTGATTGTTAGGCTAAGGTTTTGTGGTTGAATTCATTTAGCCTTTCAATATTGTTGTTATTGTTATCCATTTTCACCATATATAGGTGGCATATAAAGATTCCTATCAAATTTTCAACTTGTTAGGCGAGATTTTCAACTTGTTGCCTCAACATCTCTATTTCATTTGGAGGAGGAGGAGGTGGGTTACCTCGAGGAATGTTATATCTAATGGGATCTCTACCTCTCTCTTCTTCATGGTGACTTTGTCATTTTGATGCTTGTCTTAATTGTGCAAGATCAAAGTCAGAGGGGAGTTTGGCTCTGTCTTGAGCAAGCTTTAAAAAGTGAGCATCTGAATTGCTCCTGAGTATTTCGTCAAAAAGTCTGTTAAAGAGAGGGTTGTGCTGAGCCCTTTCTATTGTTGCAAGAGTAGGAGTACTTGGGTTTTCGTCATTAGCATTTCCTCCAAGTGCTTCTTGAAATTCATTGATATTTTCCTCCTCTTCTTCAATTTCTATTTCTCGTTGCCTTGACTGTGATCGGGTATGAGCCATTTTGTTTATGAGTTTTTGTTGAAGTTGGGTGAAAATGATGATGAGTTTTTGATGAAATGCAAGATCGATGGTTGGTGTGTTGTTTTGCATGTGGATCTATAGCACTTAAAGGTAGATATTACCAAAGTTTTCTTTTTTGAATTGCTTGTTGTGTTTGATAAGGTTTGATGTGATAAGGTTTAGAGAAATCTGAGATGTGTTACAGACTTATCTACCTAGTAATGAGAGGATTCACTCATAAACTAGTTTTAACCTACGTAGATATGTCTCTTAGGATGAGCTTATCCTAGATGTAGAAACAATCTAAAAGTGATTTGATGTGTTTGATTCAAGCAATATCCCAAAAGAGAACTTAGGACAAGAACCTCTTAATGTTTTGAGAGTTGAAGATGAAGTGATGATGTGTGAATGAGATAATGGATGAAATGTTTTAACTTCAATAAAAACTTTGTGTCACAAATGGAACAAATTCTACCTCTTCCCTTTCGAGCATTGGTGGCATTTCTTGAGCTACATTGTAAGTGATACAAATGTTTGGGAAGAAGTTGGGATTGATCTTGCCTCCTTGGTTTTTGTGATAACTCAAAGCTCTATATTGCATAAAAGCTTTGCGGTTCAATGACTCTGGATCAAATTCATTTGATTTACCTTGAAGGTAGAGACGCATGTGACGTAGAAAAACTCTATGAGAGACAAAGATTTGTCTATTTAGATAGAAGAATTTCCTCCTTTTGATCAAAGCCTTTGAGCTCAATGGTCTTCTTTCCAAGTTGAAGTTTTGATGAAGATTCTTCTTTCTCAAGATGTGAAGAATGGTCATAAAGTTTTACACTCTTCTTTGTTTTTGATCTTTTTGGTTGTTTTGAAAAATGTTTGGTTGGATGAATACTTGTTTTGATTTTTTGATTTTATGATGTTTCTTTGACAAGAAAACAAAGCAAGCACACAAACACAAGAATGTTGCCTTTAGAGGCACAAATGAGTATGGGTCTAGATCAACCCAATCCTTGGACTTTTTATGACCCTTTTCTTTAAGTGTATTTTAGGCGTTTTTCTTTCCAAAGCCTGAAATCGGCTCAATTTGTACTTGGTCTTGACTAAAATGAAAACACTTCAAACACTTTGTATCCCTAAGGTCAAATGGCCAGTTGCGATAAATTCAGCCCACATCTTGATATTTCTTTGACTTTGGTACTACATACCTTATGAATCCAGCGGTGGTAGGTAAGGGTGTGATATACTAAGTCTTGCACGAGCATAACAAATAGATGATCCCTATGATGGGGGAGTTACCACTTTCATCAAGCCACAAGTGAATTTTCAAAAAGCTATGTTTCTACTCAAGGAAATATGTATGGTGAGTATCTTGGGAGCAAAACCATCTATGCTTTTGCACTGAATTATATCACAAATATCCTCAATCAATAGAATGGGTGGGCTACTGCTTAAATGTGTTTTAGTAATTTTTGATGTCTTTGGACATAAGTTCATTCTGCAGTGACTCGCTTAAGAGCCTTGTAACTTGTGGTGGGGCCCATTTATCCTTTCAGTAAGTTACACTGTAGGAACAACTATACCCAAGGCTATAGCTTTTGCTCTCACCTGATTTCTATAGTGGCTTGAAGGATTTACCACGCGAGGTTGTTCCCAAGAGTGATGTGTCTCTTAGTAGGCCTCTCTTAAAAAGATAAAAATTTGAGTGCTACTAACACTTTTCTCTTGCACCTAGGACCACGAAAGCCAAAGGAGAGGATAGTGTGTGTTAGAAGTAGGACCACTCAACCAACCTTTTGCACAAGTGTGCCAATCATGAAAAACACTTGTTCTTTTTAACTTGTCATTGCAATGATTTTCTATCTAATTGGAGATGTTGCTCCAACAACCATGATGTTCTTTTTAACTTCAAAGGCAATATGTTTAAGTAACTAGGAAAATGAAATCCTAGTCAACTTAATAAAAAGCACGTTTGCTTGAAGTAAATAGCTTTTGCAAAATTGAGACAAGTTGATTGTGAATTTTATTTGCACCAAAATTTTGAATTGTGGATTGTAAATTTTTGCTTAAGTTTGATGCAAGAAATAAATTTGTCTTGTTGATTTTAAGCACCAAATGAAAAATTAAGCCTAAACTTGCAATAAACAAGTTTGTTTTGTTCAGTTTTAAGGCACCAAAAACAAATGATCCTAACTGGAAAGAAAAGAAAAGTTGTTTTTGTTCAATTTTTAAAACACCAAAGACAAAATTTTGATTTTAAGGAAGTGAGTTTTAGACTTGCACAAAAAGCAAACAGTTAGTAAAATCCACACCTAAGGGGGGGCTTCCACAAGCCTAAAATAAATCAATTTTTCGGTTACAAGGCCTCCCTTACAATGTTCTATTACAATAGCGCTAGTATGTGTGAAAACAGAAGCACTAGCTAACCAAAAACACGTTTTTACAGAAACAAAAGCGCTAAAAGAAGAATTTGACAGTGAATACAAAAGCGCTAGAACAAACTCAAAAGCGCTGAAATAAGCACAAAAGCGCTAAAACAAGCACAATAGCGCCAAACTTGAGACAATAGCGCTATTGTAAAAACAATAGCGCTAGAATAACAAGTTGCAATAGCGCTACAACACATTCAAAAGCACTAAAGCGCGACCTGTGTGTCAATTTCAACATTCAAACATGTTAGTTGGTTTTTTTTAAAAAGTTTTTGGGTGCTTCAATTCATGTCGGATTCACCAAATGATGCTCTGCAAAATACCCAAAGGTTAGACTGGAACCTGCAGTCGTATAACACACAAGAAATCGTTAGTGTTATTCAACCAAGAACTAATCTAAGCAGGCATATCAAAAAAGATACTAAGATCATGCTAACATATTTAACAAACAACACAAATGTAAGAAGGCATCTCCAAATGCCTCTTAACATGTTCTTAGCTCCTTCTCCTTTGTTCCTCTCCTTTCCAAGTTCCAAAATAGTGTAGCTCTCAGCAACTTTTTGCACTATGGATGCTTATGGAGATTCAAGATTGTAAATGATCTCAAACTTATGCTATGCAAGTGTAAAACAAACTAATAAAACATTTTATGAAAAAGAACTAAGATTTATTTTAGTCCAAGATGACAATATATGAGTGATTTATGCTAAATGCTCTCTAAAATTCACTATAGATTAAATACACACAAGTTTTCAGGACCTGGATTATGAAGAAATGAGCTCTATTTATAGGAAAAATGGAGCAATGGATGGTTGAGATTGAGTAATCTCAACAAGGGTCATGATTGAATGATAATCAATCCATGTGAAAGCTTTCAACCCAATCCCTGGTTGACAAGTGTCAATGTGAGATAGGTTGAGAGGAGAGGGAACAAGCATTAAATGCTTGACATGATTTGAAGGTTAACTTGGAAGTTAAGGTTAAGGTTAGTTGAATGAATAAATTCTTTATTCAAAGAATAAAGCTTTTATCCAATGGATAAACTCTTGTGCAAAGGCAAAAGGGATAACCATGGTCAAAGCAATAAATGCTTGAGGAGACACATGAGTGCAAGTTGAAATAACCATAAATGGTTATGTAAGAGCCATAAATGGTCATGTAAGAGCCATTAGTGGTTTTGGAAGACTTTGGAGGTTAAATTGTTGAACACACAAAACATTAAATGCTTTTCAAAGACTTTGAAGTCTTTGAGAAGTGACTCCAAGTTGCTTAGGAATGTGACAATAATTAGGGGATGGATTAGGCTAATTAGGAAGGGGTTAGAAGAATCTAGAAGGGGATTAGATTTGCAAGTGGATTTGGTGGGTGAGGGAAAATAGGATTTTATTAAAATAAAAATTCATTTATTTCAATAAATGTGTGCAAGTTGCATTTGTAGGAAAATGCAGGTGGGGGGGATTAAATGATTTAAATAAATGTTTTATTAATTTATTTAAAAGAGAAATAGGGGATTAAATGAAACAAATATGATTTATTCATTTAATTGATTTGTGAATTTGGCTGAATGAATTAATTAAAATAAATTGAATAATTTATTTAATTAATAGGAGAATATTTGAAGATGAACTAATTAAATGTTAATTTAATTAACTGATGGCTAGTGGATTTTTAATTAAATAAATAGCAAATATTCATTTAATTAGAATGGACAGATTTATGTGACTACAGGTTGGTTTTGCTATATTGTCATTAATGGCAACATGGTATTGTGTTTCGGCTTCATGATTTGGTTCAGTGGTGTACCGACAGACACTTCACAGAGACTACACCAACACCGATAGCGACAAGACAAAAAGATTTCTTTGGTCACCAACAATGCAGACCGACATGGTTTAGTAGAGGTTATCGGTATTGGAGGCCGACATATATTGGATCCGACATCGGCAATTGGTTTTAATATTTATGCATTTATGTTATCTTGCCAACATGTAATTTGATATTGTATATATCTTTGTAAGCTAACATAAGGCATGATAATTTGTATAGGGTATATAAGTCAGTTTGATAGATCATTTTTATTATAGACATAAGATAGGAGATTATGGATATACGAATGTAACATGATGTGAAATATATCAGAGAGATCATGTATGTGAGGAAATTCATGTAAGGGTTATTCCGGTAAAGGGTTTAGGGTTTCAAACCGAAATAGACAGAGCTTAAACCAAAACTGTATTCTGGCATAAAAGATGCTATCTTAGCAGTTCACACTTCTCCGGATTGTAGTCTGGAATTTTATGTAGTCAGTGAGGCTCCTTTTGTGATTGAGCAGTTTGCTTTAGGCTATAAGCCTTCCTGCAAGTGCAGGCCGCTCATATTTTGTAATATCTCTTCATATGGCTAGTGGATTGATATTGTGGGTCACAAATCCCATCTTGGTTTTTCCTCTTTGAGGTTTTCCACGTATAAATCAATGTGTTATGGTTCTTATTTATGTGATTGGCTTATTGGTTTCTTTACTTCTTTCAATTCTATATGTACCGGTATACCGATTGGTGTATGCATGTTTTAATAAGGCTAAAATTAATAGATCCGGTATAACACTAATTCACCCTCCCCTCTTAGTGTTATTGGATTCCACAACATACACTCCTACATCTAACTTCCACAATTTTAAAATTCAAATTCAAAGTCAAGATAACTCTCATTCATTTGTTTCTTAGCTTGAGCTTGATAAGAAAATATGAATACACTTTCCAAGTTAACAACCTTATAAGAAGATAAATACACATATCTAATCTAGTAAGATTTTAGTAAAATTCTAACAAATTAAATAATACCACGAGAATGAGAAAGGAAGAATAATAGAACGACCATAGACAAGAGTGACACATATACCTTGGAAAAACTCTTTTGTGAAAATCCTAACCTCCAAAGCATACACACCCAGTATATTATTTAAGAATATTACAATACATTCACATGACCGTAAGAAAATTAATAAGATCAACACTCTTTAATCCTAAAAAAAGTGGAAACATAATGGACTAGACAAGATCATGCCTTCATCTCAAACCCTCAATTTATAGACTTGAAGAGACATAGAAAACCACAAAAATATAATACCATAGTAAAAATACTAGCAAGCCACCCAAGAGACTATCCTCTAAAATAGAATGTGACTCATCACACAATCATCTTTGACTATAAATATAATAATGAGAAAATATAATTCCTGAGCACTTTCCCATGTGTTGATTGCATCACATGCTTCGTAATAAAGAAAATACTCTTAAAATTCCATTATGTAACCACCTCATGAATGTCTCCCTACAACAATATTGAAAGTTCCCTAAAAAATAATAAAATGATTGCAATCTCCTACCCTCACATTGGTGAAACATTTGTTAACTCCATAAATTATTAAATAGATACATATACAACTAATCATATATCAATAATAATTGACGTTACATTAGACCTTATAATATGAAAGATAAATAGTATATTTATACATAACATTCTCCCACTTGATATTCACTTTTAAAAAAAAGGCATAAGGGGTTCCAAAAAATTGAACTAATCACTAGGGTTGGAATGTACATAATTAGTGTTTTCATGCTTCAAATCATTAAATCTATGCTAATTAGGAAGCAAGAACGAATCACCAATTCTTAACTAATTAACAGATTCAAACACAAACCAATGAAATAGAATACTAATCAAGAGAATTAAACAACAAATCAAATAAAAACTCTCTCAATAGTATTGCGGCTTCCATTGTTCTTTTCCATATTGTTGATGTAGGTGGCTCTCATATGTTGCACTAGGACTTCCTGCATAAGATAGACAATAATTTTGAAAACTGTGATTCTAGATTCAAATGAGAAAAGAGGTTGAATTTATAGATTTTCAACATAGAAGGGGCGAGGATTTCAACTAAAGTGTTGACTGATAGTCAACTGAGATTGATTGAAGAGTGAACTCATCTGTTAACAGGATTGATTGGGGAGTCAACTAAATCGATTAGCCAGTTGACTGAGATGATGAAGGAGATGACAGAATTGATGGATCAAAAGACTGAATTGATTGATTAGTCATAAAAAGCTGATTTGGAGTGAAAAAGGGAGATTGAAGAGTTAACTGAGTTAACTAATTAGATAATTGATTTGATCAATCAGTTTGATTTTCAACATGTGTCGTAGGATTTTAAAATTGAATTTGATTTTCATTTTCAATTTAGATTTGAATTTGGATTTTCAAATGGTCAAATGCATATGAAATTCAACTAAAATTCACATTTGGTGAAATGTTAATGTAGAAGAAATGAAATTAAGTGAATTGAAGTGAAATTCGAATTTGGGGAAGAATGAAATGAAATTAGGTGAAATTAATTAGAATTAGAATTTGAGGATTGGAGGAATAATTGTTAATTTATTTAAATAATTTAAATGAAATTATTTAAACATTAGAAATGAGTTTAATTAAATAATTAAGATTATTTAACTAAGGAATAAGCCATAATTAATTAAATAAATAACGTTTAATTAATATTTGAGAAGGGTTTGATTGATTAAATGTTGAATTGTCTAAAGAATAGCAATAGAATAATTAGAAATATTGAATGTGATGATGAGAATAAATAACTAATTTAATCGAATAATTAAAGAATTACTTAATTAATTTGATGAATAATCAGTATGCAATTGATGAGACATTTTTAGGTGTCTACATTTGCTCCTCTTTGAGACAATGTCGAGACGATATTATTTCAAAGAAAACAAAAAAAATTATGCCCCAGTATGCCCTAGTGTGCTAGGGTATAATGCCCCCCCGAGAGATTGTTTGTGCATTGAAGGCATGAATGATCTCTTGAAAGAAGAAGAATGTTAGATGAAAGATGAAGAATGATTAATTGATGACATGGATGGGTTTGATTAGAGAAAAGAAATGGTTTGAGTGATTTGTAGAATGATTGAATGATAAGATTAAAAGGAATTGATATGATAAAGATATAGTTTAATTTCAGGAAGGACACACCCTGTATAAAAAATGATCAAAGCACCTGGTTTCACGAAGTATACATCCTGTATAAGACAAATGATAGATGATCATGTCTGGTTTCAGGAAGGACTAATCCTGTATAAGACAAATGATAGATCAAAATATGATGAAAGTGAAGAATAATTGATTGAAAGATAGAGTAGTTGATGTGAGGAAATGATAGAATTATAGATGGAAAGATTGGAATTAAGCGATGAGAGAGATCATGTTAGAATGATTGGAAGAATTGAAAAGGTTGATTCAAGAAAAGATTCTTGATGAAAGAATGATCTCGATTGATACAATCAGCATGATGAGATTTTAAAAACTGAAATGATATGATGATGATGAATAGTCTTCTTGTCTTCATTCATAGTGCAACATTTTCATCACTGAGCCTTATTATGTAACAATGAAGCTTTGTACATCAGGGTATGAAGAACCAAGATGTAAAGCTATCTCATTGCAAAGAAATAAACACGTAGCAAACAAAGAGTGAACCCTCCATTCTAAGAATAACAACATGGGTCAAGGTATGTGCGGTAGTCACAAGCATAGTTATCCTTCGTGGGATACTTGCCGAATGAACGTACATATCACAGACACCCACTGGAACTATTGCCCCATAAATTCATTGGTTCACACCACAAACAACAAACAAAGAAAAAAATCATTCCCATCATGGATCCTCTAGTCACTTGTGGACATCCTTGAGTAGCATAGCAACATAATCTATCACAAAATGAGAAAAGATAAAAACTAACTAGGCCAAAATCTAGCTACCATACTGATTTGTGTCTTCGTGTGATTGCTTGATGTGATAGTTGATAATGTCTAGTTTCAGAAAGTTGCGGACCCCGTTTAAGATTGACCTGTCTAGTTTTGAGTGTATCCTCTTTTGTTTAAGACAAGATAATGATCACGTGATAAGGATAGATTGTCAATTGATAAGACTTGATCAGTTTGATTGCAGATGTTTGGTTTAAGATAGTTATATCCTTTGTGAACTTCATGCAAAGTGTTTGTTGAATAACTGCTAGGATATTTGATTCTTGCGAGACATATTGTTGGCATTTTGGTGCATTTTGTATGACCGGTGAATGATATGGTTGTCATTGTTGGCAACATCATCTTCCAAGTCTTCATAGTCCATCAGTAAAGAAGTAAAGGATAACCGGTAAAGAACAAGAGTTCTTATTCATATCGGTAGTAAGTAGACCAGTATACAAAGGTTAACCGGCTAATCAGTATGTAGATAGGGTAAGCAGAGTATAGACCGGCTATGCAGTAAGTAGATCGGCACACAGGAGGTCAAATGGCTAAGTAGTGAACAGATCGGTACACAGGAGGATATTGGCTAAGTAGTTAATAGATTGGTATACAAGAGATAACTGGTTATGCAGAATTTGATCGGTACACTGACATAATAGGAATCTCAACCGACAGACCAGGAAACATCTAGTTAAAATCCAGTCAAACCGACAGTCTTTTCCAGTCAACCAGTGACTTATCGGCATGAACGACTGTCTTGACCGATATTCTTGGAATGATTTCTAGAGAGTAATTTATAGCGCGGTAACAAAATTTTGAATGAGATTTTTGGAGGGAAAGTTTGCACCAGAACCAAAGGGAAATAAATTTACTTATTTCATTTTTGATGAGGGTGTTGTCGATGTAAAAAATAGATCTAGAAAAAGGTGAACACAGGGGGAGTAGAGCAGAGTGCAGAGCCAAGGGTCAGAGAGTCGACAAAGTGCAGAGCCAAAGTATAAGAAGAAAATCGGTGTTGTGCAGAGCAGACACAACCGGTATGGACAGAGTATGATTTTCATTGTGATTTGATCAAGTTATCAGTGCTACTCCAACAGATCATCTTTTTGTTGCTTTCTAATCATTGCAACTCAAAATCCCTTAACCGGGTGGACTTTAATAGGTCCCATTGTAAAATCCCTTAACCGAGTGTCATCTTAATTGATGATCCTAAGACCTTTAACAAGGCTACCTTTAACAAGGTAAAGGCACTGACAGGCCTTAATCAAAATCCCTTAACCGGGTGGCACCTAATAGTGTCTTTGTAATCTCCTAACAAGGATGGCTCCTCACCAGGCGTACTTTAGATGAGTACAAATTTTGTGAGTTCCTACTCACACAATGGTTTTCTCCCATTTGGGATTCCACTTTGTGAGATTTTGCCAAGATCAAGAGCTCAATGAAATGTACAAAATAGAGACATAATATGGGACAAGAATAAACTGTATTCTCATCAATAGAAAATGATCAATATCATAATTCAATAGTTACATACAATGTAGATGAGCTTGCTTATATAGGCAAGGCTAGGGATATGTAAGCACACAAACATGACATGTGGCTCAATAAGAAACAAGGGTAGGTAGGAAATAGGTGTGGGTAGGTAGGAGAAATAATATAATAGTCCACATGAGGTGGATCACCCACTGAATGTGGAGTGTAACAACAAGATCAACACCATAAAAGGTGGAGTTTCTCCTACACACACTATCCCAATGTGGCACAAACACCCAAGTGTCTCATACCCAAACTACTATGAAAAGAATTTTCTAAGTAAACTTAAGTAAGGTGTAATAATATCCATGATGAATAATTATTTACACCAACACCCCCCCTTAAGTGCAACTTAGGGGAATGCACTTAAGTCTACAATGCAACTAAGCAATGCAAGATGGGTCCCGGCTACTAGGCCATGTTAGGTACCCATGTACAAATGCAAATGCATGCAAACCAATGCAATGAAATCTCTCACAAAGTGGGGAAAGAGAGAAAAACCCAATGGGAAAAAACCCTCCCCCAAAAGAGAGATAAAAAACATACAAGAGAACTCTCATAGAAGAATGTGAAGGACAAAACCCCATGTGAGGAAAAAGTCCCCCCCATATGAGAGAAGAAGAGAAGCTAGGAAGGCCCCCCTCAATGTGGAATCTGCACCAATGATAGAAGCTCGATGTATGAAGAAACTGCTCCACAAACATCGAACAACATTCCTCCCCTTAGGAAGAAACAAAACCAAAGGTGTATCCATGAAGTCTCCCCAATCATGAAGGGAAGATGTATGAAGAAAACTCATGATGAATGGAATCTCTGAAAACTGCTCAAGTGTCCCCATGTCGATGCTGAAAGATACCCCCTCCAAAGGTGGTAAACTGTGCCACACTGCTGAAAAAGGCACTCCAAGATCTAGTGGAGATGGATGTAGAACATGTCCCAAAGACTCACATGTCTCCTCAAAAAATAAAGAGACCTCCTCCAACTGCTGTACATAAGTATCCACAATCATGTCAACCTCGAAAGAATGATCATGTAGAGAATGAACAAGAGGGTCAGAGTGTTCCCTCGCAACAATCGAAGAAGGATCACCTTCATCAAAGAGAAGATGAATGTCATCAATGATGTCTCCCAAATCTGCAATGCAGGATTCCACAAACAAATCTGCAATATCTATCAAGTAGTCATCCCATGAATCTGAAGCTGGAAGACAATGAATATCCTGCTGCACTGAATCACATGAAGGCAAAATTGTCGCACTATCTGCATCATCAGGTGCAATAGGAGATGTGATATCAATATGAGGAGATGAAATACAAGGCTCAAGAACGGGTTCACATGTGAGAATCCCCATGTTCAAGTGTCCAAAGTTCTCCTCAAAGTCTAAACCATCACAAGAAGTGTGATCATAATGTGTAGAATCATCAAATGTGAAATCATCATCATCAACAAAATTTGAAAAGGAGTATAACCGAGATGCATGATCAACCACCCCAGTCGCAATGATAGCTCTAGTCTCCATGTCTCTAATAAATACTGAGTCAGGTGTGAACTCCACAACTCTCTTAGTTGCGCCATGTGTGATTTGATAGATAGAAAGGAGATTGTTTGTCAAGTGGGGTACACACAACACATCATTGAAGGAGTTATCCCCAATGTCAATAGATCCTTTCCCAATCACATCCATGTATGTATGATTGCCCATCAAAATCTGTGGCATGGTGCAAGGCTCAAATGTAGAGAACATAGACTGTGAAGATGCCATATGATGAGAAGCCCCTGAATCTAGAAGCCATCTCTCTGAATCATGACTGATAGTAGCACATAGAGCTTTTCCTTTTCTTGTTCCAAAAGAGTGAGTCTTCCCACTTGTAGAAGCCATGAATGCTTGCCAGTGGAAGTTGATGAATCATCCTTCTTGTAGACTTTAGGCAAATCAATGTTATGCTTTTTGATGATATGTGTGAGCTCATCAATCTTCTTAGAATGGCAACGATGCTCCTCATGACCAATCTTTTTACAATAAGCACAAGTAGGTATCTCCCTCTTTGGTGAATTATCTCTCTTGGAAGAGGATGAATCTCCTTGTTGTGGAGAAGATGGTGCTTTTTCCTTAGGCTTTGATTGCCATTTCTTCTTGTTTGAGTTGTCCTTTCCTTGATTTCCTTTGTTCCCTTGATTTGCCACTAATGCTTGAGACTTAGAAGCCTTAAGAATGCCCATGCTTATCAACTTAGTTTGTTCCATCATCAACATTTCATTGAAAGCATCAAATGTAGGCATTTCGTAGCTTGAACCCATTGTCATCCTATGGGTTTGGAAACTAGAAACAAATGCTGCATATTCTTGTGGAAGCTTGCCTATCAAGTTGAATATCAATTGAGTATCCTTCTTATCAATGCCACAATCTTTGAGTTGTGCTCTCAACTCATTTGCCTTAGTGACATAATCTTGTATAGTATCAAAGTTCTTGGGATCTAACATGGTGAGATCACTATCAATTTGATATCCCCTAATCTCATCAACTTGACCATACAAGTCTTGAAACTTTTGCCAAGCATCCTTGATTAGAGTACACTTCTCAATATGAAAAATGAGATCCTTTGATACATACTTTCTTAAGGTACCAATTGCCATGATATTTTTAGTGAGCCAATTTAAGTGACCAACTGGATCAGCCTTAGGATCAGCTGGAGCAACAATAGTTCCATCAATGAAATGAGTGAGTCCTTTTTCCATAAGTTTACTCCATGCATCAATTTTCCAAGTAGCATAATTATGAGGAGTTAAGAGAGGAAACTTAGAAGAACCCATAGCAGCAAAAAGGAAGGAACACAAGAGCACAAAAGCACAAGAGACACCCCCCCAAATTCACTCAATCAAAGTACCCCCCCAAAAGTGATGATTTTGGCACTTTATACTTAGTGCGATTATAATGAGCCACTTGCAAAACAAGGCAAAGTGGACTTATGATGCAAATTTTACAACTTCTCAAATGAGATACAAGAGACTTCAATCAATAGTGCAATGAATCTAACTGAGATTCAAGCAAATATACAAGTACCAAGAGAGCCAAAAATGGCCAAAATCTGAAAGTATAATTTCTACTTGCAATGGCATCAATCTGATAGCATCATGTGAAAGTAGATGAAAAAATACGCACTGTAAAAAAAAATGGCACCTGAAAAGGAGGTCGTATGACTCCAAACGAAGCCTCTGAAGTTGCAAAAACTAGGATTACTCAGGTACAGTCACCAAAAACTGCATTTTTTGAAAACTTAGTGCATCAAAATCAAAAAAAATCTTCACCACTATGAAGAGCACGAAATTATAGCCCATTTCAAAAATAATTGCTCGAAAAAAGGAGCAAAAATGAGCAAGTTATAGCCATTTGAAGTTGAACTACAAAATCAAAAATGCAAATGAGAGGGGCCTGCCAAATTTTTGAAAAATGATGACGTGGTTCTGATGTCAGCAATTCACTGGGTTAAATTTGATGGCCGGATGACCATCGCAAAACTTCGCCTCCCTGTTGACTGGGCGTCCGTACTGTACGGATTGCTGACTGTGTGGTCTGTACCGTACGAATTTGTTGACTGGGTGAGCCACGTGGCAGACGTACGGATGATGTGGCACTGTGTACGGAGGTGACATGTCAGGTGACTCGATTGTCGTATGGACGATTTTACCCGCGGGCCAGTGGCCGCCTGCCACGTGGCGGGCATGGGTCCTCCGGTCTTGGTGGTCGCCGGCAGAGCGGGAGACATCGGCGGGCCCGGGCGCTGCCGGAGGCGGTAGAGACCGGCGGGAGGAAGGCAGCTGGTGGCGGGACCTAGGTGCCGGCGGGAGATGCAGAGCGGCCGGTGGGAGCGTCCGGCATGGCGGCGGCAGTGATGGTCTGCGGCCGGGATGCGGGGGAGGCGCTGGGAGGACCTGCGGGCAGCGGCGGTGGCACGACTTAGCGGGTACGGGCGGCGTGCACGGCGGTGGCGGGAGGACGCGGTCTGCGGCACGGATGGGACATGGCGTCGACGTCGGGTACAGGTACGCGACAGACCTGCAACCTGCAACACGCAGGTACGGGGGGGTCTGCGGACCCCCAAAATTTGCTTTTTGAATTTTTTTTTTTATTTTTTTTCAATTTTTGATTTTTTCAATTTTTTTTTTGACGATTTTTTTTTTTATTTTTCAATTTCGGAAAATATAATTTTTTTTTCGAAATTCACACAATAATAGTAAAATTGGCGAAATTTTTTTTCTCACCAAAATAGGCCAACTTTATAACCAAAATTCATGGAAACGGCCTTCTGGACGCAATGGCGGGGTCGGATCTGGTCTAGGACACCTCCAAAAGATGCTACTCCTCAGATCTGCCTCTTGATGTCACAATAATGCCTCTTCAAGATGAATCAATGAAGCCCCAATGGCTCTGATACCATGTGAGATTTTGCCAAGATCAAGAGCTCAATGAAATGTACAAAATAGAGACATAATATGGGACAAGAATAAACTGTATTCTCATCAATAGAAAATTATCAATATCATAATTCATTAGTTACATACAATGTAGATGAGCTTGCTTATATAGGCAAGGCTAGGGATATGTGAGCACACAAACATGACATGTGGCTCAATACGAAACAAGGGTAGGTAGGAAATAGGTGTGGGTAGGTAGGAGAAATAATATAATAGTCCACATGAGGTGGATCACCCACTGAATGTGGAGTGTAACAACAAGATCAACACCATAAAAGGTGGAATTTCTCCTACACACACTATCCCAATGTGGCACAAACACCCAAGTGTCTCATACCCAAACTACTATGAAAAGCATTTCCCAAGTAAACTTAAGTAAGGTGTAATAATATCCATGATGAATAATTATTTACACCAACACACTTAATAACTCTTGGTGTCATTGTGTATATTTTCATGCATGCATATTATTCTAAAATAATTGTTTGAATTGATGAATATTAAGTAAGTGCAAACTTGAGTTAAAAGTTTTAATTGTGAAAAATTGGTAAAGTGTTGATTCACCCCTCCCCTCTCAGCACTGGTTGGAACTAACACATGTTATTGTAAATTTTTTATGTTTTTTGTTTTTTAGTTTGTTTTCGAAGATCTTTTCGATGTTTTGGTTTTTTTATGGTTTTCAAATGTTTTTGGTATGTTGATGTTTTTGATTGATTTTTGGATTTTTTTGAAACATGACCTGCCATTAATTGATAATGATAAGACTAACCTGGACAAAATCCATCAACCATACTGATCTATGTCATTGTTTTGATTTGTGTGATCATTGATAGGAATGTCTGGTTTCAAAGAGTGAGTACCACGTATAAGATCATTTTTTCTAGTTTCGAGTGTACCCTTCCTTGTATAAGACATGTTGATGTTTGATAAAGTTTGATTGATAGATTGATTAACAAGACATGTGATCAGTTTGATTGTAGACTTTGAGAGTTTGTTTGTTATTGTTTTGATTTGATGGATAGTCTATGGTTTCTTACTTTGGTTTTTCAGATTTTGATTTTGTGATTTTGATTGCTTTTTTAAGGACATTTTCAGATTTTTTGGATTTTGGATGTTATGACTTTTAGGAATTTTCAGGTATTTTTACGACTTTTAGATTTTTTTCAGTTATGCCCCCAAGTATGTAAACCTATATGATATGATGATCTAGGCAATGCACATGGAGACAATGGTTTTTTTATATGAGTTATGCTAATACAAGATGCATGATGAAAATGAAGTTCTTATTCGAACAAAGATGATTGTGTGTGTTCTTCATTCTGAAATGCATTGATTGAATCAAAGGTAGGAAACATTTCAAAGATAGGAGTTCAATCCATTCTCAAAAAACCTTAGACCATCCAACCTAACACACTATGTAACCAAGATTTATGGATGGAGGCGCAAAAAACTTCTCCATCAATTCTTGAAACTTTGATCTTCTTTTTCCCATGTGTGTGCAATTGAATTTATTTCGACTCTTATAACCATCAAAGACCCTTGGAATCCTATTTGGTTAGCTATGTGAGATATTCTAACTTCAAAAGCATCCTGGATAGAGCCTCGCTGCCAACAAGCTTTTAGGGCTCCGACGAGGTTATGCATTGTAATCTTTCAGATATTGCTCCATTGCCAGCAGGCGTCCATAGCCCCAATGGAGTTATTCACATGTTCCCATAGTCAATCTTTTATTATCGCACTTGTATACATGATATTTCAGTTATATATCTTTGTTCTTTTTGCCATGATATTTTGATATTGATTTTGGCGTAGCACTTTTTCTTTTATTTTATTTGCCTTGACTTGTAAGTAATGAAACCTACTTGGGTATGACAATTACAATGGCACTGAAGTAGAATTTTGGATTTTTCACTAGCCACATGACCAACTAGGTATCTGTAATGACTTAGAACTATTGATTAATGTGTGAGATATAGCATTTGATATATTTTGGGTAACAAGACTTGATAGTGAAACCTCTACACATGGATAAAGCTCGATCACAAGGTAACATTGAAGATGAATGACTAAAGACCTCCTAAAGACTTCATGAACAAGTATCTAGGAAATGAGACAACCTTCACTCTCTTCAGTGCAAATAAGTGAGTGATTTAGACAATCACCTTGTTTTAGTGATGCAATTATATAAGAAATTAATAATGATATGCAACTATATGTTGTGCAATGGTGATATGTAAGAAACTATGATGCACTCTAAAATGGAGATATGTGATGCAATGCAGTAAAGAAATATGCAAATGCGTTACTAAAAATGTAAATGAACTATGAGATTTTGCCAAGATCAAGGGCACAATGAAAAGCATAAAAGAGACACAAAAGAATGACAAGAGCAAATTGTATTCTCGTCAATATACAAATGATCAACTGGATTAACCAATACAATGAATATGGCCCTGCTTATATAGGCAAGGCCATATGGATATACGAGCACACAATCATGACATGTGGCTCAATGAGAAACAAGGGTAGGTAAGAAATACTAGGGGTAGGTAGGAGAAACAATATAATATTCCACAAGAGGTGGATGACCCACCAAATGTGGAGTGTAACAGCAAAATAAGACCACAAAAGGTGGAATTTCTCCTACAAGCTATATCCCTATGTGCACACTTCCCTAAGTGTCTCATATCCAAACTACGATGAGATGCATTATCCTAAGTTAAGTTAAGTAAAGTGTAATAATATCCATGATGAATATTTATTTACACCAACATGAACCCATCCCTTAGATGTAATTTCTTTTAAAGTGCATGTTGTTATTGGGTTGATATGAATTTTGTGTAGATAGTTCATTGGTATTTGTTTGAAAAGTTGGATAAACCATGCTTTTTCAATAGGATATAAGGACCCAACTAGGTGTATTCCATGTACTGTTTTTGCTATAGCCTCCTTATTTTCAAACCAATTCAATTGTGGTAGATATTCTTGCCCCCGGTCTTTTAAGTGTGGGTGTATGAGACAAATAGATTTTGGTTTCGAAGTTGTGACATGAGCGGGTGTTATGCCTATTTTTGTTGATGCACTTGAAGAGTATGATGAAGCCAACTAGGTATTGATCTCATTAGTTGGTGGCGCACATACAATTATTGACAAGTTGCCATGTGTAGTATGATCCGGATTGGTGATTTCATTGATGAGGGGTTCATGAAAAACTTGTGTAGAGGCATTGGGATCATGAGGGAGACTAGGAGAAATGGTAGATTCATTTGACATGGAATCTTGTGAGATAAATGGAGGATTATGACATGGAAATGAAGGGATGGAGGGATCTTGATCGGGATCTAGAGAAATAATGGGATCTTGTTTAGGACATGAAGGTGAAGGGATGCTTTGAGCTTGACTTGGAAAGAGATTATTAGGAAGGATGGAAGGGATGTCCTGATCTTTCTTGAGAGATGGATGCTGGATGGGACTTGAAAGAACATCTTGCTCTTGAGAAATAAGGGTGTTATTATGAGTGGAATAGAAAAAAATGAGGGGATCATCATAGGATTCTTTATAGGTGGGATTTTGATCAAAAATTGGGTAGGATGAAAGGTTTTTTTCTTGATCTTGATTTATTTCATGATTGATTTCTTCTGATTTTGGATTATCCTCTTGACATGGGGAAGGAGTTTGCATGGGAGATTTTTGGAAGGTTTCAACATTTGGGCTTGATGAGAAAGGATTTTGAATGAAATCTTTTGAATCATGACTTGAATTAGATTGGATCTATACTATGGATAGCCCTTGGGAGATTGTGTTATTGGATAGGGATGGTGTGGATTACTCTTGTGTAACTTCAAGGGATGATGAAATGGTGGATAGATATGATTGATTTAGATTTTGGTTGAATGGGTTTTGATTTTGGCTGAAAGAGGTTGGATTTTGGTTGAAAGGGTTTTGGTTTTGGTTGAAAGAGGTTTGATTTTGGTTGAAAGGAGTTTGATTTGAGTTGAAAGAGGTTTGATTTTGGTTGAAAGGAGTTTGAATGTTGGGTTGATGTGATTGGTATGTTTTATATGTTGGGTTGAAAGAAGTTTGGTTTGGGTTGAAAGAGTTTTGGTTTTGGTTGAAAGAGGTTTGATTTTGGTTGAAAGAGGCTTGGTTTGGGTTGAAAGAGTTTTGGTTTTGGTTAAAAGGAGTGGGTTAGTGCAGGATCAAGGGGGGCCAAAAAGTGGCAATGTGAAAAAAATAGCCTTCTTCACTCGCCTAAAAACGCGAAAATCCGTGTTGACTTTTTGCTTGGCCTGGGTGTCAGTACACCTTGGCCTAGTAATTACCTATGCAAATCGGATATCCGATTTTTATTTGTAATTTTAATTTAAAAAATATATATGTTACATATTATATTATATATAATATAATATAATATAATATTATATTATATATTATAATATATATAATATAATATAATACGTATTATATAATATAATAATATATTATTATATTATATATGTTATTTAAAAACAATTTAAGTATAAAAATCGGATATCCGATTTTCTGAGACTTTTATATTTTGACAGTGGCAGCCCGTGAGTCATTTTTAACTCACGGGCCACGCGATTTCATCACAATCCAATATCCGCTCCATCCAATATCTGGTTTTTTGACAAAAAATTGCTAAAAGATAGATTCAGAGGTAAGAATTTTATCGTTTTGAATCATTTTCATTCATTTTTTGTATTTTTTGTTAATGTTTATTTGATTTTTCATTGAAAATATGGTAGGTTTTTTTAAATCAAATACCTAATTGTTTAAGTTTGTTAACTAAATTAATTGTTTACATTCAATTAGGTTAAAAATGGGGGATAACAATGAAAACATTGACGAACCACAACTGCAACAACCAAACCCTCATTTGCCAAACCCCCCCTCAATTTAGGATTTGATTGCACAAAATTTGAATGAATTGAGGGGGATTACAGAAGTATATCGTAGGATCCCTCGTCTAAACCCAATGTTTGATCATCTCACGTCGATCATAAAAATTATGGAAACCATGACTGAGGAGCACAATGCCGCCCTTTTGTGGCGAGATTCTATGAGGGAAAAATATGCAGATGGATTGTCGTATAAGGATATCAAGGATCTTGAGATATCCAAAGCTGAAATTGCCTCATTGTTTGTCAATCCTCGTACTGGTCAGCCCGTAGATCCCAAAAAAACAAAACTTTCTATTAAATGGTGCACAAATGATGGGATTGTGAAAAACTTTTGGGATCGTTGGTGGATGGTTTTCAACAAACCACCCAACAACAATCTTGACATCCCCTTCTATTTTATAAAAAAAATGTATGCTGAGTTTGTTTTACACAAACATGTGAACTACTTTGACATCCAACCTTTCCAAGGTGTAGGTTTAGGTATGACCCAAAATAGACCTGGGGCAGTCAGAGTAGTCCAGGGACCATATGTCCCCCCTCTTGCTGTTGATCCCCCACCTGCGGTGCAGCATCCTGATATCATTCATGAGGCGGCTTCACGGACCATATCGGCTATTCACTCTTTGAGTAGCCTTTTGGTTTCTCAGGCTGCGTCAGTAGCTCAGCCTACTCTTGATGGTAGCGGTGCATCCGGTGGCGTTGACATGCCATCCTTGGCTCCACACATATGCATGCCCCATAGTTGTGTCATGTGTGGGCACGTATGCTTGGGTCCAATAGGATAGCCTGTTGATCATCCTATGGACAGTGCAGTTTATAAGGTGCATGAGATGCATGATGCACTAGATGTTATTACATAGACTAGAGGATACCCAGGGGAGTCCTCACATGCTAGAGGCGAGGAGGCACCATCATCACACATTGATGATGTAGTGATAAGATTTGTATTTTCATAGTTCATGTTATATTTTAATTAAATATTTATAAATTAGATAATATTAAGTACTAATTTTTATTTACATGGTCTATTTAACAGTTGATGACCGAGGATAAGTTGAGATAGATTCAGGAGGGCACCTTGTCGGCCATTTCATTTGGCCTTGATAGCTTGATGGTACATATATTATTGCACCTAGTCGTTTGTATTTTATTGTACATACATGCTCATCATTTATATTAGTATTAATTAGATTATGTAGTAACTTGCATGTATATCTTATTTTACTCTTGTAGGGCACAAGCAACATGAGTGCGGGGCAATGTGATTTAGGATCTGGTAGTGCAGTTGGAGACAAGGGAAAGGTAATTGAATGCAAATATGATTGAATGAATAGTTTAATTAACTTATAGTGATTATACATGTCTAGACATAGATTGATAGTTTCATATACTTGTTGTGTATATATACAGAAACTTCTTGGCTTCACATCCTTGATGACTACACCCAGTATACTTGAAGAAGAAGAAGAGATGCCTTGAGTAGATGCGTGTTTATTTTATTTTTTGATTAGTAGATATAATTTGTTATTATCAGTGACAATTATATGCTAACTTGTATCAATGTCATGTTTCTGAACATATGTAGGTTGAGTATGAAAATATTCAAAACATACCTCCTCTACCGAAGACATACATCAAGAGTCCTGCAAAGCTGAAGAGAAAACGTGGAGATGAGGTAAACATGAATAGTTCAATTATAGTTCATTTTTATGTTAACTTTTTGAATGTGAATTATATAATATAACTAATATTAATCGTGGTTTGTTTTTCTTGTGCAGGATCCTTCAAAGCCGAGTAGTGCGATGAAGAGGATCGATTTTGATGATCCATCAACAACTTAGGATGTTATAGATAGTTTTGGGATGCTTACATGTCTATTTGGCATGTATATTTTGTATATGAACATACATTCACGTATTTATACATACATTTTGTTTCAGTTGGCATTTATGCCATATTTGTGTATGGACATACATTTGTAATCATTTGACATTTATATATATATATAGAAGTTAATATTTGATCATATAATTATTGCTCATCTGTGCGTGGTGTTATTATGGAAATCTTTAATCTTCATTCCAATAATTAACAATGGTTTAATAATGACCATTTAATGAACAATACAATTCATTTAATCAACAATACAATACAATTCATTCAATGAACAATACAATTCATTTAATGAACAATACAATACAATTCATTTAATGAACAATACTTGATACAATTCATTATTACCCTATGCATGGTCCTATTTTGCCCCCACCTCGGTCGAACGCTTGGAGTTTTATTAGGGCAGCAATTTTTTGGTTGGCGAAAAAATCGTTAGTCTCACTCACTGGAATGTTGTTGCATGGTCGATTTCTCGTTCTGCTCATCACGATGACAAACCGTCGGTTCCGACATGTTCAGTTAGGCATTATTACCCTACACATGCTCCTATTTTGCCCCCCCACTCAATCGAACGCTCGGGGTCATACCCTACCAGCGTCGTCCCTTGAGCGCCCTAAGTGCTCAAAATTGTCAAAATTTGATGGCCCTAACTCGGAATCTGTGGCACCTGTGAACATTTCGTTTAAACCTACGCGGCCACGAGAGGGGTCCCTACAAAAGCCTATCTTGGTTTTTCAAGTTTCCCTACGGTTTTATTAGGGAAGCAATTTTTCAGTTGGCAAAAAAATCATCAGTCTCACTCAATGGAATGTTGTCGCGTGGCCAATTTCTCGTTCTGCTCATCAGGATGAAGAACCATCAGCTCTGACATGTCCAGTTAGGCATTATTACCCTACAAATGCTCCTATTTTTTCCCCCCAACTCGATTGAACGCTCAAGGTCATACCCTATCGGCGTCGTCCCTTGAGCGCCCTAAGTGCTCAAAATTGTCAAACTTTGATGGGCCCTAACTTGGAATCCGTGGCACCTGCAAATGATCCATTTGAACCTACGGGGCCATGAGAGGGGTCCCTACGAAAGCCTATCTCAGTTTTTCAATTTGTCCTACGGTTTTATTAAGGCAGCAATTTTTCAGTTGGCGAAAAAATCGTCAGTCTCACTCAATGGAATGTTGTCGCGTGGCCGATTTCTCCTTTTGCTCATCGTGATGATGAACCGTCAGCTCTAACATGTCTAGTTAGGCATTATTACCCTACGCATGCTCCTATTTCCCCCCCCCCCCACTCGATCGAACGCTCGAGGTCATACCCTACCGACGTCGTCCCTTGAGCTCCCTAAGTGCTCAAAATTGTCAAACTTTGACAGGCCCTAACTCGGAATTCGTGGAACCTACGAATGATCCGTTTGAACCTACGGGGCCATGAGAGGGGTCCCTACGAAAGCCTATCTCGGTTTTTCAAGTTTCCCTACGGTTTTATTAGGGCAGCAATTTTTCGGTTGGCAAAAAAATCGTTAGTCTCACTCAATGGAATGTTGTCGCGTGGCCGATTTCTCCTTCTGCTCGTCGTGATGATGAACCGTCGGCTCCAACATGTCCAGTTAGGCATTATTACCCAACACATGCTCCTATTTTTCCTCCCCACTCGATCGAACGCTCAGGGTCATAACCTACGCATGTGACATCCATGAAGGGATATGAAAGGATATTTTGTAAACAATCAAAAACCTTTAATGATAATCAAGTTGAAGCCTTGAGATTTATGCAATATGGTTAAAGTCCAAAACTATACCCTGAAGCCACACACTCTTCCATCTCCCAGCATACAGTAATGAGTCACAAGTTAACATAGAATTTGGAAGGATTTGATGAGAGTGTTTTGATTTTACTTATGTCTTGTGTATTATAATATAGACCAATTTGCCAATGTGACATCTTCATATGAGAGAAAAGCTTCATTTTATCTCAATACAGTTGTACCTATTTCATTATTAGAAAAAATAAATAAGTTCTGCACTAAACTACAACAAATAAATTAGTATCATCTATATTATGGATTTGAATTGATGTTCTCAATTAGTTATTATTCCTAAACCTCACACTCACAAGATTAATAATGAAATGACATTTATGATTCATCAAATGCTGACAAAGTCTAATCAAAGTTCAACTTCAAGATGTATACAACATATCATATTGAACTTCAAGATGCATACAACTTACCATATTCAAGCTCATGCCAACCACCACTTGGATATTGTTATATGTCGATTAAAGTACAATATATGTATTAAAACCATATAGTCTTACAAAAAAGCCATCATAGACCATCCATGTCAATTAAAGTACAATTCATTTGTAATGGGGGTACATTCACAATGTGAAGTTGCAAAGCCCTGTGGGAAGCATCAAAATAGAATTTTACTAATCTGACTCATACTACTATCAAAAGCATCAAAGATGCTACTGCTAGAGAACACCATGCTCCATTGTGGAGAGAATAGTAGGTGCATCTGATGTCAGCGTCTAAAAATGAAAGAATGTTATTCAATTGCCAAAATCTAACTGACTTTATTTTATAAACCATTAATGAATAAAAATAGACAAGGTTACCTGAGTGAAAGTTCGATGACCACCTTGACTAGTCAATGTGAAATGTTTGATTCAATAGATCATTTGTCATGACAATTTGATCCACTGCAGATGTGTCCTGGCCACATGCATTTGAATCATCTTAATGATAATAAACACAACAAGACCCATAATTTAATCTCATTAATGCACAAAGGAATATGTACCATCACCGAGAGAGGGCCTTGTCAACGACAAATGAGCTAGCATGAACCTGTATTTTTAAGAATTGTTAGTCTACACATAAATTGCATGGATGGACATAAGTGGTGTTGCAAAAATACGTCCCTTCCAATTATATCGAGTGTACTCACTATGTGCATGCAAAAATTGTGTTGCCCAAAAAAAACGTTCATCAATAGACCTGCATTTTGAACACATCCTTAATATACACGTAACAAACTTGAACATTAAGGTTTAATGATCATTATTTGAAATGAAATGCATGATAAAAAAATAAGGCACCATTTTTATAGAAATAGCAGCCATCATCTCTAGGGCATAAAAATAGATCTTGCAAGTCTCTTGATGATCTCGAAAATAGCATTGCACCACACTCCTGCAACATCTCATTAGTATGCATCATAGAACGAATATGACATAAAAGTTCATGGTACATTGAAAACTCCACATGGTACTTGCAACAATAGGTATTGTGAATCTTAAGAGGAACACAATAAAATGGTTTCAAAGATTCAAAGGCCCTTTGTGATATTTGTAAAGTTGGATGTAATTCACAAATTTTTTTGTACAACATTGTTTGGCTTGATTCCAAGAAATGTTTGGGATGCGGTGTGTGGTCTCGGTTGTCAATTCTTAATTTCAAAATGTCCTTTACATTAGGTGACACTCTAGAATTAGAGTGCCAAAATTGTTGAATCTCTTCCTTCACATTGTAACTCAACTTTCTATCAACACGTGGAAGCCTCCCACCAAATGCCCATGTATCTTGTTGAAGTGGATCGTCAAGTCTTTGTCTTCGTGCAAGTACTCTTTCCAAAGTTTTACGGTTTATGTTAAAATCAACACAAGTTTGTCTTATTTGATGAGCCTTCCTCAATTGATGGCTTACTAAGGAGGTTGTAATCACTCTTCGAGCGACTCTCTTATCTCTTTCTTTGGTATTCTTTCCAATAGAATTGAGAGCGTCAAATAGATTCGCAATAATGTTCTCATCGATTTCAAATAACCATTTTGGTGTTCTTGAAGGTCTTGGATTTGGAATTTGTCTTTCATCCATGAGAGGGTCTTCATTTCTAAAGTAATTAGGTGTTACATATGGTTCACTTGGCGAGGCAATTCCACCATCAATGTTAAAGTTTTCCACATTTTCACCTCCTATCTCAAAATTTTCCACATGTTGAGCATTTTCATTATCACTCTCAACATTTTCAAAATTTTCAATATTTTCACTTTCAAAATTTACATTTTCATTTTCAATAACTTGTGGCACATTTTCAATTTCAATTTCCTCTTCAGTTGAAGTAACATTAGCAATATTTAACATACCTTGTCTTCTCCTCCTATGACATTCTCTATCTCTTTCTCTATACACTTCAACTTGGTCATTTGAAAGTTTTATTTTGCATTTAGACTTCCGACAACTACTACACCCCATTTCCCTCCACACATATGCTCCTTCGTGATTGACAGTGTAAGTTTTCACTTTAAGAATCTCCCAAAAGCACAAATTTGACTCTAGCTATTTGAAACCCCGTGATCCTCGACAGAAAACATAGGACCCAGACTGTCGGCCGTTGGAATCTACAGAATGGCCCACAAACCCTTTTTTTATTGGTTTTTAGTACTAAAATCGGATATCGAATTTTATCCGATATCCGATTTTTGTACAAAAATATGTGGTCCCCAAAAAAAATTCCCGTTGCCGCCATTTATGAACTAAACTGCCACATGGCAGAAATCCGATATCCGATTAAATCGGATATTGGATTTTATTGGTCATATTTTAGAGAGAGAGAGAGAGAGAGAGAGAGAGAGAGAGAGAGAGAGAGAGAGAGAGAGAGAGAGAGAGAGAGAGAGAGAGAGAGAGAGAGAGAGAGAGAGAGAGAGAGAGAGAGAGAGAGAGAGGAGGAGAGAGAGAGGGAGAGAGACCATATGACCCCTAATGACACAATTTGGTGTCTTAAGGGGTCCTATGGTGTCATTAGGGGTCGTATGGTGTCTTGGGACACCATAGGACCCCTTAAGACACCAAATCATGTCATTAGGGGTCATATTGTGTCTTACAACCCATAATTATGACCCCTAATGATAGTTATGTGATATGGTGTCCCATGAACCCTTATGACCTCTCAGGACACCATATGACCCCTAATGACACCATATTGGGTCGCTTTGGGTCATATTGTGTCCGAAGAGGTCATATTGTGGTCTATGACCCCTTAGGACACCATATGACCCCTAACGACATGATTTGGTGTCTTAAGGGGTCCTATGGTGTCATTAAGTGTCATATGGTGTCCGTAGGGGTCATATGGTGTCTTGGGACACCATAGGACCCCTTGGGACATAATATGACCCCTTAGGACACAATATGACCCAAAGTGACCCAATATGGTGTCATTAGGGGTCATATGGTGTCCTAAGAGGTCATAAGGGTTCATGGGACACCATATGACCCCTAACGACACCATCAGACCCCTTAAGACACCAAATCATGTTGTTAGGGGTCATATTATGTCCTATGACCCCGTAAGACACAATATGACCCCTAATGTTATGATTTGGTGTCTTAAGGGTGTCCTAAGAGGTCATAAGGGTTCATGGGACACCATATGACCCCTAACGACACCATCGGACCCCTTAAGACACCAAATCATGTTGTTAGGGGTCATATTGTGTCCTATGACCCCGTAAGACACAATATGACCCCTAATGTTATGATTTGGTGTCTTAAGGGGTCCTATGGTGTTGTTAGGGGTCATATGGTGTCTTGTGACACCATAAGACCCCTTAAGACACCAAATTGTGTCATTAGGGGTCATGTTGTGTCCTACGACCCCGTAAGACACAATATGACCCCTAATGACATGATTTGGTGTCTTAAGGGGTCCTTTGGTGTCGTTAGGGGTCATATGGTGTCCATAGGGGTCATATGGTGTCCCATGAACTTTTATGACCTCTTAGGACACCATATGATCCCTAGTGACACCATATTGGGTCGCTTTGGGTCATATTGTCTCCTAAGGGGTCATATTGTGTCCTAAGGGGTTATATTGTGTCTTAAGGGGTCCTATGGTGTCCCAAGACACCATATGACCCCTAACAACACCAAATCATGTCGTTAGGGGCCATATTGTGTCCTACGACCCCATAAGACACAATATGACCCCTAATGTTGTGATTTGGTGTCTTAAGGGGTCCTATGGTGTCGTTAGGGCTCATATGGTGTCTTGGGACACCATAGGACCCCTTAAGACACAATATGACCCCTTAGGACACAATATGACCCAAAGTGACCCAATATGGTGTCATTAGGGGTCATATGGTGTCCTACGAGGTCATAAGGGTTCATGGGACACCATATGACCCCTATGGACACCATATGACCCCTAACGACACCATAGGACCCCTGAAGACACCAAATCATGTCGTTAGGGGTCATATTGTGTCCTACGACCTCGTAAGACATAATATGACCCCTAATGTTATGATTTGGTGTCTTAAGGGGTCCTATGGTGTCGTCAGGGGTCATATGGTGTCCATAGGGGTCATATGGTGTCTTGGGACACCATAGGACCCCTTAAGACACAATATGACCCCTTAGAACACAATATTACCCAAAGCGACCCAATATGGTGTCATTAAGGGTCATATGGTGTCCTAAGAGGTCATAAGTGTTCATGGGACACCATATGACCCCTAGGACACCATATGACCCCTAAAGACACCATCAGACCCCTTAAGACACCAAATCATGTCGTTAGGGGTCATATTGTGTCCTACGACCTCGTAAGACACAATATGACCCCTAATGTTATGATTTGGTGTCTTAAGGGGTGCTATGGTGTCGTTAGGGGTCATATGGTGTCTTGTGACACCATAAGACCCCTTAAGACACTAAATTGTGTCGTTAGGGGTCATATTGTGTCCTACGACCTCGTAAGACACAATATGACCCCTAACGACATTATTTGGTGTCTTAAGGGGTCCGATGGTGTCGTTAGGGGTCATATGGTGTCCCATGAACCCTTATGACCTCTTAGGACACCATATGACCCCTAATGATACCATATTGGGTTCCTTTGGGTCATATTGTGTCCTAAGGGGTCATATTGTGTCCTAAGGGGTCCTATGGTGTCCCAAGACACCGTATGACCCCTATGAACACCATATGACCCCTAACGACACCATAGGACCCCTTAAGACACCAAATCATAACATTAGGAGACATATTGTGTCTTATGGGATCGTAGGACACAATATGACCCCTAACGACATGATTTGGTGTCTTAAGGGGTTCTATGGTGTTGTTAGGGGTCATATGGTGTCCATAGGGGTCATATGGTGTCCCATGAACCCTTATGACCTCTTAGGACACCATATGACCCCTAATGACACCATATTGGGTCTCTTTGGGTCATATTGTGTCCTAAGGGGTCATATTGTGTCTTAAGGGGTCCTATGGTGTAAATATGACCCCTAACGACATGATTTGGTGTCTTAAGGGGTCCTATGGTGTCACATGATACCATATGACCCCTTAAGACACCAAATCATGTCATTAGGGGTCATATTGTGTCTTATGGGGTTGTAGGACACAATATGACCCCTAACGACATGATTTGGTGTTGTTAGGGGTCATATGGTGTCCATAGGGGTCATATGGTGTCTTGGGACACCATAGGACCCCTTAAGACACAATATGACCCCTTAGGACACAATATGACCCAAAGCGACCCAATAGGGTGTCACTAGGGGTTATATAATTTCCTAAGAGGTCATAAGGGTTCATGGGACACCATATGACACCATAGGACCCCTTAAGACACCAAATCATGTTGTTAGGGGTCATATTGTGTCTTATGGGGTCGTAGGACACAATATGACCCCTAACGACACAATTTGGTGTCTTAAGGGGTCTTATGGTGTCACAAGACACCATATGACCCCTAACGACACCAATCGACCCCCTTAAGACACCAAATCATAACATTAGGGGTCATAATGTGTCTTACGGGGTCATAGGACATAATATGACCCCTAAGACATGATTTGGTGTCTTAAGGGGTCGATGGTGTTGTTAGGGGTCATATGGCGTCCATAGGGGTCATATGGTGTCCCATGAACCCTTATGACCTCTTAGGACACCATATGACCCCTAATGACACCATATTAGGTCACTTTGGGTCATATTGTGTCCTAAGGGGGTCATATTGTGTCCCTAAGGGGTCCTATGGTGTCCCAAGACACCATATGACCCTACGGACACCATATGACTCCTCAGGACACCATATGACCCCTAACGACACCATAGGACCCCTTAAGACACCAAATCATGTCGTTAGGGGTCATATGGTGTCCTAAGGGGTCATAGACCATAATATGACCCCTTAGGACACAATATGACCCAAAGCGACCCAATATGGTGTCATTAGGGGTCATATGGTGTCCTGAGAGGTCATAAGGGTTCATGGGACACCATATCACATAACTATCATTAGGGGGTCATAGTTATGGGTCGTAAGGACACGATATGACCCCTAACGACATGATTTGGTGTCTTAAGGGTCCTATGGTGTCCCAAAACAACCATATGACCCCTAACGACAGGATTTGGTGTCTTAAGGGGTCGTATGGGTGTCCCAGACACCATACGACCCCTAATGACACCATAGGACCCCTTAAGACACCAAATTGTGTCGTTAGGGGTCATATGGTCTCTCTCTCTCTCTCTCTCTCTCTCTCCCCCTCTCCTTCCTTCTCTCTCTCTCTCTCTCTCTTCTCTCTCTCTCTCTCTCTCTCTCTCTCTCTCTCTCTCTCCTCTCTCTCTCTCTCTCTCTCCCTCTCTCCCTCTCCTCTCTCTCTCTAAAGTATGACCAATAAAATTCGATATCCGATTTAATCGAATATCGGAATTCTGCCATGTGGCAGTTTACTTCATAAATGGCGGCAAAGGAAATTCTTTGGGGACCGCAAATTTTTGTATAAAAATCGGATATCGGATAAAATCTAATATCTGATTTTATCTGATATCCGATTTTTGTACTCAAATTTTCAATTTCAAATTTTGGCTTGGGAATGCTTTGGTATTAGGCTTGGAAGTGACAAGCTTGGAAAGTCAACTAAAAAAATGTGTTATTCAATATTCCTTGATTTTCCAGACTTTACACTGGTCGCTGACGACTTTTTTTGTAGCCAAAATTGATAAAACAAAAGGGTTTTTTAAAGACGTTCCCAGCTTTCCAACAATATAAGGCTTGTCTTATTTCGACTTTAGTAAATAATTATTATTTATTTTCTAATTGAATTCTGACAATAGTCCTGATTGAAAAACACTCATAACTTTCAAACGGTATAACATTTTTGAAACCGAAACATGCGTCACATCCTATGCTTCATCTACTATAGGGAAAAAAAAATAAAAATTAAATTTCATAAGGTTTTGACCAAGTTAAGGTGGTCAGACGTAGGAGTTTCTAAATTTCTGAAAAGTTGTAGTAAAAAATCATAAATAATTATTTAATTCATAAAAAATTAAAAAAAAACATGTGTCACATCCGGACATGAGTCTAATACTTATATTATAAATATTATAAAAAAATATTAAGATTTGATTGTGATTAGGGTGGTCAGACATACGTCTACTTCTTATTTTTTTCCTAAAATTTTAGTACCATTGCATTGAAATTTGAAATTTTCATCAAATAGATTTTTTTTTTTCCAAAAAACAACTAGTAGCTTAGAAACTACATTCAATTTTCTATATATTCTCTTCTTACATATTTTAAAAAAAATGTTCACGACTTATTCAAATTTTCATGTCAAGTTGCATAACTCTGATTTTTCTGAAATTTCATTGCCACTTAAGGGCCTATTTTGGCACACCATGATCCTGCACATACCCGAGTGTCAATGTTGGGTTGATGTGATTGGTATGTTTGATATGTTGGGTTGAAAGAAGGTTGACATGACTCTAATGTTGGTTGAACTGAGGTAGGAATGATTTTTTTGAAGAATGAAGGTCGACATGTTTGAATGGTCTCACAAGAAAAAGAAAGTTGGCATGATAGTGATTCCCTCGTGGTCATCACTTCTCTCATCATTTTTTCTAACCAACCCCTATGGTTGTTAGGACTAGTCATGTCTCTCATTTGTTGTTGCAAAGTCTTGATCTATTGAGCTAAGGTTTCTATGGATGGCAATGGAATAGGAATGAAAGTGATGAATATTTTACCTTATCTATGAAACGTATAATGCCAATCCATGATGTTTGCTTGACTGGTTTGGACCTAGGATCACTATATGTAAGATGTTTTCTCCATTTCTAGAATGTTGCAATGTTTGATTGATTTGTTGATCTTGACAAGCTTGTTTGCTGCGGGTTTTGATCTTGTTGATATTGAAACTTGACTTTTTTGAGGGGTTTGATCTTGTTGAAATTTGGTATTGCAAATACACATTAGAAAGCAAAGAAAACAATCTTAAACAAAGAGAGCACCTGTTTAAAAGGACTTTTTCAAATCCTTAAGAATGTTGAGATCTTTTTGAAGACCCCATTTTGTTTTTGATATTATTTTGGCAATTCGATAGCATATCAATCAGACTCTCCTAAGGTCAAAAGGTCACAAGTATTATCACAACCCACAACTTGATACTCCGTCAGCTCAAACAACTCTGTCACACCCTAGGGTGCGCTTGTTTTTTTGCCTTTTTTTAGAAATTAGACCAAAGAAGATTGCTCCTCAATTGGCCCGTTATCCTGGGAGATATATGGAGAGTGTCTTGGGGGAAGATTCTTCCCCACCCTTGCACTGTGATAATTCAAGTGTTTGGTTACTAACTCGGTTTGGCCTCTAGATCCTAAAGTGTTTAATCAGGCTTCCGTTCGGGTGGGCATAGATCCATTGAATATAATCGTCGCTATGCCATTCCAACACCCGTTGCTTACAATTTTCATCGCAAACACATTTATTTATAGTGGTTTAGAATACTTGGCATTTAGTCATTACCACTTAGGTCATTCCCTCTCACTTGGCCTTATGGGCTACTTGGGAGGCAAGCCTTCAAAAGGTTTTATCCTAATGCAGAAAATGAAATAAAGCATAAAGAGATGGGTCTGGATTTTTGATCACCCATTTGAAGGGGAGAGCATATACCTATCACCTCATAAACACAGAAAACAAGATTCTTTTTAACTCCAAATTGCAAAGTTTTCTAGTCTAAATGGAGATGTTGCTCCATGAAAACATGGTGTTCATTTTATCTTTCATAGCAATTGTGAAGCAAAAAAAAATGTTGTTTGTGGTTTATTTTATTTGTACCAAATTGAAGTGTTTCTAAGCTACCCCTGCAAAAAAATCATAAAATGTTAGTTGATAGATGGTGGGCTACCCAACCTAATTTTTTTTCCTTTTTTCAGTTACAACTTTTGACCTCTTTGTTTGCAGAAACAGGGATAATTAATGGCAGAGAACAGAAAGAAGATTGAACAGAAATATTTTACCCTAATCATGCAAATGCGAACTACCTACTGAGCAATTGTGAATTTCTGTAATAGCAATTGCGAATTAATGACAAACCAATTGCGCACTAGTTAAACTGGAAATTTTTAAGAAAATTAAAAAGAATGAAAAGACAGAAGAAAGAATTTATCCTACGATGATATCTCTAGATTACGCGAGCCATCACTTCAATGTCATCGTAGAAATCAAATTTGACAAGGAATCAATGAATGTTTTTGTGGTATTGAGCGATTGCCTCTTCCTCTTCAAGTTCACGAAGTTTTCTCTTTGCCTTTAGAAGCCTTTGGTATGCTTTATGCTACCTCTTGTGATGTCTCCTTCTTGCACCTAAAATCTTGAATGTAACCCTTATTGTCATCAGATTAGACACATCTCAAGCGAAAAAATGAATTTTCCAGAATTAGAAAATATTTATGGGTTAGGTGTGCAAAATCAATTATCTGAGAAACGGAAAACACAAATTCAATTTTGACCCCTTTTGGCAATTGCGAAGCAGTTTTAGAAATTGCGAGACATTATGAAAGAAATTGCGAATTAATATGACATCAATTGCGAATTGATATTTACAATTGTGAATTTCTGCAGTGTCAATTGCGAACCTACAATTTATGGGTTTGTACAAACCTGCAAAATCAAAGAAATCAGAGAACGAAAGTCAGATCTGTTTGTTCAAGTCGATTTCACCATTGTTTTCATGCTTGAAATCATTAAATCTATGCTAATTAGGAAGCAAGAACAAATCACCAATTCTTAACTAATTAACAGATTCAAACACAAACCAATGAAATAGAATACTAATCAAGAGAATTAAACAACAAATCAAATAAAAACTCTCTCAATAGTATTGCGGTTTCCATTGTTCTTCTCCATATTGCTGATGTAGGTGGCTCTCAGATGTTGCACTGGGATTTCCTGTATAAGATGGACAATAATTTTGAAGACTGTGATTCTAGATTGAAATGAGAAAAGAGGCTGAATTTATAGATTTTCAACACAAAAGGGGTGAGGATTTGAACTGAAGTGTTGATTGATAGTCAACTAAGATTGATTGAAGAGTGAACTCAATTTGGTTGTTCTGTTAACAAGATTGATTGGGGAGTCAACTAAATAGATTAGCCAGTTGACTGAGATGATGAAGGAGATGACTAAATTGATGGATCATAAGACTGAATTGATTGATTAGTCAGAAAAAGCTGATTTGGAGTGAAAAAGAGAGATCGAAGAGTTAACTAAGTTAACTAATTAGATAACCGATTTGATCAATCAATTTGATTTTCAACATGTGCTGTAGGATTTTGAAATTGAATTTGATTTTCATTTTTAATTTATATTTATATTTGGATTTGGATTTTTGAATGGTCAAATGCACATGAAATTCAACAAAAAATCACATTTGGTGAAATGTTAATTTAGAAGAAATAAAATTAAGTGAAATTCAAATTTGGGGAAGAATGAAATGAAATTAGGTGAAATTAATTAGAATTAGAATTTGAGGATTGGAGGAATAATTGTTAATTTATTTAAATAATTTAAATAAAACTATTTAAACATTAGAAATGAGTTTAATTAAATAATAAAAATTATTTAACTAAGGAATAAGTCATAATTAATTAATATTTGAGAAAGGTTTGATTGATTAAATGACGAATTGATTAAAGAATAGCAATAGAATAATTAAAAATGTTGAATGTGATGATCAAAAGAAATAATTAGTTTAATCAAATAATTAAAGAATTACTTAATTAATTAGATGAATAATCAGTATGCAATTGATGAGACATTTGTAGGTGTCTACAGTTAGGTTGCACTATTATGACTTATTTACTCTCATATAACTCACAAGTAATTATAACAACTAAATTTACATATCAATGCACACCAATCACATATAGATAAGAGTGAACTCTATCATGATGGTGACATTTTAACTATTAATTAAAGTAAAGCTCAGCATAAACTTAAAAGCCAAACTATAAAAAACATACTTGGAACAATGACTATAATATATAGCACGCACATCCAACTAACCACACCATAAAATCTAGTAAACAGACTCACTAGTAGACCTCCTTCTATCAATATTTCTAGCCCAATCCACAATCTCAAGTCCTTATATATAGAGTGTATTTCACAAAGTTTGTTTGTGTTAGTATCAAACATGTAAACAAGTAAAAATACTTGAAGACTCATGTACAATATTCCAATGATTGATATACCTCCCCAATACTTGAATTATTTTGAAATGGTTTGTCTAGTGCTAACATTAGCATCTAAAATTTTACCAATAATACTCACATAAAGGATGTGGGCCTCTTGTCCTCTATACCATTTAGTATTGAAGGATATATGATTCAACATATAAACTTGCAACCTAAATTATTACAAAATAAAGCCTACTTTCTCCAAAAGTTTTTTACCCGCCCACTCTTCCTTGATCTCCATGTCAAGAAAAAACTTGGCTCTCTCAGTTGTTCTTCATATCAAATTGTAAAGACATATTAAAGAGATATAAACATCTATGTTATTACTAAACAAATAATGAAGTGTAATAATACTAATTATTACCAAATTCAAGCATATGAACCAAATATCTAGGATAAAAGCATAGACCATAGAGAGAAAACATGCAATCCATACTATGTCCTTTCAGTAACACCACCAAGTGCTTTAGTTTTGATAGTATATCTTTCAAAATATTGATTAAAAAAGTTGTCACAACATCTAAATGTTTAGCTCCAAGGTAAAACACCATGGCATCCACAAACTAAAAAATATTTAAGATTATATTACATATGCTTCTAGACTAGATTGTGATGCAAAAAATTCTACACAATATAATCCAAAAGAATATGTAATATATTTCTATGGATCGTGGAAACTTAATATCATTAATATTTAAGATTATAAAATAAAAAAAATTCAAACTAATAACCAGTCCCATGACCTATAAGTATTCCCAAATCCTATTAAACATCCCTTGTAATCCTCAAACTAACTCTTAAAATTGAAATATATGGTTCAAGACTCATTCATGTGATTTAATCAAATAGAATGTATGTGAAACAATAGTTGGGAAACACTTATTAGACCATTATGCATTTAATAGACCAATATTAGGGTACATAAGGTTGTAAATTTTGAAATAATCCGAGTCGCATCAACTCTCTTTGTGAGCAATATTCTCATTAGGTCCATGTTGCACTCACATTTGTAACTCTATATGTAGGCTCCTCAATTTTCTATTGAAATCTTATCAAAAGATTCATGATTCTAACACTCAATCTCCAAAAATTATAGAGATATTCAACCTCACTCAAATTTAACTAGATTTAAATAGAAGCTAAACTAGTCTCCTCGTGCTAAAATTTAACTACAATATTATAATAACCAAGAGTATCCAAGCAATTTGATCATTCCACTCAACTACCAAATTACTACAAATTACCACCAATATTCTCACTATATAATTAGGAACTCATTAAAATGTCATAATTTTTATTTATCACAAATGAATACCATCTATATCCAACCAATAGTTAAATCAAGAACTCCATGTGCACTAGAGCTCTCCATGACAACAATTTATCTATTTCCTCAAAAATCATGAATATAAACATCTTCTACCAATGGACCAAATAAATTTCAAAATACTTTAATTTCTTATAGCAAGAACCAAGAGCTTCTCATGACACCAACATCCATTATAAAATCATAGATCCACATCACTGCAAAAATGTACACGAAAAATGATCCAAAGCTTCCCAAGGCATCATGATAAATGTCTCTTAAATTCAAAAAAACATGCATGGCCTTAATACAATCAAAGAGATCAAATATAGGATTGAGATCTCCCAAAAGGAAAAGTATAAGGTCACCATCTCCAAACCAAGAATACAAATAGTCACCACTAACTATATTCATTCACAAATCTCTCATTGAACAATGATTTGGATCCTTTATCCAAATAGTGATAAAAAAATCCCACAACACAAAAGACACCATTATCAGTCTAAAGATCCATACTTAATTTCTCCATAAAACATGCAAGTAAAAATAGAACACCCACAACCAACACTCATACAAGCTCCAAATGTAGTAGGAAAATCATGATCATTAATCCAAATATTTGCCAAACAAAATTAAAAAACTCTTAGATCTTGAAATGGTGCACAACTTGGACCCATGAACAAATGTAGAGTAAAAAATAAAGTAGATTGTCTACCACATCAATAACAATAGAACAAGGGCAATGTGTAAATTCTTCCATAACACAACCTTTAGATTCAAAGAGAACCCAAATTCAAGATGCTATAAATCCACATCATTTATTATTTGCAATTCAAGAACCAAATAAGAACTATAAAGAAAGCTACAACCAACCTCATCTAACCATACACGAAGCATGCATGTGGATCTGCACACACATTTCACTTTAAAAAAAACCTGAAGAATTATACTCCAAACAATATTCATTTGTAAATATTCAAAATTTAAATTTTGGTTAAATTTAAAAACATTCAAAACTAGACATGTAATTTGAATCCATTAACACATATAAAACATAGTCCAAAAACTATATACATCAATCAAATGACGGAATATGACAAATCTACAAAAACACATGTTTTCAATAAAAAAAAATGTATGGAATCCACACCCCTAAAATTCCTAATTGTCTTACACATGGTAATAAGACACAAAACCTCTACAAAAATATAAAACTATTGCATGTCTTTAATACTCACAAATTAAAAAAATTCATATCTACAATTTGAATAATGAAATTTTATATTTCACATCATACACATACATGCAAATTCAAAAATCCATGAATCTACAACATGTATCATCATGTAATGACATGCAAGTGATAAGTCCACACCAAAACCAAGGGGTAGCCCAACTACTCTCTATGTTAACTTGTAGTTACTTAATATGAGTGGTCAATATTGTCATTCCTCCCCTCCCTCATCGTTCATATAACAAGCTTAAATCAGCCTAGTGAGATGCATGTTATACAAAGTCAAAATTAAGTAGCCCACCTTATTTTCAAAATTTAAATACAATGCTATCTAATATCCAATCTTCTTAGGAAACCCGTACCTAACACACCCTTTCAAATATAATAAACATAGGAAGACCCACAAGTGAATGTCTTATGTTTGGAGGAATTAATCATTCCATGTTTGATTCCTTTTTGGGAGCATATGTAGAGTATCTCAAGAAGTAGCTAGACAACTAGTTCACAATATCATGTTATAGTGTCCCCTCCCGTACATTAAATCTTGCACCATGTAATCTCTCAATCCTGTGCTTCAAAGATTAATAGACAAAAAATGGACAAACAATTTTTTTATGTTTAAATATGGCATTCACATGTTACATTACATGCTGACAAACACACAACATCATGACAAGCATGACACACAAGATGATATCACAATTGCACTAAGTATTGTGGTACAAGAATAATAACACTAAACATATGGAAAATTCATCATGATGATCATACAAGAGTATGAAAATGTCTCACAGCTATAATAATGCACAAGTCTTCAATTTCATGTCTCTCACAAACACATGGAGAAGGATGAGAGTGACAACTACCTCAAATAGTTCTACGATAAATTAAATCAAACCCCAAAAGGAGAAACCTATGTAAGAGGTTGGATGACTAAAAGGTACAACCCCTCAACTAATTTGAATAAAAACCTATTGATTTCATGTAAATACATGATTACTAATCTAAAAGATGGAATAGATTTTATCTTTAGACATTGAAATAAAGCGTTGGCACAAAAAGACTAAAAAACCCAAAGGGAACAACTATTGTATAAAAAAATTCTTTATGAAAAGTTGAGAAATGTTTGTTGTCTAAGACTCCATAAATGTACAAGCAATCCAAATGAATATATTTCCCCAAGAGAAATCCAACACAACAAAGGAACCACAGTGTGTTCCTTTATAACTGTTGGCAAATGTACACTCCAATGAGAAATTGTAGGTGATTGAAGGTTTTATCATTGATGGCAATCTTGCAATCATATGATACCGGCAAGACAATATACCGACACCGGCAGCGACAGACTCTACATTGGCACATAGGACACCGACAGACAAAGGAAGGATACCGGCACCCTGGCCGACAGAAATTTTGTTTATAATATATTTTGTAATTAATTGTAAAATCATTGTAAGCCGACATGGCGAGTTGTAAAATGACTCATATATGTATGAGACCATTGTAGAACATTTTGAAAGAAAGATATAGGCGAAATTATGCAAACCTAATATGCAAATTTTAGGTTAAGGGTTTATGTATGTGGTAGAGCTAAAACTGGTACTGGATCTGGCATAGCAGATGCTATTTTGAAGCAGTACAAGACATTGGATTTGTATGATCCATTTTGTAAGTCAATGTGACTTCTTATTTTGTAGTTGAGCAGTGAGCTCTAGGCACTTGGCCTTCCTGTATGTGCAGGCCCCTATTGTAAGAGTAATATTCACTTATTGGCCAGTAAGTGAATATTGTGGGTCACAAATCCCACCGAGGTTTTTCCCACACTAGGTTTCCTCGTTAAACTATTGTGTTATGGTGTGCTTTTCATGTGGTTGTTTTTATCTTTGTTTACTGCATTATTTTTGGTTTACCGGTATACTGTATTGATATGTTTTACATGTTTTAAATCAAGTAAATTCTTCAACCGGTTAGATACTGATTCACCCCCCCCCCCCCCCCCCCCCCTCAGTATCTTTGGGAATCCTAACAATTGGTATCAGAGCCTGGTCCTCTATTTTCAGGAGCATAACAGCTTGAGGAAGATCTTGCAACCGGTAGAGATGGATAACTTGAAGAAAAAATTGGAAACAACTCTTTCAGACTATGATACAGAAAAATTGAAGAATATCAAACTTGAAGATGATCTAAAAGCAACTCAATGAAATCATTTTTTACTTCAAGAAACTATATAGGGATACATGCAAAACGAATGTATTAATAGAAGATCTTGACAAAGAAATAAGAAAGGCACAGGATAAGATTAACAATATTGCTGACAATTTGGTTGGGACATCAGATTCATTTTTGGAATTAGAAAAGAAAATTGCAATGCAAGAAGAGAAAATCAGGAAACTGGAAAATGAAAAATAAAGAATAAAGGACAAAGCAAAGGACTTAAAATGCTGACTTGGTCCAAGATTAGAGTATCTTATTTCTTTGAGAAAAGAAATATCAGAGGCTCTGGTTCTTGGACTAAAGACACCGGAAGAGAAAATGCACATACTCACCAATACAGTGCAGAGAACCCATGAGGCTATAAAAGACAGTAAAACATTCAACAACGACATAAATTCAATTTTGACAGATATTTTTCAAAGTGTAACCCACCAGTTACAAGAAACCAGGTAGGACTCCACTAACAGTGAATGCCAACCTTTGTCATTGATGTCAAAGGGGGAGTAGAGTCTATGAGAAAAATGATCAGCAAATGGCTCATCAGCTCAGGGGGAGCTCATATTTTTTTGGTAAGACAATTCTGGCAGACTCATTTTTGGATGACACTTTTTTTGACACTTTTTGGATTTTTCTCATGAGTGTTGCCATCAATGCCAAAGGGGGAGATTGTTGGCAAATGCACACTCCAATGAGAAATTGTAGGTGATTGAAGGTTTTGTCATTGATGGCAATCTTGCAATCATATGATACCGGCAAGACAATATACCGACATCAGCAGCGACAGACTCTACACCGGCACACAAGACACCGACAGACAAAGGAAGGATATAGACACCCTGGCTGACAGAAATTTTGTTTATAATATATTTTGTAATTAATTGTAAAATCATTGTAAGCCGACATGGCGAGTTGTAAAATGACTCATATATGTATGAGATCATTGTAGAACATTTTGAAAGAAAGATATAGGCAAAATTATGCAGACCTAATATGTGAATTTTAGGTTAAGGGTTTATGTATGTAGCAGAGCTAAAACCGGTACTGGATCTGGCATAGCAGATGCTATTTTGAAGCAGTACAAGACATTGGATTTGTATAATCCATTTTGTAAGTTAGCGTGACTTCTTATTTTGTAGTTGAGCAGTGAGCTCTAGGCACTTGGCCTTCCTGCATGTGCAGACCCCTATTGTAAGAGTAATATTCACTTATTGGCTAGTAAGCGAATATTATGGGTCACAAATCCCACTGATATTTTTCCCACATTGGGTTTTCTCGTTAAACTACTGTGTTATGGTGTGCTTTTCATGTGGTTGTTGTTATCTTTGTTTACTGCATTATTTTTGGTTTACCGGTATACTATATTGATATGTTTTACATGTTTTAAATCAAGTAAATTCTTCAACCGGTTAGATACTGATTCACCCCCCCCCCCTCTCAGTATCTTTGGGAATCCTAACAATAACATCTTTGAAATGATGCTTTTTGCCGAGCCCCCCCTCTTCCCCGGTCGGTATTTTTTGTTGCCGCCGCCGACCATTTTCTGGCAGGCGCTCCGCCACCGTTGCTGTTGTCTCGGCCCCTGCCGCTACCCATTTTGCGGCCAACTCACCACCGGTGGCTCTTTTCGACAATGACTACCTTTCCTAGCAGTTGGTGACACTTTTTCAGAAGCCGAATTTTTTTTTCGGTTGTCGCTAGTTTTTTTTCGGCAATGCAAAATTTTCCAGGTGTTCTTTTCCAGCAAGAGGATTTTTTTCCAACAGAAAGGAATATTTCAAGAATATTCTGCTGATGTCATGCTAATGGCAGCAGTACAAATAGCTCTTCATGGCCCCCTGTGACCCTCTTTGTGCCCTAAAAGAGGGTTTTTTTTCCTTCTTTTGGCCACAACTTGGGTATACGATATTGTTTTTTGGCAAACAAGATATTGTTGGAAAGCTAGTTTCATCTACTTTCCAGATTTGTGGGTTTCATCACCTGGTTGTGCTATTGTTACATTCTACAACCATTTAAAGTCAAAGGTGTTGTTTTTAGTCTCGAGCTCATAACATTTTGCAAGTTTCTCCATTTTTCGCAATTCCAACAGCATTGAGATGGTGTTTCAGAGCTCTTCACAGCCATCTATGCACTTTTTCTAGATTTTACTCCAAGTACATTTTATTCATTTTTTTGTGTTTTCACACTCTGGTGAATTACATGGACATATGAGCTCATGGAAACTTCTCATTTTTGGTTGTTCTTCATGTATTTCCAGTCTTGTGTCTTTTTTTGATATTTAAAGTATTCATTGTAAGCACTTATGATTTTGTAATTGCGCTGAGATAAAGTGCCTTTGTATTGCACATGTATTATGGGATCTTGCACATCTATTTTGTGCCTTATTGTACTCACACTATGATATAAAATGTCATGGGGGTTTGAGGTTTGCCTTTGTTTTCCTTCATACCTTTCTCATGTGTGTGTGCCTTGGTTTGTACACCCTTTGTATTTGCTTGTACTTTCATGTTTGCACTGTCAGACGTTCTTGGTTCTTCTTTATGCACTACATTATGGCTTTCAGATTCAGTGTACCTGTCATACCTCTCCCTTGTCAGCATTATGGGGGGGGGGTTCTGCTATTGGTGCTAATGCTTCCTTGGTTCACGTTGGACTGAGCTATGTATTCAGTATTTGTTCCTATGTACTAGGTGGATGCAACGGCTGGTTACCCATGCATTTCAGTGAGATGGAATACTTACCATATGGACACTCTTGCATTCCTATTTTTGGAGGCAAAATTCCATTTTTCATTCGATCAGTTCTTCAGACTATTGGTACTTGTGCCATCTGTATCTTCAGGTTCCAAATGTTTTGCTTGTGTTTGCCATCTGATTTGAATTCAAGTAGTGTCATTGAGGGCACTCATGCAAATTCATGTCTTCTTGATTCTGATCATCTTTTGTTTTAGAGGAGGTTCTTATTTCAACATCTTAGTTGTCATTCTATGACAGAATTTGCAACTTCTTCATGCTTGTCTTTTGTTCCTATCTTTTGGAACATTATTGTTTGGAGGCTTCTTAGTCCTTCACTTGAGCTTTCATCTCTTCTTGGAGAGGAGTTTTGTTCCCATGGGGTTTTCTCCCTTTTCTCCATTTTACAGAGATTTCATTGTACTTGGGTACCTCATCAGGCCTTGTTGTCGAGACCCATTTTTGCTTTCATGCATCTAGTCCTTAGTTTTTTTAGCTTCTCCCTAACTTCATCTTAAGGGGGGGTGTTAGAGTAAAAGGTATTAGTTTACTTAATTAATTAAATCACATTGATTTAATAATTAAGTCATCTTTTCTCTATTTCACTTAAGCTAAATTTAGGAATATTAATAATTAATTAATTATTAATTATTAATTGCTTTTAGCGTTTATGTTTTTTAGGTTGTGATCTTGTTTTATAAGGATTGGTCCCTTTGTAATCCTTATCGATCTGATTATTATTATTGCATTCTTTTGCTCTAGGTTTTCAAAGAAATCTTTGTGTTTTGTGAATCTTCTATTGTTGTGATAGGTTATTTGCATACAGGTGTTCACTGGGTTCTGTGAGGTTGTATTTCACAACTTTAAATTTCATGAATTTTAACAAAATAAACAATGTTATGAATAGAAATAAACAAATGTACAAATCTTGGGTGGTGTTGTAGCAATATTCTCCAAAGTGTAACCACTAAACCCATGTTAATCTTTAATTTGAAACATGTTGTCTCAAATATGACTCAACACAATTATTCATCATTTATAGTTGTCCATCTATTCATGGTTGATGACTTATGATAGGGGTGATTTTCACACCTATCAAATGAAATAATTATTGAAAAGGTAACTAAAAAATCTTCTCTCTATTATTAACAATATTTTAAGGCAACCTCAGCTATGATAAAAAAAATTGAGGTTGATTTATTCACCTAAACCAAAAAAAAATGGAGTTTAGGAGAAGAGCGTAGTGAAGGAGTAGGGAGGATCAGGAGTAGATTACCAAGGGCGTGCAGAGAAATGGTGTCGATCAAGTTTTGTTCCCAATAGACAATCGAATTGACATACGCAATCGCACAAGGATCGAAGATCCGAATTGCAACAAATGGAGTGACGAAGTGGGTAAGGAAGTCCCTATGGAAGCTCTATGCACAAGAGAAAAAGCTAGCATGGAAATTCTTAAACATGGGTGGCAAATGGATCATAACCCTCAATGGGTTTTCGAGAGTCACCAATGGGTGGACAAGTGTGATCCAGAAACAACCGGATACCAAGTACTCCATAAGGAGAAATGGCTAATGCAAATCCAGAAAGACAACTATGGCACATAACATAGACCAAATCAATTCGAGGCAGATGGGAATTGACATGGATGTGCAAGTGGGGGCAAACCAATTTAAAAAATCTAGGTTGGCCGCCCACCAAAGGCAATGGCAAAATCATCCGAAGGATCTAAGTAGGCAATCAAAAAGTTTCTATAGGCAAGAATTCCAAAGAGGTAGGAATGGGTGGTCCAGGAAAATTGATGCATCTAAGGTGAATCTTTCCTATGATTGGAAAAATTAAGACACATCAAGTCTAGGTAAAAGTGGAAGAGCTCGAACTAGAAGACCCTAGAAGAGTATCATAAAAATACAAATGGAGCAGGAACATCTAACCCTAACTTGAACCAAAATGGTATGTATTCAATCCCCTGTGTTCAAATTGATGAATATAAATTAAATTGGGATAGGGAAAGGCTACAAAATGTAGGCATCTTTGGTAGATGGGGGAGAGGAACAATTAATATTGGAAAATTTGAAACTTGGTGTCACCATACTTGGGGGATTCAGATAAGTATAAAATCTTTGTCCAATGGTTATTTCTTAGTTGAATTTACTATCCTAATAGAAAAATAAAAAACCCTAAATAGTGGTCTACACTATCTTGATAGCACTACTCTGCATTTAATTGAATTGTACTCACACTTCAACCCGTGGAAATACAAAATCAATTGAGGCCTAGTGTGGATCAGATTATACAACATCCCTATAGAATATTGGGGAAATGGGACTCTTAGGGATATTGGGAAAGGTCTAGGTAATGTGATATCCGTGGATCCAATTGTTGAAGATAGGGTTTGGGGCGCATATGCTATAATATATATAGACTTCCTCCCCAACCAAAATCTACCCGTTGAGATAGAAATTATTTTCAAGGATGGAATCTAGCTTCAAAAAATAGAGAGAGAAGATCTTATGCACCTATGCCCCGCATGAAAATACAAATGACATGAGCACGTGGAATGCAATAGATCAGTGGAAGTTAACAAGGCCAACCAATATACTCAAACTCTACTCTATGAAATGATCCAAAACCTAAACAACCCAAGCAATGACATAAGCACAAACTGGAATGGTGAAATGGAAATTATGCAATTTATCTTGAATAGGGAAGAGCACAAGATGGATCCCCCACCCCTTCCCTTCATGAAAAATATGATTGGAATTCAAGATGATTCACTGAATAAGGAACTCCTCGAGTCAGCCAAAACCCATCTGATGCCATGTATGAAAGGGAGGAAGTCCGCACTGAGAATTTGGAGATTGAAGTTGGAATGAACAAACATGTGATGAGGATGGAATCCAATGCAAGCTTTGACCATAGGGTATTGGTATGGATGAGCACCAAGAAGAAGATAGGAGTCTAGAGAAAGGACAAAACACATTAGAGGAGAACATTGCCATGGAAGATGGTGTCCCCCCTTTAACCACCACAGATAGAGAGGAACCAAACAATAATAATGAAGAAATGGATCCAAATGAGTTTGATTTAAATACCGATGAAGAATTAGAATCTGAAAAATGTCTTGAGGGGATCTCCATGAACATCATGGTAGAATGGAGTATAATGCAAACAAAATCTATTATAAAGAAGCCCAACATTGAAAAGAAAAAATAGAGGGTTTTTATGTCCAACAAGGAAAAGTTGGAAATGGCAGGGAGTTCTAGGGGACAAAGGAAACTCGAAAACAGGAAGGAGATACTCCTTCTCGAGGAGCCATGAAGCTCATTACTTGGAATGCTAGGCACTTAAACACCCCTAGCAAGTGGCACCTACTTTGACATCAAATAGACTCTAGTAAAGTAGGCATTTTCCTTTTACAAGAGACCAAATGGAGTTTGGAAGAGAGCCAAAAAAGGATGACATCATGGAGTATTTGGGATGGTTTTTTGTGTGGAATTGAATGGGGCTTCTGGTGGATTAGGTTTCTTATGGAACCCTTTATCCACCCACTACAACTTATTGGTGCAGAATCAGAACTGGATGGTGGTCAATTGTAAATTACTTAGTCAAACCACAAGGTTTATGATCATCAATGTGTATGGTCCAATTTCCATCGTAGATAAAAAATAATCATGGACAAACATCTCCAATTGGCTTAAACTGCAAAATGACACCAAAATCATCATTGGAGGAGATTTCAATGCCACCCTAAACAATTCACAAAAACCAGGTGGACTTAAAGCTATAACAATAGTCCAGTTGGAAATTCAAAATTTTATAGATGAGAACCATCGCAGGGATATTCCAATTAAAAATGGAAGATTTACCTGGATAAATAGGAGACAAGGGTTCATTATTATATCGGAAAGACTAGATAAATTTATGCTATATGGAGCCTAGTAAGATAACATATATTCCCTTGAAGCGACCATATTGCCATATATTGGATCAAACCATTTTCTTGTAGCACTCTCCATATGGACTGAGGGTGGGAAGGTTGGTGCCCCCTTCAAATTTGAAAATATGTGGCTTGGGGATCCCTCTATAATGGACCTAATGAAGGTTTGGTGGGATGAGATCGAAGTTGGAAATCATTCAAATCTTTACCTTTTATCTAAAAAGATTTCTCATATCAGACATAAATTAAAATAATGGAACAAAGATCACTTCAAAAACATCTTTGAAGAGAAAGCTAGAGTAGACGAACAATTGCAACAACTAAATGAAGTTGTTATCCTGAATGGAATGACTTCACTTGACTTTGAAAAAGAAAAGTATTTAAAGGCTCAATTGACTGAGCTTCTTGCAAGAGAGGAAACATTTTGGAGGCAAAAGTCCAGAGAAATATGGTTGAATGAAGGGGATAAAAACACCAAGTTCTTTCACAAGTCTACCATTATTAACCAAAGTAGGAAAATAATTGTGGAAATCTAGAAGGAGGATGGATCAATAAGTAAATCTATAGATGAGACAAGCTAGGAAGCAACAAGGCACTTTCAGGCAATAATGAATAGAGATGTTCCAGTCTAGAATGAGGAAAGGGATAGATTTTTAAATAGAATTCTTTCCCTAATCAACGAGGCAAATAACATTGCACTAAACAAACTAGTGTCATTAGTAGAAATCGAGATAGCCACCTTTCAATTCAACTCGGATAAAGCACCAGGCTCAGATGGTTCACTAATAGATTTTTCCAATTCTTCTAGGACATTGTGAAGGATGATTTGTGGAAGGCAGTGGAGGAGTCTAAAAAGAAATCTACTATACTAAGGGCTATGAACCATACATTTATAGCACTAGTCCCAAAAAAAGGAAGCGCATAGCATGAATGATTATAGACCAATTGCACTTTGCAACATGACATAAAAAATTATCATTAAAGTCATTGCAAATAGGCTAAAAAGAGTAATCAATTAGGTGATATTAGAGGAATAGAGTGGTTATTCCCCGGGAAGATTGATTGTTGAAGGAATCATTATGTCACACAGAGCAATACATTTTGCAAGGAAACTCTGCTCTCCTTGTATGATTGTGAAGCTAGATATCCTTAAAGCTTATGATCTTGTGGATAGGCATTTCCTAGTCAATATCCTAAATAAATTTGGTTTTCAAGATAAATACATTGAATGGATTGGGAGATGTATTCATACTCAAAAGTTTTTGATGCTTGTGAATGGTAAATCTCATGGATTTTTTGAATCAACTAGAGGAATTAAACAAGATGGTCCACTATCACCCTTTATGTTCATAATTATGGATTAGATACTAGGCAGAGCCATTACTCAATGAAGGCTTGAGGGTTAGTGGTAGGGCATAAGCACTACTACTGGAATGGATCTGGTCACCCATCAATAATTTGTTAATGACACCATATTGTTTAGATAGGCTTCTAGATGTGAGGCAAGATCGATTAGGAAGGTATTAGATGATTATAATATGGCCTCTAGCTAGTCCATTAATTGGAGGAAATCAAAGGTTTTCTTCCTTAATATCCAGATTAGTCTTCAAAGAGATATTAGGATTCTTGTTTTAAGAACAATAAAATTTCTTGGGAAATTTTTGGGAATTCCTCTATTTGCAGAAATAAACAAAAAATGTTATTGGGATGATCTAATTAGTAGATGTAAGAAAAGGATGGAAATTTGGAAGGGAAAATGGTTGACCTCCATTGGTAGGATACTAATGATCAAAGAAGTACTATTTGCCATCCCAGTTTACTCCATGTTCTATATGAAGATCCTTGAGGTAGTCATAGGTATCTTAAACTAAAATCCTAAAGAAATTCCTTTGGAATGGGGCCAATGACACTAAAAAATTCTCTCTCATTTCGTGGGACAAGGTCCATCAACCTCAGGATGCCAAAGGAGATGGAGTCAAACAAATCAATATTATGAATGATGCTATGGGTATCATACTTGTTTGGAGTATGTATCAAGTAAACTCCAAATGGGTTTGGATTCTGAGAAAGAAATACTTAGACTCTGAAGATCCTCTTTGTTTCCTCAACGTCAGAAATGCCCCCAAAGGATCTGCAATTTGGAACTTTACTCTTGACTACAGGGACATTATCACTAAACACATCACATGGGATGTAAGAAATGGTCAAAGGGCATCATTTTGGGATGACTCATGGGATGGTCACCTGGAAATTTAGGGAATGCAAGATTTGGAGGATATCAGAAGGGAAACAACTAGTGTATGGGGAAGGAAAGTAAGTGATTATGAGAGCATCACTTGGAATAACAACATTCCAAAATGGGAATGGAAATCATTGAATGTATTTAATGCCTCTTAGGATCAAAAAGAGAAATTGAAATAAATATTAAGCTCGAGATACATCAATTTTTCAGAACAAGAGGATCTCATAAAATGGCGTGCTTCAAGGGATGGGGAGTATAAATTCAAGATTGGATACAAAGTGAATGAAGCAACCCTTTTGGACATGTACTGGACTAAGGATCTACTGTGGGGGAAATATGGTCCTCTGAAGGTAGGGGTCTTTTCATGGATGGCAATTCAAAACAAAATTTTGACACAAGATAGATTGATCAAGTTGGGCATCCCTAGCCCTGGAAGATGTCCACTCTGCAAGTGTAAAGATAAAGATACTTATCATATTCTACTCCCTTGGCCTTGTGTAGAGGGTTGTTGGAAACACTTTACTACAATTCTCAATCCACAATGCCCCATGCCACTCAAATTGAATGATTGGTTTAGTATGTGGCCTAAATGGAAAGAAAAAGGATTTTTTTGGATTCTTGTGGCAAATAATCCCTTCATAAATTATCTAGGAACTCTGGAAGGAGTGCAATAGAAGAATATTCAAAGACCAATCCATTCCTAGGGATAGCTTAATAATAAAGATGGAGGCACTCATTGTGGATTGGCAAATTCAATAGCAAAAAATAAAACACTAAAAGGAAACTGTTATACCAATTGGGATGAGAGAATGGTCAAGATGCTAAAAGGTCCAATTATACTATCTTTGCTTGGGGGCGGTTCGTATAACTCAACCTAGTCTCGATAAAAGTAATTTGGATGCCACCTGAACCTAGGTGGATTAAAATAAACTTTGATGATGCCCCCAAGAGCAATCCTAGATATAGTGGAATTGATTGTGTAGTTCGTATTGAGGAGGGAGTTGTGTTAGTAGAACAATTTGAAGCAATTGGTGTTGCCACAAATAATATGGCTGAATTTAGAATAGGTCTAAGGGCATTAGAATTGGGAAAAGAGCTTGGAGTGAAAAATATTCACCTTGAAGGTGACTCTCTCATCACTGTTAATGCCATCAGATAAAATTATACCCCAAACTAGATACTAAGTAAATGGTTGGCATCAATAAAATGTTTGATCGACAGCTTTACAAATTCAAAATTTGCCATGTGTATCGAGAAGGAAATGTGATGGTGGATGACTTGGCTAAAAAGGCCTCAGAAGCCAACAATACCTAATATTTCAAAGTGATAAATTAATAATTGTATGGCACAAGCAAAGGGAAAGTATATCATCATATCTTAATATGCCATTCATGGGAGGATCAGAGGAATTGAATTTGGCATGATTTTGGTTGATGAAGCGAAGAGGAAAGGACAAGATGACAACACACTTCCTAGTTGAACCATATGGTTTTTTGGATTCATCGAGAAGCATCAAATGAGGCATTATAAGCCAATTTTCAGGCCAATGTAAAATTTATGTGACAAAGTTGATTGCCTTCAAGAAAATTTAGTGCCTAGGTTTCAAGAAATATGGACATGCTAGAGTTTCTTAGGGCAACCAAAAGGCAAATGGCATTTATTGGAGAAATCATAGAGAAAATGATCCTCTCTATGCTGAGAACAAGGAATCCTCTTGTGCTCCATTTGGTGAAGGAGACCTTGGGTGAGGAATTATTGTGTGCATACCACCACTATAGGTTAGGTATACATCCATCCCTTTGCTTCAGAACTACTATATGATGAGGTGTGTAGGTTTCCTCTTATCATAATTCTACAAGAGGAAGAATTTGAAATAAGGTGGTGAATATCAGGAGAAATATATTACATTTATGTTAACTCTGTCATGATTGGTGGACAATGTGGAGGATGGTTGTTTTGGAGTATATTTGAAGGAGGATGGCCTACTGGAGAAGGACTCGATTGCTGACATGGATATAGACAACTCTGAGGAGACAAAATCAGATGAAGGCTACCTAGAGGGTGAACTGAAGGCATTCATGGATAAAGTTAGAGAGATATTCCACTCTAACTGCAGCCATGAATGCCATGTTACATATCATCATGCAATGGAGCAACAAACATAGGGTGATGAACTAGGTGATGCAAAAACTGAGATAGAGGAATCTGAAGAGTCCGAGGAGGAGGACTGAGGGATAAAAAAGTTTAGGTTTTTATATATATGTCTTTAGATAAATATCGTTGTTTGTAATTGTATTCCCATTTTGTAGTTAGGGAATGCATATATGTTATAGATGATATAGACTAATAGAGGTTTTGTATATTTTCTATCTCCTCTGAAGGATGATATATACCAATTATGGTTGAATGCATATATGTTATAGATGATATAGACTAAGGGAGGTTTTGTAGATTTGCTATCTCCTGTGAAGGATGATATATACCAATTATGGTTATGTGTTACAAACTTGTAGATGTATAGATGCTGAATAGATGGGTTGCTAGTTAGTCCTGGACAACATAATATTCTGATGTAATTTTGGGTATTTTAATATAAATGGGTGTTGGCCCTCTCCAAATATTTATCTATAAAAAAAAAAAAATATATATATTTTAAGGTAGCCTCTATATGCTAAACATCTCTAAATTTATTTATTTTGTATGTGACATGATTTAAATCTAAAATAAATGACAAACAATACATACTCATTGAGCCCATCGACAATAACACAGATGCAATATTTACCATGTACCTTGGGAAGGCTTATGATAAATATAATAAACATACTTTCCTAATGTTGATGAGAGAGAAGAAATTTTTGCAACAAAGTTATAAAGAATACATGCTCTACTTTATTTTGATGGTCAATGTTATACTTCTTGATGTGTGTGAGATCATCATCCTCAAAGCTCCTTCATGGGAATCTCTCTAATATGTCTACATATCTTATATGGATCTAGAGTTTATTTTTCATAATTTTCATCTTTCTACTTTCAATTTCTATGGGGTTCACCCTTTACATTGTAACCAATTCAACTCCCTTTCTTGAAGCATCACATTCTATAGAAAATGGTTGTGAAAAATCTAAATTAGTAAACACATGACATGAGTTAATTACCTTATCAAGATTATCAAATATCTCTTGTGTTTTCTTTTGATCGGTAATATTTATATTTTATTAATTAAAACTAAACACTACAGCTTCATCAAGATTTTTCCCTATCAAACCACTTCCCCAAAAATCACACACAAAAAACATCCAAACCACCCATCAAAATCCATGATTTCAAAAACTAGTAAACTGCTCAAACACTACCCCACACCACTACTTCAAATACGAAAGTTCACATATTACATCTTGCCATTTAAAAATTTGGCAGATTCTGTTCAAACAGTTTTTAGCGGAAACAAAAAGTTTAAGTTTTTCAATAAAATTTTAATTAAATAGAAGAAATTGGCACCTAGAAGTACCCTGGTTCACAGAATCATCTCTCTTTCTTCATAGCTCCTACAACCAAGGCGCTCGAATCTCCACCCACCCCATCATCTCCTACACTTGGTTTGATTACCAACGACACATTTTGCTTAGCCATTTCCACATATAACCTTCTAGTTATTGGCCTCTTCCTTCGTTCCTCTTCCACCTCCCCTACTTTCGCACGCACTTGCCTGATAATCTCCTCCGATTCCATGATTTGTACATAGATTTTCAGGCCATCCCACCACCTCCTCACATATTCACAAAATTTGACTTTTACTTCTTCTCGACGTCTCAGGAAGGGAATCCGCATGTGTCTGCCGCTAAGGTCTGCATGCTCCTCTGATATGCCTTCTGAAACATCAAAGCCCCATCCTGAGATCACCCACTCCAACAGAGACTCCAAGTTAATCAGGTATTATTTTGGCACAATTTCCATCATCACTCTTCTAACTTTCGCATAGGAATAACCAAAGTCAAGCCCCCACGACATGATTAAGGGGTAGATATCTACCCTTGTTCTGTACCTGTACCCAATAACCGCCACCTCCTCGCCTAAAACCAGTTGAACAACCCGCAAGAAAATAGGATCCTTTGCAAGAAACATGTTTTGCAGCCATTTTTTTGGAACTAGACCTC